>NC_042960.1:49601630-50998069 GCF_901001165.1 Salmo trutta | reverse complement strand
GGTCTCTCTCTCTCTAGGTAGCGTTGTGGTCTCTCTCTCTCTCTCTAGGTAGCGTTGTGGTCTCTCTCTCTCTCTCTAGGTAGCGTTGTGGTCTCTCTCTCTCTAGGTAGCGTTGTGGTCTCTCTCTCTCTCTCTCTCTCTCTCTAGGTAGCGTTGTGGTGTGTGTCTGTCTCTCTCTCTCTCTCTCTCTCTAGGTAGTGTTGTGGTGTCTCTCTCTCTCTCTCTAGGTAGTGTTGTGGTGTCTCTCTCTCTCTCTCTAGGTAGCGTTGTGGTGTCTCTCTCTCTAGGTAGCGTTGTGGTCTCTCTCTCTCTTTAGGTAGCGTTGTGGTCTGTCTCTCTAGGTAGCGTTGTGGTGTCTCTCTCTCTCTAGGTAGCGTTGTGGTGTCTCTCTCTAGGTAGCGTTGTGGTCTCTCTCTCTCTCTAGGTAGCGTTGTGGTCTCTCTCTCTCTCTCTCTCTAGGTAGCGTTGTGGTCTCTCTCTCTCTAGGTAGTGTTGTGGTCTCTCTCTCTCTCTCTCTCTCTAGGTAGCGTTGTGGTGTCTCTCTCTCTCTAGGTAGCGTTGTGGTCTCTCTCTCTCTCTAGGTAGCGTTGTGGTCTCTCTCTCTCTCTAGGTAGCGTTGTGGTCTCTCTCTCTCTCTCTCTCTAGGTAGCGTTGTGGTCTCTCTCTCTCTCTCTCTCTCTAGGTAGCGTTGTGGTCTCTCTCTCTCTCTCTCTAGGTAGCGTTGTGGTCTCTCTCTCTCTCTCTCTCTCTCTCTCTCTCTCTCTCTCTCTCTCTCTCTCTCTCTCTCTCTCTCTCTCTCTCTCTCTAGGTAGCGTTGTGGTCTCTCTCTCTCTAGGTAGCGTTGTGGTCTCTCTCTCTCTCTCTCTAGGTAGCGTTGTGGTCTCTCTCTCTCTCTCTCTCTCTCTCTAGGTAGCGTTGTCTCTTTTGTCATGATGTGTTTTGTCCTACCTTTTTTATTTTAATCCCAGCCCCCACAGGAGGCCTTTTGCCTCTTGGTAGGCAGTTATTCTGAGTAAGAGTTTGTTTTTAAGAGAGGATATGCATGTGGAGGCAAACTAAGACACCTTAAATATTCTACATGTGAACATTATGCTCATTCAGTCATGCTGCCTCCAGCTGTGTATTGCCCCAGATGTGGCTGTGATATTGTGCATTCTGCAAAGCTGTAGTTTTTCAACTCTACTGTGCTTTGTGGTAATTAAAGCTAAACACATGGGAGGATAATTGTTTCACTGTCTGTTGATTCCAGGCGGACACGTTGAAGGAGAGGTATCAGAAGATTGGAGATACCAAGCGAGCTACCCCAATTGAAGTGCTTTGTGAAAGCTTCCCGGGTCAGTACTGCCATTTTGGTTTGATTGGTTTCATTTGGAATCTTCATAACGCTTTAGGCCAAGATCTAGTTCAGTTTATGCAAATGAAATGATTGTGTGCCTCTGTCCTTTGCTGCAGAAGAGATGGCCACATATCTGCGTTACGTGAGGAGGCTGGACTTCTTTGAGAAACCTGATTACGACTACTTACGGAAACTCTTCACTGAACTGTTTGACAGGAACGGCTACGTCTTTGATTATGAATACGACTGGGTCGGCAAGCCACTTGTGAGTCTCCATCATCTTGCTTTTTCTTCCTATTCAACGTTTTGAGTGGAGCACTTGACCCCTTTATCTGCATACTTTCATTAGTCTTTTTCTGTAAATAATCACAAAAGGATCAAAATTGAGATTTCCTGTGACGTCTCAGTGATTCAAGGGCCTTTTCTTTTTTTATTATATAATATATGAATGTCTTCAGCTTGTGGTGAGTGTAAAGTATTCTCAGCCACGATGTGGATGTCCTAGGTAAAATGCTGTCATTTTGTCCCCCCACCATAGCCTACACCGGTAGGTCCCTTCCCCAGTGACACGCCCGCTCAGCCCAGCAGAGACAAAGCACAACAGCAGACCAAAAACCAGGTGAGCCCGCCGCCCGCCACACCCACCCACCTCGTCAGTCGAGTTCCCCGTGTCTCAGAGGCAGCCGCCAAGCCTCCTATCTTAATCTCCGCCTCCTCAACAATATGGCCTCTTTTTTTTTTTTACAATGTCACCTTTGTCTAATCCAACCTCTTCGATTTCCTCTTTACTCTGTTGTGGCGATTGAGCAAGAAAGATGGGGAGCTGATGAACTTATTAGAATTGTCATTAAATGTTATAGCAACGTCTTTGAAAGTTGGAGCTGTTTTAGCATTGGACGGTTTTGTCTTCAGCCTGCCTCCTGAAGAACTAGTTATTCCATGCATGTGTTGAAAATGTGTTGTTCACATCAGCAATGACAAAGCAGTTTGCTTAGTGTGTGGCGAAATAGTTTTCTTTTCCTTGTTCTATCAGCATGCTATTTCAGCCTTGGTCCCACTACACTGTCACCAACGTGACACATTGTTTACATTTTTGCCAATTCACGATGATTAATTTAACTTTATTAGTCATAATCTTTTCCTCTAAGGCAAAGTGCATCCGGTTTTCTGATTGCTGTGGACTCTGGTGGTTATGTATGGTGGTTATGTATGGTGGTTATGTATGGTGGTTATGTATGGTGGTTATGTATGGCTCTCCAGAGTAGGACATATCATTTATGAACATAAACGTGCAACACGTTGCATAGCACAAACAGTTAGATTTTTGTTGTTGTTGCAGAAACCAGGAATAGAATCAGAACAATTATTAGCTAATTCAGTCAGATCAATAGAAAATATAGATGTTGGAATAGAAATCAAGATGCTTTGTTTTTTCCGATCAAGGCTGTTTTTACTCTTGCATCAGTCAGTGGGCTCTGCTTTATGTTTTGCTCTATTTTTCTTCTGTTAACATAGTTTTAACAAGCCTGCCTTCTGTATTTATTTCCATTTGTTTCTTTGTTTTTGTTCATTCACTTCCCCATCCCACTCTCCCACCACCACCACCACCACATTACCTCCCACCTCTTGACTCCCGCCCCCATACACCCTGCCCCCCTGCCCCCCTGTCAGTTGCCTGAGGCCAAAGGAGATGAGGCTCAGCGTCAGCTGTCTCCAATGACCAATACGGAGACACTGGGGTCACATCTTGTGGCCGAAAGGCTGGGGGGCTCTGTCCAGGTACTGCTTGCTGCTGCGCATGGTGCTGCGCATGGTGCTGCGCATGGTGCTGCGCGCATGGTGCTGCATGGCTGTGTCTGTCCACTCCAGCTTTCTCTATCTCTGTCTGTCTGTGTCTCTGTCTGTCTGTGTCTCTGTCTGTCTGTGTCTCTGTCTGTCTGTGTCTCTGTCTGTCTGTCTGTCTGTCTGTGTCGCTGTCTGTCTGTGTCTCTGTCGCTGTCTGTGTCGCTGTCTGTCTGTGTCTCTGTCTGTCTGTCTCTGTGTCGCTGTCTGTCTCTGTGTCGCTGTCTGTCTGTCTGTGTCGCTGTCTGTCTGTCTGTCGCTGTCTGTCTGTGTGTGTCGCTGTCTGTCTGTGTGTGTCGCTGTCTGTGTCACTGTCTGTCTCTGTCTGTCTGTGCGTCTGTCTGTGTCGCTGTCTGTCTCTGTCTGTCTGTCTGTCTGTTTCTGTCTGTCCGTGCGTCTGTCTGTCTGTCTGTCTGTCTGTCTGTTTCTGTCTGTCTGTGCGTCTGTCTGTCTGTGTCGCTGTCTGTCTGTCTGTCTGTGTCACTGTCTGTCTGTGTTTCTGTCTGTCTCTGTCTGTCTGTGCGTCTGTCTGTGTCGCTGTCTGTCTCTGTCTGTCTGTCTGTTTCTGTCTGTCCGTGCGTCTGTCTGTCTGTCTGTCTGTCTGTCTGTTTCTGTCTGTCCGTGCGTCTGTCCGTGCGTCTGTCTGTCTGTCTGTCTGTCTGTTTCTGTCTGTCTGTGCGTCTGTCTGTCTGTCTCTGTCTGTGCGTCTGTCTGTCTGTGCGTCTGTCTGTCTGTGCGTCTGTCTGTCTGTGTCTCTGTCTGTCTGTGTCGCTGTCTGTCTGTACGTCTGTGTCGCTGTCTGTCTGTGTCGCTGTCTGTCTGTGTGTGTCGCTGTCTGTCTGTGTGTGTCGCTGTCTGTGTCACTGTCTGTCTGTGTTTCTGTCTGTCTCTGTCTGTCTGTCTGTCTGTCTGTGCGTCTGTCTGTGTCGCTGTCTGTCTCTGTCTGTCTGTCTGTTTCTGTCTGTCTCTGTCTGTCCGTGCGTCTGTCTGTCTGTCTGTCTGTTTCTGTCTGTCTGTGCGTCTGTCTGTCTGTGTCGCTGTCTGTCTGTCGCTGTCTGTCTGTCTGTGCGTCTGTCTGTCTGTGTCTCTGTCTGTCTGTACGTCTGTGTCGCTGTCTGTCTGTACGTCTGTGTCGCTGTCTGTCTGTGTCGCTGTCTGTCTGTGTCGCTGTCTGTCTGTGTCGCTGTCTGTCTGTGTCGCTGTCTGTCTGTGTCGCTGTCTGTCTGTGTCGCTGTCTGTCTGTGTCGCTGTCTGTCTGTGTCGCTGTCTGTCTGTGTCGCTGTCTGTCTGTGTCGCTGTCTGTCTGTGTCGCTGTCTGTCTGTGTCGCTGTCTGTCTGTGTCGCTGTCTGTCTGTGTCGCTGTCTGTCTGTGTCGCTGTCTGTGTCGCTGTCTGTGTCGCTGTCTGTGTCGCTGTCTGTGTCGCTGTCTGTGTCGCTGTCTGTCTCGCTGTCTGTCTCGCTGTCTGTCTGTCTCGCTGTCTGTCTGTCTCGCTGTCTGTCTGTCTCGCTGTCTGTCTCGCTGTCTGTCTGTCTCGCTGTCTGTCTGTCTCGCTGTCTGTCTGTCTCGCTGTCTGTCTCGCTGTCTGTCTGTGTCGCTGTCTGTCGCTGTCTGTCGCTGTCTGTCGCTGTCTGTCGCTGTCTGTCGCTGTCTGTCGCTGTCTGTCGCTGTCTGGCTGTCTGTGTGTCTCTGTCTGTGTGTCTCTGTGTCGCTGTCTGTGTGTCTCTGTGTCGCAGTCTGTGTGTCTCTGTGTCGCAGTCTGTGTGTCTGTCTGTGTCACTGTCTGTCTGTGTCACTGTCTGTCTGTGTCACTGTCTGTCTGTGTCACTGTCTGTCTGTGTCACTGTCTGTCTGCGTCACTGTCTGTCTGCGTCGCTGTCTGTCTGTCTGTGTCGCTGTCTGTCTGTGTCGCTGTCTGTCTGTCTGCGTCGCTGTCTGTCTGTCTGCGTCGCTGTCTGTCTGCGTCGCTGTCTGTCTGCGTCTCTGTCTGTCTGCGTCTCTGTCTGTCTGCGTCTCTGTCTGTCTGCGTCGCTGTCTGTCTGCGTCTCTGTCTGTCTGCGTCGCTGTCTGTCTGCGTCGCTGTCTGTCTGCGTCGCTGTCTGTCTGCGTCGCTGTCTGTCTGCCTGTCTGCGTCGCTGTCTGTCTGTCTGTCTGTCTGCGTCGCTGTCTGTCTGTCTGTCTGCGTCGCTGTCTGTCTGTCTGTCTGCGTCGCTGTCTGTCTGTCTGTCTGCGTCGCTGTCTGTCTGTCTGCGTCGCTGTCTGTCTGTCTGCGTCGCTGTCTGTCTGTCTGCGTCGCTGTCTGTCTGTCTGCGTCGCTGTCTGGCTGGCTGTCTGCGTCGCTGTCTGTCTGGCTGTCTGCGTCGCTGTCTGTCTGGCTGTCTGCGTCGCTGTCTGTCTGGCTGTCTGCGTCGCTGTCTGTCTGTCTGTCTGCGTCGCTGTCTGTCTGTCTGTCTGTCTGCGTCGCTGTCTGTCTGTCTGCGTCGCTGTCTGTCTGGCTGTCTGCGTCGCTGTCTGTCTGGCTGTCTGCGTCGCTGTCTGTCTGGCTGTCTGTGTCGCTGTCTGTCTGTGTCGCTGTCTGTCTGTGTCGCTGTCTGTCTGTGTCGCTGTCTGTCTGTGTCGCTGTCTGTCTGTCTGGCTGTCTTTCTGTCTGTGTCGCTGTCTGTCTATCTCCTTCTCTGTCTGCCTGCTCTGCTTCACTCATCCAGGCTGATAACAGGGGAGGGAAGCACAGTCGGGAACCCTGCGGCCGTTGAAGCCATTATCAGGACAGGAACCCCCCTCCCCTCTCCCTGGAAAAGGGTGTGATATAGGATCTGATTGAGCATGCACTGTCTCAGCACAGACTCAACCTTTAAAGGGATGAAGGGGCAACAGCATCTCAGGAGATGCCTGTTAGCTACACCCTTCACATGAAAACATGACAATTTGGAAGTGGAGATTTCACATCTAGAGTCCTTTATGGCGCAATTATGACTCGCTTAAAGTGATGTACAGTCTGCCGTCTCTGATGATTACATTTTGAAGATTATTTTTTAGAGCAAATGTGCCATCTAGGGTTTTGGAAGGGAATTGCATCCTTTGAAATAATGACCTCTTTTTACCAACGAGTAAATCCATTTTAAGTTTAAATGTCACATGCACAAGTACAGTGAAATGCCTTTCTTGCCAGCTCTTTTACATTGTAATGTCGTCAAAGGTAAGAGTCATAAGCTAATGCTCAATCTCTCACTTCATATGAAGGATAAATGACAAGATAATTAGTCATGCACAGACATCCTGTCTGAATTCCTTGTCTTCACCTGTACAGGTGATGAGCTCGACGAATGGAGAGCTGAACACTGACGACCCGACGGCGGGACACTCCAACGCTCCCATCACTGCTCCCACCGAGGTGGAGGTGGCTGATGATACAAAGTAAGACAGCTCTGTCCCTGGCGTTGACTGCAGTGGCTCACCATGCTCTGCTCGGTCGCACTACCTCTGGCAGTCGCTGCCAGAAACACAGTCAAATGATATCTGAACCCAGTCATTCAAAATACTATTACAACAAAACATTTAACAGATTCTACATGTTTACGGCCTCTAATGTTCAGTTTAGCCTTTTTTTTAGCTTTAGAACATTGCATTTTTTTATATGCAACATTCATTTCCTTTTGAAACTAAATGAGTGTGTCCCCTTGCCTGCAGGTGCTGCTGTTTCTTCAAAATGAGAAAGAGGAAAACTCTCCAGCGGCACAAGTGAAGAGAAGACCTCGGCGGGAACTTGAAACATTCTGCTCACTTTCAAGTTTCAAATGGAAGAAACCACACCGATCACCCATCCTATCTCCCTTCCCCAGTCTCTCTCTCTCTCTCTCTCTCTCCCTCTCGCTCTTCTCCATCTTCCTCAGCGCTCTTCTGCTACAGGCGTGTAAAGCAATGTTGTCCTACAGACTTTGTGGGCTTCACAACAGACACTGGCTTCCAAAAGAAAGAAACCGTTAAAGTACCTGCATAATAAAGAGAGAACGTTTTAAAAGCTGTAACAAAGAAACGTGAATATCGTGGCGTGAATAGAAGAAAATGATACTGTTTGAAACAGTTGTTGTATTCTAGATTCCATACATAGCATTTACTGTTCAACAGCCATTGATCTGAGGGAACTGTCAATGAGTCGAGGGAAAGAAATCTGTTCCATAGAAATAGTCCTTTATTTGTGGGATCAAGGTAAGAAGCAAGACTGAACTATACTAATGATAACTCTGGAATCACTGAGCGCAACAGGAAACACTTCATCTAAATCACAATTGGAGGATTTTTATGTTGTTGTGTTTTTTTATTTAATCCTCTGTTGTTTTCAAAGTCAACTCCCTGGATTGAAAACAAATGTCTGTTTTAGTGTACTGGACTTCATTTTGTATTCTTTTTTCTTCTCTGGCTTTCATTTTGTCAATGTGGACTTTGTAGCACAGTCACTGGCCTCAGGTACTGTGGAAGACTGAGAGAAACTGATATTAAGCTCTCTTCTTCTTGTTGCACTTTTAGAAACAAAAAGAAAGTACAATGGAATTCTAGGTTTGAAATTAACAAACAAGAAAACAACTGAAGACTGATCTAGGAAGAGTCCTGTACAAGGCTAACACTGACTGTACAAAACATTAAGAACACCTTCCCAATATTGAGTTGCACCTCCCCCCCTCCTTTTGCCCTCAGAACAGCCTCAATTCATCGGGGCATGGACTCTACAAGGTGTCGAAAGCGTTCCACAGGGATGCTGGCCCATGTAGACTACAATGTTTCCCACAGTTGTGTCAAGTTGGCTGGATGTCCTTTGGGTCGTGGACCATTCTTGATACACACGGAAACTGTTGAGTGTGAAAAACCCAGCAGCGTTGCTGTTTTTGACACCAACTGGTGCGCCTGCCACCTACAATACCCTGTTCAAAGACACTTCAATATTTTGTCTTACCCATTCACCCTGGCACACACAATCCATGTCTCAATTCTCAATTCTTCTCAAGGCTTAAAAATCCTTCTTTAACCATTCTCCTCCCTTTCATCTACACTGATTTGAAGTGGACTTAACAAGTGACATTAATAAGGGATAATAGCATTCACCTGGTAAGTTTGTCATGGAAAGAGCAGGTGTACATAATGTTTTGTACACTCAGTGCATATCTGAGTACGGGCCGAAATGTCAATTTACATGAAAAAAAGATATCTTTCAGTTTTATTTCTACATCAGAATAATTTACCAGGAAATCATAGTTTGTGCCTTTCCAAGTAAAATGTTTAAAGCTCAAGTAAGTGTCCTGCAATGACATTTTATCTGAACTGTTCCAAATGTTACTCATTAACTGTGTGCGCGGGGAGCGTGTATCTCTCTGAAAGCATCGTCTTTCTGACATGCTCAGTAAAGAGGTCATACTGTCTCACAACCACCGTGTCCATCTCCTCTGCTAGGACAATCAAAGGATCTTTACAGTTTAACTCTCTAGATGCACTCGACAACAACAAAATAGGAAAGATTTGATAGCTTGTGCATTGTGAGCTAAGCAATTCTAGTCATTGATGGTGGCTGATCAACGTTAAGGGCAGCATGCAAATACATCAAGTTTATGTTTGAAGACGAAAATTAAGCAATTTTCCCATCGATGACTGAAGTTGCCACAAGACTTGAATTGGATACAAAACCGTTTTTCTTTTCCTCGCTGCAGTAGTTTTGTGAATCTTTGTTTGAACGTTGTAATGGTCTATGATTTTCATGGCTTAACATGAGATGTGTGTTCGACCACAACAACGTGCGCCGTCATCTCAAGTGTGTGTATAATAAATATATATATATATATATATATATATACACACACACAGTAGGTACAGCGGTCCCAAATAGTTTTATTTTTTTTAATCAAAGATGGCCGCAGTGTGTGGTCTCAAACATTAGTTCACAAGCGAAGCCCCCCATTGTTATACTGTAAATATCCCCTTCTACGAAAGACATCACTATGCCCTTTTAAAATAGCATTCCATATGCTAGTGTCATCATCGTGCTTATGAGTCAACGCCATGTGACCCAGAATGTATTGTTGTCATGAGATCAGTCATACATGTTATGTTTTTATTTTTTCTGGAGAAGTTAACATGAGGGCATTGGGGTTGTAGGGTTGCTAAAAAAATGGAAATATCAATAGCAGCTATGTACATTTTTATAAACGTCTCAAACTAAGAAGAGCAGGGGAGACATATTGGGCTAAAAATGTGATGGAGTTAAATTAAGGAAATAATTAGTCTCTTTTGTAAATAGCAATACCCATGAGTTTTAAATTGGGATTTTAACATGTAGTGGAACTGTTTCCAGTTTGGTTGTTTTCCCATAACTTAAAAAAAAAATCTGAAATCTATTTGATTCCCACTATTTGCTGTTTGCCACCATGCTGGTAGAACTCTTTTCCAATTCCTTTCCTCCTAGTTTAACCCCTGGCTATACTGTGAGTGCTCTGGTGATACAATATTCAAGTGATACAATATTCAATGCAACAGAATGGATATGAGTTTCACCAATACAAGAAGCTTTATACTTATGGTCATTCTGATTCTTAACAGGGCAAATCTCCATTATGATTGTGCGGTGTCTCCATTATGATTGTGCGGTGTCTCCATTATGAATGTGTAGTGTGAGCTCTGGTGCAGTATTTGTCACGATGCTTTACTCAAATTATGCTCAACTTTTTCAATATGAAAATATCACTGATTGTAATCACGATGCTGTTGATCAACCTGTATGGTATTGGTCATGTCTTGTTTGGAGTTTGAACTAACCTCCTGTTCTTGACGTGTTATGTGAGCGAAGTGAGATGGGGAAGTGAAACATACTGTAGAAGGCTTAGCCTGTTCAACTGCCATTAGTATTAGGCTAGAACTGGGCTACATATACCTGACTCACCATGTGGGTAATAAAAGATCAAAAAGCCCTTTTGGTAACACACATTTACCACCCACACAAGCAGCCTGGTCTCATAGACTAGATGTAACATAGTAAATGTAAAACCAGGACACTCAAATTAGTATGGTAGGGTTACATAAGACAGGTTACTTTAGACAAAAACAAACTTACTACTTTTCAGCTACTTTGCTACTACTTAGCATGTTAGCTAACCTTGTAATTCGTTACATACCCTGCCTACATGGCCAAAAGTGGTTTTGGCTATTTCAGCCACACCCGCTGCTGACAGGTGTAAAAATATCAAGCACACAGCCATGCAATCTCTACAGGAAAACATTGACAGTACGGAAGAGCTCAGGGACTTTCAACTTGGCACTGTCATAGGATGCCACCTTTCCAAAAAGTCAGTTCGTAAAATTTCTTCCCTGCTATAGCTGCCCAGGTCAAATGTAAGTGCTGTTATTGTGAAGTGGAAACATCTAGGAGCAACAACGGCGCAGCCGCGAAGTGGTAGGCCACACAAGCTCACAGAATGAGACCGCTGAAGCGCACAGCGGATAAAAATTGTTTGTCCTCGGTTGCAACGCTCACTACCGAGTTCCAAACTGCCTCTGGAAGCAACGTCAGCACAATAACTGTTGGTCGGGAGCTTCATGAAATGGGTTTCCATGGCCGAGCAGCTGCATGCAAGCCTAAGATAACAATGCTCAATGCCAAGCATCCATTGGACTGTAGCAGTGGAAATGCATTTTCTTGGAGTGACGAATCAGTCTTCATCTCAGTCCAACGGACAAATCTGGTTTTGGCAGATGCCAGGAGAATGCTACCTGCCCCAATGCATGGTGCCTACTGTATAGTGCCAAGTATGGTTTGGTGGAGGAGGAACAATGGTCTGGGGCTGTTTGTCATGGTACGGGCTAGGCCCCTTAATTCCAGTGAAGGGAGATCTTAACGCTACAGCATATAATTACATTCTAGACGATTCTGTGCTTCCAACTTCGTGGCAACAGTTTGGGGAAGGCCCTTTCCTGTTTCAGCATGACAATGCCCTGTGCACAAAGCAAGGTCCATACAGAAATGGTTTGTCGAGATCAGTGTGGAAGAATTTGACTGGCCTGCACAGAGCCCTGACCTCAACCCATTGAACACCTTTGGGATGACTTGGAACGCCAACTGCGAGCCAGGCCTAATCGCCAACATCAGTGCCCAACCTCACTAATGCTCTTGTGGCTGATTGGATGCAAATCCCCGCAGCGATGTTCCAACATCTAGTGAAAAGCCTTCCCAGAAGAGTGGAGGCTGTTATAGCATCAAAGGGGGGACCAACTCCATATTAATGCCCAGGATTTTGGAATCTGTTCAATGAGCAGGTGTCCACATACTTGTGGCCATGCACTGTATCATATGAGTTAGAGCAGTGGTCACCAACCGGTTGATCGCGATCTCCAAGGCGTTCCTAGTCGATCACCAAACATTTCTGAAAAAAAAAAGCTAAAGCCTTCCCTTTTTATTTATTTGTATTCATTTATTCACCATGTTGGCGGTAGGTGCACTTGATTCAGCAGCCCTAATGCCGGGAAGGCAAAGTGTTCCCATTTTTATCTATTTCATCTGTCTGAAGGTAGAACAAGCCCAGAGAGCAAATTCGAGTGCACCTATAGGCCTACCACTGGCCAATCAGATAGCTCAGATCACTGTGTCTGCACAGTTTCCTCGAGCCAAATCAAATTTTATTGGTCACATACAAATGGTTAGCAGATGTTAATGGGAGTGTAGCAAAATGCTTGTGCTTCTAGTTCCGACAGTGCAGCAATATCTAACAAGTAATCTAACAATTCCCCAACAACTACCTAATACACACAAATCTAAAGGGATGGAATAAGAATATGTGCATATAGATATATGGATTAGCGATGGCCGAGCGTCGTAGGCAAGATGTAATAGATGGTATAAGATGCAGTTTGTACATATGAGATGAGTAATGTAAGATATGTGAACATTCTTATTAAAGTGGCATTGTTTAAAGTGATTAGTGAGTGTCTATGTAGGCAGCAGCCTCTCTGAGTTAGTGATTGCTGTTTAGCAGTCTGATGGCCTTGAGATAGAAGCTGTTTTTCAGTCTCTCAGTCCCAGCTTTGATGCACCTGTACTGACCTCGCCTTCTGGATGGTAACGGGGTGAACAGGCAGTGGCTCGGGTGGTTGATGTCTTTGATGATCTTTTTGGCCTCCCTGTGACATCGGGTGCTGAAGGTATCCTGGAGGGCAGGTAATTTGCCCCCGGTAATGCATTGGGCAGACCGCACCACCCTCTGGAGAGCCATGTGGTTGCGGGTGGTGCAGTTGCCGTACCAGGCGGTGATACAGCCCGACAGGATGCTCTCAGTTTTGCATCTGTAAAAGTTTGTCAGGGTTTTAGGTGACAAGCCACATTTCTTAAGTCTCCTGAGGTTGAAGAGGCACTGTTGCACCTTCTTCACCACACTGTCTGTGTGGGTGGACCACTTCAGTTTGTCTGTGACTGAGTACGCTGAGAAACTTAACTTTCCTCCTTCTCCACTACTGTCCCTTCGTTGTGGATAGGGCAGTACTCCCTCTACTGTTTCCTGAAGTCCACGATCATCTCCTTTGTTTTGTTGACATTGCGTGAGAGGTTGTTTTCCTGACACCACACTCCGAATGCCCTCACGTCCTCTCTGTAGACTGTCACGTCATTGGCAAACTTGATTATTGAGGTTGGAGGCGTGCATGTCCACGCAGTCATGGGTGAACAGGGTGTACAGGAGGGGGCTGAGCATGCACCCTTAGGGTCAGCGAAGTGGAGATGTTGTTTCCTACCTTCACCACCTGGGGACAGCCCTTCAAAGTCCAGGACCGGGGTTGAGACCCAGGGCCTCCAGCTTGGAGGGTACTATGGTGTTGAATACTGAGCTGTAGTCAATGAACAGCATTCTTACATAGTTATTCCTCTTGTCCGGATAGGGCAGTGTGTTGGCGATTGCATCGTCTGTGGACCTGTTGGTGCGGTATGCAACTTGAAATGAGTCTATAGTGGCAGGTAAGGTGGAGGTGATATGATCCTTGACAAGTCTCTCAAAGCACTTCATGATGACAGAAGTGAGTGCTATGGGGCGATAGCCATTTAGTTCAGTTATCTTTGCCTTCTTTGGGTACAGGAACAATGGTGGCCATCTTGAAACATGTGGGGACATCGGACTGGGATAGGAACCGATTGAATATGTCCGTAAACACACCAGCCAGCTGGTCTGCGCATGCTCTGAGGACGTGGCTAGGGATGCCGTCTGGCCCAGCAGCCTTGCAAGGGTTAACACGTGTTTTACTCACGTCAGCCACGGTAAAGGAGTGGGGGGGGGGCGCAGTCCTTGTTAGTGGGCCGTTTCAGTGGCACTGTATTATCCACAAATATCCTCAAAGCGGGCAAAGAAGGTGTTTAGTTTGTCTGGAAGCAATATGTCGGTGTCCGCGATAAAACTATGACTAGAGAGATCCAACGAATAGAGCTAAGAGTTGCTGTTTCTATGTGTAAGTTAATGTTTAAATTGTTATTCATTACTGTCAACACTTTTATAAGCCATAAAATGTGCGTTCTCCCTAACTCCACACGCTACAACCAGCACTGCAATGAATGAGTATAGCAAAGTGTTCCGATAAGCTTGTTATTAATATCGGCTTGTCTTTTTTTTTTATATAGAGGAATATTTCACTTTCTCTGGTCATAGGAGTAACAACATGAATTGGTGCAGGAGGCAGAAATAATGCAGTGCGACTTGTCTTTTTTTTTTTTTTTTTTTCTCCCTCCAATTTGTAGTCTCATCGTTGCAACCATGCTTCTTGACACAATGCACATCCATCCCGGAAGCCAGCCGCGACCTGGTCACGGTGCACTGCGCCCAGCCCGCCACGGGAGTTGCTAGTGCGCGATGAGACAAGGACATCCCTGCCGCCAAACCCTCCCTAACCCGGACGACGCAGGGCCAATTGTGCGCCGCCCCATGGGCCTCCCGGTCGCGAACCCAGAATCTCTGGTGGCACAGCTAGCACTGCGATGCAGTGCCTTAGACCACCGCGCCACCCGGGAGGCCGACTTGAGTTTCTCCATCAGCTGGAAGACTGTCCCCTTTTCTCAATAGAGGGACCAGACTCATCGCTGCTCCCTCAGACTGACCATCAGACGCAGGCCATCAGTCAAGTTAAACCAAAACAATAAGCTAATTATGCTCACTTAGCTGTGCCTCACAAGTAATACAGCAAATGATCTACTACCTGTGTTCATGTACCTAATTTAAAAATATATCATTTTGAAATGGTCTGAAAAGAACAACACAAGAGCAATTCAAGAATAGCCAATAGGCAGTGATAATGTATTGGGTCTAGAGCCTACTGCACAAACCTCATTGCTACATAACTGTTTTTAATTGGTTAAGTTTGCAGAGGCTTACGTTTTTTAAGTCATGTTTTTAACAAATCTGAGTGATAGATCTCAGCTTGCATTTTGACGCAGAAAGTGATCTTGACTCAAAGATTGGTGACCACTGAGTTAGAGGAACAGGAATTGTGACCTTGTTGGGCAGCAAAGTGGGGCTTTTGTATATGTCGAGATGAGCTTCGCAGATAAAGTGGCCAATGGCATTGGTGTGATCATAATCCAGATCCTGCATCCCTACAAGTGAGTCTGGACCAGACTGTGATCTGTTCCTCTAACTATCCCCACTAGCGCTGTCTTGCAGAAACCAGGGTACTTACAAAATGGATGGACATGAAATTAATACATACCATAACAAAAGTAACATATATCATACTCATTGGCATGTCCCGGATTTACATTTACAATGTTAGTCCAGGTTGACGCAAGGACTCAAACATTTTAACACTAGATTACTATGAGTATCCTAGTCTGCACTTGGATGGTATGATATTGGTTTCTACAGGCCTGGAAATGAAAGTGGAGAACCATCACATTCATGGGTTTCATTTTGACAAGTGGCATTGAAGACGTGCACTCACTGAAAATGTAATTTTCCAAGGGATAGGAGTCTCTGGCTTGTGCGTGCAGTTTGAGACTCATAGCCTGCGTAAAGTATATTTCATTTTAGGATTAGGTCACACTACCTCCAAGCTAGGTCCTATTTTAAATCGTTTCAGCTGATCAAGCAGGGGAACAGCTTGATGTAGGCTAATCCTAATTTTGCTGGTTTCATCATTCTAGGAATGTTGTGTGTTTTTGGAGTAGCCTAGCGCAATGGAGAAAATTATCCTTAGCTCTATTGACAGGATATTCGATTGACCGCACTAACAATGGAAATGCATGTCTTCAAAGATGGAATTTGGACGCTTACGTTGGCGGATCGGGTGGGACCATTCTAGTCAATGAGAGGGCAGATAGCGTGTGAACAACAAGGCATAGAGATAGAGGCGCATATGTGTCATTATAGCATCCGTAACAGACTGGCCATTTTAAAGTACTGGTAGTACATTTTCTTCTTCATTGGCTGATTGCTCCCAACTCATAGGAATCACCACCCTGGTGACTACTTTAAAATGATGGAAGCCCTCAATAGTAATGGACAAGCTAAAACGGGTTATATCTATAATGAGTCCTCTATCTAATTATTATTACAAGCAATAGTGTGCAACTGCAGCCCACAATGTGGGGCAATCTGCAGGAACGCCCCCCTCGAATATCCCATTGGTTCCTTCATGAACAGCCCCCTCTATAGCACTTCCCATTGGTTCGTACACGAACATCTCCCCCGTGTCGAAAAAAAAATATATATATCAACATTCCAACCTCGTTTAGTGTGATCTGTTCAATTGTGGCACTATTTGTATTCATTTGCATCACTGTCAATGATAATTTTATTTTGAAGGCGTACCGCAAATTCCACTATTGTGACTAATCCTTATTGCGTCTAGTTTCACATAGGTGGGTCCGACCATCATTAATCAAATAAGAACTGTCATATAAATTGGGGGAATTTTAGATTATGACACCTAGCTAAATGGCTAGCTTGCTAAATATAGCTACTGAAACAGATTTTCGTTTTTCTAGAACATTGTTTGCATCCATCAGCTAGCTAGCAGTTTTTTTTATGACGAGTATTTTCCCAGAGTTTGGGGAAGTGTGTCTGCGCTGAAGTGCGGCAGTTGCAGGTGCGGGACACAACACTTTACCAGCATCATAGCATACGTATCCGTGGATCGCTGAATCATATGAAATACAAGTGATAGTGTAATTTATGTGTAAAAACTACGTAAAAAAAAAATGAACGTGTTAAATTATTATCTGGTGTGCATTCATATTTAGGTCCTGATTGGTCAACAAGCTTATTTGACTTGTATCTTTTTTGACACACAAAGACACGCGCTCCATAAAAACCAGGGTACAACTTTGAGTAATTGTATTACAGTGTTGTATACGTTCACAAGACAGCTGTCGCGTTCCTATGCCCAACGCCTGGATAGGTATTTTAAGTATCAGCTAACCACATATGTAAAATAAATCTGGTACCAGACGGCAACAGTCGATGACGTGACAACGGTTGGTTGATGCATGCAACGTCTGTGCAGGGGTGGTTCTACCGTGGTGATTGTGACCGGTGGTGTGTCCTTAGCAGCAGCAATTTCCCTTTGCACCCTCCTTATCTGGCTTATTAGTATCCGCCAACGTAAACGTCCAAATAAATTGTTGGCCGTGTTCCCCTGTTTAGAAGTTGCTGACGCATGCCAGATCTTTACAACGCCTGGATAGTTATTTTAAGTATCAATGAACGACATCATATGTTAATGAAAGCTGGTGCCTTGACAGAACAGTCGATGACGTGGCACACAACAATTGATTGATAAATGCAACGTCTGAGCAGAGGATTGCGACTTTTATGTGTTGCAGTATCTGGTTATTGGGTTGTGTTGGAGGGTATGGTGGTGGTGTTGTAATTTACTGCTCTTAAACAGTGGGAGATCTGCTCTATAGACAGGTGAAGTATTTTTTGTGATCAAAGCATTTTTGACAGGTGAAGGGTGAAAACCAGTCTGCAGCTTGAGGGCATTTAGCTAATATTCTTAGCTTTTTATTCCGACAAGCTGGCGCTGCTAATTCCAGAAATATTTAGACTTGTATTTGCTACTTGCAAATTTGGTCTTTGCCACACAAAATGTTTTACGCCATAAGATAAAGCCACGCCTCCCTCTAGTGTCAACATGCTGAACTACACCTCAGTTTGATATGGGCCTTCCGCACAACAGCACTCAAACATGGGCACACTGGTTGAATATCTGAGTTTTCTATCCCCTTCCTATAATCGTTCTCTCCTCATAGGTTCCCCAGTGCTTCTGTCCAGATCAATAGTGTGCAACTGCAGCCTGCAGGAACACCCCCCCTTTCACTCTCCACCCTCAAACATGACACCGCCATGCTTGTGACACTTTGAATG
This sequence comes from Salmo trutta, assembly GCF_901001165.1. Lineage (NCBI taxonomy): Eukaryota > Metazoa > Chordata > Actinopteri > Salmoniformes > Salmonidae > Salmo > Salmo trutta. The sequence continues at coordinate 50,980,521 of NC_042960.1, read as the reverse complement.
TGGTCGAAAGGGAAATAAAAGTATTTTCTGAGTTTTTTCCGACCCCACCTCCCAGAGTCCTACTTGCTAGCTAGCTGGAGCGAACACCTGCCCTGTCGAACACCTGCCCTCACCGTCATTAAGAGAACTGCAGGAAAACAGTGCCAACAGGGGGCATTGTTTACCGGTATACGGCAATCTAGATACCGTTGTCACCCCCGCTCCTTCTTCTGTTGGGTTTATCGGCGGCTGGCATCCAACGTTGTTCTAGCTTAAAATTGACCAATATAAGTATAAAGAGGGGTTCCAGCAGATGCAGAAATGCCGCAAAAGCACCCTTCTCGTCCAGATGGAGGCAGAAGTTAGAGAATGAGACTACACAGCAGTCAACTGAAGTACAGAGATTCATCATTACACTGACTCATCTGTGGGGAAAACATTGTGCCTGTTCACAGGACAAAGACCAGGAAACCTACGGTATACCCATTCGAGATGCAAAGGGAACAAATCAGCACTTTATCACCCCCATATCTACAGTGCATTCGGAAAAGTATTCAGACCCCTTGACTTTTTCCAAATTTTGTTACGTTACAGCCTTATTCTAAAATTGATTAAATGTTTTTTTCCCCTCATCAATCTACACACAATACCACGTAATGACAAATACAAAACCTGTTTTAGAATTGTTAGCAAATGTATAATAAAACCACCCAGGAAATATCACATTTACATAAGTATTCAGGCCCTTGACTCAGTACTTTGTTGAAGCACCTTTGGCAGCGATTACAGCCTCAAGTCTTCGTGGGTACAAGCTTGGCACACATGTATTTGGGGAGTTTCTCCCATTCTTCTCTGTAGATCCTCTCAAGGTCTGTCAGGGTGGATGGGGAGCGTCGCTGCACAGCAATTTTCAGGTCTCTCCAGAGATGTTTGATTGGGTTCAAGTCCAGTCTCTGGCTGGGCCACTCAAGGACATTCACAGACTTGTCCCGAAGCCACTCCTGCGTTGTCTTAGCTGTGTGCTTAGGGTCGTTGTTCTGTTGGGAAGGTGAACCTTCACCCCAGTCTGAGGTCTGGAGCAGGTTTTCATCAAGGATCTCTCTGTACTTTGCTCCGTTCATCTTTCCCTCGATCCTGACTAGTCTCCCAGTCCATGCTGCTGAAAAAGATCCCCGCCACATGATGCTGCCACCACCATGCTTCACCGCAGGGATAGTGCCGGGTTTTCTCCAGACGTGACGCTTGGCATTCAGGCCAAAGAGTTCAATCTTGGCTTCATCAGAACAGAGAATCTTGTTTCTCATGGTCTGAGAGCCCTTTAGGTGCCTTTTGGCAAACTCCAAGCAGGCTGTTGTGTGCTTTTTACTGAGGAGTGGCTTCCTTCTGGCCACTCTACCATAAATGCCTGATTGTTGGAGTGCTGCATAAATGGTTGTCCTTCTGGAAGGTTCTCCCATCTCCACAGAGGAACTCTGTAGCTCTGTCAGAGTGATCATTGGGTTCTTGGTCACCTCCTTGACCAAGGCCCTTCTCCCTTATTTTGGGCCGTCTAAGGAGTATTGGTGTCTCTGATGGGGTCTTTGGCCTGGTTTGCTAACTACCTCTCTCAAAGAGTGCAGTGTATAAAGTCAGAACATCTGCTGTCTCAGCCACTGCCTGTCACCAAGGGAGTACCCCAAGGCTCGATCCTAGGCCCCACGCTCTTCTCAATTTACATCAACAACAAAGCTCAGGCAGTAGAAAGCTCTCTCATTCATTTATATGCAGATGATGCGGTTTTATACTCAGCTGGCCGCTCCCCGGATTTTGTGCTAAACGCTCTACAACAAAGCTTTCTTAGTGTCCAACAAGCTTTTTCTGCCCTTAACCTTGTTCTGAACACCTCCAAAACAAAGGTTATGTGGTTTGGTAAGAAGAATGCCCCTCTCCCCACTGGTCTGAGGGTTTAGAGCTTGTGGTAGTCACCTCATACAAGTACTTGGGAGTATGGCTAGACGGTACACTGTCCTTCTCTCAGCACATACTAAAGCTGCAGGCGCTAAGGTTAAATCTAGACTTGGTTTCCTCTATCGTAATCGCTTCTCTTTCTCCCCAGCTTTCAAACTAACCCTGATTCTTGCTATATTGTATTTACTTTGCCACCATGACCTTTTTGCCTTTACCTCCCTTATCTCACCTCATTTGCTCACATTGTATATAGACTTATTTTTCTACTGTATTATTGACTGTGTTTGTTTTTACTCCATGTGTTGTTGTATGTTGTCGAACTGCTTTGCTTTATCTTGGCCAGGTCGCAATTGTAAATGAGAACTTGTTCTCAACTTGCCTAATGGTTAAATTAAGTTGAAATAAATAAATAAAAATCTGGGTCTTCTCCTGAGCCTTGACATCCTACCCATGCTAGATTACAGAGACGTAATTTATAGATCGTCAAGTAAGGGTGCTCTTGAGCTGCTAGATGTTCTTTACCATTCGACCATCAGATTTTCCACCAATGCTCCTTATAGGACACGTCACTGCACTCTATACTCCTCTGTAAACTGGTCATCTCTGTATACCCATCGCAAGACCCACTAGTTGATGCTTATTTATAAAACCCTCTTAGGCTCCGGAGTGGCGCAGCGGTCTAAGGCACTGCATCTCAGTCCCTGGTTCGATTCCAGGCTGTATCACATCCAGCCGTGATTGGGAGTCCCATAGGGCGGCTCACAATTGGCTCAGCGTCGTCCGGATTTGGCCGGGGTAGGCCGTCATTGTAAGTAAATATTTGTTCTTCAAGGAAATAAAGAGGAGGAAGGGAAGTGCTGCTAAGGTACACAATAGTAGATTTTGGTAGACAGCAGAGGTAGGATCAAGTCATTGTTTTACAAGTCACAAGTAAGTCTCAAGCCTTAGCACTCATGTCCCAAGTCAAGACAGGAAAGTCCGAGTCAAGTCTCAAGTCCTAAACTTTGAGTTTCGAGTCCTAAACGAGTCATAATGTGCTCTTCACCAAATGTAATACCATTTCATATTTTTAACAAGAGTAATAGTATATTACATTTACACAAATCATGAATGCTTTTAAAAATATCTATATATTTATTACTTTCCAAATAAACGTTACATTTCCATGGAAATACATGGGTAGCCATGAGAAAGACACACACACACCCCAATAGTGATCGAGGATCGCTATGGGGGCGCATTCGGGTGATGTAGGCTTGTACACAATCGCCAAACCTTAACACACTATGTGTGTGGTTACAGTAGGCTAACGTATGTCAATGGTTTTAGGAACAGCAGTAACAACAGGCAGAATTTAGGCTACCAACTGCCTAGCCAGTTGTAGCTCAATCTTGGGTGCAATGATCACGTTCCCGCACTGACTGACTGTGTGGAGGCTCATTGATTTAACGTTACGTTAGCCTACATGATACACTAGTAAAGTAATAAAATATATAGCTGTCGGCTATATTAGCTATGACTTACCTTTCTTTGTGCAGCTTCAAATGTCGAACAAAGTTGGAAATTGTTGCGCCTCCATCTGTAATTTTCTTCCCGCATGTTTTGCAAGTTGCAATCCATTTTTTGTTGATACAGCGTAGTCTTTATATCCGAAAATAATAATTTGGGGTATCATCTTTCCAAGGGCTCCATCTGAATTCACCCGCCGACGTTCCTCTGCACTGCCACGCACAACTTTTTCTCAGCTGGCACAATTTGATTGGCTGCTGTCCAATTCAAACTGTAAACCATTAAATGAAGAGTTGATGAGCTGCACACTTTTTTAATAGTATCATTTTTAATGTTTGGGGAGGGTATCAAGTCAGTTCGAGTCAAAAGGCTCAAGTCCAAGTCAAGTCAAGAGTCACTGGTGTTAAAGTCAATGTCGAGTTGCAAGTCATCATATTTGTGACTCGAGTCTGACTCGAGTCCAAGTCATGTGACTCGAGTCCACACCTCTGGTAGACAGAAGGTGCTCTTTGGTAAAAGGGGTAAATTGGTTATCAAAAAGAAAGGAGGACCAAGGGACTCTTCATATAATTAATTAAAATGCCTTTATTTGTATGGCATGTTCAGTGGAAACAAAGTTTAAAAAGTGTGGTTACAAAACTGATTGGACAACACCTAGCAAGCAATACTATACACATTAAAAAGTGAAATACTGTAGATATGTTATCAAAAAATTGAACTCCAAGCTAGAAGCATCAGAATGCCTAGAAAGGTAGTTCTAACCTTAAATATGACTGGGCAAAGTGCCAAGAATAGGAACGCAATCTATTCCATAGTACACTAGAACACAGCAAACATGGACAATAACATAGCTGAGGGCAATAGAGAAAAATGTCCACTAGATGACAGCAAATGGACCTGTCACGACCCTACAGGAAAGGTGAGAAATTCATATCTTCATTTAAACCAGGGTACTTAGTGGCCTGTAGTTTGTAAATCCAAAGACTTTCCCTTTGGTTCAGCTGTTTAAGATGGTCCCCTTTTCTAATTGAGGCTGGAACATGATCAATACCCATAGCTTGTAGGGAGGCAGGGTTGCCATGGTGTAAGGACTTGTAGTGCCTTGCCATGGGGTAGTCTTCATTGCCTACCCGTATGGCGTACTTGTGTTCCGCTAAGTGGTCTTGAAGGCGTCTCTTTGTCCGTCCAATGTAGAACACATTGCACTGTGGACGTTCCAATCTGTAGATGACATAAGTGGTTTTGCAGTTAATGAAATGCTTGACGTGATACTCCATTTTAGAAGCTGTGTCAACAAAATACATTATCTGTGCAATATTTCTGCAATGGTTGCATTTAGAAGAACCCTTGGGTTTGTCATCCAGCCAAGTTTTTTGAGAGTCACCAGGAAGATGGCTGTGGACTAATTTGTCATTTAGGGTAGGACATCTCTTAAAGCTTATGACTGGTGGCTCTGGGAAGACTTGGCGTAGTAGCATATTGCTTTGGATGATTCCCCAATTATTTTTTAAGATTCTTTTAATGTTCTCTGCTTCAGTGCTGTATTTTGTAACAAAGTACACTCTCTCTGATGTATCACGAGGCACTCCCCTTCGCAACAAGTTCTCTTTGTCAAGTTGTCCGGCCCTTATACCTGCATCTTCCAGGACCTGGACGCTGTAGCCCCGATTCAAGAAGTGATTCTGCAGATTTGACACTGTAGACGGTTACCTGATCCAAATTCTGCGGACTCTTTGGAATTGGCCATATGGAATGCTCTCTTTTAGCCTTTTGGGGTGAAACTTCAAACTCAGTGCCTCTGCTTGACATAATGGGAAAATCAAAATAAATCAGCCAAGAGTTAAGAAACATTTTTGTAGACCTCCACAAGTCTGGTTCATCCTTGGGAGCAATTTCCAAATGCCTGAAGGTACCACGTTCATCTGTACAAACAATAGTACGCAAGTAAAAACACCATGGGACCACGCAGCCGTCATACCGCTCAGGAAGGAGACGTGTTCTGTCTCCTAGGGATGAACGTACTTTGGTGCGAAAAGTGCAAATCAATCCCAGAACAACAGCAAAGGACCTTGTGAAGATGCTGGAGGAAACCGGTACAAAAGTATCTATATCCACAGTAAAACGAGTCCTATATCAACATAACCTGAACGGCCTCTCGGCAAGGAAGAAACCACTGCTCCAAAACCGCCATAAAAAAGCCAGACTACGGTTTGCAACTGCACATGGGGACAAAGATTGTACTTTTTGGAGAAATGTCCTCTGGTCTGATGAAACAAAAATAGAACTGTTTGGCTATAATGACCATCGTTATGTTTGGAGGAAAAAGGGGGAGGCTTGCAAGCCAAAGAACACCATCCCAACCGTGAAGCATGTTGTGGGGGTGCTTTGCTGCAGGAGGGACTGGTGCACTTCACAAAATAGATGGCAATGGGTCTTCCAAATGGACAATGACCCCAAGCATACTTCCAAAGTTGTGGCAAAATGGTTTAAGGACAACAAAGTCAAGGTATTGGAGTGGCCATCACAAAGCCCTGACCTCAATCCGATAGAAAATTTGTGTGCAGAACTGAGAGAGCGTGTGTGAGCAAGGAGACCTACAAACCTGACTCAGTTACACCAGCTCTGTCAGGAGGAATGAGCCAAAATTCACCCAACTTAGTGTGGGAAGGTTGCGGAAGGCTACCCAAAACGTTTGACCCAAGTTAAACAATTTAAAGGCAATGCTACCAAATGCTAATTGAGCGTATGTAAACTTCTGACCCACTTGGAATGTGATGAAAGAAAAAAAAGCTGAAATCATTCTCTCTACTATTATTCTGACATTTCACATTCTTAAAATAAAGTGGTGATCCTAACTGACCCAAGACAGGGAATTTTTACTTGGATTAAATGTCAGGAATTGTGAAAAACTGAGTTTAAATGTATTTGGCTAAGGTGTATGTAACTTCTGACTTCAACTGTACATACTATTTTCCACAGGTGGGTTCCCTGGGTAGAAATAGCAATGAACCACATTGCAAGTTGGATTTATGTTGTTGTAAGGTTGAATTCAATGTTGTGAGTCACACATTGTAACCATTTGGGGAGTACAGTCAGTTCAGTCCAATATGAAAGGTTGTTATGAAATATAATCAAGAGAAACAAATAGAGAAAAGGTCCTTTAATTATTCCTCTGTGAGATGGGCTTGTTGCTCAGCCTACAGTCGTCTAACTGATTCCCCAAAGCACTGTTTAGAAATGCGGTCTTGGTAATCTGGAGAGTGGGCGTCATCACTGCTTGTTAGTTGAACCAGTAATTGGAGTCTGTGCTGGCAATTGGTGGGAGGTGGGAGGGTGGGGGGCGGGAGCAGTGGTACGCTGTGGTCCTCTAAGGGGCTCTAGATTTGGAACAGTGTTGTACAGAAAGCATACCATTATCAGAATGCTTGTCCAGGACTGACACCCTTCCTTTTCTTTTTTCATCTGTCCATTCGACAAAATACTTTTTCAGGTAACGTTTTCATTGTCCCATTTCAATGTTATCGCTGTATATTATGATAATCTACTCACCATTCTACACCCCCAGTTGCTTCCTCAGTTAGTGTTTTTTTTCAGTTGTTTCTTGGAAAATAAACCACCTCCTACCAAGAAGACACGTATCACACAGTCATTTACTTGTCAACTGTAGGCCTACTTGTCAACTACAGCTATCATGCTTCCTTCAGGATGAATATTTAATCAGTGGATAAATCCCATTAAATATGAGCTCTTTCTCATTAATGTGTCAGGTGGACCATAAACCACCTCCTATAAACCATCTAATTAGCGTGCCAAACACACTGATACATACCTCCAATGGAGTTAGAGGGAGTCCATCATTTTTGGGGGGATTTTGTTCAGTGTTAACTGATGTATGTAAACAGCATACATTCCCCCAATGTGTCACACTGTTACTAAGTGCTCAGACAACTATTATATAAGGAGGCTTGATTTTAGGATAGTTGCATGTTTGAAAATTAATTAGGCCGACCTATCTATTCTTGATCATAAGAACTACTGGTGTCCAGTGTTCCAATGTCAATACTATGTCCCTTTTGTGCTCTGTGGCTCCTCGTGGCTATCAAATTCTCTCAAACATATGTAATTATAGCCAACATCTCTGTGCCTGAAGATATTTCATGATTTAAAAACAGTAACTTGACATTTACATAATTTCTTGTGTCCCAACATAACTGTGGCAAGTCATGACAGCTGCTTCTGCTCTTGGATCTGTGACATACTGACCTATTCCTGTGTGGTTGCCCTGCTGCTTTCAGTTGACTAACTTGAGTTTCATTTGTTTTCCAATGAAAAACAAAGCATTGGACAATGGACATATAGCTTAAAGTTAAACCACAGACTACTGTGAAAGAATTGTATTTTTTTATTTTTAGATCAAATATTTTTTATATTGCACATAGAAACAGGAAGACGGTGGTGAAGTTGGTTCGATTTTTAGGTGATAACTCATTAGTGGTGGGTGCAACAAGGCCCTCAGGTCAGGTGCTGCAGTAAAAATGCATTGCATGGCCCAAACGGGCAGACTGAGTGCTCGCACATGCTCATTCGATGGAATCTCTAGCATCGCAAAATTCTCGCCAACTTGAAAGTTGATGGTCGGCATACACAGGTGAGTTTGCCATGAAGATAAAGTAGGCTATTTGGCAGCCTTCCACTAGAACATGGCTAGCATTTTGAATATAAATTAAAGCTGTAATATGTAACTTTTTGAGTGATCTTACCAAATTCATATAGAAATTTGAGTTATACATCTCATTCTTATAGAAAGCAAGTCTAAGAAGTGGTAGATCTTTTCTATGTGAGTTATTTCTATGCTTCCCCTTCTTTAGTTTAGATTTCGCGGTTTTGAACACATACAGTATTTTTGGTTATTGAAAATATATTTCACAGCGGTTTAGATGGTACAATGATTCTCTACACTATACATTGCTTGTTTTGTCACAAACTGAAATTAAGGGTACTATTAGAATTTTTGCAACCAAGAAATGGCGGAGTGATTTCTGCATTTTACACCTTTAAATGAAACAATACCATAAGAGATGCAATGGAGTCCTTTATATACTTCCACAGAGTCAGATTAACTCATGGGTACCATTTTTATGTCTCTGCATCCATATGAAAGAAGTTAGGGGTAGTTTCTCAAGCCAATGCTTCAAGTCATTGCGCTACAGCTAGTTAGTGGTTTTTTTTTATATACATTTGCCAACAGTTCTAAAAAACAGTTTTTGCTTTGTCATTATAGGGTATTGTGTGTAGATTGATGAGGAAAAAAAACGATTTAATACATTTTAGAATAAGGCTTTAATCTAACATAATGTGGAAAAAGTTAAGGGGTCTGAATACTTTCCGACGTCACTGTATATACAAAAGTATGTGGACATCCCTTCAAATAAGTGGATTTGGCAATATCAGCCACACCGGTTGCTGACAGGTGTATAAAATCGAGCACACAGCCATGCGATCTCCATAGACAAACATTGGCAGTAGAATGGCCTTACTGAAGAGCTCAGTGACTTTCAACGTGGCACTGTCAAATTTCTGCCCTGCTAGAGATGCCCCGGTCAACTGTAAGTGCTGTTATTGTGAAGTGGAAACGTCTAGGAGAAGCAACGACTCAGCCACAAAGTGGTAGGCCACACAAGCTCACAGAACTGGACCTCCGAGTGCTGAAGCGTGTAGTGTGTAAAAATCATCTGTCCTCGGTTACAACACTTACTACCAAGTTCCAAACTGCCTCTGGAAGCATTTTTTACATTTTACATTTTAGTCATTTAGCAGACGCTCCTTATCCAGAGCGACTTACAGTAGTGAGTGCATACATTTCATTTCATGCATTTAAAAAAAAAAGGGTTTCCATAGCAGAGCAGCCGCACACAAGCCTAAGATCACCATGCGCAATGCCAAGCGTCGGCTGGAGTGGTGTAAAGCTCGCCGCCATTGGACTCTGGAGCAGTGGAAACGCATTCTCTGGAGTAATGAATCACGCTTCACTATCTGGCAGTCCAACGGACGAATCTGGGTTTGGCGGATGCCAGGAGAACGCTACCTGCCCCAATGCATAGTGCCAACTGTAAAGTTTGGTGGAGAATGAATAATGGTATGGGGCTGTTTCTCATGGTACGGGCTAGGCCCCTTAGCTCCAGTGAAGGGAAATCTTAACACTACAATATATAATTACATTCACGCCAATTCTGTGCTTCCAACTTTGTGGCAACAGTTTGGGGAAGGCCCTTTCCTGTTTCAGCATGACAATGCCCCCGTGCACCAAGCAAGGTCCATACAGAAATTATTTGTCAAAATCGGTGGGAAGAACTTGACTGGTCTACACAGAGCCCTGACCTCAACGCCATCGAACACCTTTGGGATGAATTGGAACGCCGACTGTGAGCCAGGCCTAATCACCCAACATCGGTGCCCGACCTCACTAAAGCGCTTGTGGCTGAATGGAAGCAAGTCCCCACAGCAATGTTGCAACATCTAGTGGAAAGCCTTCCCAGAAGAGTGGAGGCTGTTATAGCAGCATATTAATGCCCAGGATTTTGCATTGAGATGTTTGACGAGCGGGTGTCCACATACTTTCGGCCATGTAGTGTACCTTCATCAATAGGCGCTAAAGGTAGTTAGCACTACTAATTGGTTAGCCTACTACTAAGCCTACAGTAGGCCTATGTTTAGATACTTGTTTTGTCTTTTATTTACAGTTGAACACTACTGATGGGTCTATTAATGTCTAAGCACTGTGGGAGGTGTCTTCTTTTCTGGTGAGTTATGGATGTTGTTTGTTGAGTGCCTGGTTGAGTGGGGTTACAATTGTGAGTCTTGGGAATGACCTGATGCCTTTTTTGTGGGCACAACAACTTCTCAATTTTTATCCTCCCCTTTAAAACTATTAATGTTTTTCTGGTTGGGTAAAAATCTCTTCATGGTATGGGGAGAGGGTTGCCACAATACCACCACACTGTCCTGATGAAACTCTGAGAAGTTGGGAGAAAACAGGGAATTAGAGGAGGGAAAAGGTTACTGTTGCAGAGCATGTCATTATTGTCAGAGTAAGGATAGGTCATGATTCATTGTGGATGGCCAAAGAATGCGCACAAGTTCTGATGCCAACTCAGCCAGCCAAAGTCCAGATCAGACCTGCTGAAGCTAGAATTCAAAAAGTCATGGAACATTTACTACAGTATCATTACTCCAGCATAGACACTTAAAACATCATGTACATGAGTTGTTTTCATTTTTTACCCAGAAAGAGCTTTCACCAGCCTTTCCCCATTAGAAGTTAGATATTACATTATGACAATATTCCGAATGACTGGTTTAATTGCAGTGCTACTATAGTTTAGTTGTTGTGGTTTTGAATATGTTTGAATAATTACAGCTTTTGCTACTTTTCAAGCCTGAAATATAATTTGAAAACAATATGAGTCTGTTTCAGCCAATTGTCCCCAAGAAGGTTGGTGAAATGTCATCCTCGTCTGAGGTTTGCGCTTTTTCTATGGTCATCCTTGCTCCTAAAGTCGGAGAGTAAGCATGTGGTTAGTTTAGACAGTGGTTTATGTAGACCTTCTGTTTTATACTGGGTAGATGCTAACTGAAGTGTCGGACCCAATGTCATGCTCTGAGACACTGTGGTTGGACTGATGCCATTGCCTCGTTTATGATCACTTGTATTTTTCATCACAACAATTAGGGTTGTCAAAAACACAGTGATAGTTGAAGAATTTCAGTTTTAGATTATGAGAAGGAAGTCTACATTTTCCAGCACTGTGAAAGTAGTCGTTACAGTCTTCTGTCTACATTCCAATGATCTTTTAGATCTACAGTGCATTCAGAAAGTATTAAGACCACATTTTGTTACATTACAGCCTTATTCTAAAATGGGTTGAATGTTTATTTTCCCCTCATCAATCTACACACAATACCCCATAATGACAAAGCAAAAACAGGTTTTTAGACATTTTTGCAAATGTATAAAAATAAAAAATGAAATATCACATTAGTATTCAGACCCTTTACTTTGTTGAAGCACCTTTGGCAGCGATTACAGCCTTGAGTCTTCTTGGGTATGATGCTACAAGCTTGGCACGCACACCTGTATTTGGGGAGTTTCTACCATTCTTCTCTACAGATCATCTCAAGCTCTGTCAGGTTGGATGGGGAGCATCGCTGCACAGCTATTTTCAGGTCTCTGCAGAGATGTTTGATCGGATTCAAGTCCGGGCTCTGGCTAGGCCACTCAAGGACATTCAGCGACTTGTCCCGAAGCCCCTCCTGCATTGTCTTGGCTGTGTGCTTAGGGTCATTGTGCTGTTGGAAGGTGAACCTTCGCCCCAGTCTGAGGTCCTGAGCACTCTGGAGCAGGTTTTCATCTCTGCACTTTGCTCCATTCATCTTTACCTTGATCCTGACTAGTCTCCCAGTCCCTGCCACTGAAAGCATCCCCACAGCATGACGCTGCTACCACCATGCTTCAATGTAGGGATGGTGCCAGGTTTCCTCCAGACGTGACACTTGGCATTCAGGCCAAAGAGTTCAATCTTGGTTTCATCAGACCAGAGAATCTTGTTTCTCATGGTCTGAGAGTCCTTTAGGTGCCTTTTGGCAAACTCCAAGTGGGCTGTCATGTGACTTTTACTGAGGAGTGGCTTCCTTCTGGCCAATCTAGCATAAAGGTCTGATTGTTGGAGAGATGGTTGTCCTTCTGGAAGGTTCTTCCATCTCCACAGAAGAACTCTGAAGCTCTGTAAGAGTCATTATCGGGACCATCCATGACCAAGGCCTTCCTCCCCCGATTGCTCAGTTTGGCCAGGCGGCCAGCTCTAGGAAGACTCTTGGTGGTTCCAAACTTCTCCCATTTAGAATGATGGAGGCCACTGTGTTTTTGGGGACTTTCAATGCTGCAGAAAATGTTTTTGTACCCTTCCCCAGATCTGTGCCTTGACACAATCCTGTCTCAGTTCTACAGACAATTTCTTCAACCTCATGGCTTGGTTTTTGCTCTGACATGCACTGTCAACTGTGGGACAGGTGTGTGCCTTTCCAAATCATGTCCAATCAATTGAATTTACCACAGGTGGACTCCAATAAAATTGTAGAAACATCTCAAGGATGATCATTTGACACAGGATGCACCTCAGCTCAATTTTGAGTCTCATAGGAAAGGGTCTGAATACTGAATAAGGTATTTCTGTTTTTTCTTGTAATAAATGTGCAAAAAGTATGAAAAATGTTTTTGCTTTGTCATTATGGGGTATTGTGTATAGATTGATGAGGGGAAAAACTATTTAATCCATTTTAGAATAAGGCTGTAACATAACAAAATGTGGAAAAAGGGAAGGGGTCTGAATGCTTTCAGAATGCACTGTATCTATTTCATAATGGATATGTTAGGCCTATGTGTTCTTGATAAAAACATTTTTTTTACCACAATTTTAAAAACATACAACAACATATTCTTTGGCCTTTGATATTTTTGACCACAGAAACAGTTGGGAGAGAAACAATAACAAGACAAAAACAAGACAAAAAGAGTATTCTACATCTGTTCTATGCACATTCAGCATTTATGTGGTCAAACCATATGTCAATGGGTCAAAGGCTGGTTACCCCAAGACCGGGGGATGTGGAGGATTTGTGCAACAGACATTTAATTACCACACTCTTTGAAAGAAAAATACAAAGCCATTGCAGAATGCCTGCTGACTACACGCTGATGAAAGCATGTAATGAGTCTCTCTCCTCCATTTAAAGTCCAAAAAGAAAGAAAGTATTGGAAAACAGCTTTGTTATCTAACTCCAGCTGTGTGGTTATTATTGGTGAGATGTTGCTCTCCCTGATGGCTTCCCTTGGCAGTCAGCTCTACCTGTGTTATCTGGTCAGGGCAGGGGTGTGTGTGTGTGTGTGTGTGTGTGTGTGTGTGTGTGTGTGTGTGTGTGTGTGCGTGTGCGTGGTGCGAGCGTGCGCACGTGTCTTAGGAGAAAAACCACTCAGAACAGATGCCCCTCAAAGCCATAGAGCAAGGGGCTTGCAACGTTTAAAGCACAGACTCTTGCTTATAACTTGGACATAATTGTTTTTTGGGATGGGTCGTTTGAACACGGGTCGTTTTGTGTTTCTGTTCAATAAAGGGTAATTTCCATGTAAAAGGACCCATGAGCGCCAACATTTGAAGTTCATAGGAGCATGTCAAATTGGGTGCCAATTTTGTCATCAGAACAACCTCAATTCGTTGCGTCATGGACTCTACAAGCTGTCGAAAGCGTTCCACAGGGATGCTGGCCCATGTTGACTCCAATGCTTACCAGGTTTTCCAGATCTTAAGTTTCTTGGCAATTTCTCGCATGGAATAACCTTAATTTCTCAAAATAAGAATAGACTGACGAGTTTCAGAAGAAAGTTCTTTGTTTCTGGCCATTTTGAGCCTGTATTCGAACCCACAAATGCTGATGCTCCAGATACTCAACTAGTCATTTTATTGCTTCTTTAATCAGCACAACAGTTGTCAGCTGTGCTAACATAATTGCAAAAGGTTTTTCTAATGATCATTTAGCCTTTTAAAATGATAAACTTGGATTAGCTAACACAACGTGCCATTGGAACACAGGAGTGATGGTTGCTGATAATGGGCCTCTGTACACCTATGTAGATATTCCATAAAAAATCTGCCGTTTCTAGCTATAATAGTCATTTACAACATTAACAATGTCTACACTGTATTTATGATCAATTTTATGTTATTTTAATGGACAAAAATGTGATTTTCTTTCAAAAACAAGGACATTTCTAAGTGACCTCAAACTTTTGAACGGTAGTGTATGTTTCACAAGTTTGGACAGCACAGTAAAGTGGAGTAGAGCATAGTACAGTAAATAAAAGTATAGTTCAGTACAGTACAATAAAGTTTAGTACAGTACAGTAGAGTACACTACAGAAAAGCAGAGTATGTGTAACAGTATTGTTTCTGTCCCCCTCCTCGAACCAGGGATCCTCTGCCCACATCGACAACTGCCTTTCCACTAAGCATCATTACCTATCGCTCCACAAAAGCGCCGACCCCCAACTATTTCAAGGTCTCAGAGCGAGTGTCACCGATTGAAACGCTACTAGCGCGCACCACTAACTAGCTAGCCATTTCACATCGGTTACATGTAGTTCAGTCCAGTAAAGAAGAGTACAGGACTGTACAGGACAGTACTGTAGAGTAGAATAAAATACAGTACACAGTAGAGCACACTAGAGTTGAGTACACTATAACATACTGTTCTAAACTATACTCTACTTGTCTATACTATACTGAACTCTAATGTACTCTACTGAACTATACTGTGCTATACTGAACTCTACTGTACTCTACTGTACTGAACTATACTGTGCTGTACTGAACTCTACTGTACTGTTTGTTTTGTGCTGTGCTTTACTGTACTGTACTCTAATGAGCTCTAGTGTGCTGTACTTTGATGTCCAAACTTGTGAAACATACTGTAGATGTCTATTGTTCAGATTTAATCCAGTCCAGACCAACCAAAATGCGTGTAGAATAGCCACATATGCAGAGAAGGGTATTGAATATTTCTACCTTTATGTACCTATTTAGGATACATCACCATGAAGAGAAGGACATTCATATCCAGAATTATGCATTTCTGTGTAGTACAGATCATGGACCTATGATGAAATTATGTTACAGCAATTCAGTTACCGGGTGTAAATCCACTTCACTTACTGTAGTTCAATAACCAAGAGATTTTTTTCAAACTGAAGTTGTCATGTCATAGCTGACCCCCTTTCTGCAGACATCTTTGAATCTTATTTCAGAGCAGATATTTAACAGGGTTTTGGAAAAACTTGGTCACATACTGTAAACTGAGGGAGATTTTATGGAAATTCTGTTACCAAACTTTGAATCTCCACACAGTTCTTCCAGTAAATATGTTTTTGTAGAATGGTCAGTGTAAATTCTTAAAAGTAGTCCTTGTGCATAGAGTTGTATAGTTTGTGAAATTTGAAATCAATGTTTTTGTTTTGCATACATTTTAAGTGACATCTGAGTCCGTTAAAAGTGGAATTGCCCAAAGGTCAGCCTATATGTCTCTTTAGGATGATTTCCCCAAACGTGTACTTGATATACTATTCAAGCATGTGAATGTGTGTGTCCATGTGTCTGTGTGTGGGTTAGTACAGCTGGCATTGGAGAGGCAGTCTAGCAGCCTGTGGTAGGGGTGGTGTCTGTATGGTCTGGAATGAGTGTGTGTGTGCATGTGTGCGTGTGTGCGTGTGTGTGTGTGTGTGTGTGTGTGTGTGTGTGTGTGTGTGTGTGTGTGTGTGTGGCTGCAGTTGCCTGCTGGTGTCCTAATCCTCCTGGTCTTACCTACTCTCTTCAGGCTACCCAATCTCTCTGAGAGCCTCACAGGGAGTAAAGGAAGGATGAGAGACGGGGAGATGCCGAGGAGGGTTGGAAGTTGTGTGTCAGTGACTTCTGCCTGACTGTGAGACCGTGGAGTTGTGCTGAGTGTCCGTGCTTCACTGTATCGTTACATCTGGATCTCTCCATGGAGCTCCCCAGCATCACACATATGGGTGGCAAGGCAGCAGACAACTCTGTCAAATGGCAGCTGTGCTATGACATGACGGCCAAGACCTGGTGGATGGTGAGTACAAATGGAAATTATTTTAGATTTTTCTTCTATGATACTCGTCTGAACTATTCCTGAAATCATAATGTGTTTTGCCATGTTCTGCCGCTTTTGTTAAAACTATGGTTAAAAATGAAAATAAAAAGTTGGGTGTTATGATATCTGATAGGTCATTGAATATTTTGGTGCGTCCAGATGTGTTTCAGTTGTTCTGTAGGTTACACATTTATTAACATTTAAACAACAATGACATTACACATCCCTATTATTCGTAATATCCTTGTTTGGTGTGTATCGTATTCCCAAAAACTGTTGGAACTGGATTAACAAATTGTTAGGCCTTGGCTAATTGTTTATACTTCAACTTAATTTTGGGATGCTAATGTCATACAAGTGGACAAAGCAACAGTGAGTGAGAATGACTTTACTAACATCATGAACTTCACTGTGTTGTCCTGTGCAAACATACAGAACTTTGTGCTTTGCAAATATTTAGTTTTAATCTACGTTTCTGGGGCCACCTATCACCTTAGTTTATAGCTCGTGCTGAGTACATTTCATAATAGTTTATATTCTATATTATGAAAGTCAGTGTGTTGATGAATCTTCACAAACATGTGGGCAGCAGGTGTCCCCATGTCTTCAGAGATGTTACATGCATCACTACACACAAACGGTACACAGTCAACTAATAGAGATGGTAGTTGCACTGTAGTTGAGCGATTGATTACTGGTGCATCATGATCACGCAACACGTGTACAAAATATCAACTAAAATCTCCATTTCAGTATTTGTTTCAGGGGAAAACAATTAACACTGTTTGTTTCATCACTTTCATTTACAGATGCAGAATATACTAGGCCAAGGTGTTTCTGTTGACATAAATGCATGACATCTCTCTTCGTGAGAAATGCTCTTGCAACTGATCAGCTGAAAAAGATCTGTTTGCCTACATTATCATGTAGATCATAAGTACTAGCAAGCTGATTCCCAAAACCACCCCGATGCACACATTCACACATTTCCTCATGTTACGTTGTTGTGTTAGCTCAATTGTGACCAATCTGTGTTGAGCGTCTGTCTATATTGTATTACATACACTGTGAAATGCAGTCAGCCACAGACACTTTCTTTTCTATCCCAACATTATGGAGAAAGGAGAAGAAGAGAAATATACTGTAAATCTATAAACAAAAACTAACGTCTCGTGTTCAGTTTCAGTAAGAGCAGACTACATCCTCACTGTAGTGATGTGAACCTTGTCACAATTTGGTAATGATATACAATATCAAATAGTTATGTAAATAATCTAGTTTTCTAGTTTTTGTTAAGTTGTTATCATTATGCTGAGTCTATACCATATCATTCTTACTGTGCTATGCGTATGCACTTCAATATTCATACATTCTACAGTATATCACTTAATTTACTGTATAGTAATATCTGTCCCACTCCTTTCCTCTCAGACAGTTTCCTTCAGAATGGTCTGTAGTTACTTCATGTCCAAGTTCCCACTTTTGCTTATTTATTCATCTATAATGAATTGAGTGTTTTTCTCCTTTTTCTCCCATGTAACAAAGGTGATTGCTATTCTCCCGCTCGCTCTCGCTTTCCTCATTAGCCACCCGCACTTTTGTTTAAATTAGCTTGGCAATTAAGACTTGCTACGAGGCCTAACTAATAACTAATCAAAATGCTGTTCACTATGAGAAAGTAGCTGTCTCACTAACTGGCGTTTCACACGTTATTGTTTTTAATCAACAATAGCTGCTTGAGTTACCTTTTCGATCCTGCCTGTTTGTGTGCAGAGCAGTTTTGTTGCCATCATTCTGGAAGTACCCTTTTCGAAAGCATAAAATCTAAATTGCGTGCACACCGCCTTGTTTCTCAATTCATCAGACGTTTTTTTTCCCAACTGCACATATGAAAAGCCTTTAGAGCTTCTGAGTAGTTTAGTCCTCCTCTCTTAATGTGAATCTGGCCTATCTGATTCATTCTCTTCATTCAATAATGAAGGCTCCTGAGGTACCTAGCATAGGTCTATGTGACAGTTACAATAAACCGGCATTGTTATTGCTGAAGAATGACAAGGGGTTTAGGTTTGTTGAATGGTCTCAGTCCACAGCCATCTCTGAGGCTGAGCACAAACCACTGTCCTGCCCTAATGGCCTGTTTCTTTACCTTTGAATAACAAACTCATGCCCAAACAGCCATTATGCCAAGTTGTATGCATGTCTGTGTACTGCTGGAGCTTCCTGTTCCCCCATGCAAACCTCTGGCCAGGATCATTAGGAGTGGAGGAGAGTGGGCAACACATGTTGGACTGGCTTGTGGTTTTGTAAAAGGCAGTAAAGCCGGAAAAAAGGAGTTCCGCTTCCAAAAGGGGAGACACAACAAAAAGTCATTTGGATCAATTTCTAAATTAGGGATGTAAGGATGTTTCATCCTTCATGTTTTCATTCAGCACAAACCTTATGTCACTGTTTACTGCACATGCATTTTTACATAGAAGTTTACCATTGGGGATATGCTGAGTGCAATGCTTGTCATGGAAAATGAAGTGGGAGGACTACTGTGATATTCCAAATTGGCCTTGATTTACTTTGAAATAACTTTGAATAACGTCTTTCAGTTGACAGATACTTGATAGTCCTATTGCCAAAGTCTCTTGCCTCTGTGTTATGTAAACATGTCCCAACTACCAATGTTTACATTTTTGATTCAGTCAAATCTGATCTACACCATGCTTAAGGGAAACAAAATAAAAATCCTTAATCAAAGAAACATCTCTTCAGAATGTAGGATTTCCAAAAGTAGGGGCCAAATGGTGGGAGGGGATTAGTCTTGGCTGCAATGTCTAATGGGTTTGGGAAATGAAATACCAACATTCACATGACCAAAAGTTTGGTGGACTTCAGGCTCACACAGCATTACGCTATAGTTGCAGCTCAGTGAAAATCAGAATTTGGCCTGGGATTTAAGACCCCTACTGTGTCACTCTGGAGGAATCCCTCCAAGTTCCTTATCACTCTGGCAGTCAACTTATAAACATATTAAAGACAGGCTTCTTTAAGACCTTTGCATCTAACTTAAAGAAGTGTTAACGACAGTCTATTCTCAGGGCCTGTACTGTATGTCGTTTAGTACAAGGGTTTGTGTTGAAGAATTACTCGGTGATGATTGAATAATGAATGGCAACATGAAAGAGGTCTTGTACTGTAACTCAGCTGTAAGTGTAATTTGGTTAAATAATATTTTGAACGGTGCATGAGAGGCCTTTGATCGTACTCCTGAAGTCTTTGTGTATATTGTCCAGTCACTGCCTTCAAATGCCGGATGTTGGTATGAGACAATTTTTTTGAAATGTACCCAATAATGTAAAGTGCAGCTGTCTGGGTGATATATCATGAAGGAGATCCTAAGAGGTACCACATTGTCTTCACTGGCTATTATCAGAATGTTGAGAGAGAGAGAGAGAGACTTTCAATGTTGACTGCCTTAGCAGACAAGTGTCTGTACACTGTGTTGCTCTGCAACCAACTCACCAGCATGACACAGCTCACAAATTGTTTTGCTTGCATCATTGTCCAGCGGTGCAGTGTGAATTTAGAACAATGTGCGTTATGCTAGCATACTGTACGTGTCTGTCTTTTTACATCCCGACCTCATTAAAGATTCCTCTGGGTGCTGCCGTTCACCACAGAGGGCAGTAAAATATCCCTACGCTGGTGAATCTCCTTCCTCAGCACTTCTCTTACCCTCTGGGGGAGCAGATAGTCAGCCCTGGGATTGTGGTTCCTAGCCATGACTTCCGACGCCTGGAAACTAACCTGAATTATTCTGAGATCCAGAGGCTTCTGCAACAAGGCTAAAATTAGGGGGAAAGAATGGTCATTCGACAAAATGGAAAAGGTAATTTTTCTGCCTTGACATGCTATTCCGACTGATAGGGGGAGCTGGCATGACAAAATAAGATATTGTTACTAGCTTCTCTTTATTGATAAAAAAATAATAACTTTAAACCAAACACATCAGACACTTCCAAAAAAACCACCCTTCCTGACATCGCCTTCGAAGGACTAGAAGATGCTGGACGAGGATGCACTGTTTTCTTGATTAACTCATAGTTAACAGCCCTGGAGAAGCACAGAAAGGGCCATCTTTAAACTACAAATGATCCTTCTATTTCAGTTTCTCTGCAAATCGGCCAGTATAATCCTCACACCATCTGTGCTATCACATCTTAAGGATGCACGCAATGTTGTGGCAATCCTTCCTAGTTACTGTACACTATATCCCATGTTATCCTTCCTTCTCTGGTCTGTCTTGGCTTCACTCGGGCCCAGGACATTATTCATTAAGTACAGCACTCTGTGCTAAGTAACATGGTGTCTGTAAGTCAGAAGTACATACTTTCAGGACATACTGTAAAAAATATACACTGTTGTATTCAATTGCTTTTGATCATGACACAGACAATATCTAACATTCTATATGATCTACATCTACTGTATTAATTAAAAGTGACATGATGAAAGTACATTGGCATCTTTGTTCTGTAAGATGTTACTGGTTATTTGCTTATCAGTAGTAGTATTATTATGAAAATAATGAAAAAGGGTATTCTATTCAGCTGGTTCGCCCAGATGATCAGTCAGTTGCATTTGATCATATGCACTGAGTGTACAAAACATGAAGAAAACTAGCTGTGACATAGACTGACCAGGTGAAATCTATGCTCCCTTATTGATGTCAATTGTCAAATCCACTTCAAACAGTGTAGATGAAGGGGAGGAGACAGGTTAAAGAAGGGTTTTTAAGCCTTTAGACAATCCAGACATGGATTGTGCATCTGTGCCATTCAGAGGCTGAATGGGCAAGACAAAATGTTTAAGTACCTTTTGAACAAGGTATAATAGTAGGTGTCAAGAACTGCAACGCTGCTGGGATTTTCACGCTCAACAGTTTCCCATATGTATCAAGAATGGTCCACCACCCAAAGGACATCCAGCCAACTTGACACAACTGTGGGAAACATTGGAGTCAACATGGGCCAGCATCCCTATGGAACTCTTTTGACACCTTGTAGAGTCCACACCCTGACGAATTGAGGCTGTTCTGAAGGCCCCCCCCCAAAAAAGGGGGGGGGGGTTCCTAATGTTTGGTATACTCAGTGTATGTTGTCATGTCTGCCTAAACAAATAAACCATGTCATGACTACAAGGATGTTTATGACATAATAGATAAATGATTTTTATCATACAGAGCTAAACAGTCCGTATGGGTAGAATAGGTCTCCTTAGTCACTGCTGATCTCTGTACCGTTAAACAAGTTACATGTGTTGAAGTGAGCAACGGTAGGGTTTACGATTCAGAACTGAGTGATTTCTTAAATAAGGGAGTGGTATTTGCTGCTTTACATTGAGATTATCCAATAGCAGATTGAATAAGAGAGGTTTAAAGTTTTAGGACACTTGCCTGTTCAATTTTGGCCTTCCTCAGCAGTTTTCTATTCCATCCCAGCTTTCATTAGATTGAATTGGGTGTTAGTGTAATTCTCCTTTTTGGAAATTGTGCATTAAGCTTGATTACGTTTTTGGATTACTTGCAGGATTTGTGTGGAACTTTCTTTGCACTTGAGAAAAATGTAAACATGTAGACAGGGAGTCCAAGGGTTCAGTGCAGGTTATCCTCGATGAGTAAGAGTTAGAGCCTGGGTATATTGGCTCCAGATATAGTTCACCTATCAGAAGAGGCTTACATATTACCTGGTTTAAACCTTGAATTACAAACATCACCCTTAAACTGAGCATTGACAGGGCTTGAGTTTATTTGAATGTGTGTAGAGAGAGGATACCTTCAGTCTTTTTTTGAAAGGTCACTGCATTTGTTGACAACTGAGGGGAGGGAAACTAACCTGTTTAATCCCACTAATTGCGATAATGTGTGGACGAGGACGTTGCAATTAGATAATGATCTTTTCATCACCAGTAGAGGGTGGTAATGAACCTCTTCTTGGTTTCTGATGTCTGAGTCTGGAGTTGAGACAATAGGCAGGCATCACTCAATAGTCACTGAATCTCCTTAAAGACAAAATGTACATATTTTTTGAATGACAGTTTATGTTGACTTCTTGGTAGACTAGTTTCATGACTGCGGCTTCCAAAATACTGAATTGTCTTTTGGTTTATTATTGTGCACTTTTTAATTATCTACTGATAGAGTAGTATGAACTTTTCAGTTCTGCTCAGTCACAGATGGTTTTTAGGCAGTAACTGGTTGGTCCCATTGCAGATTTGACATAAGGACGTCCTGCACTTGAACTTTCACACTTTGACGTTTGAACAGAGCGCAGAGATCAGAGAAGAGGACAGCAGATAGTTGGAAATGTAGCCTCTCGACAATACATTTTACATTTTAGTTTGACAAAAGACAATTACAGCAAAAACATTCACCCATTACGTCAAATGCACATTGGTCGGATTTATTGCATTTAGTTTGTTGGCATGGAGACATTAATGAAATCTGAATTTATATAGAATGTATTTTTTGCCCAGTTCAAGTGAAATGGGAAGAAGAATGACAGCATAAGTCCAGAAACAAGACCAGCCTTATGTGTTGTGATACTGCTGTGTGAGTCTTCCAGGCTAGTCAGCACTTGCTCCAACTCATAGAGCCAGACATGTGTACTGTATGGTTTGGCTCTACATAACCATACATGTCCTTGGCAGGAGAATGATGACAGGATGTGTCAAAAACTGCCTCGTGAAATCACTCACAGCCTACTTGACACAGATACCTTTATCTCCCATTGTTCTTTCCAAAAATAGAATTCTAGAAACTAACTTTTTCCAAGTCTTCCAGATATATAATACTCAGCAGTAGAACCCACCGATTGGTTCTATCTAATACGTACATTATCTTATTACAGCATAATCTTGCCAAATTATGGCAAAGCAATCATTTTCTAATAGCAATTAGTTTTGTCTCCAAGGGGATTTGGATCATGATAAATTAAACCTCTATGCAAATTGACATGGTGTGATTCTGGGAAAGGAAGCTGACTAAGCCTACTTTGTAAAAGCATTCAGATTTTCATTTTGCAGCAAGCCCTCTCTATTGTTATCGGAGGGAAGGTTGACTTTGCTCTTTTCATTGTCATTTACACTTTTGCTGATATCGTTTGAAAGATTCATTTAGCCTCTAAAGAGGGTCGTTTTGAACACTACATGTGTTCATACTCAAGGTATTTTAACGTGATTCAGGCTTATGATACACACTCATCTTAACCTTGTACTGTAGAAACTCTACCTTATCAGGTCAGTTGCAGCTGCTTCCAACTCTCTTGCAGAGTTTTATCTGGCACAGTAGTTTCCTTGGTCAGGGTTACAGGACCTCATGGGACAATTCAATATTATTGCATATTGTCAAGCTTTTATTCTTTCAGTCAATTGAAATATTTTCAATAGGCCCTAATCTATGGATTTCAATTGACTGGGAATATAGATATGCATCTGTTGGTCACAGATACCTCACAATGGGCCTCAGGAACTCATCATGGTATTTTTGTGCATTCAAATTGCCAACGATAAAATACAATTGTGTTCGTTGTCCGTAGTTTTTGCATGCCCATACCCTAACCCCATCGCCACCATGGGGCACTCTATTCACAAAGTTGCAAACCGCTCACACATACGACACCCTACACATGGTCTGCGGTTGTGAGGCCTGTTGGACGTATTGCTAAATGCTCTAAAATGGAGGTGGCTTATGGTAGAGAAATTAACATTCAATTCTCTGGCAACCGCTCTGGTGGACATTCCTGCAGTCAGCATGCCAATTGCACACTCCCTCAAAACTTGAACATCTGTGGCATTGTGTCGTATGACAAAACTGCACATTTCAGAGTGGCCTTTTATTGAGCACAAGGTGCACCTGTGTAATGATCATGCTGTTTAATTCAGCTTCTTGATATGCCACACCTGCCAGGTGGATGGATTAACTTGTCAAAGGAGAAATGCTCAATAGGGATGTAAACAGATTTGTGTACAAAATTTGAGAGAAATAAGCTTTTTGTGTGTATGGAAACATGGGAACACTTTACATGTTGCGTTTATATTTTTGTTCAGTGTAGATAGCTCCCTCCCTCTCCAGAGCTATACCGGTCTATCAGTCTAATCCTGAACACTTTCACTCTACTGACAATGATTACTTTTTCATCACATTTTCCTAGTTGAACAAGCTCATATTTCTCTGAAGTTCTCGTTGTTTACGTTGGTTTCTGTCGGGACCGGGACCGGGACCTCACCAGTGGATGATGTAACGCGTCTCCATTCCGGCAGCAGGTCTGAAGTTCCCCTCCATTGATGGCCTCCCATCCACATCTGTCTGGTTAGACTGTCCACTATATTCCCTACTGGCCCAACACTAGCTAAACACTGTATATCCAGGAACTTTCAATACCACGTCAGACGCTTTAGTCCTTCAGTCTAAATCGGACAAAATCTTCTCCCATCTTCCACAATTTGCATGTGTAAGTTCCAACTCTTCATACTGAGATGTTTTGGTGAATACTTGTGAGTGAGCTGCAGGTATATATTCTTATTGTGTATAGTCTAAACGTCAATTTAGAATAACATTGCAATTCAGTCAGACATAACTTGATTCAAATACTGCTACTACTATAAGAAAAAAACATACTTTTTGAGAAAGTCCGGTCGCACAAATTTCCTAGGTGGGAAAGGTCCGGATGGATATTGTAATTGATCAGCATAGTAACAACCCCCCACCTTGCAACCCATGCGACCCCAAACTGTTCACACCCCTCTTGTTGGCAGAGAGAACTTTCGGCAGTTTTAAAGCTAATTTCCTGCAATTCTACACATTTTGCCATGGGGCGGAGAAAAATGTTGCAGTTTTAAAGCTAATTTCCTGCAATTCTTCACATTTTGCCATGGTGCGGAGAGAAAATGTTGCAGTTTTAAAGCTAATTTCCTGCAATTCTACATATTTTGTCATGTCTAATGTGTGTTCATATGACACCAGTGAGTGAGGCCCGTGCGTAGTGACCCATTCTGGATCCGGACCGACTGTGGAGTATGGCTGCTTTAGAACAACTTAACCTTTCTGTGTGTCGTGCTTCCCAAGCATGAAGGAATACTGTTATTAGTGCAACGAGACTACGTGTGACCCTGACTGACCCTCTGCACACACATCGTCTAAAAAAAAGTTACTGTGGGGTTGCGGAATCAGATAAATTCATATATAAATGAAACTGAATAAAAGCAAAGCTGCTTAACTTGAACCATTTGTTTTTAATGGAATGGTTTGGCTCACTCTGAAGACGATTGCAATGTGCCACAAATGTGCAAAATGGGAAAATTAAGCTCAATTTGCTCTTAGTAAGCATTCAGAGGCCAAATGTAGTAAATAGGTTGCTTTCACTGAAAATAAGGAGAGAGGTCTTGGCACTCAGCATCTTGGCAAGATTCGGTCCAATTTGGAGAGAGTTTCCCTCTTTCCACTCTCATCTTGCTTATGTTTTGGAAAGTGAGGCGAATCTCATTCGATACAGTAACAGGACAGTAACAGCAATCCTTCTACTGTGTGTGTATTGCTTTACAGTTGCACAACACTTAGAGACACTGACATGTGTTGTCACTCATGAGCCACCTGAGTACCCACCTGAGTACCCTATAGTAAACCACATGTCAAGTGGCATATGCAGCAAGCTGCATACCGTGAACTGTAGTTTGACTCCCTGAGGTAATAACAGGTCTATTGATGCTTTTTTCCATCCATCTCTGGGAAAACATGCAATGTCATTTCTTTTAGAGCTTGTAGATGTAATTGTAGGTCGGAGGATATATTGGCACGGGTGTCAATCCGGCTTCGAGGGCATTAGCCTTTTTATACAACGGGTTACCAACATAATCAAATAATGATTGACATATTTTCATTAAAAATGTTATTTTGATTAATTTATTCATACTATTTCTTCCTTCCACAAGATATAGTCCCGACACAAATCTAGGGTTGCTATCCAAGCTGGCTGGTAGTTTGTTCTATTGGTGCGGTTGCCAGAGACGTGACTCAGTCGTTCAGTATTTTTGTTCTGTATCTATGGGCGTGACCCAGTCTTTCAATCTAAATGTTCCATTGCCATACTGGCTGGCAACGTTCTTATCCCTTGCTTGCTAGCTAGCTAACTTACAGTCATGTCAAAAAGTGCAGCTAGAATAACAGCAAAGTAGCAGCATTTTAATTTGTTTAAGCTGTTTTGTAGTGGCATTTATGTGGATACATTCATAACAATGAGCTAATGAGGCGCGATTTCGCATGGCATAGAAAATGTGCTCTCTCGTCAGGGCACTGTTGTTCAGAGGAGCTAGCCAACAACACAGCTAGCACATCACTTCAAACTGAAGCTGGAAAGACTGCAAACTATCTGCACTTCACTTTGTTTGACCTTTTTTTATTGACATTTCTTTGTATATACAGTTGAAGTCGGATGTTTACATACACCTTAGCCAAATACATTTAAACTCAGTTTTTCACAATTCCCTGTCTTAGGTCAGTTAGGATCATCACTTTATTTTAAGAATGTGAAATGTCAGAATAATAGTAGAGAGAATGATTTATTTCAGATTTAATTTCTTTCATCACATTCCCAGTGGGTCAGAAGTTTGCATACACTCAATTAGTATTTGGTAGCGTTGACTTTAAATTGTTTAACTTGGGTCAAATGTTTTGGGTAGCCTTCCACATGCTTCCCACAATAGGTTGGGTGAATTTTGGCCCATTCCTCCTGACAGAGCTGGTGTAACTGAGTCAGGTTTGTAGGCCCATGCTTTTTCAGTTCTGCCCACACATTTTCTATAGGATTGAGGTCAGGGCTTTGTGATGACCACTCCAATACCTTGACTTTGTTGTCCTTAAGTCTTTTTCACACAACTTTGGAAGTATGCTTGGGGTCATTGTCCATTTGGAAGACCCATTTGCGACCAAGCTTTAACTTCCATGCTTCACGGTTGGGATGGTATTCTTCAGCTTGCAAGCCTCCCCCTTTTTCCTCCAAACATAACAATGGTCATTATGGCCAAACAGTTATATTTTTTTTCATCAGACCAGAGGACATTTCTCAAAAAATGACAATCTTTGTTCCCATGTGCAGTTGCAAACTGTAGTCTGGCTTTTTTATGGCGGTTTTGGAGCAGTGGCTTCTTCCTTGCTGAGCGGCCGTTCAGGTTATGTCGATATGGGACTCGTTTTACTGTGGATATAGATACTTTTGTACCGGTTTTCTCCAGCATCTTCACAAGGTCCTTTGCTGTTATTCTGGGATAGATTTGCACTTTTCGCACCAAAGTACGTTCATCTCTTGGAGACAGAACACGTCTCCTTCCTGAGCGGTATGACGGCTGCGTGGTCCCATGGTGTTTATACCTGCGTACTATTGTTTGTACAGATGAATGTGGTATCTTCAGGCGTTTGGAAATTGCTCCCAAGGAGGAACCAGACTTGTGGAGGTCTACAATTTTTTTCTGAGGTCTTGGCTGATTTCTTTTGATTTTCCCATGATGTCAAGCAAAGAGGCACTGAGTTTGAAGGTAGGCCTTGAAATAGATCCACAGGTACACCTCCAATTGACTCAAATGATGTCAATTAGCCCATCAGAAGCTTATAAACCATGACATAATTTTCTGGAATTTTCCAAGCTGTTTAAAGGCACAGTCAACTTAGTGTATGTAAACTTCTGACCCACTGGAATTGTGATACAGTGAATTATAAGTGAAATAATCTGTCTGTAAACAATTGAAAAATTATTTGTGTCATGCACAAAGTAGATGTCCTAACCGACTTGCCAAAACTATAGTTTGTTAACAAGAAATTTGTGGAGTGGTTGAAAAATGAGTTTTAATGACTCCAACCTAAGTGTATGTAAACTTCCGACTTCAACTGTATCCATAAAAATTATACCAGCTGATTCATGATTTCGACTGGCTGAGAAACGCTGCCTGCCTTTCTGTCTCGTCCCGACTCCCGACACGTTCAATACTATAGGACAGCTGGAGATCGAATTTGAATATTGAAACAATGTTGCAAATGTCGGAGAGACAGACATCAAGGTTTATACAAATCTCCTCTTTTGGAAACTAAATGTTAGTCTAAAAGAAATTAGATAATGTCTTGATGTGTTTTATAGTGGAGATCAAGTTTATAAATTGCCTGGCTGGGCTGATGACAGTGGATTGCGCAGTCAGATGGAACAGCGTAAATAGGCATTTTAAGGTCATAGATTTAGCCGGTGGTGACTTGTGGAATAGACACTGGCAGAATGAGCTTTTAACCAATTAGCATTCAAGATTAGACCCCCGGTTGTATAATTGTCTATAGCATCCACCGGCTGTTTGTGCAGAGAAAAGCACAGCATTATACAGTTATCAAATCACTTCATTAATTACACCACACAGAAAGCTGTGTATAAGTAGGCTTGCTGTTTGTTTGCTGCCAATTAGATTTTTATCTGTTCTCCAAACAAAACAAAATCTGTGTGTTATGGTACCTCTGCTTGCCAGCATTTGGAATAGTTCACCATGAAGTACAGTAAAGGTTCGGCAACAGTTCTACTTTTATGTATGCACAGAAATACTTAAATATATCACTCACAGATACTTACAAATACAATAAAGTATCTCTAACACTGTTGACATTAACCCATATACCTTTTTGCTTCAAATCAAAATCTTTTTCAAGATAGTTCCTAATCAATTTCATGTATAGCATTTCGAATTTCACCTTTGCAAAGTGAACATCACTTTAATGTTCATAATGTAGTGAGAGAGAACGCTGACTACCAGGCAACACCACGAAACACACTCTGATACTGCCCTCTTCAGGAAACCTTATTCATGTCAAACTTTACACTTCACTCACTACGATTGAGTGCAGCATATATGTATTCTTTGCATGTGTCGTTTTCACTTGCGTAAAGATGACACGCAAGGCCATTGTCATAGTTGTGTCAGTTCATATCATGAGTCCTGGCTGTCACTCCTCTGTCTTTAGGCAACATACCTTTTAGATGTGCTCACATAAAACATTTCACAACTATTCCGGGACTTGTAGCTAGGGTTACTCTAGCAATAAGTTGAAAACTGATTTATACTGATCCCTCTTAAGTAGTTTTGTTATGTACATTTAGCAATATTCATAGTTATTGTGTCATGTCAACATAGCACCCATATCAACATAGTATAGCTAACAAGTATATTGAAATTGGTAGATTTCACAAAGAAAAAGAAAGTTGAATGTGTTTTTTTCTCTATCTCTGTATTATCTCTGAATATATTTTGTCTGATTTAAATGGACTTCTGCGTGGAGAGAATTTTACAGGAACCTTTCAATTCACATTTAAACTGTGGATCATGCCTCTCCCGCTCACTCCAGCACAGCCTTCCTGTGGTAAGCTCAGATGACAAGACAGATTACTCCACCAAACTCCTC
The DNA here is from genome assembly GCF_901001165.1 of Salmo trutta. Lineage (NCBI taxonomy): Eukaryota > Metazoa > Chordata > Actinopteri > Salmoniformes > Salmonidae > Salmo > Salmo trutta. Next base: position 50,950,907 of record NC_042960.1, on the reverse strand, counting down.
AGGTTGGCCTAAGGGCACACATGCATTATCAATCTGCAAATGTATTTGGCAATAGGTGAATGAATCTCATGAATTGCATTGTGTAACCATGTGATTACACAAGTGGTTCTTGACTGAGTAGCCTAATGCAGTGGTCCCAAACTGTAAGGGTTCTTGCAGGAACCTAACTGCCCAACTGAAACATTTGGATTTGACAGGACAGCAGGTGCAGTCACTTAACTGAAAAATGTAAAGATCTCCTAAATTGAAGGTAAGGTTTGTCCCTTGTGTGATCTAAATTTGATATTGTTTTGTGATGATACCATATATTTTAACATTTGTGTAAATCTTTCTAAAACAGAACATGGACACAATTCAATGGATATCAATCAACAAAGAGGTAAGAATATGTCCTGTATGCTATAAGAGTATGTTGAAGGCCAGCTGTATTGGGTGCAGATGACTGAACTGCTCCCTTTTGTGTCTGTGTCTGCAGGTATACAGATGAGGAGGCATACAAAGGTATGTCTACTGCTATCACGACTCAGGACAAGACCCAAATGTAGACAGTTTGAATCACAGATGTTTATAGACAAAAACAGGGGGCAGGCAGACGACAGGTCAAGGGGCAGGCAGAGGTCAGTAATCCAGGGCAGAGTCAGAAAGGTAAAGAACGGCAGGCAGGCTCAGGGTCAGGGCAGAATGGTCAAAACCGGAAAAACTAGAAAACATGGAATACAGAGAACAGGAGTACGATAAAAAAAACCCGCTGGTAGGCTTGACGAGGCAAGACAAACTGGCTACTGCCAAACAGAGAACACAGGTATAAATACACAGGGAATAATGGGTAAAATGGGCAACACCTGGAGGGGGTGGAGACAAGGACAAGACAGGTGGAACAGATCAGGGTGTGACAATTGTTATGCAGATCACATGTACCACCCTCATCCATTACCTCTTCAATGAAAATCCCATAGGCCTCTACATTATGGACAGGGTATATGTATGAAAACCATCACCAAAACATGATTTTTTTCCCACATAAACCAAGGTATGAATATTGTTGTGTGCATGTTTTGTTAAACGTCTGTATAATTAAAAATGTTTGGATTGGCAGATTCACCCTCACTACACATCTGATGAATATAACAGGAAACCTGTTAGATCACCATGCACTGCTAAATCATTCTGGCTATGGATACGGAGAACATCAACACATTAACATCAACACACCAGAGGATATGTCCATTGGACTTGGGGCTCTGCTGGGAGTTTACCATTACTTGGATGTGTTTATTCTGCTTTGCCACTAAAATCATAATAAACACTGACATCTAAAATATTGTATTATTGTTGTTTTTGTTATGCCTATTTTTAATAATAATAATAATAATAATAGGGGAAGGGGTAGTTCAGAAATTAACCCCAAAAGGTTCTTCAAAAGGTTATTTGATGATCCATTAAGAGGTGTTCTTTGAATAATTTATAGGGGTTCCCCCACAGTTTAGATTTGAAATCCCATAAAGGATATTCCAGGAACCTTTTATTTGTAGTGTAGAATTGCAGGAAATAAGATTTAAAGCTGCCAAATTCTCTCCACCAACAAGAGGGGTGTGAACAGTTTGTGTCATGAACAGTGCTTGTGCCCATAGGAATAGAGGTGGGATGTTCCCCGATGCTGGAAGGGGGTCCCCGAGTGGAAAGGTTTGGGACCCCCTGGCCTAATGTATGGTATTTAATCAAGCTGGTGTTTTGCTCCCATTAAAATATGTTTTCATTTCCTCTATCTTGCAAAAGCAGTTTTTTACCACATGTATGATTGACATTGTCAAGTCCGATTTTACAGGTGGTGGAGGATGTTATTCTTCTCCAATATCGATCATTTTTGCAGAGCATTACATGTATAGCCTACATCTTAACGTTTAACAGCACCAATATTTTACTGCACATGGCCTAAATGTGTTGGTCCAACCCCCTATCTTGTTTACTGTCAGTGATCCCACACTGCATTATAACATTATGTATTTCTGCTTCACTTTTCTTCCTTCATGATTCAACAATTGTTTTAAATCAATAAAAAGCTGTATAATGTCTCCTGATGGGCCAAATCGTAATTTGAGATTTCGGTCGCATTGATGTGGCAGTCTAAAAAACGGCAAGTCTCTTTAACGTGCAGCACGTTGGACAGGTGCTGGATCTGCCTCCATGGACCCAACAAAAATGTAATTTTCAAGAAACTGTATGGAAACTATAGGCTACTACATATTTTAATAATAAAGGCAATATATTTTGAAATGTTCGAATCAAGTAGGCCTATTTCTGATGTAAACATAACTTCGGTTTAGGCTATATTAATACAATTGATTTATCCTATAAGGACTCATTTATGAAATCAATCATTTACATTTTAAAACTGCCTTCATGGTGGAGATTCTATGAAGTTTGCGCCACATGGTTTCACATTGAAAACTCATTCAGGCTAAAATACAAAAGCAACGTTTTTGTCCGTTCTGCAAGTTATCTTCAGTTTGATTTTCTGTTCATTTCATTTGAAATAAACCTACAGATAAGACATTATAGAAAAATAACAACCCAACATCCGTTTTTTAAGAAGTACAGGTAAAAGAAAAAAACGAGTGACCAATCCCAAGTATGCCGAGGTTAAAATAACTTTCCAATTAGAGGTGGTTGTGATTTCAGAATTGTATTTTCCTTTCGTCTCCTTTTGATTCGTGCAACCATGGACCAGTGAATGTTTCCCGACAGTTAATTAGACATTTCAGCAGCTAGCCAAAACCTGTTGCATTAGTTATTCTGATTTCATTCCGTTATAGGCTGAGTTTAACAAACACTCGTCCAAGCAAGTCAATTCGTTTGGCCAGAGGCTTTCTATTCAACAAAAGATAATTGAGTTTTCTGTTTGTTTCCTGATTAATTTATGTTGTTCTTGTCGTCCTTTACAAAACTATCAAAAACATTGTTATAGCATTTACTCCTGCTTAGGGGTTTTATAGAATAAACAATGATTGGATGTCAGACCTAAAACGTATAAACAAACCAACCACAAATAAACAAGAAACCATAAAATTGATCCCACAGTGTAATGTAAAATATCTCATACACTCTAAAAAATAAAAGGCTCCTGGGGGAGTATCCTTCAGTTGAAACTGGGAGGGAACTCCTATAAATTATTCAAAGAACTCCTACAAATGGATCCTCGAAGAACCCTTAGAAGAACATTTTGGGGTACATTTTTGAACTACCCCCCCACTCTCCCCTCTAATATTATTATTAATATTACACATAACAATAACAACAATAACACCATAGATGTCAGTGTTTATTATGATTTTAGTGGCAAAGCAGAATAAACAAATCTAAATATGAGGTAAACTCCCAGCAGAGCCCCAAGTCCAATGGGTATATTAGTGGTAACCTGGAAATGATTTAGTATTTTAAATCCCATGTCAGGAAAAAAATATATATATATTATTCTTCAAAAATGTAGCTAATGGACATTAAGCTTAACTGTCAAAGTAATGTGACATTTGAAAAATATTACTGTTTGTTTCAAATAAATACTATTTTGTTTTACCTCATATCACCAGTTTGGGCAAAAAGGTTTGAAGTTAGTCTTCAAATTATACATTTACGGTTATTGATAATCAAAGCATGGTAAAAAAAAACATGAATTTCACCCCAATCGATTTAAAAAAAATGTATATTATCCAAGAGTTGAGCAACAAGTTACAATTTTATTTTAGCATATGAAGGGTTAAATACTCTGACAAATTATTAGCGTTTTCCATGAGCAGATGTTATGGAAATCATGCTTTCAATTGTATAAACCTGCATTTTCTAAAAACAGAACATAATGTCAAGTTTGCCTGGGTCGAGCCTAGATCTAACTGTATCAAACATTATCGCACCTTAACAAATAAAAAGTGCATTAAAAGTGAAAGGAAGAAAACACTCACACACACGCACACAATCTGCCTCTCCAACTCTTGAATGGATTGTCTCATTTCTGTGTCATATATTAACAAATACTCCAGTATGGATTTTGTATGATCAGTTGACTGTTAAAATGCAAATCTGAGACTTAAATTCAAACAGGTGTATTATCCCATTGCATAAGCAAGTTCGTAAGCCTACTCTAGATAAGATCTTAATATTCTTCATCAAATTATGCTATTAAGATTCTAATTAACAGAGCAATTTGACCTTTGACTTCAAACAGTGAAGGGAAATCGAAAGAGGAGAATAATCCAGTAACAGCCAATACATTGGGGATTTCATTGCTACTGAAAATCATTAGTTCAGGTTAGATAGCGACAAAAAGGCTATAATTGCACTAAAGACCAAATCCTTCAATCAAAGAATGCATATTCATTTAGGTCAATTTTCACTGTTACAATTCTACAATTGTGTGGTAATATTATACTGCTTTATCATTTTGGAAGAATGTGCTCATGGCCTACAGTTTTCAGTAGCACTTTATTTTAAGGGTCTATAATAAACCATTTATAAGACATTTATAAACAGTCTGATCAACATTTATTGATCATTACTCCCACATTTGTAAATGTTAGTAAGCTAGTTATTCACACGTGATGTTTAACGAAATACATGTTTAAGGAAATATATATATATATATATATATATATATATATATTTCCTTAAACATCCTGTGTTGTGTGCTTATTGTTTACCAGGTACTGCAGGAATGTCTACCAATGGCATCCCCATCTTTTTGTGAGAAGTTACACTGGTCACTCAAAACATTTATAAAGTATTTATAAAGTATGAATAGCACTCACTTTAGATTTGAGACTGCAAAAATACGTTACTAATGATTGGTAAATGGTTTGCTAATGTGGGGGTAATGATTAAAAAATGGTGAACGTACAATTTATAAATGCCTTTTAAAAATGGTTTATTACAGACCCTTAAAATAAAGCCTTACCCAGTTTTCAAACACTTTAGTCCTAATGAACTGAAACGCAGAAAGCAGTCGAACACACTGGGTTCATTTTTTGGAAATGTCACGCTTATAAACTCATGCAGGACTTCCCTAAATATTTTCAGTATAACATGTCATAGGCCACATACTTTGGTGAGTTTTGAAGAATATTGGTAAAATAAAATAAATACAAATCCATGATTAAGCTGCAGAAACCAGCTGAACGCGCAGGGTTAATTTCGTGGAAAAGTCCATTTATAAGAATACTTAAGCTACATTCATGAAAAGGGAATATCAATAGCAAAACGATTAGGCTACAAATTATGAATAATTATTAATGAATTACAAATGATCTTGTGTTTGGAATGTTAGGCTATTATAGTCAACTTCAGATGTATTTTCCTTGAGGATGGACGCATAACCGTCTGTGGTCAAGTTCCCTTCTCCCTTCTGAAAGGTTTGAGCAAAGTGGGGGTTAAAAGCAATGACAGATTTGACAACACCTGACACGTTGACAGCTCTTCAAACCATTGTGGAAGTGTAATAAATACGGAGGATGTAATACACACACACACACACGCACACAATAAAAACAAGACCAATATTGTTATAGGCTGTTATATCTCTATTATAGAATGTATATCTCTCTGAGATTACAACATGCTTTGTAATAGCGGCTCACAGTGGGCAAGAGTTGTCTTTTTGCTTTTATAAACTACGCCATCAAGTGCAACACTAATAGAACGCGTTAAGCCACACACTACCTCTCCCTCTCTCGCACACACACACCCGCGCACACAGACACACACACTACCTTCGTGTTTCATCTATTCCTTCTCCGAGAAGACTGTAAGATCTCCTATGAGCCCATCGTTCGGGACGTCTTTAAGGACGTTCACATATTAAGGACATCTAGGCTATGTGTAGCCTACAATGCTGCAAATCAATGAGACCGAAGGATCAGTTCTGTAATTTAAATATATAAAAACAATAACAGCACTATACATTACGACACCATCAAGCGGTGTACAGTTTGCAGAATCTGCCCGAAATCGTTCAGCCCGTAGCTATATTATAGGGAAATCTTTATTTTGTCCTATTTTACCTTGTAGCGAAGATTCTACGGGGATTGACGCTGCAGACTTCGCGTGGGACGTTTCTATTTGATCTCTGCGGGTTATTCTCCCCTCCGAAGACCACGGATTACTTCTGTTCGCGGATAAATGGATATGGAATAATAATAAAAACACGTCGACGAGATGACCATGCTTTGAACCGCGGTGCTGCATAAACTATAACTTGTCTGGGGGGGTTGGCAGTTTCGCTTCGAAATGGTACGTTTACAAATCAATTTCATCTTTATTTGTCCATGTTACAACAGACGCAAGGCGAGAACGATCACGCGTCAGTTGTGTGCACTCTGTAAAGTCAAATTGAGATTGCGTAGAGCTGCATTTTGGTGTTCTGCTCCTTTCCGTCTTTCTCGGCAGGCTACTCCTTTTATTGTTGGTTTTCAGCCAAGCGGAGTATTTGTGGGAAAGGCTAGAAATGCAGACATATGGTATATTTATGTTACACCTGCGCGTAATGATTGATATAGCCTACAAAGCGTTTTGGCACTTCTCCGCAGTGAAAGTTATTAGTTTTTTTTGTTGCCAGTTTGAGTAGGGCAGCGCAGATGTATTTTCACCACGGGATGTTGAAGTTCAAAGCCAATATACTCTGTGCCCGGTTAGAGTTTGTTCAGCAGAAAATGGCCGCAGCCAGAGCCAGAGCCGCAGGGGCGCCGGCTTGAATTTGAACCATAGACCGACAGAGGCGCTCGGTCCCTGGATGTAGTGCTGTTATAACCCACATAGCCTACTTGCAGAGTTGCAATCGGAGTGTTTTGAAAGTGCACTCAATTGGCATGGGGATATTTAGAGCCTGTGTGAAAACAATATACTTTCTCTGGCCTACTGTTTTGGAAATATCAAATAAATATATTCAGGGCGTTATATTTTGGGATGTCATAGATAACAAAATGGCCAATTCTTCCAGTTATGTCTGAACTGCAGTTCACTTCACTTCATGAAGGACGATTTACCCACCACCACCAACGAACCGCTACAGACATTCAACTTGTGCTACATGGATTGGATTCGGTTATTACTTTATACTTGGTTTATATAACGTTATTGCCAACTCAGGGTGTTAACTAATATTGATGCAGACAACATTGTCACTTCAGACTGATCTCAGAATAGTTTTCTCAACTTTGTCAGATATAAACTGGTCTGGAACTCACTTAAAGTAGACCAAGAAAGTTTATATTTATTGTTTCTCTTCTGGCTTCATGGAGAGTCGTTGATACTCTTGTGTTCGTGATGACATGGGGATATGTCTTTTAAGGGGAGATATAGGAATATTAGGCCTATTTTAGTATAGAATCCCAACCATTGATATCACTCAAATTGTGTAACATTTGGAGTCTTTTCAAACTTGAATCCTACAATGACTTTATACGTACACTTTATTGGCTACTTACTATCCCTTAGTTTAAAACGTGTTGTTGTGTGCATAGTTACAAAAGCAGAATGTGTCCATAAAGTCGAAAGACATCGTCTTTCTTGGATAGTTCTCCAAATATTATTGTCATTACTCCGACCACTTGTATTGTGTGCAAGTTACATCTGACAATAATAAATACAATACTGTAGAAATGGATAAAAGTAGGTTACATCTGAATTCAATGAAAAGTAACAGTATGCTCACCACTGACGTCTCTGCGCTTTTACGCACAGGCGTGTGTAGCTTATTATTAGTTTTGTATAGATGTCAGTGTGACATGGCCTCCCTATGTGCATGCATATATTATAGAAACACTTACCTTTATAACGGATGATGCATTTAGAAGCTTGGTTTTCTGAATGGTAGGCTATAATTGCATGATTAGGATATCTACGTTATCTGAGTTTAGCAATTCTGATTATTTCCTAAAGCTGTTGAACTTAGATTACATTACATTTTAGTCATTTAGCAGACGGATGTTATCCAGAGCGACTTACATTTGTGAGAGCCTACATTTTCTTACCATGCTCTACCAACTGAGCCACACGGGACCGCAGCTTAATGAAGTGTAGTAATAACAGCTCAATTAAGTGTAGTTCATTTTGTAGTTTAGTCATGAGGCCACTTGGTAGTGCAGGCTACTGTATCTGTGAACCAACGCACTCAAATGGTTCATAGGCCAATTACTCAGCAAGTTGCCACAGACACGATTTTGAATTAATGCTACAAGCGCACATGCAACGTCGCAGTCCTAGATGCTGGGATAGGCTATGCGAGGGAGGGAATGTGCGCCCTTGCATGGGCGAGAGAAAGTCCTCTGCCATTTGTCTTTCTAACCATCCGTACCAGTGTTGCACCTGATCTAAACGCATTACTTTGTTTAATTCGTGGATTTAACGTGTATTGCCACATGAAATCAGGGTTACTGCTTCTTTAAGTGATTTTTTGGGGATGGGCTATTTTCATAACGTCATTTAATTCCTCCCTCTTTTTCATTTTCTCGTTCTTTGATTATTTTTTCTCCCCCCATTTCCTAAATGGAACAGATTGCCCGAGCATTTTCATTTCCCAGCTTTCCCAATTTGTTGTATTAAAAGTTAGCCTACTCTTTTTATTTGACAGTATTTTTAAGTTGAACTTTTCTTCTGTGTTTGAGGGCTTACATCTCAGTGGACGTAAACTGCAAGTCAATTGAGGCGATGGTGGAGGTGCAATGATGATGATGAACTTTAAAATAATGATTCACTAACTTGTTTGTCTTTTTCTACCTGACAAGTTGTTATAAGTTCCCTTTCATCATGATGTACTCTCCTCTCTGTCTTACTCAGGTAAATTATTCCTTACTTTTTGGGGGGAGTTATTATGCATGTGCGTCTGTCTTGACTGAACGTGGCTGTGAAATGCAGATGATATTTCAGTTTAGAAAAGGGCGGGATGAGTGTTGTTGGCACGGTCCTTAACGAGACGCGGAAACCCGAGTCTCTCAGCCTCTATTAACTTCAGACTTTTTGTTATCACTATTTTACTCAATAGCATTATGCCGACTCATATTTAACGTATATTTTTACTCTCAGCTTTTCATGAAGTTTGTTTACCTTGGAGAATTAGAAGGCTAAAGTATCCGCATGTTCATTCATTAGCTGTGACCGAAGCAGGCGCATGATGGCAAGCTGTGCATGCCGGAAGTATCATCGGAATTGTTAATCATAAAGTATCATCAAAAATTAGGCTATCAACCCTGTGTATAGGATAGTTTTCCCCGAAGTATTCTACTCATTTTTGAGTTTAGGAGGGACAACACACCACCCCCGAGAACTGTGGTCAGGCAAGGGAGCACTTCGGTTTAGTATTGATGTCCTGATTAATTATTGAAATGCTTATAATCGTTGGTAATAAAAAAGGGCAACACAAACCGATAGCTTGTCGTTGGATAAGGATTAGTGTCTGTTGTCTCTCTCATGGAGTAGTGTGCACTTGTGTTTTGCGGCATTTTGTGTATCCAAATAGTCTATCCGTTTATTGAGAACACTACTCAGCAGACTGTGATATCAGGATGTTTATTTAGAATATGTAATAGTGAACAAGCCAGAGCCACATTTCTTACCTGATGTTGATTCTTTCTAATTGTATTTTTGTCGTATGCATGAGAATTAGGCTTATTTTGAGTCAGGTTGACGCACGGTTTTGGACATTAGTTAAATAAAAATAATGTTTGATCTAGTATGCATCCAATTAACATTTAATTAAGTTGTAATTAAGTAGATAATATTGCTTACAATTTTAATGTAAAACTTAGAGAGAAGTGATATGTAAAGAAAGGCACTGCCTGGCCTATATGATAAATCAAGTAGCCTATGACCTTTGTATTGCAAGGTAGGCCTATTACAGGCCATGGCTGATTTTGAGGAGCCTATTTCAATATATAGGTAGATGTATTTCACTTGGGTAAAACTATCCAAATAGAAAAAAATCTCTCTTCAATTTATTGATAGCCTTTAGCTGCCATTTACACGCAGTAAGGTATAGCCACAAAGTCTTGGTATAGGCCTACTGTAGGTCACCAGTAAAATTATAATTTGTTGGTCATTTTCAAATGGAATTACACTTAACTTAATTCACAAAGTACATAGTAATAAAGGGATTGTGAATCAATAAAATACCTTGTTTTAATAGCTGAAGACATATATAGTACTGTAGTTTCCGTGAATAAATGCACTGCAAGAGGAATCCAGGGAAGAAGGGTTTGGGTTTTCTTGCATGGTTCTAAACTGTTATTGTGAAGGACTGTTTTTAATTCAGTATAGGAAAGAATATTAGGCTAAATTCCTCATGTTGCTGTATGCAACAGGTTCCATATGTTTTACTGAATGTATATTTCAATAGTATTGTAACTTAACATTGTAATAATACTGGTGACAGTTGTAGTATTAGTGTGCTTATGGAGTAACCTTATAGTAATAGTAGCAGTTCAAACATAATAATGCATTAAGGCCTTGGCCTATTTTATTTACAAAAGTGTATTGATGTCTCAGGTAGTGGCATTATATTTTTACTGAAATGTCCAGTATGTAATTATGATTGGTTAACATTAGCCGATGAATGTATTGTTTATTCATTGAGATTATCCAAATGAAATAATGAAGATGGTAAACCAAGTGTGATGTGAAAAGGAGTTCTATTTTTGGTCTTGAAATTAAGTCTGGAAGGCAATACACTCCTGTGTGCAGCCAACTGGTTTGTTGCATTGCTCTTATGCCTATCTTTAAAAGTTTCGAACATTAGTGAATTCAGACTTGTTTAATGGTAGTAGAATATCAGTGTTGTTTGTAATATTTAGATGAATGTTAATAAAGCAAAATAGTTCATTTTAAAACAGCAGAGATGGGCTCTTTTCCTTGAGTTGAGTTCACAACAAATGAATACATTCCTATGTATTTTAACTTTTAAACACTTGTGACTTAACAAACACATCTGAATTCTGAAGAGTAATAGGCCTATAATAACTAAATGAGGGGAATACATTTTTGTTTACAAAAAAGCACTCTGCTATAGTTTTCTAAAGTTGGAGTTATGGTTGAGGTACTTTGCCGTACTAATTTGTGAGCCATGAACTACCCGCTTGCATCCACCTTAGGAGAGGAGAGCTGCTCTCGTGTCTAGCTCAAGATGCATCTTTTCCTGGTGTGGATTTTGAGAGGGTCTGATAGCGGGAGTGAGCCAGGCTGAGCTCCACAGTGCGCTGCTCCTCTGTACTGTAGCTGTAGCAGGCCAGCCAGCTAGGCAGGCAGGCGGGAGGTGCAGGGCCGTACCAGGCTTGTGTGAGGCCTCTCGTCGGCTGGCTGTCTGAGGCAAGGAGAGAGAGGGAGGCAGGGAGAGAGAGGGAGGCAGAGCGTGCCAGACAACACTGCTGCCGCTCTGGTTCTGCTGGCAACCTGAAGGGCTGTGGCACTGCTAACGCTAAACACAAGTTATTACACATTATTCCTTTGCTGCTTCTTTTCCTCTCTGTTGCTGACAAATGCAGATAGATGCAAACATTTTGTTTGTTTTGTTACCTCTTCCAAGAAGCTGATTTGATTCTTCACTTCCGAGTTTAATTTACATGAAATCATAAGCGATTCTCCTTTACGGTCTGACTGAGTTTTTGCTGACCCCTAAACCTCTGTGATTAGCAAATCATTTTCAGCAGGTTTCCCTGCTTGAGGGGTGGGGACTCTGTTGTGGTAGTGGGCTTAAGGGGCATAACCCGACGCTACTATCAGTGTGGTCAATAAACCTTGCCATGACTAAGTGCATGCCCTGTGCTACAAAGTGACAGCCAAACCAGGGCATTCCTACAGCAACATTTAAAAAGAGATGTAGGCTAATATCCATTTTAAGAGGGATTAGGGCAAGACAATGAGTATGCAGGGGTTTAATACTTGTAAACATACATGCGAAATTCATGGAAGATATTTACTGAATTTATCATGGTGAATCACATGATCATGAATAACATAAAATGATGACCCACCTTTTGTTTTGTAAAGGCTCACATTTACATGGTAGAGTACTTTGGTACTTTGTTTTGTAAAGGCTCACATTTACATGGTAGAGTACTTTGGTACTTTGTTTTGTAAAGGCATACATTTACATGGTAGAGTACTTTGGTACTTTGTTTTGTAAAGGCTACATTTACATGGTAGAGTACTTTGGTACTTTGTTTTGTAAAGGCATACATTTACATGGTAGAGTACTTTTTATACTTTGTTTAGTAAAGCCATACATTTACATGGTAGAGTACTTTGGTACTTTGTTTTGTAAAGGCATACATTTACATGGTAGAGTACTTTGGTACTTTGTTTTGTAAAGGCTACATTTACATGGTAGAGTACTTTGGTACTTTGTTTTGTAAAGGCATACATTTACATGGTAGAGTACTTTGGTACTTTGTTTAGTAAAGCCATACATTTACATGGTAGAGTACTTTGGTACTTTGTTTTGTAAAGGCTACATTTACATGGTAGAGTACTTTGGTACTTTGTTTTGTAAAGGCATACATTTACATGGTAGAGTACTTTGGTACTTTGTTTTGTAAAGGCATACATTTACATGGTAGAGTACTTTGAAGCATGTCAGCTTATATTATCTGTCAATATTGGATTATTTTGATTAGTTAGTAAGGCCATGCCACTGATGTGTTGTGTGTCTGTTGGAGATCTGTGAGTCTCAAATCTCACTGTGCTGGAAGTGCACTGTCATGCCCCCATTTTCTCATCCATTCAGTCTGTTAGAGCTGCAATTAGTGCCCCAAGGGAGAACCGAGCGTCGGGCCGAGCCAGGCCTGAGCCAGTCGCTACACAGCCCAACCATTTCACCATATTAAAACACACCCAACTTTCATTCATTTCTGTCATTTGTCAAGTTCTACTTTTTTGCTCTGAGTTTTGATGAAATGGATGTGAAATCTAAACCTCTATTGATATTTCTCTCTCATTCAACACAGGCCTGTCTTTTTGTCCATGCTGTACGTATAGTTTGCACGGTTGTTTCCATTGAGCCACCCGCATAATATTTTTGCTTTTGTGCAATCAGTGCCTGCGTTGCATAAGCGCGTTATAAAATGTAGGTTTCCCCCCAATTATTTTTAGGCCCAGCCTCAACAAGAACAATTTTTGTGTGTAACAGTTGTTCTGTGCCTAGCAGACAGAGCAGGCCCTTCTTTAATTTATGCTGAAATGTTCTGCACCCCTCTCCATAGTTGGACACATTGTGTTTGAAGTGCCGCTCGCTGCTCTCTCAAACCCAACAGTTTCCAAAAGAACCCCTGCTGGGTAGAGACTGGTATCTCTGAAGGCATCATTGCCGGAATGGGGGTGGGGAGAGTTCATTCGGAACATAAATGCTTGCCCCACTTTTCCTCTCAGTGTCCTGAGTGGCACAACGGTCCTGGACGTGCTGTCCCTCTGCACCGCTCATCAGATGCACTGCATCTAGTGATGGTCGCTCCCTGACTGTGTGTGCCAATCAACATACTAATGAAGTTTATTTTGATTATTGGCCTCTCCAGAGTGTTGGGGGAGGGTCTTCTACTTTTTAAAAGTCTTTATTTATTCATGTCAGGAAGTGGAAAAATGGGACGGGTCTTAAGTAGAGCAGCTGCCTTCATGTGTTGATCCTGTTGACTGTCTGATTGTCACTAGGGGAAAGTGGGAGGGCGGGGGCCCTGAAAAGTGCCCGCAGTTATAAAACCTAGAGCTCTTGTCATAGAGACTGGGACTCCATGTGGCCGTCGTTGCAGATGTCTGTCGAAGGTTGGCTGCATTTTATATCACACCCAGGTTCCTCGGCAGGGAGCATGGTGAGCAGAATTTTTAAATATTTACAGTATGATGCCTTGTTTAAATTCCACCTGAATATGCAGCCTCCTCTCATCGGCAGCCAGGGGAGGTTAGAACTGAGGAAGCTTTCTGGGCTTTTCACTTTTGGCCAGGCCAGACCAGGGTGTAGCTAGCTGTCTGTGACAGGCACAGCCAGGTTGGCAATGTCTCTCTTGTGGAATGATGCTTATAATGGATTTCTTGGCCTGCAAAGCCCTGGCCCAGAACTAGTATACAGGAGCCAGTTATAACAACTGACTTGGGTCTCTGAAGTGCTATTAGGATTCTGAGATAGAAGGAATTAAAAACACAAACAATTAGGCTACACTTCAGCTCTGTGGTTGTGTTCCCAATTCCTATTCGGTTGTTATTTGTGTTTGGTACAAATATGTATCAAATCTATTATTATATACACACATGGACAGAGTTTTGGATATGGTAAGACATGGTCTTTGCTATGTTTACTATCAGTGTATATGTCTTGGAAATGGATGAAAGCTTGTCAAGGCAAGCAGTTTGTTTCATAGTTAAGAGGGTTTGAGGCTCAGAGTTAGAGGGTTTGAGACTCAGAGTTAGAGGGTTTGAGGCTCAGAGTTAGAGGGTTTGAGACTCAGAGTTAGGGGGTTTGAGGCTCAGCGTTAGGAGGTTTGTGGCTCAGCGTTAGGAGGTTTGAGACTCAGCGTTAGGAGGTTTGAGGCTCAGAGTTAGGGTGTTTGAGACTCAGCGTTAGGAGGTTTGAGGCTCAGAGTTAGGGTGTTTGAGATCAGCGTTAGGAGGTTTGAGGCTCAGAGTTAGAGGGTTTGAGACTCAGAGTTAGAGGGTTTGAGGCTCAGAGTTAGGGTGTTTGAGGTCAGCGTTAGAAGGTTTGAGGCTCAGAGTTAGAGGGTTTGAGGCTCAGAGTTAGAGGGTTTGAGACTCAGAGTTAGAGGGTTTGAGACTCAGAGTTAGGGTGTTTGAGGCTCAGCGTTAGGAGGTTTGAGGCTCAGAGTTAGGGTGTTTGAGGATCAGTAGTAGGTCGACGTGAGAAGAACCTCAGTTCTTGGCAACACAAACAGAGTGCTGCTGGAGAGTCTTTTTGAAATGGTCCAACTGGAGGGCTATCAAAAATATACTGTTGCCGTGGCACAGCGCTGTGTTTAGTTAAAATATCTTTGGTCCACTGCTGTTGCCAATGTTATGCACTGAACTGAATTCCTGGGTTTTAACCGTTCACTTCTTCTTTCTTTCTAATGTCCACCAAACTTTATTTTTAAATGTACCATGGAGTGAGTAAAATGGGAATAGTTTCTTAAGGATTTTGCTCAACTCATCAGAGCTTCATGTTGTCTTTGTGCGAGCCTGTACGCCACGTAGTTTATATTGAGCCGACGGTGATATTGATTGTTTATCAGGAATACTCTGGCACTTGACAAGTCTCAACACAGAGGGATAGAAAGGGAATTCAGGGTCTTGGCTCTGTGTGTGTGTGTGTGTGTGTGTGTGGTAGAGGTGAGGGGTGGCAGTGGAGAGGGCAGTTCCCTTTGACATCTCTTCGTCTGTGTACTGTAATACAAAAGAACGGTATAGACAGCAATTGCTTTAGCGGTGTGTGGAGAAGGGGCTGTTGTTTGTGACCGTATGAGAGGAATGGTAAGCGAGGAGCTAGAGCTGTATTTTGGGATTGGGATCCAGTCATGCACATCGGCCACTGCGGGTGCTTTCAGGAGGTGAATCATACACATTTTGTATGGCTTGAGCTTTTATTCTAGAGCTGAAATTCGAATGTCTTTGCTCAGTTTTGAACAGTATGAGACAGCCATGTGTGACTTCCAGTCTCTTCACAGTTTTTTAATTCATTTTTTAATTAATGACGTTTTGAGTAGCTTGTCCACCACTTTATTTCAATCCTTGATATTAATATGGGTACTTCCTTACCAGCTGAAATTAGAACTAAGTAGCTTAGAAACGCCATCTAATGGCGTGCAAGGCACTAATGAATGCAACATAGTTTATTGGTATATTTCAGAATGCATGCTTCTGAGAACATACTCAATTGAAGCACCAGTGATGCTTCTCATGGTGGAAAACAATCTTGTTATCTGTCCCTTCATCTCTCCTATCTGGGTTCATACAGTACAATAGCCCTTCCTAGAGCCTAATCCATAGCCCACCATCTCATCTCATCCAGGTCAGGGGGCACAGCAGCTACTGTACTGCTGCAGCAGAAGCCCAGTAGTCTCTGGCTTGGCCTAAGGGACTTGTCCCAGTCCACCAGCAGACCTGCAGTACAGTATGGATGGGATGGGTATTATGTTGTACTGTATGGTCGTGCCCTCTGCAGCATGCTCCCTCTCATCTCCTGTGTTCCTCTTGGACAAGTGAAAAGGGGAACTATCCTGCCCTCTATTGAGATGCCCAGTTTTAATATTCCATCATCGTTGCAGTAGGTCATTTGTGATTTCAGAAGGGGGAAGAGTTTTAAGGAGCCCGGTGCACCTGCTGTAGGTTCAGTTTTTCACTGATTTACCTATAATAGGCTGCCTGTAATAACCAGAACAAAATCAATTCCTATGTTTCTTTAGCAGAACACAAGCATAAAACATTTACAGTATAGGAAACTGTTCTGCAGGCGTGGCAGGTTCGAAATCATACGTATTGTTGATTGTAACATTGATATATAGATGCCATTTAGAAAGGTGTGACACTTCTCTTGAATTATTTGGTTTAGCAGGAACCTTAACGACTTAGAATCTGCTCCATGCCTGTGATTGGTTTTTCTCCCTTGATTAGTTTCACTCAGTCAAAACAGTAGTGATGGGAGACAAAATAGATACAGTTACATATCGGTATGTTATTTTTGACCACATATTGTATCGTTTTGACTATATTGCAATATCATTTTTTGGGCTAGTTCGCTATACCTGCACCAAAACTGTTTTTCCTGCATAGCTTGTTCTCCATCTTCTTTTTAAATAGGGAGACAATTTGTTTTCAGCACTTCTATTTCCATGACTGATCAAAACTTGTTTTCTCATGGCTCTTTCCTGTCCATCTGCAGCAGACATATGGTGAGCAATATGTTTGGAACATCAAATGGCTCTCTCTTGTACTTCAGCAGACATATGGTGAGCAATATGTTTGGAACAACGAATTGGAATAAAATCACACTATCGAAATCGCAATACATATAGAATCATGAAAATCGCGATAAATATCGTATCAGCACAAAAGAATCGTGATAATAGCTTATCGTGAGGTCCCTGGCAATTCCCAGTCCTACAAAACAGCGTTTTCTATTTACACAGTGTTGACTTATTGCGTAATGTACACTATTTAAAATATATGTTAGTTTATTATAGATGTGTTATAATCTGTATGACTGAAAATTCAGCTTTGGGCACTTGCGATTGTCAGCAAGCAATACGCCATGCATAAGAATAAGAATAGCAAAAACTTATTCAGTTGCAATAACTTCTTCGTGGCAGTGAATGCAGACGATTTGCGAGTATTTAGGCTATGATGAATCACATCATATATCACTGTCAAAGCAGAGGCTGCTCTAAGTGTAGAGATTTACAGGAAGTACGGAAGTGGAGACAGTCCCGTGAGACTCCCACTGGCTGGCTGCTGCTGGGCTGCTGGACCTCAACTCTCCTTGGCTCAGAATCGTCACATGGCAATAGTTCCAGTCCCAGACATCAGTTAAATTCATTTAGGAAATGTATCTCCAAAATTAGGACAAATCAAAGAGATACTTTTGGATGATTTGGATTTAATGCAAAAAAAATGCGAATATCGGTCCCATGACTTGAATGGGATTTGTGCCACAAATGCTAAAATGTTAGCATGTGGAAACAGTTCCAGGGTAACTAAACCAAAGCATGAATTGCTGTCATACCTTGTCCATAGTCTGCTCACAGGGTAAGGAAAACAATGTGTCATTTGGGTAAACTATCCCTTTAACGTTAATGAGGCCATCTATGACACAGTCATGCTTGTCATTGTCGGTCTTTAGACAACTCTGTGTTTAAAGAGACATTTCTTAGTGTGGAAAATAAGTTGACCCTTTCAGCCGGTGTGCCGTGCTAATAGTGACAGGAACAGGAGGGTGGGGTGGGAAGTGTACTCTCAGGGGCAGTGTCCTAGGACACCTGTGGGTGGAGTGCTTGGGCCTGGGCTGACAGGAAAGCTGGTGGGGATAAACCATGTTCAGCAAGCTTTCTGTTCTCCCTCTTTTATTTGTTGACTTCATTTTTTTGTTCTGCTCAGTTCACTACAACCCCCTGCTTGTCAAACATCTCATTCCAAAATCATGGGCATTAATATGGAGTTGGTCCCCCCTTTGCTGCAATAACAACCTCGACTCTTCTGGGAATGCTTTCCACTAGATTTTGGAACATTTCTGCGGGGACTTTTTTCCATTCAGCCGCAAGAGCATTAGTGAAGTCGGGCAATGATGTTGGGCGATTAGGCCTGGCTCGCAGTCGGCGTTCCAATTCATCCCAAAGGTGTTCGTTGGGGTTGAGGTCAAGGCTTTGCGCAGGCTAGTCAAGTTCTTCCACGCCGATCTCGACAAACCATTTCTGTATGGACCTCGCTTTGTGCACGTGGGGCATTGTCATGCTGAAACAGGAAAGGGCCTTCCCCAAACTGTTGCCACAAAGTTGGAAGCACAGAATCGTCTAATCGTGAGTGTTGTAACCGAGAACAGATGTTTTTTAAGTGCTACGCGCTTTAGCTCTCGGCGGTCCCATTCTGTGAGCTTGTGGGGCCTACCACTTTGCGGCTGAGCCGTTGTTGCTCCTAGACGTTTCCACTTCACAATAACAGAACTTACAGTAAACCGGGGCAGCTCTAGCAGGGCAGGAATTTGACAAACTGACTTGTTGGAGAGGTGTCATCCTATGACAGTGCCACATTGAAAGTCACTGAGCTCTTCAGTAAGTCCATTCTACTGCCAATGTTTGTCTATGGAGATTGCATGGCTGTGTGCTCGATTTTATACACCTGTCAGCAACAGGTGTGGCTGACATAGGCAAATCCACTAATTTGAAGGGGATGTCCACATACATTTGCATATATAGTGTAGTAGTACGGCGCCACCGGAATTAATTTGAATTAAGTGCCTTGCTCAAGGGCACATCGGCAGATTTTAACCTTGTTATGAGGACATTTTTGGCCATTTGGCTGTGACCTAATATGACTCCAGCACCGCTCGGCTGCAGAAGTAGGGCAAGAAAATCGCTCTCACCCAGTCTTAACTCAACAGGCAATATTGCACAAGAGAAATTCCTTTTACTTCAGCCCTGATGGTTGCCAGATAACTGAACTCAGAGGTGGTGTAATGTTTATTGATAAATATTGTCAAGGTTGTTGGAAGCTGTAAAGGAGGCTGTCAATGGAACACTTATGGACAAATAGAATTTGTTCTCAATACTGTAACCTGGCTTAGTAAAGATTGAATGTTATAACCTCCTTTGAAGGTTTCATCAATGAAACGTTGGTAAAGCACAGTAAGCTGTTTCATATTAGCTGTTCTGAGAACTCTTTGATTCAGTCTGCAGGAAACAGACTACATATACAACTTTTAGTGGGAAAATATTGAAACAAAACTTTTAGCTCCCTCAATTCCTCACGGAAATGGTGCACATTTCTTCAGTTATTTTTTAAGTTTGTATATTATGATTATAAACACTTGTTACTGAAACAACATTTGTCCACCCCCGACCCTGGTTTTTCTAAAAACGTTGATAGATTCCAGTTAGAAAATGATACTTGAGACCAGGTAACAAGCAGGCCAATTGGGAGTTAGATTCAGCCACAGTGAGGCTCAGTGGTTTGATCTTCAAGGAGCAGTCAGCCCACGTCTCAATGAGTGGGTGCACAAGGCCTGATGGCTCCAGCACAGCTCTCAGTGCAGGTTTTTCTTCCTCAAAACACTTATGGAGGAGGAAGGGAGCTTAAAGAACAGGCTTTGTTCAAGGCTAAGAGCAGTGCCCTGTTGTGGCACGACAGGGATTAGGGAGATTAGCCCGCTAGTATGTTATGTAATTGAATGTAACTGTTAGGGATAAAGCCGCGAGGGACATTGTCAGGACTCACTGCTGCTTGAGAAATCACAGAGCCACAGACACAGAGAGGGAGAGACACAGAGCGAGAGAGGGAGGGAGAGAGAGAGAGTGCAAGAGATACAGAGACAAAGAGAGAGAGAGAAAGAGGAAGCGACAGAGGGAGGGCTGTTGGCCCGCCATTATCAGGTCACTCGGTTCTCTTACCTAGAATGGCGTGGTGGATGAAAAGCTTTCCCAATCTGGTTCAGAGTTAGTTAAATCTGGAAAACATTGGGTGGAAAGTCAACAGAGATTTATTCATTGCAAAGCTGGTCCTAATGATATTTTGTTTTGAAGCTGATCCCTCTGGTATGCCCTCTAAGATAAAGAACCATGTTTATTCTATTCAATACATTTCTATGAATAGACAGACATTGATAGTAGGCCTAAGTTTAATATGCTTTTTGGCATCTGTACTTCATTGATTCTTTTCAGATATCCTAACAGAGTGAGTTTATATGACATCACCTCATTGTCATTTTTGAAAATCAGCCACATAAGCCTCCAAGTTTTCTCTATTTGCATTGTGCAATGACCAGTATTGAATACTGAACTGGCACTTCCATCAACAGGGACAGATTATTGTGAAATAGACACAAATTGCTTATTGGTTATTTGTGACTGGCACACGAAAATAAAACTTTTTTTTGTGTCAAGCCCACGATTTTGAATACAGTGCTTTTCAATCACAGATGAAGACTGTTGGTTACTTAAGACAGAAAAGATAGGAGGGGAGGATGGGTGTGCTACCGTCTACCAAACCCAAACGTTTAGCTAAGGCCCAAAAAAATTCCAAGGACTCCAGCCACCCTAGTCATAGATTGTTCTCTCTGCTACCGCATGGCAAGCGGTACCGGAGCACCAAGTCTTGGTCCAAAAGGCTTCTTAACAGCTTCTACTCCCAAGCCGTAAGACTCCTGAACTATTTGCATTGTCCCCACCCCCATTTTTACACTGCTGCTACTCTTTGTTTATTATCCATGCATAGTCACTTTACCTCAACCTACATGTACAAATTACCTCAAATACCCCGAATACCTCTACTCCCGGTACATTGACTCTGTACCGTTACCCCCTCTATATATTTTTAATTTTTTAATTTTTAATTTAATTTTTTTTAGTATATACTTTCTTAACACTTTAAAAAAATGAAAACTCCGTTGTTGGTTAATAAGGGCTTGTAAGAAAGCATTTCACTGTAAGGTCTACACCGGTTGTATTTGGCGCATGTGACAAATCAAATTTTATTTGATTTAATTAGCTACTCTGCAACAACTTACTTACAACTTTTTTAACTACTTAGCTTGCACGTTAGCTAATCCTAATCCTAACCTTAACCCTTTAACAAGAAAGGTGAAAAAAAAATATATAATAATAATCTGGTGTATCTTCAGAAAACTATTCTGATTCACCAGAGTAACAACAGTTAATCACAGACTACTGGAGTGACCTGTTGTATTAGGTATATGGCTTATAGTTTTTAATCATCTTGATAGCGTGGACCTGGTAAGCAACAGATACAATATAAGGGTGAGATCATCTGAATGTCATCTCATCCTAATCTCATCCCAGTCCAAATACATGAAAGGACAGTCTCTGAATACTATTTCCGTTCCAGCTGTTTCTACATTACAATATTCTTCATTAAAGTGGAGACATATTTCAAAAATGGAAGTATTTCTACAAGTATTCAGACCCCTTGACTTTCAGCATTATTCTAAAATGGATTACATTTTTTTAAATCCTCAGCAATCTACACACAATACGCCATAATGACAAAGTAAAAACAGTTTTTTAGAAATTTCAGCAAATGTGGCCACAGTGTATGTCAGAGAAAAAACCAAGCCATGAGGTAGACGGAATTGTCCGTAGAGCTCCAAAACAGGATTGTGTCGAGGCACAGATCTGGAGAAGGGTACCAAAAAATGTATGCAGCATTAAAGGTCCCCAAGAACACAATGGCCTCTATCATTCTTAAATGGAAGAAGTTTGGAACCACCAAGACTCTTCCTAGAGCTGGCCGCCCGGCCAAACTGAGCAATCGGGGGAGAAGGGCCTTGGTCAGGGAGGTCACCAAGAACCCGATAGTCACTCTGACAGAGCTCTAGAGTTCCACTGTGGAGATGGGGGAAACTTCCAGAAGGACAACCATCTCTGCAGCACTCCACCAATCAGGCCTTTATGGTAGGGTGGCCAGACGGAAGCCACTCCTCAGTGAAAAGGCACATGACAGCACGCTTGGAGTTTGCCAAAAGGCACCTTAAGGACTCTCAGACCATGAGAAACAAGATTCTCTGGTCTGATGAAACCAAGATTGAACTCTTTGTCCTGAATGCCAAGCGTCACATCTGGAGGAAACCTAGCACCATCCCTACGGTGAAGCATAGTGGTTGCAGCATCATGCTGTGGGGATGTTTTTCAGCGGCAGATTGAACATCTCTGGAGAGACCTGAAAATAGCTGTGCAGCGACGCTCCTCATCCAACCTGACAGAGCTTGAGAGGATCTGCAGAGAAAAATGGGAGAAACTCCCCAAATGCAGGTGTGCCAAGCTTGTAACAGCATACCCAAGAAGACTCGATGCTGTAATCGCTGCCAAAGGTGCTTCAACAAAGTACTGAATACTTATGTCAAATTGATATTTTTGTTTTTTATTTGTAATAAATTTGCAAAGATTTGTAAAAACCTGTTTTTGCTTTATCATTGTTTTTTATCATTATGTTTAGAACATATCAATTTCAAAGCATTTCCACCTCTGAGAGAGAGAGAGAAAAAAACGGTCATTTTGTAAACTAGACAATTATGTCAAATATTCATATTTTGGGATGGTTTGTTATTTTTGTAAGCGACACGCAAAGCCGGAGTCATAGTTTTTAGATTTTTACATCTGAAGGTGCACCATGTAGCATAGTCAATCATAATCCCATTGTACAGTGCAAGTACAGGATATGCAGTGGACTGAACACAGTCCCTTTCCCTTCCTGAAAATACAAAGGAACATATCTATACAATACTGATGCCACTATTACACTACACTGTGTATAAAAAGTCAACATGGAGTCTCGGAGAGGCGTCTGCGAGGGTGATAGAGCGCACCAAAGGGAACCCTGTGCAGAACTACTCATGGCTGGATTAATAATGGATGTTAATCATGCTGCTAAAAAAAACACAATATTTGGGAGACCAGTCAACAGCCATTTAAAACCCGCCTGTGTAATGAGCCAATGAACACTGAGCCCAGAACAGTCCTCAACCAGGTCAACGGAGAATAACCCAAACAAGACAGAGAAATAAACTGACTGTGGTGAAGAGCAGACCACAGACGAACAGATGAAGCATTTCAAAGTACTGTGTACAATGTGTAACCTGTGCATATGACAAATAAACTTGACATGACAGATCGTTCTGTTTCTACAGAAGATGTTTATGTATTGTGGGGTCATACAGAGTATCAAATATGATTTGGAAGATGATTTATGATTAGAATGATGGAAAAACAGGAGATCTGACTGGACCCAAAGATGGTCAGATAATGCCAGTAAGTACCGAGGGTCCAGCCTCCTGGTCTGGGGTTGACTGGTCCAGGGACAGGCGCGGGAGCACCTGTCTCTTCTACACCCCTGTCCTCAGTAGCCTCCTGGTCTGGGGTTGACTGGTCCAGGGACAGGCGCGGGAGCACCTGTCTCTTCTACACCCCTGTCCTCAGTAACCTCCTGGTCTGGGGTTGACTGGTCCAGGGACAGGCGCGGGAGCACCTGTCTCTTCTACACCCCTGTCCTCAGTAGCCTCCTGGTCTGGGGTTGACTGGTCCAGGGACAGGCGCGGGAGCACCTGTCTCTTCTACACCCCTGTCCTCAGTAACCTCCTGGTCTGGGGTTGACTGGTCCAGGGACAGGCGCGGGAGCAACTGTCTCTTCTACACCCCTGTCCTCAGTAACCTCCTGGTCTGGGGTTGACTGGTCCAGGGACAGGAGCCCCTGTCTCTTCTACACCCCTGTCCTCAGTAGCCTCCTGGTCTGGGGTTGACTGGTCCAGGGACAGGCGCGGGAGCCCCTGTCTCTTCTACACCCCTGTCCTCTCATCTCCACTGCTTTAATCACATTACGGGGTAATTGAATTGGGTTCCGCTCTCTACTGTGGAAAATCCAGGAGAAATTAACTAGGTTCTCTCTCCCTCTCTCTCTCTCTTATATATAAAATCTCCCCTCCTGTATGTCAGGGGAACATTTATAAGAGAGAGAGAGAGAAAGAGAGAGGAGGGAATGATGAATAATCTGTCATAAAGAGGAGGATATGGAGCCTTTCAATTAATTAAAGTCAGATGTGAATTTCAGGAATGATTGACTGTTATCCATCCCAGTTTGAAGCTTTTCTTATCAAGATCGGATAAGGCACAGGTTTTTATAAATAAGCATGAGATTTTTATTCCAGCTCTAACAAACCAAGTTGCTGTCAAAGAATGTGAGTTCCCTTCCATGAGTGCTAGCAACACCTGCAGCCTCTAGCTTGGTACTGTACATTTGGCTGAGGAGCAGGTATACTGTGTTTACTAAAATAATGAGAAACGTTTCTTGAACAGGTCAGCTGTTGGTGCCAGAAGCACAGCCATTCAATATATGTTTTGCATCTTTAAAAGTAGGTCTGTAGCAAATCTGTTCAGGTGCTGTGCTAATAAACAGAAAACATATAATAACATGAATACGTGGATTTAACATGAACAACCAGTTAGATTGTCTATGATCATAAATACAGCTATCCTCAGGTGGCCTGACCTCTTTTACACTCTTAACAACCAGGATGTTGTGTCCAGCAGTCTCAGGGAATAACAGAAATAGAGCATTTATGTACTTTTTTATTGAATTAAAACACATAAAAGTATATTGTCGACCAAACACACTATCACAGCTTAATAATAAGCATTGCTTATTTAAAATTGGTGACGGGCACATGAAAAAGTCTTATTATATGATTTTTCTTCACAACACATTTTGTGTGTATTACACAAATTCCAATTCGTTGTGGTTAACTTTAGCTAGGTGGCTAGCATTAGCTAGGCTAGGGGTTAGGTGTTAAGGTTAGGGTTAGGTAACATTCTAGCTAACTTTAACCAGGTAGGCTAGTTGAGAACAAGTTCTCATTTACAACTGCGACCTGGCCAAGATAAAGCAAAGCAGTTCAACACACACAACAACACAGAGTTACACATGGAATAAACAAACATACAGTCAATAATACAGTAGAAAAAGTCTATATACAGCGTGTGCAAATGAGGTAAGATAAGGGAGGTAAAGCAATAAATAGACCATGGTGGAGAAGTAATTACAATATACCAATTTAACACGGGAGTGATAGATGTGCAGAAGATTAATGTGCAAGTAGAGATACTGGGGTGCAAAGGAGCAAGATAAATAAATAAATACAGTATGGGGATGAGGTAGTTGGATGGGCTATTTACAGATGGGCTATGTACAGCTGCAGTGATCTGTGAGCTGCTCTGACAGCTGGTGCTTAAAGCTAGTGAGGGAGATATGAGTCTCCAGCTTCAGTGATTTTTGCAGTTCATTCCAGTCATTTGCAGCAGAGAACTGGAAGGAAAGGCGGCCAAAGAGGAATTGGCTTTGGGGGTGACCAGTGAGATATACCTGCTGGAGCGTGTGCTACGGGTGGGTGCTGTTATGGTGACCAGTGAGCTGAGATAAGATGTGGCTTTACCTAGCAAAGACTTGTAGATGACCTGGAGCCAGTGGGTTTGGCGACGAGTATGAAGCGAGGGCCAGCCAACGAGAGCGTACAGGTCGCAGTGGTGGGTAGTATATGGGGCTTTGGTGACAAAACGGATGGCACTGTGATAGACTGCATCCAATTTGTTGAGTAGAGTGTTAGAGGCTATTTTGTAGATGACATCACCGAAGTCGAGGATCGGTAGGATGGTCAGTTTTACGAGGGTATGTTTGGCAGCATGAGTGAAGGATGCGAAATAGGAAGCCGATTCTAGATGTAATTTTGGATTGGAGATGCTTAATGTGAGTCTGGAAGGAGAGTTTACAGTCTAGCCAGACACCTAGGTATTTGTAGTTGTCCACATATTCTAAG
Organism: Salmo trutta; assembly: GCF_901001165.1. Taxonomy (NCBI): domain Eukaryota; kingdom Metazoa; phylum Chordata; class Actinopteri; order Salmoniformes; family Salmonidae; genus Salmo; species Salmo trutta. The sequence goes on along the minus strand of NC_042960.1, from coordinate 50,924,875 downwards.
TCAGAACCGTCCAGAGTAGTGATGCTGGACGGGCAGGCAGGTGTGGGCAGCGATCGGTTGAAGAGTATGCATTTAGTTTTACTTGCATTTAAGAGCAGTTGGAGGCCACGAAGGAGAGTTGTATGGCATTGGAGCTCGTCTGGAGGTTAGTTAACACAGTGTCCAAAGAAGGGCCAGAAGTATACAGAATGGTGTCGTCTGCGTAGAGGTGGATCAAGAGAATCACCAGCAGCAAGAGCGACATCATTGATGTGTACAGAGAAGAGAGTCGGCCCGAGAATTGATCCCTGTGGCACCCCCATAGAGACTGCCAGAGGTCCGGACAACAGGCCCTCCGATTTGACACACTGAACTCTATCCAAGAAGTAGTTGGTAAACCAGGCGAGGCAGTAGTTGGTGAAATAGCCGAGCAGTTGAGGTTCAAATGAAGTCAAACAAGCAGTAGGCCTAACAGAGGTGTGTTTTTCCTGGGTATGACGTACGTGTGTCTGTGTGAGTACAGTATGTTTTGGAGAACCCTATCAACCCTATCTCTGGGTGACAGGAGGCAATGGGGTCTGCTGCTATCATGTCCACATGGGGAGTCATAATGTGTTCACATGCCTGCATGCCTCTACATTGGCCCCCTCTGACAGTTATCGATGGGCCGTAGCGCATAGGAATTTTCAGACTTGCCACCGGCTGTTGTTATATGAAGTCTGTTACACAAATGTATTTGTTCGCTAGGCCATCTTTGTTTGCCTATGGGTTACCTGGTTTTGTGGTTTATGATATTTACTGCAAGGGAAAGTCCAGGATAATATCTCTGATATCAACTCTGAATCAATGGCCAATAAAACCAATTTTAAGTGTAACAAACTGGAACTATCAATTGCATGAATGGAAATTATACAACAGCACTACTAGAAAGTTCTGTCAGGATGTCATGAATATGTTTTTGTATTGTTACTCATTGCTTACTGAGCGAATAACAGTGTCTGTGATTGGGCCTTTAGACTGTAGTTGAACCCAGAAAGATGTCACTTAGTCCAATGCGTGTTTTGATGGATGTCATGCGATGCAGATTGCAGACAGTGGCATCTTGTTAATGTCAGCCATGTCATAATGTGGAGTGGGCCCCGGCGATTCAGACTCATTGTCAGTGTGCATGGCCTCAGAAATAATTTTAGTCCCGGGGTCATGCCCTGTCTGACTTTGTCATTGAGTTGGGGCGAAGGCACGAGTTGGGCTTAAGTAGGGCTCAGCGTGCTGGTCCGTGTCTCCCAGGCCTGGGACTGTAGAGTCTATAGGAAGCTATGGGAGTCAATAAAACAGCCCATATTTTCAGGCTCAAGGGGGAGTTGGGCACTTTGATCCTCTAAATCAGAGGCCAATTGTTTTGCACTTAACAAGGTCAGAGCTCAAGTGGTTGTGTAGCATTGCTAAAAACATTTTGCTCTGCTGTGAGATTCAGCAATGCATGACTGAGGACACTTGACCAATCATGCTGTTCTGAGCCATGTGGTGGTGATACAAAATCATTACTGTCCCAGTGCTTGGAAGGCTGCCACGGTGCCTCCTTTATTTAAAGGGGAGATCAAGCTGATCCTAACAGTTATAGGCCAATTTCTATCTTGCCCTGTTTATTAAACGTTTTGGAGAAACTTGTTTATAATCAAGTGACTGGCTTTCTTGATGTGTATTGAATTCTCTCTGGTACGCAATTTGGTTTCCGCTCTGGTTATGGATATGTCACTGCAACCTTAAAGGTCCTAAATAATTTCACCACTTCCCTTGACTCTAAGCAATGTTGTGCTGCTATCTTTATTGACTGCCCAAGCTTTCGATACGGTAGGTCATTCCATTCTTTTGGGTCGGCTAAGGAGTATTGGTGTCTCCTGAGGGGTCTCCTGCCTGATTTACTAACTACCTCCCTCAAAGAGTTAATTGTATAAAGTCAGAACATCTGCTGTCTCAGCCCCTTCCTGTTACCAAGGGAGTACCCCAAGGCTTGATCCTAGGCCCCCCGCTCTTCTCAATTTATATCAACAACATAGCTCAGGCAGTAGGAAGCTCTCTCCTCTACTTATATGCAGATGATACAGTCTTATACTCAGCTGGCCTCTCCCCAGATTTTGTGAACGCTCTACAACAAACCTTTCTTAGTTTCCAGCAAGCTTTCTCTGCCCTTAACCTTGTTCTGAACACCTCCAAAACAAAGGTAATGTGGTTCAGTAGGAAGAATGGCCATCTCAGTATTCCCGGTGCAAGACCCATTGGTTGATGCTTATTTATAAAACCCTCATTGGCCTCACTCCTCCCTATCTGAGATACCTACTACAACCCTTATCCTGCCCAAAGCACACACATCCCTGGGTCGCTCCTCTTTTCAGTTCGCTGCAGCTAGCGACTGGAATGAGCTGCAAAAAACACTCAAACTGGATAGTTTTATCTCTCTGTTGTGTTGCTACCCTGTTGTGTTGTTGTCATGCTGTGTTGCTGCCATGTTGTGTTGTTGTCATGTTGTGTTGCTGCTATGTTGTGTTTTTGTCATTTTGTGTTGCTGCCATGTTGTGTTGTTGTCGTAGGTCTCTCTTTATGTAGTGTTGTGGTTAGGGTTGGGTGGTATTCAGATTTTTATACCGTCAAAGCGTTTCTGTACCATACCGAGGTACACAGTATTACCAGAAGTGCACACAAGGGGCACTATTAAAAAAAAGGAAAACCAATGTTTTTTCTTTTTACTCACAAAACAATTTAGGCAACAAGGATCTTGAATGTCTCTGCTGTAACCAAGAAACTTGATTTTGACATCTAGCCACTTAGCTAGCAAGTTAGCAAACCAAATGCATAGCTGGAGCCTGAGCTGGATGTTATTTATTTGACTCTCCTTAGATTTAAGTAGTTAAGCGGTAAGCAGTGGTGTAAGGGTAGGAAACAACACATCTGCTACGCTGATCCTCAACACTGGGGCCCCTCAGGGGTGTGTGCTTAGACCCCTCCTGTACTCCCTGTTCACCCACAACTGCATGGCCAAACACGACTCCAACACCATCATTAAGTTTGCTGACGACACAACAGTGGTGTATACCTTATCACCGACAACGATGAGACACCCTATAGGGAGTCATAGACTGTTTTCTCTGCTACCACACGGCAAGCGGTACCGGAGGGCCAAGTCTAGGACCAAAAGGCTCCTTAACAGCTTCTACCCTCAAGCCGTAAGACCGCTGAACAATTAATCAAATGGCCACACCGGATTATTTACATTGACACCCCCCGCCTCCAGTTGTTTTGTACACTGCTGCTACTCGCTTTTTATTATCTATGCATAGTCACTTCATCCCTACCTACATGTACAAATGACCTCAACTAACCTGTATCCCTGCACACTGACTCGGTACCGGTACCCCCTGTATATAGCCTCGTTATTGTTATTTTAATGTGTTATTTTTTATAATTTTTTACTTTTGTTTATTTGGTAAATATTTTATTAACTCTTTGCTGAACTGCACTGATAGTTAAGGGCTTGTAAGTAAGCATTTCGGTGCAGGTGACAAATAAAGTTTGATTTGATTTGTAGCACGCACCCCCGCAGCCCCCTCCCCCCCTAACGGTATTGAAAATCATAGTGTCGATATGTGGAAATACCCCGCTATGCAGTATAAATGGTATATCACCCAGCCTAGTTGTGGTGTATCTTTCTTTTTTTAATCCCAGACCCGTCCCTACAGGAGGCCTTTTCTTCTTGCTAGGCCATCATTGTAAATAAGAATTAGTTCTTAAATGACTTGCCTAGTTAAATAAAGGTTAAATAAATAAAAAAAGTGTTTGGTGCAATTGAATGAAGAAAAACAAATGGATCATTGATCAGCTAGAGTATACATATGTCTACTCTGTAGCCTACATAACACACAGAAAAAACACTGTCAGAGAGAGAGAGAGAGAGAGATTGCTTTGGCAATGTTAACATATATTTCCCATGCCAATAAAGCCCTTGAATTGAATTGAATTGAATTGAGAGAGAGCTGGGAAAGAGAGAGAGAAAAAGGTGTTGAAAATCTATCGATTTTGAGACATGACTCCACTGTGCCATTTTTTGTTGTGCTGCACTAATCAATGGAGCTAATGTCTGACTGCCTGTCTGTTTCTGCCCTACTAGCACACCTGTGATCAGAGCAGGGCTGGCAGTGCTTTCAGTTTCAATAGCAGGCTGCAGCAGTGGTCTTGTTCCCACACTGAGGGCCTAACAACCTAACTGTGGTGGTGGTCTCAGCTGCAGTCTCATCCTGCTCTCAGAACTTGACTTTCAGTCCTCACTCAGTCAGCATGGGTACAAACCAGATCATTTCTTGACAGCTTGCCTCTCTCTCTCTCTCTCTCTCTCAGTATGAAAAAGCCAGGGGAGGGTGGGAGAGGACAGATGCAAAGTAAGTTATTTGACGTGAGACACGGACCCAAAGAATTAATCATATTGCATTTCCAGGAAAGTGGGCTTATCAGGGGTTTCACCTTGAATCAGCAGAGTATTTTCAGCTTGGGTTCATCATTCTGGCACTGACGGAGGTGGAGAGATACGTTTGAATTTTTGCTTTAAACTGTGTAATTGTGAATCTGTATTCGCACTAGGGCTGGGCGACATGGCCTAAAAATCATATCTTTATTATTTTCAAAATTATATATCTACATTTTTATAATGTTTTCTCTAAATTAGCTTTGTGATGCAATAAGGTCAGATACAGTGTATTTAAAACAGTAAGCAATAATCTAATGAATTCGGGGCTTGTGAAATTGTGTCCACAATCATAAGACCCACTAATAATGTAATTATTTTATCAAATAGTTTAACCTGCTTTTTTGCAATAATCACAGATCTGGCCTTTGAGTCTATGAAAATGCCCTTTTTGTTACAAATGTAACCAGAACTATGCATAAAGCACATTCACTTCTTGTAGCAGGCATAATAAAAAATGAACACAGGTCTCTCAAGCACAAGCCCACGTGCTAGTGAGTAACCAGCTAATCTTTATAGGAATCTTTATATTTCAAGTTTAGCCTACTTGGATCTACACTGAACAAAAATATCAACGCAACATGTACAGAGGGAAAAAAGTATTTGATCCCCTGCTGATTTTGTACGTTTGCCCACTGACAAAGAAATGATCAGTCTATAATTTTAATGGTAGGTTTATTTGAACAGTGAGAGACAGAATAACAACAACAAAAAATCCTGAAAAACGCATGTCAGAAATGTTATAAATTGATTTGCATTATAATGAGGGAAATAAGTATTTGACCCCCTCTCAATCAGAAAGATTTCTGGCTCCCAGGTGGTAACGAGTTGAGATTAGGAGCACACTCTTAAAGGGAGTGCTCCTAATCTCAGTTTGTTACCTGTATAAAAGACACCTGTCCACAGAAGCAATCAATCAGATTCCAAACTCTCCACCATGGCCAAGACCAAAGAGCTCTCCAAGGATGTCAGGGACAAGATTGTAGACCTACACAAGGCTGGAATGGGCTACAAGACCATCACCAAGCAGCTTGGTGAGAAGGTGACAACAGTTGGTGCAATTATTCGCAAATGGAAGAAACACAAAAGAACTGTCAATCTCCCTCGGCCTGGGGCTCTATGCAAGATCTCACCTCGTGGAGTTGCAATGATCATGAGAGCGGTGAGGAATCAGCCCAGAACTACACAGGAGGATCTTGTCAATGATCTCAAGGCAGCTGGGACCATAGTCACCAAGAAAACAATTGGTAACACAATACGCCGTGAAGGACTGAAATCCTGCAGCGCCCGCAAGGTCCCCCTACTCAAGAAAGCACATATACATGCCCATCTGAAGTTTGCCAATGAACATCTGAATGATTCAGAGGACAATGGTATGGGCAGGCATAAGCTACTGACAACGAACACAATTGCATTTTATCAATGGCAATTTGAATGCAGAAAAATACCATGACGAGATCCTGAGGCCCATTTTTTTTTTTAAAGGTGTCTGTGACCAACAGATACATATCTGTATTCCTAGTCATGTGAAATCCATAAATGATGGCCTAATACATTTATTTCACTTGACTGATTTCCTCATTTGAACTGTAACTCAGTAAAATCTTTGAAATTGTTGCATGTTGCGTTTATGTTTTTGTTCAGTATATTTTATAGCTAACAAGGTAGAACAGTTCAATTATTATGAACACATCCTTCTGTCCATCTCCAACTGTTTGAACAGCATGCTGGCCTGTCCACTTTGTTCACATGTTGAACTCAAGTGTCCTAGCTTATTTCTCAGAATGAGAACAAGTTGGCAATTCTATACATAATTGTGTTTTATGCTTATTGCACATTTATAAAACAGACTAGACAAATATTGTCACATTGTGTTTTGGTGTCCAAATGATTGATTCTGTTGGACCAAACCTCTAATGCAAATAGCGAGTTGAAACCCCTTGTCTGAGAGGAAAAAGTGATATCTCATCTTTGTTGTTGCGAGTGGCAGGCCCCCAACAGCTGCAACCGACCATAGAAATATAATCCATAGATGGCAGTTCCCATTGAAGTCAAGACTGGCATCCATTGCTAGTGTACCCAGTCAAATTACCAGGGTATGAGGTTACAACACCCTTCTATGGATTATATGTCTATGGCCACAAAGCAACAAGCTGTAGCCTATATTTGTCTCGCAAGCTGCCCAAACTGCAGCGTTGCCGACTGTATACATACCTGTAAGTGCCAAAATAAAGGAAACACTTGAGTAAACAAGGGATACAAAGTATATGTTATGGTGTGAGGTGCATTCTCCTGGCATGGTTTAGGTCCACTTGTAGAATCTATGCCAAGGCGCGTTGAAGCTGTTCTGGCAGCTCGTGGTGGCGCAAACACCCTTTTAAGGCACTCAATGTAGGTGTTACCTTAATTTTGTGCTTGTGATTAAACTTAAATCCACAGTTATTTTTTTATAAACTATTGATTCTCTGTGGCTAAATGATGCTCTCTGGTGTATTTTGAACATTGAGAGCGGGCTCCTGTGGTTGGAAAATAAAATATAATAATACAATGTTTTTGCCTCTTGGGCCCAGCCCCTGACTCACACAATTGACCAGTCACATGTATTTATTATGCAGTTTTTATTTGATGTTTTATTAATCAGTTACCCAATCAAGGCAGGGCCCCCCCCCAGTTACCCACGTGGGCCCCTACCTCCTCTCCTCCCTCCTGAAGATTAGCAGAGTGGCAGCAGCAGCAGCAGGCTGTCTACACTCATTCAGAGCAGGCTCCTGAGTCTTCCTGTGGTTGGCGCTTGCAGTGAAAAAATATAAAATATATACTACATATATAATAATGTTTTTATTTTAATTTCATATTTTTATATTTTTTGCTGCCTCTTGGGCCCCCCATGGGCCAGGGCCCAGGGGCTTCATTAATCTGGCTCTGCACACGGCACAAAAGGCACTAAGGAGATGAGACCGTTACGACAACATGAGAGCAACTGGACATAAATGCTCATAAAAATGAAAAAAAAATGAAATACTTGATTCTTGTAATACAGGTATTTGGAATATCATGCAAAAACATACATTAGAATTAATCAAATTAATTTGATATATCGCCCAGCCCTAATTTGCACTTCTTGAATCTTTCGTCATGACATTACTGGGTTTCTCTAGTCATCCGGGGATCTGAAACATATGGTTGATGACGTCTCATAGGAAACACCAAACTCTCTCCCTCCCACAAACAAACCAAAAGATCACAGATTCAGCCATGACTGAAATATAAATTGAAATAGCCTACACAAATTTGCTATCTTAATTTGACCGGTTTCTCACAGCTGGAAAATAATCATGCAGCAACAGAAAATGTGAATTATTATGTGGATTATAATTAATGGACATTTTTGTAGTGGTTGATACAATTTTCTTTAGGGCAAATCAAGTCTGACATGTGAAAGTGGAAATTACAAACTTTAGAAGCCTTCAATAGACTGCAATTTGCATTTCCTGCTGCGCAGGAAAATTCTCTGAAATAACAGAGTGATCGAATTAAGAGAGTAAAATCTGTAGATTTGTATTTTGATCCCAATGTCACAGTTTATTTTGACTACTGGAACGGTTAAGATGCTGTGATTTCTTGAACGGTTCTCAAATCTTGAGATTTGCAATTAGAAAACCCAGCCCCATTATTCCCATGCTACTAAATTATGTTTTCTCACGTTGAAAGGACTTATGTTTGATGTTTTGAAGACGAGGCAAGACGACATTATCAGTTACTCTCTCAGGATGTCTTTTACTATAACAGCCCTTTGCCAAGCCTCGACAGCCAGACTCACATGTTCAATCGTCCTATGTACACACAGACATGCATGGTCATTATCTCACAGTCTCCTTTCCCACGTTAGGGGCTCTCATGGTATGTGTTGAAGGCCCACAGAGGCCCGTCTCAAAGCAGCCCAGACACACGGCTGCTTGTGCTACTTAAACCCAAGGCAGACGCAGGGATTACACTACGTGACCAAAAGTATGTGGACACCTGTTCTTCGAACATCTCATTCCAAAATCATGGCCATTAATATGGAGTTGGTCCCCCCTTTGCTGCTATACCAGCCTCCACTCTTCTGGGAAGGCTTTCCTCTAGATGTTGGAACATTGCTGCGGGGACTTTTTTTCCATTCAGCCACAAAAGCATTAGTGAGGTTGGGCACTGATGTTTGGTGATTAGGCCTGGCTCGCAGTTGGCGTTCCAATTCATCCCAAAGATGTTCAATGGAGTTGAGGTCAGGGCTCTGTGCAGGCCAGTCAAGTTCTTCCACACAAATCTCATCAAACCACTTCTGTATGGGCCTCGCTTTGTGCACGGGTGCATTGTTATGCTGAAACGGGAAAGGGCCTTCCTCAAACTGTTGCCACAAAGTTGGAAGCACGGAATCGTCTACAATCTGTAGCGTTAAGATTTCCCTCCACTGGAGCTAAGGGGCCTAGCCCGAACCATGAAAAACAGCCCCATACCATTATTCCTCCTCCACCAAACATTAGTTGGCACTATACAGTTGGAACTATTTATTGAGGCAAGTAGTGTTCTCCTGGCGTCCGCCAAACCCAGATTCGTCCGTCGGACTGCCAGATGGTGAAGCGTGATTCATCACTCCAGAGATCGCGTTTACACTGTTCCAGAGTCCAATGGCGGCGAGCTTTACACCACTCCAGCTGACGCTTGGCATTGTGCATGAGGATCTTAGGCTTGTGTGTGGCTGCTCGGCCATGAAAACCTATTTCATGAAGCTCCCGACGAACAGTTCTTGTGCTGACATTGCTTCCAGAGGCAGTTTGGAACTTGGTAGTGAGTGTTGCAACCGAGGACAGATGATTTTGCTCTTCAGTCCTCGGTGGTCCTGTTCTTTGAGCTTGTGTGGCCTGCCACTTCGCAGCTGACCCGTTGTTGCTCTTAGACATTTTCACTTCACAATACGAGCACTTACAGTTGACCGGGGCAGCTCTAGTAGGGCAGAAATTTGGTGAACTGACTTGTTGGAGAGGTGTCATCCTATGATGGTGCCACGTTGAAAGTCACTGAGCTCTTCAGTAAGTCCATTCTACTGCCAATGTTTGTCTATGGAGATTGCATGGCAGTGTGCTCAATTTAATGCACCTGTCAGCAACGGGTGTGGCTGAAATAGCCGAATCCACTAATTTATAGGGGCATCCACATACTTTTGTATTTATAGTGTGGATCCTTCAACATAAAGCATGTATTGCTAATGGCATGCAGTGGAGTTAATGAGGTTTATTTGCCACTCAAATAATAGCAAGGAATGATGCACCCTCACTACTTTCAGTGAGACTGTGGGAAACAGATGCAATGTTCAGTCTTTTCTAAGAAGAAGAAGAAGAGCCATGGACAATGGCCATAATCAGTGGTGTAAAAAGTACCCAATTTTCATACTTGAGTAAAATTAAAGATACCGTAATAGAAAATGACTCAAGTAAAAGTAAAATCACCCAGTAAAATACTACTTGAGTAAAAGTCTAAAAGTATTTGGTTTAAAATGTACTTAAGTATCAAAAGTAAAAGTATAAATCATTTCCAATTCCTTATATTAAGCAAACCAGATGGCACCATTTTATTGTTTTTTATTTATTCACGGATAGCCAGGGGCACGCTCCAATTCAGACATCATTTACAAACGAAGCATGTGTTTAGTGAATCTGCCAGATCAGAGGTAGTACAGATGACCAGGGATATTCTCTTGATAAGTGTGTGAATTGGACAATTTTCTTGTCCTGCTAAGCATTCAAAATGTAATGAGTACTTTTGGGTGTCAAGGTTGTGTGTGGAGTAAAAAGTACAATATTTTCTTAAAGAATTTAGTTCAGTAAAAGTAAAAGTAGTGAAAAATATAAATATTAAAGTAAAGTACAGATACCCCAAAAAACTACTTAAGTAGTACTTTAAAGTATTTTACTTAAGTACTCTACACCACTGGCCATATTAACCCACTGTGGGAGAGAATGAGTGATCTGTTCATCAACACTAATAAAGAACTTTGACGTGGAAATTGCAGATGGGTTTTTCCCAGTATTTAATTGAGTCATAGTGAGCATGGCGTGTCTGACTCTGAACTCATACTGCCGCATAGTGAGTATGGCGTGTCTGACTCTGAACTCATACTGCCGCATAGTGAGCATGGCGTGTCTGACTCTGAACTCATACTGCCGCATAGTGAGCATGGCGTGTCTGACTCTGAACTCATACTGCCGCATAGTGAGCATGGCGTGTCTGACTCTGAACTCATACTGCCGCATAGTGAGCATGGCGTGTCTGACTCTGAACTCATACTGCCGCATAGTGAGCATGGCGTGTCTGACTCTGAACTCATACTGCCGCATAGTGAGTATGGTGCGTTTGACTCTGAACTTATACCGACGCAACACAAAATACAGTTTGTTAGATCAACATTTCAAAGGTCAGAATGTTCACTTTCAGTTGACGGAGCACCTCCATAGTTGTGAGACCGTCACAAAGCCGTAGCCTCCATGTGGGACAGCGAAGGAGATCGACAGAGTGAGCTAACCCAAATACTGCAGTGAGTCTTCCCTCCTCTGTAGCTTGCTGCCTCTGTTCCAGTGCCCATCCCTCCTCCCTGCCCTCTATTGTCATTGTGCGTGGCTGAGGGCTGACTCAGCGATTGTGCAGCTACTAGGCAGGATGACTCACTGCTGGAAGTCAACACAACATCCCCTTTGACCCACTTAACATGCACAGCCATACCACGGCCCTGCTGGAAACAGGCCGACACACTTTCCCTAACTATTTATTACTCAGTAATGGAGCTAACAGTTATTTGGATATCTACATTCAGTATCACGCAGGGACATTCCTGTAATAGAGATAAGTGGTGAAATTGGTGCAGTCTTGGGGTTATTATTGATCGTTTGTTCTTGAGGGGAACGATGCTTTTCACATCATAACTGACCAAGGAAGGTTTGCCTCTGAAAAGAGGGGAATTGTGCTGATGGTCTGGAGGAGCTGGATACTGCAGACACTTTCATGGACGCTCAGTGTCTAGCCAGTCACACCCTAGTCGCTTTCCTTCTAAATATGGTGCCCTCCTCTCCAGTGTTGTGCCTTTGTAGGTGTAGTTGGCTGGCAGTGTGGTTAGAAGGCCTTTGGTACTAGCAGAGAGCATTTTTCAGATTTCTTGGCAATCAGCTGTTTTAGTATTCTACTACCATTAGCATTGAAATGAGAGAGGGAAGGAGATTTTGCCATTTTGATCCAGAGCCTCTGGCGATTGCTGCAGTTACAGTGCAGGATGGGGTGTGGAGGGAGGAATTCTTGTCATGAAAGCTTAGAAAGGCATAAATTCTGAGCATAATGAATTCAACATCACACTTGCCTCGATAAAGAGAATATGGGGGAAAAAACACAGCTCTTCACTTTAAGTTGACGTTATAATGTTGTCTGTACCCAAACAATTCGAGCTTCTACTTCTAAAGATTCACCTTTCCAGAAACAAGTCTCTCACTGTTGCCGCTTGCTATAGACCTCCCTCTGCCCCCAGCTGTGCCTTCGATACCATATGTGAATTGATTGCCCCCCCCATCTATCTTCAGAGCTCATGCTACTAGGTGACCTAAACTGGGACATGCTTAACACCAAGGCTATCCTACAATCTAAGCTTGATGCCCTCAATCTCACACAAATGATCAATGATCCTACCAGGTACAACCCCAAATCCGTAAACACGGGCACCCTCATAGATGTCATCCTAACTAACTCGCCCTCCAAATACACCTCTGCTGTTTTCAATCAAGATCTCAGCGATCACTGCCTCATTGCCTGCATCCGTAATGGGTCTGCGACCAAACGACCACCCCTCATCACTGTCAAACGCTCCCTAAAACACTTCTGCGAGCAGGCCTTTCTAATCGACCTGGCCGGGGTATCCTGGAAGGACATTGACCTCATCCCATCAGTAGATGATGCCTGGCTATTCTTTAAAAGTGCCTTCCTCACCATCTTAAATAAGCATGCCCCACTCAAAAAAATGAGAACTAGGAATAGATATAGTCCTTGGTTCACTCCAGACCTGTCTGCCCTTGATCAGCACAAAAACATCCTGTGGCGTTCTGCATTAGCATCGAATAGCCCCCGTGATATGCAACTTTTCAGGGAAGTTAGGAACAAATATACACAGGCAGTTAGAAAAGCCAAGGCTAGCGTTTTCAAGCAGAAATTTGCATCCTGTAGTACTAACTCAAAAAAGTTCTGGGACACTGTAAAGTCCATAGAGAATAAGAGCACCTCCTCCGAGCTGCCCACTGCTTTGAGGCTAGGAAACACTGTTACCACCGATAAATCCACTATAATTGAGAATTTCAAGAAGCATTTCTCTACAGCTGGCCATGCTTTCCACCTGGCTACCACTACCCCGGTCAACTGCCCGGGACCCTCCACAGCAACCTGCCAAAGCCCTCACCATTTCTCCTTCTCCCAAATCCAGATAGCTGATGTTCTAAAAGAGCTGCAAAATCTGGACCCATACAAATCAGCCGGGCTAGACAATCTGGACCCTCTCGTTCTAAAATTATCTGCTGAAATTGTTGCAACCCCTATTACTAGCCTGTTCAACCTCTCTTTCGTATCGTCTGAGATTCCCAAAGATTGGAAAGCTGCTGCGGTCATCCCCCTCTTCAAAGGGGGTGACACTCTAGACCCAAACTGCTACAGACCTATATCTATCCTACCCTGTCTTTCTAAGGTCTTCGAAAGCCAAGTTAATAAACAGATTACCGACCATTTCGAATCCCACCGTACCTTCTCCGCTATGCAATCTGGTTTCAGAGCTGGTCATGGGTGCACCTCAGCCACGCTCAAGGTCCTAAATGACATCATAACCCCATCGATAAGGGCCATTACTGTGCAGCCGTATTCATCGACCTGGCCAAGGCTTTTGACTCTGTCAATCACCACATTCTTATTGGCAGACTCGACAGCCTTGGTTTCTCAAATGATTGCCTCGCCTGGTTTACCAACTACTTCTCTGATAGAGTTCAGTGTGTCAAATCGGAGGGCCTGTTGTCCGGACCTCTGGTAGTCTCTATGGGGGTGCCACAGGGCTCAATTCTCGGGCCGACTCTCTTCTCTGTATACATCAATGATGTTGCTCTTGCTGCTGGTGATTCTCTGATCCACCTCTACGCAGACGATGCCATTCTGTATACTTCTGGCCCCTCTTTGGACACTGTGTTAACTAACCTCCAGACGAGCTTCAATGCCATACAACTCTCCTTCCGTGGCCTCCAACTGCTCTTAAACGCAGGTAAAACTAAATGCATGCTATTCAATTGATCACTGCCCGCACCTGCTCGCCTGTCCAGCATCACTACTCTGGATGGCTCTGACTTAGAATACGTGGACAACTACAAATACCTGGGTGTCTGGTTAGACTGTAAACTCTCCTTCCAGACTCACATTAAGCATCTCCAATCCAAAATTAAATCTAGAATCGGCTTCCTATATTGCAACAAAGCATCCTTCACTCATGCTGCCAAACACACCCTCGTAAAACTGACCATCCTACCGATCCTCGACTTCGGTGATGTCATCTACAAAATAGCCTCCAACACTCTACTCAACAAACTGGATGCAGTCTATCACAGTGCCATCCATTTTGTCACCAAAGCCCCATACACTACCCACCATTGCGACCTGTACGTTCTCGTTGGTTGGCCCTCGCTTCATACTCATCGACAAACCCACTGGCTACAGGTTATCTACAAGTCTCTGCTAGGTAAAGCCCCGCCTTATCTCAGCTCACTGGTCACCATAGCAGTACCCACTTGTAGCACGCGCTCCAGCAGGTATATCTCACTGGTCACCCCCAAAGCCAATTCCTCCTTTGGTCGTCTTTCCTTCCAGTTCTCTGCTGCCAATGACTGGAACGAACTGCAAAAATCACTGAAGCTGGAGACTCATATCTCGCTCACTAGCTTTAAGCACCAGCTGTCAGAGCAGTTCACAGATCACTGCACCTGTACATAGCCCATCTGTAAACAGCCCATCTATCTACCTACCTCATCCCCATACTGTATTTATTTATTTATCTTGCTCCTTTGCACCCCAGTATCACTATTTGCACATTCATCTTCTGCACATCTACCATTCCAGTGTTTTAATTGCTATATTGTAATTACTTCGCCACCATGGCCTATTTATTGCCTTAACTTACCTCATTTGCACTCACTGTATATAGACTTTTTTTGTTTTCTTTTGTTCTACTGTATTATTGACTGTATGTGTTGTTTATGCCACGTGTAACTCTGTGTTGTTGTATATGTCGCACTGCTTTGCTTTATCTTGGCCAGGTCGCAGTTGCAAATGAGAACTTGTTCTCAACTAGCCTACTTGATTAAATAAAGGTGAAATATATAAAATAAAATAATAAATAATACCGTACCTACAATATTCACAATACAAAATAGGGTAAGGCTATTCCAACTTTCCTGATGACAAAGGTGGTAGATTCTGTAGAAGTAATTTGAAAGTTCCACAGCTTAGATGTGTTATTTCATCAACTGTAAGAATACTTTCCCCCCTCCTTCTTTGCTTGGGTTGTGACACGTGCTTGGCACAAAGTGTGACCATGGCAACATCGTGCATCTGACCACAACTCCAGCATTCTCTCATTCGCTAGAAAGACCAACCCCCGCTCCGATTCCTGTCTCCTCGGAAAAGGATTTGCAAAGAAATTACATTCTCTGTTTAAGACATAATAAAAATGGTATCCGAGCAACGAGCAGGAATAAAAACACATCTCCCTGGGCTCTGCAAAAACAAAATGATTCAATTACTGCTCAAACACAGCTGTGATGGTCATGTCTTTCCTCTGTGAGCAGGGCTCTGGACTCAGGTTATTTCTGGCTACTCTGACTCCAGTCAGTAGCCACCAGTATATACTATTGAATGGCTAAACTGATAGGTGCACAGGACAGATATCTCAACAGGCCTCTGTTCTAAGCTGAGCTGCCTTCAGACCCAGGCTCTGATCAAAGATCTGCAGTCGGTCTGCCATATGGGAACTCATTCATCACCTCTGTTTATCAATAACATTCTCATCATCAGAGTGTAAACAAATCTGAAGTCAAGGCAACCTTTTGATTTTGATTGTAGAAAAACCAGAGCATTCCATTGGAGCGGGTCCCTGCCTAATATGGAAAGGAGAGAGAGGGTCCGCTTCTCAACTCCTTCCCTTAACTCCTTTACCCTGCACAGCTTTTTCATTCTCGTCTTTAATTCTGTAGTTATGGATGGATCAACATTTATAGAATGGTTAACTGGAGGAAAATGGGGGAGGGTCATGCTTTTTCAGTGAAGGGGAGGGTTTAGTATTTTTTAAATCTAGTCCAGGGGAGGGTCATGTAATTTGTAATTGATAAAATGTCTATATTTCTCAGTGTGGTAGAATTAGATGCTTATTAGGCTATATATCGATGTGTGCCCGATGCCGCCCATGATCTCTGATTCAACGCTGGGCACGCAATATTAAGTGTGCCTATTTTTTGGGGATAGGCCTAGTCCAAAAATGCATTATCTTGCGCGCGGACTAGCCTATAGCCCCAGGGTTCCCCAACTGGCGGCCCAAGTCCGAATTTGACCCCCGACCATCCGCTCAAGATTAAATCGGCCCACGACTGAATCTAGTTGATGATCCCTGTTATAGCCTATGTTCAGTTCAGTTTGAGAAGGAGAGCGCAAAGATGAGGAGGACCGGAGGTCAACTTTGATAGTTTGCTACTACTATAATAGATTTTATTAAAAACAATATATTTCTTGCCCATTATGTATTTATCAGAGTTATTGACCTCACAATAAGCCAGTTTCGAATAACTTACATTGTGGTGCTGAAACTTGAAGCAGCAGCCGCGGCACAATCAATCGGAAATGGACAGCTCATGGTGCTGAAAGAAGGCAAATTCGAGTAGGCATAATTGATTTTCACCGTACTCATTTTTAATTAGACTTTACTAACAACAGGAGGGCTTTGTGTTAGAGCATATGTCTTCCTATTTAAGAAATAAGAGGTAGGCCTACCTGTTTTACAGACAAAATTAGGCTATAGGCTGCTATACCCATTGATTTGTCTGTCAATTCCTCCACCCACCATGCACTCTTTAAATAACCTACCTCTGTGTCAGTGAAGGCTGGAATTGAGAGCGTATGAGAAGGTTTGCATGCCATAGGCTTACATTTAATTACAGAAAACGGCAAAAAGCACAGGCCTACCCATTGTTAGTTTAAGATTTAGAAGAATATAAGGATTGGTTATATAAAGTTATCTATAACAGCGCTTAGGTCTGCGATGCTGTATGCTAGAAACAAGCTGTAAAATACCCGGGAAAGATGTGACTCTGGTGCATAAGGGGACGTCATTGTTTTCGTTTCTTTGACGTTCAGCGGCTGAGCTACAACCTTCTATAGCTGAGGAGACAAAATTGACTTTGCTTTGGAAGTAATCTAATTCTGTCACTAGGAATTGAGCTATTCACTTTCTGTGTAGAAAATGTTTAAACCCAGACAGCATTTAGGGAAACACTTGTTACCTACACTAGCTGGGTTAAGCCACGGAAGAAGAGTAGCCAGCAGTTAAAGCTTAAACTCTTCTGCATCAGTAGGCTTAATCTGTCTGGGGTGGAAAGGTAGGCCTAACCTTTGAAAGTAACATGCTCAGATTCCTTATGACATCTCAGATGTAATTATTTGCAAACAAGGAGAGTATCGATGCAAACATGTCACACTGATTTGGCATTGCAGAAATATGATGAGATGAACACATGGACCTATCTCTCTGTCCATTCTTAGCATGTCATTTCTGTCATTTGTGTGGTATTAAAAAAAGATTCTGCTAATATGTCAAATGACACAGAATTGCATGAAATACGATGATAGGCTAATGCAATGCTTTTACTATAAAGGATATCTTTCCACCCTTACTCTTGTCCACAGTGGTCTGCGAACCCACAACCTTCTGGCCCGCAGCCCTGTACACTATCAAAATTCCTGTGTTGCCATGTAATGCGTACAGGACGAAAGACTGTTTTTAAAACGGCATATCTAAGGCTCTGGTCTGTCCAAGAAGTGATGGTAAACGGTATAGACATGTTCTCTGCTATCCACTTTGTTTTAGTTGTTATTTTGGGCATAGGTGAGGGTCACTCTTATTTTTTTTCAAGCGTTCAGGGATGGTTTAGGGGGAGGGCCATCCATTTAAATTTCAGGGAGGTCCGATTTTCTCCATGTAAGTAACCCTTATCATAAATAACGTTCACAACCTTAACGTTCGATAAGGCAACACTAGTTTCACCACTAGGTTAATGGGTACTTTTAAATGATGGTCTCAGACCTTTATTCACCTTTACAGTTAAGAAACCGTCCTGTATTGCTGTGGTGTTGGGACAGAGAGACGGTAGGGTACAGGTGAAAGAAGGACAGGTTTGTGTGGCTAGAGGCTACCATTAGGGGCCTGTAAAAGTGTAGTTTGCACAGATGGATGCTGTAGCTAGGGGGTATGTGGATGGAGGGAGCTATGAAAACATAAGGACCTCATAAAAGGGAGGCAGGGATAAGTGGAAAAGAGGGACATGCCCTAAAGTCCAGAAATGCACGTTTGGAGTTCACTCTAAATGTCATGGAAATATTTCAAAAATAGGAACTAACCTCAATGAAAGTATATTAGTGTTTACTTTTGCTGCAGGGGTGGTTAGTGTTCATATTCCAGCTCAATGTGTTTAATGAGAGGAACTCTATCCATGGGCCAGGCAGGGGAACATCCATGGTCAGGAGTCTTGTCTGTGTGGGCTAGACACAAATAGGCAAAATAGGCACCCAATTGAGAAGTATACCACACATTGAAAATGGACTTGGCCTTGTACTCAAATTGTTACAATATCTTGAGTCTTTCCCCCCCTAAACGTTTTGTGGTGTTATCATTTGGCTAAAACACATATGATTATGAATGCCTGAAATGGAAGCTAACCTCTCTTCATCTTGACTGGAGAGCTGCAGCTCTGCTGTAAACGTTCTCTACAAAAACCAAACGTTATGTAACCGTTAAATAGACATACTGTGAGTTTGTTGTACCCGTGGCAGTGTTGAATTGCCTTCTCTTTTTGGAAATTCATAAAGCCCCAGATTGTCTGTCTGGTTTCCAGGCCTCTGGTTTCTATCACGAGAGTTTCTCTCTGCTCTACTTGTTAGCTTTGGAACATTTACACAGTAACTCTATCTCTTCTCCATGATCCCTCTTCCGGCCCTGATTGTACATACTTGTGTATGTGCGCTGTGCATTCAGCAGGCCAACACAAAGGACTCTGAACCCCGAAATTACAGCTGACTGTTTTCTTTGAACCCTGTTTAGATATAAAGTTGACATAAGTGAAGCGGACATGAAAACACAATTTGTCCTGCTGTTACTGTTTAAAATAGGATGTATAAAACTGGTTTCCTCTTCTCAGTGGAGTCGCTGCTTTGAATATATTTATTTTATAACTGTGCTGAATAGGAACACAGTGAAGCCAGACTAAATAAACGTGAAATAAAGGATGCTGTCTCTGCCACCACAGATGCTTTATTACGAATAAACTTCAAAAAGCATTAACCTTATTATACAGAATGCCCTCAAGGACATGATGCATCTTATATTTAATGCAAACAGTAGTAAAATAATACACTAGCCATCCCAGGATCAGATGTAATGTTGGTATGGGAGGAATGCTTAAAAAAAAATAGATATATCTGAAACCGATGTTGTCTGCTCAGAGCAGGATGCCATGGTTGAGAAAGCTGGTAGCATTTAAAATGTTGTGCTGCTGAGAGCAGTACTGCAGACTGTTTACTGCATGAGATCTGCAGTGTAACACAGTCATGTCCAATTACGCTCCCTGGGCCGGCTCCTAGGGCCTGTATGGGCTCTCTGAAGCACCTTCACACTCCACTCCACTCCAACCTCTCTGTGTGGACACCAAGAAGCCCATAGAGACACCATTAACCAACACGTTAACCCTTTGAGGAAGGAGATCCTACAATGTTCTATTTTGGAATGTTACAGTTAATTGAAAGAGATGATGATCACTGGAGAGTTGATATTGTGACACCGGTATTCCACAAAGGGTTAAACCTCATGGACACCAGGGCAAATACACAAAACCTAAAGGGCAGCATGAGAAGTGGGTTGTACAGATTTGAGCACTGTACTCGCAATAAATCTTTAACTCTGCTTGTATGTGCAAATGACATTTTATTACATTTGGATGGATGACCACTTTGCACACAATCAGTCAATTAATGGGCCTTCATGAGCAAGAACAAACACATACATACATATGCATGCATTTATAGCCTATGATGTGCCCATAAACAAACCTTAGTCTATCCATTGTTTGGCTAAACCTGCAGACACGCAAACAGATGCACGTAGGCACCGTGCCTATATTTTAGACTATATCTTTTGTGTGTTATATGTTCAAATTATCTCTGAATTCCTTTTATAGGGCAGGATGGTGTATATGGGATTTTTGCTCAGTGAAAATATGGAAGTAATTAGAGATACCAAGCGAACATTGCTCAATCGTTGTGGGCTAAACAGCAAAGCAACTGTGGCTTGTGAGGTGCCCCAAAGGCATGCAGATGTATATTTTGTTTGTTGAAAATCTGACCAAAAGAAGGCAAATAATCAACAAAACATAATTGAATAAATGATTACTGTTGTTGGTGGTGTTCCACTGAGCATGGAGACAAAGAACCACTATGGCTGAACTTTTCTTTATTTACAGTAATTGGTTCCATACACATGTACTGTATACACTGTTATAGGTTGCGGTTCATACAGCATGGTCGCTTCTGGTACATTTATGTAGAAAGTAGTACTTACCCCTTTCTTCTTGTCCACTTATCCAGGATGAGTTTCATCCGTTCATCGAGGCCCTTCTGCCGCATGTGCGTGCCTTCGCCTACACCTGGTTCAACCTGCAGGCGCGCAAACGCAAGTACTTCAAGAAGCACGAGAAGAGGATGACTAAGGACGAAGAGCGGGCAGTGAAGGACGAGCTGCTGGGAGAGAAGCCCGAGGTCAAGCAGAAGTGGGCGTCGCGTCTGCTGGCCAAACTGCGCAAGGACATCCGGCCTGAGTGCCGCGAGGACTTTGTGCTGTCCATCACGGGGAAGAAGCCCCCCTGCTGCGTCCTCTCTAACCCAGACCAGAAGGGCAAGATGAGGAGGATCGACTGCCTGCGTCAGGCCGACAAGGTATGGAGGCTGGACCTGGTCATGGTCATCCTGTTCAAAGGCATCCCGCTGGAGAGCACGGACGGAGAGCGCCTGGTCAAGGCGGGGCCGTGCAACAACCCCATCCTCTGTGTCCAGCCACACCACATCAGCGTCTCGGTCAAGGAGCTGGACCTCTACCTGGCCTACTTCGTACAGGAGAGAGGTACTGCACTGCACTCACATTCTCGCTAGTGTTTTATCAAAGGTTCCTTGTGCATCAGTGTCATGTCAGTGGAGGAAGTCTACATAGATGCTGTGGCGTAGTGAAAAACTGTTGACTCAGAGGAGGATCTTTTGAACAACCACTTTACTGAGTCACACAGCGCTGTAGAAGTTGGTCTTGAGAGAGCGAGGGGATACCTAGTCGGTTGTACAACTGAATGCATTCAACTGAATAGTGTCTTGTGCATTCAACCGAGCCCCTCTGACTCAGAGAGGTGCGAGGGATTGTCTGAATGGGGGTTAACTGCCTTGCTCAAGGGCAGAACAGCACATTTTAGCACCTTGCCAGCTCAGGGATTTGAACCAGAAACATTTCAATTACTGGCCCAGCGATCTTAACCACTAAGCTACCTGCCGCCCCGAGAGAGCGAGAGAGACAGATAGTTAGCGAGAGAGAGAGAGAGAGAGAGAGAGCAAGCGAGAGAGAGAGAGAGAGAGACAGATAGTTAGCGAGAGAGAGAGAGAGAGAGCAAGCGAGAGAGAGAGAGAGAGAGAGAGAGAGAGAGAGAGAGAGAGAGAGAGAAGAAAGTAGAAAGAGAGAAATTAACTGGAGCCAAGTCCTGACAGTGTAAATCATTTTAAATGAGCATGGATTTCGAACGCCAGCCTCAGAGATGTGTTAAAATGTACAGTGTTTAATAAAAGGGTGTAGCCTGGTAGTTAGAGGGGAAAGCTGGGCACCAGTTGATGCACAGACAGGCAGGCAGGGTGCCTCTCAGGGCTAGAGCCAGCAGCCAGGAGCCATCAGCCAGGGCCACTCTCTGCATCCTCTCTGCTACTTGGCTCAGAGTGGGGTGACCTGGCAGGCTGGTTGGGACCCATGGCAGAGGCCAAGGAGGAGCTGTCCCATCAGAGGAGACAGCCCTTCCCTGGCCCCTGCCATAGGTCTCAACCAGCCTGCCAGGTAACCAGTAGGATAGACACACAATGAGCCTGTGCGCCCACTATTAAGCAAATAGGCTGTTCTATTAGACCTCTTTAGTGGCAGGCAGGAGCAAAGCCTGTCATCAAATAAAATTATGATCATAAAAAAGAAATCATCTGCTACTGTCAGCCTGCAAACAGTTTTGAATGCAAACAGTGCAAACAGTTTTGAAATGTTATGGGAAGCAATTGGCTCCATATGCAGGTAAAATAATCATTTTGCTGTACGATATACTGAATGCAGGGAACCAGCACTGCAGAAGACCCTCCTCAGCCACTCTGTGTGTGAGCAGAGCAGACAGACAGGGTCTTCTCTATGGCCTGCTTGTGTGTGTGTGTGTGTGTGTGTGTGTGTGTGTGTGTGTGTGTGTGTGTGTGTGTGTGTGTGTGTGTGGTGTGTGTGTGTGTGTGTGTGGGGGGGGGAGCAGTGGAGTGTGTGTTTATGTGGGCATCTGAGCGGTCAGTGTGTCAAGATGATCGAGAGTGAGCCTGAGGGGGTGATGGGTGTGTGTGTGTGTGTATATGTGTGTGTCTCCACACAGCCTGTCAGACGGCGATCACACAGCTCAGATTCACACACCGGCGTCTCTACCATCCCTCTGCAGCTACGGACGCTCTCATTCATCACCTTCTATCATGTCACCAGCAATATCATCCTGCAATATACATACAGTACTGTACAGTACAGAACTCCCCCATACACCCGAGCCCACCCTGTGGGGGTTCCCTGCTATGCACACTGTCCTGGTGTGATTTTTTTGTCTATGTGTGTGTTGTGTTACATTATCAGTAATTGCTTTAATTTTGCTATATATTCTTAGCTGAATAATAATAATAATATAATAAGACTTTTCAAGCTTGTTAGCTTAGTTTATTTTCTTCTTAATTATTAACATGTTTTATTTAGGATTTTGTCCACGTTTGACTCTGAATATGATAGCTGAAATCCTTTCTGTGCTAGTCAGTCTCAGGTCAATCTGCCCCTGCCCCTTTCTGTGCTGGTCAATCTGCCCCAGAACAAGGCAGTTAACTCACTGTTTCCCGGTAGGCTATCATTGTAAATAAACATTTGTTCTTAACTGACTTGCCTAGTTAAATAAAGGTAAAAAATCTGCTGTATTTGTTTAGATCGAATAAATATGTCTGTTCCTGAGGTGAACGGAAAAAGGAAGATGGCAGAGAGAGGAAGAAGAGATGGAAGCCTGATAGCTGAGCTAGTGCTGGAAATTATTTCTGTCCTCAGCTGTGAGCTCCCAGCTAGCACATAATGTTATGAGACCAGAGCTTCTTAGAGCTTGGTGAGAGCGTGGTTAACCTATGGTTAGTTTGCAAACACAACTTTCTGGGAATGGTGCAGGATAGTTGCTTGGCTTTGGAACATTCTCAGCACATTTACGGAAGTTGACAAAAAAACTTTATTTCAATGAAACTTTATTTCATTACCTTAACAGAACGTTGCTTAAAAGTTAAAACGTGGTTACATTTCATTTCAACTTTCGTAATGTACTAGGAACGTTCGTCAACTGGTTTCCTACAGGTTTCCTCATGGTTCTATTTAAAGTAATGTTCTCAAATTGTTCTGAGAATGTTAAGAAAACTTTCCAGAAAAACTTTAGTAACGTTAAGAGAATGTTCTAAGAATGTTATTTAAAAACATATTCATTCCGTTCTCAGCATCAACAAAACTCGCTCTATCCTTTATCTTGTTGCATTTGTTCACGTGTGTTGGCCGCACCCACTAATTGGCCACACCTGATCTTAAGGAGTGCTTGTTTCCTTTGAAATGGGGTCTGTTTGAATAGACTAAAATGAACAGCTTTGTATGCGCAAAAAACATGTCATGCTAGCTTCATCCTGGTGATGCATTGGACTAATTCCATCGATAGAGTGCAAAATATTATATGTTCAAATCTCACTGATGCCATGTCACAATCAAAAATAAATATTTTTGCATGATTAATGCCTGAGGAAATGAATTTCCATGTGTCCTATCTGTGTTTAGAGTAAAAAACAAAAACAAAAACGAAAATAAAAACTGAGCTGGCGGTGTTATTAAAAGTCTTAATGAAACATTCAGTGAAAGTTTTAAGGAAGTTATTCCAAGACCTATAATTTCCGTTCTCAGAGCGTTAATAAAACCTCCCAAGAAACTTTAAAGAAACCAGAGTAAAATGTTCTCAGAACCTCCCTGCAACCTAAAAATAAATGTTCCCAGAACAGGCGAAATGTTCACTTCAGTTTTACAATTCAGGAAACATATGGCTTCGTTCAACCTATATGGAACCAAAAACATACGTTCCCACAACTTCCAACTTCCATGGAACCAAATAAACTAGCTGGGCTGTGTGTCTGCCACTGATCTACCTCTGTCCTGGCTGGCTCTGGCCCCTCCCACCAGTAAACTCTTTTACCCCCCCCCCCCCCCCCCCCCCCCCCCGAGGCAACCTTCACCCTGAGATGTCTGGGTCATGGTGCAGCACAGCCTCCCTGTCACCTGACCTGCCTAATAGCCTACAAACCCCCTGGCTGTAAACACTCTGATAAGGAGCTGCAGCTTTTCACTTTCACTCAGACCAAAGAAAGAGGGAGGGTGGGAGGGAGGGAGGAGGCTAGTGCTGAGAGAGGGAAAGGAAAGGAAGGAGGGGGGAGAGAGGGAGGCCAGAGAGGCAACCAGTCAGCATTTGTTCTTAAAGGCACAGACCCCTCTTTCAGTTCCAATGATATGTTGTGCTCTGCTTCCTTCATCAGAGCTCTCTCTCCACCTCCTCCCTCCCTCCCTCCCTCCCTGATCTCATCTCTGGGTTGGACAGGGAGAGCAGTGTTAGCAGTGTTAAGCCATCAAACAGCAACACCAGCTGGGCTGTGTTGGTCCCTGCTCATTTGCTGGCCTGTGTTTTGGTATCTTTACTAATTGAGCAGAGTGCAGTACTCCCGCATGTATTGGATCCCCAAGGATGATGCTGGGTTAAAGCTTGTTGTTTTCTGCCTCTATGTTAATCAGGGTTTCATTTGCAGCAATAATGTGTTTACACAATCTCCCCTGTTTGGCTTATTACTCATATTTGTGTTAATAGTTTTTATTGCAGAATAAAAAATGATGACCCAATGTAACTGTGCCAACTCTTTTAACAGGTTCTACTTGTCTTCTGTCATTCAGAATTTTTCTTGTGTTTGAAGACTTTTTATTAAACTCAATATAGCATAAAAATTGTCACAATAGATGGTACGGTGGTTTGACCAATTTCACAAAACACTCTTGTGAGGAGACAGTGCCAAAGTTCTAAGTGAGCACTTACTGAGAAGCCGAGCTCAGCCTCTCTGCCTCGAGCTGCCCGTGAACCCTTCCCATCTCCAGACTCCTCCATCTGCGGCCACGACACTGCACAAAAAACACATTGTGTGTGTGCACTGTAACATTATGCTGTTATGTCACACACACACTAAACTACCACGCTGTACAGTCGTCTCTGTGACCGTTGAGCAGCATACTGTAAATCTGCACCCTGCACTGTGGCGGCCGCTTCCTGCTGCTGCAGAGGCTCAGACTCAGAGAGATCCTGCTCTCTCAGGCTCAGTCACAGACACGCATGTTCAGTCAACACAGCCACAGAGGAATGTGCTCCGCGGCTCTGGCAACGGAAATTTAGAGGGGATGGGAGGAGGAGCGGGCGTCCGAAGGGTCAAGTTTAGCAGTGTTGTTTTCCTCCGACAGGGGGAGGTGTTCTGCTCTCGCACCTGGAGTTATTTAACAGCCAATGAAACAGATTGTCATAGACACTTGAGCTAATTATATCACCTTGGACGGCTAAAAATGGTACTGTGAGCTACCTCCATGTTTTGCATGCCTTTCCCCTCTGGTTATTATCAAAGATCACTGCCAGTAGTTTGAAGGTGCAATAGTACGACTGATATGGAAAGAAAAGAAGTGTAAATAGCCTTTACATTTAATTGAAGCAACATCGATGTTGGCTTGAACCAGGCTACGTTCATTGGTAGGCTACGTGGTTCAACATAGGAATGAATCAATTGGGAAGTGGTGTTAATTACCAATATTCAAACACATATGTTTAAAGTTAAATAAGTCATTAGTCTACATGGTCAAATATGAGTTTGCCTTTTGTTTACTGTAAATGTAGTAATGTATACTCTCTCTCTACCACCTGTGGTCCTTAGGGCTCCCATTCCCAGTGGACAGAAATAACACCTGGGTGAGCATGATCCTGGCAGGAGTCTCTCACCCCCCCCCCCCCCTCCCTCCACGCTTGGCTGCACATGTCAATATGGGATGACGTAGAGCGGGGAGTTTGTGGCTGTGATTCCACTGTGGTCACCTTCACAACCCTATCCTTCACTATTACCACCGTGGCTCTTACACACACACACACACACACACACACACACACACACACACACACACACTAATATTTTTACATTTGAGTCATTTAGCAGACTCTCTTATCCAGAGCGACTAACAGTATCGAGTGCATACAGCCCTGGCGTTGCCAGCGCCATGCTCTACCAGCTGAGCCACACGACAGACACCCACACGCGCGCACAGACACAGAGAGAGAAGGAGAGGGAGGTCACGGGTGAAAGTCAAAGACATTGCAGCTCTATGGTAATCAATCTAGTGGATCGATGGGCTGGGAGTGTGCTGGCAGAATGCAGGCATTGTGCTGAGTTTGGGCTCTGTATTGGAGCGGCTCTCTGTATTGGAGAGGCTCTCTGCATTGGAGAGGCTCTCTGTATTGGAAAGGCTCTCTGTATTGGAGAGGCTCTCTGTATTGGAAAGGCTCTCTGCATTGGAGCGGCTCTCTGCATTGGAGCGGCTCTCTGTATTGGAGCGGCTCTCTGTATTGGAACGGCTCTCTGCATTGGAGAGGCTCTCTGTATTGGAGCGGCTCTCTGTATTGGAGAGGCTCTCTGTATTGGAGCGGCTCTCTGCATTGGAGCGGCTCTCTGTATTGGAGCGGCTCTCTGCATTGGAGCGGCTCTCTGCATTGGAGAGGCTCTCTGCATTGGAGCGGCTCTCTGCATTGGAGCGGCTCTCTGTATTGGAGAGGCTCTCTGTATTGGAGCGGCTCTCTGCATTGGAGCGGCTCTCTGCATTGGAGCGGCTCTCTGCATTGGAGAGGCTCTCTGTATTGGAGCGGCTCTCTGCATTGGAGAGGCTCTCTGTATTGACGCGGCTCTCTGTATTGGAGCGGCTCTCTGCATTGGAGCGGCTCTCTGCATTGGAGCGGCTCTCTGCATTGGAGCGGCTCTCTGTATTGGAGCGGCTCTCTGCATTGGAGCGGCTCTCTGCATTGGAGCGGCTCTCTGCATTGGAGCGGCTCTCTGCATTGGAGCGGCTCTCTGTATTGCAGCGGCTCTCTGCATTGGAGCGGCTCTCTGCATTGGAGCGGCTCTCTGCATTGGAGCGGCTCTCTGCATTGGAGCGGCTCTCTGCATTGGAGCGGCTCTCTGCATTGGAGCGGCTCTCTGCATTGGAGCGGCTCTCTGCATTGGAGAGGCTCTCTGCATTGGAGCGGCTCTCTGCATTGGAGAGGCTCTCTGCATTGGAGCGGCTCTCTGCATTGGAGCGGCTCTCTGCATTGGAGCGGCTCTCTGCATTGGAGAGGTGTCAGTGGACATGTGAGAGAACTCAGATAGGCAAACTGTCAGAGGCGTAAGGAGACTAATGTGTCTGATTACTAGTAGCACTACGCAACACTGACTCAATTAGAGATATGCTGTTTTTGTTACTCATTGGCTTTCTAAAGAGATGTTTGTGTTTGCATAAAAGTATAATTTTAGCACAGCAAGGGGTCTTAGGTATACATCAATATCTGTTCATTTGGACTCAAATCATGATCTTTAAATGAGGACTTGGATTTAGTAACACGTCCATAAAAAATGTAATGCTGATGCTGTTTTCAGATAATGCTCTTCAGGTTCTCAACTTTATACTTCAGAAGTTTGGGTCAATGATTATTGAGCCATTTAAAGTAGGCCTAGCGATGACTGGTGATCAATTTCATTTGAACTTAGGCCCAAACAGGTGTATATATATCTATCACAATTGGTTTTATTTGTAGTTATCAATAACAAATTCCACTCAACAAGCTCAATAATATTTGGAGAGTCTAATGAGATAGGAGGATTATATTTGACATTTTCAAGCTGAGTGCTTTGATGCTTTCTGATTCCCTGTCTCTGTGTTATAACAGTGCTTTCTGATTCCCTGTCTCTGTGTTATAACAGTGCTTTCTGATTCCCTGTATCTGTGTTATAACAGTGCTTTCTGATTCCCTGTCTCTGTGTTATAACAGTGCTTTCTGATTCCCTGTCTCTGTGTTATAACAGTGCTTTCTGATTCCCTGTCTCTGTGTTATAACAGTGCTTTCTGATTCCCTGTATCTGTGTTATAACAGTGCTTTCTGATTCCCTGTCTCTGTGTTATAACAGTGCTTTCTGATTCCCTGTCTCTGTGTTATAACAGTGCTTTCTGATTCCCTGTCTCTGTGTTATAACAGTGCTATCTGATACCCTGTCTCTGTGTTATAACAGTGCTTTCTGATTCCCTGTCTCTGTGTTATAACAGTGCTTTCTGATTCCCTGTCTCTGTGTTATAACAGTGCTTTCTGATTCCCTGTCTCTGTGTTATAACAGTGCTTTCTGATTCCCTGTCTCTGTGTTATAACAGTGCTTTCTGATTCCCTGTCTCTGTGTTATAACAGTGCTTTCTGATTCCCTGCCTCTGTGCTATTTAACACCCCCACCAAACCATTATGAGACCAAATCCTCTCTGTGCTGCTGAAACCCCAGTCATAACGTTACTCATAACATTACAGCTAACAAAGAGCTCACCATCCCTGATGCCTGGCAGTCAGGCAGGCTGCAAAGTGTTCTCTAGTCTAGGTGGTACAGACCAGGGTTTCCCAAACTCGGTCCTGGGTCCCACCTGGGTGAACATTGGGGGTTTTGTCCTAGCACTACACAGCTTGATGATGAGTTGGATATTTGAATCAGCTGTGTATTGCTAGGACAAAGACAGAGTTTGGGAAACCCTGATATAGACTGCTGGTGCGAACACCATCCCATTGCTGTTTTTCAGCTCCAGACCAGCTGCAGACTCACATGCTCCCTAATTTCTGGGAAGGGTGGGACATAAGTGACCTAACATTAGGCTCCCTCCCTCCCTTCCTGGTCTATCCCAGGCCCTGTGGTCTGGTCAGACAGAGCAGTGCAGGGCTCCCCACCACAGCTACTTGGAGCTGAGGAGAAGTGCATTTGAGTAGTGATCCTGTGTGGAGGCGATGAGGCCATCAGTCTCTTTGGGAATCGGAGGTTACCTCTCCTCCAGGTCCCTCTATTCAGGCCAAACAACGACTGGGACTCTCTTTCCCAACTCCCAGCTATTCACAAAAGAGAAAGAGAGAAAGTTTTGGATAGAGGGAAGGAGAGGGAGGACAGGGGAGTTTGGCAGACATATAGAGGGAGAGTGAGGAGGTCTCACAGTCTCAATATATCTTTTCTTTTATCAGAATCTATGTGCAGCTGTTGTCATACAGAAAGACAGCTTCATTGAGTCCCCTTGTCCCGACACTGCCAGACTGTTATTTGGGGGAGGGCGTCAGGCGTCAGAATCCTCTCCACAGAGCCGTGTTATGTGACGCCTGTGTAT
The DNA here is from genome assembly GCF_901001165.1 of Salmo trutta. Taxonomy (NCBI): domain Eukaryota; kingdom Metazoa; phylum Chordata; class Actinopteri; order Salmoniformes; family Salmonidae; genus Salmo; species Salmo trutta. The sequence goes on along the minus strand of NC_042960.1, from coordinate 50,895,260 downwards.
CAGAGACAAAGGAGAACCACTGAGAGGAAAATAAGCCTCAAGTCCTGGAGCTGTTGTTTATATTCTCATTCCAGTCACTCAGTAAACCACCTGATTCCATTAATCATGGTTTGAAACAAGCTAATTCAGCTGGCCGCCCTGCTTCTCCCACTGTTGTTTCTAATGAAATCTCTCGAAAACCTCCAGGACCTTAGTGTAGCCGCAGAGCAGCTGGCCAATCCAACAGCCTCCCCAAACCCGAGTGCCATGCCCCAGCACTGGAGCACGGGAGATGTTTATTTTCATTAGTCCTGGGTCCTAAAGGTTTACATGAATATAAAGCACTTCTCATTCTCAGCCAGTGTTATTTACAGTATATGTACATCACAGTCCTGTCTAATGGGAATGTACACTTAGAACTTTTCCCCATCTTGAGTAAATACAGTTTGATCATTATCATATTAGTGACAATTTGACACACAGCAGTCACGTTGTTTCCAACTTTGCACAGTACATTCATTCAGTAGAGGGACTATAACCTTCTGAAGCATCCGGTTTTCAGCAGCCCTCTGTCATTTATGGTATTACACTGTATGTGTACAGTAAACAAAACACTCAGAGTGAAACTTCCCACAGACGCACTTATGGGTTTATGACGCAGGACTCCCTAACCCAGTGAGGTTTCTGTTTTACAGAGCATAACTTTGAGTCGCTTTCATGTGGTTGGGGAAATGAGACATGAGAAGTCACTTCTCAGAGGTTGATGACCTATCTGCATCCATACGTTGTTGTAGATGATGAGACACACCTTTATCTTGTCTTTCTATGGTCAGAATGCAAACATTTTTGTCCCAATTGTCTCATAACTTATTCCAAGCCATTTATTTGTGTACCTTTATTTAACTAGGCAAGTCAGTTAAGAACAAACACTTATTTACAATTACAGCCTAGGAACACTGGGTTAACGGCCTTGTTCAGGGGCAGAACGACAGATTTTTACCTTGTCAGCTCGGGGATTCGATCTAGCAACCTTTGGCCCAACGCTCTAACCACTAGGCTACCTGCCACCCCATCACGCAGCGATGTCACTAGAGAAATAATGCAATCTCAGCCACAATTAGTTTGTAACAGTCTACATCTACAACAATACAGTATATAAAAGCAACAAAAAAAAGAAGTCATTTCATGAAGCCATTGGCTGTGAATGGTCCAGGCTCTTTGTTTCAGCTTTGCTAGACGTTGTTCCCGACAGATCAGAAGAAGCTCATGTTGGAGGTTAACATGTACTCATCTTGGTCCTCTCCTCCCTCGTAGCCTCTTTGAAGCCTGTTGTAGGTGATGGCTAGAAGCAGGCCTCCAGCCTCCAGGCTGGAGCGTCGGTAGCGTTGGAGCTGATCAAAGCGCTGAAGGATAGAAGTGACAGATGAAAGGCAGACATGAAGGAGTGCTGCTGCTCCTCCCAGACGGAGAGAGTTTCCAGAGAAAGACTTGGCAGGTTCTCCCACTCACTGAGACCTAGCCTACATTCTGGCCTCCTTTCAGTGTTCGGGGAGAAGGTGCTCACAAACACACACACACACTCACACTCAGGGGAATCACAGATGAGTGCACATGTTCCGGATACCCACACTTCACCAGGACTGACCCCGTATCTATCCAAGGAGAAGAACATGAAACACGTCTATTAGATAGCCCCTCAATAACATCAATTGAAAGCATAGTAGTTGAATGGCAGAAAGTACAGTTAGTTCCGGAACAGTTAGCTCCAATACAGTTTTTTTTTGCAAGTGAATCAGGCTTCCCTGACAGATTGAAAGCATAAACAGTTTGTACCACAACACCCACCCACACCCCTCTACACACCACACCACACCACTCCACCCATAGTGCATTTGCATTCCCTTTGAATACAGAGCTGTTGTTTGACAGGGGTGCGTTATAAAAACCAAGTAGAATGTATTGATTGCTGTATAGTTCAGTGAGTTCAAAATAAAGCCTCAGTGCTTTCTCTATTGTTTTTGTTGGTGGGGAAATGCAGTGTGCTTGTCAGCTGAGGATGATGAATAATGTTCTGAAGAATGTAAGAAACTTTCCTTCTCCTAGATATGTGATAGTTTGACTTTCTGGGAGTGTGGGGAAGTCTTCAGTACATCACCTAATGGTCTAGATTTGGACGGATATGATACGTTTATTAAGGCAAGCTATTTACTCTCCAACATGTCTAATGAGTACACTCTAAATTCCTGGAAAAGTCCTACATAGAACCAATGAATGTGCTTAGAGTCTGTAAATGCCCGTGTTTCTTCATCTGGTGGGAGAATCCTACGAGACCCTGTGTCTCGGCCTAGTTTCTCATCGCCTCATCATCGCCTCATCATCTCCCTTGATCTAATCCTTTCTGCTCTCAAAGGAAGCAATTAAGACCCTTCCTTTAATCCCTGCAGTTAAACAGGGAGATTGCGGAGTACTTTGACGGCCAAATGAACCATAAGTGGTTGTTTTGCAGAGGGACTGCTGTTGGATATAGCAGGAGTGGAATTTAGTGGAGGTTAAAAGGCTGAACTACTGTAAAGTGAGGAGTTAGTATTTAGATCAGTATTTGAACTGAAACTGAACACAAACTTAATCTTTTAGTAACGTTGCTCTGAGAATGCGTCTGCGACTCTTCAGTGTACTGAATGTTTTAGTTTATGATTATGTTTTAGAGCTCTGAAAGTTCAAGTCAAATATGCCCCCATCAGGCTTGGTATGGTCATCTGGACAGTCAAGTGTGTCTTGGGGGCAAGTTGTTTACAGTTCGACAATAACAATTACAGTTTCTCTTCAGTCCAAATGTACAGTATGAGTTGTAATTTACAGTCTGTGAATGAGGTGTATTTTTTATTTCTCTCCAACCATTATGACCTTTGAATATATGTTCCCTATGGACTAAATAGGCACTGACAATTTCATGTGGGATTGTAATAGCTTGGCTCACAGCTGGCAGCAATAATCCCTCCTCCTCCTCTTTCTATCTCGCTTTTCGCCCTCTCTCCATCTGTGTTTCCAGTCGTCAATCTCTCCCTCTAGCCTACAGTGTGTGTGTGACTTCATATGTAGGGGTGAGCCAAACCCGCTGATGTTACACATGAGCCATATGACAAAACAGACAACATGTGGTACAGTCAGACTGATGGGTTCAGTCCCTTTATGGAAGTTGTTCACTAAAACCAACAAAGAGAAACATGGCTGTTAATCTCACGCATTTCTGAACTGACATTTGGGTGTGATCTATTGGGCCTTATCTGACTGTAAAATAAAAAATATTAAACTTGTCAGCTCATCCCTAAACAATGTGAAACAGTTGCACAATACCATGTTGCGTTTTACACAATTTACAAACCCAGCATTGCACACCCATACTAGAAGTAGAAGTTAGTTACCCATTCATCTTGTATTTAACTACATGTATATTCAAATGTCATGCACATCCTTCCTTTGCTCTAGTGTGATCTGATCTGGTTTTCTTCCATAAACTGAGAAAAGGGAGAGGGACAGAAAGTCAAATTCTTCAGCTTCAGCCTGGTTTATCTGGTCCATATCTATGGGTTGCCTTTTTCTGTCGGCTTAATTCACTGTCTACATCTGGAGAATGTTGTTTTGTGCATAAGAGCTCTCATATGAGCTACAGCAGCCTTGGGCCGCAGTAAGTTAACCTCAGTTGATATCATGGTATAGCTTAAGGGGGGGGCAAAGTACTTCAATCCCCCCCCCCAATTTTGTTGTATCCAACTGGTAGTTACAGTCTTGTCCCATCGCTGCAACTCCCATACAGACTCGGGAGAGGTGAAGGTTGAGAGCCGTGAGACCTCTGAAACACGACCCAGCCAAGCCACACTGCTTCTTGACACAATACCTCTTTAAAACGGAAGCCAGCCGCACCAATGTGTCGGAGGAAACACCATACAACTGTCGACCGCGTCAGCGTGCATGCGCCCGGCCCGCCACAGGAATCGCTAGAGTGCAATCTCTTAACCCGGACGACGCTGGGCCAATTGTGCACCGCCTCATGGGTCTTCCAGTCACAGCCAGCTGTGACACAGCCTGGGATAGAACCCAGGTCTGTAGTGACGCCTCGAGTACTGCGATGCAGTGCCTTAGACCGCTGCGCCACTCGGGAGGCCCCCGCAAATTGATTTGAACAAACAATTGGTCCCCCCAAAAATGCGTCCCTCCGTTGATTTTCAAAATCCCGATGTGGCCCTCGAGCCAAACATTTTCCCACCCCTGGTATAGCTCAAAGTGTTTTCCAGCCATACACAACATAAAGCTATTGCTTAGATCAGAGTTAATTTTTTTCCTCTGTGCAAGGATCTGTCGACTTTGATTTTCTGTAAGTCCAAAATTAGATTTTTCTGTATTTTAGATTTATTTTCACACTATGAGGTTGGAATAATAATGTGACAATTTTGAAAATGATCATAATGCCCTTTTAGTGTAAGAGCTGTTTGAAATTTCAGCCTGTTTTGGTGGGATGGAGTTTTGGCCAATAGACCAATAAGAAAGAGAGTTCCAAACCTTTCTGCCAATAACAGCTAGTTTTCAGTTTTCCCCTCCTACTCAGACCACTCAAATTTTACAGAAAATGTGAAACTTGTCCTTGTAATTCTCTTCTAATACGCTGTACACATATAGGTGACATATAGGTGACTTATGTTTGTAAAGCGGCTCTGTATGCCGCTTTACCCCATGTCTGTCTGTACCCAGGAGGAGTGTGGTCGGACTGTTTGGCTGAGCACGTTTGTGTTTTTCATTGTTCCAGCTCTTATTTTTCACTTCCAGTATGCGATACATTGTCAATATTGATTTTAAAAGAAGGGATACAAGTAGAGAACACAAGTTAAACAAAAATAATGGCATACTGGTCACATCAATATGCAGCACAGTAGGTTGGTGGCACCTTAATTGGGGAGGACGGGCTCGTGGTAATGACTGGAGCGGAATCAGTGGAATGGTATCAAACACATCAAACACATGGTTTGATGCCTTTCCATCCGCTTCGTTTCAGCCATTATTATGAGCCGTGCTCCGATCAGCAGCCTCCACTGATATGGAGTATTTACTGAATCAGTCATACAGAATTTGATTTGTATTACTGTAGCAACACATATAGATGCTGCTGTGTGCTTTGATCTACAGTACCCACATGAACAAACTTGATTGGAATGAGTAACACATCTACAGTAAATGCCACATATTTTCACTTTAGCAGTCGGTATAAGTTAACATCTATTAGGCTTAAGCTGTCGGATGAAGTGTCCTTGGTGGGGGAAGAGGGGAGGAGGAGGAGAGGGAAGGGGTGTCACCTCCTGGCATTAACAAGTGGAACATAAGGGTCATCTCAGTTATTCCTCCTGTCATGGCAACCTCTATTATCTCTCACATGGAACAGACTGAACACACTAAACACACGTAACACACTGAACACACTAAACACACTGAACACACTGAATAGACTGAACACACTAAACACACGTAACACACTGAACACACTAAACACACTGAACACACTGAATAGACTGAACACACTAAACACACGTAACACACTGAACACACTAAACACACTGAACACACTGAATAGACTGAACACACTGAATAGACTGAACACACTAAACACACGTAACACACTGAACACACTAAACACACTGAACTCACTGAATAGACTGAACACACTGAATAGACTGAACACACTGAACACACTGAATAGACTGAACACACTAAACACACTGAACACACTGAACACACTGAATAGACTGAACACACGAAACACACTGAACACACTAAACACTGAACATACTGAATAGACTGAACACACTGAACACACTGAATAGACTGAACACTCGAAACACACTGAAGACACTAAACACACGTAACACGCTGAACACACTAAACACACTGAACACACTGAATAGACTGAACACACTAAACACACTGAACACACTGAATAGACTGAACACACTAAACACACTGAATAGACTGAACACACTAAACACACTGAACACACTAAACACATTGAACACACTGAATAGACTGAACACACTAAACACACTGAACACACTAAACACACTGAACACACTGAATAGACTGAACACACTAAACACACTGAACACACTAAACACACTGAACACACTGAATAGACTGAACACACGGAACACACTGAACACACTGAATAGACTGAACAGACTGAACACACTGAATAGACTGAACACACGTAACACACTATAGACTGAATAGAGGGAGGCTGTCTGCATTTCTATTCTACTCCCAAAGGACCACTATGTTCAAGTTGTGTTTCCTGTTTAACAGATTCCATTATTATTCTCCCTTCTGTGTGTAAGCGTATGTCTCCCTGCAATGTTCTGTTATATTAATGGCTCGGTATTGTTTTAGATTTGCTTAAGCGGGACGGAGATTAAACGCCATGGAGAATTACAGTTCAGGGTTCTCGAGACCAGAATAGCACAGCTTTTGGGCATGCTTTTTGTCACAGACCCAATTTGTATGCGATGGTGTGTGTGTGTTTGTGTGTATGCGAGTGCGCGCGTGTGTGCATGGGGCGGACAGGTGTGTGTTGTGTGTAGGGCTGTGGCGGTCATTACATTTTGTCAGCGGGGTGACTGTCATGCAAGTAACTGCCGGTCTAATGGTAGTTGACCGTTAATTAATATAAACACATTTAGCATCTCTGGGCTTTCACACATAGCCTACAAGCCACTGATGCAGACATTTGGAACATTAACATGTTAAAAAGACTAATAAATACATTTAAAAGACCCTACAACGTCACAATAAATGTATTATTTATTTTAGGCAGGTCTAAAGAATCATTATGATATGAAGAAATTGTAGCCTATTTCAGAATAACAGAATAGCATATTGTGAGTCGTCCTTATGTTAGGCCCTGATATGCCATATGGCTGTGGGCTACACTAGATCATTTAGCAGACAAGATTTGCCTATAATATAATTTGCTTCTTTTATTATTTTATAGTAAGAAGAATACAATTGAACATAGCCTTTTAAAATAGAAAGGATATTTTTTGCAAACGATTTCTAAGGGAGTGTGCACGTGTTGAGCACAGTTAACAAAGTGATCAATTGAAACAGGTCCTCCTTGATGCTTAATTTACAGTTATTTATTCAACTTTAGTTGTGATACAAACCTTAGGCTATATGTTTTGATTTCTAAAACATTCTAAGGCTGCATGATGCAAATCTAATGATGATTTGAAAAAACGGGCATTAAAGAAGCATTTCCCAAACTCGGTCCTGGGGACTCCAAGTGGTGCACATTTATTTTTTTGCCCTAGCACTACACAGCTGATTCAAATAATAAACTAATCATCAAGCTTTGATTACTTGAATCAGCTGTGTAATGCTAGGGCAAAAAAATAAATGTGCACCGCTTGGAGTCCCCAGGACCGAGTGTGAGAAACGCTACATGAAAGGCATGCGCTCTGCACTGTTTCTTGTGCAGGCTCCACACACTTCATCAGTCTCTCATTCACAATTTGTCAAGCACTTGATAATGTTCTCACCCATCAGACTATTCTGAATTTAATCTGGTCTTTACATGGTCTATTAATATATGTGTGGAATTCTTTTTTTATTTAGAATGGCCCACCAAATTAAACATAGAATCCGCACACTGCAATCGAATAGCGAATGGAAGTTACCTGTGGTTAAGTTTTTAATATGCCAGGTAGGCCACAGCGGTTGTAAAGTGGATTTTAAGAACTGAGCAATAAATATAGCTGCACGAGAAAGCTGGGATCCTCTTTTAAAAAGCGTCCAGTCAAAACTCGTAATGACTAGGCTTATAAGAACACGTTTCACTCGACTCTGTAGGCTATGGGCTCTCCAACCCTGTTCCAGGGGTCTTGTTTCACTAGACTCTGTAGGCTATGGGCTCTCCAACCCTGTTCCAGGGGTCTTGTTTCACTCGACTCTGTAGGCTATGGGCTCTCCAACCCTGTTCCAGGGGTCTTGTTTCACTAGACTCTGTAGGCTATGGGCTCTCCAACCCTGTTCCAGGGGTCTTGTTTCACTAGACTCTGTAGGCTATGGGCTCTCCAACCCTGTTCCAGGGGTCTTGTTTCACTAGACTCTGTAGGCTATGGGCTCTCCAACCCTGTTCCAGGGGTCTTGTTTCACTAGACTCTGTAGGCTATGGGCTCTCCAACCCTGTTCCAGGGGTCTTGTTTCACTCGACTCTGTAGGCTATGGGCTCTCCAACCCTGTTCCAGGGGTCTTGTTTCACTCGACTCTGTAGGCTATGGGCTCTCCAACCCTGTTCCAGGGGTCTTGTTTCACTAGACTCTGTAGGCTATGGGCTCTCCAACCCTGTTCCAGGGGTCTTGTTTCACTAGACTCTGTAGGCTATGGGCTCTCCAACCCTGTTCCAGGGGTCTTGTTTCACTAGACTCTGTAGGCTATGGGCTCTCCAACCCTGTTCCAGGGGTCTTGTTTCACTAGACTCTGTAGGCTATGGGCTCTCCAACCCTGTTCCAGGGGTCTTGTTTCACTAGACTCTGTAGGCTATGGGCTCTCCAACCCTGTTCCAGGGGTCTTGTTTCACTAGACTCTGTGGGCTATGGGCTCTCCAACCCTGTTCCAGGGGTCTTGTTTCACTAGACTCTGTAGGCTATGGGCTCTCCAACCCTGTCACAGAGGTCCTTGGCCTATATGCTACGCTTAGAGTTATTTGGTGACTTTAGTTGTGATACAAACCTTATCAAAACATATAGGCCTATGGGCTAGGCTAAATCATGATGCATGCGACTATGATTTGAAAAAGTTGCCAAACAATGCATGCTCTGTTTCTTGCCTTAGACTGCAAACGCTGGGCATCTGTTCATTCAATGCATCAACCAGCTATGAGAAACTGGCTCTCGCTGCGCAACAGTCCGCTCAAACTCTGAATGCCAGGGCTCTCATGAAGTGTGTGATGTGATTTTAGATTGCATTTGCATTGATGTCAGAGTGGTTAGAGGGAGAATAGAGCCCTGAGTACCAGGCAGTTAGGACCTGATGGAGGGAGAACAGAGCCCTGAGTACCAGGCAGTTAGGACCTGATGGAGAGAGAACAGAGCCCTGAGTACCAGGCAGTTAGGACCTGATGGAGGGAGAACAGAGCCCTGAGTACCAGGCAGTTAGGACCTGATGGAGAGAGAACAGAGCCCTGAGTACCAGGCAGTTAGGACCTGATGGAGGGAGAACAGAGCCCTGAGTACCAGGCAGTTAGGACCTGATGGAGAGAGAACAGAGCCCTGAGTACCAGGCAGTTAGGACCTGATGGAGGGAGAACAGATCCCTGAGTACCAGGCAGTTAGGACCTGATGGAGGGAGAACAGAGCCCTGAGTACCAGGCAGTTAGGACCTGATGGAGGGAGAACAGAGCCCTGAGTACCAGGCAGTTAGTGACTGGCCATTAGAAAGTCTGGTAGGCTACTAACCATCAGTAGCATCAGAGTGCAGGTTTGGAGAAGCCTAGTTACCGTGACTCAGCGGTCACGTGGAATTTGACGGCGGTCATGACTCATGACTGCCGGTTTGGCGGTAATACGGTCACCGTAACAGTCCTAGTTGTGTGTGCGTGCGTGCATGGGTGTGTAATATGCATGCTTGTCTGTAATTGAAGACATTTTTTGTTTTTCTCCTTATTACACACAAAAAAAACGAATTCAGCAAAGATGAAGACACGTTGATGGTGAGCAGCTGCCGGGCCTCCTGCTATTGACGAGACAAGCAAATAAGCAACAGAGAGATAGAAGAGACAGAACAGCCCGTCGACAAGGCAGGCAGCTGTCCATCTGGTTAGGTGGCAGCTGTTCACTGTGAATCAATACACACCTGGTGCCTCTGAGAGGGGAGGGGGTAGGCAAGCAGGGCAGAGATGGTGGACGTTGTCAGGTTGGAAGGCGTTTGTGTTGTTGTTTATCGTATCATTAGACACTGTCTAAACAGATGACGTAGGCCTACCTCATTCAACAGAGGACAAAGGTCAGGTCTTAAACTGTTTTGTAGTCTCAGGAGAGTCTCCGTAGTAAAGAAAGAGAGCAGATACACGTCTTTAACTCAAGACAGGCTTTCAAATTACATTTCCCCCCCCAACCCCCATTTTGCCCACAACCCACGTCCATCCCATCCCCCGGACCCCCAGAACCTCCCTCTCCTCAGTATCCCCAGCACAGTGCCAGCTGTATGTAGGCCGCATGGAGCCCTGGCAGCTGGTATCACTGGTGGCATGGAGACACTGACGCTGCCACTGATGGCATGCTTGGCATGCTGCCCATCCGCAACAAGAGGAAGATGAAGAGGTGGAGGGAGGGGAGGGATGGAGGGATGGATGGAAAAGCAGCAGGAGTGGATCTACACAGGGAATAAAGAGAGTGAATGGGTAATTACATGGTTGTTTAGGTTTACTCAGCTCCCCCTCTCTCCCCTCCCCCTACTGATTCATTACAGCTTGATTAAAAAACGCTCCACTCCACACTCTACATCTGACAGAATGGGGCAGCTGCCTGGTGTCACCCAATAATTAGAACGTGCTAGAATGGTCCATTTGCAACCCTTATGTTACACAGGGTGTTTACTGCTTATTGATAATATTGTCTGCTTTTCTAAGGAAGCCTTTATTGCCTTTATGATTGAGGAAGTCTATGGTCTATGCCAGTAAGTCACAAGGCTTTGTTGGTGTCGCCAGGCTGCATTAAACCACATAGTGCCAAGACAGGGCTAACTGAGTTAGAAACATTATGGTATACACATTATGGCTGCAACAACTCCTACTGTATTTGAAATGACAACAGCCTTATGGCAACCGCAAGCTCTGTTTTCTCCATCCCTTCTGAAAGATGTATTAGATGTGTGATTCATAACAACAGACAGGACCTTTCCCGTGAATTTTCACATCAATGGGGAAATAAGAATTAGCATTAATTTAACAGATCAAACATCTGGAGAATCGGTTATTAGTCTCTTTCACAGGCTTTTGTTGTGTTGTTAGTCAACCAAAAAAAGCTATTTTCTAGCTTAATCACAGCCCAGTGGCACAGAGTGAGTGGCCTCTGTGGCCTGACTGTCTGAGTGACTACCTGCAGTCAGGACAGATTGATATGTCAGCCACGGGGACAGAGATGGGGAGAGGAAGACTGAACAGGGGCAATATGAGGCTACATTTCGAGTAGGTTTTAATAATGAATCTGTCTCACCTCCCCTGATTCTTTCAGCCTCTGAACTCAGTGGCTCATCCACTCCTCAGGGGCCAGAAGAGGAACTGCTCATTTCACCAAGGCCCAGTCATGTTTATGCCTCAGGAGTTGCAGTATGTTATGGTTACCTCAGGACCTGTTGTGGAAGAATGAATCATCTGTAAGTTCTTCTATTGTTCATGATTAGTGAAGGTTCACTTGCTTGTTCATGTTGAAAATGGTCTCCATTCAAAATAGAAGAATGTTAACTCTGGTTCTTTTCACCAGAGAGATATCCTTTCCACTCCTATGAGGCTAGGTTGGGAAAGTCTGAAATATCTCCCCAGACTGGAGGGCCTGCAGACAGACAGGAAGTCTGCTGATGTCCTGCCGCACTGTATCTGCCCAGACAGCTCTTTTCAGGATTTTACTACTCTTTGTCATACAGGACAGTTACAGTCTGATTATGATGTCTCTGTTTTCCTTTCTCAGAGCTGAGGTGTGGTAGTAGAGCCATTTATTTTGCACATGACTAGAAGGCGACTCATGGCTTCTGGACTTGGGACAGGCCTGAGCAAACCTTCATGTGCCAGCTGACACTGTGTATCTGTAGACTGCAAACAGAGCAGTGGCAAGAGCAGGGCAGGGGCAGCACAGACAGCAGCTGGATGGAAACAGATGGGGAGGGAGGGAGGGAGGGAGGGAGGGAGGGAGGGAGGGAGGGAGAGAAGAGAGAGAAGAGAGAGAGAGAGAGAGAGAGAAGAGAGTTAGAGCAGAGACGGATGTGGATATGGAGCAGGAGATAATGCTTACGTTGGAAAAGGCAGTGCTATACAAGAATGATGAATGGTGAAAGTTACTCATCTTTTTTGTTGTGTTTCTGTAGGGGCCTGAAACGATACTCCCTTTTTAGCTCTGGATAATGTTCTAAGTATGGAACGGCTGCTTAGTCCAAAAAGTGAATTGACTATCCCTTATTTTGTCCAGATCCCATTTTATGGACACTGGGTCCAAGTGGGAGAGGGTAGACTGCTCACAAGTTTAAATGCTGGCCTGCTTAGAGGTTGCGGGTTACATTTAAAACTCAAAATAAACATTTTTGACTGCACAAATGTTTTCCCTCTCTGCCTTCTCCCTCAATCCTTTCCCCTATTACTATTACATTGATTGAGAACAGGAAAACCTATACTTGTATACTTAAGCCCACCCGAAAAATATGGAATATTTTATATGCATGTTTATTTGGAATAAAAAGCATGTGAGAGATTACTCAGAGAGAGAGAGAGAAAGTGCTGGCACCAGCTGTTTTCAGGGTTTGAGTTACACAGCTGCATTCACCCATGACCCTCACCCGCCTCCCCAAACACCCACCCCACCAGCCCCAAGCCCCTTGCAGGGATTTCTACCCAATATATTACCCTGCAATGACATGATAGATAGATAGATAGATAGATAGATAGATAGATAGATAGATAGATAGATAGATAGATAGATAGATAGGAAACTGAACATTCAAGTTGACTGTAATAGAAAGACTCAAGTGTTACTAGTGTTACTACCTTTTGCCTAAAACAAGACCACTACGGGTCACAAAGTTCACTGATGACATGTAATTGAGCTTCCTCACTATGATAGTCACTCCAGCAGATGAACAGATTTACAGCTGCAAGTGTCCACTGAAAACATTCAACCACATGATCAATGGTGTGTGCATCGATGGCTAATTAAGTCTGTTTTGATTAAAAAGACAGGCCTCATTTGTTGGGGTCGTGAACTGCAATCCATTGGCTCAATTGGACGTTTCCTATTCTCCAAGTGAGTGACAGCATCGACCGTTTGAATGACTGGCTTTGTACAGTACGCTGTTTGGACATTAATTGGATGTCTTGGGCAGGTACGTATTGTTTACATGTACATTCTGTAGCGTTACCATAATTATGCTGTGAATGACTGAGTCAGTTATTCGGAAGGCCTTGCAGTATGCTTTTGGCTCATGTTCAAGTCTTTCGTCCTATAGGCCTACAGTGTATGCCTAGGTTGGCAGAGAGACAGCTTTGATTATTGCACAGTGCATGTAGCCATTATTTTAGACACAGACTACAGCTTGGTTTGAGACAAAATTTGAACAATAATTCAAAGACATTCTAAAACAGAAAAATGTGCAGGTTATATACCTCTCTTTGGGAGTAAATGAGAATCAGTGGCGGTTCGTGCCTTTCAAGATTAGGGAGGATGTATTTATTTTAATTAACATGGCCTTATTTCTATTACAGCATGTTGGATGACTGTCATTCACCCAGCTCAATGTAACATCCATAGGTTTAGGATACTAGATGATACTTGAATTTGCCCTATATTATACCCAACATGAGGTTCACACAACCTAGTCTACAAATTAATGTTTATTATGTAGGTGCACAGGTCTAGAGACAAATTGGAGTAATCAAGGTGACAGACAGTGACACATTCAATACCGCCTTGCACACTGTTACCTGCATCTAGCTGATCTGGGGTGAAATCATTAGTGCAAACAGTTGCCAAATGTTTTGCAACTAATACAAACGTTTTTCATTAGACAAATTAAGGTAAGTCCCTCCCCATTTCGTTCCATTTCCTTCCGTTTAAGAAACGTTTTGCAGCAGAGTCGGCAGAATAAATAAACCCCTGATCACCCTCACACACAGTTCACTTTCATAGCAGCCGCGTGCAGAATCATCACTTTGCTCGTTGTATAATTTCTTCTCGCATCTACGCGCTCTCCTCTCACCTTTTCCATTCGCTTGTGGACTTCAGTGTACAACACATCAGCTGTCGGTGACCAGGTGCCAAAAACCTCTCCAGGCCAAACCTTCATACCATAACCACTAACCGCTACACAGCCTACATCTTTGTTAACTTATTAACGTTATAATCAGCAAAATAGAACCAGTGAAATTAATAAAGCGGAAAGCTTACCTTGACTTAGAAGAGTTGTAGTGTTGGATAGCCTTAGCCAGTTAGCTAACATAAATAACATTCCTGAAAGGTAAACTAGATCTCTCTCTCTTTGCCTCTTCTCCTTAATTTTTGAAGAAAACAATTTGTTCAAAACTGTTCAACTGTTGTCTTTTTCTCTCTTTCAGTCAACTACTCACCACACTTTATGCACTGCTATCTAGCTAGCTGTAGCTTATGCTTTCAGGAATAGGTTCGTTCTCTGATACTTTGATTGGATGGACAAGATAGTTCATACTGCAAGCTCTGAAAGGTTGGAGGATGTCCTCTGGAAGTCGTCATAATTACTGTCTATGGAAGGGGAAGAGAATCATGAGCCTCCTAGGTTTTTTATTGAAGTCAATGTACCCAGAGGAGGACAGAAAATATCTGTCCTCTGACTACACCCTGGCGCTACCCTACAGAGTGCTGTTAAGGCTACTGTAGACCTTCATTGCAAAACAGTGTGTTTTGAATCAGTTATTTGATGACGTGAATATGTTTAGTATAGTTTTATCTATAAAGGAGATCTTTTTTAAATGTTATTTTAACACACACACGCGCTCACACAACCACAGCCATTCCGGTATTTTTATTTAGAGGTCTGGATTGTGGATCTGTGATGCGGTGAGTTGTGTGTGTGTCAGTCACAGGCAGCAGCTCAGCTCCCATCTGGATCGGCCCAGCAGAATACCTGCGATCTGGCCGTCCTTGCAGCCCCAGACACACGCACTGCAACTGAATGATCCTGCTAGCAGATTGGGTTTCCTGGCTGTGTCTCTCTCTGTCGGCCTCTCTCATATTGATCAGGGTTTCCATGCTATTCTTAGCCCCACAGGGCCGCACGGTCCCCAAGCACTCAGAACTGCACAGCACAGTGCTGCTGCTCCATTCCATGGGAACATAGGCCTAGTTTCATGCACTCTCATGCTGTGGGGGTTGTCTGCTATTGTAGAGCAGTCAAGATTAGGGCTGGGAATTGCCAGGGACCTCACAATGCAATATTATCATGATACTTAGGTGCTGATACGATATGAATTGTGATTCGATACTGGGATTTTATTGCAATTGGATGTTCCAAAGATATTGCTCACCATATGTCTGCTGCAGAGGGACAAGAAAGGAAATAAAAGTGCTGAAAACAAATTGACTCCCTATTTAAAAAGAATATAGAGAACAAGTTATGAAGGAAAAACACTGGAGTTTTGGAGCAGTCAACTAGTGCAAAAATATATTGCGTTATTGTCAAAAGGATACGATATATGGTAAAACATTTACATTCTAGGCTGATATGTAACTCTATGGATTTTGTCCCCCATCACTAGTCGAGATGATTTTCAACTGTAGTCTTAATGCTTTTCAAAACACATTGAAGAAAATTGCCACTGAAGTTAAAAAAGCACTGATATTACTGTTATGTTTTACTTTTGAGTTGTATTAATATGTTATATATGTATCAAGACAGGCATCCAAACCAGTGTAGTGTATTACCACGTGTACAATTATAGTAACACTTTGTTAGTGTCAAGATAGGGACAAGTTGAACACACTGGACTCAGTACATTGAATTATACTTTGTTTTTGCTTAACAGGAACTGTACTGTATAATAATATTTCACTTTTGTGCGATTTAACTTTTATCAGACTTAGTTTGACAGTAGCCTATTTGTGTTTAGTTTATTATGTCATTCTTTTGTTTGTTGGATTTATACTACTAATTGTTACTTTGTTACTTGGATGAAGCCCAGAAAACGAACAAACTCGATTACAGAGGAGAGAGTGAGAGAGAGAGAGAGAGAGAGAGAGAGAGATATATATAGCTCCCTTTCTAATGAGTCCAGATGGCTTGACGTTAATGCAAATGTTTGCTGCATTGTTGCACAAAGCATACAATAAAACTGTACAGAGAGGGATAGTGAGAGAAAAATAAGAGCGGGGTGAGGAAGAGAGAGAGTTGGGGGAGGGGAATAACAGTCACGTAATGAAGAAAGGGCATTTCAGGACAAGTGCTACGTCACACCCTCAATCTCTCCTCCGTCCCCTTTTCCGTCCCTCCCCCCCTCCCTCCCTCCCCCCCTCCCTCCCTCTCTCTCTGTCAGTAGCCATTACGGCGCAGTACAATATAATATTTTTGAAACAAACGTTATGCCAGAGAGGGTCAATCTTAGTTCAGAGTATGATATTAAAGTTAAAATAACACACCAGTTAGTGAAATATGGAGAGAACAGCATGTCAACGCAGCAAGTCTTTCAACTCTTTTTAAAGTTACTTTCTATCTCCTTCAACCTCATGGATTGCATTTGTGATTGATTCCACCCTCATTTTGATTAGAACCATAACAGTCTATCGCATGTTTTTCTCATCCCACACAGATGGAAAGAGCCTCAGTCTTGATTGATCTGTTGTTTTATAATTTCCATGCAAAAGGAATGACAACCATCTGTTATTTCATTCCATTTCTACAGTCTTAATCAGAGTAGGGTTTCAGCAACAACAACCCACTGTATTGTCTTGGTGACTCTAGCTAGGTTAGGGTAGTTGTTAACTGTAGGGTGTAGATTGGTGATAATGACAATGTTCATGGCAGTGATGCTTCCCCTAATTCCACTAAATCTGATATGGTAAACAGGCCCAACGTCTCCTCAGTGTAATCAGGCAGAGCAGAGTCCCAGGACAGGCTTCTGGCACTGCAGATAATCAACCCTCCCTCCCTGTAAACTGGGGATCTGTGGGGTGCAGTACGATCTGTGGGGATCTGTGGGGTGCAGTACGGTACAGTGTCCCGGCAGAATAAATAGTGGGGGTATGCCGTACCCGTAAAACATGAACCTATCACAATAATTAAAACAAAATGTCAAGAAAACGGTGGGCTATTACGCAACTGTTTATCATTACCGCATGTCAGAGGCATGAAAAACAGGTGGTAGAGCTCCAAAATGGGATGTGGTTTGACGAGAACACTGACATTTTGCCAAGGCAGAGAAGTGTGGGCGACACAGAGACGCGTGCGGACAGTAATGGACACTTCAATTCTGGCCTAATGACAATCGCTGAATGTCATTACACTTCCTGGTGTTTTGTGTAACAGATGCCTGTTTCCGTTCACCACTGTTTAGAAGATATATTGTGAGTGGATGAACGTGCACGGGTAGCCTAGTAAAGGAGCCCTTTGAAGTGATTGTTTTATAAAATCAGATGAAAACGTCATGACTGGTTGATTCTACAATAAAAGGTCCTACATTTTAAAAGTTAAATGACACATCTTTACGACTAGGCCCACAGAGATCCTATTGGATGAATAGGGATTCTACATGTAATACTATGATTAGGCCCATGAAATTGTTTAGAAAGGAGGTCCTGTCCTGGGAAGAAACCTACTTTCACCCTGGATGTGAAGCGCACCACCACGTAGCCTACGTCAGGGGTGGGAACACAACTTCAGGAGGAAAGGTAGCTAGATGACTGTCATCCTGTAATTCGTCTTCTCATGTCTTGGGGTGGTATCTAAGAATCGCAAAGCCACAGCTTTGAGAGTGCGTCATGAAATGTACTCGGTCACCCCATTCCCCCACCGCT
This sequence comes from Salmo trutta, assembly GCF_901001165.1. Lineage (NCBI taxonomy): Eukaryota > Metazoa > Chordata > Actinopteri > Salmoniformes > Salmonidae > Salmo > Salmo trutta. Next base: position 50,877,501 of record NC_042960.1, on the reverse strand, counting down.
TTATTGAATTGATTCAATCCAGACTTATGTGCTTTTTGCTGAATTATTTAGCTATAGTGTGCTCAGTAGGTCTACCTCTCAAAGTCTATATCCACCATACCCAAGATATGAGTCAGTCCCAGTCCCCAGCCCTCCCAGATCCCCTTTTGACAAGACAATTTTCCCTCCAGAGGGATTCATTTTGCCTTGTAGTTGAGGTTAATCCTTTAGGCACCAGTGCCAAGCCACAGTCCATCAACTGGAGCTGCCATCCATCCATACAACACATCATATCACCCAGGCAGGCACCAGGCAGGCACCAGGCAGGCACCCAGCTATTCTGTGGGAGGAGGGTTGCCTCAGATGACCTCCTGTGTTGATCCTCTGCTCTCTCTCTCGACACTTGTGGCACGCGCTGCAAGTTTGATAGGAGTGCTGAGATAAGTGGTGTGAACAGAGAGAATGTTAAGTGAAGCCTCACTTTCAAGGCAATACATTCAGCAAATTTTCCAGTTTGAAGAAGTATCTTCAACAGCATATTAGACTGAGCAGAATCTGTATCTAAACAAAACATGAGACCTACAGAAATCTCTCTTTCTCTGTCCCTCTCCTCTCTGTTCCCAGACTGCACTTTGACAGCTCACAGATTGGTGCTCGTCAAAAGAACACAAACAATCTTACGAAAACCACTCTGGTCGTTTAACGACCTCCCTTTTTCTTTCTGGTCGCTGCTGGCTCACCCCTAACATGTGGCGTAAAGATGCCAGAGTGTCAGACCACCTATGTCTGACTCTCATTAGCCTCCCTGACTTCATTGGCTCACTTCAATGCTGCACCAATAGGATGGATGACAGCATCTGCATCTGCATCTGCCAATTAAATGTCCTGTAGTGACTGATTACCAGGGGTGAAAAACTGCCCCTTCCTATTGAAGCCATGGAAGTTCAATTCTGACAGGCTTGTTAGCAGAAAACAGGATCCCCATTAAAATGAATGGGAAAATAGCAGTTTTCGTGGTCATTCTTCATGTGAATAGAAATATGTTTCGAAGACAATCATGGTACCAATAATTGCTTTTAATAGACCAGATGTATGTCCTTGAACTGATTATTTTTGAAATCGTACACAGAAGACGTTATAAGGATAATTTAGTTGCTAATGGCAGCCAACAGTATCCCGGTCAGCCTTTAACTTGAGTTACTCAATGAAAGGGGGCAGCACTGAGCTAGCCTGCACTTCCTGTAGTAACTAGGAAGTGAATGGTGTCATATGATCAATGGCTTTGTCCATTCATATATACAGTCATTGCTGATTACGCTAGTGCTTCAATTGAATGTATTACAGTAGATGCAGTGTAGCCTAACATCCATTGCTGGTTTGCAGAAACACTCATCAGACTCATCCTGTGTCTATGTGACAGCTGTACATTTCTACACTCACCAGCAGAGCAGTGTACCATACTATAGTAGTGGTTGTGGCTGGGTCATCTAAGCCAAAGCATGCTGTATCAGTAGGGAATTGTGCATCAGAGCCTCTCATGAAACTACTGACCTCTACACTGCCCCATGTGGTTACAGATGGACACACACCCAGGCCAGGGCTACTTGTGTTTTGAAATAGTAATGATATATCATACTAGTATAACTAACTGGCTTGGTGAACAGTATGTGAGAAGTGATTATTGACCACACAGAATAACAAGGCATTGGCCCTCTGTGTAAAAAATTAGCTGGGGCAAACAGAGAGTAGTAAAGTGAGATATTAACATCCTTGGGGGGTCTGTCCATGAAGTTGTTCCTAGAGCGTACCATTGTGGTCTGATATATGTTATTGTTTGCATTCAATTCAGCTGTCTGGCTCACGTTATTGTCATTCCAGTAAAGTCCACTTAAACTGGAGACAGAGGGTGTAGAGAAAGGGGTCAGCGAGCTAGCTGGGGCTTCTCACCACAGTGAAATTATGCTATGGATATACTCTATTGTTGCCAAGCCAGAAAAGCCTATTTGAAATGGAATCGGCTGTGAATGGAAGACAGAGGAAGTGTGAAGGACAGCCTGCCTGCATGGTGGTAATTCCTTTCTATTTAGAGTCCTGGTGGTGGGTAGACTCCTGGAGCTGTCGCCAACACAAACAGGCACTACAAATACACTACACATTTGCATTTTCTGCTGTGCATGAATATTCTCAGCAACAAAAGAGTGATCAAATTAAAATCCTGCATCTGTATGTTATAAGGTGACCAAATCAGATTGGTCAAATAAAGGGTTAAATACATGAACTATGAAAAAAAAGCTTGGCTGAAAACCCCCATCAAGCTGTTCTCCAACTTTAGCCACATACCAACGACTCCCCGAGGATGGAAAGAAAATGATGTAAGACATTCAGATTGCGGTTAATTGTAAAGATGTGCGTGTGTTTTATCATTCATTATTTCATATGCAAGGTTTTGTGTGCACACCGCTCCACGTGTCCACGCAAATGACATGTTGCGCTCAAATTGCAGGGAGAGATCTTTATAGCCGATCCAAAAGGGATGGTGGGTGGTTTAAAACCTTACATATAAATATATATTTTAATATGTCTATGAAATCCGTCCAAAAATAACTTGAAAAGAACACAGCGTTCGCATCTGGTTTTTTATATTGTGGTTTGTGGAAAAGCACAACACAAGCGAGGCCTTCTCTGGAGCTATTAATGCCCAGGACTAGTCACTATAGTTGTTTAATAGCTCTCACTGTTGGGATAAAAATCCCCTGACCTCCCGTGGCACGACTCACGCTGGCAGCACTAATTGTAGTCGGGAGACTCCATGGCTTCTTTCTGCCTCTTACAAAATACCTCTTTCAGTGTTTCTCGTTTGACTTCCTATGTGGTAACAAGTACCAAGATGGAACTCAGAGAGGGGTCGTTCATTTGACTGCAAATCATGGCAGAGTCAGCGTTTGTGTGCCTTACTGTCTTTGGTCATACTGCGTGCTGCACCATGTGTAGTGTCTGTGTGTTTTGTTTCACCCTACATGAGGACTGTGTGCGTCCGTGGGTGCCTACCCACATGCAGACACTGTGTCCTCTGTATCTGAGTGAGTATCCTTCCCCCAGCTGGGAGCTATTCCTCTCCTGATTGAGCAAAATGCCTGATGTGTTATTACTGTCATGCCGCCCCCACTCCTTAAAGACCCACTACCACAGGAAGCTGCACTCTACTGCAAGGAAAGGTCAGCTGGTCCAATTATCAGAACCCACCATTTTCACACCAATGCCTGACTTCCTGATATCCACTGTAACCAACTCCTTTCCTGGAATCTCAGTCTGCCAGCAGCGGGGCTGCAAGTTTGGCTTTTTGCAGCTGCGTAGTGTGCTTCTTTTACCGTTGACATATTTTTCAGCTGCCTGACTTTGTCCATTCATTTTAGTTGTCTTTTTTGGTATCGTGACATTATTTGACGACAACCTGACCTCTACCCTACTTTACTTTTTAGCTGTCATCTCATTTTCTCTCCCTTCATCCTTCTCTCTGCTTGCGTCTCACTTTTTCTTCTCCAGATCCCTGTATGTTTTTCTGTCTGTGTTTTACGGTGGGCTGATGCTGTTTATCAGTTTGAGAGCTGTGCGGTGTGTTTGACAGACGTGACTTAGGGCTCTCCTCTGCTCAGTTCTCCTCAGCGTAGCCTCTCTCTCTCTCAGACTCCATATAGAACACTTCAGTGCTCCAGCACATAAAAGGATGGCTGCGTCAAATTAAAGCCAGTCCTGCAGCACCTGATTCTCTCATGCTCAGCATTTTTTTCTGAATGAATTAAAAGGAGAATGCTCTCCAAGCTGACTGAGGGTTCTGTAATTCTGCAAAGACTTTCACTTGTGTAATCAGAGCCAGTGACCCTCACTGTGTATGTTTCAGCAACAACCCAGCTTTAGGCTAAAGCTGTAAGAAAATCTACCTTGAAATATATAGTATAAGCAAGATTAAAGCAGCCATCTACCAGCCAAGCCAGTGCAGTCAGCACTTGCTTTGTTTACAAGAGAGGTTAGCTATTTTAAATATAAATTAGCGGTCTCTGCACCTTATTCTGAATAAATTAGGATTAGTTTAACAACACCATGGAACTCGTTAGACTGTTAGATCATTTGGCCGTAGGATTGGTTTCTATGTGGATTCTGGTCCAGCAGCCCAGTCTTCTTCTATTTGCTGTCTCCCATTCTAAATGTTAACCAGCGTGGGGAGTTTGGGGGTGGGGAGGGCTGCTGGGCCTGCCCATGCAGATTCAGACTGTCTGCATGGGCTGAAACGGAGGGGGTAAGAAGAGAGGGAGAAGAAGTGCAAGCAAGAGGGGGAAAGAAATCGAACACATAGGGAAAGAGGCTATCAAAGTTTTTGTTTGCTGTACTATCTCTGCGTTGGCTTTGTTCTTGTCATTCCAAAAAATTGAAATGTAATTGAAGATGTGAAATTGATTGGGGTTGCTGAGGGGAGAAGGGAGAAACGTAGAGAGTTGGAGAGGTAAAATGAAGAGAGAGGGCTGAGCTCGGTAGCTCTGTTGCTGGGGCAGAACTCCATTGATTGGTTTGTTCTCTGAGCTCAGTTGCAGCGAGCTGAACAGTCTCACCACAGAGAAACACGGAGACAGACTGCTGAGAAAGATTACAAGAGGGAGCCCCTGGTGTTATATCATGGCACAAGCACTAGATATCATTTTATTTATCTGCATTTTCCCATATTACTCCAAACTAGTAAATCATACGATATACTTGAACATACTACAACAATAAGTAAACGGTAGATATTCATGTTTTGGGGAATGTGTACAGTGGTTGAGAATTGAATATGAGTGATATAAGTTCTATCCTATACTGAAGGGGGTGCCTTCCCACAGTGGTCTTACTGTAGAGCCTAGATGAGCTTTGCTCAATTGTGCTAAAAAGAACATTACTGATGATTAGCTTGTTACACACTCGAGAGGCTATCAGTTACACATTGGGTTTGAATTGACTGTTCAGTTCCATTTGAGATTTTAAAGTAGACAATCGGTTTGATCGTTACAAGGTAGCCTTCTCTATACCAGAAGCTTGATTATTGTAATGAATTAGTGTGTTATCGCTACATATTAAAGCCTCATAGTAGGTGGGTCGTGTTCATGAAGTTGTTTTTCCTAATTGCTCCAGTAAGGGGTGTAGTATTGAGAGCACAGCAATGCCTGTGATTCATGTGAAATGCCTGTGATTCATATGAAATGCCTGTGATTCATGTGAAATGCCTGTGATTCATATGAAATGCCTGTGATTCATATGAAGTTATAAGGGAACAGACAGGTCATAATTGTTTCCGTGTTTTGACCTATGTTGTTCCACTGTCACATCATCATAGCTTCGGTTCTTGTTCCTGCTAGAAACTGACCTGCTGGAGAAATAGCTCCTCTCACCTAGTGACTGATGGGTAATGGGTCTGGGAGAAGCCAAAGATTGTCTCTCCAAATTAGCCCAGGCACCAGGGTAAATGTGAATAGACAGCCTTGCCTCAAAATCCCTCGCTTAGCTTCCTCTGTCCACTTCAGCCGGCAGTGTTGGCTTTAGCCAGCCAGCCACTGTATTTACAATAATGTCATGAGATCAAAATGAAACCAAATACTGGGTGCATTGTAGAAATTCAAATTCACCAGCCTTGTGGTTTTCCTGTTATGGGAAAATATATACTGTACAAAGGGTTGTGTTACAAGAATCTCTCAGTTACGAGTCTACTTGCAGCTTGGACCATATCTCTGCTAGTTTACTTCAGACAAGCATGTGTCCCCTGGTTGGACTGATGAGGGAAGCTACTTTGCTTCCCTGTGCTTGTAATGCTGTCTGTTCTGTGTTGTAATTTAACTGTGACACACTGATTGCAGAGTAACTCAGCTAAAAGGAGTTTCTGGTTAAGTCACTTCCATAGCAAAAATATATTTCTCTCTCAAAACCCTCTCTCTGTGCATCTCTCTCCCCCTCTCTATTTCTCTCTTTCTTCCTCTCTTTCTCTCTTTCTCTCTGTCTGCCAACAGCAATTAAGTGGCACTGCTCTGTCTCTCTCTCTCTCTTTTCGTCTTTCGTCTGAAGGGGTGATTTGGCACAGGAGCATGCTGGCACTCTTCAACAGGGTTAGTTGTACTTTGTGTGTTCTTTCTATGGGCGAGAGAGAGAAAGAGAGGGGGAGGGAGGGAAAGAGTGAGTGAAAGAGAGACGGGAGAAAGAGCAATCTAAAATGGCTGCCAACACTAAAGTCCTCTGCACATGAAATGTCTGCCAAAATGTATGTTTAGTTTAGCAATCCCTGGCCAGAGAAATAACTTACTTGGAAAGAAAATATCAACAACAAGTGCCACAACATATATATATATATAATGTGTAACGATGAGGTCAGGAATATGAGGGTGAGGATAGAGAGAGAGAGAAAGAGAGGGAGAGATATAGTCAAATTCTGAAAGTGCGTAATAACACATTTTCAAAGTGTTTATCTTGATGGAATGTGAAATAAAACTTTAAAAAAATAAAATAACTTTAGGGACAAGTAGATACATTTTGCCCTCATTGAACCCTGGGCAAGCTCACGAGGGGACAGCTGCAATGCCCATTTATTATCCTTTCTGACATTTAGGAATTTCTTACTTTTGAATGGTATCTCAGAGGTGTTGGAGATTTGTTCATTAACTCTTACAATGATAAAACCATCAAAACAATATGACTTGAAAACATTAAGACACAATGTTAACAGTTAACAAAATGACAGTCAACTACTTTTGGAGGGAAAATGGACGGTCTCTTGTTTCGGCCACGTTTTATTGCATCATCATGGCATCACCCCCCCCACAAACACCCTTACAAACCCATATTTTTTTTTGAAAATATGATAAAGAAAATGCATTAACTATGTATTTGTTTTCCCCAGCAATGTCTTTGGGGCATTACGTGTCTTTGTGTGTGTGTGTGCCAGTCTCTCTCGCCTTCTCTTGCTATAGTTCCCTCTTTATTTTTCTCTTCGTGCCAGGGATTTTGTCTGAGGGTGGCCTGCCTAGAATCCGCTGCAGCTTTTGGCAAGAATGTATTGAGTATTAAAGATAGCAGAGGAGAGAAACAATTGGAGAAGTTTTATTGGCAGGGTATGTCTGACTTGGCCAGAGTAAAATCAAGATGGCTGTTTGTTTATGTTTCTTTTTTGCAGTTTTTTTTGTTGTCTTTCTACTGCAGTAGATTAGCCACAGAACAAACCACAGCCCAGAGGTCGACCATACTCCTCAATCAGTTTGAATGCTGCCTGCCAATTCTTTAGCACATCGCCCCATGATAGTGATTATAAGCTTGAGCACCATCGAAGTGGCTGTGGAAGAACGTATAAGGGGGATAAGGTAGAAATAATGCCATTCACTACAGATCTTCATGAGGAAGACAGTCATTGCTACCTGTGTGGTGGTGCAGTCTGCTGTGGTTGTCACACATCACAGTAGGGTGTCTGGCTCACTCGTCCAGTGTAGAGGGAAGTCCAGAGGAAGCGGGGTGCTCGTTCTACTGATGGGGAGTCAGTGTGAAGATTACAATGAGGCGCTCTCTCCACAGGCTCTAAACTCCAACTTGTGGAGCAGTGTGGAATGTGTGTGGCTTTAATCCGCTAGTGGAATCATGCCTATCTGATAGAGGAGGGCCCTATTTATTTACTTTTAGATTTTTACTGCTGTTCCCTTTGACTCTTTGTGGTAAATCTAGTATGCTCTGATTTCGTACTAAGAATCCCCATTCTGGTTTGGACTGCACTCTATTTATTTAGCTTGTATTATCTGCATTTGCCAGGTTAAGCAGATATAAAAGTAGATTGTATTGGATTGTGTGGCCCTGCCATTGTTGTGATGCTTTACTGAGTGTACATTTTGGCAGAACAAAAAGATTAGCCTGCCGAGTGGCGCAGCGGTCTAAGGCACAGCATCTCAGTGCTTGAGGCGTCACTACAGACACCCTAGTTCGATTCCAGGCTGTATCACAACTGGCCGTGATTGGGAGTCCCATAGGGCGGCGCATAGTTGTTGGGGCTGCAGGTAGCCTAGTGGTTAGAGTGTTGGACTAGTAACCGAAAGGTTGCAAGATCAAATCCCCGAGCTGACAAGGTAAACATCTGTCTTTCTGCCCCTGAACAAGGAAGTCAACCCACTGTCCCTAGGCTGTCATTGTAAATAAGAATTTGTTCTTAACTGACTTGCCTAGTTAAATAAATAAGTAAATTGTGAATCTAGTTAGACTTGCCAAACAAGGCAGTTTTATAATGAGGTATTTGGATCATGTTTCACATTTTTGTGGCAGGCCAATTGTATTTTTCTGAAACCATACTTGTTATAATAGCTTTAGCACTATCTATAAACTTTTACTTCAATATAGTACTTATTTGATATTTGTCCCATTATTCCTCACTAAATATGTTCATTTTTGGAGACTGTTTCTAACTACTTAATCACCGTCAAATGAGCCTTTTACATGGTAGAAACTGAAACCAATTATGCTGGGTTTAGACTTATGTATCTCACCCCCCCATCCTCTCCCCCCCTGTTTCTCTCTTTCTCCCCCCTCTCTCTTCCTTTCCTTCCCTCTCTTCAGAGTCAGAGCAGAGCAGTAGCCCACGCACAGGTATTGGGTCAGATCAGGAGGATAGCCGAGCTGCCACCATGGGTAAGGGGCCCCATCGACTCGCACACACATCCAAATACCAACACACAATGACATATTCATCCACATTTACACACTGCCAGACAGTGACATAAGCACTGAGCTTGTTATTCATCTAGCACACGCAATACCTTTCACTGTAATATTTGGAATCCAATATATTCCAGGTTGCTGTTAGGGTAAAACATTATGGGCATGTGCTTTACTGGCTTGCTGATACTCTGCCATGTATTGTGTCTTGTGATGTCTCTTAAAAGTGAGAAGTTACTGTAATGCTTGTTGTATTATGTCACAGAACTCTCCATGGTGACTCATCTCTGTGTTTTCCAGATGCTCCTGAGTTTCAGGAAAGCTTTGTGACGTCAGGAGTTTTTAATGTAACAGAGCTGGTGCAAGTGTCCAGAAGTAAGATTTTCACCTTTTATTTAGCTACGTGTGTTTTTATATATTTGTGGTTGAATGGATGGATGGAGTGTGTTGGTGCAATAACATCTTTTTGTTACCGTTCTTTGTTAAAACGGCATGTGTGGCTGCTTTCCTTATAACTCCCATAACTTACACAGCAACATGCTTAGGAGCTGGACATGTGTCACATAAACTATGGTGGTTCAAGTTCTGACAGCCCTCTTCCGTGAAAAATGAGCTAGCTCACAAACTCTGTCCCTCAGGCAGCGGGTGGAAACTCCCAGCCTCTCTGGCAGCAGTCCCGCTGCTCCCCTCAGTAGCTGAGCTCCTAGTCTATTGCTGTCTGTTCCACTACTGCTATTCAACCATACCCCATAACATGGATACACAGAGGTAGGAAACACATGGATGGTATAACAGCCTAGGTGACAAAGATGGTAGGGAATATCCAGGTCCAGGATTACGGGAGATACTAACGTAATCCACTTACAGCATTAATCACAGTCAACATGAGTAAACCCCTCCTTACTGTCTACACCCCATCAGACACTCAAAATGATTTCTGACCGGGAATCAGATCATAGGGCTTTAGGATGACTTCCTCATCATTCATGTTGTTTTATCTGTCTCGTGGTGGATTGTGGATCGTGCAGATGTTATATCCATTTAATATGTTCTACTCACAATGCCAAGACTGCGTGTTCTGTGCTGTGTGCTTTGAGCTTTGTGATTGGCTGGGGATGCTGTGCTCACCAGGCCTGGCATTAGTGAATTAGGGCCACATTAACACAGCTCCCACATGGCCAGCCTCTAATCCCTCTGTATGAATAACCATCGTCTCCCAGCCACACACAGACTTCACTAGTCACCACCTGAGACATCTATTCACTTACCCCCCAATCTGAGTCATCATTTACATACATTATTTCATTATGTTTAGAAATTGAGTTTAATCAGATTTGAAAGGCAGCGCAAGTGAAGGGAGCTGAAGGGAGAGAAGCTCACCCATCTGTCGTATGTAATTGATCACGTTTTCAGTTTCCACAGTGATAATGCCTTTCTCCGAAGGGTCTTCATTTGTCATTCAAAATAAATGCTCTTCAGTATGAACGACAAGCTCTGATGAGCGTACATTCACTCACACACCGATTTGAAATACTTTATTTGAATCCACTGCAAAAAAAGGATCCAAACATTTCAAAGCTCCCTGTATGCATGGCACTCAAAGGTAGAGAAGGCACATCCTTCTCCAAACAGCTAAGCTGCCCACGACAGCTGAAACTGAGTAGTACATAGCCAATTGCTTTGCCCTAGTTTTTGTCAGGCCCACAATCTGGAGGCCACGCACTGCAGGCCTGTGTACGTGACCAAGACTGCCAAATATCAGCACCACCTTCTTGTACCTCCACCCGAGGCTGTCCAAGAGTGCCGCGAGAGGTGGATACTTAAGCAGCTTCTCGGCAAAGGCCTGCTCCATGTAGCCTTAAAATGAGCAGACCACTTCCAAAATGAGCACCTCTCCCTTACCTCCCCCCACAACAACAATATCTGCCGTATTTGACACACAGGAAAACACATCAACATCAAACCAGCTTCCCCTTGCACAAGAATGTTTCTGATTGTGTGCTGTTGGTGAGACTACTTGTCTCACCTCACTGGCGATCAGGTCAATAAGGCGGTCATGTCTAGCAATGTACAAATCCTTGTATGAACAGAAGCCATTCACAACATGGGCATTACATTTGACTTATGTAGAATACAAAATGTGTACCAGAGTGCTAGATTATATTGTGTTGGTATAACTTGCAGCCTTGCCTTAACCTCTCTAGGGTAGGTGGCACCAAATCGTCCCACCTACGTAACAGCCAGTGGAATCCTGTGGCGCGTTATTCAAATACCTTAGAAATGCTATTACTTCAATTTCTCAAACATATGACTATTTTACAGCATTTTAAAGACAAGACTCTCGTTAATCTAACCACACTGTCCGATTTCAAAAAGGCTTTACAACGAAAGCAAAACATTAGATTATGTCAGCAGAGTACCAAGCCAGAAATAATCAGACACCCATTTTTCAAGCTAGCATATAATGTCACAAAAACCCAGAAGACAGCTAAATGCAGCACTAACCTTTGATGATCTTCATCAGATGACACACCTAGGACATTATGTTATACAATACATGCATGTTTTGTTCAATCAAGTTCATATTTATATCAAAAACCAGCTTTTTACATTAGCATGGGACGTTCAGAACTAGCATACCCCCCGCAAACTTCCGGCGAATTTACTAACAATTTACTAAATTACTCACGATAAACGTTCACAAAAAGCATAACAATTATTTTAAGAATTATAGATACAGAACTCCTCTATGCACTCGATATGTCCGATTTTAAAATAGCTTTTTGGTGAAAGCACATTTTGCAATATTCTAAGTAGATAGCCCGGCATCACAGGGCTAGCTATTTAGACACCCAACAAGTTTAGCCTTCACCAAACTCCAATTTACTATTAGAAAAGTTTGATTACCTTTGGTGTTCTTCGTCAGAATGCACTCCCAGGACTTCTACTTCAATAACAAATGTTGGTTTGGTCCCAAATAATCCATAGTTATGTTCCAACAGCGGCGTTTTGTTCGTGCGTTCAAGACACTATCCGAATGGTAAATAAGGGTTACGAGCATGGCGCATTTCGTGACAAAAGATTTCTAAATATTTCATTACCGTACTTCAAAGCATGTCAACCCCTGTTTAAAATCAATTTTTATGCCATTTTCTCGTAAAAAAGCGATAATATTCCGACTGGGAATCTGCAATTAGGTAAACAGACGAAAGAAAATAAAGCATGGGGTCGACTCGGGCACGCGCCTAAGCCTATTGTCCTCTGATCGGCCACTTAGCAAAGGCGATAATGTGTTTCAGCCAGAGGCTGCCTCGATATTGTTCAGCTTTTTCCCGGGCTCTGAGAGCCTATGGGAGCTCTCAGAGCTCTAGGAAGTGTCACGTTATAGCAAAGATCCTCAGTCTTCAATAAACAGAGCCAAGATGAAACACAACTTGTCAGACAGGCCACTTCCTGCATGGAATCTTCTCAGGTTTTGGCCTGCCATATGAGTTCTGTTATACTCACAGACACCATTCAAACAGGTTTAGAAACTTTAGGGTGTTTTCTATCCAAAGCCAATAATTATATGCATATTCTTGTTACTGGGCAGGAGTAGTAACCAGATTAAATCGGGTACGTTTTTTATCCCGCCGTGTCAATACTGCCCCCTAGCCCTAACAGGTTAACAGTAAAGGTGAGAATGTTCTCGCCAACGGCAGCATTCTGGTACATGGAATGGTAGACAGAGTGATCAGCACAGTCCAGAGCAGTGAGTTTCCCCTGCAGCCTCAGGCCGGTCCGGTGTTGCAGTAGCTGGGAGACAGAGTGATCAGCACAGTCCAGAGCAGTGAGTTTCCCCTGCAGCCTCAGGCCAGTCCAGTGTTGCAGTAGCTGGTAGACAGAGTGATCAGCACAGTCCAGAGCAGTGAGTTTCCCCTGCAGCCTCAGACCAGTCCAGTGTTGCAGTAGCTGGTAGACAGAGTGATCAGCACAGTCCAGAGCAGTGAGTTTCCCCTGCAGCCTCAGGCCAGTCCAGTGTTGCAGTAGCTGGTAGACAGAGTGATCAGCACAGTCCAGAGCAGTGAGTTTCCCCTGCAGCCTCAGGCCAGTCCAGTGTTGCAGTAGCTGGTAGACAGAGTGATCAGCACAGTCCAGAGCAGTGAGTTTCCCCTGCAGCCTCAGACCAGTCCAGTGTTGCAGTAGCTGGGAGACAGAGTGATCAGCACAGTCCAGAGCAGTGAGTTTCCCCTGCAGCCTCAGGCCAGTCCAGTGTTGCAGTAGCTGGGAGACAGAGAGCTCAGCACAGTCCAGAGCAGTGAGTTTCCCCTGCAGCCTCAGGCCAGTCCAGTGTTGCAGTAGCTGCATCCGTCTGATACCAAGGAGTGTTGTCCTATGTCACTATTGCCAGTGATTTGTGTTCAATGGTGAAGACAGGCATGGTGGGTGGAGGGCCGGATCTCCATTGACAGACCACCTCTGTCTTGGTGGTGTATATAGACAGTCCCATCCTGCTACAGACCCTCACAGCCGTTACAAGGACGGACTGAAGGTCTTCCAGAGTGTGGGTCACAAGAGCACAGTCATCAGCTGAAGCCTTGGTGGTTGCTTGGAGCCTCCTGATGTTGAATAGGTTTCCATCCAGCCTGAAGTCCACCGCAACCCCGCTGCTGTCCTCAAGCTCCTTGTGGAGAAGCTGGGTGACACATAGGAGGAAGATGTTAAAGAGGACAGGTACCAGCACCCAGCCCTGTCTCACACTGATGCTTACTCCAAAGGGCACTGACTCCTGCCCTCCTATAGCCACCTGAGCCATCATCCCATCATGGAACTGGAAAAGGATGTTGACACATTTGGCTGTCCAGCCACATTTGAGTAGAATGCCCCATAGTAGTTCCCTGCTCACAGTGTCGAAGGCCTTGGAGAGGTCAACAAAGGCCATGAAAAGGTCCTGATCTTGTTCACGACACTTCTCCTGGAGTTGCTGTGCTGTGAATATCATGTCAACCGTCTCCTGTTCTTTCTGAAGCCGCATTGTGACTCTGGCAGCAGTTCCTCTGTGATGTTGTTCACCGGCATGTGTAGCATCACCTTGGCCAGGACCTTGCTGGCAAAAGCCAGAAGGGATATCCCCCGGCTGCTGCCGCAGATGGACTTGTCACACTTGTTCTTACCTCAGTATACTTGTTGTTCTTGAGGGAACAGAAAGCTGATAACACCTCACACACACACACACACACACACACACACACACACACACACACACACACACACACACACACACACACACACAGCTGATGTAGAATACTGTAGCTATAGTTATCAAAACTAAATGAGTGGGTGAGTTATTATGATGCATAGGGAACACATTTCACATTATACCTGTCAAACTGGCTCTCTGTTTTCCTATTACACCTGTCAAACTGGCTCTCTGTTTTCCTATTACACCTGTCAAACTGGCTCTCTGTTTTCACATTAAACCTGTCAAACTGGCTCTCTGTTTTCACATTACACCTGTCAAACTGGCTCTCTGTTTTCACATTACACCTGTCAAACTGGCTCTCTGTTTTCACATTACACCTGTCAAACTGGCTCTCTGTTTTCACATTATACCTGTCAAACTGGCTCTCTGTTTTCACATTACACCTGTCAAACTGGCTCTCTGTTTTCACATTACACCTGTCAAACTGGCTCTCTGTTTTCACATTACACCTGTCAAACTGGCTCTCTGTTTTCACATTATACCTGTCAAACTGGCTCTCTGTTTTCACATTACACCTATCAAACTGGCTCTCTGTTTTCACATTACACCTGTCAAACTGGCTCTCTGTTTTCACATTACACCTGTCAAACTGGCTCTCTGTTTTCACATTACACCTGTCAAACTGGCTCTCTGTTTTCACATTACACCTGTCAAACTGGCTCTCTGTTTTCACATTACACCTGTCAAACTGGCTCTCTGTTTTCACATTATACCTGTCAAACTGGCTCGCTGTTTTCACATTACACCTGTCAAACTGGCTCTCTGTTTTCACATTACACCTGTCAAACTGGCTCTCTGTTTTCACATTACACCTGTCAAACTGGCTCTCTGTTTTCACATTATACCTGTCAAACTGGCTCTCTGTTTTCACATTATACCTGTCAAACTGGCTCTCTGTTTTCACATTACACCTGTCAAACTGGCTCTCTGTTTTCACATTACACCTGTCAAACTGGCTCTCTGTTTTCACATTACACCTGTCAAACTGGCTCTCTGTTTTCACATTACACCTGTCAAACTGGCTCTCTGTTTTCACATTATACCTGTCAAACTGGCTCTCTGTTTTCACATTACACCTGCCAAACTGGCTCTCTGTTTTCACATTACACCTGTCAAACTGGCTCTCTGTTTTCACATTATACCTGTCAAACTGGCTCTCTGTTTTCACATTACACCTGTCAAACTGGCTCTCTGTTTTCACATTACACCTGTCAAACTGGCTCTCTGTTTTCACATTATACCTGTCAAACTGGCTCTCTGTTTTCACATTACACCTGTCAAACTGGCTCTCTGTTTTCACATTACACCTGTCAAACTGGCTCTCTGTTTTCACATTACACCTGTCAAACTGGCTCTCTGTTTTCACATTACACCTGTCAAACTGGCTCTCTGTTTTCACATTACACCTGTCAAACTGGCTCTCTGTTTCACATTACACCTGTCAAACTGGCTCTCTGTTTTCACATTACACCTGTCAAACTGGCTCTCTGTTTTCACATTACACCTGTCAAACTGGCTCTCTGTTTTCACATTACTCCTGTCAAACTGGCTCTCTGTTTTCACATTACACCTGTCAAACTGGCTCTCTGTTTTCACATTACACCTGTCAAACTGGCTCTCTGTTTTCACATTACACCTGTCAAACTGGCTCTCTGTTTTCACATTATACCTGTCAAACTGGCTCTCTGTTTTCACATTACACCTGTCAAACTGGCTCTCTGTTTTCACATTACACCTGTCAAACTGGCTCTCTGTTTTCACATTACACCTGTCAAACTGGCTCTCTGTTTTCACATTACACCTGTCAAACTGGCTCTCTGTTTTCACATTACACCTGTCAAACTGGCTCTCTGTTTTCACATTACACCTGTCAAACTGGCTCTCTGTTTTCACATTACACCTGTCAAACTGGCTCTCTGTTTTCACATTACACCTGTCAAACTGGCTCTCTGTTTTCACATTACACCTGTCAAACTGGCTCTCTGTTTTCCGTGTGGCATTTTGACTGACTAATTGGAATAAATGTAGACGTTAAAGACTTCAATTAACCACCTGCCAGCTGGCTTCTCCTGGGGAAAAGACTGCTAGTCCAGATTCACCCCCTCGACTCCCCAAGTCCTCAGCTGCCCATGGCGCTATGCTATAAGAACTCTCACCTGCACCTCTGTTTATGTGACACATGCAGATTTGGTTTTCATGTCACAAACTCCACAACACTTGTATGATGTATTTACGCTAATATCGATGCTCGCGTTTTCCCCCCAAAAGGCGTTGATTTAGATTTTAGACTACATAATTAGCTTGTTTAACTAATCGGTTACTTTTTAGTGCACTCCACTTTATTTACCCAGGCCTCATGTGGGATGCATATCCTAGGAGACATTAGTCGCCTTTTAGAAATGATGAGTTCTCCACTGACCTACTTCACCAGTGTAATTAAACAGAGCAGAATGTGTTGTAATTACTGAGCTTGTTTACATCACCACGGCTATCCAGCTCAACTATAGAAATAGAATCCTTCACATGAATGGGGATTCCTGTTCTAATAATTCAATTTCTATGCTTTCAACCACCCCTGCCCGTGTTCAGTTCCCTCCCTGGTTACTCTTCTTTGGCCAGAGGTTCCTGTAAGGTGCACGTGAGGGAATTGCTACACTGGAGATCCATGAATCCTCCTTTTGTATTGTGTTCTCCAGCGTCTCAGTACACTGTGTAGTCAGGGAGAGGTTGATCGCCGGGGGATCTGTAGTGACGCAATCCCACTGTTAATAAGCATACCTGCCCTAACAAATGGGCCATTGTTCTCCGAGCTCACTGTGTCGCCCCACTGCTCGGTACAACACAGTACATACTAGTGTAGTATAGTGCAACAACATCTCTGTCCACTCCAGCCAGACCACATCAGCAGGCAGCCATTAATGCACATGGTTATATAAAGTACATTAGTGGAAACCTGAGACGGGAAATGGGGTAAAGGCTGATAGATGGCTACACAGCCCCAGACCCATAATTCCACATTCTCCTGCTCTTGTCCTGAGCGTTGAAGTATGGTAGCAGATTGGGATTGTCCACTTTTTGGAGCTGTTACAGAGAAGGGCACACAGATACAACACAATATCTTTGCTCACACAGCGACACAATTCTTCAGCAGCGATGTATGAGTGAGCTTGAGGATGGTGCTACATGTCCTTTATGCAGATGTTTGAGTATGATTCCATAGATAATTGCATGTTTAATTGACAGTAATGTACAGTGTACTACATGTTCCTCCCCTGACTGACCTGTCCCCTCTGTGTGTTTGTTGCATGCAGCTCCGGTGGTGACCGGGGCAGGCCCTAACTTCTCCCTGGGGGAGCTGCAGGGGCACCTGGCCTACGACCTCAATCCCTCAGGGGTGGGCATGAGGAGAACCCTGCCCAGCACCTCCTCCAGCGGGTCAGTACCAGCCCCCAAACACACACATACATACAATCTAGACTGGAAATGAACAAACTGCATACACTACAAAGGCACAAACTCGCGGCACCATACACTTCTTTTATTAATGTTGATATTACTCTACCCTGTGAATACACTCACATTCAGAATGTTCAAATACATTCCAGGTTAACATGAGCCTTGCATAAATGAACGGCTGGATGTGCAACCACTTGAGAGGAAGACTGTGTTTTTTCATGGGTGCACAGAGAGCAGTGTCCTTTTGCCGAAAGCACAAAACTTTAACTAAAAGAACAATGGCTGTTCCTCAGGTGACTGCAGACTATGTGATTTATCTGGACATGTACACCACTGCCAAAACACCAGCTGTGATTTATTGTGTAATTTGTCACTGTAAAAGGCAAGTAAAGCTGGGAGAAAATGACACTGTAAATTAACTGGTTTACCTGAGGGTCTTGGAGCTACTCAGTTTTCTACCGGTCATCTTCAGGTTGCTGTTTTTGACCCACTTGTGTTGTGCGTGTGTGTGTATGTGTGTGTGTGTGTGTGTGTGTGTGTGCGTGCGTGCGTGCGTGCGTGTGTATGTGTGTGTGCGTGCGTGCGTGCGTGCGTGCATGCGTGTGCTATCGCGTCAAATCAGCCTCTAAAGTCCATTGTGCACGAGATGACGCTGTTGAGTAATATTAAACATCATTGAGCTAGCAAACGCTTAATCAACAGCGCAGAGGATGGGTCCTGCAAGCAGAAAATGTGCCCTTCGAGCAGACAGGCCAGTGGAGAGAGCAGAAGATGTGCCCTCGAGCAGACAGGCCAGTGGAGAGAGCAGAGGATGTGCCCGTGAGCAGACAGGCCAGTGGAGAGAGCAGAAGATGTGCCCGCGAGCGGACAGGCCAGTGGAGAGAGCAGAAGATGTGCCCGTGAGCAGAAAGGCCAGTGGAGAGAGCAGAAGATGTGCCCACGAGCAGACAGGCCAGCGGAGAGAGCAGAAGATGTGCCAGCGGAGAGAGCAGAAGATGTGCCCGTGAGCAGACAGGCCAGTGGAGAGAGCAGAAGATGTGCCCGTGAGCAGACAGGCCAGTGGAGAGAGCAGAGGATGTGCCCTCGAGCGGACAGGCCAGTGGAGAGAGCAGAAGATGTGCCCTCGAGCAGACAGGCCAGCGGAGAGAGCAGAAGATGTGCCCTCGAGCGGACAGGCCAGTGGAGAGAGCAGAAGATGTGCCCGTGAGCAGACAGGCCAGTGGAGAGAGCAGAGGATGTGCCCTCGAGCGGACAGGCCAGCGGAGAGAGCAGAAGATGTGCCCTTGAGCGGACAGGCCAGCGGAGAGAGCAGAAGATGTGCCCTCGAGCGGACAGGCCAGTGGAGAGAGCAGAAGATGTGCCCGCGAGCAGACAGGCCAGTGGAGAGAGCAGAAGATGTGCCCTCGAGCGGACAGGCCAGCGGAGAGAGCAGAAGATGTGCCGGCGAGCAGACGGGCCAGTGGAGAGAGCAGAAGATGTGCCCTCGAGCAGACAGGCCAGTGGAGAGAGCAGAAGATGTGCCCTCGAGCGGACAGGCCAGTGGAGAGAGCTGCAGATATGCCCGCGAGCGGACAGGCCAGTGGAGAGAGCAGAAGATGTGCCCGCGAGCAGACAGGCCAGTGGAGAGAGCAGAAGATGTGCCCTCGAGCAGACAGGCCAGTGGAGAGAGCAGAAGATGTGCCCGCGAGCGGACAGGCCAGTGGAGAGAGCAGAAGATGTGCCCGCGAGCAGACAGGCCAGTAGAGAGAGCAGAAGATGTGCCCGCGAGCGGACAGGCCAGCGGAGAGAGCAGAAGATGTTCCCTCGAGCGGACAGGCCAGCGGAGAGAGCAGAAGATGTGCCCTCGAGCGGACAGGCCAGCGGAGAGAGCAGAAGATGTGCCCGCAAGCAGACAGGCCAGTGGAGAGAGCAGAAGATGTGCCCTCGAGCGGACAGGCCAGTGGAGAGAGCAGAAGATGTGCCCTCGAGCGGACAGGCCAGTGGAGAGAGCTGCAGATATGCCCGCGAGCGGACAGGCCAGTGGAGAGAGCTGCAGATATGCCCGCGAGCGGACAGGCCAGCGGAGAGAGTAGAAGATGTGCCCTCGAGCAGACAGGCCAGTGGAGAGAGCAGATGTGCCCTCGAGCGGACAGGCCAGTGGAGAGAGCAGAGGATGTGCCCGCGAGCAGACAGGCCAGTGGAGAGAGCAGAGGATGTGCCCGCGAGCAGACAGGCCAGTGGCGAGAGCAGAGGATGTGCCCGCGAGCAGACAGGCCAGTGGAGAGCTTGCAAGTGTTACTTTGAGCGAGCAGAACATCACTGCCGCAGATCTAAAAGGAAAATGTCTGAATCAAAAAATATAGAACTGTAAGCAAAGAAACATGGTTCAAACGTGTACAAAATAAATGTGAAAGCATCAAATTGTCCTCTAACAATAGTCATCGGTCTTTGTCAAGTTCTCACTCACAATTTGCTCAGGTCTTGGAACCGTTGGGTTTCAATTCAGATTTTTTTTCTCGATTGGATTTCAGGGGGCAGAACCTGCTACATTAACAGTACATAACTAGTGCCAAATAATAGAATGTAAACTCATTTCATTAACCAGCTAAACCCAGGTTAACATGTCATCATGGTACACACAGCATTCAAAGGAGGACTGAGGACAAAGCAACGGCATGCATTCACCAAACATTTAACTGAGGAAAACAAATTAGTTTTATAGTAATTGTCTGATTGGGAACTACCATTGTCTATCAAATTATTTCAATTTGGTATTGGAAGTTGTATTGATTACAGGCAGTAATACAGGAGTCAAATCTCATAGGGAGTCTCATCAGATCAGATGTTATCAGCAATTCAGAGCCATCTGGGGAAAGACACAAGTAGAACAAAGATATATGTGCTGCAAACCGATAAAATGTATCATTCAAGGTCAGATTTCACCTAAAACAATGACATGAGCTCTGTCCCAATTAATCTCAGCTTAGCTCCTCACTTCCTCTCTACTCGAATGCTTCTCAAAACCGATTGGAGGTCTGAGGCGAGGAACCTAGGGTCCTCTCCTCTGATGGTGTTTTAGAAGGAGGCGTGTAAAAAGCATGCAAGGAATCGAGGAAAGATAAAATAGCACAGATCAGTGGCATGTTTGCCTCAATATGGAATGGCAGACGTCACTATGTGGGAGCACGCCCCTGTCCACATCGACGGGACCACAGTTGAAAGGTGAAGAGCTTCAAGTTCCTCGGCGTACACATCACTGACGATCTGAAATGGTCCACCCACACAGACAGTGTGGTGAAGAAGGCACAACAGCGCCTCTTCAACCTCAGGAGGCTGAAGAAATTTGGCTTGGCCCCTAACACCCTCACAAACTTTTACAGATGCACAATTGGGCTGTATAACCACCTGGTACGGCAACTGCACCGCCCAAAACCACTGGAGGGTGGTGCAGTCTGCCCAGAGCATCACCGGCGGCAAACTACCTGCCCTCCAGGACACCTACAGCGCCCGATGTCACAGGAAGATCATCAAAGACATCAACCACCCGAGCCACTGCCTGTTCACCCCGCTATCATCCAGAAGGCGAGGTCAGTACAGGTGCATCAAAGCTGGGACTGAGAGACTGAAAAACAGCTTCAATCTCAAGGCCATCAGACTGTTAAATAGTCATCACTAGCCAGCTACCACCCAGTAACTCAAACCTGCACCTTAGAGGCTGCTGCCCTATGTACATAGACATGGAATCACTGGTCACTTTAAATGGAACACTAGGGAAAGGGGGATACCTAGTCAGTTGTACAACTGAATGCCCTCAACTGAAATGTGTCTTCCACATTTAATCCAACCCCTCAGAATCAGAGAGGTGCGGGGGCTGCCTTACTCAACATCCACGGCGCCCGGGGAACAGTGGGTTAACTGCCTTGCTCAGGGGCAGAACGACAGATTTTTACCTTATCAGCTCTGGGATTCTATCCAGCAACCTTTTAGTTGCGCCTAATCACTTTAATAATGTTTACATACTGTTTTACTCATTTCATATGTATATTCTGTATTCTACTGTATTTTGGTCAATGCCACTCGGACATTGCTCGTCCTAATATTTATATATTTATTAATTCCATTATTTTACTTTTAAATGTGTGTCTATTTTTGTGAATTGTTAGATATTACTGCACTGTTGGAGCTAGGAACAAGCATTTCGCTACACCCGCAATAACATCCGCTAAATATGTGTATGTGACCAATAGAATTTGATTTGATTTGAGCAGAGGCGTACAATTCAGGCCCTTCGTCAGTGTTATTGAGCAATAAGAAACCTTTAGAACTTTAGTTAAGAAACAGATAGATGAGCATACAGGTATGTTTAAGGTGCCATACCTTTAGCTCCTTGGTGCAGCTGATAGGCTGGATGGAGTTGAAGAAGGTCTTGACCACGCTCTGGCTGTTCTCCAGACAGCTGGAACGTGTCCCAGGCACTGTTGGTGGCCATGTCCCCTCCCTCAGAACCAGTGAAGATCTCCAGGTTCTTACAGTGGGGCATCAGCACAATCTGTAGAGAAGACAGAAAGATACAGAGGATTGAAGTAGATTTAGTATGGAGTCAAAGGGCTGAATCCCAACTTAAAATCCTTGTAGCTTGAATTTTAATTCAGGTGACATCAATGCATGATTTATGCAAATGTCTCAGTTGTGTCTAGGTGTTTGACAGTGTGTGTGTGGGAACTAACCGAGTCAATGAGTGTGCATGAGGACTGGACATCGCTGAGTGCAGAGTAGAGGGGCAAGCTAAGACGAACAGTGTAGTCCATCCCTGCCTCGAAACACTGGTCTGGGGAGCACCACATATCTGAGGAGACGAGAGAGAGAGAGAGAGAGAGAGAGGGAGGGAGATCACAAAACACTGCACTAAATCACACGCAAGAAAAGTGTATGCAAACAAAACACAGGCCTGTAATGCAAGGTGTATACAGACTCATAGTATTGTAGTCTCATATACACAACACGTATATCCTACACTACACACTACACTTGCATACAGAGACCCATTACTCACACTCTCACGCACAACAACCACACACAGAGAGCAAGACTAGGTGTGTGTTTACCATGATCCAAGGTGGAAGAAATGTTTGTTGAGATGGGACGCATCACCTCCTCCCACTGGTCCAGTAACTATGCCAGCACAACGGGTACATAGACATTGGAGTTTGATGCCCCTGGTCAGGACTCCACTGAGGAAGGTGGAGGGATACATATGTTCTGAGTTGTGAAGGGATACAAACTGTATGTGCTGAGTTGTGGAGGGATACATATGTTCTGAGTTGTGAAGGGATACAAACTGTATGTGCTGAGTTGTGGAGGGATACAAACTGTATGTGCTGAGTTGTGGAGGGATACAAACTGTATGTGCTGAGTTGTGGAGGGATACATATGTTCTGAGTTGTGAAGGGATACAAACTGTATGTGCTGAGTTGTGGAGGGATACAAACTGTATGTGCTGAGTTGTGGAGGGATACATATGTTCTGAGTTGTGGAGGGATACAAACTGTATGTGCTGAGTTGTGAAGGGATACAAACTGTATGTGCTGAGTTGTGGAGGGATACATATGTGCCAATTTGTGTAAGGAACAATATGAGTTGCTGTTTTAAAAGAGGCAACTATGGATAATAATTTAGCCAAATAAATGATAACATACTATGTGGGACTGAGGTGAGCTGTACCAGTCCACGCCACTCGTCAGTCAGTATGGCTCAGTATTAAACAGCTGCTGTCATTTCATGCCCAACCCTCGTCTTGGAGAGCTATCCTCCTATAGGCTTTCACTTCATCCCTTACCTACACTGCTTGTACACATTCAGTATAGAACCATCCTCTGTATAGAACCATTGTTCTAACCAAATAGACAGCAGATGGTCAAAGTCAATAACATGTCATCCTCTCTACTTGACAAATGTCCTAACAACAATGACTCCATTCAACGTCAAAGCAATTAGAGGAACTCTCAGTACCACTAAAGTTACGGGTAGAAGTCATGGTTAGGAAATCCCCAGAGTGCTGTGCATAGTGGAGAGCCAAGGTACTTGAAACAGAGTATCTCCTATCTCTGTCAGCTAAGCAGAGAATAACTTATCCACCGCATAGTGAAAGTGGGCCTGGATGGAGAAAGGGATGGAGAGAGAAAAGATGGTTAGAGGTCATTCTCTCATTGTAACTGCAGAAAAACTGCCAGATTAAAAGTAATAAAATCTGTATTTCAAATAGACTGTATCTCAAAGTATTCTGCTAATTATGGCTTTGTGGCTGTGTTAACTAGGGCTGTGGCGGTCATGAAATTTTGTCAGCTGGTTATTGTCATGCAAAAGACTGCCGGTCTCACGGTAGCTGAGAAATAAATATAACAACACTTATTTCACTCCACGCATCAACCAGTGTTTGAGGAGCGTGCTCCCGCTGTGCGAGCGGTGATATTCCGCTAAAACAATTAAGAAAATTATTTTCCATTGTATTTATTTTTATGACATTTTTCTCACACATTTCGTGGAATCCAGTTGGTAGTCTCATCGCTGCAACTCCCCAACGGGCTCGGTCAAGACATGCATCCTCCAAAACATGATCCACCAAGCTGCGCTGCTTCTTAACACACTGCCGCACCAATGTGTCGGAGGAAACACTGTTTGACAGATGACCTAGTCAGCTTGCAGGTGCCCGGCCCGCCACAAGGAGTCGCTAGAGCGCGATTAGCCAAGGAAAGCCCCTCGCCCAAACCCTCCCCTAACCCGGATGGCATTGTGCCGATTGTGCACCGCCCTATGGGGATTACGGTCACGGCCGGCTGTGACACACCCCAGGCTGTAGAGGCACCTCAGCACTGCGATGCAGGCCCGATAGCCCGATATTCTGCTCAAACTCTGTATGCCATGGGCTCTCCGACCCTGTTCCTGCAGCTACCCAGTGCTTAATTTGGGAAATATGTTTGGGAACATTGATAGTGACATGTTTTCTCAACAAAACATATTTCACTAAACTGTTAACAGCCCCTCTGAGCACTCGAGAAAGGAATAAAGGAGAGAGGAGGAGATGGAAACGCACGGTGTTGAGATATTCAGTATAGCTGAAGTTGTGCCACCCAATTAATGAAGAAAATATAAAAAATTCCCTATTACTAGGCTATTCAAAATCAAATACAAATTCACTATAATTGTAGGCCAACTGTAAGCCGCCCTGCACAATCAATGAACCAACAGCATCGCCTAGGTCTATACGTTCTCTCCCAGACTCGTGGATAGAAATTATAGAGCGTAGCATACGTAAGGTAACCAGTCCATCCAGTATGCATAATAATACAGTCCACCCTCAAAGTTGATTACTCAAATTTGTTTAATTTTGGAGTATAGGCTAGATCAATTATATACCAAAGACATCTTTAATCAGTTTTGTTTTATGTTTTTCTGTCATGCGTATTATGTGGTAGGCTATGTATTGTATAACAGCACAATCATATATTTTTTTACATTTTTAAGTTGGGAGGCTTGGGCTCATATAGAACTTTGCATATGTATAATCTCTAGTGTGTCTATTGTGTTTTGAATGAATCATCACCTTACAAAGAGCTGGCCATTTCATTGTGTTAGGCTTTGAAACAACACCCACAATTATGTTTTACACTCAGTTTCAACCTGCTGTTGAACTTCTTTCTTCAAATTGATCATCACAGTGAGGTGAGTTTAAAAGCAGAATACTGTTTTGATGATAAGTGTTTGATGTGATTTTGGATTGTATTTACATTGATATCAGAGTGGTTAGAGGGACAACAGAGCCCTGAGTACCAGGCCATTAGGACCTGATGGAGGGACAACAGAGCCCTGAGTACCAGGAAGTTAGTGACCTGATGCAGGGTCAATAGAGCCCTGAGTACCAGGCCATTAGGACCTGATAGAGGGACAATAGAACCCTGAGTACCAGGCAGTTAGTGACCTGATGGAGGGACAATAGAGCCCTGAGTACCAGAAAGTTAGTGACCTGATGGAGGGACAATAGAGCCCTGATTACCAGAAAGTTAGTGACCTGATGGAGGGACAATAGAGCCCAGAGTACCAGGAAGTTAGTGACCTGATGCAGGGTCAATAGAGCCCTGAGTACCAGGCCATTAGGACCTGATAGAGGGACAATAGAACCCTGAGTACAGGGTTCAGTTAGTGACCTGATGGAGGGACAATAGAGCCCTGAGTACCAGAAAGTTAGTGACCTGATGGAGGGACAATAGAGCCCTGAGTACCAGAAAGTTAGTGACCTGATGGTTGTTTGCAAGTTGGGTCCTACCAGCGCATGTCCAGAGTGCATATGAGGAGATTACCATGAGTCAGCGGTGACATGGAATTTTACTGCGGTCATGACTCATGACTGCCAGTGTGGCGGTAATACAGTCACCGCAACAGCCCTAGTGTTAACTAGTGACGACCATGTTCATTGGCTCGAATTTTCACCTGCAATAAAATTAGAGCAAAAGATTGCAGTTGTGAGAGCATGATTTTTGGGTGTGAGAGGAGAAATACATGTGAGCATGTGGTTTATTTGTGAGAGCTCAGTAACTTCTGAGTCTTGACAAAACAGAACAAAAATCTCTGCTCTTGAATGAATATTTTTGCGTGCGGCAATGATGTACCCGTGGGACCTCTGCGCTCTCGACTCAGTGTTTGCTTGCTCAATGATGTTTCATCTTCACAGCTCCATTTTGCGTGCAATGGACTTTAGAGGGTTTAGTTTGACGCCACAGCGTTTAAGTGTACATACTTTAGACACTGTACACAGTTTCCCCCAGGAGCTGTCCATGTTTCACATTGCCTTCCCCTTATTTCCTCTTCCCTCTCTCCCTCTGTTTGACATCCAGGAGTAAGAGGCACAAGTCGGGCTCCATGGAGGATGATGTGGACACCAGTCCTGGAGGGGAGTACTACACCTCTCCCAACTCCCCGGCTAGCAGCTCCCGCAACTGGCAGGAAGACCTGGAAGGAGGTGAGCATCCCCTCTGGTCATCCACACAATCTCTTAGATATAGTTTTGTTTTGTCCAAGGACAGTGCTTATTGCTCATCAGTTAGTACAAACGTATTCTGTCATGTTGAGGACACTGGCTATCCTCCAACTCTTCAGTGATAACTAAGGGTTCTGGTGTCCATCTTAAATGTTCTTTATGACGGCTATCAAGAAACATCAACATTCATACCTTTCATAACCACCGTGGGGAAACAGCTGAAATATCAGGTCATACTTTCACTTCAGGTACCTTGAAAGCTACTGACACAGTGCAAAAGAGCAAATGACAAATATATCATGTTATGAACTGCCGCACAGAAAGCCTTGGCTGCGAAATACGCCGCTTCAAATTTCCCAAATTGAGCCTGAAGTCGTAATTAATTCATGAACCAACACTTTTTGTGAAAGTCGACAAAAAGCCAAGCGGACCAGGGTACCTTGGAGCAGTATCCACTGATGCAGCGCCGCAGTAGCTATCTTCTTTCTCTCCTCTCAACTAGGCTCACGTACCAGTTTGCTAGTATGGAATGATTTTCCCAACAAAGATATCTAGCAAACAGTAAAGCTACTGTGTATCTCTCATCTACATACAAGCAATTGTTTCAAGATGATTGTTTAAAGCAGTATTTTAAATATTGAAATGGCAATATGCCTTTCAATATGTGTATGGTACAGTATGGCCGTCCTCCCCCACCAGCACTGACCTGGTTCTGGTTAAAAGAGGAGGAGTAGGTTACAGCATGCACAGTGTGCTCCAGTGGTTGAGTGTGGGAGTGTGGGTAAGAGCAGTGCAAGTAGTCAGGTAGGTGTGCTGAGGGAGTGGGGCCTGCCTGGTAAGTGCACTACACGTGCGGGAGCATCGTTGGTATGAGCCATGAGGTGGTTCTCCATGGGTTAGCAGCAGAAAGGGGGAAGAGGATCCCCATCTTTACCTGAGTATTTAACACACTGTGTGTTTGTGCTATTAGGGGAGTTTATAGGCCTCCCATATAATAATGCTGCGAGGTGATGCTGTTTAATTGTGGTGGACTCTCCACACTACACTAATAGTGTCCAGTGGCCTGTTAAGGGGCCTAGTGGTGTGTCCGGGGCTTTGTGGTGCTGTTAGCCAGAGTGGCCCCGGCTGGGCCCCTGGCCCCAGGAGCACTCCAGGCTGCTGATGCTGTAACCAGAGCTGTGGAGGTCAGAAGAGCAGAACCGGCCCCTCCCTCCCAGCCCCGACCCCATCACAGGCCCTGTAGGAGTCTCGTCCAGCCCTGCTCATGTCCTGCTCTCTCTCTTCCTGTCTAGACAGCCCTAACAAGCTTCTCTTTATGGGTGGCTGGTAGCCTCGAGGTTAGAGCATTGGGCCAGTAACCGAAAGGTTGCTGGTTTGAATACCGGAGGTGATAAGGTGAAAAACATCTGTTGCTGTGCCCTTGAACAAGGCATTTAACCCTAATTGCTTCAGGGGCACTGCACAATGGTGACCCTGGCTGTGACCCCACTCCCTGCAGGTGTCTCAGGGGGAATTGGGATACGAAGAAAAAAAAACATTTGCATTACACACTTGTGTGTAACAGGACAAACTGAACACCCCCCAAATTATTATTTAACAACCCCATCTGATTTCTCTGAGATGGTGGGGGGATACTGGTTACCTTCCCCCAGGTAGAGGAGGCCAGGGGAAGCTTGCGTCAGTCTGTAGCGTGGGGATTGGATTGGGAAGGTAAAGCCTGGCCTCCTGTAGAGCTGTGGCTCTGGACAGCAGCACTACCAACCATCACTCTGTAGACTTTCTTTAAAAATATATACATTTTCAAGATATTGTAATGTAAATGTAATGTGTCAAATACAGTAGGTAGATGTGTGGGTTGGAGACTGAGCTGAGAGATCAGTCAGATTAGTGTGATCAGGTAATTAACATCAGTGCTGTAATGGCTGCTGTAATGGCCCCCATCACTAAGCCGGACGTGCGTGTTTATCCTCTGAGCAAGTCTCTTGTTGAACCTCATCTGCACTCCTGCCCTCTGACATTCCCGAAAAGATGTGATTTGCTCACACTGCTCTGAGACAGAGGGCTAGGGGCGGATGGCTGGGGCAGAACAGGGGAAGAGGAAGCTGTCAGATAAGCCTCTCTCTCTTTCTGTTTTTCTCCCTCACCCTCTCTTTCTCTCTCTCACACTCTCTCCTTGCTCTCTCTCTCGCCATCTCTTTCTTAGAAAATGATTAGAGAGTTAGACGGGCATAACTGTATAATGTGTGAGAGAGAAACCTCAAAGTCATCACTCCATGGCTGACAGACTGTTTCTTCCACTGCACAGTATCACAGCAACAACATGTACACTGTCTGCTCTGCTACTCCAACGAAGGAAACAAAGAAAGGGCTGTGCAATCTTAAGACTCTGATCTAAAACAGGCCCGAAGCTGGGTGGAGAAAGTGTTCCTAGCACACATTCTGTTATCAACAAGTGTTCGATAGCAAACGAAACACGGAGGAGTAGGACAGTAGGACACTGCAACAGACACACATTCGTTTAGCACATGTAAGCCACTCTGGTATCAGGCACTGCAGGCCTCTTGGGAATGTGAGTGATCTACCTAGGCGAACCCGATTTGAGGTAGATCTGACCAAAACATAATCTTGTTTCTGATCCTATTGTTTCGTCTCAATGAGGAAGTTAGTTTGGAGCGTATGTGTTTTACTGCATCGTACTGCAGAGCTGATAGTGACCGACTGGGTCATCTCAATGCACCCTGCCACCCTGTGGTGAGCTCCTGCCATTACAACAGCCGTGTAGTAGCAGATTGAACTTGACAATGAAATGTAGGGTCTTTTCAACATCCTCCACCAGACAGTCATTATTATTATGGGAGTCGCAGTGGCGTCAGTAACACTCTCTGTGTATCTCTGTCTCTGTGTCCAGGCATGTCCCCTGGAGTAAAGAAGACAGAGATGGACAGCCCGTCTCCTCAGGAGAGCTCCCCACGTCTCGGCTTCACACAGCACCACCGGCCCGTCATCGCAGTGCACAGTGGTCAGTACACACAGTCTTACGCATGTCACCCACCCACACACATTTACAGGAGACATCTTGTCACTGTTGCCACAATCTACCAAGCCTGAGGCGCGTACTTCTCCTAGGATGTGAGTTGTGAGAAGAATGCAGTCGGAAAAGAGAGAATGCATGTTTCATATGTCAGAAAATACATGTTTCATACGTCAGAAAAGACATGTTTCATACGTCAGAAAAGACATGTTTCATACGTCAGAAAAGACATGTTTCATACGTCAGAAAAGACATGTTTCATACGTCAGAAAAGACATGTTTCATACGTCAGAAAAGACATGTTTCATATGTCAGAAAAGACATGTTTCATACGTCAGAAAATACATGTTTCATACGTCAGAAAAGACATGTTTCATATGTCAGAAAAGACATGTTTCATACGTCAGAAAATCGACCCTTCTTCATAGTTAAGATATTATCTAAAAGTTTGCCATTTTTTTTATGTCTGTACCTGTTGAGGTCATCCTGGTGTAGGTACTGACTGCAGGCATTATGCTTAAACAAGACACGCTTCCTTTTAGACAATGCATTATTTTGTTTTTTTTATTGAACTGCCCGTTAACACTTTCTGACAGGTAATTGTTTGTGGAGACAATGAAGAGTAATCTATGAGCAGGTAGCGTTCCCCAGCCAAACGTCTGCTGGATGATGCATGAACAATTAAAGCTGCAGTTAAAACGAATTGGCTATGTTAATGCGTGGTCCTGATAAATAATAGTTGCCATACAAAATGTCATAAGCTCACGCAACAGATACTGTACCAAAGGAGAGTCGGAAAGATTGAGTAATTTCATTGTTTTTGCAAAAGCACATATCTTCAATGTCACTTATCTTATCTCAAGCGTATCATCATTGTGGACCATGAAAAAGTACATTTATGTACATATTCTCTCTCTCTCTCTCTCTCTTTCTCTCTCTTTCTCTCTCTCGCTGTCTTTTTTCCTCTCTTTTCTCCCTCTCCCTCTCTCTCTTTCTCTCGCTGTCTTTCTTCCTCTCTTTTCTCCCTCTCCCTCTCTCTCTTTCTCTCTTTGTCTCTCTTTCTCTCTCTGTCTTTCTTTCTCTCGCTGTCTTTCTTCCTCTCTTTTCTCCCTCTCTCTCTCTCTCTCTCTCTGTCTTTCTTTCTCTCGCTGTCTTTCTTCCTCTCTTTTCTCCCTCTCCCTCTCTCTCTCTCTCTCTCTGTGCAGGGATCTCTCGGAGTCCGCACCCCTCCTCGTCTTTGCACTTCCCCACCACCTCCATCCTGCCCCAGTCCACCTCCTACTTCCCCCACACCGCCATCCGCTACCCGCCACACCTCAGCTCCCAAGATCCGCTGAAGGACCTGGTCTCCCTGGCCTGTGACCCGTCCAACCAGCAGCCCAGCCCAGTGAGTCCAGCCCATCTAACAACTCTAACTAGGGCCCCGAGTTTGTCCTGGTCAGGTCATTTGGTCAGTAAAACTTCTGCCCCCTACTCATTACTCATACTAGATAGGAACCCAGTAGAGAAAGTTGGCCTCCTGTTCACCATGTTTTATGTGTTCATCTAGCAGAACCTGTAGTATGACATCGTCTTTGGACCATGATTTCATGGCAAGACCTTAAGTTTGAGGTAATGTTAGTTAAAGTTCACTCACTCAGAGGGTGTGGTTTATTCAGAGAACTGTGTTATTTCCATCTGTTGTTTAAATTCATTTGTTTATTTATTTATTTGGATCACCATTAGCTTTTACCGAGGCAGCAGCTATTATAGATTCACCTAATCGTTTGTTTGATATTTAATTCCTTCATGCTTCCTGTTTCCTATGTCGTCACCCTGTCTCAAATGGCCTGTAGACTGTATGAAATGCCATTTCATTCCCATATTCTCCCCCACCGTGGTCTTTACTAGTGGACTGGGGATACTCTACTGTAGGTGACATAACCTGAGAGAGCGGCAGGATTCCCTCACGTAGCTGTTACTCCCCCTCCCCTCTGCTCCAGACTGCAGAATGGAGACACCACAGCCCTGCGTGACTCTCAGATTGATTAACACTCCCTGAAGTTGGCAATAATTCAATAGATCTGTAGCCACAAAATCATTGTAATAACTATATGTGTTTTAGCCAACTTCTTAGATTTTTACCGTCATTCAATGTGTTGGCTGTCTGGTAGTACAGTAGTGGTGAATCCCCCGTCACATAGAGGAAAATAAGCCTTCAGTCTTCCTGCTCTGTTTAGACTCAGCCTGCAACCCTGCTGATCCTGGGACCCGACCAGCTCCTCAGACATGGTTACATTCATTACCAATATGTGACACAGACCTGAGAGGACCTGCCACTGCACCACATGCAAATGACCCCCCCTCCCTGCTTTAAATAGGCTGGCATTACAAGCCAGGTTGCTCAATGAAGCTGTCATACTGTTTCTGTATTGACTTGAAAGGGGTGAAGGGATGGAGGGAAGGGGTGGGGGTAGGCGCACTAGAGGAATGAACCTGAAGGAGATTCCAGTAGGTCTCTGGCGGTGATGCTGATGTTGGCAGAGTGCACAAGTCTGGCACAGGGAGAGAGGAGAGGATAGACATTTACTTGTATCAGAAGTGCCCCCAGCAGCAGCCACGCTGGGCTCTGCTCGGCCAAGTTTCTGCAGAGTCATTGAAATTCCCCCTGCTGCAGTGCGACTGCAGCCAGGCAGTCACAAAGGACGAACGCATGGCACCACAATGTAGCTGACTCATTTGCTCATCCATTGTTGTGGAGGACAGTGAGTGAGCAGTCCTCTCCTCTGGAGAGAGGAGAGTATCTGAAAGCAAGGCCAGCCAGGGTAAGAGCAGCCATGGATGGAGGGGTGGATGGATGACTAGCTGAGCAGTGCAGTGCCCTGGACATTACTCGCTCTACCTCTTCTCTCCCTCACACACCAGTGGAGGCTGCTGAGGAGAGGACGGCTCATAATAATGGTTGGACCGGAGCAAATGGAATGGCATTAAACACCTGGAAACCATTCCACTGATTCCAGTCCAGTCATTACCACGAGCCCGTTCTCCCCAAATTAAGGTGCCACCAACCTACAGTCACACACACACACCTGATGGAAAGAGAAAGCATGTGAGAGAGAGACAGAGAAATAGTTGAAGAGAGACAGGGACAGTGCTGTGGCATGTAGTATTCTACCATCTGTGCTACAGCAGTAAAGCTCCCCTACTCCTCCCCACTCCCCCAGAGCTGACGTGTTCCCTCCTCTCTCCCTTCACAGCTGACATGTTCCCTCCTCTCTCCCTTCACGACTGACGTGTTCCCTCCTCTCTCCCTTCACAGCTGACGTGTTCCCTCCTCTCTCCCTTCACAGCTGACATGTTCCCTCCTCTCTCCCTTCACAACTGACGTGTTCCCTCCTCTCTCCCTTCACGACTGACGTGTTCCCTCCTCTCTCCCTTCACGAATGACGTGTTCCCTCCTCTCCCTTCACAGCTGACGTGTTCCCTCCTCTCTCCCTTCACAGCTGACGTGTTACATTTACGTTACATTTATGTAATTTAGCAGACACTCTTATCCAGAGCGACTTACAGTAGTGAATGCATACATTTCTTTCCGTACTGGTCCCCCGTGGGAATCGAACCCACAACCTTAGTGTTGCAAACACCATGCTCTACCAACTGAGCCACACGGGACCACAGCTGACGTGTTCCCTCCTCTCCCTTCACAGCTGACGTGTTCCCTCCTCTCTCCCTTCACGACTGACGTGTTCCCTCCTCTCTCCCTTCACGACTGACGTGTTCCCTCCTCTCTCCCTTCACAACTGACGTGTTCCCTCCTCTCCCTTCACAGCTGACGTGTTCCCTCCTCTCTCCCTTCACGACTGACGTGTTCCCTCCTCTCCCTTCACAGCTGACGTGTTCCCTCCTCTCTCCCTTCACGGCTGACGTGTTCCCTCCTCTCTCCCTTCACAGCTGACGTGTTCCCTCCTCTCTCCCTTCACAGCTGACGTGTTCCCTCCTCTCTCCCTCCACGACTGACGTGTTCCCTCCTCTCTCCCTTCACAGCTGACGTGTTCCCTCCTCTCTCCCTTCACAGCTGACGTGTTCCCTCCTCTCTCCCTTCACGACTGACGTGTTCCCTCCTCTCTCCCTTCACAGCTGACGTGTTCCCTTCACTCTCCCTTCACAGCTGACGTGTTCCCTCCTCTCTCCCTTCACAACTGACCTGTTCCCTCCTCCCTCCCTTCACAGCTGACGTGTTCCCTCCTCTCTCCCTTCACAGCTGACGTGTTCCCTCCTCTCTCCCTTCACAGCTGACGTGTTCCCTCCTCTCTCCCTTCACAGCTGACGTGTTCCCTCCTCTCTCCCTTCACAGCTGACGTGTTCCCTCCTCTCTCCCTTCACAGCTGACGTGTTCCCTCCTCTCTCCCCTCACAGCTGAATGGCAGTGGTCAAGTGAAGTTGCCCAGTCACTACATCTCCTCCCAGATGCTGGCGCCTCCTCCGCCCCCCGGCATGCCCCGTCTGACGCTGCCCTCCGACTCCAAGTCCAGCACCACCACCTCGGACGGGGGAGCCAACTCCCCCACATCACCCAGTAAGTGGGCCGTTGGTGAGCCTGCTACTCCCAGCCTCTAGGTCTTCAGTGACTATAGTTTTTGTGTGTGTGTGTGTGTGTGTGTGTGTGTATCGGGTTGTTATACAGAGAATGACTCATTTGATTGGATGATTCATGTCATTTTCTAAAACCTGTGCCCTGAACCCATCACACTTATGTGCTGGATGTGATTATAAAAAACAAAGCATAAATGATTCAGCACCTGAAGGGTGAGGCTATTGTCTCTCAGTCCTTTATGAGAGAGAGAGAGAGAGAGAGAGAGAGAGAGAGTAGAGAGAGAGAGAGAGAGAGGAGAGAGAGAGAGAGAGAGAGAGAGAGGAGAGAGAGAGAGAGAGGAGAGAGAGAGAGAGAGAGAGAGAGAGAGAGAGAGAGAGAGGAGAGAGAGAGAGAGAGAGAGAGAGAAAGCATTCAGGCGTTGCAGACTTGTAATACAACTCCTACTCCCACCGTCATTAATCACCATCATCTAATTAAGAGACACGCAGGACAGATCAATATGCGTACCTACTACCGTGAGGACGCTGTAACAATACCAATAAATCCTCATGTGGGATTTTGATTGAAATCTCTGCAAGTTCCTCCACTATGTCAGCTTCCATTCAGTCAATCTTTATTGGAAAGTTACAGTACAAAGTTTGTTGGATGCTGACATAAATGAACAGTGATTAACTGTCCATAGATCAGTGACCAAGATGTGACCTATTATGATGTGATCAGTGACCTACTATGATGTGATCAGTGACCTACTATGATGTGATCAGTGACCTACTATGATGTGATCAGTGACCTACTATGATGTGATCAGTGACCTGCTGTGATGTGATCAGTGACCTACTATGATGTGATCAGTGACCTACTATGATGTGATCAGTGACCTACTATGATGTGATCAGTGACCTGCTGTGATGTGATCAGTGACCTACTATGATGTGATCAGTGACCTACTATGTGACCAAGATAAGTTATGATAAAAATCAGTTCTGATATATGCTCTGAGGTCTTGTATTGCGGCCAAGTATTTCAAAGTCATGCATATTCCAAATTAAGATGACAATTTGACTTAGTGTCTATATGCAAACTCTGCCTGTCTGGAAACACACTGAGGCAGGCCAATTCCCTTCAAATAACGGTCAAATAACACATCTGCCATTCTTAATGTCTACCGTGATTTACATAACAAGCCATGAAGTTCTAAGTGTCATCTCTCTCTCTCTCTCTCTCTCTCTCTCTCTCTCTCTCTCTCTCTCTCTCTCTCTCTCTCTCTCTCTCTCTCAGCATACTCAGCTCCAGGGACGCCCCCTGCCAACCGCCCCTTTGTAGGGATTGGACCCCGAGACCCTGGCGGACTCTACCAGGCACAGGTACAGAGCACAGATAACTATACTGGAGAAAAGCAACTCCGATTTCTCCGTTTTCTGTTTCACACTTGTTGATCTATATACTCATTTGAATATTCTTTATCACTATGATTTAAGAAAGTTGCTGATGTCATGCATACCAAAGGCCTCTACTCCTGTTGGCAGTTCAGAGCTGTAAACTCTCTCACCCCCCTGGCTTTGTTCCTCGCTCTGATATCAAAACCATATGTCTATGTTCAATTATAGATCTGAGGGCATTAGCTAGGATCTGCCTCAGGGTCTGAATGTTCACAGCCAGCCCAGGACCCTTTTGAGGTAACAGGGCTTTTCCCTGTGTGAGAGAGATTCACATGGCTAAAAGCATTTCTCTCTTACATTTACCTCAGAGTGAGGTCTTGGTTATTCACGGTTAACACTCGTGGCTTTCACTTCCATTTAGAGATAGATGAGTCTTGAATTTGGACGACCAACTTTAAACGTTAAAGTTGGTCTCACTGTTTTGCTGTTTTGCAAGACTAAAAGACCAACTAAACACAATACCTCTATATGTGCCAATGTGGCTGCAGAGCTGAGGCATTTGGGGCTTTCTGCTGCATTGCAGTGCTCCCTGCTCCATAAAAAGTGCAAGTGCACCTCAGCGAGGCGTGTGATGATGTAAAGTGAGAGAGGGAGAGAATGAGTGAGAAAGAGTCCGCTGAGCTAGGAGAGGTCTGTTGGTGCCTGCCGACCTGCCTGCCTGCCTGCCTGCCTGCCTGCCTGCCAGCCTGCCAGCCAGCCTGCCTGCCTGCCTGCCTGCCAGCCTGCCAGCCAGCCAGCCTGCCTGCCTGCCTGCCTGCCTGCGTGTGTGTGTTTAGGAATGTAACTTGAGAGGTGAATTAGATCTAAAGCACAATGGCAGAGTCAGCAGATCTGGCCAGGAGAAACATGAAAGAACACAGGGATCCTGCACATGCAATAGTAACCAACACAGTGTAATGCAATAAGACAGGGACAATGCTACACCCCAGGCTACATTTTATTTTGTTGTAACCCAACTAACGTTGCAAAGGGAAGGTATACTACTGGAAATGTTCGACGTTTACCAGTAAACTACCATAATTCTGGTCACTTTCAAGGATTTTATGTAATTTATCACAAGACATCTAGTGGCCCTTTTGGGTAATTCAAATTATCACAGATGTCTGTAATTATCTTTGGCCCTATGTGTGACCATATCACATGTAAAATATATAAAATAATATGATTGTAAAATAAACAATAGAATGACAAAGCTGTAAAACATTATCCTAAATATAAACCATCAATTTAGTGAATACAATTGGTGTTTAACATGAGGGTTTCAGCATGAAATATCATTTTATATTTTATACACACTAATTTATTTCACTATTTAATATGTATTTGTTGTCGATGTTTTGGCGTCAAACTGGTGGCAGTTGTGAAAAAGGTCGATAGTTGGAAAAATTGCAGTTAACTGAGAGGAGGGGAGGGGGAGGGGATGGAGGAGCCTATTCAGGATGGTCACGTCCAGGACTGTCTGGTTGCTAAGGGAAACCAGACATGATGTAATTGCAGGATGCACTTGGACTTCAGGGAGTGGGAAAGAAACAAAGTCAAGCCTATCCAGCTCTAGTCATTCTTCTAGCGATCCGTCCACTGCGCAAAAAAAGCTGGGATTGATTGAAAACCTGCTCCAGTGCATGCAGTGTGTACTGTGGAGTGTGTGTGTGTGTGCGTGTGTGCGTGTGTGTGTGTGTGTGTGTGTGTGTGTGTGTGTGTGTGTGTGTGTGTGTGTGTTTGTCACTATTGGTTACATTTTAATTATCTCATCATTTTCTTTTGGATAGTAGTAAGGTTTTTTTTTCTTCTGAAAAATACATCATCATAATGACTCAAAGGCAGCATAGTAATATAATAATATACACAGAGTGTACAAAATATTAAGAACACCTTCCAAATATTGAGTTTGCACCTCCCCTTTTGCCCTCAGAACAGCCTCAATATGTCAGGGAATGGACTCTACAAGGTGTTGAAAGCGTTCCACAGGGATGCTGGCCCATGTGGACTCCAATGCTTCCCACAATTGTGTCAAGTTGGCTGGATGTCCTTTGGGTGGTGGACCATTATCGATACACACGGGAAACTGCTGAGCATGAAAAACCCAGCTGCATTGCATTTCTTTACACACTCAGTCCGATGGCCATGGCACCTACTACCATACCCCATTCAAAGGCACCTACATTAAATATTGTGTCTTGACCATTCAACCTCTGAATGGCACACACACACAATCGTGGCTCATTTGTCTCAAGGCTTAAAAGTCCTTCTTTAACCTGTCTCCTCCCCTTCATCTACACTGATTGGAGTAGTGACATCAATAAGGGATCATAGCTTTCACCGTGATTCACCTGGTCAGTCTGTCATGGAAAGAGCAGGTGTTCCTAATGTTTTGTACACTCAGTGTAAGGCCAGTGAGTTCAGTACAATAGTGTGCTGCGTTGAGGGGACAGCTGGGTAGCTCTCCTGCTACCCTCTAACTGTGGAGCTCTGTCCCAGCTCTGTATTTTCATAGCTATGCTTTCCCCACCGGGGGAAACATTTTGCAAGAAACAAAATATTGTTTTTGGAGTGAGACACTCACCACAGTTAACCTTGATTGGCTGCAGTTGCTTGTCTTTCCAATCACTAAAATGTTCTTTTGGTTCCTCGGAAGCGTGTATAATATGCAAATAATGAAGTTAATGAAATAAGTTATGCAACATGAGTGCTGAAAGAAAAGGTGAACGCCTTTCCTAAGCAACAGAGAGAAATTAGAAGACTACCTATTTTTCTTTGCAGCATATTTGGAACCTCCTCCGTTCTCTAAATGTAATTCCTGTTTCCTCGTAGTTCACCATTAAATCATAACATTTGAAGGGACCTAAAGGACTTTTACTTGAAACTTTAAGATGACTTCAACATTTTGTTTTTATTTTAGTAAGCACACTCATTGCCATGGTACACTATTGAGATGCATCATTCATATCACAGGCAATAGGATGAATGTATTTACCATGAATTGGTTGTGAACAAACGAGTGGTACGGGAGAGAGGCTTCCACCAAGAGGTCATAGAGGGAACTACTGCTTCACTGATTGCTCCTCCCTTCGCTGTTGTCCAAAGTTCATTCATAGTTACATGAATTGTTACAATGGGAGTCCTTGAATAATTGAGGGATTGACTTTATTTATGTACTGTAGCCTCACACGTTAATATGTTGATGATAGTGTGTTGTGCTCTGGTTTGGCCTGTACATTACTGTGTTGGACTATAGGGCCAGTACTACTGCATCTTCAAACAGTCTCCAGTCTCACTACTACATGTCATATCACTCCCATTAAACATGTGTCTTTCCTTTCCCAAGTATGAAGAGGAGTTGGACACAGCTGGTTGTTTGCTCCAGCTCCACTGACCGTAATGTCAGCACAACCTCAGGGCTCTCTGTGGCTCTAGGCCTAGGGCTCCTGCTATTGACCTAAATCTGGGCCTTTGCAAAGCAAGTTCATCACTGTTACAATATATTGTAAAGAGAGAGACTTGTTCTGTTTTGAGGAAGGAGTCTGAGCCCAATGCAGAGAGGTCTGGCAAAGCTTATGCTTATTTGTAAAGAGAGAGCCCCAGGAGGTTGCCACAGAAATGCCTAAATGAGAGGGGGGAATTCACAATGTAAATTGCCAGGCTCCACTGAGGCAAGTATTGTGTTTCTATAACGTAAACTGAAAATGTATTGAATCATGACTGGCTTCTTGAGAGCGGAGGTAGATTGTATATTTACCCCCCCCCCCCCCCGAATGGCATGCGGCCATTTTAATTCATTGCATCGATGAGATCCAAAACTTAACACATTTGTTGATTCAATTATGCCAGTAGTAGAAGGCTCTGGATACTGTGTTGAATGCTGCAGTAATTTTTTTGTCAATTGCTAAGATATGGTGCCTGTAGCCTACAGTATAGGCATTTACCCTCTGCACTCTTTAAGAACTCTGCTGTATGGACACAGGGAAGACAGCAGCTCCAGTCATTACAGTAGGCTCTATCCCCATAGACTCAACAAGCAAGGGGCCCTCCAGAGTTCACTCTCCTGGCACAGACCTTCATCGCCCCCTGCTTTGACTGGCAACCTCCATTGTGGCCTTTCCTATGAGCCAGGCAACTCCACTGAATTACAATACTGCCTCTTTAATGTGGCTTTGGCTTGGTTTCTCCCAACCCTGCTCAGCAGTTTGTTTCCAAACCCCATTTCAAAGTTTTTCCAAGAGCCTGTCCATAGCTCCATAGCTCACTCCTCATTCCCCCAGAATACAGTGATAAGTAGGTACAAATTTGTACATCTGTGAATGATGAAGCGCCACTACATCGAGGTTATAAGCATACTAGCAGGCTCACTGCAGTGTGTGTGTGTGTGTGTGTGTGTGTGTTATCATTCGCTGTGTGTATTTGTTCGCAGTGTGCTTGCGTGTGTGCGTGTGTGTGTGTGTGTGTGTGTGTGTGTGTGTGTGTGTGTGTGTGTGTGTGTGTACCTGGTGAACAGTGGGCAGGCAGGAGTTAAGAGACTGGAGCCATGGACCACAAGGTATTTTACTCTGAGCATTAACAAAGAATAGGCAAGAGGTTTCCTTTTTAAACTTGATTAAATCAGTACAATTGGGTGCAGTTAAAGAGGTCTGTTTGAGGGCTGTTAAAATGACATAAACCTTGGTGGAAAATGTTAAGATGGGGGCTGAGGGTACGTGTTTAATTTTATTTTATTCAGTCCTGTCAATTGTTTTTGTAAAATTTCCGTGGTCTGCAGGCAAATGCCAAAGTCCTAGTATGTTTTTTTAAAAGGTTTGGGTGGAATCCTGCTGGGATCTTTCTTGCTGTAGCAGCTCTTTTACTCCATATTATTTTGAATTGCTCCATTTGGTTGGTCATCCTGACTGAAGTGTTTGGGCCCCATTAGTGGAGAAGACACTGATTGCAGAACACTGTGAAAATAAAGCACTGTGTCTGGAGTTGGCCACAAAACTACCTTGGTCATGCATTATTCACAATCACTACTATTCACATGGCATCTCATACTGTACAGTAGGCCCAAAACAACACTGACATGCGCTGTGAACGCACACACTCACACACAGGGTTTACAATTACATAATAATATTCAACACACTGACAGGAATTCTTAGCCCTCTTAATATTAGTTGTTGAAGCAAAACATCATTATGTTGAATTTATGCACTTGATGTAGACATAAAAGTTCAACTGTTTATCATACGACATATATAACTGCCAAAATAAAGGAAACGCCAATATAAAGTGTCTTAATAGGGAGCGTTGGGCCACCATGAACCAGAACACCTTCAATGCACCTTGGCAAAGATTCTACAAGTGTCTGGAATTCTATTGGAGGGATGCGACACCATTCTTCCACAAGAAATTATATAATTTGGTGTTTTGTTGATGATGGTGGAAAACGCTGTCTCAGGCTCCGCTTCAGAATCTCCCATAAGTGTTCAATTGGGTAGGGATCTGGTGACTGAGACGGCCATGACTAATGGTTTACATAGTTTTCATGCTCATCAAACCATTCAGTGACCACTCGTGGCCAGGGACGGATTAAGAAATCATAGGCCCTCGGGGCTTTGTTTTTTTTTCTTGCCACCTCCCCTCGTCCCCCCCTCGTCCACCAAGATGCAATTTGATGCGTGGTAAATTTACTGTTGAAGAAAAATACCCTTTATAATAAAGCCAATAACGTTTGCCATGTGGCATAGGCTACAGTTGAGCAGAAGCGTTTTTTAGGATTTCTACACATGGGAAACATTTTTGCAGGGTATGAAAAAAATCAGCCCCTTAAAAACACATTTCATGCAATTCTACATAATTTACATGACAGAAGACATTAGCAGAATTTTTTTTAATACCACACAAATTACCGAAATGATTGGCTACTCTGACACCACAAAATGAGATCAACCTGGTATTGAATTCAAACAAACAATAGCCCAGGCCAATGAAGCGACACACAGATTGTACAATATTAGGAGCCAATATATATATATATATATATATACTATATATACAGTGTCAGTCAAAAGGTTAGACACACCTACTCATTCAAGGGTTTTTCTTTATTTTTACTATTTTCTACATTGTAGAATAATAGTGAAGACATCAAAACTATGAAATAACACATGGAATCATGTAGTAACCAAAAAAGTATTTAACAAATTATTAAAAGTAGTCACCCTTTGCCTTGATGACAGCTTGGCATTCTTGATGCAACTCTTGGCATTCTCTCAACAAGCTTCATGAGGTAGTCACCTGGAATGCATTTCAATCCATTTTAGAATAAGGCTGTAATGTAACAAAATGTGGAAATGGTCGGAATACTTTCCGAAGGCACTGTATGTCTATGGCTACAACGCAACAAGCTGTAGCCTGTATTTGTCTCGCATCCTGCCTAGACTGCAGCGTTCCCGACTGTAGACATACCGGTAACTGCCAAAATAAAGGAAACACTTGAGTAAACAAGGGATGTTATGGTGTGAGGTGCATTCTCCTGGCATGGTTTAGGTCAACTTGTAGAATCTATGCCAAGGCGCGTTGAAGCTGTTCTGGCAGCTTGTGGTGGCGCAACATCCTTTTAAGACACTTTAGTTTCAAGTTTTAATTTCACATGCAGTGAAATGCCTTTCTTTCTAGCTCTAACCCCAACAATGCAGTAATCAATAACAATGTAATACTAACAATATCAAGGTAGAACAAAAACACACAATATATAAAAACAAGAAATAAGAAGAACCTGATAAAGTAAGTAAGCATATCAATATAAAGGGTCAGTTCCAGGACCATATTTACCATGTGCAGGGATACTGTCGTGATAGAGGTAGATATGTTTAGGGGTAAGGTGACTAGGCATCAGGATATATGTTAAACAGAGTATCGGCATCGTACGTTATATGATGATTGTATGTTAGTGGGTGTGTGTAGAGGCAGGATAACTGTATGTGCATATTATGTATGTGTGAGAAAATGATAGAGTGTTTTTATATGTGTTGGAGTATCAGTGTGTGTAGGGCCCTGTGAGTGTGCATAGAGACAGTGTAAAAATAAGAATAAAATACAAGGGTCAACTCAGATAGTCTGTGCAGCCATTTTGTTAGCTATTTAGTTCGCTATTTAGCAGTCTTATGGCATGTGGATGCTGTTCAGAAGCCTGTTGGTGTCAGA
The DNA here is from genome assembly GCF_901001165.1 of Salmo trutta. NCBI lineage: Eukaryota > Metazoa > Chordata > Actinopteri > Salmoniformes > Salmonidae > Salmo > Salmo trutta. The sequence goes on along the minus strand of NC_042960.1, from coordinate 50,834,892 downwards.
CTTGATGCACCAATACCGCTTGCCGTGCAGAAGTAGAGTGAACAGTATTGGGTAGCTGGAGTATTTCATTATTTTCCGGGCCTTCCTTTCTCACCACCTGATATAGAGTTCCTATGTTGGTGTTTCCTTAATGTTGGCAGATACCTTATGTGCTTGTGGTAAAACTTGAGGCACAGTTGTTCTTTTATAAACTATGGGCTTGCGCACAGACTCACACAATTGACCAGTCACATTTATTTATTATGCAGTTCATTTTTTAATTTGTATTAATCAGTTACCCAATCAAGGCAGCTACCCACGTGGGCCCCTACCTCCTCTCCTCGCCCCATCTGAGGATTTTTTGGGGCTGCCTCTTGGGCCCCCCACAGGCCTGGGCCCAGGGGCTTCAGCCCTGATAAGCCCCTGCATTAAACCGGCCCTGCTCTTGCCCTGTGGATTGGGGCCTTGCCATGGTAGTCAAAATAATGGCCTGCCCAGCATTTTTATGGCCCTAAGCATGATGGGACGTTCATTTCTTAAATAACTCAGGAACCACACCTGTGTGCCAACACCTGCTTTCAATATACTTTATGTCCCTCATTTAATCAAGTGTTTCCATTATTTGGGCAGTTACCTGTACATTGACTGTGATAATCTGCAGTGTACTCAAATGTGAAAATCGAGAGAAACAATGTTTTCTTATTGTCTTCTTTGAATATCAATGAAAAATGTCCGCCATTCATGTGTAATCTGAAAATGTTTGCTCTTTTTTTCAGTCCTGGTACCTGGGGAACTAAACAACACAAGGATAAGCGAAAAGGGCATGGACACGTGGATTTGAGATTCAACACTTTTTGTGAAAAAAAAAAAAAAAAAGATGCAAGAGGGAAATGTATATATATGCAGTATATATACAGTATGTATATATATAAATATATGTGTGCATATATATTTATATATGTATATCAACATAAAATATGCTTCAACACACCTTTTTGGAATAAAAGACAGAGGGGGAGAGAGCGAGGCCAAGGAGAGAAAGAAGATAGAAAGAGAAGAGGATGTTTGGCAGCCAAAATTAACTGTGGGGCAGAGACATGACCCCATGAACCCAGTCCCCCCCCCTCCTCCGCTACAGGTGCTGCTTCTTCATATATGCAAAATAAGTATCCTTTATTTTCTTAATCAACATGAAAGAGAAGAATTCAGTTCCAGTGATCATACTTCTGGGACGGTAAAAACATATTCTTTTTGAAAGTAGGGAGGGGAGGCTGGTTGCGCATGGTCAATAACCTCCCTTTACCTGCAGAAACAAAAGTCTACTTTTCATCAAATTTGATAGACAATCATGTAGTTACTTTGTTTAAAGGGGGGGGAGGATTTTCAAGATTTCCTTTAACACAGTCCATTTTTGGTCATTTTTTTTAATAAACACTGAGCTACAGTGGCTTGCGAAAGTATTCACCCCCTTGGCATTTTTCCTATTTTGTTGCCTTCAAACCTGGAATTAAAATGGATTTTGGGGGGGTTTGTATCATCTGATTTACACATCATGCCTACCACTTTGAAGATGGTAAATATTTTTTATTGTGAAACAAACAAGAAATAAGAAAAAAAAATTAACTTAAGTGTGCATAACTATTTACCCGCCCCCCCCCCCCAAAAAGGTCAATACTTTGTAGAGCCACCGTTTGCAGCAATTACAGCTGCAAGTCTCTTGGGGTATGTCTATAAGTTTGGCACATCTAGCCTCTGGGATTTTTGCCCATTCTTCAAGGCAAAACTGCTCCAACTCCTTCAAGTTGGATGGGTTCCACTGGTATACAGCAATCTTTAAGTCATACCACAGATTTTCAACTGGATTGAGGTCTGGGCTTTGACTAGGCCATTCCAAGACATTTAAATGTTTCCCCTTAAACCACTCAAGTGTTGCTTTAGCAGTATGATTAGGGTCATTGTCCTGCTGGAAGGTGAACCTCCGTCCCAGTCCATAATCTCTGGAAGACTGAAACAGGTTTCTCTCAAGATTATCCCTGTATTTAGCGTCATCCATCATTCCTTCCATTCTGACCAGTTTCCCAGTCCCTGCTGATGAAAAACATCCCCACTGCATGATGATGCCACCACCATGCTTCACTGTGGGGATGGTATTCTCGGGGTGATGAGAGGTGTTGGGTTTGCACCAGACATAGTGTTTTTGTTGATGGCCAAAAAGCTCAATTTTAGTCTTATCTGGCCAGAGTACCTTCTTCCATATGTTTGGGGAGTCTCCCACATGCCTTTTGGCGAACACCAAACGTGTTTGCTTATTTTTTTCTTTAAGCAATGGCTTTTTTTCTGGCCACTCTTCCGTAAAGCCCAGCTCTGTGGAGTGTATGGCTTAAAGTGGTCCTATGGACAGATACTCTAATCTCCGCTGTGGAACTTTGCAGCTCCTTCAGGGTCATCTTTGGTCTCTTTGTTGCCTCTCTGACTAATGACCTCCTTGCCTGGTCTGTAAATTTTGGTGGGCGGCCCTCTCTTGGCAGGTTTGTTGTGGTGCCATATTCTTTCCATTTTTTAATAATGAATTTAATGGTGCTCCGTGGGATGATCAAAGTTTCTGATATGTTTTTATAACCCAACCCTGATCTGTACTTCTCCACAACTTTGTCCCTGACCTGTTTGGAGAGCTACTTGGTCTTCATGGTGCCGCTTGCTTGGTGGTGCCCCTTGCTTCATAGCAAAGGGGGTGAATACACATGCACGCACCTCTTTTCTGTTTTTTATTTTTAGAATTTTTCGAAACAAGTTATTTTTTTCATTTCACTTCACCAATTTGGACTATTTTGTGTATGTCCATTACATGAAATAAAAATCCATATAAATTACAGGTTGTAATGCAACAAAATAAGAAAAACGACAAGGGGGATGAATACTTTTGCAAGGCACTGTAAGTGTCTTTTCTGAGGCACGGATCAGAAGGATCAGGTTTTAGAGCAGTACTGAGCATTGCGAAAGGACAGGTACTGTAACAGGTGTTTGTAAGTCTTCACAATAACTGAGACGCCCTTTTGTGCCTGTCAACTGTTGTGTATTTGTGTTGACATTTGTTTGTGTGTGCATACAATTCAAACATAATGAAACCCCCTCTCCCTATCCTTGCCCCACTCTTGAGATAATATTGCATCAAGTTTTGATTAATGTAGATAACGGGGGTTTATTCTGCATAGTGACAAAGGAGAACAAAAATTGTTTTGTCACTATTGAGAAAGTATTGGGTGTTTTTTGTGTATTCCGTTTAAATTGCATTGGACATTACAGGCATTGCACTACTATAATTAATTAATTTTTCCTTTTTAGCAGCTATCTTTTGGCCTATTCATATTAAAATGCTGCAAGTCAAAGGTAGTTTTAGGATTATGTTGTAGAAACTCCTATGTTGTGTTGTTTAGGTAGCAGGGTACATGAGCTATGAGTGTTTTCTGTCTTGAGCTATCGATTAGAACAATCCAACCCTACTGTGTTTCAGATATTCTGTGCTCTAGTGGAAGTTTCCTTGTGTATGTTGAGGTACAGGGAATCCTGACAGGTTTATGTCATCACGCCGTTCTGGATCTCTCTTTACATTCTGTGTATCTACGTCACATCTTTATTCTTTTACTCATGCTGTTTTTATATAATTGAAAAACAAAAGGAATTTATGATTGTCTTTTGTACAGCAGATCACAGACTTTAGATGAGTCAATGAGATCATTAGAAGCAAGGCTGTAAAGGTAACCATTGATAGTGCCACCATTGGCCCCAGACCTAATGGTTTCTATGCCAACGGCACTGCATGTTTCCATGTGTGCACATGGCAGAATTCTGGCTCAGTGTCCATTACCAGTCTATTTAGTAAGACCTATCTTTAGAGGTTTTGTCCCTGGGTCTCATTTGCTGATGCAATGCAAAGTTTGTGACAACAGACTTTGTTGCAGCATGTTTTGGGATGAATGCAGAATTCATCTTTATAAATAGAAAACAACATCAGGGCTTGAGACTCCTCAATCAAACCCAAACCGTATATACAGCCATGAAAAGTGCCTAAGACATAGCACGAGTTCTTTTCTCCTTTCTTTGTATTTTAGGTTTTGCTTGTTTGAAGTACTGCAAGCCTCAATGACTTCTAGGCAGGCAACAGAAGTGGTGGGAGAGAGAGGTGTGATGCACAGAGGGGGAGAAGGTATGGAGAGCTCACAGCCCTAACCCGTCTCCAGCCAAATGCACCTTCCACGTGTTTTTCTGAGCACAGGCTTCTCATTGGTGGTTAGCTGGGGACAAGCCAAGAAAATACACAACATAAAACCCTGCAATCAGCAATGACATCATGAAACCAACATATCAAAGCGCTATATATATATATATATATATAGAGAGAGAGAGAGAGAGAGAGAGAGAGAGAGAGAGAGAGAGAGAGAGAGAGAGAGAAACTGTATGTATAGTTCAGATATGGCTCATTAAAACAGAAACACTTCTAGGGAATAATGTCATACATGCTGGTTACAAAAAGCTAACCTTTAAATACGGCTTTGCAATGGTGTTCCAATTCACATCTGTTATCTATATACAGAATACCTACAATGACTTGTTTTAAAGGTGCTGATATGAAATGATGCTGATATATATTCATGCATGGTGCTTTCAAAAGAAAATCATGAGATTCTAGCTCTATTGACCACCATAATGCTGACATGGGTGCATGGCAGAAACTCTTACTACCCTTCTGAAGCTTACCCTCCCCCCTAGCCCCTCCTCCCTAGCCCCTCCTCCCTAGCCCCTCCCCCCTAGCCCCTCCTCCCTCTAATCTATGGAACAGAGAGTAAATAATACTGATGGGTTCTTACCTTTTTACCTATTCGTTTGGATTTTTTATTCCCTATTGTTAACTTCTATTTTGCACGATATTTTATATAACACATTATGTGCCTTGCCTTTAGTTAAGAACAATAATACATGATAAAAATTATGTAAATTCATTTCTCTTTTTAGTATAACCGGTAACGCTGCAAAAAAGACAAAAAACATTGCTGCATGTTTGATAGCTTGTCATTATCCAGTTTAGATGAATACAGTAGTAGATTAAAGTAGTGACAGATTGGATTGTCTTTTCACCCTTTTCCCTTTTGTGGGTATTATAGACTAGTATTATAGACTAGTATTATAGACTAGTATTATAGACTAGTATTATAGACTAGTATTATAGACTAGTATTTGTCTTTCCATCACATGGAACCCTTGCTGCATTTGAATCTTGTTCATTTCTTTGTTTTATTGACTCTCGTGGCTTTCCCCTCTCATTATGTCTTCCAGCTTGGTGTAATACAGTATGTGAAATATGCAATTCTCGTTTCCTCTGCTCAGCATTTGCTGAAGTTGTATCTTGCCCCCTTTTTAAAGCTCTTCTTCAATGATAAAGAATGTGTGGCAAGAATGAGTGAAAATGTGCAATTACTCCAATTCAAGGATGGGCAACTTTTCTCCATGCTAGCAAACACAGCTGATTAAACAAATTGCATTTTAATCTGAAGATCATGATTAATTGATTATTGGAGTCAGAGGACTGGAGTTGCTCATCCCAGCTCCAATTCAACATGTTGATTTTTGCCTATTTGATTTTGTTGATTGACTCTGCAGCTGGAGGTCAGGGCTAGAGAGGGTAGAGAGCTGTGAAGGTTGTGTTGTAGGTGACCAGTGATCAGGCTCCTAGCATGGAACAGAGATTTAAAGCACTGAGCTGGGCTCACATTTCCTCCAGCACCATGGCTACTTCTGCCCCTGCAGACATTATTTTTGCCACCAAATGGCCAGAGCTGAATATGGGGTACATTTGGTCCCCCTATGTTCTTACATTACATCCTACTAATCCCCTATACGCAGAAAGGCAAATCCAAGCACTTTAATAACTGTTCAAACGGGAACATCACAAAATAATTAATCTCTATATTAAGACAAGGGAAATTACTCATTTGGAATTGTTTAAGGATAAAGCTGAAGTTTCAGAGACAAATTCTTTACATGGAATGCTAACTGTGTGCTTACATGGAATGCTAACATAATGTGTCAGTGGTGAGCAGTGCACAGTGCTTCACATCTCTCTTTTTGTGTTTGTGTTTTATGTATGAGAGAAAGAGTTTGTGTTTGTGTTTTATGTATGAGAGAAAGAGTTTGTGTTTGTGTTTTATGTATGAGAGAAAGAGTTTGTGTTTGTGTTTTATGTATGAGAGAAAGAGTTTGTGTTTGTGTTTTATGTATGAGAGAAAGTGTGTGTGTGTGTGTGTGTGTGTGTGTGTGTGTGTGTGTGTGTGTGTGTGTGTGTGTGTGTGTGTGTGTGTGTGTGTGTGTGTGTGTGTGTGTGTGTGTGTGTGTGTGTGTGTGTGTGTAAATGTTTATGTGTGTCTAGGTAGCCTCACCTACCATAGTACTTTGTCGGTTCTCAGATTGCACATACATAAATCACCCAATAGCAAAGAGAGAGAGAGATTATTTGGTGTGTTCAAAAACGCTAATTTAGGAAGACTGAAAATCAAAGGAGAGCGAAAAAAATATGTCTTATTTTAGCACCTCTAGATAGAATTGTCTGAGGGGAGTAGAAATGTGTGACAATAAACTAGTGCTGTGAGATGCAATAATGAAAAAATTCCCCTCCCCAATTGTATACCTTGATCAGTAATCTGATGAATGTTTTTGCATCTCACTGCATTTCCATGGGGTTAGGGGGTCAAATTATTTCACTGCGAATATGCACACTACCTGGATTGGTTTGAAATTAAATAATCAAAATCAGTAAAATAAAGTTTCATAACACTGGCTACAATCGAATGTTAAGCTTTATGTACCACGTGTAGATTATTATTTAGATGGTGAGTAAGTCCGTAGTTTAATTTTGAGGTCTTCCACATTTAGGTCCATTGTGTGGAATCTACAAATCCACTTTATGTTGTTTTGAATATTAGCCCTGTACTTCAGAAGTATCGACTGACCAAGTCAGAATCACGGTATAGAGAATGAAAACAACACAAAATCTCTTCATAGCTGACTTGCTGATTTTTTAAAAATATATGTTTTACTGAAAGATGCCAAGATGCTTCATTAGTTTGTTTCTTTTTTTAATTAGAGGGTAGATGATAATGTATCATTTCTTACTACATAGTGTAATGGGAGTATATTGAACAAGAGAGAATATTGTGTATTTTTTCAGCAGGGTCAGAAAAGGCCATGTAAAAGTTTGTTATGCAGTGTACAGTATTGTTTCTGTAATGGATATTGCAATGCTGGTAGCTATTAAAATTTTGCTGCAAGCAATTGAGAATTTAAGAAAAATTCAGAACAAGAGGTATTGTTTACATGCCCGTCTTAAGATCTTGGTGATGACGGTTTATGTGTCCCGGTTCACAGTCCCAGGTTGAAGTGGAGTGCTGTAGCAAAGGCATTCCATCAAATCCATAAGATCCTCAAGCTAAACAAAATGCTGCGATCATTCAGCAAGCAATTTGATATTTGTTAAACAGGTCATGTGTTGAGGCAAGAGTCTGCTCCTGATCAAAGAACGCCCACGTTATGGGTTGTGTGTGTCCCTGGGGTCTTTCATTCATCCAAAAAGGAAAATACCAACTGATGTGTTAACCATACACAACACCGTACAGTCAGTGGTCTATATGGAGCACAAGGCCCACAATCAAGTCACAATATTCTCCTTCTAGTTTTCAGCACAGAGTCCAGTTACTGCTGAAGTATCTGAGGGCTCCAAAGTGCTAATGTTTGGTAGCGCTGAAGAATTCTGAAGCTTACTGTATGTCGACTTATTAGGCATTTCAAAATACTACATTTGTATGCTTTCAATACAATTAGTGGAAATCGAGGAATAATCCTCTGTAAAGTTCCCCTCTGGTTCTAACTGTACAGTAGCAGCAGACGCTGGAGCCTCATGACATGTCCTGTGAAGATTTGCACTGCTCCACACTCACCTCTCCAGTTCAGTTTACCCTCCAGCCTGGGTCTGACTGGGACACATAGGGACAGGGGTCTGACGCCACCGTAGTCTAGCCAGCACACTGGTCCTACAATAGGTGTTCAGCACACAGTCTTCTTATTTCATTTGCTTTTTGTAACTAAATACAGCTATACAGTATATTGTTATGACACCGACAGAGACTTTGGTTTTTAGAGCAGGGTGCCGCCCCCCCAACACTTTTTAAAGTGGACACAGGTGATGGTTGAACTCTGAAAGACGTTAATATGATTTCAATACTGACACATTTAAAATATCATCTTATTTTATTTCAAAACCCTTGCTAATGTTTTTGTAGTAATTATTGTTATCATTGTGATTATTGTAGGATTGTTACATTTTGGACTCATTATCCTATGTATAAATGCTTACAGTATATCAATGAGAATGAAAAAGACAAAATGTATATAAAAAACTTTTTTTCTGTATTGTATAAGAAAGTACATGTTTATGTTGTGTTTTTAAATTTAGTTGTCTTAAGTTGTGGCCAAGCCACAAAATATAATAATTACTTCTTAAGGCTCTGCTATGGTTGGTGTGAGCTCACCACCGATTGCTGCATGCCTTTTTAAAGAAGGTACCTGTATATGATTTTATCAACCCTGAAACCTGGACAGTAATTTCAGCATCACTTGTTGTCATTTTAAACAGAGACAAAACCTTCAGTAAGCCTCAAGGGGATATGCAAATTCCATTGCCATTTCTTTTTGCTTTTTTTCCACAATTCATCTAACAGTTCTGCATTTCTTTTTTTGAACTGTTGTCGTGCAAGCTTCAAAGAACTCACACACTTTCCTTCTATCTGGACGATTGCACTAGATAAACTGGTATTGACTATTTTGTTTAAGGAAACTTTTAAAGATGTACTTCTCTGGAAATCTTTCTGAAGCTCAACCTTTGATGTATAGGAATGCTGATTGTGTGAGAGAGACGGAGCGAGAAAGTGAGAAAACAGCTGCTTGTAACAAGCTAAGAATATTATTCTCCGTGTATTGCCCCTTTTGTCGTTTATAGTTAGAGAACTCACTGAGTGCACCACTTGAAAGTCCACCCAGGTGGTACATTTTTGGTTTGTGGGATTCAGGCTTGAAAAGTTATTGGTTCAGTCCTAGACAATCAACGTCAGGGCCGACAGTCGTAATAGTTTTGCCGTAGTCCATACAAGGTGTGGTCAGTGTGTTTGTGTGTGTTTTTGGTCAGGAACGGTGTGCAGATGAAGCACAGTCCTCTGGGGGTGCAGGTGTGAGGCCCAACACTGCTCCGAGTGCCTTTCTTCTAGCAGGGAGGCGTTGTTGTGAATGTTACTCTAGTTTTACTCAAGGATGCACTGCTCTGCTCCACCCAGAGACTTGCTACTGATTGATGTGAGGCTGAGGGAGGTGTGTATGCTAGCTCATGCTGCAGCTGCAACAGGTATGGGTCCAGAATGGCAAGAGAAGTCTTTACACATGGTGCACCACAACCTTGAAGAATAGAATATGGAAAAATTTGATTTACTATATTGGCCTTTGATTTTCCTTCATGGTTTTTTAACTGATGTAATTTATCGTTATGCAATTGGTACAGTATATAGATTAGAATTATGTAGTTTATAGTGTTCCGTGCCAGAACTCTGAATTTCCCCTATGCAATTAAGGGCTGGTATACCCTGTCAGGGTAAACACCTGGGAATCTGATACCTATTAATATGAATTCATAAGTTCGTAGTTACTCTTAGCAACAATCACTATCCAGACAGACTCTTAAAATGATTTATTTACCTAAAATTAGAATTGGCACTGGATTAAAATGGTCCCGTTCGAGTTTCAAGATTATTTCTTCAGAGAGATGAAATACTTAGCAGCACACCAGTCAAAAGTGTAGAATGACCAGACTTGTATGTTTGTGAGAGTTTTGGGGGATCAGTAGATGGTGAGCCAAGCCATGTTCAGTTAGATAAAGGTAGTGGTTTTACTTTTATTGTATTTTGTTTTTCCTATTCCCCTGAATGATCAGTTAGTGGTGTTTATTTATGCAAACTGAGGTAAAATCTCAAACGAGAAGGTGAGCGGTAAACAGTCTCCATAATCCTCTTGTTACTGTATGAAGAGACATCAAGCACAGAATGGAGGCCACAACTCTCAGAGAGGTGTCACAATATAGTTTTTGTGGTGAAATGTGCTTCTGTTCACACAGTGTATAAAGCTAACTGTTATGTTTGGTCTCTATATTTTACTTTCAACAAACCAGCAGGTAAAGCAACACTTACATGTGAATACTGAATACCAAAAATGATTTCAACAAGCAGTGCCTGTCATTTTACTGCTAATTATTTTTCATTTATTTTCTGCCATTGCCCTTCTCAAGTTGTGATGTACATAGTGTTTGTACTCTAAGCTGCTGGAGGTCATTCTGACTTTGTGTGGGACTGTGTTTAGTGCCTGAGCCCCACTCTCACATTGGCTTCTGCTCATAGCTTTCCACACAAACTGTCCCAATGAGGTCCTACTGTACTCTACTACAAGGTGAAGGGCACCCACTGGCCAATGGCAATGGCCTTTTGCTATGGAGGTGAAAAGCCATAAAAACCAAGTGCAGTTATGGAGATCTGTTAATGTTATTGATAATCCATATCACAGACTGACATGTCAACACCAAGAAGCCCCACCCACAATAGAGAAAAGAACAAGGCGACATTTTAATGAGGGCTCTTTTTACACAAATCAAATATCTCACTCGATCTTCAACTGCTTAATGCCGCGTTCATGTGCTAGTCAGAACTAGAAAAACTCTGAAATGTCTAACTTGATAACTTGGTTGAATGCGGCACGTGTATAACTACAACCAGTTAGCAAATTGGACATTTCAGAGTTTCCTAGTTCCGACTAGCACGTGAATGCTGCATAAGTCCACTTGGTGCCCCAACCTTTTCTTGACAATTGGTTTATTTTCATATTTTTCTGGGCCTGTACTGTATGTTGATTCATTCTTTAAGCATGCTGTTTTTCTCAGTGTGATGAAGTTGGTTGAAGTTGGAGGAGGGAAGAGATCAAGATGTTTCTCAGAGAGCATTCTAATGCAGTGTTAAATTTTAAGATTTTTTTTCTTCTCATTATTCTTTACAAATATTACCATAGTAGTTATTCATTAATCACTTGCTTGCTGCACAGACATACACACTTCACACCAGGAAAGAGCATGTGGACATTTAGTTCTGACACATCCTGTGGAATAGAGCAGAGAACAGATTCATAGCGCACACGGGTCACTTTGAACTGCTTGTGATTTTATTTTCCTTTTTGAAAACTTTATTACAAAAGTATCAGCAAAGGTCGGGAATAACTTGTCTGTTAATTATTTGAAATGACTCATATAGGAAAACTAAATTTGCCATGTGTTTTTGAACTGGTGTGGGGGAAATGTACAGCTTTACCAATATTTCATTATAACATTGTATTCAGCCATCGCTGTTAGCAAATGCTCATAAATACATTACTGGAAGTGAGTGTGTTTCCCTATGCAAAAAAAGTATACAAAATAATAAACAAGCTATGCTACAACTCAGTGATGTGTCCTTGTTATTTTTATATTTCCATTGTTCATTCAATATAAATTACATTTACAGTACTGTATATGCCTTGTAATTCTGTTTTTCTTTTAAATTCAATTGTGATCTTGACAATTATATCGTCATTAAGGGTAATTGCAATGTTACTCATTTTGACAATGAGGAATGACTAATAAGTTATTAACTTGAAGCAGCAGTCAGTGTTTTCCTTCTCAACTCAGAGATGTCTGTTGAATGTGAAATCTCATTCGTTTAGATTTCTCAATTGAAATCAATATCTATTCTGCTGTAAAACTTGTCCCTGGACCAACAAAAGCATTTGCCTTGGAAGGAATGCACTTTGGAAGCAGTCTTTCCCTGGCTGAAGGTCGGGAGTGGAAGAGGAGCTGTGGGGGGCGTCTGGCTGTGTGGAACTGGAAGATACTGTGATAAGAGTTCTAATAGAAGCCAGTGAACTCCAGGGAGTCAGTGATGTGTCTGTGATCTGTGGCCTTGAGGTTTGGAAGCCCAGATAAGGCCAGGGCCGGTTGGCTGACAGAGCAGACACAACCAAGACCTAAAGAGGAGCTAATTATAGCACCTCTGGCTCCTCATAACCCTCCACCCCCCTGGTCTGCCTCACCCATGCCTCCTGGAACACCTGAACACGGGACATAGAGAGAAAATATTGGCATTTCTTGGATGGTAAATCATGTTGCATTTGAAAATGTAATGATGCATAAAATGGTTACTGCCAAATGCACGTTAGCGTAAGCATACACAGTCTGTACACACAACCAGTCCAAGGAACAATATACTTTTGCATTTGAGGGAAAAGTTTATTAGCCGACCTTTCAGTGTTTTTCTCAGTCAACCACAGACCCTCTGTTAATTTGTCCGAAATAGTTCAAATCTGACTTCTACTTATAATCAATTACTTCTATTAGTCAGTTACCTTTATTTACCTTGCAATTTCCCCTAGTTATTATGACCAATTGCATGAGAAATGTGTGACCATTTATCACCACTACTAAATGTTTAATCTATCTCAAAGTTGTGGCTGTTTGGCAGTTTGATGGTATTACCTTGGCCATAAAATGGTACACTGGCTGCTTTGAAATGGTTCCATGTAAAGTTGTTAGCAGGCGTACAGTTTAGTGAGGGTGGCTAGGTGAAACCCCAGACCATTGCTGTATAATAGACACATTAGCAGTCCTGCAGTCTCGTTGTGTTGTTGTTTTATCTACATAAACTGAAGAGTACAAAGCATTGCCCCATCTCTATCCATGCCATCCCCCCTGTCCTTAGAAAAAGGTACTAACAATAGCATGTAAATCACTGGCAACTTATATAGCACTTATCTCAGGAGTCCAGCAGAGCAGACAAAGTACTTTAATTGCAGGAGAATAAAAAGAAAAGCTGAACAGTTGCGGTTAAGGGTATGTCTTCTGTTAGGCTTGGCTGCAGGATTTGACATACCTGACTCTAATCATTCCTCAAGCCATTACCCTCAATATAGGTTTGTTGGAACCGAGCTTGGAAAAATACAATCTCAGCTTTGGAAAGGAAGTGAAGTTTTATTTCATTTTAATGATTCACAATAAAAAAGACCAGCAACACTTTTGTCTAAGGGTGAGTGCAGAAATTCTTTCATTAAAAGGGGTATCGCATACGTTGCATACACACCACAATCAAATAAACAAGGGAATGTTTGTACAGCACTAACTCACTTTAACGTACACTGAGTCCGATTACTTGAAAGATACTTTGTGAATGTAGAGTGCAATTTAGAACAGGGCCCTTAAGAAATATACGTACAACTTCCCTATGGAAACATAGTGAGTAATGGCTCGAGCAATCCTTCCTCTGCTCTAGCTATCAAGAGCTGGAGACAATAAAATAAAAGAGAACCAGAGGAGAACAGCTCGCACAGAGACAGAAAAGAAGTGTGCCAAGTGTGAGTAGTGTTTTGAAACTAAGCCATTGAATGAATGACTAATGGGGTGACTCCCATAGCGACTGAGCCACGAGCTGTAGCTGTTTCATACTGAAACGGCACCATCCACAGATCCAAAGAAAACAAATGCCTCAAAGACCAAGTCAGTTGTTTTTGCAAAGGCCCAACTGCATATAGATGAGGAGAGAAATAATTAAAGCCTGATTCATGAAAACTATAAAAACGTACAAAGGAACGTTTTAATTACACACTGTGCTGCGTAGGACCTGCTACTAAGACAGTTGCCCCAGCCTGTTCACCAAGAATTTACACATCAGCCTGGTGCTTCAGTCCTGCAATTATTCTTGGCCTCTTAACTGTTATGACTTCAATTATCAATATACTGCAGATTTTACAGAGAAATCCCTGGGTGAACTCACTGCTTCTTTGCTGTTGATCCAATGATTTCTAGCAATGATACAAATTATTTTTCTTGTTAGGGTGAAATATAATTTATTGGTGTCTGTTACTGTACTTGCATCAATGTGATGGGGAATTCGTGCTTTAGAGCAGAGATACATACAGAAAGGGTCCAAATTGAAAACTACAGAGGTTTAGATAGGAGTACATATAGAGATTTTTCCATTCTACATTTTTCCTTTTGTCAAAGGATTTCTTTCTGCTTTTATTAAAAAAGAGATATAATCTTATAGTCTGTTTCTCGGATTGAATCGATCTAACAGAGATGACCCCATATTAAAATGGCAAAACTGCTCCTCTGATTCTGAATGTGAGGGGATGAGTGTGTGGCTCTTCTGGCTCCAGAATAAACAAAGCCAACAAAAGCACCAACTACTGCCAGGAAATATGAAGATGACGCCGCAGTTGAGCGATTTAACTTCAGATGCAGCATAAAATGTGAAATTTCCACACGTTGTAAAAACAGCCACGTTGAATTTCAAAAAGGGGTCTTTTATGCACTTTAAGGAAAATGTGTACGAGCCAACAACCAAATCAATCAAACATACATCAGAAAAACTAAACTAGCCAAAAGTTGGCAACATAGAAGTCCCATTTTGATAGTAACTGGTTGGAGTAAGTGGATGATGGTAGTGTGTAGCCGAGTCACAGTTCTGACTTAAGCTAAATATGCCTAAAAACAGGCAACAAAATGGGACTCTGCAAAGGGGGTAGATACTTCCTACATCCAATATGCATCATGTACAGAAGGTATAGAAGATGGTCCCGCTTTAAATGAAGTGCAGCTTATAAGGGCTTCATAAAGCCTTCATAAACACTACATGTGTTACAAATCATCTATAACCGTATGTTGTTTTTTTATCCAAATTTTTTTATTTCACCTTTATTTAACCAGGTAGGCCAGTTGAGAACAAGTTCTCATTTACAATGACGACCTGGCCAAGATAAAGCAAAGCAGTGCAGCACAAATAACAACACAGGGTTACACATGGAATAAACAAACATACAGTCAATAATACAGTAGAAAAAAAGTCTATATACAGTGTGTGAAAATGAGGTAGGATACCGGAGGTATGGCAATAAATAGGCCATAGTGGCGAAATAATTACAATATAGCAATTAAAGACTGGAGTGATAGATGTGAAGAAGATGAGTGTACAAGTAGAGATACTGGGGTGCAAAGGAGCAAAAATAAATAAAATAGATAACAGTATGGGGATGAGGTAGATTGGATGGGCTAATTACAGATGGGCTATGTACAGGTGCAGTGATCTGTGAGCTGCTCTGACAGCTGGTGCTTAAAACTAGTGAGGGAGATATGCTTTATAAAGGGTTCATAAATGTGGCATAACAGTGTGACATAACCACCAATGTCAAATGTGACATAACCCACTATGTCAAATATAACACAAACCTGTGCTTTACAAAGGGTGGAATAAGCACCGCTTGCTTATACATCATATTAAATTGAGGCTTCAAAAAGCATTTATAACCCTGTCATGTATCTTGATATTTAACCTTTATTTAACTAGGCAAGTCAGTTAAAAACAAATTCTTATTATTGAGGTGGCAGGGTAGCCTAGTGGTATGAGCTTTGGGCTGGGAACCATAAGGTTGCAAGTTCAAATCCCTGAGCTGACAAGGTACAAATCTGTTGTTCTGCCCCTGAACAAGGCAGTTAACCCACTGTTCCTAGGCCGTCATTGAAAATAAGAATTTGTTCTTAACCTTTTAAGGTATAGGGGTCAGTATTTTCGATTTCGGATGAAAAGCGTGCCCAGAGTAAACTGCCTAATACTCGGGCCCAGAGTCAAATATTTGCATATTATTAGTAACTGTTTGAATGATGTCTGTGAGTATAACACAACTCATATGGCAGGCAAAAACCTGAGAAAAATCCAACCAGGAAGTGGGAAATCTGATGCTTGTAGTCTTTTCAAGTCATTGCCTATCTAACACACAGTGACTTAGGGTTCATTTTGCACTTCCTAAGGCTTCCACTGGATGTCAACAGTCTTTAGAACCTTGTTTCATGCTTTTGCAGTGAACAGAGAGCGAACAAGAAGGCCGGGAAGTTGGTGACTCAGAAAATGACATGAGTTCATTGGCGCGCATTCACGTGATGAGGTAGCTGTGTTCCATAACGTTTTTCAAGACATTGGAATCGTCCGGTTGGAATATTATTGAAGTTTTATGTTAAAAAGGCCCTAAAGATTGATGCTATACAACGTTTGACATGTTTCTACGAATGTAAATATAACTTTTTTTGACTTTTCGTCGTGAAATTTTCGGTGCACTTCCTACATTTGGAGTAGCTTACTGAACGTGCAAACAACAAGGAGGTATTTGGACATAAATTATGGACTTTATTGAACAAAACAACATTTATTGTGGACCTGGGATACCTGGAAGTGCCTTCTGAGGAAGATCATCAAAGGTAAGTGAATATTTATAATGCTATTTATGATTTTAGATGACTCCAAAATGGCGGGTATCTGTATTGCCTGATGTATTTTTCTGAGCGCCGTACTCAGATTATTGCAAAGTGTGCTTTCCCCGTGAAGCTTTTTTGAAATCTGTCACAGCGGTTGCATTAAAAAGATGTTTATCTATAATTCTTTGAATAACAGTTTAATATTTTATCAACGTTTATGATGATTATTTTTGTAAATTGTTGTGCTGATTCACCGGCAGTTGTGGAGGCAAAATATTTTCTGAACATCACGCGCCAATGTAAAATAGGGTTTTTGGATATAAATATGAACTTTATCGAACAAAACATACATGTATTGTGCAACATTGAGTCCTAGGAGTGTCATCTGATGAAGATCGTCAAAGGTTAGTGCTTAACCTCTCTGGGGTATGTGGGACGAACTCGTCCCACCTACGTAACAGCTACTGAAATTCCAGTGGCGCGATTTTTGAATCGTTAGAAATACTATTACTTCAATTTCTCAAACATATGACTATTTTACAGCTATTTAAAGACAAGAATCTTGTTAATCTAACCCCACTGTCCGATTTCAAAAAGGCTTTACAACGAAAGCAAAACATTAGATTATGTCAGCAGAGTGCCCAGCCAGAAAAAATCAGACACCCATTTTTCAAGCTAGCATATCATGTCACATAAACCCAAACCACAGCTAAATGCAGCACTAACCTTTGATGATCTTCATCAGATGACACACCTAGGACATTGTGTTATACAATACATGCATGTCTGTTCAATCAAGTTCATATTTATATCAAAAAACAGCTTTTTGCATTAGCATGTGACGTTCAGAAAAAGCATAACCCCCGCAAACTTCCGGGGAATTTACTAACAGTTTGCTAAATTACTCACGATAAACGTTCACAAAAAGCATAACAATTATTTTAAGAATTATAGATACATTACTCCTCTATGCACTCGATATGTCCGATTTTAAAATAGCTTTTCGGATGAAGCACATTTTGCAATAATCTAAGTACATAGCCCGGCATTACAGGGCTAGCTATTTAGATACCCACCCAGGTCAGCCTCCACCAAAATCACATTTCCTGTAAGAAAAATGTTCTTACCTTGCTTGTTCTTCATCAGAATACACTGCCAGGACTTCTACTTCAATAACAAATGTTGGTTTGGTCCCAAATAATCCATCGTTATATCCAAACAGCGACGTTTTGTTCGTGAGTTCTAGACACTATCAGAATGCTTCTTCACGGTCCTGCGCATGGCGCATTGGCGTGTCAAAAATGTCTAAATATTCCATTACCGTACTTCGAAGCATGTCAACTGCTGTTTAAAACCAATTTTTATGCCAGTTATCTCGTAGATAAGTGATAATATTCCGACCGGGAGTATGCATTGAGCCTAAACAGCCGAATAAAATTTCTCCCCTGGAGCGACTCGTGCACGCGCCTCATTCAAAGGTCCTCTGAGTCGACACTTACAAAAGGTGATAATGTGTTTCAGCCTGAGACTCCCTCGTAAACCTTCAGTTATTTCCCGGGCTCTGAGAGCCTATCGGAGCCCTGGGAATTGTCACGTTACAGCTAAGATCCTTACTTTTCAATAAAAAGATGTAAGACGCACGACTCCTTGTCAGACAGGGTACTTCCTGCTTGAAACCTTGTCAGGTTTTTGCCTGCCATAGGAGTTCTGTTATACTCACAGACACCATTCAAACAGTTTTAGAAAATTCAGAGTGTTTTCTATCCAAACCTGAACAATAATATGCATATTCTAGCTTCTGAGTTGGTGTAGGAGGCAGTTAAAAATGGGAACATATTTTTTCCAAAATTCTCAATACTGCCCCCTAGCCCAGACAGGTTAATTTGAGCTGTATTTCTGGTTTATGTAACCCCTCTCCTGCTTAGAAAATGGCTGTGTGGTTTTTCTTGTGTTGGCACTGTCCTAACATGATCTAACTTTATGCTTTCGCCGTAAAGCCTTTTTGAAATTGGACAACGTGGTTGGATTAAGGACAAGTGTATCTTTAAAATGGTGTATAATAGTTGTATGTTTGAGAAATTTGAATTATGAGATTTTGTTGTTTTGAATTTGCCGCCCTGATACTTCACTGGCTGTGTCCCGCAGGTGGGACGCTAGCGTCCCACGTAGCCCATAGAAGTTAACTGACTTGCCTAGTTAAATAATGGTAGAATATATATTTTTTACAATGACGGCCTACCCCAGACAACGCTGGGCCAATTGTGCGCCATCCTATGGGACTCCCAATCACGGCCGGTTGTGATACAGCTTGGAATCAAACCAGGGTCTGTAGTGATGCCTCTAGCATTGAGATGCAGTACCTTAGACCGTTGCGCCACTTGGGAGCCCATTGCAACTCCAGAATAGTGGGTTCGATTCCCAGGACCACCCATACGTAAACATTTATTCACGCATGACTGTAAGTCACTTTGGATAAAAGCGTCTTTAAATGTTATGTATTATATTATATTACTCCAAAACATTTCTAGGATGGCCAAACCTCTTTTTCTCTTGGGTGCATAGTCAATATTGGACCTGACCACAACCTTCCCCAAAATGCTGTGCAGCAGGATGACACACACTCTAAAGTGCAGTAATACACAATAAAAAACATTGGTAGGGACTTTTAAAATCCGTTTACATATTTTGCCTACTTATGTTGTTTTTTTCCCCAAAATTCCATTTTCTCGCTTTAACTTTAGTTTTTGAGTGTAGTTACCCTTTAATTCAGTGAGAATGCCCTGAACTGTTGTTTGGTTAGCAGGTTTGCAGTAAGTGCACATATGATGATTATGTATTCCATATAAAGTATTATTCAGAGCCCCATGAAATGGCACCATACAGTATATACATTCTACTGACCCTACGGAGTATTCCCTACAATACTTTTACTGAGGCACCCAGAATAATTATTACTCTAAGCCAATGGTTCCCAAACTTTTCATAGTCCGGTACCCCTTCAAATATTCAACCTCCAGCTGCGAACCCCCTCTAGCATCAGGATCAGCGCACTCTCAAATGTTGTTTTTTTGCCATCATTGTAAGCCTGCCACACACACACTATACGATATGTTTAATAAATGTAAGTATGAGTGTGAGTTTATGTCACAACCCGGCACGTGGGAAGTGACAAAGAGCTCTTATAGGACCAGGGCACAAATAATAATAAACTCAGCAAAAAAAGAAACGTCCCTCTTTCAGGACCCTGACTTTCAAAGATAATTCATAAAAATCCAAATAACTTCACAGCTCTTCATTGTTAAGGGTTTAACACTGTTTCCCATGCTTGTTCAATGAACCATAAACAATTAATGAACATGCATCTGTGGAACGGTTGTTAAGACACTAACAGCTTACAGATTGTTGGCAATTAAGGTCACAGTTATGAAAACTTAGGACACTAAAGAGGCCTTTCTACTGACTCTGAAAAACACCAAAAGAAAGATGCCCAGGGTCCCTGCTCATCTGTGTTAAAGTGCCTTAGGCATGCTACAAGGAGGCATGAGGACTGCAGATGTGGCCAGGGCAATAAATTGCAATGTCAGTACTGTGAAACGCCTAAGACAGCGCTACAAGGAGACAGGATTGACAGCTGATTGTCCTCGCAGTGGCAGACCACGTGTAACAACACCTGCACAGGATCGGCACATCCGAACATCACACCTACGGGACAGGTACAGGATGGCAACAACAACTGCCCGAGTTACACCAGGAACGCACAATCCCTCCATCAGTGCTCAGACTGTCCGCAATAGGCTGAGAGAGGCTGGACTGAGGGCTTGTAGGCCTGTTGTAAGGCAGGTCCTCACCAGACATCACCGGCAACAACGTCGCCTATGGACACAAACCCACCGTCGCTGGACCAGACAGGACTGGCAAAAAGTGCTCTTCACTGACGAGTCGCGGTTTTGTCTCACCAGGGGTGACGGTCGGATTCACGTTTATCGTCGAAGGAATGAGCGTTACACCGAGGCCTGTACTCTGGAGAGGGATCAATTTGGAGGTGGAGGGTCCATCAAGGTCTGGGGCGGTGTGTCACAGCATCATCGGACTGAGCTTGTTGTCATTGCAGGCAATCTCAACGCTGTGCGTTACAGGGAAGACATCCTCCTCCCTCATGTGGTACCCTTCCTTGCAGGCTCATCCTAACATGACCCTCCAGCATGACAATGCCACCAGCAATACTGCTCGTTCTGTGCGTGATTTCCTGCAAGACAGGAATGTCAGTGTTCTGCCATGGCCAGCGAAGAGCCCGGATCTCAATCCCATTGAGCACGTCTGGGACCTGTTGGATCGGAGGGTGAGGGCTAGGGCCATTCCCCCCAGAAATGTCCGAGAACTTGCAGGTGCCTTGGTGGAAGAGTGGGGTAACATCTCACAGCAAGAACTGGAAAATCTGATACAGTCCATGAGGAGGAGATGCACTGCAGTACTTAATGCAGCTGGTGGCCACACCAGATACTGACTGTTACTTTTGATTTTGACCCCTCGTTTGTTCAGGGACACATTATTCAATTTCTGTTAGTCACATGTCTGTGTAACTTGTTCAGTTTATGTCTCAGTTGTTGAATCTTATGTTCATACAAATATTTACACGTTAAGTTTGCTGAAAATAAACGCAGTTGACAGTGAGAGGGCGTTTCTTTTTTTGCTGAGTTTATAATAATAATCAGTAATGTTGCTCTTTATTTAACCGTCTTACATATAAAACCTTATTTGTTTCGAAAATTGTGAATAACTCACCACAGGTTAATGAGAAGGGTGTGCTTAAAAGGATGCACATAACTTTGCAATGTTGGTTTGTATTGGAGAGTCTCAGATCATTTTCCACACACAGTCTGTGCCTGTACGCTAGTGAGGGCTGAGAATCCACTCTCACATAGGTACATGGTTGCAAAGGGCATCATTGTCTTAACAGCCCAATTTGCCAAGGCAGGATACTCTGATACTCCAATTTAGAAATTGGAGGCAGGCCATTAAAGGTATTATTATTTTTACCTTTATTTAACTAGGCAAGTCAGTTAAGAAAAAATTCTTATTTACAATGACGGCCTACTGGGGAACAGTGGGTTAACTGCGTCACGGTTGTCGTAAGAACGGGACCAATGCGCAGCGTGTGTAGAGTTCCACAGTCTGGAAACCTCCTGCGACGAACCACAGTCCGGAACCTCCTGCGACGGTCCACAGTCCTTCCCACAGGGGAAGGCTCCGGCCATGGAGCTGGAGGTTCCAGACCGTTGACCGTCGCTGGAGGTTCCAGACCGTAGACCATCGCAGGAGGTTCCGGACTGTGGACCATCGCAGGAGGTCCCGGACTATGGACCGTCGCAGGAGGTCCCAGACTGTGGACCGTCGCAGGAGGTCCCAGACTGTGGACCGTCGCAGGAGGTCCCAGACTGTGGACCGTCGCAGGAGGTTCCGGACTCTGGACCGTCACAGGAGGTCCCGGACTGTGGACCGTCGCAGGAGGTTCCGGACCGTTGACCGTTGCTGGAGGTTCCAGACCGTAGACCGTCGCAGGAGGTTCCGCACTGAGGACCGTTGCAGGGGGTTCCGGACTGTGGACCGTCGCAGGAGGTCCCGGACTATGGACCGTCGCAGGAGGTTCCGCACTGAGGACCGTTGCAGGGGGTTCCAGACTGTGGACCATCGCAGGAGGTCCCGGACTATGGACCGTCGCAGGAGGTCCCGGACTGTGGACCGTCGCAGGAGGTTCCGGACTGTGGACCGTCGCAGGAGGTCCCGGACTGTGGACCGTCGCAGGAGGTTCCGGACTGTGGACCGTCGCAGGAGGTTCCGGACTGTGGACCGTCGCAGGAGGTTCCGGACTGTGGACCATCGCAGGAGGTTCTGGACTGGGGACTGTCGCCGGAAGCTCTGGACTGGGGACCGTCGCCGGAATTTCTGGACTGGGGACCGTCGCCGGAAGCTCTGGACTGTGAATGCGCACTGGAGGCCGAGGGTGTGGAGCCGGTACAGGTGGCACCGGACTGGTGACACGCACCTCAGGGCGAGTGCGAGGAACAGGCACAGGACGTACCGGACTGGGGAGGCACACTGGAGGCCTGATGCGTGGAGCCGGCACAGGTGGTACTGGACTGGTGACACACACTTCAGGGCAAGTGCGAGGAGCAGGCACAGGACGTACCGGACTGGGGAGGCGCACTGGAGGTCTAGTGTGTGGAGCCAGCACAGGTGGTACCGGACTGGTGACACATACTTCAGGGCGAGTGCGAGGAGCAGGCACAGGATTCACCGGACTGGGGACACGCACCTCAGGGCAAGTGCGAGGAGCAGGCACAGGAAGTACCGGACTTAGAAGGCGCACTGGAGGTCTAGTGCGTGGAGCCAGCACAGGTGGTACCGTACTGGTGACACACACTTCAGGGTGAATGCGAGGAGCAAGCACAGGACGTACCGGACTGGGGACACGCACTTCAGGGCGAGTGCGAGGAGCAGGCAAAGGACGTACTGGACTGGGGAGGCGCACTGAAGGCCTGATGCGTGGGGCTGGCACAGGTTGCACCGGACTGGTGACACGCTCTTCAGGGCGAGTGTTGAGCAGAACACACTTGCACACATCTCTCCCCATGTGGTCTCTGGCTCTTCCCTCTGTTCAGCCGCCAGCTCCATGTGCCCCCCCAAAAAAAATATTATTGGGGTTTCTGTGGCCGTGGTCTGACGACACGCTCCTCCAGAGTTTGCCATTCGGGCTCTGGCACTCTCCTCGGCTCGACCGGCCACCCCAACATTTTCTTGGGGTTGTCCTTGGGCTTTCTGTGGCCGCGAACTCCGGCGACGTCGCCTTCCTCCATCATTACCTTCCGTCTGCCGCCAAGGAAGGGTCTCGCATCCACCCATCACTTCTCCCCTAGTCTAAAACTCCTTCACCTGGTGAACACGCTGCTTGGTCCTGGTTTGGTGGGATATTCTGTCACGGTTGTTGTAAGAATGGGACCAAGGCGCATCGTGTGTAGAGTTCCACATCTTTTTTCCAAAGTGAAACTTCATGCAAAAACAAATAAATCAAATAAACAAACAACTAAACGTGACTACGTGGTGCACAAACACAAAACAATATCCCACAAACACAGGTGGGAAAAATAGCTACTTAAATATGATCCCCAATTAGAGACAATGATTAAAAGCTGCCTCTAATTGGGAATCATACAAAACACCAACCTAGAAAATATAAACTAGAACACAACATAGAAATATAAACTATACTACCCCCTAGTCACGCCCTGACCTACTACACCATAGAGAAACAAGGGCTATCTATGGTCAGGGCGTGACAAACTGCCTCGTTCAGGGGCATAACAACAGATTTTTACCTTGTCAGCTTGCGGATTGGACCCAGCAACCTTACGGTTATTGGCCCAACGCGCTAACCACTAGACTACCTGCTGCCTGGATAACAAACCTGCGTAATTGTGCACCCAACTCACTCAGGTGCTTCGCTATATCACATTTGACATTATCCGTACACTTGAGTTCATTTGCACACAAAAAAATCATACAATGATGGAAAGACCTGTGTGTTGTCCTTGTTAATGCAGACAGAGAAGAGCTCCAACTTCTTAATCATAGCCTTAATTTTGCGGAGAGTCCCTGTAATCCTAGATTCAGATCATTCAGGTGATAAAAAAACATCACACACATTCGTGTGAGAAACTCATCATCATGCAAGCGGTCAGACAAGTGAATATTATAGTCAGTAAAGAAAACTTTAAGCTCGTCTCTCAATTCAAGAAAACGTGTCAATACTTTGCCACTTGATAAAGTGTGCACTTCTTTCTGTATGTTGCAAAAGCGTTACATGGTCGCTGCCCATATCATTGCATAGCTCAAAAAATACATAAGAGTTCAGGGGCCTTGCTTTAACAAAGTTACCCATTTTCACTGTAGTGTCCAAAACATATTCAAGCTGTCAGGCATTCCCTTGGCAACAAGAGCCTCTCGGTGGATGCTGCAGTGTACCCAAGTGGTGTCGGGAGCAACTGCTTGCACGCGACGTTACCACTTCACTATGTCTCCTTGTCATGGCTTTTGCGCCATCAGCACAGATACCAACATGAGCAGCAGCTACGTATTGCTACATACGGACCGTTAGTGGAATTCCCGTGTGTAATGAACACGAGGGGAGACAGAGAGCTGGTTTCAAGCGCAGGGCGCAGCAGGTGTTTATTGCAAAGGACCACAGGAGGAGGCAGGTAGCTGGGTCCAGGGGCAGGCAGAAGGTCATACATAGGGTGTCCAAAAGGGCAACAGTACAGGCAGGGAAAAGGCTAGTGACATAGTCCGGGAGATCAGGCAATAGTTAGATAACAGGAAATCCGATAGGCTAAAGTACAGGCAGGGAATAGGCGTCGTTAGTGAGGCAGGCAAAAACTATCATACACGGGAGGGGTAAATCACAGGGAAAACCAGAGCTCCAAAGACGTGTGTCACAAAACAAACAGTACTTCACAGTGATGGGATGCAAAGAACTGAACTAAATAGTGTGTGATAATGACGTACAGGTGTGTGAACAGGTGATTAGAATTCTGGTGATTGGGATCTGGAGAATGAGCTGCATTCAGGGGATCTACGTGTTTGAGGGTGTGAGTTGGAAGCAGACGTTACACCGCGAGTAACGGTTAATGTGATTGGATATACATTTTTTGACTAGGCTACGTGCATTTGATATTGTGTTGTTATTTCGTTTAAAAGAAGCTGAAAATGTCCCAGTACTTCCATGGCCTGCATACTCACCAGACATGTCACCCATTGAGCATGTTTAGGATGCTCTGGATCAACGTGTACGACAGCATGTTCCAGTTTCCGCCAATATCCAGCAACTTCACACAGCTGTTGAAGAGGAGTGGGACAACATTCCGCAGGCCACAATCAACAGCCTGATCAAGTCTATGCGAAGGAGATGTCGCGCTGCATGAGGCAAATGGTGGCCACATCAGATATTGACTGGTTTTCTGATCCCCACCCATACCTCCTTTGTATCTGTGACCAACAGATGCATATCTGTTTTCCCAGTCATGTGAAATCCATAGATTAGGGCCTAATTTATTTATTTCAATTGACTGATTTCCTTATATGAACTGGAAGTCAGTCAAATCTTTCAAATTGCTGAATGTTGTGTTTATATTTTTGTTCAGTATAATTGCATTGCTGGATTTTTTGAAAATTAATGTATTTGTATTGTTAAAAAAATTTACAAATAAAAGGAAATGTATGGTTTAAACATGTCTTTAACGTTTCTTTGTTTTAGCTGTTAGTGATAATTCACTAAGGACAACAACCTCTCCCTCAACGTGATCAAAACAAAGGAGATGATTGTGGACTACAGGAAAAAGAGGACCGAGCACGCCCCCATTCTCATCGACGGGGCTGCATTGGAGCAGGTTGAGAACTTCAAGTTCCTTGGTGTCCACATCACCAACAAACTAACATGGTCAAAGCCCACCATGACAGTCATGAAGCAGGCACGACAAAACCTATTCCCCCTCAGGAGACTGAAAAGATTTGGCATGGGTCCTCACATCTTCAAAAGGTTCTACAGCTGAACCATCGAGAGCATCCTGACTGGTTGCATCACTGCCTGGTATGACAAGGCACTACAGAGGGTAGTGCGAACGGCCCAGTATATCACTGGGGCCAAGCTTCCTGCCATCCAGGACCTCTATACCAGGCGGTGTCAGAGGATGGCCCTAAAACTTGTCAGACTCCAGCCACCCTAGTCATAGACTGTTCTCTCTGCTACCACACGGCAAGCGGTACCAGAGCGCCAAGTCTAGGTCCAATAGGGCTTCTAAACAGCTTCTACCCCCAAGCCATAAGACTCCTGAACATCTAGTCAAATGGCTACCTAGACTATTTGCAATCCCCCCCCCCTCCACACCACTGCCACCCTCTGTTGTCATCTATGCATAGTCACTTTAATTAACTCTACCTACATGTACATACTACCTCAACTAACCGGTGCCCACGAACATTGACACTGTACCGGCACCCCCCTGTATATATTGTTACTTTTTACTGCTGCTCTTTAATTACTTGTTATATTTATCTCTTATTCTTATCCGTATCTTTTGAAACTGGGGTTAGGGGCTCGTAAGTAAGCATTTCACTGTAAGGCTGTTCTCTCCCCTCTGCACAGGCCATACAAACGCTTCAGCCATAAGAGGTTAACCTGTTATGGATAGGGGGCAGTATTTTCACGGCTGGATAAAAAACGTACCTGATTTAATCTGATTATTACCCCTGCCCAGAAACTACAATATGCATATATAATTATTAGCTTTGGATAGAAAACACTCCAAAGTGTCTAAAACTGTTTGAATGGTGTCTGTGAGTATAACAGAACTCATTTGGCAGGCCAAAACATGAGAAGATTCTGTTCAGGTAGTACCCTGTCTGACCATTTCTTCCCCTTGTTGATTCTCTCTATCCATTACAAAGGATCTTTGCTGTTACGTGACACTTCCTACGGCTTCCATGGGCCCTCAGAGCCCGGGAAAAAGCTGAATGACGTAATTCAAAGCCCTGGCTGAAACACACGAGCGCTTTTGCTAAGTGGTCTATCAGCAGACAAAAGGCTTAGGCACGTGCCCGAGTCGACCCCGTGATGTATTTTCTTTCGGCTGTTTACCTAATTGCAGATTCGGAATATTATCGCTTTTTTACGAGAAAAATGGCATAAAAATTGATTTTAAACAGCGGTTGACATGCTTCGAAGTACGGTAATGAAATATTTAGAAATCTTTTGTCACGAAATGCGCCATGCGCGCGACCCTTATTTACCATTGGGATAGTGTCTAGAACGCACGAACAAAACGTCGCTGATGGAACATAACTATGTATTATTTTGGACCAAACCTACATTTGTTATTGAAGTAGAAGTCCTGGGAGTGCATTCTGACGAAGAACATCAAAGGTAATCAAACTTTTCTAATAGTAAATCTGATTTTGGTGAGTGCTAAACTGGGTGGGTGTCTAAATAGCTAGCCCTGTGATGCCGGGCTATCTACTGAGAATATTGTAAAATGTGCTTTCACCAAAAAGCTATTTTAAAATCGGACATATCGAGTGCATAGAGGAGTTCTGTATCTATAATTCTTAAAATAATTGTTATGTTTTTTGTGAACGTTTATCGTGAGTAATTTAGTAAATTCACCGGAGGTTTGCGGGGGGTATGCTAGTTCTGAACGTCACATGCTAATGTAAAAAAGCTGGTTTTTGATATAAATATGAACTTGATTGAACAAAACATGCATGCATTGTATAACATAATGTCCTAGGGTTGTCATCTGATGAAGATCATCAAAGGTTAGTGCTGCATTTAGCTGTCTTCTGGGTTTTTGTGACATTATATGCTAGCTTGAAAAATGGGTGTCTGATTATTTCTGGCTGGGTACTCTGCTGACATAATCTAATGTTTTGCTTTCGCTGTAAAGCCTTTTTGAAATCGGACAGTGTGGTTAGATTAACGAGAGTCTTGTCTTTAAAATGCTGTAAAATAGTCATATGTTTGAAAAATTGAAGTTTTCGGATTTTAGAGGAATTTGTATTTCGCGCCACGCCCATCATTGGATATTGGAGCAGGTGTTCCGCTAGCGGAACATCTAGATGTAAGAGGTTTTAACCTCCCCACGTCTACCTTTGACTCATTCCTCTCTGCCTCCTTCTTTCCACTCCTCTCCTCTTTTGACCTCACCCTCTCACCTTCCCCCCTACTCACAAGGCAGGCAATACGCTTGACCTCATCTTTACTAGATGCTGTTCTTCCACTAATCTCATTGCAACTCCCCTCCAGGTCTCCGACCACTACCTTGTATCCTTTTCCCTCTCGCTCTCATCCAACACTTCTCACTCTGCCCCTACTCGGATGGTATTGCGCCGTCCCAACCTTCACTCTCTCTCTCCCGCTACTCTCTCCTCTTCCATCCTATCATCTCTTCCCTCTGCTCAAACCTTCTCCAACCTATCCCCTGATTCTGCCTCCTCAACCCTCCTCTTCTCCCTTTCTGCATCCTTTGATTCTCTATGTCCCCTATCCTCCAGGCCGGCTCGGTCCTCCCCTCCTGCTCCGTGGCTCAACGACTCATTGCGAGCTCACAGAACAGGGCTCCGGGCAGCCGAGCGGAAATGGAGGAAAACTCGCCTCCCTGCGGACCTGGCATCCTTTCACTCCCTTCTCTCTACATTTTCCTCTTCTGTCTCTGCTGCTAAAGCCACTTTCTACCACTCTAAATTCCAAGCATCTGCCTCTAACCCTAGGAAGCTCTTTGCCACCTTCTCCTCCCTCCTGAATCCTCCCCCCCTCCTCCCTCTCTGCGGATGACTTCGTCAACCATTTTGAAAAGAAGGTCGACGACATCCGATCCTCGTTTGCTAAGTCAAACGACACCGCTGGTCCTGCTCACACTGCCCTACCCTGTACTTTGACCTCTTTCTCCCCTCTCTCTCCAGATGAAATCTCGCGTCTTGTGACGGCCGGCTGCCCAACAACCTGCCCGCTTGACCCTATCCCCTCCTCTCTTCTCCAGACCATTTCCGGAGACCTTCTCCCTTACCTCACCTCGCTCATCAACTCATCATTGACCGCTGGCTATGTCCCTTCCGTCTTCAAGAGAGCGAGAGTTGCACCCCTTCTGAAAAAACCTACACTCGATCCCTCCGATGTCAACAATTACAGACCAGTATCCCTTCTTTCTTTTCTCTCCAAAACTCTTGAACGTGCCGTCCTTGGCCAGCTCTCCTGCTATCTCGCTCAGAATGACCTTCTTGATCCAAATCAGTCAGGTTTCAAGACTGGTCATTCAACTGAGACTGCTCTTCTCTGTGTCACGGAGGCTCTCCGCACTGCTAAAGCTAACTCTCTCTCCTCTGCTCTCATCCTCCTAGACCTATCTGCTGCCTTTGATACTGTGAACCATCAGATCCTCCTCTCCACCCTCTCCGAGTTGGGCATCTCCGGCGCGGCCCACGCTTGGATTGCGTCCTACCTGACAGGTCGCTCCTACCAGGTGGCGTGGCGAGAATCTGTCTCCGCACCACGTGCTCTCACCACTGGTGTCCCCCAGGGCTCTGTTCTAGGCCCTCTCCTATTCTCGCTATACACCAAGTCACTTGGCTCTGTCATATCCTCACATGGTCTCTCCTATCATTGCTATGCAGACGACACACAATTAATCTTCTCCTTTCCCCCTTCTGATAACCAGGTGGCGAATCGCATCTCTGCATGTCTGGCAGACATATCAGTGTGGATGACGGATCACCACCTCAAGCTGAACCTCGGCAAGACGGAGCTGCTCTTCCTCCCGGGGAAGGACTGCCCGTTCCATGATCTCGCCATCACGGTTGACAACTCCCTTGTGTCCTCCTCCCAGAGTGCTAAGAACCTTGGCGTGACCCTGGACAACACCCTGTCTTTCTCCACTAACATCAAGGCG
Source organism: Salmo trutta (assembly GCF_901001165.1). Taxonomy (NCBI): domain Eukaryota; kingdom Metazoa; phylum Chordata; class Actinopteri; order Salmoniformes; family Salmonidae; genus Salmo; species Salmo trutta. Next base: position 50,805,018 of record NC_042960.1, on the reverse strand, counting down.
GTGACCCGATCCTGTAGGTTCGTGCTCTACAACATTCACAGAGTACGACCCTGCCTCACACAGGAAGCGGCGCAGGTCCTAATCCAGGCACTTGTCATCTCCCGTCTGGATTACTGCAACTCGCTGTTGGCTGGGCTCCCTGCCTGTGCCATTAAACCCCTACAACTCATCCAGAACGCCGCAGCCCGTCTGGTGTTCAACCTTCCCAAGTTCTCTCACGTCACCCCGCTCCTCCGCTCTCTCCACTGGCTTCCAGTTGAAGCTCGCATCCGCTACAAGACCATGGTGCTTGCCTACGGAGCTGTGAGGGGAACGGCACCTCCGTACCTTCAGGCTCTGATCAGGCCCTACACCCAAACAAGGGCACTGCGTTCATCCACCTCTGGCCTGCTCGCCTCCCTACCTCTGAGGAAGCACAGTTCCCGCTCAGCCCAGTCAAAACTGTTCGCTGCTCTGGCACCCCAATGGTGGAACAAGCTCCCTCACGACGCCAGGACAGCGGAGTCAATCACCACCTTCCAGAGACACCTGAAACCCCACCTCTTTAAGGAATACCTAGGTTAGGATAAAGTAATCCTTCTAACCCCCCCCCCCCTTAAAAGATTTAGATGCACTATTGTAAAGTGGTTGTTCCACTGGATATCATAAGGTGAATGCACCAATTTGTAAGTCGCTCTGGATAAGAGCGTCTGCTAAATGACTTAAATGTAAATGTAAGGTCTACACCTGTTGTATTCGGCGCATGTGACTAATACAATTTGATTTGATGTACTGTATGCGTTATGAATGACCAAAGGTGTCTTACTTTACAGTAAGCACAGCGTCATACGATACAATGCAGTTATGTATGTGTCAGAAATGACCAAAGGGATCTGACTTTAAATTAAGTACAGTGGTATGCGATATAGAGTCTTTATTGATGTGTTATGAATGACCGAAAGTGTCTCACTTCAAACTAAGTATTACAGGATACTACATAAAGTGTCAATAAATAGGTTTAACGTTCTGCTGATTTATGAAGGTTCTCTCATGATCCACAATTACTGTAGGGTGTGAGAGGTATTTAAATAGGTTGATGGACCTGCAAAGCTTGCGTTTGTGTGTATGTGTCAGAACCAAGATGATTTGGAGTAGTCCAGCCTGAGACTACCGCACCAAGTATTCCTCTTTCGTTCCCATGCTGGAGAACAGGGCTTGATTACAACCTGTTACAGTGGTGCCAACATGTTGTGGCTGATCTTTCAGCAGGGGAGTGGGTGAATGTGTCAAAGACCTGACTGGGCCCAGCACCGCACGGTATGGCTGGTTTTTGTTGTGTGCTTGTTTGTGTACTGAGGAACATGTAACTTGGTTCCAGAAGAAAGCCACTTTCAATGTCTTTAGGTTGCGGGCTTTCATGAAGGTAAGTGTTTCTTGGTGTAACGTCGTCTCCAGGCTATTGCACATATAAGCCTGGGATATCAACCATTCAAAGTTTGCCTTAGTGGGAGTGACCATATAATTCTATATGAGTGACCTTACTAAAGTATTTGTCATCATCACTAGCTAAGACAGTCAACAAGTCATAATTATGGTTAAACCCTGCCCATTTCCACAATTTATCTTCTTAAAATTGTATTTTAAACCTAACCTTAACTAATGAAGGCCAAGTTGGGCAGAAGTGTCTGGGAACGAGATTAGGTGTAATGTGACTAACATGACTTCACTTTAGAGCGTATGCCGTCCTTCAGCATAACAGTTCACCCTTTATAAAGCACATGTTTATATCATATTCAACATGGTGGGTTATGTCACATTTGACATAGGTGATTATGTCACACACTTATGCCACATTTATGAACCCTTTATAAAGCATGACATATGGTTATAGATGCTTTCTAACACATTTATGTAGTCCTTATGAAAGTATTATGAAGGCTTTATGAAGCCTTTATAAGCTGAACGTAATTTAAAGCGACACCAAGATATATGCATACTGTACAGAAAAAACACATTTGAGAATGTCTATAGGAGCTGGACCAGGTTATTCAGTGGCTCCTTTAATTATGGTGGTTTGCGTTTTGTGTGGCTGTCAACTAAAATGTAAAAGGTAATTTTATTTTCCCTTGCTCTAATCTGCTTGTCTATGCTTATGTATTTAATAAGTCCATTTACAGTATGTGATGTGAACGCCTTGTACAAACACTGCACCAACTGCTTCCAGATGTCCAAACAAAGGCCAGTATTCCCCTGGGACTCTACTCTCTGCAATATGATAGCAATTAGGTCACTCAATTATATGGAGGCTTCTGGAGGAATAGCATGTTGTTGCATTAAAAAGCAAACCTCGCTTGTTAACAAGACTCTGGTAGAACGTGCAAAAGGGTGGTGGGGACTCCTTTGAGGTTTGTCCCCTTGACCAGAGTCCTTTCTGGTGCCTGACAGTATTGTAATGAGAGCTATAAAAGTACCAGAGGTTATTAGAAGGTTGATAGTCAGTGTATACAGGGTGGCAAGTAATGTAGCGGTTAAGAGCTTTGGGGCTGTAACCAAAAGGTTGCTGGTTCAATTCCCTGAGCTGACTAGGTGCAGAAACTGTTCATCTGTCCTTGAGCAAGGCATTTAACCCTAATTTCTCCTGTAAATTGCTCTGGATAAGAGTGTCTGCTAAATTACTAAACTGTAAAATATGTATGTCTAGTGTAAAGCAATAGATTGAGCTTTTCAGGACTTTAAAATGCTTCATGGTTGTCATTATCTCATTGCTTCAGAGGTCAAAGCAGAGTGTTTACTATGTTGAAATTCACCCATTCGTACATTGGCACTGTTGAGCCTGACATACGTACATTGGCACTGTTGAGCCTGAATAAAAGGGAAACTTTGCCATGGCCAAATGCAGAAACCTGTCATGCTGCCACTCTGTTTAGTGTCCCAAGGAGGCCCAGCCAAGATTCACAACTCAAACCAGTCAAGGCTGGAAAACATTTAGCAAGGATTCTGTTAGCCTGAGCCATAAAAAGCAGCACTAAAGTTGAAGGCAGAAGAAATGTTCAACTAAAAGTTGATCCTCTTGGACCATTTTTGTAATCGTTTGATTTAGGCCCTGTTTCTTTCCGTTGGACGTACTGGTCTAAATGAGAGCAGACGAGTAACCCCTCTGCTTTACTGATGTTGATAATGCATCCCATCCCAGCCACAAGTTCTGGATCTCAAGGCCTTCCCTTACTGTATCCTCATGCTCTGTGGTTGAGGGCTAGCCCAACGCGTGACAAGTCAAAGTTTGACATGGACTCCTGGCTCAGATGTTGCTCTAAATGGGTCTATTCGTGAACGCTTCTATTTCAAGCTGTCTCCTGTCTTCTCTCTGGCCACTGGAGTGCTGCTAGCTGTCTGGAAAAGGAGGCAAAGCTAGGATTTCTCTTTTTCCTCCTCAGTGGGATCAATTTAATACTGAAGTCAACCAGGAATTAAAAACAAGAATGAAAGAAACTGGAAAATTCCAAGGTTTGGCTAAGACTAAAATAAGACTTAGATGACTTTAGTATGAACTTTAAGAGAGTATCAAGTCTTACCGCCAATCACATGCTTAAAAAAAAAGGTGTGTTCTGAGAAATGTTTTTAATTCTTTACTTTAAATGTTGTGCTGAGCATCCTATAGCTGTTGTGTCTACTGTAGTGGCCTTGTGAATGAAGTATAATTTTCTATCTATCGTCTAACTTTTAAGTTGATCTTTACAGACTGCTGCCATTACACATTTGGAGCAGTGTGATTGACTCACACCTAATGATGAGAAATTGTAACCACTATAACGTCGTTATCTCACCATGCAATCAAGTTTTAAAGTTACTTTTGGTCAGAAGGTTACATAAATACAATTTGCACAAATATACATGAAAAAGTATGTGTGACTGCAATCAAGCTATCTGCAATCACCAACAATATACAAGCCATCATGAAATGAGTTTGTGGCGCGCATTTTCACTGTAGGGTGTAGATGGTCTTGTTACGATGATTATCATGCAATTATAAAATGGATTTAACCCTTAATGTTTCCTAAAATGTCTTATATTTGAAGGGAAAGGCATCATCAAACTATACTCATACCATATACATGCATCTAGGGGGTTTTCACATGCAGTTAACCCCAGGATGAGTAATCAGAGACTGGGAATTGATTGTGTGCCTCAAAGTCAACAGGCTCAATAAACAGAGAATCAGCCTATGGATTGGTTTCCAGGACAAACATCTACTTTCAAAGGTCTTTTTGATCTTACAAAATTACCAAGTTGCAGATTTATGTCGATATCAAGTGAATCAGTTTTATTGTGCCAAAGATCTGTGCATTCCCAGACCGGGTATTTGGATGGTTGGAAACCTGATAACGAATATAAAATGAGAAAAAATCACTCAAAAATAATGTATTACATCACTGTGCTGGAACCATTTAAGCTGTCAGTGCTGCCATTCAAGATGAGTAATCTACCTCTTACTGTAGGGCAGTTTTGCATTTATACATATACATGCAGATTTCAAAGTTGTAATATAATGCAAAGCCCAGTTAATCAATCCATTCTGGCATGGTTCAGACTTGGACGCAAGCCCAGCAAATGTACCAACTAATTTAAACAAGCCATTTCCTACAATACACAGGATCCAGGGGAAAGACTGCCAGTGACCCACTATAAATACCCTCTGCACTGTGGAGGTTCTTTGGGACAAAAAGAGACACTCTGGAACAGAAAGCCTAAATATGCTGAATACCATTTAAGCTACCAGGCAAGAAACTATTTTTTCCCCTGTTCAGCAATTTGAGGGGATGGCTGATTTGACCTCATTTCATTTCCTCCCATGATTTGCCTTCAAAGACACCAATATTGCCATCCTATACTCGGGTACTGCCTTAGCAGTGAGGGAAAGATGGGTATTCTTTCCCTCATTGAGGTCAGGGTTATGCGAATATTAACATTAGGATTATGCCATATTCGGGGTAGGGTTATGTCAAGATTAGGGTTAAGGTTATGCCAAATCAGGGTTAGGGTTAGTGTTATGGTTAGGGTTATGGCTAGCGTGTCTGCTGTAAGTGTAATGTACAACCAATCTAGGGTTAGGGATAGCGGACCGCTCTTCGCCACCATTCAAAATCTGACGGTTGAATGTACACTACCTATTCTTCAAGGCGTTTTGGAATGTAATTGTAACAACTGACAGAGAAAGTATACATGCAAATTACCCATCAATAACATAACGTTAGTTGTAATACATTTATTTATATTCATCCATTCAGGTTTAGCTCCACGATTTACACTTTCTGTATTGTCGATTACAAACACCGCACAAGTGTTTGTAGTGAGCTCTAAATAGAAAAAAAGAATCCAGTTCCATCTAGTGGCAGAGTAAGAAAAGCACTCATTTCTTTTACAGTAACACTAAAAACATTGGTTACTAAATTAAACAAAATCACTATTGTTACCTTTATCAACATGTAATTCATTACAGTTGGGATGTCAGAGGGATGTCTGAGTGTGTCCCCTCCTCGGATGTTGTGGTTGGTGGTCTCTCTATAGGTTGGTCTGTATAACCTCTCCAGTCTTTCCGTCTTCCATTTCTACAGCTTTATTCCCACACCAACCCCCATCTTCCTCTCTGCAAGACAAGGACATGGGCTGTATAATGAGCGTGTGTAGTTGAATAGCCTACGGTCGAGGACTCGGACTGCAGCAGTTGAACTTTTGAATAGGAAACAACACTAGTTGGTGATATCCTGGTGAGTCAGTTGAGGACAAGAGGAACTCACAATATTAAAAGTACAGTGTTTTCAGAAAGTATTCACACCCCTTGTCTTTTCCACTTTTTTTTGTTGTTACAGCCTGAATTTTAAATTGATTACATTAGATTATTTTTTGTCAATGGCTTACACACAATATCTCAATGTCAAAGTAAAATTATGTTTTTGGACATTTTGACAAATTAAATAAAAATGAAAACCTAAAATGTCTTGAGTCAATAAGTATTAATTACACTTTGAATGGTGTATCAATACACCCAGTCACTACAAAGATAAAGGCGTCCTTCCTAACTCAGTTGCAAGAGAGGAAGGAAATCACTCAGGGATTTCACCATGAGGCCAATGGTGATTTTAAAACAGTTACAGAGTTTAATGGCTGTGATAGGAGAAAACTGAGGATGGATCAACAACATTGTAGTTACTCCACAATACTAACATAATTGAAAGAGTAACAAAAAAGAAGGAAGCCTGTACAAAATAAAAAATAGTAAAAAACATTCATCCTGTTTGCAACAAGGCACTAAAGTAATACTGCAAAAAAATGTGACAAAGCAATTCACTTTTTGTCCTCAATACAAAGTGTTATGTTCGGGGCAAACCCAATACATCACATTACTGAGTACCACTCTCCATATCTTCAAGCATAATATTGCTTGCATCATGTTATGGGTATGTTTGTAATCACTAAGGACTGGGTAGTTTTTCAGGACAAACAAAGAAACTGCAAAATCCTAGAAGAAAACCTGGTTCAGTCTGCTTTCCACTATACACTGGGAGATGAATTCACCTTTCAGCAGGACAATAGCCTAAAACACAAGGCCAAATCTACACTGGAGTTACAAGACCATGGTGCTTGCCTACGGAGCTGTGAGGGGAACGACACCTCCATACCTTCAGGCTCTGATCAGGCCCTACACCCAAACAAGGGCACTGCGTTCTTCCACCTCTGGCCTGCTGGCCCCCCTACCTCTGAGGAAGCACGGTTCCCGCTCAGCCCAGTCCAAACTGTTCGCTGCTCTGGCACCCCAATGGTGGAACAAGCTCCCTCACGACGCCAGGACAGCGGAGTCAATCACCACCTTCCGGAGACACCTGAAACCCCACCTCTTTAAGGAATACCTGGGATAGGATAAAGTAATCCTTCTACCCCCCCCCCCCCCTAAAAGATTTAGATGCACTATTGTAAAGTGGTTGTTCCACTGGATATCATAAGGTGAATGCACCAATTTGTAAGTCGCTCTGGATAAGAGCGTCTGCTAAATGACTTAAATGTAAATGTAAGACAATGAGTTTTGACTTAAATCTGCTTGAAAATCTATGGCAAGACCAGAAAATGGTTATCTAGCAATGATCAACAACCAACTTGACAGAGCTTGAAGAATTTTGAAAAGAATAATGCGCAACTGTTGCACAATCTAGGTGTGGAAAGCTCTTAGAGACTTACATAGAAAGACACACAGCTGTAATCGCTGCCAATGGTACTTCTACGAAGTATTGACTCAGGGGTGTGAGATTTCAGTATTTAATTTTCAATACATTCAAAGATTTTAAAACATGTTTTCACTTTGTCATTATGGGGTTTTGTGTGTAGATGGGCGATAAAAAAAATATAGTTCATCCATTGGGAATTCAGGCTGTAACACAACAAAATGTGAAATAAGTCAAAGAGTATGAATACTTTCTGAAGACCCTGTATACAAATATTATGTCAGTGAAGAGTCACGTTGCTGCTGTCTGTTACACAATGCACTTCTGGTCCTCTCTGTAGACTTGTCCCTGTACTCAATGACTGAACATTACATTGGCAGATTAGCAGCCTAGCAGCCTGCACTGATAAGACAATATATCTCTACAACCATAAAATGTATGATGCACATCAACAATTAGCTAGATAATGACTCATGTTTTGGCCATTTTGCGGTTTATGTATTGAATGTATAATTTTTGCTTCGATATTTACCCTTTTTGTCTCACTTTACAACAAATGTAACCAATACCATGTGAGTACATAGTAGTTACAGAATATATGCAGGTGCAGTGCATTTGGGTTACCATATTTTGGGTACTTAACTTTCCTTCTTGAAGAAAAGCCTTCGTATAATGAGGGCAACAAAGATGATGAAGAGAAATCCCACTACAGCAGTTAGACCAACAAGCCAAGGCTGCAGAGCCCCACCCTGTGCAGTAGTGATCCGTAAGCCTCCTATACAGGGAATACAGATTGAGGTATTAAAACCTGTTGGGGCTAGGGGGCAGTATTTGCACGGCCGGATAAAAAACGTACCCGATTTAATCTGGTTACTACTCCTGCCCAGTAACTACAATATGCATATAATTAGTATATTTGGATAGAAAACACTCTAAAGTTTCTAAAACTGTTTGAATGGTGTCTGTGAGTATAACAGAACTCATATGGCAGGCCAAAACCTGAGAAGATTCCATGCAGGAAGTGGAAATTGGATTTGTGGAATCACCTTCAACACTTTGCCTATGAAACACACCGTGAGTTAGGATTCATTTGGCACTTCCTAAGGCTTCCACTAGATGTCAACAGTTTTTACAAAGTGGTTTGAGTCTTCTCCGGTAAAAACTGACTGAACGAGAGGCCTGGAAAGTTGGTCATAGGGGGAGGGCCATTACTACTATGACGTTCCGAAACGTTTAGTAATACAATGCAATCGTCCGCCTTGAATATTATTGAAGCTCTGATTGAAAAAGGCCCTAAAGATTTATGTTATACAACATTTGACATGTTTGAACGAACGTAAATATATATTTTTTGCACATTCATGACGACAAGTCCCGTGCGCCTCGTACATTATGAGTAGCCTTCGGAACGCGCTAACAAGAAGGAGCTATTGGGACATACATTATTAACTTTTTCGAACAAAACTACATTTGTTGTGGACCTGGGATTCCTGGAAGTGCCTTCTGATGGAGATAATCAAAGGTAAGGGAATATTTACAATAGTATATTTGATTTTAGATGGTTCCAAGATGGTGCTAACCTGTATCGCCTAGCCTATTTTTCTGAGCATAGCACCTAGTTTATTGCAAAGTGTGATTTCCCAGTAAAGTTATTTTTAAATCTGGCAATGCGGTTGCATTCACGAGATGTTAATCTATAATTCTTTGAATGACAATATTACATTTTAACAATGTTTTCGAATAGTAATTTTGTAAATTGTAGCGTTGATTCACCGGAAGCATTTGAGGGAAAATATTTTCTGAACGTCACGCGCCGATGTAAAATGCTGTTTTTATATATAAATATGAACTTTATCGAACAAAAAATGCAAGTATTGTGTAACATGATGTCATCTGATGAAGATTGTCAAAGGTTAGTGCTGCATTTAGCTGTGTTTTGGGTATTTGTGATGCATGCTAGTTGCTTTGAAAATGGCAGTGTGATTATTTTTGGCAGAGTACTCTCCTAACATAATCTAATGTTTTGCTTTCGCTGTAAAGCCTTTTTGAAATCGGACAACGTGGTTCGATTCAGGAGAGGTGTATCTATAAAATGGTGTAAAATAGTCTTATGTTTGAGAAATTGAAGTTATAGCATTTATGAGGTATTTGTATTTCGCGCTGCGCGATTCCACTGGCTGTTGACTAGGGTGGGACGCAAACGTCCCAGGTTCCCAGACAGGTTAACCAGAAAACTCTGATTTGATCATTAGTACGACAACATTGACAGCTTTGTTTTATGTGGATTCTTTACTATCATGATAGATAAATAAAGAGAATAAAGAGTTACACATCACTGACTAGTTCTGACTAACAGTGTTTACAACTATAGCATAATGCCACCTCAGAAGGAAGGTGCAAGGTGTGGTTATTATTACACAATTGTTGTTAAATGTCCAATGCAGCCATTTTTTTCTCAATATCAAATAATTTCTGGGTAACAATTAAGTACCTTGCTGTGATTGTTTTCAATTCAAATAGTCAAAATAAACAAAAACAGCTTCTTAACAAAGAGTAATTTCTCAAGCAAGTATTTTGCTAGTAGTCTGAGCCTAAGTGAAGAGGGAAGGGGAGGTGAGGGAATGGGAGGAGAGGGGAAAATCGAAAACTAGCTGTTATTGGCAAGAAAGGTTTGGACAGTGACACATTTTTTAATAAAATTATATATTTTTTTAAACACTTCTACATTCATGTGGATGCTACCATGATTACGAATAGTCCTGAATGAATTGTAAGTAATGATGAGTGAAAAAGTAACAGAAGCTCAAATATCATACCCCCAAGACATGCTAAACTCTCATCATTGCAATAACAGGGGAGGTTAGCATTTTTGGGGGGGGCGAGGTATGATATTTATGCCTCTGTAACTTTCTCACTCATCATTATTCACGATTCATTCAGGACTATCCGTAATCATGGTAGCATCCACATTAATGTACAAGTGTTTAGAAACATATTATATTCTAATTTACAATAAAAGTTACTCCAAAATTACACAATACATTATTTACCATTAATTTCTATTGGGCACTAAATAATCGGAAACACAACCAAAGCAAACAGCAAATGCACAAGCTAAACTTGTGCATTTGTCATTGTGTGCTATGTCATTGTGTGCTAGTCATTGTGTGCTATTAATATGGGAAGAAATACAAAACTTTTTTCTACTTTAATACATATAAGTGAATCTGTCCAAATATGTTTGGTCCCCTAAAATGGGGGGACTATATACAAAAACTGCTATCATGTTGTAACGGTTGTCGTCGGGAATGGAGGACCAAAACGCAGCAGGAATGTGGATGCTCATCTTGTATTTATTTTAAATCAAGATAACACCAAAATAACTAAACGAAGAACTCACGAACAACAAAACAGTCTTGTCAGGCTCACACACGCAAAACAAGAAACAATCTCCCACCATACAAAACAAACATCCCTCTGCCACGTCCTGACCAAAATACTAAACAACTACTCCCTCTGCTGGTCAGGACGTGACAGTACCCCCCCCCCCCCCAAAGGTGCAGACCCCGGATGCACCTCACAAATAAAATAAAAATAAAAAAAAACAACAACAAAAAAAATCCCCCTAAACTAAAGGGAGGGAAGGGAGGGTGGCTGCCGTCACCGACGACACTTGTGCTACACCCCCCCTCCCCAACCCACCTATACAGGAGGTGGTTCTGGCTCCGGCCTACTGTCCTCCAGAATGCAGACAGACTTGCTCAGTTTCGGGCCATAGGCAGACTCCCCTCGTTCCGGATCGTAGGCAGACCTCTTCCGTTCCACACTGTAGGCAGACTCATTTAATACACAGTTAATCCTATTTAGTTCCGGATCGTCAACAGACTTACTTAGTTCCGGGTTGCTGATAGACTCCCTTGGTTCCGGGTCATAGGCAGACTCACCCGGTTCTGGGTCACAGGCAGAGCCCTTCGGTTCCGGGTCGCAGGCAGACCCCCTCGGTTCCGGGTCGCAGGCAGACCCCCTCGGTTCCGGGTCGCAGGCAGACTCCCTCGGTTCCGGGTCGCAGGCAGACTCCCTCGGTTCCGGGTCGCAGGCAGACTCCCTCGGTTCCGGATCACAGGCAGTCTCCCTCGGTTCCGGACTGCACACTGGTGCCGGATACTCTGGACTGCACACTGGTGCCGGATACTCTGGACTGCACACTGGTGCCGGATACTCTGGACTGCACACTGTTGCCGGATACTCTGGACTGCACACTGTTGCCGGATACTCTGGACTGCACACTATTGCCGAACTCACGAGGCTGGGCTGACGCACTGGAAGCCTGATGCGTGGTACTGGTACTGGATGTGCCAGTCTGGGGACACGCACCTCAGGGCTAGTGCGGGGAGCGGGAACAGGACGAGTCAGACTGGGCTGATGCACTGGAAGCCTGATGCGTGGTGCTGGTACTGGAGGTATCAGCCTGGAAACACGCACCTCAGGGCTAGTGCGGGGAGCGGGAACAGGTCGAGTCGGACTGGGTTGACGCACTGGAAGCCTGATGCGTGGTGCTGGTACTGGAGGTATCAGCCTGGGAACACGCACCTCAGGGCTAGTGCGGGGAGCAGGAACAGGACATACCGGACTGGGCTGACGCGCTGGAAGCCAGGTGCGTGGTGCTGGTACTGGACATGCCAGACTAGGGGTTCGCACTTCAGGGCTAGTGCGGGGAGCGGGAACAGGACGAGTTGGACTGGGCTGACGAACTGGAGGCCTGGTGCGTGGTGCTGGTACTATCCTCACCAGACAGCTAGCACGCACCTCAGGACTAGTAATAAACGCTAACTCAGGTGATATCATTAGGACACGCTCTGTAGGGCGAATGTCGTGCCTAATACACCAACACAGTAGCTCTCTCATCCCTTTCTCCTCCAATTTTACCATCAACTCCTTTATAGTCTCTGTTTCTCTCACCTCCAATTTTACCCCGACTAGCTCTGGTTCCATCCTCGGCTCCGCCGATCTGTCCGTGTGCCCCCCCAAAAACAATTCTTGGGGCTGCCTCTCCGGTTTCCTCGCCAGTCGTGTACCCCGGTAGCGTTCCCGGTCCTCACCGAATTCCCCTTGCTCCTTACTCCGCTGCTTGGTCCATTTGTGGTGGGAGATTCTGTAACGGTTGTCGTCGGGAATGGAGGACCAAAACGCAGCAGGAATGTGGATGCTCATCTTGTATTTATTTTAAATAAAGAGAACACCAAAACAACAAAACGAAGAACTCACGAACAACAAAACAGTCTTGTCAGGCTCACACACGCAAAACAAGAAACAATCTCCCACCATACAAAACAAACATCCCTCTGCCACGTCCTGACCAAAATACTAAACAACTACTCCCTCTGCTGGTCAGGACGTGACACATGTCTAAGGGGTTTACCCGATATGGATGGAAATACCCTCAAACTAAAGATGACAGTCTGCTCTTTAACCTCATAGTCATTGTATCAAATCCAAAGGGGTGGAGCACAAAGCCAAAACAATAAAACATTTGTCAATGTCCCAATACTTTTGGAGCTCACTGTATATAAAGTGCCTTCGGAAAGTATTCAGATCCCTTGACTTTTTCCACATTTTGTTACGCTATTGTAAAAGGGAATAAATAAAACATTTTCCTCAGCAATCTACACACAATACCCCATAATGACAAAACGAAAACAGGTTTTCAGACATTGAAGGTTTTAACTCCCGAGTGGCGCAGCGGTCTAAGGCACTGCGTGCAAGAGGCATCACTACAGTCCCTGGAAACTTCCAGAAGGACAACCATCTCTGCAGCACTCCACCAATCAGGCCTTTATGGTAGAGTGGCCAGATGGAAGCCACTCCCCAGTAAAAGCCTCATGACTGCCCACTTGGAGTTTGCCAAAAGGCTTCTAAAGGACTCTCAGACCATGAGAAACAAGATTCTCTGATCTGATGAAACCAAGATTGAATAAATGTAAAATAAATGTACAATAAATAGAACACAGTTAAAAAATCTGAAACCATGATATTTTATTTTATGTATACATGTGTTCAACTACATAGCTCACAGTTGAACGTTTTGAAAGTATTTCCTCTTCATATGGTCAAGAAAAGGTCAAAAGGCCTAGTCTAAATAGTAACAATACAACAAGGACTGGTCACTTATGAAGCTTTTGTCATTCTGACATCATGTGGAGATTATTGTGTAATGCAGTAATGAGTACATGAATACAACACAGTACAGTGAGGGAAAAAAGTATTTGATCCCCTGCTGATTTTGTACGTTTGCCCACTGACAAAGAAATGATCAGTCTATAATTTTAATGGTAGGTCTATTTGAACAGTGAGAGATGGAATAACAACAAAAAAATCCAGAAAAACGCATGTCAAAAATGTAATAAAATGATTTGCATTTTAATGAGGGAAATAAGTATTTGACCCCTCTGCAAAACATGACTTAGTACTTGGTTGCAAAACTCTTGTTGGCAATCACAGAGGTCAGACGTTTCTTGTAGTTGGCCACCAGGTTTGCACACATCTCAGGAGGGATTTTGTCCCACTCCTCTTTGCAGATCTTCTCCAAGTCATTAAGGTTTCGAGGCTGACGTTTGGCAACTCGAACCCTCAGCTCACTCCACAGATTTTCTATGGGATTAAGGTCTGGAGACTGGCTAGGCCACTCCAGGACCTTAATGTGCTTCTTCTTGAGCCACTCCTTTGTTGCCTTGGCCGTGTGTTTTGGGTCATTGTCAGGCTGGAATACCCATCCACGACCCATTTTCAATGCCCTGGCTGAGGAAAGGAGGTTCTCACCCAAGATTTGACGGTACATGGCCCCGTCCATCGTCCCTTTGATGCGGTGAAGTTGTCCTGTCCCCTTAGCAGAAAAACACCCCCAAAGCATAATGTTTCCTCCTCCATCTTTGACGGTGGGGATGATGTTCTTGGGGTCATAGGCAGCATTCCTCCTCCTCCAAACACGGCGAGTTGAGTTGATGCCAAAGAGCTCCATTTTGGTCTCATCTGACCACAACACTTTCACCCAGTTGTCCTCTGAATCATTCAGATGTTCATTGGCAAACTTCAGATGGGCATGTATATGTGCTTTCTTGAGTAGGGGGACCTTGCGGGCGCTGGATTTCAGTCCTTCACGGCGTAGTGTGTTACCAATTGTTTTCTTGGTGACTATGGTCCCAGCTGCCTTGACATCATTGACAAGATCCTCCAGTGTAGTTCTGGGCTGATTCCTCACCGTTCTCATGATCATTGCAACTCCACGAGGTGAGATCTTGCATGGAGCCCCAGGCCGAGCGAGATTGACAGTTCTTTTGTGTTTCTTCCATTTGCGAATAATCGCACCAACTGTTGTCACCTTCTCACCAAGCTGCTTGGCGATGGTCTTGTAGCCCATTCCAGCCTTGTGTAGGTCTACAATGTTGTACCTGACATCCTTGGAGAGCTCTTTGGTCTTGGCCATGGTGGAGAGTTTGGAATCTGATTGATTGCTTCTGTGGACAGGTGTCTTTTATACAGGTAACAAGCTGAGATTAGGAGCACTCCCTTTAAGAGTGTGCTCCTAATCTCAGCTCGTTACCTGTATAAAAGACACCTGGGAGCCAGAAATCTTTGTGATTGAGAGGGGGTCAAATACTTATTTCCCTCATTAAAATGCAAATCAATTTATAACACTATTGACATGCGTTTTTCTGCATTTTTTGTTGTTGTTATTCTGTCTCTCACTGTTCAAATAAACCTACCATTAAAATTATAGACTGATCATTTCTTTGTCAGTGGGCAAACGTACAAAATCAGCACGGGATCAAATACTTTTTTCCCTCACTGTATATCTCATTTGGCATACTGTTTACAGTGCATCTGCCACATGTTACTGTGTACCCTGCCTTGTCCCAAGCAATATGAGTCTGTGTCTGCTCCTTTGTAACTAGCTCATCCAGCCGAAGGCGACCTTGGGGATGGTGCGTGGGGGCCATGGCTCACGTGGATCTCCTCCACCTTGACCATGGCCTCCAGCTCAGAGTTGGTCTCTGGACACCAGTCCACCTGGAACTTGTCCCTACACTCCCAGGGGTTAACCACCTCCTTGTCAGGCTGCAGCCCAAACAGGTAGTCTATACTGTAACGGGGTGAGTGACTGGTTGCTGGGAAGTCAGGCGCAGGAAAGCAGAGATGGGTGATAACAAGAGAACTTGAATATACACCCTGGCCCAAAGGCACAGGCGAGGCAGCACAAAGCATAACCACGATAACATGAACCAGATTAAAGAAAACAAACAAACCTGGGTTTGAAACAAACCTAGCGCAAGCCAGCCTGTAGCGTAACACCCTACAGAAAGAACAATTCCACACACAGACATGGGGGAAACAGAGGGTAATATACATTTAGTCTGATGAGGTAATGTGAACCAGGTGTGCGAGAAAACAAGACAAAGCAAATGGAAAATGAAAGGTGGAGCGGCGATGGCTAGAAGACCGGTGACGTCGACCGCCGAGCACCGCCCGAACAAGGAGAGGGACCGACCTCGGCGGAAGTCGTTACATATACAGGGAGGGTCGGGGACACAATATGGAAAAAATTATGATACTATAAGGCGTTACAATATAAAGGGTTTTGGAAATTTTGTTTTGGAAATTTAGATATTCACTTTAGCGAAGTCCAAATCCAGACTACCAGTACCAGTGTTTTCTTTCTCCGCTTCCTAATTTGACAGGCTGTAGTAATTACCAACAGTAATCTCCAATCTTGAGGAATTTCGGGAACAACTATGCATCAATCAATCGCATTCATCAATCTTCTCTCCACCACTGAGAATCTGTTGTTTTAGATGTACTACATGACAAGCCACTGCAGCCCTTGTGCTGTGTCCCACCCCACAGCAGTGTAAGGTTGCCATGGTTGCAGGAGTGCTCTAGTCCTAGATTGCATTGACTGCAAAGAGAAAAAGAGACTCACGCAAGCTAATGTACTTAGTGACATAAGGGCCAGGTCAAGATCAGTTCTCTGTGCCTGGATTGTATTTAGGATTGTATTGGAAAACAAAGAGAAGTACATTATGCTTGAAGATTCCACACACATCTCCAAAAGAGAGATACGGGATAGTGTCACTGGATATGTTTTTTATCCATATCTCCAAAAGAGAGATAGGGGATAGAGTCACTGGATATGTTTTTTTTTATCCATATCTCCAAAAGAGAGAGTGGAGATAGTGTCACTGGATATATTTTTTATTCATATCTCCAAAAGAGAGATAGGGGATAGTGTCACTGGATATGTTTTTTTTTATCCATATCTCCAAAAGAGAGATAGGGATAGTGTCACTGGATATGTTTTTTTTATCCATATCTCCAAAAGAGAGATAGGGATAGTGTCACTGGATATGTTTTTTAAAATCCATATCTCCAAAAGAGAGATAGGAGATAGTGTCACTGGATATATTTTTTTATCTATATCTCCAAAAGAAAGATAGGGGATAGTGTCACTTGATATGTTTTTCTATCCATATCTCCAAAAGAGAGATAGGGGTAGCATCTTGCTTTACGGTACCTTTATTTGTTCCATTTGTGTATGTTTTGTCAGTAAATATTCATGTTTGAGTGTTAAGGGTTAAGCATGTTCGACAATAATCTCTTTACCAAGTCCCCTCTGTCAACCCACTGTTAAATCTGGGAGCTTTAATCGGCATGTCTTTCATTGGGCAATGGAAGAATTACAATCAAAAAAACTTTCCTAAAGCCAAACAATATCGCTTTGTATCAGATGCCTGTAGAGATTAGAGACCTTATAGCGAGTGACCTTACCATATGCTCAGGTCTTGTGTGACCTTGTGTGTCATTGCTAAATCCCTGAGCCGCCACTGCTGAGGCCTTAGTCCCCCCTGCCCTGTCTCTTAGTAAGACTGGTTTAGCTTAACCCCACATGATAATGAAGGATCGGGATAAGGAGATAAAGAAACAGATATACACATTCAGACAGACAGACAGACAGACAGACAGACAGACAGACAGACAGACAGACAGACAGACAGACAGACAGACAGACAGACAGACAGACAGACAGACAGACAGACAGACAGACAGACAGACAGACAGGTCCAGTCTTTCCTTTATTGGAACAAGGGTCATCCTCTTTGGCCACCTTAGCCACAAGCAAACAGATGTATTTACGTCTACAGCGTTACAGCAGCACATATAGCTCAACACTAGCAAAAGTGATGAGTGTTGTGTGTGTGTTGTCCAGGTACTGCTCAGTCCCATGATATTAATGTGAGCTGACATCTTATAGTAAAGATCCAACTGTTATTTCTACGGGGGTCAAAAGGAAATGGAACCTTTCAGGGAGCACTGCCACAAATGAATGTTTCTGCACCATTTAATTGTTCAAACTGTCTACATTTGTTATCTTATACAGTACAGAAAATGATAAAACAGTAACATTGTTTGTATATACAGTAACTTAGTTTATACTATGCCTCTGATGCTAAAATTACATTGTGTAAATAGATTGGGTTGCAGTTTCACTTAATTTGTATCAAAACAGGATTGGTTTAGAAGTAACAGAAATGGGATTTGGTTGCTTGGGAGCCAACCTGGGAGGAATTGAGGACAGAGCGGAGAGCAGAATAGACTGGACGGTGTATTGCTATCAAGGGAACTTAGTCAATTGGGGTCAGAATAATATTTAGCCTAATAGAGATGTGAGTCTGTTTTCTGGAGAGGAAAGTTGAGTCTTTGTTTTTTTACATGCTGGGAGACTTGACTAATGGAAGGACCCCCTTCCTCTCCTCTTCTATTTTGATGGTCATCCACCTCTTCGCCTCGACGGCAGTCTTCCACCTCTCCTCCTTCTCCACTCCTGTAGGCTCACACGCACCTTCCTCTTCATCTGGGTCTGGGCCTAGGATCCAGTCTATGTGCACAAAATGACAGCTTTAGTGTTTGGCATGTACACATTCCTCATACTGTATAGAAATATAAGGTCAAGCTCATTTCGACACCTCTACGAAAAGTATTCAGACCCCTTGACTTTTTCCACATTTTGTTACATTACAGCCTTATTCTAAAATGGATTCAATACATTTTTTCCCTCATCAATCTCCCTATAATGACAAAGCAAAAACTGAAATACCATATTTACATAAGTATTCAGAACCTTTGCTATGAGACTTGAAATTTAGCTCAGGTGCACCCTGTTTCCATTGATCCTCCTTGATTGAAGTCCACCTGTGGTAAATTCAATTGACTGGACATGATTTGGAAAGGCACACACTTATCTATATAAGGTCCCACAGTTGACAGCGCATTTCAGAGCAAAAACCAAGACATGAGGTCGAAGTAATTATCCGTAGAGCTCTGAGACAGGATTGTGTCGAGGCACAGATCTGGGGAAGAGTACCAAAACATTTCTGCAGCATTGAAGGTCCCCAATAGAAGAAGAATGGAAACACCAAGACTCTTCCTAATAGCTGACCGCCCGGTCAAACTGAGCATTCTGGGGAGAAGAACCAATGGTCACTTTGACAGAGCTCCAGAGGACCTCTGTGAAGATGGGAGGACCTTCCAGAAGGACAACCATCTCTGCAGCACTCCACCAATCAGGCCTTTATGGCCAGACAAAAGCCACTCCTCAGTAAAAGGTACATGACAGCCCGCTTGGAGTCTGCCAAAAGGCACCTAAAGGACTCTCAGACCATGAGAAACAAGATTGAACTCTTTGGCCTGAATGCCAAGCATCCCATCTGGAGGAAACCTGGCACCATACCTACAGTGTAGCTTGGTGGAGGCAGTATCAACCTGTGGGGATGTTTTTCAGCGGCAGGGACTGGGAGACTAGTCGGGATCGAGGGAAAGATGAACCAAGCAAAGTACAGAGCGCTCAGGACCTCAGACTGGGGTGAAGGTTCACCTTCCAACAGGACAATGACCCTAAGCACACAGCCAAGACAATGCAGGAGTGGCTTCTGGACAAATCTCTGAATGTCCTTGAGTGGCCCAGCCAGAGCCCGGACTTGAACCCAATCGAACATCTCTGGAGAGACCTGAAAATAGCTGTGTAGCGACGCTCCCCATCCAACCTGACAGAGCTTGAGAGGATCTGCAGAGAAGAATGGGAGAAACTCCCCAAAAACAGGTGTGCCAAGCTTGCAGCGTCATACCAAAGAAGACTCAAGGCTGTAATCGCTGCCAAAGGTGCTTCAACAAAGTACTGGGTAAAAGGACGGAATACTTATGTAAATGTGGTATTGTGTGTAGATTGATGAGGGGAAAAAACAATTTAATCCATTTTAGAATAAGGCAGTAACGTAACAAAATGTGGAAAAGTCAATGGGTCTGAATACTTTCCAAATGTACTGTATGTGTTTGTTTTGACTGTGAAGTAGCCTTAACTAGCCCTCTTAATCCACAGATCCAGCTGACATGCATGTTCCATGGCTTCTAATTGAGGCTACGAGGTGTGAAGGTCAAAGCTGATCAGTATCAATGGGTGCCACAGTGAAAGGACACTAATCTGATTAGTCTTACCAAAGATGTCTGTCTGTCTACTATCTGGGTCAGCGAACAGATGTTTGTGATTGGGGGGCACGTGGCAGTGTCATGTAATAAAGGGGATTCGAAAAACATTTGGTTCTAACAATGACTATCAAGCTCTACAACCTAAGGCTCATACTCATAGATGGCAACCCTCACGTACTCTCATGATTAACAGCATGCAGAATACCACAGAGGTCAGACATCCGTCAAGATCATTTGAACATGATTAGCAAGAACACACAAAATGATGGAAATCACCACAATAAAAATAAATATGTTTTATTGTCACGTACACCAGATAGGTGCAGTGAAATGTGCTGTTTCACAGGGTCAGCCATAGTAGTACATCACCCCTGGAGCAAATTAGTGTTAAGTGCCTTGCTCAAGAGCACATCGACAGATTTTTCACCTTACCGGCTCAGGCAATTAAAACAGCGACCTTTGCGTTACGGGCCCAACGCTCTAACCGCTAGGCTACCTGCCACCCTAAGATCTATGGTGACATTCTCGATGACCAGGGATGCGTCTTTTGACATGTGATCACCCCACTTTACCTGCCAGGTCATGGTACAGATCATTGATCAGGTGTCCTAGGATGCCGTAGCAGGCCACTACTACCACTATCACTCCCATTATGACATAGAGCACATGAGGAGGCATGTGGAAGGCATCACGGGAGGAGGGGACATAGTCAACAAAGTAGAGATCATCCTCCTTCTCCATGGCCTGTAGAAGCTGCCTTGGGTTATATGTCCTGGGGCGGTTCCACACCTCTCCCCACTCAGCAGTAGGCTGGATCTGGGCCCCTGGAGGCTCCATGGTACAGTTAGCCATAGCGTTCCGGTCTGTGGGGAATCCATCCACAAATTGAATTAGTAGAAAGGGAAAGTTGATTAAGGGTATATGAGAATGAATTGACCTTGTTGGTTAAAAACACCATCATGGAATGATTCTGGAGGAAAGACTCTTTTACAAAGAAAAGAACAGTGAACCAAACCGTCTGTGCGGCTCATGCCCGGTATATTCTTCATATTAAGCGAGCCTTATGGCTGATAAGACAAGATAGAATAAGGGAGTTAGCAGTATCCTTTTGAAGGCAAAAACTCCCAAAATACAGTACATCTGTTGTGAAGGACAACTTCATTCCCCTAATAAACTTCCCTGAAGTCTGTTGTTAAGGGGTAAGGAACAGACATGGGGGTGATCTGACAATTTTCAGAGAATATGTTGCTATTTGTGATGTTGAACTTCAATCAGACTGGATTTTCAGTTTGAAGGAAAGGATTTATTCTGACTTCAGTTATGGACAAAGAGGCTTAAAGTGCTATTAATCAGCTCAACATTTTCATTCACGCTCCAGCCCATCCCACCATTCAGTTGTGCATTCCTCCTTTGTCCAGAAATATCATTGTGTGACACTGTCCTGTCTTTCCAGAGACCAACTCCCCTCCAGATGTGTCTCAATGAGGTGGGAGAGATGGAATGAAGGAATGAAGAAACAGACACAGGAATGAGACAGTTACTGTAAGATGAAATGTGGAGGTGTCTAAGTACATGTAAAAACCCCTTTGAAGTTTGCTCATGCAACCAAAGTGCAGAAAGAATGATCTCAGACAGATGAGACGGAGCAGCTGTATCAGCACTGCCTAGAGTACTACATGAGCCACTCTCCCAGTGGAAAAGCAGAACACTCACAACAAAAGCACTAGCAAAGCGTAGAAATTAACCTAAAGCCTTATTTCTCTAGTCTAGTCATGGAAGAGATTGCTCACTCAGACTGGGACGACCTCCTCAGGGTTGGGTGCATCCTTGATCTTCCTGCAGAAAACTTGAGACAACAGGAAGTTCCAGAGGATGATAGCTAGGGAGGTGTTGGCAGTGACAATGCCAACCATGAAGGGGTGAACCATGCTGTCTGTCTCTGCTGTATGAGGCTGGCCTGACAGGGAGGACTGGAGCCCCTCTAGTCAGCAGCAGGTAAGTAGCTCTACTGCTCCTGAGCTTTGAGTGAAACTGGACTGAAGGTTCAAGAGTCCCTCCTCTGTGTCTAACTCTATATAAGTCTCTGTGTCCATCATAACCTTCAACACCTAGATCTAATTAATCCTCAAGGGTGTTCCCTGTCAGACTAGGATGATGGTTGTGGATGACGCAGGACAGCACGAGTGAATGAGTATGACCATGAGTACACAGGAGGTTGTTGGCAACTTAATTGAGGAAGACAGGCTTGTGGTATTGGCTGGAGCGGGATAGGTGGAATGGTATCGAATTAATCTAACACATGGTTTCCATATGTTTGATGCTATTCCATTCACTCTGAACCGGCCATTATTATCAGTTGTCCTCCCCTCAGCAGCCTCCTGTGCATGAGTAGTCGATGACATCCTTTCTCTCTGACAGATCATTTATGGTGACAACTCTTCTTTGTCCATAGAAGTATGATAGATAATAATCCTGGTTTCTGCCAAATCATGATTAAATTGGAAAGTCTTTTAGATGTGTCAAAAAAGATAGATATCAATTTTGTAGGACCTCCTGCATATATATATAGGCCACACATTCAGTTACTGATTACCAGATCATATAATTGCCAGAGTATAAAGGGTACAATTAGAAATCATTTAAAACATATTGAATGATGTGTAATGAACACAAAAGTACTTTCCTGCATCAAACATATAATCAACAGGCTATGTTGAGTACACAAATGTAGCAACCAGTAAACAAATCACAAATGTTGACACTAGAATGAGGAAAAGAGATCGCAAAATACCTTGCTGGGTTGAGCTGCAAACAAAGAATCCTTTGGTTGAGTTTGCCCTTCAGTCCATTCATTTCCCTGATCTAAGGCTGCATTTGATGTATTTTCCTCTTGTTGTAAGGAATCGGCTGGTGTCCATAAGATGACACATCAAGCAGAACAAAGGGAGGGTTCAGGAGAGAGTTCAATCTGCTAAAACCTGGAATCTGCACACAAGATATCTGATTTTTTTTAACTCAGCAATGTGTGTATGATTTAATCTCTTCCCAATCTGGAGATAAGCTTCAATACTGTAATGCCACAGAGTCAAGACAAGGTCATAGCATTTCCTGTATGAACGTGAGTCAGAAAACCCTTTGTAAAATAACTTATGTTATAAATACAGCTAATCATATACAGAAATATATTTATTGATCAGTTTCAAAGAGATGCACTACCCGTGTGTAAAACTGTGCTCCAATGGCAGGAGCACTGTGCTGAAGCTGTGGACTGAGCAGTTCCACCAGACAAAACAGGACACACAGAAGCACTAAAAGCTATCTACTCTGAGTAGGACAACTCTGTAAGGTTAGTCATTTAGGCAGGGTTATCCTTAGGTTTGTCCTCTTCCTCTATCTTCCTATGGAAGGCCTCTGTGAGGATGAAGATCCAGTAGATGACGGTGATGGAGGTGTTGACGACAACGATGCCGATCATGATGGGGTGCATCATTGTGACGGAGTTGTTGGCAGGTTGAGGGAAGGCTATGTACTGTCTCCACGGCTCTGTGTTAAGATAAGTTTAGTGGGTCCTTCAACCCCATTTACTATAGCTGTCGCCCTCCCTCTCAGCATGCTGCTAATTCTCTATCCCTCCACAGAGCTGACAGGTGCCTTTCTGTCCCCACTCTCTGCAGAGCTCACAACTGAAAATGTAAACACATCACACCACACTTACAAAGTGTTCCCCTGATCAGGGTTACAAAAGGGGTCTGTTTGTACTGTTATGTGGTCCTGTTTAGCTCAGTCGGTAGACTCTTGCAGGAATGTATCCCAGGACCCTTGGCGTTGCAAGCACCATACATTACCGGGTAGAGCAGGGCTAGGCAACCCTGCCCTAGACTTCATGTTTTTGATTTAACAAAACTAGAAGACCAGGTGTGTTGAATTTATCACTGAACTGCTCAATTAGCTCAGTTGGTCAGGTATGGTGCCTAGTTGGATCAAACTCCTGCAGTATCTGTGGAACTTGAGGAAAGGTGTTGCCTACCTCTGCGGTAGAGTATGGTGCTTGCAACGCCTAGGGCCGTGAGTTCAATTCCCGCTGGGGCCACCCATACATAAAAATGTATGCACGCATGACTAAGTTGCCTTGAATAAAAGCATCTGCTGAATGGCATATGTGAAAATGATTTTGTAATTTGTTAAGACAGAGGTTAGCAATGTGTTTCAGTGGGGATGAGAAAGCTGAAAAGACCTTGTAGAGTATTTAGAATTTGATATAACCCTATTACTAATTTCTCTGATGGCAGAGACTGCGTGGATTAGCCATCATGAGCCCACATCTGAGTGGAATAGAATACAGGCAAGCTTACAGAAAGCCTACGTACTACTACCATGATAACGCTAAGTGAGCATTGAGACAATACAGAATCTGTGTTATCTAAGCCTTTATTTTCAACAAGATAAAAATCTATGCGAATATGACACAGCAGAAAAGTGGATTAACAATCTTTGACAATCAGGATTCCTGTTTTCAGACGCTTATGATCAGATCACTCGGAATACAAAATACATGTGAATGGTTCATTGAGCTTGGGGGGGGGGGAGTATTGAACCCTTGACCATTTAATCATATAGATTCCATGAAAACAATAAATAAATTAACCACAACATGGCTTCAGATGTACTGTAATACAATTATTACACTGCCTTGTCTCATAAAGGCTAATAACGACAGGTGAGAGTCAGATACCCATTTTCACTTATTAAAACTATCAGTGATCATGATTTATGACCTCTGTGGAAAGCTCTTCTAGTACTGTATAGCAGTTCTCCTGGTGTCCATGCTTACTGCTCCCCCTGCAGTCGTAGTAGTCCGTCAGCGTACTGGAACTGTGTGCCGTTCTCATACTCCAGCATGTCCAGGGCGACCTCACAGCTCTCCTTCACCACGCGCTCTGTGTCTTTCCTGTAGCGCTCCAGGATCTTCATACACTCCTCCTTGCCGATGGATCCGAGGGCCTCGGCACACTCGTGTCTCACCATGGCGTTCTCCCCGTCCAGCTCCAGGGCTGCCTGCAGCTGGGGGATGCTGGCTGGGTGCTGGATCTGACCCAGGACGTAGCCAATCTCATGGCGGAACAAGGCACTGCTACACTGAAGACCTGGGTGGCAGGACAACAAAGGGTTGAGTGAGTGTTGGTGTTCGGAGGACGCTGATAGTGGAGGGTTATGCAATGATGATGATTCAGGACAAGAAAATTTGCTTATGCGAATAACAATTACATGGCTGGTTGCACGTTTGGCTGAAAATAAGCCCCTCTGCATGTTACTAATTTGATCCTTTATTGCCAACTGCCATATACCGCATAGTTTAAGAATGACTGCCAGTCTCTCACCATCTCCTAGAGCCAGGACAGCCTCCTCGGTGCCCAGGTTGCGGAGGGCGAACATGGCCCTGTAGCGCTCAAACAACGGCAGGCTCTCATCCAGGAGCTGTGTCCTCAGCTCAGGGACAGTCTTCCTCTGGGCTGGGGGAGCAGGGTCCACAGAACAGTAGGGGTTTCCATCGGTGACCTCCTCTCCTTTCTGGTCCCCACCAGATATCAGCCACTCCAGCCGCCTAACAGCCAACTGGCACGTCTCTGCCACCTGGTGGAGGACAGTCATGGCATAACCACTATACAGGCACTGTACAGGCACTGTGTAATGTTTCATTTCCACATATTCTCTACGCTACTTCTATTTCCCTCCAATATGTCTCGTTTTACCATACCTCAATGACTGGGTCCTCTGAGTACTCTTTCAGTAAGTCAAGGACCTTGAGGTTCCCAATAGCTCCTAATGCTTCCCCTAAATAAAAAAATAGTTAACTGTTTAGATAAGCACTATTATCATCATTATCTGTGAACATGTTTATCAATAAGGTATGCATGAACGAGAGTGGACTCTAATGAGCTGGCATACTGACCTGCTTCATGCCTGACCATAGGCTCCTGTGTTGTGTCTTTTAGAACAGTCTCTAGCGTGGGTATGGCCCTCTCATCCTGCATTTGGCCCAGGCAGTATGCCAGCTCATGTTTCAACAGAGCAGAGTCATCAACAAAAGCCTGACTGATCCATTCGATGGCCTCTGGTCCGCCCAGGTTACGCAGGGTGAAGAGAGCTCTGAACCGTGTTGCCAGGTCCTGCTTTGGGTTGACCAGAATCCTGCCGACTGCTGCTACCTCCTGCTCACTTGCCATGCTTAGTATAATGGTGTAGCTACTAGATCTGAAAAGGGAGAGAAGATCAGATACAGTGAGGATGTGAATGAACTGAATATGTAGCTAGCTAGCTAATGGACATATTTGGTAATAAACACTGAATCCAATTCATAAAATATTTTCCTTACAAGGCTAGACAGCTGCGTTGTTGGTTCACATCAGCTAGGAGTCTCAGGCTTACCATTATCATGACTCCAATTCCATACCATTGGGTTCTCGAGAGCTAGTCTCAGGCTAGCAGCCTTGTTAGCATCACAGTTACAAAACTAGCAGAGAAAGGGGTAGCTGCAATCCAATATGGCGACTGGAGTGTGGGCGTGTGGAAAGGAGTGGGTGTGTCGAAGGGAAAGTAGTGGGCATGTGGAAAGGTTGAGCGTTTTTCTTCTGTTTCTTACCAGGCACTGCCGTACATTGAGCTACAATACCACAAGAGTTTGGACTTCTGTTTTTCAGCTAGAGGATGAGTCTGAGTAATTTTTCACTGTTAGTTTTACACAAATAACTGTACATTTTCAGTTATAAAAAACTGATGATTGTTGGTTTTTGATTCAAAGTATTGATGATGGGTATACTGTTGCTTCATGTGATGTATGCATGTGCTTACTGTGACTGTCACCCTGATATTGGCTACTCGGTAGCTATTTCCCACGCCGTTGCCGGACAGTCTTGTCAAGTGGGAGCGAAGGGCACTGTGTCCCAGTGTTGTTGCCTATCATGCCCTCGCCATTGAGTAGTAGACTGTATGTATCAAGGTGACATCTATACTGAATAAAAATATAAAAATGCCACATGCAACAATTTCAAAGACTTTACTGAGTTCAGAGATTTCAATTCACTTTTTTCTTTCTATGGATTTCACAAAACTGGGCAGGGGCACAGCCATGGGTAGGCCTGGGGGGGACATGGGCACACCCACTTGGGAGCCAGGTCTACACACTGGGGAGCCAGGCACAGCCAATCAGAATGAGTTTTTACCCACAAAAGGTTTTTTATTACAGACAGAAATGCCCTCCCAGGCCAACCCATGTCTGCACCCCTGACCAGTCATGTGAAATCCATAGATTAGGGCCTAATGGATTTATTTAAATTGACTGATTCCCTTCTATGAACTGTAACTCTAAAATCTTCAACATTTTGGCATTCATATTTTTTTTTCAGTACATTAATATTATTATAATATTCAACCCAAGGGCACAATGGCCACTGGCCGCAAAAGGCATGGATTTTCTTAGGGGGCATTACGGCTACAAAAGGGGGATGCCACCGGGAAATTTGATGCATTATCAAGTGCTTGTCAAATTGTGAACGAGAGACTGATGAAGTGTGTAGCCTGCACACAAAAAACAAAGCAGAGCTCATGCCTTTCAATGGTACTTTTTTCAAATCATCATTAGAGTTGCATTATGCAGCCTTAGAATGTATTAAAAATCAAAACATATAACCCAACGTTTGTATCACAACTAAAGTTGCATAAATAAATCTAAATTAAGCATATGGGAGGACCTGTTTCTTTAACCGCACCAACACAGAATAGACGCATGTGCGCACTCCCTCAGAAATCGTTTTGGAGAAAATATCCTTTCTATTTTATTTATCTATGTTCAATTGTATCTAAAGATGCAGGAATGACCACATGCAGGAACACGCCAAATTGCAGCGTTCATACAGTAACCAATGGGGTGCTCGAGGGGGGACGTTCATGAAAGAACCAATTTTTTTGCAGAGAGAATGTGCTGGGTGGTATTTTGTCAACATGTACTTAGGCATATTAAAACACTTCCGTTTTTTCCAATCACGAGTATCACCTGTCAATTTACGGATACGATGACGACGACTATGGCCATATCGGTACACCCTTAGGCTTCGGTCCAAACACTTAACCTGTTGGGGCTAGGGGGCAGTATTTGCACGGCCGGATAATTTTTTTTCTTTCAGCCTTTGACTGAATACAACGTCGCCCGGTTGGAATATTATCGCTATTTTACGAGAAAAATAGCATAAAAATTGATTTTAAACAGCGTTTGACATGCTTCGAAGTACGGTAATGGAATATTGTCACGAAATGCGCTCGCACGTCACCCTTCGGATAGTGACTTGAACGCACGAACAAAACGGAGCTATTTGGATATAACTATGGATTATTTGGAACCAAAACAACATTTGTTGTTGAAGTAGAAGTCCTGGGAGTGCATTCTGACGAAGAACAGCAAATCCAATTTTTCTTATAGTAAATCTGAGTTTAGTGAACGCCAAACTTGGTGGGTGTCAAATTAGCTAGCCGTGATGGCCGGGCTATGTACTCAGAATATTGCAAAATGTGCTTTCGCCGAAAAGCTATTTTAAAATCTGACACCGCAATTGCATAAAGGAGTTCTGTATCTATAATTCTTAAAATAATTGTAATGTATTTTGTGAACGTTAATCATGAGTCATTTAGTAAATTCACCGGAAGTATGCTAGTTCTGAACATCACATGCTAATGTAAAAAGCTGTTTTTTGATATAAATATGAACTTGATTGAACAAAACATGCATGTATTGTATAACATAATGTCCTAGGAGTGTCATCTGATGAAGATCATCAAAGGTTAGTGCTGCATTTAGCTGTGGTTTTGGTTTTTGTGACATATATGCTTGCTTTGAAAATGGCTGTGTGATTATTTTTGGCAGGGTACTCTCCTGACATAATCTAATGTTTTGCTTTCGCTGTAAAGCCTTTTTGAAATCGGACAATGTGGTTAGATTAACGAGAGCCTTGTCTTTAAAATGGTGTAAAATAGTCATATGTTTGAGAAATTGAAGTTAGAGCATTCCACTGGCTGTTGACTAGGTAAGCGTCCCACCTAGCCCAGGGAAGTTTTAAGACACAACCTCGCCCAGTCCCTTAGCCCTCGTTTTTAGTCGGCTTTGCAAGTGTACAATTACGTTCACTCAGGGGTCTGAAACTCCCCATATTTCAATTCGCATGATTGTACATCCGCTATGAAAAAAACTTAAAAACAACATCAATAGAGAAGTCAACATACAAGTGTAAGTAAAAACAAATGCAAATAAGTTAGAAATTGTGCTACTAATGCACATGACAGCACAAACGTCTCGTAAAAAGTAAATATGTTTTGGAAATGTTAGAAATTAAACATTGTTCCTTCTTCAGAAGTTCCAGCTAGGCAGGCTAACGTTAGTTAGCTAATTAATTTGCTAGCTATCATACAGTAAGCGTATATTAATAATTATATATTTAAAATAAGTAGACATGCACTCCTATTTGACTGTAGCGCATATAAAGCACCCACAAGCTACCTGTGGCTAAAACACAATCATCGCGGGATGAACGCGTGACGAATTTCCGGCCAAGGGTGGTCTATTTAAAAATCATTCCTTCCTCGCCCTGCAAGTGTATACTCGTCAGACGTCATCAGAAGTGTCCACTTAATTTGAGAGCTGAGGGGATAGGGTGTGTCTTTTAAGTGTTTGGTCCGCTAACCAGTTTTTGGCCTAGACATGGCAACCCTGGCTGCTACCCATACTTGAACTAGCAACCTAACGTTCGCTAACTAGTAAAGATGTGTGATAACATAGCTGGCTAGCTAGCTTGCTAATATAATACCTATCATATCCAAGCTGAACCTTGCCTAGTAAAATACTTAGAATTCATAAACAGCTCAAAGATGGACTGACAATTACAGTAAATCATACTCACTTCGCCTACTTTTCTGTAACAGTTCGCTACGATCATCACTTCATCTTTTCCACATGGACAAGTTCCTCAGTCGCTGTGCGTGACCGAGAAACACTACAACGTTATACTTCCGGGGTACAGTTTAGTTTACCATCTGGGTACTGGAAGAATTTATATAATGTAAAGTAAAAAAGTATAATAATCACTCACATCGGTAATTGTTTTTATTTTCATTTTATTAGAAAATATTGAAGAGTTAATTATCTACTAGGTCTATGTCAGAAGAATAATGCATTGTATCAAGTATGGGTAACTGCATAGGTGAGTGTGTCTGAAAGTCCTTGGTATATTCTTTATATATACATTTGTGTTCCCCCAGGTACTTTTTGTATTGATTTGTTGTTTATTAAAAAATGTAAGTAAAGTGTGTGTCTGAAAGTGGACGTGTCAACAGAAGTGGGAGGATCAACCGTGAAATGCGTTACACTAGCACTGTAATTGGTTAGACATTTTTGATTGAAGCGAGTTGTTTTTCCATTTCTTAACACGTTTTTATTGGTCAGTTCAAGACGGTGTGAAACAACACTGGGAGAGCTAAAAGCCACTCTATTCTTGATAGAGAATCATACTGTGCCATTTGAATGTTAACAAAACACACAACACATATGGAGCCGACAGAGATGATTGCCTCGCTTCGAGTCCTTAGGAATCTATGCAGTACTTTTTTTTAATGTATTATTGAGCAGAGGAGAAAACATTTAAGGAAATAACTGAATAAAGGGTTATTTTATCAAATTGCTGGAGCACAACCATTCCATTGAACCCTGACACACTGACATACAGACGTATCATAGGCCACTAATCAGCAGTGGAAGAAAAGGTATCTCATTTTCATGCTTGAGTGAAAGTAAAGATACCTTAAAAGAAAATGACTCCAGTAAAAGTGAAAGTCATCCAGTAAAATCCCACTTGAGAAAAAGTCTAAAAGTATTTGGTTTAAAATGTACTTAAGTATCAAAAGTAAAAGTATAAATCATTTAAAATGTCTTATATTAAGCAAACCAGACAACACGATTTTCTTGTTTTTTTTATTTATGGATAGCCAGGGGCACAGTTCAACACTCAGACAAAATTCACAAACAAAGCATTTGTGTTTAGTGAGTCTGCCAGATCAGAGGCAGTAGGGATGTCCAGGGATGTTCTCTTGATAAGTGCGTGAATTAGACAATTTTCCTGTCCTGCTAACCATTCAAAATGTAACGAGTACTTTTGGGTGTCAGGGAAAATGTAAGGAGTAATGTAGTGGAGTAAGAGTTAGAGTTGTCAAAAATATAAATAGTAAAGTGCAGATACCCCCAAAAAACAACTTAAGTACTTTACACCACTGCTAATCAGATCTATCTCAGGAAAACCTTTACACAGCCGTCGTGGTGTCTGAAAATTTAATGATGGTATTAGAGTTGTGAGCGGACACGCAGTCATGGGTGAACATGGAGTACAGGAAGGGACTAAGCACGGCTGCTCGAGGTTCGACTGTCTGGAGCCTTGAACCACAAAGTCTCCATCTGCCTCTCCCGCTCCAGGTCCGGAGCCCAATCCAGCGGTGGATTCTTCATCTGCTCCTAGGATGGAGCCACAGCCTGCAGCTACTACAGATGCCAAGTGCAGCCAGGACTTTGGGGCCTCTCCAGCCACGCCTGCCAGCACCGTACTAGTTCCAGCCCAGAAGGTCCTTCTACCTTCAGACCTTTCAGACCTCTACTCAGGGGACCCACCAGACATCACCCTGGGTGACCCACCAGAAGGCACCCCTGATGCCCCCTGTGACCTAGATGTCCATTTCCCTGCCACCACATTAGGGTCAGTTCCCTGCCCCCACCATAGGGTAAGTGTCCCCTTCCTCCCGGATATGAGCAGAGTCAGAGTTTCCTTCCCCCACGGTAGGGTCAGAGTCAGAGTTCCCTTCCTTCCCAGTAAGGTCAGATTTCCTTTCCCTCCTGGTAGGGTCAGAGTTCCCTTTCCCCCTGGTAGGGTCAGAGTTTCAGTTTCCTGTGTACCTGGCATGTGTAAAGTGTCTTGTCCCTCAAGTTGGTCCAGTGTATCCTGCCCAATGGTAGGTCTAGAGTTCCCCGTCTTCTTGGTAGGTCCAGTCTACCATGGCCACCCGGTAGGCTCGCAGTTTCCATTCATACCCAACCCTCAGTCTCTGGCAATAGTTGCAAGTTAAAACTTTTCTGACTTACAGTTGAAGTCGGATGTTTACATACACCTTAGCCAAATACATTTAAACTCAGTTTTTCACAATTCCTGACATTTAATCCTAGTAAAAACTCCCTGTCTTAGTTCAGTTAGGATCACCACTTTATTTTAAGAATGTGAAATGTCACAATAATAGTAGAGAGAATTATTTATTTCAGCTTGTATTTCTTTCATCACATTCCCAGTGGGTCAGAAGTTTACATACACTCAATTAGTATTTGGTAGCATTGCCTTTACATTGTTTAACTTGGGTCAAAAGTTTTGGGTAGCCTTCCACAAGCTTCCCACAACAAGTTGGGTGAATTTTGGCCCATTCCTCCTGACAGAGCTGGTGTAACTGAGTCAGGTTTGTAGGCCTCCTTGATCGCACACGCTTTTTCAGTTCTGCCCACACATTTTCTATAGGATTGAGGTCAGGGCATTGTGATGGCCACTCCAATACCTTGACTTTGTTGTCCTTACGCCATTTTGCCACAATTTTGTAAGTATGCTTGGGGTCATTGTCCATTTGGAAGACCCATTTGCGACCAAGCTTTAAATTCCTGACTGATGTCTTGAGACGTTGCTTCAATATATCCACATAATTTTCCTGCTTTATGATGCCATCTATTTTGTGAAGTGCACCAGTCCCTCCTGCAGCAAAGCACCCGCACAACATGATGCTGCCACCCCCGTGCTTCACGGTTGGGATGGTGTTCTTCGGCTTGCAAGCCTCCCCCTTTTTTCCTCCAAGCATAACGATGGTCATTATGGCCAAACAGTTCTATTTTTGTTTCATCAGACCAGAGGACATTTCTCCAAAAAGTACAATCTTTTTTATGGCGGTTTTGGAGCAGTGGCTTCTTCCTTGCTGAGCGGCCTTTCAGGTTATGTCGATATGGGACTCGTTTTACTGTGGATATAGATACTTTTGTACCTGTTTCCTCCAGCATCTTCACAAGGTCCTTTGCTGTTGTTCTGGGATTGATTTGCACTTTTCGCACCAAAGTGCGTTCATCTCTAGGAGACAGAACGCGTCTCCTTCCTGAGCGGTATGACGGCTGCGTGGTCCCATGGTGTTTATACTTGCGTACAATTGTTTGTACAGATGAACGT
The DNA here is from genome assembly GCF_901001165.1 of Salmo trutta. Taxonomy (NCBI): domain Eukaryota; kingdom Metazoa; phylum Chordata; class Actinopteri; order Salmoniformes; family Salmonidae; genus Salmo; species Salmo trutta. Next base: position 50,772,017 of record NC_042960.1, on the reverse strand, counting down.
GGTACCTTCAGGCGTTTGGAAATTGCTCCCAAGCATGAACCAGACTTTTTTTCTGAGGTCTTGGCTGATTTCTTTTGATTTTTCCATGATGTCAAGCAAAGAGGCACTCAGTTTGAAGGTAGGCCTTGAAATACATCCATAGCTACACCTCCAATTGACTCCAATTATGTCAATTAGCCTATCAGAACCTTCTAAAGCCATGACATAATTTTCTGGAATTTTCCAAGCTGTTTAAAGGCACAGTCAACTTAGTGTATGTAAACTTCTGACCCACTGGAATTTTGATACAGTGAATTATAAGTGAAATAATCTGTCTGTAAACAATTGTTGGAAAAATTACTTGTGTCATGCACACAGCAGATGTCCTAACCGACTTGCCAAAACTATACTTTGTTAACATGAAATTTGTGGAGTGGTTGAAAAATTTGTTTTAATGACTCCAACCTAAGTGTATGTAAACTTCCGACTTCCTCTGCTGTTCTCGGTCCACAGTCTCCTGCACTAGTAGCCACTAAGTTTGTTTTGGGAATGTTATTCTGCCAATAGGGGGTGCAATAGTAGTGAGTTATGGTTACATTATTGTGCAGTGTAACTGTGTAGATAACTTTGCAATTAAGAAGTTGCAATGTTTGCTAGCTCTCGGGTAATGCTAGCTCTACTGTTTGTTTGTACCCCATGAATGCTACTTTGTCTAGTATCATTATTCATTATTCTTCATTATTCAGGTATGTTTATTGAGTATCACTATTCATTATTTTTCATTATTCACATGTGTTTATTGAGTGTGACTAATCTAGCAATGTTTATATTATATGCATGCTACTGCTGCAATATGTTTATATCTGCAATATGTATAGCCTGTTGTGTTACTTGTGTAGTAGCTGGTGCCCTTCTACAGATTCTAAAAGTTTAGAGAATGTTCCAGCACATGCGCGGTAGCCCTAAATTAAGATATCAGCCAGGCCAGAGAGATAGCCATAAAACATCCATGGCCTTAGGCCTTCTATTTCTCTCTCTCTAGCCATGTGTATTCTTTAATTATGTCTAGATGCTGTACTATTGCATTCATACATATTATGCCACAGTTTGCTCATCTACTTATTTTTATATTGCACGTGTATATTTATCTTAGTATCTTCAAATGGATAATGATTGTATTGTTTCAGACCCACACACAAGTGCATATAAACATCTTTAAATGGAAGCAGCTGTGTACACATGTGTGTGTGCTGGTGACTATCAAGAGTATAGCTATGGGCCTCAACATCATATTCTAACCAGATAGCACTGTAGTGGGCAGATCTTAGTGAATCAGTTGAAGTTTACTAGCGGATGAGGGCATTCACAACTGACCTCTCAGGTGAGCTCCAGCTAGTCCTTTTTTCATGGTCCTAGTTTTTGCTGGATATAGTGACCAACAGTTTTTTCAATGAGGCTATTAATGAGTAAGCCAATGACAAAGCTATTTTACATTGTGCCAGTGAATTGAAGTTGAACATCGTCAAATCCGTCCTTTTAATTAGGCTTAATTGCGCCAAATATAGCTTATTTAATTGATGTCCTAGCCAGGCAATAGATCGCAAAGCAGGGCACCCACGATTCCCCACTGAACTAAACGTTTTGGAAATGGCAAATTCCCTTTCTCCTCCATGAACGCTTCTCAAGTGCAAGTACTGTCCAGCAGTTCAAATCAACAGGCATTTTTGTTAATAGGAGGGGTCTACCATAATTATGATCACACTTTCTCAATTTAAATATTATGGGGACACCTATACATTTGGCAGCCAACCACAAGTTATCTGTAGTCTATTTGTATTTTTTAATTTTTTATTATGGATCCTCATTAGCTAAGACAGCAGCTACTCTTCCTGGGGTCCAGAAAAATTAAGGCAATTATACAATTTTAAAAACATTACAATACATTCACAACAGATTTTACAACAAATTAAGTGTGTGCCCTCAGGCCCCTACTCCACTACCTCATATCTACCACACAAAATCCCTGTGTACGTGTGTGTATCTGGGTATGTTATCATTTGTATGTATGCATGTGTCTGTGCCTATGTTTGTGTTGCTTCACAGTCCCCGCTGTTCGATAAGGTGTATTTTTATATGTGTTTTAAATCTGATTCTACTGCTTGCATCAGTTAACTGATGTGGAGTAAAGTTCCATTTAGTCATTGCTCTATGTAGTACTGTGCGCCTCCCATAGTCTGTTCTGGACTTGGGGACTGTGAAGAGACCTCTGGTGGCATGTCTTGTCGGGTATGCATGGGTGTCTGAGCTGTGTGCTAGTCTTGAAACAGACAGCTCTGTGCTTTCAACATGTCAATACCTCTCACGAATACAAGTAGTGATGAAGTCAATCTCATCTCCACTTTGAGCCAGAAGAGATTGACATGCATATTATTAATGTTTGCTCTCTGTGTACATCCAAGGGCCAGCCGTGCTGACTTGTTCTGAGCCAATTGCAATTTTCCTAAGTCCCTCTTTGTTGCACCTGACCACACGACTGAACAGTAGTCCAGGTGTGACAAAAAACTGGAGCCTGTATGATCTGCCCTGTTGATCGTGCTGTTAAGAAGGTAGAGCAGCGCTTTATTATGGATAGACTTCTCCCCATGTTGTATCAATATCAACTGTTGTATCAATACGTTTTGACCATGACAGTTTACAATCCAGGGTTACTCCATGCAGTTTAGTCACCTTGCTCAATTTCCACATTATTTATTACAAGATTTAATTGAGTTTTAGGGTTTAGTGAGTGATTTGTCCCAAATACATTGCTTTTAGTTTTTGAAATATTTAGGATGAACTTATTCCTTGTCACCCATTCTGAAACTACCTGCAGCTCTGTTAAGTGTTGCAGTCATTTCAGTTGCTGTAGTAGCTGACGTGTATAGTGTTGAGTGATCCTCGTACATAGACACACTGGCTGTACTTAAAGCCTGTGGCATGTCATTAGTAAAGATTGAAAAAGTAAGGGGCCTAGACGGCTGCCCTGGGGAATTTCTGATTCTACCTGGATTATGTTTGAGAGGCTACCATTAAAGAACACCCTCTGAGTTATGTTAGACAGGCAACTCTTAATCCACAATGTAGCGGGGGATGTAAAACCATAACACATACGTTTTTACAGCAGCAGACTATGATTGATAATGTCAAAAGCCTCACTGAAGTCTAACAAAACAGCTCCTACAATAATTTTATCATCAATTTATCTCAGGCAATCATCAGTCATTTGTGTAAGTGCTGTGCTTATTGAATGTCCCTCCATATAAGTGTGCTAAAAGTTTGTTGTCAATTTGTTTACGATAAAATAGCATTGTATCTGGTCAAACACAATTTTAAGTTTACTAAGGGTTGGTAACAGGCTGATTGTTTGGCTATTTGAGCCAGTAGAGGGGGCTTTACTATTCTTAGGTAGTGGAATTACTCTTGCTTCCCTCCAGGCCTGAAGGCACACACTTTCTAGTAGGCTTAAGTTGAAGATATGGCAAATAGGAGTGGCAATATTGTCAGCTATTATCCTCAGTAATTTTCCATCCAAGTTGTCAGACCCCCAAGTTGTCAGACCCCTAAGTGCTAATCTTGCCAATAAAAAAAATCATTATAGTTGGCAATATCAGTCGGTTTTGTGATGAATGAGCCATCTGATTCAATGAATGATGGAGCTGAGTTTGCCTTTTTACCCAAATTTTCATTGAAGGTGCTCCAAAGCTTTTTACTATCATTCTTTATGTCATTTATCTTTGTTTCACAGTGTAGTTTCTCCTTCTTTTTATTCAGTTTAGTCACATGATTTCTCAATTTGCAGTACGTTTGCCAATCGGTTGAGCAGCCATTCCTTTTGCCTCAACCCTCTCAACCATACCATTTTTAAGTTCCTCATCAATCCACAGGGATTTAACAGTTTTAACAGTCATTTTCTTAATGGGTGGATGCTTATTAGTAACTGAGATAAGCAATTTTGTCAGTGTGTCAATGTAGCGTCTGGTTGCTCCTCATTACACACCACGGACCATCAAATATTCTTTACATCAACAACATAGGAATCACTACAAAACGTATTGTATGACCTCTTATACACTATATTAGGCGCAGCCTTTGGAATTTTGGTTTTCCTAGCTATGGCTACTATATTGTGGTCACTACATCCGATGGACTTGGATACTGCTTTAAAGCACATTTATGCAGCATTAGTAAAGATGTGATCAATACATGTTGATGATTTCATTCCTGTGCTGTTTGTAACTACCCTGGTAGGTTGACTGATAACCTGAACCAGGTTGCAGGCACTAGTTACAGTTTTAAGCTTTCTCTTGAGTGGACAGCCTGATGAAAGCCTGTAAATATTTAAATCCCCCAGAAAATAAACCTCTCTGTTGATATCACATACATTATCAAGCATTTCACACATGTTATCCAGATGCAGACTGTTAGCGCTTGATGGTCTATAGTAGCTACCCACCTGAATGGGCTTTAGGTGAGGCAGATGAACCTGTAGCCATATTACTACAACAGTATTTAACATGAGATCCTCTCTAAGCTTTACAGGCATGTGGTTCTGAATATAAACGGCAACACCTCCAACTTTGGCATTTCTGTATATTCTATAGATGTTATAACCATGTATTGCTACCACTGTATCATCTAAGTGAGTTTCAGAGATTGTCAGAATGTGAATGTAATCTGTTACTAACAAATTGTTGATTTCATGAACCTTGTTTCTTAAGTTACATGTTTTTTCATTGCTTTACTGGGAAGCTTAGCAGAGGTAGACATGCTCATGTTATTTATGTTAGTACAGGGTGAACTGCACACATTGGACTTCCTACTAGGGCACACTGTCTCAGTGCTAACAATATAACTCTGGTTCATAGGCACATGATTACTGCATACAATAACTGTGGGATCAGCAGAGGCATTCAGGGCAGTAAGAGGGACATAAATTAGGTCTTCCAACGCCCCTGGGATAATGTACATTTGCTGAAGCATTATGACAACTCAGAGATACAATGGTAGGGATTAACTGAGCGACGCGTGGGTCAATGATAAGTCATTGACTCAACGCAGACTTATAATGCTGTGAAAGGATCCAGGAACCCAAATGATTGGGTGGATCCCATCCTCCTTATAAAATGAGCTTTGTTTCCAGAATGTATCGAAATTGTCAAAAAACTTTACACCCACAGAACTGCAGTTGTCTTGTAGACAGTTATGGAGGGCTAAAAGTCTGCTGAACCGTTCAATGCCACGATTTTGGGAGGGCAGAGGGCCAGATATTACGGGCCGTTTGTTGGTGTCAAGGTGTGACCCAATAAGTTATTTAAAATCCATCTTCAGCTGTTCTGAACTGCCCTTCATAATGTCATTGAATCCCACATGAACTATGACAGACTCCATTTTCTGATCCTGGTTTAAAATGTTTGGGAGCAGCTTATTTATGTCCTGTACTCGTGCTCCTTGATAGCACAACGTTTTTGCTCCAGGGACTGAGACATTTCTCACAATTGAACTGCCCAATACAATGGCCTGAGAAGGGAATGGAGAAATTCGCCCATTCCTACCCCTCACACAATTTGTTGAAGCCTTTACGGGCCCACGAGAAGCAGGATAGCGTACTTTCGTTGCTCCCAGTGATAGATCTAGACCTCACACAGTACCCCGTCAGATCCAGAGAGAGGGAAAGGAGCCGGAACTTAATGACAAAGCCGCTGCTGGAGTCAGCGTCGCAGACACAGGCAATCCCAACAAAGGCGCAGACATGACTAGACATGACGTTGACTTGAAATATCTTCAAGTCCAGAATAAAAACCAGGCTTCTATCATAAGTCAATTTAAGGAAAAAAATATAAAGAGTTACATGGGGCAGTTTGGAAAAGCGAATCCCGTATGAATCATCCTCTGGAATAAGGCACATGCTAAGATAGTAATTACATAACAAACATCTATGAATAGGGAAATATAACTCGGCAAAGAATACACTGAGTGTAAAAAACAGTAAGAACACCTTCCTAATATTGAGTTGCACCACCCCCCTCAGAACAGCCTCATTTAGTCGGGGCATGGACTCTACAAGGTGTCGATCGCGTTCCACAGGGATGCTGGCCCATGTTGACGCCAATGCTTCCCACAGTTGTGTCAAGTTGGCTGGATGTCCTTTGGGTGGTGGACCATTCTTGATACACAAGGGAAACTGTTGAGCATGAAAAACCCAGCAGCGTTGCAGTTATTGACACAAACCAGTGCGCCTGATACCTACTACCACACCCTGTTCAAAGGCACTTAAATATTTTGTCTTGCCCATTCACCCTCTGAATGGCACACATACACAATTAACATGTCTCCTCCCCTTCAGCTACACTGACATGGAGTGGATTTAAGAAGTGACATCAATAAGGGGTCATAGTTTTCACCTGGATTCACCTGGTCAGTCTATGCCATGGAAAGAGCAGGTGTTCTTAATGTTTTGTACACTCAGTGTAGGCTTATATGGTTAGAGAGTACATCACATCATCCCATGGGATCTGTCAAGGCTACGCACAGCAGAAATATGACTGAAATATTCTAGTTCCTACACCACCTTCTATATACAAACAATAGGCCTTTTATAACTTGATTAACAAATATGCAACACTTTGCTCATGCCAGTCCTCTCTTGAAGGCAAAATTAGTCTTCCTATTCGGACTCTGCAATAATGTGGTGGTGTGTATGTGTGTGCGCAGCTGTTTCTGCGTGTTGTGGAAGTCGAGCAAGGGTAGACTCCAAAAATCCTGGAGTCGTTCATCCCTATAGCCAGCTAGCTTGCTAGTAATTCTAGCTTTATGTTAGCTATTATTATTTTGTTTGTCTCTGGAACTTGTATGGGAACATCTGAACAGTACGACACACCTGGTTAGTTTGCTAACCTTAAACATGAGCCAGCAACCCATCTAGAACATAGATGGCTAGCTAGCTCACTACCAGAGCTGGCAATTTAATTAACGTTAGTAAAATAGCTAAGTTACGCTGTCCATGGGGCTGAAGCTACTGTGATATAGAACTGGCATCTCTGATGCTGTCCATGGTACTGGAAGTTGACTGGCTGACTTCAATTGCTAGCTATCTAGCTAACCAGCTGACAGCTGTACAGCAACGTGACTGACGGGCCAGTGTGAGAAAAATAACTTGTTTAAACTGATGGAAATGTTAGTTAGAGCAAATTATTAACATAAATACTTCAACAAAATGAATCTCAGTATTCTTATTTACATAAAAAGAGCACCAGTTTTTCTTTCATTTCAAAGAGGTGGACCCGCTTAATGATGGACCAGTAAAGCTAAATCTGTTTCATTCCATAGTAGCCCCAGTCTTTCATCAAGGGGGCAACAGTTCATTGACATCTGTGTCTAAAGGGGAAGTCTGAGATTTAGGCCACACGACCACCAATCACCAAACAGAAAGTAAAAACTAAGGAGGATAAAAATGACATCTCAACTGACACAAAATCTGACAATGAAACCCAGAAGATTGAGATACAGACTACAGGTGACCTTGCCATTTTCAAAGGCATTGAAAAGGCCAAACTGCTTCTGAAATGTAACACTGCTGAAAATCTAGAGTTGGCAGGACTACCTATCAACATGGATAGCGTCCTTAGGGCACCCCAGGAAGCCACAGGAAACCCCTCTGCAATGTAAACCCAGCAATACCCACCCTACCAGGGTACTGTGTTCCAGAACAGCTCATAGATGAGTCATAGCAGGCTCTACAGGCCCCAGAGCACATACCCAGTACAGGCAAATGCCAGCTCCAGACATGGCCACGGGCCGATGTTTACCCCGTTGCCTCAGTGCAAAGAGCCACAATGTTTCCCCAGACCATGTCCCAACAGGCAACAGATGATGTCCAATGGCCATTGACCGGTATGGGGCAGGCTCATGGGGCAGGCTACCCAACTATGTCTTTGTTCCAGGTAAGATTGATTTAGAAATAGTTTATCTTATCATTAACATTTCAACCCAACTAAGCATGGTGCAGTCCTTACATATTTTATTAGAATGGAATATTGTTGTTTTAATCTGTAACATGTAGCAATGGGTAGCACCCATGGAAGATCTAACACCAGTTTAAATTGAGTATGTCACTCATTCAGGAGAAGAGGTTCTTCCACCATGAGGGAACGCTTTACCCATCCTCAAGACGCCTTTTTCTAGACTTTAATCAACTTTTCCTTGACAAATAATGTAGTTTTGACTGGTGTCCATTATAAACTATAAAGAGTAGCTAGGTTACGTCCACAGAACCACAGCGCTGTCGATTTCACAATTATGCTGTCCTTGGTGTTGAAGTTAAATGTGTCCGCCTGTGAGGCGGGTCTTGTTTTCTATTTTTAATTCAAAACTTTAACTATGAAAGATCATTATTTCACCACAATCTAGCCATATGTTGTTTGTAGTAGCGTTGACGACATTGAACTGTGACATGCCCTCAAAATTATATTTCAGAATGGTAGCGTATTATGAAGTTATTATGACATAACTGCAGATCGAACTGTAGAAGTCTGGCGAACTATAGATATGTAGTCTGGCGGTCTCAAAAGTAACGTGTGTTTGATGTCTGCAGAACATAGCAAAATAACATTGAATGCGTCATCTAGCTGGTATTTGCATGTAATTCTTGACTAATCTGTGGCTGGACTATTTTCAGGTGAGCTCAAATTTGGTACTTTAGTTCAGTGATTTTGGCTGTGGAAAATAGGCTATGTCTTCGTGTGTATCTAATAGCAACCCCTAACAATATTTATTCTGAATCTTTGAGGCTTTGGCGACCCGTAAGCATGTCAAGGGGGGAATATGATGGCATCCTTCCTTATGGTCTGACTACCATGCTGGAGGGTTTGTCCCGGGCTGTACTGAAAAAGAGACCCGACAACCTTAAACTCTTCGCCCTTTACTATCTGACAGAGCTGAAGAAATTCAAAAATGGTAGGAACAAATGGACTCCACCATTATGCATTGCATGGATTATGCATTGACAATGATTGAGATTGTTTTCTTGCATCTAGAGAACCCGTCCTTTGGGATAAAGAAGCTTGTGGTAGATTTCCACAAAGATAGGGGTAAGGAACAAGGCAGGAATCACATTTCATTATACCAAGAATGCCTTTGTCACATGATTACATTGACGTGTAGTACAATCACTAGCCTATAACATCAAATACAAAAGTACTTCCATACAATTACATATAGATTTATTGGATCTCTGTGAGTAGACTTCTCTAACGTGTATAGGTTCTTTCTTTCTATTTAGCCGAGAGTTTACACAACGATGGTTTTGAGGAAGAATTGAAAATGATTGGTTTCGAAGGCATACGGCCAGGGCTCTCGAGAAGGGAGGAAACGACATCACCATCACGTTCAATTCCAGATAGGGTCAATAGTATTCCGTCCACAGCGAAGGGGGACGCAGTCCTATCTACACATATAACGGAAAGCAATTTACAGATCAACAGTCGCCAAGATAATTACGCACGACCCAAATCTGCCCTCGTGGTAAGTCAACCGGGTATTTCGCCTGTTACAATTGACTGGAGACTTAAATCAAGCAGTGTAAAACATCAGTCGGTGAACGCAAGAGGCCAAGAAGTTGAAGTCAAACAAGGTGGAGCCCCCAACAAGGCCGCCAATACACGATCAAGCGGAGGTTCGGAAAACGGGACGGTCGGAGACGCACCTGTCCAGGCGGCCAGTAATCCATGCACTGAGAACAAGGTAACTCTAATCACACCAAATTACAAAGAGATAAGAGAGTTAGTCCACGACCTCAGCAAAGCCCCAGAACAACTTGAAACAATACTAGTGACCGAAGGGCTTCCATCTCCAAGAGGAGATGCTTCCACAATTCCACATTCACGCTCTCCCGTTGGACAACGAGCTGCAGCAACGACGACTGGACCTAAGAGGGAAAGCCACGGTGTCAAAACACATGTCATTGCGACCACTAACCGACGAAGAGTTCGGATCGATGCATGGGCGCAAGTGCCAGGGAAATCCTTCATCCGGAGCTCAGCAGCTAGACCTTCAGGGTGCACGGATGAGAGACGCTCACTCAACGCTGCAGCAGTTGTGCATTCTGAACAAGGTTTTTCGAAAAATTTACCTAATTGTCTTCTTGCCATGAATGATCAATTAAACATGTTATTGTTTTTTAAATACATAAATCAGAGCAGCAGTATAAAAAGATGGCATAATAAAATGGGTTGGTGATGTTTCATCTTTGTTTTTGTCTGTCAGGCTATCAAGATACGGAGCACCCAAGAGATTATGAAGTGTCACCAGAAACAAACCATGACTACAGCCATGACGACGAAGCATGGAGAGGTCAACATATCAGTAAGGGCGAGAGTCATGGAAAAGTATTCGTTCCAATACAATATCATGCGCCATGCTGTTGCGCTCAGCGAAGGTATCCTCAAGAGTGCGCCTGCCACTATTCTACATCACAAGACTACGGTTATTGCCCCGGATTACCGACCCACCACCCAGGTCTACTGCACAATCAGTGTGCATACAACTACTCGCCTGTTTGTCAACCTCAAATAAACCTGTGCCACTGCGCTGCAGAGAGCACCGTGCCTCTTGCCATACATGTGCCACGGTGCGTAATGGTTAGGCCTCACACTACTGGTCGTTTGAAGCAGCAGACGCAAATCAAATCCTGTCAGACTTCGACAACAACTAATTGCTGGAATGAGGGCCCTGCAGTGGCCAGGCGACGATGTGCCTACCCTACCCTGATGTCAAGCAGCTACTATCCAACAGACAGTGATTCCTATTGTCTGCCTTTGCAGCCGAGGTCAACGATGAAATACGTTCCTGTCTATGTACCGATGGATGACCACTCCATGCCAAAAGCCCTGAGACCTGCCCACCCCGCCGCCTACGTGCCATTCAGCTACGTGATGGAAGCTGAGGAAGGAAGGAGGGCGCGTCCTAGTGTCCCCTTCAAAAGGGTCGCTTTAAGTAAACCTTGTGGTGGCTTGCACTAACGTGGATCAGCCAACTTGTGATGGCTACATGGATTTTTGTCATCAATAAAACATGTGAACAAAACACTCTTCTTAATGTTCTGTATGGAACATAGATTCATTTAAAAACTGGTGACCACCAGGCCAGAGCCATGCCAAAAGTAAAATGCATTTCATATTGTAGAGACAATTTTTATTTAAAAGTTACATAGTTATAGGGGTATTTTTTTAATTTACTAAATTAAAGCGTCAGATTAATAATTTTATTGTACTACCTTGCCATACATTTTGTCATATTCCATATATTATACACATTCTTGGAGACGTTTTGACCTCAAACTACCAGAAACCCTGTTACCAAGTTTTTTTTCTTCTGTGACCATGACACAATATATCTCTACCATACGCTAGCCCTATTGTTAAACAGTCCATACCTTTGATTACTCTGTATTATGACCCATGGTATAGGTATAGGAACTCTTCAGAGTTGAATAGAGGAATGTAAAAGGAAAGCTGTTGGAGGATAGACAGGGATAAACTTCTGTTTAGCTTGTCCATACAGCGTCCCTTCAGATAGTTGCATAGCTGAGTTCATAGCTTACTGCTCTACAAAATGTAAGGGATTTGTGCAAAATGTAACTACCATAACCAGTGGAGAAGTGGGACCTTGAGTTCATTTTCTCCCGCAATGATTGACATGAGAAGATTTTCAAGTAGTGTAGATCAAATCATCTAAGCAGCATTGTAACATTCAATAGTATGCATTGTACAGGTATTTTTTGATCCTACAATCAATGGCGCAATAGACCCTGATGTTCATACAAATATTAACAATCTTCCATGTTAATGCGCATGGATGGACCAAACAACGAAATAAAATACAAGTAGTCAGAATGATAGATCAGTAACAGTAGGACTGTGGGATAACACATTCAAATATCAGAAATTAAGTGTTATAAACTAACTGATAAATCCCAACCACATGTATATGTGAGTGCAGTTATTTTTTTGTAACAGAAAATGTTTATAAAGTTGTGGGCACAAAACAGCTGTACATTACATTAAGAGCAACAGATTGAATGTGTGGATACTGTGTGTTCCTATAGTATCAAGGGAGCAAGGCTGTGCAAATGGCACACAGTAATGATGGATTACAGCATACACAATTAGAAACTGGGTGGTTCGAGCCCTGAATGCTGATTGGCTGACAGCCATCGTATATCAGACCGTATACCATGGGTATGACAAAAATGTATTTTTACTGCTCTAATTACATTGGTAACCAGTTTATAATAGCAATAAGGCACCTCAGGGATTTGTGACATATGGCCAATATACCATGGCTAAGGACTGTGTCCTTGCACTCCGCGTTGTGTCGTGCAGAGAACAGCCCTTAGCCATATACCACACCCCCTCGTGCCCTATTGCTTAATTAGAACACACAGATCCATTTATGCTAAAAAGTAATAATAAAATGATGGCTGCATGGAACATGTGACCTAATATAAATGCTACATTCATATCAAGCATATTTAACAGCTGAACATTTTGTATCACAAATACATCTATTATTGCTATTTTCATACACAGTGTATTCATTGTAATAAATTAAGGCTTTAATGTATTCATGATAGGTAAGGAAGTTGACGTTGATTCTTATCCATTTTACTATTCAAGGAATGAATGTCCATCAGTAAATATCAGGTAACAGTGGATAGTTGCGGTTCCAGTACCCAGTGGAGAACAACCAGTCCTGGGAGCCGTTGTGGGGATTCTGACCCTGTTGAAACCACCTGGAAACACAGGAGGGATAACGTGAGCATGGGCGGGGTTCAGGCTTTCATCCTGTCATTCTATGGATGAGAGTTAGTATCTACATAACATAAAGTACTGCATGCATGAATAAACATTAAGTCTAAAAAGAAAATCATGTGCAATAAATGGACAGTGGGTATGTATGCAATTATTTTTATTTGGGGCACTAACTGAATTTCAGAGATCAGAACCGATGCATGCACAGTTTGTATTAGCACCAGTAGATAGAGCTACCACACAACAGTGTGACAGTGGAGAGCACATGTAAGGCACACAATAGAAGAGCAAGCAACTAATACCTGGGGCCGAGGGCAGGGTTTCTTCACATCAAAGCGAAGGTGCAACACAGAGAACAAGACAATGGAAGAGAAAAGTAGGACTTTGCATTATTATAAAGCAGTAAACCAAATACAAATAGAGACATGGATTAAATGAAGGGAAACCTTTTTTTTAATGCACTTGCTTTATTTCAAAATATATGGGTGTATTGATATACAATACATAGAGAGTATAACATAACTGAAATTGTCAAAACATAACCGTATTTTTCTCATTGTCTTACTTTGTTTTCCACTCGTCATCAGATTTGGAATAGGTTTTACATGCAGCTCTCTGTTTCTCTTCTAGTCTCTTCTTCTCCTCACTAGCAAGATCTACAGCAAGGAGAAAACATACAGAGTTTTCACTGATCTATCTTAGATCTATCTTAGATAAATTCATTGTGATTCGTACCAATATCTCCGTTCTCCATGGCTCGTATGTCTGGCCTAAGCCTGCAGTCTGTCTTTGGGATGAGCCCATCCATATCTTTATCCAGCTCATTCAGTTGCATGGCAAATGACGTGAAGCTGTACATCTACAAATACACACACAAAAAAAACGTTTCCAGGACTGAATATTTCAATACAAATCTGTGAAGAAGATTATCCATATTATGCTTTATGATCTTGATGTTTCTGAGCCTCTGCATTTCTATGTGCTTGAGTAAACCATACATCTAAATAGGATGGTTTCCTCCGTGACTAACCTCAGTAGAGTTGACTGGTCTGGGGGCTATCCTCCAAAGGAGATAGCTGCCTGGGATCACCTCGACTGTGTCAGCCTCTGGTAGGGGGATCTCCTCCACTTCCTCACGAGAGCCCTGGACAACAGGACACCCAACAAGATCACTTGAGAAGTTTCCACTAGTTACCACAGCCACAAATTCAAAATTGGCTACATGGTAAAAATGTAAGGTTAGGGTTCGAAATGAAGTTAGCAATGTGGTTAATGTTAGGGATAGGTTTAAAATCACATTTTATTAAGAGAAATTGTAGAAATAGGCAGGGTTTATGATTTTGTGGCTGTGGCGACCCACATTTGTGGCTGTGGCGACCCACTGCACTGTAAGCTCTTCTATCTACAACCGTAAGAGCTGTCATCACAGCGACTGGAACACGCGCAGCCAAAATCAACTGACAATCCCAAAGTCGAGAACTGAACAGTATAGAAAAGGTCACACATCCCATACCTCTGCTAATCAATGAATGAGTCACTATAAGATTGCTGGACCTTTTTTGATGTATTATATATATATATATATATATATATATATATATATATATATATATATATATATATATATATATATATATATATATATATAAATGTTGTCGTCCTCTTAACCATCCATATATTGTATGCTCGTGGATTTCAGTTTGTATTGACTGCTATATGAGTGTAATAAAAAACTTGAAATTCAAAATACCACTGTGAAAGTGGTTGGAATTTACACTTCTTGTCACCAGCACATGACATTCTTTGCAGTATAAAACAAGCCTCAGGGATGGAGAACTCAAAGCATGTGTTCACCATGTAACGGACTACATGATTTATGGGGTACATACCGGTTTGCTGCTTTTCTTTTCCGCTGTCCCCTTCCCACTTCTCTTATGTGCCTCCAATGCAGCATAATCCACAATGTACATACACTCTGTCCACTTTCCGTAGAGAGAACAGACCTTCTTTTTGCTGTGCCAAACACACACATACTGTCAGTTAAAGCACTGCAGACATCACTGACTTCCGTCAATATGGCAACATGCTAGATAAATACATTACAAACGTGAGATACATTGATAGGCTGGCTAAATCAAAGCTGCCTACCTTTTGTCCAGAATGTAGCCTTCAACTTTGTGCAATTCCTTTCCAAACAGGCCACAGGGTTTGAAATTCAAACAGCATCTTTCTCCAGTTCTATGAAAAAAACAGAAATACCATCAAATCATTTTTCATTTCTTTTAGTCATGCCCTTTCACACATTGCACTTCCTTCTTAGTCAGAGCATGTGACAGTATTTTTCCCTTACTTGTGGTTGAGCACCTCCACGTTGCCATACTGCTCAATCCACAGCTGCCCCACGATGATGTTGTGGACACAACATGTAGGGTTTGTCCATGTGTAGGCCTCATTGTACCTGGAAGTACAAATAATAACTCTATAACAACATGTCGTGGAAAAATACATTTTGGTTTCACACAGGCAACATAAGAAAACATCACACATGTGGTGTGAAAGTTACAGTGCATGAATGAGTATTCTTACCTGGGAAGCTCCAGTGTGATGATGCCTTTGGGTTCAGCCTCCACGCTCTTGCCCCAGAACTTGAGTTTGGGGTAGATGGAGCCGTGGAACACAAAGTCTTTCTTCAGGCCTTCAGCGTGGAACGCACTGACTGGTGGATGGTGGCTCACCTGCTCTGAGATCAACCTGAACCCCAGGTCCTCTCTGTCAGAGAAAAGGGGTGAGCTCAACACTTGTCTTTTACCAAATCCATCACCAGTGTTAGAGATGTACTCCTCCCTCCCTCTTACCTGACCAGTTCGTAGGTTTCTCCCAGTAGCGGGTTGAAGGGTTTCCCAGTTCTCTCCCACTGGGAAGCCACAGCAGACACAGCAAACGCTGCCACACACTGCCCATGCAAAACAGATAATGACTTGATGTGGAGATGTAATGTACAATTTCTTAGCTCTTTTTTTTCTACATACAGTATTTGTTATACGTTTCTATGCTTGTCTCTCTCAATTCAAGTGGACAAAAAAAAAGACAAAAAAAAAAATCTATAATCAAACCCATTTTCCAGATTATTTCTCAATTGCGTGTGTACCTTCATCCTCTCTATGGAGTCAGAGGAGGCGTTGGCCTGGTGGATGAGATATGTGTGCTCCATGTACTCTGTCAGACGCTGAAGGAAGCTCAGGGGCTCATTAAAAATCACTGGCATGGTAATTTTAGACAGCTCCTAAAAGAGAGAGAACAAGAGAAGTAATGAATGAGAGAAAAAGGAGAGAGCGCAAGTCAGCTCACAAGTAGTTGTACCACGTGATTCCCATCTATTAACCATTAAATAATCAAGTCTCTAGATTTTACAGGAATGAGCAGTTATCGCATGAGAAGTTCTCATAGGCCCATCATGACACGCTGTAGATTGCTTTTTAATGTACATACTATGTGTGTGTGTGTGTTAGAATTCACACACAAATCCATCAAGCATCAATTAGTCCATACAGAACCCCCAAAAAGCTACAGCACTGACATTTAATCGCTTTACTGTACTGGACCATGGCTAAACATGGACCAGGATTAGTTTGCATACTAGGGCCTTTAGAAAGTATTCACACCCCTTGACTTTTTCCATATTTTGTCGTGTTAGAGTCTGAATTTAAAATTGATCAAATGTAGATTTTTTTGGTCACTGGCCTATACACAATACCCCATAATGTCTAAGTAGAATTATGTTTTTAGACATTTTAACAAATTTATTAAAAAAAGAAAAGTCAATAGGTATTCAACCCCTTTGTTGTGGCAAGCCTAAATTCAGGATTTCAGGAGTAAAAATGTGCTAAACGGGCCTCCCGAGTGGCGCAGCGGTCTAGGGCACTGCATCACAGTGCTTGAGGCGTCACTACAGACCCGGTTTCCATCCCAGGCTGTGTCACAGCCGCCTGTGACTGGGAGAACCATGAGGCGGCGCACAATTGGCCCAGCATTGTCCGGGTTAGAGGAGAGTTTGGCCCGGCCGGGATGTCCTTCCTTGTGGCGGGTCGGGCGCATGCACGCTGACTTCGGTAGTTGTACGGTGTTTCCTCCGACACGTTGGTGCGCTGGCGTCCGGGTTAAGCAAACAGTGTGTCAAGAAGCAGTGCGGCTTGGCAGGGTCGTGTTTCGGAGGACGCATGGCTCTCGACCTTCGCCTCTCCTGAGTCCATACGGGAGTTGTGGTGATGGGACAAGACTGTAACTACCAATTGGATATCACATGAAATTGGTAAAAAGTTTTTAAAAAAAGTAAAAACAAGTCACATAATAAGTTGCATAGACTCACTCTGTGTGCAATAATAGTATTTAACATGCTTATTGAATGACTACCCCATCTCTGTACCCCACACATATTATCTGTAAAGTACCCAGATTCAACCACAAAGTCCAGGGAGGTTTTCCAATGCCTCGCAAAGAAGGGCACCTATTGGCAGATTAGTAAAAATAAAATAAAAAGCAAACATTGAATATCCCTTTGAGCATGGTGAAGTTATTAACTGCACTCTGGGTGGTGTCTCAATACACCCAGTCACTACAAAGATACAGGCGTCCTTCCTAGTTCAGTTGCCAGAGAGGAAGGAAACTGCTCAGGGATTTCACCATGAGGCCAATGGTAACTTTAAAATAGTTACAGAGTTTAATGGCTGTGATAGGAGAAAACTGAGGATGGATCAACAACATTGTTGTTACTACACAATACTAACCTAGTTGATAGAGTCAAAATAAGGAAGCCCTTACAGAATAAAAATATTCCAAAACATGCATCCTGTTTGCAACAAGGCACTAAAATAATACTGCAAAAAATGTGGCAAAGCAGGTAACTTTTTGCCCTGAATACAAAGTGTTATGTTTGGGTAAAATCCAATACAACACATTCCTGAGTACCACTCTCCATATCTTCAAGCATAGTAGCGGCTGCATCGTGTTATGGGTATGCTTGAAATCTTTAAGGACTGGGGAGTTTTTCAGGACAGAAAAAAAACTGAATGGCACTAAGCACAGGCAAAATCTACCAAATACTGGGAGATGAATTCACCTTTCACCAGGACAATAACCTAAAAGACAAGGCCAAATCTACACTGGAGTTGCTTACCAAGAAGACAGTGAATGTTCCTGAGAGGCTGAGTTACAGTTTTGACTATGGCAAGACCTGAACATTTTTGTCTAGCAATGATTAACAACCATTTTTTGTCTAGCAATGATTAACAACCAAAAGCAAATTATGCACAATACAGGTGTGGAAACCTCTTAAGAGACATACCCAGAAAGAGAAACAGCTGTAATCGCTACCAAAGTTGATGCTAACATGCATTGACAGAGGGATGAATACTTATCTAATCAAGCTATATTAAAAAAATACATATATATTGTTTTTACAAATGTTAGAATTTTTCTTCTACTTTGATATTACAAAGTATTTTGTGTAGATCATTGACCCAAAAATTCTATGAAATCCATTTTAATCCCACTTTGTAACACCACAAAATGTGGATTAAGTCAAGGGATGTGAATACTTTGTATAGGCATTGTATATTACCACTCCCCGGCTACTGAACCACATTCCACATCAGGATTATGACATGCTAGACCCTTTATATACATGCTTTAAGCTGTAGCTAAAGAAAAGTTCCACACAGAATTGTATAGATGTAGGTTACTTACTGCACAGTACATCAGTATTGGATTGACTGATCTATAATACAGGCACTATTATGGCCAGGAAGGTTCCCATTACTCATCATGTTACGGGGGTTTGGAGAGGAACAATAAAGCTGAGTGCTTCTGGTTGATAGCTCACCATGCCAATGCATTTCCTCAGGATACTCCAGATGCTGAAGTCATTTCTGGAGAACATGGATGCTGGTAAACTTGTTCTGGAGTGAGGGATAAACAGACGCACAAACATAGAATCTGGTAAATGTACAAATGACACAAGTGTCACGCTGTGCTCTGTGGGCTTTGACACTACCCTTATCGTACAGTGATCTGCATTTATTTCGATGAGATGTGCCAGGCATGTAACATATACTTTATATCTAATGCAGGAGTCATATCTTATTCAGGCGAATATAGTCTGCTGATTGCAACAAAAGCCTTCAGTTTAGTTTCAGGCATGTGTAGAGCTGACATATTGGACCAAAGCCCAGGTCTACAATCAACACCTCTACACCACTACTGTCCAGGAGCCATCCATGGAAATATCTGCTCCTTGAGGCCTTCACTTCTTTAAAGCAAGAGTAATCTTACCAACAAATTTACGTTGGCCCCATGAATACCTACGTATATTTAACACAAAATGCTTGCTCACACAAAGATATGTGAAGAAGATAAAAACCTGTGGATACACTAGTTCGCACATCCCATTAATCAAATATGCCATTTGATTCCCTTCCTAACTATGCCATTTGATTCCGTTCCTAACTACCACTGTCAGTCAGTCAGGTTGGGCTTGACCATTTGGACCACCACAGGTTTTTATATTTTTAATGGTTTTTCTTTAAGACAGTGAATGAGACAGATTGGAAAAAGCACAAAAATGTATGGCCATCCCAAAAGCCTGGCCTCCACTTCTACGCCCTGATCAGCGTTCAGCATTCAGATCAGTCAACATAGGGTCCTACTGAGTTCCAGTTATTGCATGAGACTGTGACGTTATCAATGTTTAACTGGTTCTACACAGCGCTCAGCCTTCTCAATGAGAGCCTTTTTCCTGCCTGGACCAGCCTAGCTGCCTCGCTAAATTATTCACACACTGACTCTGAAAACAAACGAAAGATACACCATATGTAGTCTTGGAACACAACAAGAAAACAAACAGTAGGGTAAACAACACGATTCTGATAGTTAGGAGCTGGAAGAAACTCCACCTCTGTATTTAGTTGGTCCTAAGAACCACTCATTTCCAACACTGGTCTAAAGTAGCAGAGTGCATAAAACACAGGATGCTTCTTTGCATTTGCCACTGCTCTGCTATAGGCTTTTTTTACAGAAAGGGTTCTCAAACAGAAAGGGAGAGACAAAAGTTTATTTGACAAACAACAACAAAAATATTACTTTTAAAGGTACAGGTTACTGCCAAAATAAAGAAAAAGTGACATAAAGTGTCTTAACAGGGTGTTGTGCCACCACGAGCCGCCAGAACAGCTTCAATGCGCCTTGGCATAGATTCTACAAGTGTCTGTAACTCTATTGGAGGGATGCAACACCATTCTTCCACGAGAAATTCAATAATTTGGTGCCTTAATTTAAGTGTTCAATTAGGTTGAGATCTGGTGACTGATACACACACCCTTTAAACCCCATATGCTCCTTTGAGACCCCTCTTTCAAAGTCACTGAGATTTCTTCTTCTAGCCATGCTAGCCAAAATAATAGGCAACTGCGCATTCTTATAGATGACACTAAGCATGATGGGATATTTTAATTGCTTAATTAACTCAGGAACCACACATGTGTGGAAGTACCTGCTTTCAATGTACTTTGTATACCTCCTTTACTCGTGTTCCCTTTATTTTTGCAGTTACCTGTAACTTATTGTGCAAAGAGGCAAAGTGGCTTTTCTTTCCAGGTTTAATCCAAATCTGAAGCTTCTACCTTCTAAAACAGCTGTGTACTGTAAACAGGAACGTTCCCTGTGTGTGCTTGGATGTAGGGCGGATGGGAAAGACACTGGGTGGGTAGGAGGGGGGGTGTCGGGGGGGGGGGCACTTTGCTCAGCTCACCTGTGCCTCACAATCCCATTGGGTCGGGACTCCTCCTCATTGCCATGGTGATCCTCCCGAGACATGCTGGTTGGGCTGCTGCGCTTGCTGCTGAACAGGACAGAGCCTTTCTCCTCGTCCTTGTCAAACGAATGACTGGCCACCGCCTCAAAGACGCTCAGAGAGTGCTCCGAGTCCGAATCTTGAGGTGAAAGGGCGTAAACAGTCATGTTGTAAAGCAGGGAATGGATATATGAGTGACAGTGCTATGAATGACTGTGTTGCTATCAACAACTGACACCTTTCCCTGAGCCTCACTAAAGCCCTGACGGGAGAAACCAGATCTGTGGACAGGGTTGCATTCAAAGAGCCCTGAACCGACCTCTGAAGGCTGAAGGCATCAGTCAATCGATCATTACAAAAATCATCATAACCATTATCATAGGCCATCTTGTGACAAAAAAAGCATTTTCAAAGTGAAATAGTACTTTGTAGGTATTGCTCAATTGTGACTAAATTGGTGCACACAATACATTCAAGCAAGCAAGTCATCTTAGCACAACATGTAAACACCTAGACCAGGGGTATTCAACTCTTACCCTATGTGGTTCAGAGCCTGCTGGTTGTCTGTTCTACCTGATAATTAATTGCACCCACCTGGGGGGCCAGGTATAAATCAGTCCCTGATTAGAGGGGAACAATTAAAACAAGCTGTGGAACAGGCTTAGAGGTCCAGAGTTGAGTTTATAAAATGCATGAACAGCTATAGGCATCAAGAAAATAATCATACTGTCAAACAAGACACCAGATTTTTTATCTCAAGCTCTCTCACTTCAATTCCAATCCGATCGTAAATAAAAACAAGCCATACTCACCAGACACAGCATCGTAGAACTCATCATCACTGAGCGCGCTTCGTGGAGAGGAGCCCTTGACAACGGACTGCTCTAGTTCGTGCTGCTCTGTAGCCAGAGTATGAAGTGCTTCAGACAGGATATTATTCTTCTCAACCTCCTGCTCCAATTTCAGACTGCGCACCTGAGCCCCAAACACACACACACACACACACACACACACACACACACACACACACACACACACACACACACACACACACACACACGCAACAAAACAACCACACATGCACAGACACACACAAACACAATTGCGCACACACATGCACGCACGCAGTATAATTAATAATCATACAGTATACGTTTGATGGCACTTCATGGCCTACATAGATTATCTATTTATGCTAAATATCAACACTGAAAAAAGCAAGTTACAGTATACAGTGAATAGAGTATAGATATCAGCAGAGATCTCTGTACGGCTGTGAGGACCTGTGTTGTGTAGGTCTGTGGACTACAAGAGCAGCATACTGACTGATCCCTTCTCGTTACTGTGCTCAGATCAACAGACAGACATCACAGGGCCAGAGTGAAGCTGTGCTGAGAGGAACAATACACGTTTAGCTGTAGTGGAGGACAGATGCCTTAAACCTGCCGTCTCAAATGGCCATCCAGAGAACGATCCTCATGGCGCAGAGGAGATCAGATAACTACAATGGGCAAGGAAATTTCCAATTAGACTACTTGATCTTCTGTAGAAATATATAAAGATATACAGTACCAGTCAAAAGTTTGGACACAACTACTCAAGGGTTTTTCTTTATTTTTACTATTTTCTACATTGTAGAATAATAGTGAAGACATCAACACTATGAAATAACACATATGGAATCATCTAGTGACCAAAAAAGTGTTAAACAAATATTTTATATTTTATATTTGAGATTCTTCAAATTAGCCACCCTTTGAATTGATGACAGCTTTGCACACTCTTGGCATTTTCTCAACCACCTGGAATGCTTTTCCAACCGTCTTGTAGGATTCCCCAAATGCTGAGCACATGTTGGCTGCTTTCCCTTCACTCTGCGGCCCAAACCATCCCAAACCATCTCAACTGGGTTGAGGTCGGGTGATTATGGGGACCAGGTCATCAAATGTAGCACTCCACCAGGCACTCACTCTCCTTCTTGGTCAAATAGCCCTTACACAGCCTGGAGGTGTGTTGGGTCATTGTCTTGTTGAAAGGCTGGAGGCTCCGGGCCATTGATCATCCCTACAGGCGCCGGGCCATGGATCATCCCTACAGGCTTCTTGCCATGGATTATCACTGGAGGCGCCGGGCCATGGATTATCACTGGAGGCTTCGTGCCATGGATCATCACTACAGTCTCCGGGCCATGGTTCATCACTGGAGGCTTCGTGCCATGGATCATCACTGGAGGCTTCATGCCATGGATCATCACTGGAGGCTTCTTGCCATGGATCATCACTGGAGGCTTCGGACCATGGATCATCACTGGAGGCTTCTTACGTGGAGCTGGAACAGGTCTCACCGGACTGGGGAGACGCACTGGAGGCCGGGTGCGCAGAGCAGGCACAGGATATACTGGGCCATGGAGGGGCACTGGAGATCTGGAGCATATGGCTGGCACAACCCGTCCGGGCTGGATGTTCAGTTTAGCCCGGCAATAGCGGGGCGCAGGCACAGGACGAACTGGGCTGTGAAGGCGTACTGGCGACACAGTGAGTAGAGCTGGCGCAGGATATCCTGGACCGAGGAGGCACACTGGAGACCAGGAGCGCTGAGCCGGCACTATCTGTTCTGGCTGAACACCCACTCTAGCACGGCAAATGCGGGGCGCAGGCACAGCGCGCACCGGGCTATGAATGCGCACTGGAGATATAGTGCGCATCACAGCAAAACACGGTGCCTGGCTGTTCACCTGATCCCCACGGTAAGCATGGGGAGATGGCTCAGGTCTCCACCCTGACTCTGCCAATCTACCCCTGTGCCCCCCCACATTTTTGGGCTACCTCTCGTGCTTCCGTCGTTGCTGTGCTAGTTCCTCGTCTCGTCGCCGCTCTGCTCTCGCAGGACAGATTTCCACCGGTCTAATGTCCATTGCTCATGTTTCTTGGCCCAAGCAAGTCTCTTATTATTATTGGTGTCCTTTAGTAGTGGTTTCTTTGCAGCAATTTGACCATGAAGGCCTGATTCAGTCTCCTCTGAACAGTTGATGATGATATGTGTCTGTTACTTGAACTCTGTGAAGCATTTATTTGGGCTGAAATTTCTGAGGCTGGTTACTCTAATGAACTTATCCTCTGCAGCAGAGGTAACTCTGGGTCTTCCTTTCCTGTGGTGGTTCTCATGAGAGCCAGTTTCATCATAGCGCTTGATGGTTTTTGAGACTGCACTTGAAGAAGCTTTCAACGTTAGAACTTTTCCAGATTGACTGACCTTCATGTCTAAAGTAACGATGGACTGTCATTTCTCTTTGCTTATTTGAGCTGTTCTTGCCATAATATGGACTTGATATTTTACCAAATAGGGATATATTCTATATACCACCCCTACCTTGTCACAACACAACTGATTGGCTCGAATGCATTTAGAAGGAAAGAAATTCCACAAATTAACTTTTATCAAGGCACACCTGTTAAGTGGAATTAATTCCAGGTGACTACCTTATGAAGCTGGTTGAGAGAATGCCAAGAGTGTGCAAAGCTGTTATCAAGGCAAAGGGTGGCTACTTTGAAAAATCTCAAATATAAAATGCATTTTGATTTGTTTAACACTTTTTGGTTACTACATGATTCCATACGTGTTGTTTCATAGTTTTGATATCTTCACTATTATTCTGCAATGTATAAAATAGTAAAAATAAAGAAAAATTCTGGAATGAGTAGGTGTGTCCAAACGTTTGACTGGTAATGTACCTCATAACCACACGCCTTCTCCTTTCCAAAAGCTGCATTTCTTTCATCCATTGAAACACTGTGGCTTAGCCAGTACTTCTCTGCATAAAGCCAGATATTTGTGCCCAAAAAGTGCATTCATTTTCAACAGACAGGGTTTCTGGTGAGGGCACTGAAGATACAGTATGCACAGTACAGCTTAACTGTAAGGCTGGGAATAGAGGGAGGGAGCGGAAGAAGACCTGTATTGTGATTCGTTCACCTTTCTTACAGATGACGTAAGGTATCATATAGTATCATATGGTCCATTCACTACGACGTCCGTGACAATGTCAGATCAGTTGGTGTATGGGACATTATATCTGATGATAAGACGACATAAACTGTATCTGGGAAAGTCTGCACATTCTAGTTAGCAGATTCACATGGAATTGTTGTGCAATTTAAATGTTTAAATATGAAACTATTTGTGAAAAGATTAAATGTAATTTTAGCTTCTAAATGAGAGAATTGTTTTCATAAAGTAAATTATGCTCACTCAGTGGCCAAGTGGCCAAGTGAACAGACATTGGTTGAGAACTATGAAACACGACTTTCTCTCCCCCACTACAAAAGCCCGTTGAAAAGTCAACTTTCGATGACATGAGGACTGGTGTCCATACATTGAAAAGGGCTAATATCAACTACAACCAAACAAAATTAACTTTAATTCCCAACAACATGAGGACTGGTGTCCATATGTTTAAAAAGGCTAATTTCAACATGGAGGTGACGAATTTCTACTAGACCAGCCAGAATTCAGTGCGAGCTGATTATGGCAAAATGGTATGAACTTTGAACTCTTATTCACTAAAGAAGAAGTGATACATCCTAGAAGTCGAGTTATCAGCTGCAGCTGTAAACGTACGTGGCCTAGGAAAGGACAGACAATCTCCTAATCAGAACGACAGGGTACAACGTATCCACGCTACAACACTATGACCAGACAGATTCTGCAAAGGACAAGGGCGATCCCTGATGGGCAAACCAGTCTTCCATCTTCGACCCATCTATCGAAGCGCAGCTCAGTGTAAATATATATCTTGTGTTTTCCTTTTCCAAATGGGCAGTTATTAGAATGCATAAGATTCTGTATTCACATTAGCATATCTTTTCAAGGTCCGATAGAGACCCAATCCCCTTTGTACCTCAGTCTTCCCGCTCTTTCATTCAAACCCAACCCCCTTTCTTTGTGTAACCAGCCGTGATATCGGTTTCGCCCGCTAGGGACTTTTTCTTTTATGACATGATTAGTAATCGATGTATGGTCCATCCTGTGTATATGTAATTCTGTGTGATTATTTAGGCATTTTGTAAATAAATAATTAAGCCAATTTTTGTATTGTTGATTCAACTTGTTAGCCAGGGTTCGTGAAGATAACCAAGAATTTTACAATGTTCAGCTGAGACTGATATTAGGTTAAGAAGAATTAATGATTGACTGCTATTGATATAAAAGATCTTCAGATCTTTAAGAGTGGATTCGGGAGACTGCAGCTCTAAATAAACTAATACTTTTGTGGTGCACCGTATTCCTAATGAGTAGTTATTGCCAGATTAATTTAATCCAATAACTAACGTTAGGTAATTGATTTGAAAATAGCATGTCATCTCATTTAACCATACTAGAGACACAACACTAGCTAGCTTTGTTAGCAAAGATACTGGTAACTAACCCAAGAGATCTCTTCGACGTAATGTCCTTTGGGAGAAAATTAAGCATAGTGGGTAGAACAAGCAAGGAGGTGGGCAGAGCCAAGCACGAGTTAGTGAAATCCTATTAGCACATTTAAAAAAAAATTATATATATATTTCCATGTAGAATAACTTAATTTGCCCTTGCACTCCTTCTAAACAGCAGCATTTTTTGAAAGGGTCAAATCTACAAAACTTAGTGCACTCTTTTCTTAACCAATTCTAGTTTTGGGAGCAGAAAACTGTATTGAGACTGAATGTTTCATCGGTGAGAAAATTTGCAGAATGTCGGACAACTTTAATCTAGCTCCATCTTCTCTCACTTCCCACCACTGGACATCCTCATATCATCATATTTCTCCCTGTCACCCATGACTGCGTGACCCACGACTTCATTTGGTATGTTATTAGGATCACCATTAGCTGTTGCAAAAGCAGCAGCTACGCTTCCTGGGGTCCACACAAAACATGAAACCTGACATAATACAGAACAAAAATAGACAAGAACATCTCAAGGACAGAACTATATACTTTTTTAAATAAGACACACAGAGCATATATATCAATACATACACACAAACTATCTAGGTCAAATAGGGGAGAGGCGTTGTGCTGTGAGGTGCTGCTTTATCTGTTTTTTGAAACCAGGTTTGCTGTTAATTTGAGCAATATGAGATGGAACAGAGTTCCATACAATAATGGCTCTATATAATACTGTACGCTTTCTTGAATTTGTTCTGGATTTGGGGACAATTAAACGACCCCTGGTGGCATGTCTGGTGGGGTAAGTGTGTTTTTCAGAGCTGTGTGTAAGTTGACTACGCCAATGATTTGGGATGTTCAACATAGTAATGTTTCTTATAAAAAGAAGAAGTGATGCAGTCAGTCTCTCCTCTGCAGCAGATATTTGGTGAGCAATATGTTTGGAACATCAAATCACAATACATATTGAATCGTGAGAATCGCAATACAGTGCACACGGAAAGTATTCAGACCGCTTCACTTTTAACACGTTTTGTTCGGTTACAGCCTTATTCTTAAATGTATTAAATAAAACATTTTCCTCATCAATCTACACACAATACCCTATAATGACAAAGCGAAAACAGGTTTTTTGATTTTTGTGCAAATGTATTAAAAATAAAAACAGAAACACCATATTTACATAAGTATTCAGACCCTTTGCTATGAGACTCAAAATTGAGCTCAGGTGCATCCTGTTTCCTTTGATCATCCTTGAGATATTTTTACAACTTGATTAGAGTCCACCTGTGGTAAATTCAATTGATTGGACATGATTTGGAAAGGCACACACCTATCTATATAAGGTCTCACAGTTGACAGTGCAAGTCAAAGCAAAAACCAAGCTATGAGGTCAAAGAAATTATCTGTAGAGCTCTGAAACAGGATTGTGTTGAGGCACAGATCTGAGGAAGAGTAACAAAAAATGTCTGCAGCATTGAAGGTCCACAAGAACACAGTGGCCTCCATCATTCTTAAATGGAAGAAGTTTGGAACCACAAAGACTCTTCCTAGAGCTGGCCGCCCGGCAAAACTAAGCAATCGGGGGAGAAGGGCCTTAGTCAGGGAGGTGACCAAGAACCTGATGGTCACTCTGACAGAACTCCAGAGTTCCACTGTGGAGATGGGAGAACCTTCCAGAAGGACAACCCTCTCTGCAGCACTCCACCAATCAGGCCTTTATGGAAAAGTGTCTGAACAGAAGCCCCTCCTCAGTAAAAGGCACGACAACCTGCTTGGAGTTTGCCAAAAGGCACCTAAAGGACTCTCAGACCATGAGAAAAATATTCTCTGGTCTGATGAAACCAAGATTTTTGGCCTGAATGTCAAGCATCACGTCTGGAGGAAACTTGGCACCATCCCTACGATGAAGCATGGTGGTGGCAGCATCATGCTGTGGGGATGTTTTTCAACGGCAGGGACTGGGAGACTAGTCAGAATCCAGGGAAAGATGAATGGAGCAAAGTACAGAGAGATGAAAACCTGCTCCAGAGTGCTCAGAACCTCAGACTGGGGTGAAGGTTCACCTTCCAACATGACAACGAGAGAAATGGGAGAAACTCCACAAATACAAGCTTGTAGAGTCATACCCAATGAGACTCGAGGCTGTAATCGCTGCCAAAGGTGTTTCAACAAAGTACTGAGTAAAGGGTCTGAATATTTATATAAATGTAATATTTCCGTTTCTTATTTTTAATACATTTGCAAAAATATCCCCAAAACTGTTTTTGCTTCGTCATTATGGGATATTGTGTGTCGACTGAGGGAAAAAATGTTTAATCCATTTTAGAATAAGGCTGTAACGTAACAAAATGTGGAAAAGGTCAAGGGGTCCGAATACTTTCTGAATGCACTGTACTTGAGTCTTTCTCTTCAGTGTATCCTCTTTAATCAGGAGACTTTGTATGAGTTACTGTTCGTCTTTACGTGCTTGTGTGTTGGAGAGATTTCCCAGCTGATTGTAAACATCACCATAAAAAACACTTCTCATAGCTCCATCCCTTTTCCGTCCCCTTTGTCTCCCATAAACCCTCTGCATTAATAAACTACCTGCCAACAGCACAGCCTTGCTCAGTATGTGTGTTTGTGTGTATCGGTAGTAAAGACTAAGTCTATGGCGAATTTCCACTGAGGATTTTCCCTGGATTTTTACAAAAAGCCTCAGGCTTCTGTGTTTCCACCGCCAACTCGGTGGACCTGCTCTGATTTGGGGCCAAGGCAAAGCCGCTGGGACTTTCAGGGCAGCATTTGCATAACAATGGCTAACTGTGAACATGGGTTAACACCTTCTGTGGTTAACACTTTCTCACAAAGCAACTCTTTTGATAATGCAGAGGTTGCTGGTTCTGCTCTTCACAAGTCATCAGTGTCAGCCATAGCAATGAAAACACACTTCCCAAAAACTAACGCTAGAGCAACATTAACATAATCACTGGAGACAGAAGTGTTGCTGTGGAAAAAAGGCATCAGTAGACACAGAAGAGAAGTGACAAACCCCATCCTGTCTGGAGAAGAGGCTGAGGCAGTGGTTGAGATTCGAGCAAGTTTCACTGGACAGCTCACACACCTCCCTCATCTTCTGCAGCATCAAGGGCGGTATCTCTGAGGGGACAAACAAGGCCACGGGACATTTTAGCTTTGTTCTGAGAGAACAGTTAAATAGTGTTTGTAACAGTAACATCAAATTTACCACTAAAGCCTTGTGGTCTGAATTTACACTAAATTCAAGGCACTATCAGACCATCCTAGTCTTCCCCTGGAGATACACTGAGTGTACAAAACATTAGGAACACCTACCTATTATTGAGTTGCACCCCCCTTTGCCCTCAGAACAGCCTCAATTTGTCAGGGCATGGACTCTACAAGGTGTCCAAAGCGTTCCACAGGGATGCTGGCCCATGTTGACTCCAATGCTTCCCCCGTTCAAAGGCACTTAAATCTTTTGTTTTGCCCATTCACCCTCTGAATGGCACACAATCCATGTCTCAATTGTCTCAATGCTTAAACATCTTTCTTTAACCTGTCTCCTCCCCTTCTTCTACACTGATTGAAGTGGATTTAACAAGTGACATCAATAAGGGATCATAGCTTTCACCTGTATTAACCTGGTCAGTCTATGTCATGGAAAGAGCAGGTATTCCTAATGTTTTGTACACTCAGTGTAGGTCAAAAGGGTTTAGGCACGAGCTTCTGTTGTAAGTGCAATATATTAAAAAGCACAATTACATTTAACATTTATGTTATGAATGAGAGTATTGTACTACACATCTGTGGAAATGGAGTTCCTATGAAAGAAAAGGCTTTACTCTCTGCAAGTCCATCTTCCTTCATCAAGGAGAGGAATGCTCTAACCTCCTTCTCCAGCTTCTGGTGACAAGCTTCAGCTGACTGCCAGGGAGGAGGGAGAGAGAGAAAACATGACCTCCATACATACACTACAGTTCAAAAGTTTGAGGTCGCTTAGAAATGTCCTTGTTTTTTAAAGAAAAGTAAATTTTTTGTCCATTAAAATAATATCAAATTGATCATAAATACAGGGCAGACATTGTTAATGTTGTAAATGACTATTGTAGCTGGAAACGGCAGATTTTTTATGGAATACATAGGCGTACAGATGTCACATTCTGACCAGTAAAGGGGTTATTTGTTATTGTAGTTTGGTCAGGACGTGGCAGGGAGTGTTTGTTTTATGTGGTTCGGGGTTTGTTGGGTTATGTTATTATGTAAGAGGGGTGTTTGTTTAGAGTGTTCCGGGTTTTTTGGGCTATGTTCTTGTTAGTTTATTTCTATGTTAGTTCTAGTCTTTCTATTTCTATGTTTAGTTAATGGGGTTGACCTTCAATTGGAAGCAGCTGCTCCTTGTTGCTTCTAATTAAAGGTCTTATTTAAGAGGGGCGTTTTTTTTCTATAGGATTTGTGGGTAGTTGTCTCCTGTTTAGTGTCTGAGCACCTGATAGGACTGTTAGTGTCTTTGTTTTGTATTAGTTTTTAACTTCTTTTGAGTAATAAAGAAGATGAGTATACACGTTCCCGCTGCGTTTTGGTCTGATCATTACGACACCCGTTACAACAGAGGCCCATTATCAGCAATCATCACTCCTGTGTTCCAATGGCACGTTGTGTTAGCTAATCCAAGTTTATAATTTTAAAAGGCTAATTGATCCTTAGAAAACCCTTTTGCAATTATGTTAGCACAGCTGACAACTGTTGTCCTGATTAAAGAAGCAATAAACTGGCCTTCTTTAGACTAGTTGAGTATCTGTAGCATCAGTCCCACTCCTCTTTCTATTCTGGTTAGAGCCAGTTTGCGATGTTCTGTGAAGGGCTTAGTACACAGCGTTGTACGAGATCTTCAGTTTCTTGGCAATTTCTCACATGGAATAGCCTTCATTTCTCAGAACAAGAATAGACTGACGAGTTTCAGAAGAAAGTACTTTGTCTCTGGCCATTTTGAGCCTGTAATCGAACCCACAAATGCTGATGCTCCAGATACTCAACTAGTCTATAGAAGGCCAGTTTATTGCTTCTTTAATCAGTACAACAGTTTTCAGCTGTGCTAACATAATTGAAAAATGGTTTTCTAATGATCAATTAACCTTTTAAAATTATAAACTTGGATTAGCTAACACAACGTGCCATTGGAACACAGAGTGATGGTTGCTGATAATGGGCCTCTGTACGCCTATGTAGATATTCCATAAGAAATCAGCCGTTTCCAGCTACAATAGTCATTTACAACATTAACGATGTCTACAATGTATTTCTGATCAATGTTATGTTATTTTAATGGACAAAAAATGTGCTTTTCTTTCAAAAACAAGGATATTTCTAAGTGACCCCAAACTTTTGAATGGTAGTGTAAGTTAACCATGAATTTTAACGATCTTAAAATTCCCTGTTACATGTGAAAGAACAAGAGAGAATACACAGATCTATTGCAGAAGGAGAACATTCAGGGGGATGGGGAAGGTTGAGTAGAACATTCAGGGGGATGGGGAAGGTTGATGAGAACATTCAGGGGGATGGGGAAGGTTGAGGAGAACATTCAGGGGGATGGGGAAGGTTGAGGAGAACATTCAGGGGGATGGGGAAGGTTGAGGAGAACATTCAGGGGGATGGGGAAGGTTGAGGAGAACATTCAGGGGGATGGGGAAGGTTGAGGAGAACATTCAGGGGGATGGGGAAGGTTGAGGAGAACATTCAGGGGGATGGGGAAGGTTGAGGAGAACATTCAGGGGGATGGGGAAGGTTGAGTAGAACATTCAGGGGGATGGGGAAGGTTGATGAGAACATTCAGGGGGATGGGGAAGGTTGATGAGAACATTCAGGGGGATGGGGAAGGTTGAGGAGAACATTCAGGGGGATGGGGAAGGTTGAGTAGAACATTCAGGGGGATGGGGAAGGTTGATGAGAACATTCAGGGGGATGGGGAAGGTTGATGAGAACATTCAGGGGGATGGGGAAGGTTGAGGAGAACATTCAGGGGGATGGGGAAGGTTGATGAGAACATTCAGGGGGATGGGGAAGGTTGATGAGAACATTCAGGGGGATGGGGAAGGTTGAGGAGAACATTCAGGGGGATGGGGAAGGTTGAGATACCAGATGAAGGTAAAGAGGGTTGCAGACTGGTATGTCACCTGTAGTGATTCTGTCAGCTCTCCCACACTCATGACTTCTTCCTCGTCCTCCTTGCTGCCCTGCACCTGAGAGCAGTAGTGTGTGCTGTAGGCAGAGTATTCCTCCATAGCGTCCAGCCACACTCATCTGAGCTGCATGATGTACTGCACTATACTGTGCTGCTTCATATTCTGCTCTTAGGCAAATAACTGGGCTCTCACATGACTCATGACAGTAAGCAAATGAGAAGTTATGAGAATAGCGTTGTTTGTTGTGTGTGTGTGTGTGTGTGTGTGTGTGTGTTAGGAAGAGAGTGTTTGTAGGTTTGTTCAAATGTAGGCTATGTTCATCAACTGGTTGGTGTTTTTTTAACAGAAAACATGTTTTTGTTCTAACAAAAAAGGATGCTCATTAGCTATTGTAAGTATGACCGCTATAGAAAAAACAGAAGCAATGACAAACAGTATTGTTGATATACAACAATACTTCAGAAAAACAAACCACATCTCACTTTTCTTGTAATTCACAGGGGACACTTTGAAATTATGCACTTGAGGGTGAAAAAGCAGCTGTCTCTGACTTTGATCTGAAAAATAAATAGTAAAACACAATTTATCCAGTAGAGGCTGCTGAGGGGAGGATGGC
This sequence comes from Salmo trutta, assembly GCF_901001165.1. Taxonomy (NCBI): domain Eukaryota; kingdom Metazoa; phylum Chordata; class Actinopteri; order Salmoniformes; family Salmonidae; genus Salmo; species Salmo trutta. The sequence goes on along the minus strand of NC_042960.1, from coordinate 50,739,123 downwards.
TCATAATAATGGCTGGAATGGAGTCAATGGAGTGGTATCAACCACACGGAAACGACATCTTTGATATGTATGATGCCATTCCATTGACTCCACTCATTATTATGAGTCGTCCTCCCCTCAGCAGCCTCTACTGAATTTGTCGTATTCTACACTAATATTCCAGTAAATACTGCCCCAATGTTAAATCTGATGAGAGAAAAATCATGACCTACCAAACAGTGGGCTTGGGTTAGAGGCTTACAGCCTTGTCTTTGGACATTGGCAGCTGCATCCAACCTTAGTGTGTCTCTCTCTCTCTGCCTCCTAGGTATAATAATCTAGTGTGGGTCTAGGGCAGGGCTTCTCAAATTCTGTTTGTCAATAGGGTTTTTGAGAAGGTCCGGTCATACACGTTGTCACGGCTGTCGAAAGGTGAAGAGGACCAAGGTGCAGCGTGTGTGTCGTTCCACATTTTTATTTACACTGCGAAACTATGCAATACATAAATAAACTGAAAGACAAAACAACAAACTGTGACGCAGAGGTGAAACATACACAACTCAAAAATAACCTCCCACAAACCCAGGTGGAAAAATTCCCTACTTAAGTATGATCTCCAATTAGAGACAACGAGGACCAGCTGCCTCTAATTGGAGAGCATCCCAAACAAAACCAACATAGAAATACAAAACTAGAACATGAACATAGAAATACAAAACATGGAAAAACACCCCTGACCTACTCTACCATAGAAAATAACATCTTACTATGGTCAGGACGTTACACACGTTTCCAAGGTGGCAAAGGTCTGGATGGATATTGTCATTTATCGGCGTAGTAAAGAATCCCCACCTCGCAAACCATGTGACCCCAAACTATTCACACCCCTTTTGTTGGCAGAGAGAACATTCAGCAGCTTTACTTTTTTTTCTGCAATTCTACACGTGTTGCCATGTCTTATGTGTGTTTATAGGATACCAGGGTTCTAGGCCCGACTGAGCCCCACCACCCCAAAAAATATAAGGCAACATTTATTAGATTTTTTGTTGTGACAGTATTGACCGCATTCTGGGTCTGGATCTGGCCTGCAGTCTGCCTATTGAGTATGGGGGATCTAGGGTGTCCTTCATTTTTATTTTGTATTTATTTAACCTTTATTTAACTAGGCAAGTCAGTTAAGAACAAATTCTTATTTACAATGACGGCCTTCCAAAAGGCAAAAGACTTCCTGCGGGGACGGGGGCTGGGATTAAAAATAAAGAATAACATATAAATATAGGACAAAACACACATCACGACAAGAGAGACAACACAACACTACATAAAGAGAGACCTAAGACAACAACATAGCAAGGCAGCAACACATGACAACACAGCATGGTAGCAACACAACATGACAACAACATGGTAGCAACACAACATGGTAGCAGGACAAAACATGGCACAAACATTATTGGACACAGACAACAGCACAAAGGGCAAGAAGGTAGAGACAACAATATATCACGGAAAGCAGCCACAACTGTCAGTAAGAGTGTCCATGATTGAGTCTTTGAATGAAGAGATTGAGATAAAACTGTCCAGTTTGAGTATTTGTTGCAGCTCGTTCCAGTCGCTAGCTGCAGCGAACTGAAAAGACGAGTGACCCAGGGATGTGTGTGCTTTGGGGACCTTTAACAGAATGTGACTGGTAGAATGGGTGTTGTATGTGGAGGTTGAGGGCTGCAGTAGATATCTCAGATAGAGGGGGAGTGAGGCCTAAGAGGGTTTATTAAATAAGCATCAACCAGTGGGTTTTGCGACAGGTATACTGAGATGACCAGTTTACAGAGGAGTATAGAGTGCAGTGATGTGTCCTATAAGAAGCATCGGTGGCAAATCTGAAGGCCGAATGGTAAAGAACATCTAGCCGAGCACCCTTACCTGCTGATCTATAAATGATGTCTCCGTAATCTAGCATGGGTATGATGGTCATCTGAATCAGGGTTAGTTTAGCAGCTGGGGTGGAAGAGGAGCAATTACGATAGAGGAAACAGAGTCTAGATTTAACTTTAGCCTGCAGCTTTGATATGTGCTGAGAGAAGGGTCAGTGTACTGTCTAGCCATACTCCCAAGTACTTGTATGAGGTGACCACCTCAAGCTCTAAACCCTCAGAGGTAGTAATCACACCTGTGGGGAGAGGGGCATTCTTCTTACCAAACCACATGACCTTTGTTTTGGAGGTGTTCAGAACAAGGTTAAGGGTAGAGAAAGCTTGTTGGACACTAAGAAAGCTTTGTTGTAGAGCATTTAACACAAAATCCGGGGAGGGGCCAGCTGAGTATAAGACTGTTGTTTATGTAAATTGAGAAGAGCGTGGGGCCTAGGATTGAGCCTTGGGGTACTCCCTTGGTGACAGGTAGTGGCTGAGACAGCAGATGTTCTGACTTTATACACTGCACTCTTTGAGAGAGGTAGTTAGCAAACCAGGCCAAAGACCCCTCAGAGACACCAATATTCCTTAGCCGGCCCACAAAGATGGAATGGTCTACAGTATCAAAAGCTTAGGCCAAGTCAATAAAAATAGCAGCACAACATTGCTTAGAATCAAGGACAATGGTGACATCATTGAGGACCTTTAAGGTTGCAGTGACACATCCATAACCGGAGCGGAAACCAGATTGCATACTCGAGAGAATACTATAGACATCAAGAAAGCCAGTCAGTTGATTATTGACAAGTTTTTCCAACACTTTTGATAAACAGGGCAAAATAAAAATAGGCCTATAACAGTTAGGATCAGCTTGATCTCCCCCTTTAAATAAAGGACAAACCATAGCTGCCTTCCAAGCAATGGGAACCTCCCCAGAAAGGAGAGACAGGTTAAAAAGGTCGGCGATAGGCTTGGCGATGTTAGGAGCAGCAACCTTAAAGAAGAAAGGGTCTAAACCATCTGACCCAGATGTTTTTTTGGGGTCAAGTTTCAGGAGCTCCTCTAGCACCTCGGACTCAGTGACTGTCTGGAGGGAGAAACTTTGTAGCGGGGCAGAGGAAAAAGAGGGAGAAGCATCAGGGATAGTCACCTTAAAAGGGGTGGGAGATGAGGAAATGTTGGACGGGCATGGAGGCATAGCTGAGTGAAATAGGAATCCTGACTTAATGAAGTGGTGATTAAAGAGCTCAGCCATGTGCTTCTTGTCAGTAACAACCACATCATCAACTTTAAGGGACATGGGCAGCTGTGAGGAGGAGGGTTTATTCTCCAGGTCTTTAACCGTTTTCCAGAACTTCTTGTGGTTAGACCCACAGAGAGAGAACTGCTCCTTTAAGTAACTAACTTGGGCCTTCCAGATAGCCTGAGTGCACTTATTTCTCATTTGCCTGAACAAGAGCTGGTCAGCCTGAGTATGCGTGTGCCAAGCCCTTCGCCAAATGCAATTCTTGAGGTGGAGTAACTCTGCAAGATCACAACCAGGGGCTGAACCTGTTTTTAATTCTCATTTTCTTTATGAAGGAGTGTTTGTTAGCAATACCACTGAAAATATCAAAAAAGAAGGTTCAAGCGTCTTCGACAGAGGGGATCAAGCTGATTCTATACCATTTTACAGAAATGGTACGTTAGAACTTAAGCAGTTGAATCTAACTTAAGATTCACATCTGCTGTTCAAATGATTGTGCAAATCATATAACTTCAGGAAGAGGTGAAAATGGCCATGTTTGTGTCTAAGGACTGGGAGAGAGAGCACATACTGTTTAGAGTACCAGGACAGAACTCCATCTTGAAGGACCACCCAGTAGGAATGCCAGTCTAAAAAGCGGGAACTCTGAAAGAAGGGATAGGTGGGGTTTGTGTTTCATGTACATTCAAGTGTTATCAAGTGAAAGTAAGCTTTTCACTGATTACAATTTGACCTTAGTCAAAATGGTGGAATCATCTGCAAATGACTGTACCTTCCAAAGGGCTCCTTCAAACATCTGGACATACCCTTACAGACCGTTTGGAGACAGCAACCATTACAAATGTTTTCACCAATAACATAATGTTCCAATGCACAGTACAATGCTTCAGGGTTTATCCTTGCAGTGCAGTCAAGTCTTCAATATCTTTCATACGTAACAAATCAATTTAGCACCCACTTTATGAAAATTGCCTTCCAGGATCTGCTTAATCGCTGTGTTGTTGGTGCACAAGTCAGAGAAAAGGAGTCATCATACAGAACACTACACCAGAACATTGATGTTAAAACAAACAGCATGTACTGTAGCTTCTAAGCAACCCATCTCATACACACCCTGTCATTCACTGATTCTGAGCCCATCTTTACCATTCTTGTTCTTGATGTTGGGTCAAGAACCATTATTTAGCAGTTTCAGGGCACATAGCTTTTGACCCCGATAGGCAGAACAGTGCAGTAGGGTGTTACCCAAGAGGTCACAGCAGTCAATGTCTGGAGGCTTTTTCCTGTTAAGCTAAAACGAGAGTGACAAATAGAGCATACTGGGTAAAAATACAAAACCATGAAGGATAAATGTTTTTAATCATACACTGAGAGAAAAGTTATTCTTTCCAAGTGGGTAAAGGAACATATATTGTGTGAAATTAAACTTTGCTCACCAGCTGTGACAGGGTAGAAAGGTCTCCTTCTCTCGCTGTCTCCAAAAGCTCTTCTTCTAGTTCTTCTCCGTCCTCTTCATCGCTGAATGGATTTATTGTGAAACCTTTCATCTCCACCTTTCAATGTCTAATTAGCTTTGAATTGTAATTGTTTATACATATTCAGATGGAGTTATATTTCTAAAATGTGTATAGTATGCCATGGTCCCGTGTGGCTCAGTTGGTAGAGCATGGTGTTTGCAATACCAGGGTTGTGGGTTCAATTCCCACGGGGGACCAGTACGGAGAAAAAAAATGTGTGAAATGTATGCATTCACTACTGTAAGTTGCTCTGGATAAGAGTGTCTGCTAAATGATGTAAATGTAAGTTTTTTAGCTACAGGTATTTCCCACCATAGCATGGAGAAAGTCAAGAGGAAGCAGTGTGAGTTGGACATGTGTGAAGGAGATTAGAGGCTACAAAGGCATTATGATGACCAACCAATGTTTAAAGGTACATCAAGCACGATCCAAAACAAACTTTTGGATTGTATGTATGAAGTGTACAGAGAAGCTACAGCTAAGGAGGTTTCTGAGACTCCTTTTGTGTCTGTACAGGCAGACGAGACAACTGAAGTCTCCTGTAAATCACAGATGGTAATAGTGCTGTGCTACATGTTTCCAGACAACAGTGTGTGTAAGAGGTTTTTGGAGTTTGTAGAGTTGAAGGACCAAACTGGTGTTGGCCTCTCCAACACTATCAAACAAGTCCTAGCGCCACTGAATGTAGAGGAGATCTGGTTGCACAAACCTATGACGGGGCAGCGGTGATGAGTGGTAATGTACGTGGTGTCCAAACGCTACTGAAGGAGACTTACCCAAACGCGCAATTTGTGCACTGTTATGCACACCAACTGAATCTAACACTTCAGCAACTTTGTGCAGGGAGAGTGGGCGTGCTTAAAGTTTTTTTTTGCAGACCTATCCTCCTTTTCCACCTTTTCACGGGCTCACCCAAAAAACTCTCCGCTCTCAATCAACGAACAGACAGGTTCCCAGACCACCGGGTACACGATGGAACTTCAAAAGCAGAGCCAACAATGCTGTGTGGGAGGACCATAAGGCACTGGCCCAGTGCATGGAGGACATCCGCACGCAGCCTGGATGGGATGCCAGAGGTGGATGTTTTGTACAACATAATGTAGAAACAAACCATTGATGCAGCTGGAATCTCCAGAGCAATCAACAACTTCAAGGTGAACATTCACGAGCAAACTAAACCACTGGCCAAAGGACAGTGACACCACTGAACCAAGGCGGAGAAAACTTAGCGCTGCACCCGTAATGAAGGAGGCATGCGACACAATCGCTGCTCATGTGCAAGAAAGGTTTTCTGAAAGTAACCACTTAATTGCAGCAAAGTTGGTGGATAGCTCATTTCCCCCCCAGTATGTACATTCCTTTCCGACCGCAGAACTCCAGTGTGCTACCAAGCTATGGCCTGTGGGCAACCAGGAGAAGCTGAAAACGGAGTTGTCCACTTTCTACCGGCATCCTGAGCTGCACACTGGAAAGACAGCACTTTCTTTATTGAAATCACTCTACAAGAACAACCTGCAGGATGCCTTGTCTGAGACTGTCTCTCTTCTCAAAATCATCATCACCACTCCGATGACAACCGCTGAGTCAGAGAGAAACTTTTCCACCCTTAAAAGGATAAAAACCTTCACACGCAACTCCATGGGACAGAAAAGGCTAAATGCGGCGAGGAGACTGAACCCTCGCCAGGCAAGATGGGCCATGTTTTTCTCCCGTTTTGTGTTTACCCTTTCCTACAGACCAGGCTCCCAGAACGTGAAGGCAGACGCATTGTCTCAGCTGTATGACAAAGAGGAGCGGCCCATGGACGCCACTCCCATACTCCCCACCTCCTGCCTGGTGGCGCCGGTAGTGTGGGAGCTGGACACGGACATTGAGCAGGCGTTAAGTGCAGAGCCTGCTCCCGTCCAGTGTCCCCCTGGGCGTCTGTACGTCCCGTCTGCTGTTTGTGACCGGTTGATCTATTGGGCCCACACGTCACCCTCCTCTGGTCATCCTGGGATCGGTCAGACAGTGTGCTGTTTGAGCGGGAGGTACTGGTGGCCTACCTTGGCTAAGGACATGAGGGTTTATGTTTCCTTCTGCTCGGTGTGCCCAGAGGTAAGCTATGCTCCTTACCCGTTCCACAACGGCCTTGGTCGCACCTGTCGGTAGACTTTCTGACCGACCTTCCACTATCACAGGGTAACACCACGATCCTGGTCGTTTTGGATAGTTTTTCTAAGTCGTGTCGTCTCCTCCCTCTGCCCGGTCTCCCTACGGCCCTACAGACTGCAGAGGCCTTGTTTACGCACGTCTTCCGGCACTACGGGGTGCCTGAGGATATAGTGTCTGATCGAGGTCCCCAGTTCACGTCTAGGGTCTGGAAGGCGTTCATGGAACGTCTGGGGGTCTCGATCAGTCTTACTTCAGGGTTTCACCCCGAGAGTAATGGGCAGGTGGAGAGAGTAAACCAGGATGTGGGCAGGTTTCTGCGGTCCTATTGCCAAGACCGGCCGGGGCAGTGGGCGGTTTTCGTGCCCTGGGCTGAAATGGTACAGAACTCGCTTCGCCACTCCTCCACTAACCTCTCTCCCTTCCAGTGCGTACTGGGGTACCAGCCGGTTCTGGCGCCTTGGCATCAGAGTCAGACCAAGGTTCCTGTGGTGGACGACTGGTTCAGGCGCGCGGAGGAGACATGGGAAGCTGTCCGTGTTCACCTTCAGCAGGCCGTGATGCGCCAAAAGGAGAACGCAGATCGCCACCGCAGTGAGGCCCCGGTGTTTGCACCGGGGAACCGGGTCTGGCTCTCAACCCGAAACCTGCCCCTCCGCCTGCCCTGCCGGAAGCTGGGTCCGTGGTTTGTGGGGCCATTTAAAGTCCTGAGGAGAGTGAACGAGGTTTGTTATAGGTTACAACTTCCACTTCCACGATTAACATATTAACCCCTCGTTCCATGTGTCTCTCCTCAGGCCGGTGGTGGCTGGTCCGCTCCAGGAGTCTGAGGTGCGGGAGGTTCCTCTGCCCCCTCTGGACATTGGGGGGGACCCCGGCGTACTCCGTTCGCTCCGTACTTGATTCGAGGTGCCGGGCGAGGGGCCTTCAGTACCTTGTGGAGTGGGAGGGGTACGGTCCGGAGGAGAGGTGCTGGGTTCCGGTCGAGGACGTGTTGGACCTTTCAATGCTGCAGGAGTTCCGGATCGTTCTGCGCCTCGCCCTCCGGGTCATCCCCGAGGCCAGTGTCGGCGCGCTGCTGGAGCAGCTCGTCAAGGGTGGGGGGGGTACTGTCACAACTTCCGCCGAAGTCGGTCCCTCTCCTAGTTCGGGCGGCGTTCGGCGGTCGACGTCACCAGCCTTCTAGCCATCGCCGATCCACCTTTCATTTTCCATTGGTTTTGTCTTGTCTTCCCTCACACCTGGTTTCAATTCCATCAATTACATGTTGAGTATTTAACCCTCTGTTGCTTTTTGCCCACGCTGGCGCTGCGGACATCTATATCGGTCAGCTAATACAGGACTATTAAAGGCCCAGTACACTACTTTTGTGCATTTTTTTAAGTGTATGCGGATTTTTCAGGGGGTGCTGTAGCACCCTCAGCACCCCGACTTCCCATGTCTATGGGTAGATCTGTTCTATGTGTGCTATTTCTATGCTTCCCGTAAATTTTTTCCTTTACTTTCAGTTTTGTACATCAGCTTCAAACAGCTAAAAATGCCATTATTTTTGGTTATGAAATAGATATTTCACAGATCATACAATGATTCTCTACACTATACTTTCTTGTTTTATCACATAAACTGTGTCACATATACAGTGAGGGAAAAAAGTATTTGATCCCCTGCTGATTTCGTATGTTTGCCCACTGACAAAGAAATGATCAGTCTATAATTTTAATGGTTGGTTTATTTGAACAGTGAGAGACAGAATAACAACAAAAAAATCCAGAAAAAAACGCATGTCAAAAATGTTATAAATTGATTTGCATTTTAATGAGGGAAATAAGTATTTGACCCCCTGTCAATCAGAAAGATTTCTGGCTGCCAGGTGCCTTTTATACAGGTAACGAGCTGAGATTAGGAGCACACTCTTAAAGGGAGTGCTCCTAATCTCAGTTTGTTACCTGTATAAAAGACACCTGTCCACAGAAACAATCAATCAATCAGATTCCAAACTCTCCACCATGGCCAAGACCAAAGAGCTCTCCAAGGATGTCAGGGACAAGATTGTAGACCTACACAAGGCTGGAATGGGCTACAAGACCATCGCCAAGCAGTTTGGTGAGAAGGTGACAACAGTTGGTGCGATTATTCACAAATGGAAGAAACACAAAAGAACTGTCAATCTCCCTCGGCCTGGGGCTCCATGCAAGATCTCACCTCGTGGAGTTGCAATGATCATGAGAACGGTGAGGAATCAGCCCAGAACTACACGGGAGGATCTTGTCAATGATCTCAAGGCAGCTGGGACCATAGTCACCAAGAAAACAATTGGTAACACACTACGCCGTGAAGGACTGAAATCCTGCAGCGCCCGCAAGGTCCCACTGCTCAAGAAAGCACATATACATGCCCGTCTGAAGTTTGCCAATGAACATCTGAATGATTCAGAGGACAACTGGGTGAAAGTGTTGTGGTCAGATGAGACCAAAATGGAGCTCTTTGGCATCAACTCAACTCGCTGTGTTTGGAGGAGGAGGAATGCTGCCTATGACCCCAAGAACATCATCCCCACCGTCAAACATGGAGGTGGAAACATGCTTTGGGGGTGTTTTTCAGCTAAGGGGACAGGACAACTTCACCGCATCAAAGGGACGATGGACGGGGCCATGTACCGTCAAATCTTGGGTGAGAACCTCCTTCCCTCAGCCAGGGCATTGAAAATGGGTCGTGGATGGGTATTCCAGCCTGACAATGACCCAAAACACACGGCCAAGGCAACAATGGAGTGGCTCAAGAAGAAGCACATTAAGGTCCTGGAGTGGCCTAGCCAGTCTCCAGACCTTAATCCCATAGAAAATCTGTGGAGGGAGCTGAAGGTTCGAGTTGCCAAACGTCAGCCTCGAAACCTTAATGACTTGGAGAAGATCTGCAAAGAGGAGTGGGACAAAATCCCTCCCGAGATGTGTGCAAACCTGGTGGCCAACTACAAGAAACGTCTGACCTCTGTGATTTCCAACAAGGGTTTTGCCACCAAGAACTAAGTCATGTTTTGCAGAGGGGTTTATTTTTGACATGCGTTTTTTGTTGTTGTTATTCTGTCTCTCATTGTTCAAATTAACCTACCGTTAAAATTATAGACGGATCATTTCTTTGTCAGTGGGCAAACATACAAAATCAGCAGGGGATCAAATACTTTTTTCCCTCACTGTACTCCCTCTCCGGCCTCTAGGTCACCAGGCTACTGATTATTACGCACACCTGTCACCATCATCACGCGCACCAACGCTTCATGACACACACCTGGACTCCATCACCTCCTTGACTACCTTCCCTATACCTGTCACTCCCCTTGGGTCTTTCCTCAGGTGTTATTGACTCTGTTCCATGTCAGTGCGTTGTTCTTGTTCTGTTTATTTATTAAACACTCACTCCCTGTAATTGCTTCCCGACTGTCAGCGCATTCGTTACAGAATAACACCTCACCAAATGGAAGCATCAGGGAGTGTTTTTTGTTTTTGTATTGGTGATGTCTGGTCTGGGTTCTGCTGCCGGAGCAATCGAAGATGCCTCAGCCGGCTCATCAGGCTTTCCTGCCTCAGCCGGTACCTCGGTGTCAAGACTCGGTTGGCGGGTCAAGCGTCTGTTGCCGAGTCTGCCGAGGATACCTCAGCTTGTTCGTCAGGCTTTCATGCCTTAGCTAGCTCGTCAGGTTCTCAAGACTTGGTGGGCTCGGGAGGCTCCCATGCCACTGCTGGCTTGCCAGGCAGCTCGTCAGGTTCCTGCGCTTCAGCAGAGGTGACCGGTCCGTTCCTGATCTCAGGGATCGTCCCTTTTGTCGGCATCCTGCGGCTGGAGCAGCGCATCAGGGAGAGGTTACTGTGTCATGTATACTCCCTCTCCGGCCTCTAGGTCACCAGGCTGCTGATTATTATGCACACCTGTCACATGCACCAGCGCTTCATGACACTCACCTGGACTCAATCACCTCCTTGACTACCTTCCCTATACCTGTCACTCCACTTGGTTCTTTCCTCAAGTGTTATTGACTCTGTTCCATGTCAGTGCATTGTTCGGGTTTATGTTCTGTTTATTTACTAAACACTCACTCCCTGTACTTGCTTCCCGACTGTCAGCGCATTCGTTACAAACTGAAATTAAGCTAACTATCGGAACTTTAGCAAGCAGGAAATGGCAGAGCAATTTCTGCATAGTGCATCTTTAAGCAGATGTAAACCAATGCATAATGCCAAAGATTATGAATATACTGACAAGATACATCTCTCCGCCCTAACAATGGGAATCATTGTCCACAAAGCAGCACAGCGGGCTGTCTTGCTCCTGCCTATCCATTCTTTGAATTGGTGGATACATCTAATTATTGTAATCTTCTTTTGAATATTCAATGAGGGTTGTTGACGTCAACCGCCTGTATTCAATGGAGAGACGCTATGCTACTAGCCTCACATCATGAATATGCGTAGCGATCTCGACATCTCAGATATAGTTGTCCAGTGTCACGTGTCCTACTTATATCAGTACACCCGTAAGAACTTAAGCATTACAAAACTTCTATTAGATCAAATAAACCTCACGTAGCAATTAAGCCATCCAATTTTTTGGGTTACCAAATTCAACACTCATTGACCTCCATGCAAAAACTCCTTGCTTGCTGGGCAAAACAAAACAAAAAACGCCACCTGCTGGAGGGAGACAGGTTTTCCGCCAAGTTGGGTCTCCCTTTTTCTTCCTCTCTGATAATGCTCACCCCCATGCAGCGTTGCAGTCACACTTGCAGCTCATTTTGGGTTTCAGTTACGAGGTGAAAATACCTGCTGGCACTAAAATCCAGAGTCCTATTCCCGAAGGGGAGATGAATAATGGCCTTCACCCAGTGATATTTAATTTCTACTGCTTGTGTTTCATCATAGATTTACTGAACAAAATCAAACTACCTAGCTAAATTATCTAGCTAGGCTTTCATTACCCTTGTTTTAGTAAAACAAATCCAAAGGGGTTGCCAAGGGAATCCTTTTCAGTTGGCGACAATAATTCATAACACTGTAGCTTGGTAAAGGTAGCTAATATTTTAACAGTTATTTTACCAGGAACATTGATGTTTATTTCAAAATGTTTAGACTATCCTCATGAAATTGCATTTATATGAATAGGCCTACAGAAAATATATTTGAATTCTAGTTCTGGTGATTCAATTCTAGTTCTTCTCATTCTACTAGTTCAATGGGTGCAACTGTAGATCGTGACATCACAACTCAAAATATTTCATAAGATAGCTATGTTTATTGCGGAATGTTGAAGGTGTTCAGTATGTTTTCAGGAACAAATTAAATACGTTGTTCATTCCTGGCGATGTGCTGTCATTAACCTGCAATTAAGACAAGAATGAGCTGAATAAATTAGAGATAAAATGAAAATCTGAACAAAATGTCACACTTATTCCAAGACACATTCTAACAAATGACAGAGAAATAAAAGTTTTTATATACCAGAATAATTCTGCTCATTTGGATTTTCACCCATTGGCATATTACTGGGCTCTCTGCAGTGATTTGTTGTCCCTTGCCGGTCGCCTGCATGGGCCCTCACATTGAAGGTGGATGACATTGCATTTACAGTTCCACTGTGGGGACCACACCTGTGGACAGAATCATAGGCAAAACCCTGGGGCTGCATGGATGATGGGGTAGGGCAAAGATAAGAGGCAACACCGTGAGTTGGGCTGTTGATCAGTGCATAGTGTGGAAGGATCACATCAGGGGCAGCCTGGTAGCAGGGATGGTCTGAGGATTTGACTGGCATGTAGGCACCACTCATGGGGCAGAGGGTTTGAAACAAGTTGGCACCACACATAAGTATGTGATGGGAGCTGAACCGGGGCCCAAAGTCCTGGTGCATTGGCAAGTTGGCCTGGTCAGGGAGGTAGCCTTGCTCTTGCCCACGGCCAATCACAGTCCTAGATCCTCCTGGGCAAGCCACAGCTGTTGGCATCCCGGCCATAAACTCAGGGCGTGCCAGGTGGCAGAGTCTCCAGCTGGTACCACATGCTTCAGGTCTAACATACTGGCACTCTGGCATGGCCGCAGTAGGCGCTGTGTCACATGGCCTTTGTGAATCTACAGGGATGATAATAAGAGGAGATTTGTTAGGGGGGTTAATGTCACACAATATTCATTTTAACTTAAAGAAAAGAAATAACAACATGAAGAGTGATGAACTACAATTGATACATTAGGGTCAGTATGATATAAAAAAAAGAGCATTCTATATTATCCTTTCACAACTATCTGCTATTCAACTTACCTGCTTCTCTGGACCAGCTGTGAATGAACTGGGGTTGTTGTGGTTGGACATACATCTGTGTCACTCCCATAATGCTTTGGGAGACCAATGGAATCATATATGGTGTTCTTCTGCTCTCCTCATTCACATGGAATGCTAGTGCATTCTGACCAGTGCACTGATGCATGTGGGCAACTGGGGCCTGGGGGATTGGCAATGAAGGGGGTCTTGTTTCCTCCTGGGCCAAAAATGGGGGATGAAGCAGAGTGGCTGTTGTTTCCTGTGGAGCTGGTACAGATGGATTTGGTAAACTGGGTGGCACAATAGGAGGGTAAATTGATCGGAGGGCCTCTATTTCCTCTGCCTTGGAGGTCTTTTTTTGCACTGGTTGTGAGATGGATGGGCACATCACACTGGGGACTGTAATGGCTTGTGGCATTGAGATAGATGGTGGGCTAAGCAATGGGAGTGCTCCACTTTCTTGAGCAATGGAAATTGTTGGGAGCCCCAAACAGAGTGTATTAGCCTCCTGTCCAGCTGAAATAGGAGGATACACTAAACTAGAAGCACTTATTTCTTCTGCTGCTGAAACACGTGGTGGCATGAAGGTGGGTGGGCCCATAACATTGAAACCTGTCATCTCATCTGACACCTTGGGTAAAATACCAAAGTTCACCCCATTCATTTGATCCACTATCAATTCATTCATGTAGGGGTTGTAGGCATTTGCATCAGGTAATGCTGTACTTATGTCCATGTGCTTGTAGAAAAAATTGTCTCCAGGTGAAAGTGGATTCCAACCAAGTTTGGTTAAGACAGCCCTATTTCCACCACCAAAAAGCTGAGGGTCCTCAGTCACCACTAAGGGCGTGACCAATTTGGTGGCTGGCTGATCTTTGACCATTTGCGATGGGGCTGTAGGCGGGGTCAAACAGGGTGTGCAGTCAGACTGGGGGTTGCCCGGTGCACCAGTGACAGCACCACCAGCTGCTGCTCGAGCATTCCTCATTTTCTTACCGACTGATGAGTCTCTCTGAAACACTATAGTCTCCGGGACGTTGTCTGACTGCACCACAATCATGTACTCACAGGGCACAGAAGGTGTCCTGATCAGAACAGCATTGGATATGAGATCGATCTCACTCAGTGGGACCCTCTCGAAGAGAGCTGACTCGGTTCGCCGGGTCCGGTCTGAAGCAGCAGAGTTGATGTCACCGTCAGCCGTCATGCAGTCGGTGCTGGATTTCCTGCGGAAGACGACTACATCATCGGTCTGCTCTGCTGAGATGGGGTGAGGGGACACGTTAGAGATAACTGTCTGCAGAAGGCTCTGAAGGCCATTGTCATTGAGGTATTGGCTTGCTAGGGAGGTTACTTCTGAAGCTTCATCGGAGTCTGATAGACCAGGCAATGTTGAGACGGTGTACAGAATGTCCTGGATGTGAATCCAGGGCTGCTCAGCACCCTGCTCCTCCACTCCTGAAATACTGGGAAGGGTTGGGAAAATCCCAACCGGAGGGTAAACTCCACATGGTTGGACATATGGACCACCAGAAGAGACTGCTGTGGCACTTTCATTCTGAACTGCCAGTGGAGCAATCACAGTTCCAATGCCATGACTTGGTAACTTAGGCACTATAAAATTAAACAAAATATGATTGACTTGTCAGGTGTTAAATTGTAATTTCTTAAAAAGCCTGATTTGTAAGTCACATTTATTAATGTCTTTATTACAGTACTCTTCAGGTAAATGTTTTGGTACCTGGTCATGGCCTTATCATTATGGACTATTATCTAGTTAGGCCTACCTTTAGTTGCATTGAATTCTCTCACGAGGGCTTTGATAGCAAGAGTTGGATTTTCTGTCCACAACATAGCAAGAAAATATGTTACTTCAGTTTTCGAAACAGATTTCATCCTATGTTGAAAAAAACGAATGCTATTCTCCACAAACATGTGTACCTGTCCTGAAGCGCAAGAGCTCAGCAAAGTACAATTGAGCAAACTGTGAGATGTAATCTGGCCGCCTTTTCACTACGGCCCGACTGAGGCCTTCCAAAAGCGTCCTCAAGCCCGGAGGCACGTTGACTTTGGCGGGATAGCTGTAGGACATCTCGGCTTTAATGGAGCATCACCTCATAGAGAGAATTCTCCTGATGGGAAATACTATATCAATTAAATCAATCAAATACATCTGCCTATATTAACGTATATAAAGAACCCGTCAGCTTCAGATACTTTTTTATGTAGGTTGACTGTGTTTCAACTTTTGTCTGAAAAGGAAATGAACTTACTCTGCTAAGAAACTGTCCACTTTTCAATTCCCGTATTACAAACGCAAAACAATATGATGTCAAATTAACAATGCAATAAAACGGTTAAACGAATTTCGAAATAAGCAGTTCGTCATAATAACGGGCGTGGTCCACATGGGAAAGGCATTATGCGTCAGCTTTAGATCACAACGCATGGCATCTGAACTTGCCTCCCGCCTCCTCCATATGGTGCCAACTAATCAAAGAAAGTATTATTTTCTTCATATGGGCATAAATTAAACTACAAGACCGATGTTATCGGTATTACAATATACTGAACAAAAATATAAACGCAACATGCAACAATTTCAAACATTTTACTGAGTTACAGTTCATATAAGGAAATCAGTCAATTGAAATAAATTCATTAGGCCCTAATCTATGGATTCCACATGACTGGACAGGCAGGGGTGCAGCCATTGGTGGGTCTGGGAGGGCATAGGCCCACCCACTAGAGAGCCAGGCCCAGGAAATCAGAATTAGTTTTTACCCACAAAAAGGCTTTATTACAGAAATACTCCTCAGAAAATATCAGGGATTTTTTTATTTCAGCTCATGAAACCTGGGACCAACACTTCGCATCTTGTGTTCATATTTTTGTTCAGTGTAGAAACAGCTCATTTGAAATGCTGGATTAATTGACACTCCTTTATTGAACAGTTTGTAGATCTCTTTAGACACCACACAGGACCACCCTGTTACAATTGAACAATCTCCACATCATCCTCTACAACCTCACAACGAAGTGGATAGAGCACATTTCTAAGACAGAAATGTCCCGTTTTTATTTGTTGGTATACATAAAATGACATTTAACTCATATCATTACATGTCATTATAAGATACTTTGCTCTTACAGCTGTGGACTTACTTTATACCAGCACTTTATGGTCACACTCAGTAGCCAACACCTTTACATCACACCAAATCTTACATCCCTTTACACAATCACAGGAGAAGATGGGAGGTCACTGACTGACTTCAGTGTAGATTAAAAAAAAAGTGTTCACACCCATCCTTGAACATGAAAAAGAGCCCCACTTTAAATGAAACACAGCATATTGAAGCTTTCACAAGACATTTACTCTAAGGCCTATCTATATAGATTCTTCAGAAATCATTCATAAGAATATGCCCTTTTTTATGAAGGGTGGAAAAGAGTTATTCTCAATTTAGCACGCACAAGATGTAAAGACTGTTTATATCACCCTTCACATGATTGGGGAGTCCCATTGGGCGGCGCACAATGGCCGTCATTGTAAATAAGAATTTGTTCTTAACTTACTTACTTAACTACTTGAATGTAGTATGAATTAAAGCCCATTTATATCACCCTTCATGTAGTATGAATTAAAGACCGTTTATATCACCCTTCATGTAGTATGAATTAAAGACCGTTTATATCACCCTTCATGTAGTATGAATTAAATACCGTTTAAATCACCCTTCATGTAGTATGAATTTGCTAATGAAAGATTTGTGCTATGTAGTGCTTGTACAAGTAGTTAAGCATTTGTTATTCATTTGAAGTGGGACAAAAAAAAATGTAAAAAAAGTTTGTGACAGCTAATCAAACTTCCAGTGTAAAATGAGCACTCTTCTTGCTTGCTTGTTATTGCTTGGAGACCATACCTCAGAGTGATTATAAAAACAGTGATACAATACCCTGCACTTTCAATTTAGTTTGTGACTGTCTTGAATGTTTCACTCATCATCAGTGTGGCCTGATAAAAAAGCCTGATCAAACTAAAATGACAGAATATCAAGCTTTAATGTCCAGTTTGTACAGTAACCTAAAACCTACCATGATTATTACAATGCCTGTAGTTAATAAGGACCTTGTTGGATTTTGTTAAAAACCAGAGTAAATATTAATATAAATGTCTTCTGTTGTCATCCAAAGTATCTCAGGAAAAAAATGTTCCGATTCATAGTACACAGCTGTAGAAAAGGATCTTTCAGGTCCTTGGGTCACTAATAATACCCCTGCCATTGCATGCATAGTGTGCAGATCAATGCCCACTGCTTGTAAACTAAAATAAATACTCTATAACATTGTTTGGATATTGCATTGTGCAAAAATGTCACAAAACATTTTAGAAGTGCATGTTATTTGTAAGCTAATATGTGAATGTCAGAATGTAAAAGCAATTTCATACTATTCAGAATTCAAGGTACCGACACTAATATTACAAGTTTTCACTGCATGGTATAGTACACTCTGTATGGCACACTGCGTAATACAATACTACAAGGTAGCAGGCCACTAAGTTCTTGTTCCATCATTTAGGGGGTTTTTGTCACCATAAAACTTCACTAATACTTTCTCATTGCAGAAAAATGATCTATGTTTGTTGGCATCAAGACAAGCAAAGTAGGGCCATTTAATCTAGGACACATTTCTGAAAAACCAGAGGCGATAATTGTATGGATATTGGTCAATAAAAGGGTACTACAGCAGCAACAACTAATACAATCAAGAACCTTTGTCTTGCCTTGTCACATGAGGCAAACACAAAGACAAACAATTGGCAAATAACCATTTGACCACTTGATTATGGGTTGTAATCGAACATCTCTTGTACATGTCTTCCCAAGAACATGACAAGAACACAAAAGACAAGGTTACTTACGGTTTAACTGTACTGTTACTACATGTGGTCAAGAAAACCTGACAATGAGAATAAGGTGTGCCTCTTCAAGAAGTTACCTGTATCCTATGTACCATTATGTATGGTCTAAAGAATGGAAGGAAGGTTTGCAGGGCTAAAACCCTCCACTAGATTAAGAAGAAAATGGTACTCACTATGAAATTGTTGGTTTATTGTATTTGGATGTGTAAAACATCAATCAAAAAAAGGGTGAAAAAACAATTTTGTCTGATGAGTGTCATACTGTGGTTTTGAATAGTAAAAGCCATGCTTCCCATATCATCAAATTCACAGCTGGAGACGGAGTCGTTGCCTCATCATTAGTCCTCCAGTGGTGGGCGGGGTCATTGGGGTACCACTTCCTTCAGCGAGGCCATGGCTGAATGGATGCGCACGTGAAGCCTGTTCTCAAAGTCATAGCCTGCATAATCCTCCTGAGAGGCAGAGCACAGAACACATGATGACTTCACAATCAGAATGGACTGTGTTACGTAGTCATTTCAAAGCCAAGCGGAAAACCCTAACCATTTATATACATGTCATCTGATAACTGTACCTTTGCCTGAAGCAGAAATGCTCTCCCTTTTCCCACCGTCTGGATAGAAACACAATGCAAAAAAACAGCTCATTAGTCCATCGAGATTAATACTTTAATACAATTTTGGACACAGACATTTACATTTTTACATTTAAGTCATTTAGCAGACACTCTTATCCAGAGCGACTTACAAATTGACACCCACATACACATACACGCACACCCTGCATCCAACTGCTGGCAGCATACCACCCTGCATCCAACTGCTGGCTTGCTTCTGATGCTAAGCAGGGTTGGTCCTGGTCAGTCCCTGGATGGGGGACCAGATGCTGCTGGAAGTGGTATTGGAGGGCCAGTAGGAGGCACTCTTTCCTCTGGTCTAAAAAATATCCCAATGCCCCAGGGCAGTGATTGGGGACACTGCCCTGTGTAGGGTGCCGTCTTTTGGATGGGACGTTAAACGGGTGTCCTGACTCTCTGAGGTCATTAAAGATCCCATTGCACTTATTGTAAGAGTAGGGGTGTTAACCCCGGTGTCCTGGCTAAATTCCCAATCTGGCACTCATACCATCACGGCTGTCTAATCATCCCCAGCTTACAATTGGCTCATTCATCCCCCTCCTCTCCCCTGAAACTATTCCCCAGGTCGTTGCTGTAAATGAGAATGTGTTCTCAGTCAACTTACCTGGTAAAATAACGGTAAAATAAAAATAAATAAATAAATAAAGATTGTCTGAGTTGAGATATTCTCACCTCTGGCTGGGCAAGCAGGACACATCCAAGCTCATAGCAGGAGTATGGCTGCACATAAGAGTTGGTTTGTCGACCAAACTCATCTCTGGCAGCCAGCTGGAACGACTAGATGGGAGGAGAAAGACCAAAGGAAAATCGAATGACATAATTGAACACAAATACATAGTGAGTTACATAATTGATTGTACTGGCATAAGATAATGTAATCACAGTACAATAATGTGCTCGGGAACAAATGACCTGGATGGCATCTTTATTATTTCCATGACATTTGTGGATGGAACCGAGAAGGAGGTTTTTCAGACCTCTGCACGATGCGTCATCCACACTCTGTAACACTGAAAAGAGAGGAGACAACGGACTCTATTTAATCCGTATTGTGGAAGTTCAGCGCTAAAGCCCAATTGAAATATAAAGGCAGTGTTCCCACGTTGGCCGAGACTGCATTCAGGATGTCAGCGCAATCGGAAATCCCCTTTACATTTCTATCGCTCAATCTGAAAGCGATATTCAGCGATACAGACTGAACAAAGCCCAATGTCTCAAAGACAGAAATGGTCAAATACTTCACAACATTGGTCAGAAATGTTCAAATACTACACAACATTTAGTACAGTGGTTTGCACCCCATTGTGTCAAAGGAAACTCCTTGACTTGGAGATCCCCCTCTGATAAAGCTCCAGCCCTTACACTGATTCATGAGCTGCAGTTTGGAGGAGGAGCAGTTGGGCAGAGCCTTCCACAGGTACAGCACCTCTATGACCCCCAGAATGCACAGCTCTCTGGTGGGAGGCATCTTCCTCAGTCTCTCTGCCTGCAGTAGTGTGGGGGCAGAGAGGCCATGGTAGAGAAAGGGAGAGGGTTCATGGTTATTCGTTTCACAAAGAGTGGATAAAGATATGGTAAACACATCTGGATGAAAATGACCCACCCGCTTGAGGGCAAACTGCTCAATCTGGTTGTTCTTCCTCTTGAACAGTTTCTGGACATCTTTGAAGACATCCTTAGCACCATCTAAATCCCCTGCAGCTCCCTGACATACTTTACAGGGGGGGGGGGGTAGAGTGTGAGATCATGAGAAGATGATGATGACGATGACAAGATGATGAAGACGATGACAATCAATGGTCCACACGTTTCTGGGGCAGTGGCTCTCTCACCTCCAGTCAGGTAGGCATAGTAACACTGTGACCACCGGGACTCATTCTTCAGCCTCTCAAACGACCTAAACGCATCCTCAAAGTTCATCTCGATCATACTGCACCAGCCTGAAGTCAAGACAAATGGGTACAACAGAAGGATTTGGCTCTCAGCAACTGTAAACTGAATGTACATGATGAGTGTCTGCATGTGTGGGTGCTCATTTGAAAGTTGGCATGAATGTCAGGGAAACATACCGATTTCATAGAGACACACGTGCTGGATCTCTCTTTGGTCTGATGCCAGCTCTAGTGCATCATGGAAGGACACCAGAGCACTGTTAATTTGGCACTGGAGATAGATGGGATAGAGATAGAATCACTTTACACAATTACGAGCTAGGGTTCTATAAAATCCGCAACAAGGAGAATGTGGATGGAATCACGGAATCCAGACAATCCAGACATGCATTGAACTTAGTAGGGAATCAACTAAATGTATTGAACGTTGTTTATCATAACACAAACAGAATGCAACTTTCTAAATAGGCAAAGAGAATTCCCCGTCTGTGTATGTGTGGTGCGCGCCACTTTGTGCAGCCGTTAGCGAGTGTTTTGGTAGATGGAAAGGCTTTCCTGAAATCTACAAAGTACCTGTCAGAATTACCTGTCAGAATTATATCATGATTATCTGTGTAAATCCAGTGGGTACTTGTTTTGCAAACTCTACCATCACTCTACCAAACAACAGCCTCTTGCAAGGTGAGTGCTGGAATTAAAGGGGCAACTATCTAAAAATTAAAATAAATTAAAAATACATTTCAAGACCTCAAAAGTAGTCTCCTGATGTGGTTTAAGCATTGTTGTGGACTTAGAAAAACAGCTACATTTGATATTCTATTAAAAAAAGTGTGATTTTGAGAGTGAAAACCAGGGGGAAATGGAAACCCGGAAAAACAAAACGGAGAGAACGAAATTTTGGAAAAAACAAAATGTAATTAGGCAAAAAAATCGAATGGATTTTATAAAACCCTAAGCTACTAAGAGCTACAACAACTTACTGTATTGTACAACGCTAAGCGGCAACAGACTGTTATTTCACAGTCAGATGACCCCATCATGCTCACCTCTAACCTCTGAACCCGTCCTTTAAAGAACATGAAGAGGGAGGAATTGGGGTAGACCACAGCCTTCCTCTGGAGAATGGCCTTGGCCTCCTCCAGGCCTGCCTGAGTGTCAGAACCATCCAGAGCAAAGAAAGGCAGCACTACTGTGTGGTACCACAGGAGGGCCAATCTGGGCAGAGAGAGGAAGCAATCGGGTTTATTTGTGAGACAATTCAAGATGTTTTTATTATATATCAATTACTGTACATTCAAGTTTGCTAGATAGTTAATATGAAACATTGACTTTCTTGACAAAGAAAAGCTTTGTAAAGATGGCATATAGAACAAAATTGTAGCCCACTGCAGTAATTTGGTAAAACACCATCTCACTTTCATAAATAGCAAATGGTAGTTTCTGTCTCAGGGCCTTTTTTCACCACTAGCCATTCTAATAAGCATGAACCTGATTATCGCTATTCTTAGGTATACCTACTTCTTACGTCATGAGTATTCCCCATTCAACTGCCACTGACAGCACGCAATTGTACTCAATGTGTCCTCAATTCTCTATGACTTCAAATATTCCCATTTGACATATTTTACAACAAACACCTGTCCCTGGTTTCATGTATTATACAATGAATAAATACCCTATGATTATAATATGCCATTATGGTACTTAGGAAATATTACAGAACAGATGGCCATGTATGAGACAACAGGAACAAGCACTGTGCCAAGAGCTGAGAAAGAGATGAGCTGGAACACGTCAGCAGAAGCTGATCATGCAGAATAACACAACACCTCACCACCAATCAAATCAACATCAAGACCTGTGCTCTGCTTTTCTATCAAACTATGACATCATATCTACGTATAGCAGCTCATTCAAGCAGTAAAAAGAACTGACAGTGACTTGAACATTATGAACTGTTGGGAACTGACTTTTAAACGTGAAAATATGAAATATCATTATTCATGGCACCGATGCAGAGGGGAATGTATGACGTTTACATTCTACCAGGATATGTTATTGTCAGACATGAGGGATCCTATGGGAGGAGAAGAGACGCAGTCTGGTACGAGTCAACATGACAGCTGTGAGTTGGGGAGGAGTGAGCACTTTGGGGCCGAAGTCAGGTCAGATAAAGTGAGGAAGAACATATATCACTAATCTTCTGGTTAGCAACAGAGGTGTATTGGCTGTTCAGATGTGTAGGAGGAGACTCAGTATAGGAGAAAGGTTAAATATCAGTGCTTGTGTGAATATGTCTTTTGTCTTATGCAGCTGGGTGATTAAACTTGGTTTAAACTTCACTAATCGTCTGTGAGCTTTACTAGGTTCATTTAAAACCTAACAGAACATAATCCCTTTCCTTTCCTCATTAGTTGAAAGTCCTTCCCTTCAGTTATGAGTACGGGCTCGATTCAATCTGTAGCACTTCAGTTCAGCGTTATAACGCGATTGAAATGTAAAGGTCATTTCCAATTGAGCTGAAGCATAAATGAGAGTACCAGCTGTTCTGGATGACTGTGTGATAACGCTTTCGGTAGCCGATGTGAGCAAGACCTTTAAACAGGTCAACATTCACAAAGCCGCAGGGCCAGACGGATTACCAGGATGTGTACTCAAAGCATGGGCGGACCAACTGGCAGGTGTCTTCACTGACATTCTCAACCTCTTCCTGACGAGTCTGTAATACCTACATGTTTCAAGCAAACCACTATAGTCCCTTTGCCCAAGGAAGCGAATGTAATCTGCATAAATGATTACCGCCCCGTAGCAGTCACGTCGGTAGCCATGAAGTGCTTTGATAGGCTGGTCATGGCTCACATCAACAGTATCATCCTGGATACCCTAGACCCACTCCAATTTGTTTACCGCCCCAACAGATCCACAGATGACGCAATCTCAAATCGCACTCCACACTGCCCTTTCCCACCTGGACAAAAGAAGCTCATCACTAAGCTAAGGACCCTGGGACTAAACACCTCCCTCTGCAACTGGATCCTTGTCTTCCTGACTGGCCGTCCCCAGGTGGTAAGGGTAGGCAACAACATGTCTGGAATGCTGATACATTTACATTACATTTTAGTCATTAAGCAGACACTCTTATGCAGAGCGACTTACAGTAGTGAATACATACATTTCTTCCCCCATACTGGTCCCCCGTGGGAATCGAACCCACAACCCTGGCGTTGCAAACACCAGGCTCTACCAACTGAGCCACACGGGATAACAACACAGGGGCCCCCCAGGGGTGTGTGCTCAGGCCCCTCCTGTACTCCCTGTTCACCCATGACTGTGTGGCCAAATATGACTCCAACACCATCATTAAGTTTGCTGACGACACTGATTACCGACAACAATGAGACAACCTATAGGGAGGAGGTCAGAAACCTGGCTGTGTGGTGCCAGAACAACAACCTCTCCTTCAATGTGAGCAAGACAAAGGAGCTGATCGTGGACTACAGGAAAAGTTGGGCCGAACAGGCCACCATCAACATCAACGGGGCTGTAGTGGAGCGGGTCGAGAGTTTCAAGTTCCTTGGTGTCCACATCACCAACAAACTATCATGGTACAAACACACCAAAACAGTCGTGAAGAGGGCACGACAAAACTTTTTCCCCCTCAGGAGACTGAAAAGATTTGGCATGGATCCCCAGATCCTCAAAAACCTATATAATAGGCGGTGTCAGAGGAAAGCCCAAAAAATTGTCAGAGACTCCATTCACCCAAGTCATAGACGCACGGCAAGCGGTACCGGAGCGCCAACTCTAGGACCAAAAGGCTCCTTAACAACTTCTACCCCCAAGCCATAAGGCTGCTGAACAATTAATCAACTGGCCAGCGGACTATTTACATTGACCCCCCCCTCCATGTTTTGTACAATGCTGCTACTCGCTGTTTATTATCTATGCATAGTCACTTCACCCCTACCTACCCCCACCCCTATGTGCAAATTACCTCAACTAACCTGTAGCCCTGCACACTGACTCGGTAACGATACCCCCTGTATATAGCCTCATTATTGTTATGTTACTTTTTATTATTTATTACTTTAGTTTATTTGGTCAATATTTTCTTAACGCTTCTTGAACTGCACTGTTGGTTAAGGGCTTGTAAGTAAGCATTTCACAGTAAGGTCTACACTCGTTGTATTCGGCGCATGTGACAAATAAAGTTTGATTTGATTTGGGAATATTGCCTTTAAATGTCAATCGCACGACAACGCAGATCTTCAGCGCTACGGATTGAATCAAACCCTAAGTCTATCTCTCTCTCTCTTTCTTTCCTTGCACTTCAGCCCTCTAAGAAGTGATTTAATACTCCTACTCACGTAGCTAGCGGCGCCTTCATGTCCTTACTCTCACTGGCATACATGAGGGAGGACAGACCCTGGAGACGATCGCCAGGGAAACCCAGCAGGTTGATGATCTTGAGCAGGTGTGGTGGTACCATGGAGATGCAGAGATGGAAGAGGCCGTAGCCGAAGCTGACGGAGCCCTTGAGTCGGTCCAGGGCCTCTGCAGTCACAGCGCCCTCCACTGGGGTGTTGTGGTTGGCCTGGTCTGAGGACAGGTCCTCCTCATGGGAGGAACAGCGCCTCACACAGGTCTCCTGCAGCTGACTGATGTCACTGTGGCACTTATTGTACATCTTCCAGGCTTTACGGAGGATCCAGCCTCCTTTTATGTACGCTGTTGAGGAGAAGATACTGTAAGAGTCAGTCCAGTCAAATCCACTTAACTCTCATGATTCCTATTTTACTTGCAGATGTTTCCCAAAATTAGTAGACTGGAAATAATCATATTACATATAATTGAATAGAAAATGTATGAAAAAAATACATACTGCATTGCCATCAAGCCAGCTACAGTACATCAGTAATTGAATGATTGTGGATTCAACAAATGATACATTACATGAGAGCTCCTGTTTGATGAAGGAGAGCACAGCGAGGTAGACCTGGCAGTCGGCCACAATGATCTGCCGCTGCAGGCGGTCCACAACCACGACCCCTGACCTCTGGGACTCCAACTGACAGACAGAAACACACAGCAGTCTGGTCATTCTCTGATCAACACTCAGCTAAACCATCATCCAGTCCAGCTATGTAATGAAGAAGCCCCCTGTGTTGATCATAAACAGGTCTCCATTCTATTCCTTCATTCTATTTCAGAGATTTACATGATCTCATAGTTGCCAATATCATTAAGCTCAATATAGAAGATCTTGACTTTGATTGTTGATACTGATACAGCTGGAAACAATGTGATGGTGTATAACCAGCAGAAATCAAGACAGAATGATGCGCGTTACATGACCAATCCCACTGGGCACGTCCCAATGTCTATTCCATATCGGTTCAATGTAATTTCCTTGAAATAACGTGGAAACAGCGTTGATTCAACCAGTGTGTGCCCAGTGGAATGTTGAGATATCCTAAACATAAATGCTCCATGTAAACAAAACCTCTCTGCCTGTCTGTCTGTCTGTAATCAGTCACCCACTCACACTCTTCTTGATCTTGTTCCTGATTGTCTCTATGACCCCAACGTTGTCACTCTCACACAGCTTCTCCGTGGTCCTCAGGTCGTCACACGCCGTCTGCATCTTCTCCTCCTCAAAGGTCATCATGGCATTCTGCAACGTCACACACACACAACAACAACAAACACATTGGAGCTTTTCAGCTAATGCTGGCACAGAGAAAACACTCATGCAAGTAATTAAAGAAATAAGTACCCAATTTTAATTTCATTGGGGTGTATTGTGAACAAATGTACGGTAATCGGATTGAAGGAGGGTTATAACACAGGGGTTACGCAATGGTATCACAAAGCAGGCTCAGGACAAAGAGCTCTTTCTAGGCCATAGCACACGGAGAAACACAGTGACAACCAGAACCTATTGTGTGTATCTGTGTGTTACGTGTCAGAGCCACACTCTGGCTTGGTCAAGAATCTCTTTGTTCAGTTGCCTTTTATCAAACTGTCAGTCAAAGACTTGCAATGTACGCCCTCATCCTTATATAAATATGTGGTTTTAATTTCAGATGAATTGAATGCTTTTTCACTGTGGCCTGTTTGTGTTGTCATTGACCCATCCCCACACACTATCCTTCCAAGCATTTTTTATTGCATGAGAGGGCAGAGGAGGATGACATTATCTCTCGCTTCATGGTGCTCCAACTCTGACATGAGGGGCAGTGACGGGGTCTGTTTCGTGACCATGCTGCAGAAAATCTCTGTCCCCCCCCCCCCCCCCCCGGGAGACAAACACATCACTGCAGCAGAGAGATAGCGAGAATATCCACAGCAAAATGCTTTTGATGAGCTGAAGATGCATCCATTATGGTAATGTATAAATGAGGGGAAATGGACAATAGTGGTCACGATGATGTAATCCATTAGACAAATTGGGTCACGTCAAGTCCTGACACCTCACCTAACTTACGCAGTGCATTGTATGGTTTATGATGGTGTAACGCTGCACACTAACATTGTTAGGAGGAGTGATTACATTTGCCCTGTCTCTCGTAGCTTGCATGCTTGTAGTGATGTCATGAGAGAGAATGTCAGTAGAGGTAGGACGTGAACCACCACCAGGGAAGTAAACTAGAGGTTATGGCAACCAATCGGTCATGACAAAACACCTGTCCTGCAGTCAAGATGCAGTGTGAGGAAACTCACCAGGAAGCTGACAAAACTGGCCCCAAAGCTCATCAGTGGACTGTGAGTCCTGAAGACAAAGGACAACATAGAGTTAATTTTTATTTTTTTGTTTCTTTTATTTCACCTTTATTTAACCAGGTAGGCCAGTTGAGAACAAGTTCTCATTTACAACTGCGACCTGGCCAAGATAAAGCAAAGCAGTGCAACACAAACAACAACACAGAGTTACACATGGAATAAACAAACATACAGTCAATAATACAGTAGAAAAAGTCTATATACAGTGTGTGCAAATGAGGCAATAAATAGGCCATAGTGGCGAAATAATTACAATATAGCAATTAAACACTGGAGTGATAAATGTGCAGAAGATGAGTGTACAAGTAGAGATACTCGGGTGCAAAGGAGCAAAATAAATAAAATAGATAACAGTATGGGGATGAGGTAGTTGGATGGGCTAATTACAGATGGGCTATGTACAGGTGCAGTGATCTGTGAGCTGCTCTGACAGCTGGTGCTTAAAGCTAGTGAGGGAGATATGAGTCTCCAGCTTCAGTGATTTTTGCAGTTTGTTCCAGTCATTGGCAGCAGAGAACTGGAAGTAAAGGCGGTCGAAGAAGGAATTGGCTGTCAAGGTTGTGCGCTACTGGTACGAAGTCAGGTGCAGGAGAGCAGTGAGTTGTGATCAGGAGCACTTTATTTGGCAGAGGCATAAAAAACAGACGCAACTGCGTCCAAAAACCTCCAGCCACAGGTAAAAGTAAACAAGCGCGAAAACACTCACAAATATACAAATGTATGACAAATACATACAACGGGTCAAAATACGATACCCGGGGGAAACCCAGTCTAGCGCATCACACTAAACACGTAACACAATTCCACACAAAGACATGGGGGGGGGGGGGGGGGGGGGACAGAGGAATAAATACATGCAGTGTGATTAGGGAATGTAAACCAGGTGAGCAGGGAACAAGACAAAACAAATGGAACAATGAAAAGGTGGAGCGGCGATGGCTAGAAAGCCGGTGACGTTGACCGCCGAACGCCGCCCGAACAAGGAGAGGAGCCAACTTCGGCGGAAGTCGTGACATTGGCTTTGGGGTTACCAGTGAAATATACATGCTGGAGTGCGTGCTATGGGTGGATGCTGCTATGGAAGGGAGCGATAGACACAGAAGCTGCATTTAGACAGGCAGCCCAATTCTGAAAATGATCTGATGTGAAAAGATCTGTTGACCAATTAGTGGGGGAAAGAAATCTGAATTTGGCTGCCTGTGTAAACGCAGCCAGAGAGACACTTACTTCTGCCTCATACCGAACATAATTCAAGAAAGCAGAGAAAACATAACCAGTGACACTTGAGTATCGACTAGGTAAAGGTTATGTTACTAATGATTAGAGGTCGACCGATTATGCTTTTTCAACGCCGATACCGATACCGGTTATTGGATGACCAAAAGAAGTCGATACCGATTAATCGGCCGATTTTTTTATTTGTAATAATGACAATTACAACAATACTGAATGAACACTTATTTTAACTTAATATAATACATCAATAAAATCAATTTAGCCTCGAATAAATAATGAAACATGTTCAATTTGGTTTAAATATTGCAAAAAAAAGTATTGGAGAAGAAAGTAAAAGTGCAATATGTGCCATGTAAGAAAGCTAACGTTTAAGTTCCTTGCTCAGAACATGAGAACATATGAAAGCTGGTGGTTCCTTTTAACATGAGTCTTCAATATTCCCAGGTAAGAAGTTTTAGGTTGTAGTTATTATAGGAATTATAGGACTATTTCTCTCTATACGATTTGTATTTCATATACCTTTGACTATTGGATGTTCTTATAGGCACTTTAGTATTGCCAGTGTAACAGTATAGCTTCCGTCCCTCTCCTCGCTCCTACCTGGGCTCGAACCAGGATCACATCGACAACAGCCACCCTCGAAGCAGCGTTAACCATGCAGAGCAAGGGGAACAACTACTCCAAGTCTCAGAGCGAGTGACGTTTGAAACGCTATTAGCGCGTACCCCGCTAACTAGCTAGCCATTTCACATCGGTTACACCAGCCTAATCTCGGGAGTTGATAGGCTTGAAGTCATAAACAGCGCAATGCTTAAAGCATTGCGAAGAGCTGCTGGCAAAACGCACGAAAGTGCAGTTTGAATGAATGCTTACGAGCCTGCTGGTGCCTACCACCGTTCAGTCAGACTGCTCTATCAAATATCAAATCATAGACTTAATTATAATATAATAAATACACAGAAATACGAGCCTTAGGTCATTAATATGGTCGAATCCGGAAACTATCATCTCGAAAAAAAAACATTTATTCTTTCAGTGAAATACGGAACCGTTCCGTATTTTATCTAACGGGTGGCATCCCTAAGTCTAAATATTCCTGTTACATTGCACAACCTTCAATGTTATGTCATAATTACGTAAAATTCTGGCAAATTAGTTCGCAACGAGCCAGGTGGCCCAAACTGTTGCATATACCCTGACTCTGCGTGCAACGAACGCAAGAGAAGTGACACAATTTAACCTGGTTAATATTGCCTGCTAACCTGGATTTCTTTTAGCTAAATATGCAGGTTTAAAAATATATACTTCTGTGTATTGATTTTAAGAAAGGCATTGATGTTTATGGTTAGGTTCAGTCGTGTAACGATAGTGCTTTTTTTCGCAAATGTGCTTTTGTTAAATCATCCCCCATTTGGCGAAGTTGGCTGACTTTGTTAGGAAGAAATAGTCTTCACACAGTTGGCAACGAGCCAGGTGGCCCAAACTGCTGCATATACCCTGACTCTGTTGCAAGAGAAGTGACACATTTTCCCTAGTTAAAAGAAATTAATGTTAGCAGGCAATATTAACTATTTTAAGAAAGGTATTGATGTTTATGGTTAGGTACAAGTCGGAGCAAAGACAGTCCTTTTTCGCGAATGCGCACCACATCGATTATGTGCAACGCAGGACATGCTAGATAAACTAGTAATATCATCAACCATGTGTAGTTAACTAGTGATTATGATTGATTGATTGTTTTTTATAAGATAAGTTTAATGCTAGCTAGCAACTTACCTTGGCTTCTTACTGCATTCGCGTAACAGGCAGGCTCCTCGTGGAGTGCAATGTAAAGCAGGTGGTTAGAGCGTTGGACTAGTTAACCGTAAGATTGCAAGATTGAATCCCC
The DNA here is from genome assembly GCF_901001165.1 of Salmo trutta. Classification (NCBI taxonomy): domain Eukaryota; kingdom Metazoa; phylum Chordata; class Actinopteri; order Salmoniformes; family Salmonidae; genus Salmo; species Salmo trutta. The sequence goes on along the minus strand of NC_042960.1, from coordinate 50,708,651 downwards.
GAGCTGACAAGGTAAAAATCTGTCGTTCTGCCCCTGAACAAGGCAGTTAACCCACCATTCCTAGGCCGTCATTAAAAATAAGAATGTGTTCTTAACTGACTTGCCTAGTTAAATAAAGGTGTTAAAAAATAAAAACGGCCAAATCGGTGTCCAAAAATACCAATTTCCGATTGTTATGAAAACTTGAAATCGGCCTTAATTAATCGGCCATTCCGATTAATCGGTCGACCTCTACTAATGATAACTAACTGAAGGTAACAATATCATAATTGATTATCAATAATCATTACTGAAATTGTTATAACAATAACCATGCACATCTTCGCCACTACTAAGAACCAGATCTGTTTCACACATAGTGCTTTACAGAGGGACATTCAGTCCGTTCCTGTGTCTCAGCATCATCAGCGACTCGTGGCGGGAGAAAGGCTTGATTAACCAGAAAGCTAAAACTAGCACAGTAAGTGGCAGTTTCTCCCATTGACACAAACAGAGCTGGATTGCAGTGAGTGCAGTGTACTACCCTTCCATTTCTCTGTCACCATTACCCATTCAACTGTTGTATGGAATGTCAGGGCCAGGCTGGAATGCAGAGACTACTATTTAATTTCCTGTTTTGGGGTTAGGCTATGAATGGGTATAGTTTCAAGAGACAAGGATAGATTTACATTTAGACTCAAATGTAGATTTTCATTATGTTAAACCAACTCAGTAGCATTCATCTGCAGATTTAAGAGGAAATAGCGGGTTAAGCAAATAATACATAATCATAGCCACAGGTGCAAACATAATTTAAAGGACAATTATGCTTAACCATGGTCATACCCTGTTTGGCACCAGTGAGTTCTGCCAAAGAGAACAATAATGGCCTTTGTGTTGGACTTGGACAGTGTGTTTGGAGAATTACTGATGGCCACTGAGACTATAATGCTGTAATGGTACCAAAGCCTTGTATAGGCCTAGAATACAAATCGCCTGTAAGGCTCTGATGGATACCGTCTCTAAGGAAATATGCTGAGCGCTGATGTTTTATCAATATTTCTGTCCAACCTTCAATTTGCCGGGGGTTACATTTGTAGAAACTACCATGTAAATCCTTAATAATGCCTCAAGGTGATCATGCAGAGCTATCTGTCATGATTGCATAGGTAAAGAAATATGATGCACCTATACCTACGTACTGTAGGATCAGTGATCACCTCAAGTTGGGAGGGTTATTACAAGTACTTGAACAGGGCCTTGAAAACAGGTTGGTACAGTTCATCTGATGTTTGAGCACACAAAGGCACACCCTTTAAATGAATCACCTGTGCAATTCAAATAATTATTTAGCCTAATACAGGGTTTCCCAAACTCGGTCCTGGGTGCAAGTTTAGTTTTTTCCCGTAGGACTACTCAGCTGATTCAAATAACCAAAGCTTGATGATGAGTGGTTATTTGAATGAGCGTTGTAGCGCTAGGGCAAAAACCAAAACCAAAAGGGGGGGCGAGTTTGGGAAAGTCCGGCCTAATAGGCCTGCTGTGGGCAATGAGATCTGATGATCGAATGTTACTATAGGCTACATTTTATGAAATTGTGAAGAGCAGGAAAAGTATCTCACCTGTATTTTTTGAAAAGCTCGTCGCTCTCCCTGAATCCGTTGTTGAGAAGCATGTTGATACCTTGAAGAGCGAGTTCAGCGTCGTCTATGTGCTCAGCTTTCTCCTCTACCTGCTGCTGCTTGGACTGCTCTGGGCCCGCCATTGTTTATGCCTATCGTCTGCTGAATATAATGAATCAATTCAACATAGGCCAAAATGTGGTTTCAAATTTATTCTTCCCCGTAGACTATCCCACATTGGTTATTGATGATGGGACTGAGCCGACATATCCTTGCAAATGAGGTAAGAGACGCGTCTTTCCGGGCAAAATTCTGAAGCTGTAACACCGGTAAATTACTAATCGGCGCGCATCCAAGGTTCGTCCAAATGCACCAAAGGCACTATTTACATGCCATTTCTATGATTAAACTAGGTGTACATTCATCCAGACGTTTTGCTGTCTTGTCTGCCGCACGCAATGGTCGTCGTCAGTCGAAAAAATGGTTGTCGTCATAACGTAGGCTATAGCTTTGGGCTAGGTATGTATAGGCTCTGGGAGGTTCCAAAGATGAAACCTGCTGTGGCAAATCAGCATCCTGCCATTGCACCGTCTGCTAGCCCTGCCTGCGACTGCTGCCCATTTCCTCTCATCAGTACCTTTTCCAAATATGTCCTGCTCTGCCTCCAGAGTCCAGTCCTCAGAGAGGATTTGACGACAGCAACAACCTTTCACCTCACAGCCAGCCAATAAGCGCGCACTTGACTGCGAGCTTCAGAACAACAGCAGTGCACTGTCACATTAGAGCAGACGCCCACAAACCTCATCGCTGAAAGGAAAAAATGCCATATTTAGCAAGAAGGCATGCAGCTTGCAAACCTAGGAAAGATATCCTCAGCATAATGTGCAAACGTGCATAACTTCAGTTTATTTCAACTCCCAGGCTTGAGTTTAGAATAAGATATCTAAGAAAAAAATAAATATATATACCATATTCTCCCAGAATTGCAAGCACAGACTGGTGCTGGTGTGATGTGCAGTGAGGTATGTGACAAGGGTGTATCCCCAACTAGGAGAATAATAAACAGACTGAAAGGGATCGAGTATATTGAAGCATTTCATTATGTTTTATATGATGTGCAAGATGTAGATAAAGACAGAGTGGAGAGAGAGAGAGAGTGCGTAAGAGAGAGAGAGAGGATGTTGTCTGGACTCTGCAGTCCATGGTCACAGTATGAGCTAAGCCCAGACGTGCATTAGACACACACTTTTGCACCCTGCATGAATAAAGGATGTGTGCCGTGCCAGGGGGTCCTAGCTTTGTGCAGAACTAACCTCAGTAGACTGTAGCAGTCAGCCTGGGAGGAGAGCCTAGAACCCCATAATAACATCTTCTCACTCCTAATCATGTCTTAATGATGACTACATGGCATGCCAATGGGAGTTTAGTCCAATCATAATATTGGGAACATTGGTCAGGTGTTAAGTTTGGTATTCCTTTTATTGGATTTGACAAGCATTTGGTTAAACCTTAACTTTTAGTATATTGAAACGGATTGTGCAATTGCAATTTCATTTTTACAGCAGCAACCCACTGGACACAAAAATCAATTCACGTCTATTCCACATTGGTAATTTCATTGAAATGAAACTGTAGACTGATCAAGGTGAGACATGGTTTTTGAAATAATATCAATTATATTTTAGCCTCACTAGGGATAACATTTGTGTTCCAGCTCATCTTGAGAGGTATTTCTTCCTGTTAATTCATAGAATACATCAAAATCACTGTCACTGTAATTTTAAAGGTGTGAATGTTCAATTCATGAAACACTGAAAACATTGCCTTAAACCCCAACAGTGTGAATTACCTTGCAAAGCCAACACAGTAATAAGAGCACTGCAGTGCCCTCTAGTGGTATAATTTGCACATGAAGAGGTGAGTGTCTATCTATTACACATATTTGCAGCTGTTAACCGCTGAGTCATAGACAGATAAACTCAGTGGTTCAGCGAATTAGGTAATCTGGGGCAACACTCATTGATTTCATCCCCTTAGTCTGCTGGGCATTCATTGATGTTCACAGGGCCGACCACACTGGAGGCTGTCTTAAAAACAACAGGCTTTTTATTGACCTTTATGTGCCGCAAGCAGCCAACAAACGAAGAAGAGATTGGCACTCCTTTATGCTTTGATGTGCCTGTATAGGGGGGAAAGCATAAAAGTCATATTGATGTGTTTATAGAACTGTCAGAAGCTGTTTATCAAGGTTTGACATGCTCTACCAATTTTTGGAAAGTGTTTCGATTCAGAGGATTTTTTTATGAGATGCAATGGGTAGTGTTGCTGAATGAATTTACCGGACATGCCACCAATGTAGAGGGAATCCTTAGTCATTGTGTAGGAGGAGTGGGAAGGCCCGACCGTTCGCTGAGACTCTGAGTCCACGTTCAGTTGGACTACATTGTTCTGTTTGGACACTGAGGAATACAGTAGATGGACTGGCTATTAGAAGATCCTTCCGAGTCCTTGTAAAAAAATATGCTGGTGTCTGTACTGTATGAGGATAAATCAATGGTTGATGTGAGAGGGATATGTACCTGCAATAACATGGAATGTGCCATCACACAGGTTTTGTTGAGGTGTCACAGATGCACTGTAGTCACCTAACCCATCATTCACGTGGACCTCCACCTGAGATTCAGAGCAAAAATGATATTCCAAAGTTTTCCACACATTTCAATATACTTCAGGCTTACACTGTATCCAACTCCACAGTCCCATATACAAGTTGATGAGGTTTAAAAGAACCTTGTTTTTCCTCATGAAGACACTTAGGCTGCTCCTATGACGACCCCTGGCATGGAAGAGGAGGCCTGTAGTGTTCCGTGGGCGAGCCTCAAAGGTCAGCTCAAAACGGGAGCCCACAGTAAAGAACTTATCTAAAACACAAAGTATCTTTATCAGAGTTATTGGATGAATGAAATGATTAATTAAAGCAATAATGCTCACAACTAAGACACCACAATTGTAGTATTTTTTGTTAATGAATATATAAAGTCCACACCTAAGACCACATGCCCTGTGCCAGCAAAGTATGCCCCCGCCTCTGTTGCCCCATCAAAGCAGGGCGGGGCCCCGTGATTGGCGGCTGGTTCACCAACCAGAACATTGTACACTTTGAAAAGGCGTATACAGCCAATCACACTCTTCTTGGGAAGAGAGTCACCCTGAGAGAGATACAGATGGACATCATTTTAAAACCAAGCACACATTTTCCAGGATGTAAATATAGATGTCATAGTAAATATGGTAATTATGCACCAGATACAAACCTACAGGAGAATCACAATCACACCCTCACATTGTGTTGTGTCTGATTTGTTTAGACGCCGTTACAGTCCGTGTCTGCTTGCTTACCTGAGCCCAAGAGGTTTTGGAGGCAGGGTCACTGCCCAGATAGACCGGGTTCTGCAGGGCTAAGGAGGAACCCTCCTCTGCAGGTAGAATACCATCAGGCACACGGAAACCATCCACGACCAGGTGGAAAGTGTTCTTCTCCACACTGACCATTACCTGCACACAGACAGGCCACTTATCAACTGCTTTACACTTATAAATCTCTCAGCTGTGGCTGTGAGGTACAGTGTACATTTTGCACTATTTAGAATGACCTGAAACTAAAAATGATTATTATGACTTCATTTAATTATCCTAATATTGAGACCTGATATCTCAACAGTTATTAAACAGCTTACTGTATGCCATCTTCCATCGTTGCTCTTATTCTTGTTGTGGATGACTCTGTCCTTCCCCAGTGAGAGTTTGATCTTGCCGTTGGTCATGTACAGAGAGACTTGGGAGATGTCCCCGTTCCCTGAGACATGGAGCAACAGCCCCTCAGATGACCTGGTTCTGATCTCCAGGGAGAAGTGAGGCCTAGCAAGAGAAACAAGCAAGCCACAGATGTACAATCGGATTGTCTGTTTCATAGGTCTTATAACGGTTAAATAATAGAAAAATAAATCTGCAGAGAATGTTTTTTTTAATGGAATGTGGATACGAGGACCAGCATTTGACCTGCTGTACCTGAAATTAAGTTCTTCAGGTGCGATGATGTAACTGAGCCAGCTAGCAGCCCCAGTTAGCTGGTAGGCCTGGGGGTCAGACACTTTGGGCAGTCTGCACTCAGTATGCACAGCACCAGATCTCTTCAGCCAGATAGAGGAGGGTGGGGGAGAGGATACACATTACTAATGTACCAATACAGTAATATTGTACATGAAGTTGCTCTATTCTTGTGTAGTTACTTTGTAATTACTGTATTATACAATTGTATTACATAGTAATACGATGACAAAACTATCAGTACTGACATGAATAATAAAGGACCAGTTCACTGCAGCATTACAAGCCTGTAAAATATTTCGGAGAAAATTTGATTTTGATCATTTGAAGTTATCTCTTGGCTATTTTAGAAGTTGTGCTTCAAGACCAAACCAAAGTTACACCGCTGTCGCTTGAGTGAGAGCCTAAAACTTTACAGGAAAATGAAAAGAGCCAACATATTCCTTACTGCACACTTTTACCATGAATAGCCTGATGGTTAACATATGCTTGAATCAACTTTGGGAAATATTCCCATACTCACTGGTTTGGGTTTCTTGGGCCTGTCTTGAAGGCCTGCTGGCTCCCATATGGCCTGAGGAGGGGGCTGTAGTCTGCACATCCCCAGGATCACATCTCCCTTCTGGGTGAATGAGCTGAAGTCAGCGAGAATAAAGCCTTCTTCAGGCCTGTGTCAGAGCACAAACAGATAGAATGACAAAAAACACATCATCAGTTATTTTTACTTTCCACAACTGACTTAATTAATTAGAGAAAACACTGTAGCTGATAATAATTTAAACACATTTAAATTTCTTTTTTTTAAAGGTTTTAGTCATTTAGCAGACGCTCTTATCCAGAGTGACTTACAGTCTGTGCATTGATCTTAACCTAGCTAGATGAGGCAACCACATATCTCAGTCGTAGTAAGATCAGTTTTCCTCAAATTGTCACAAATTGGAATGACCACAATGTTGAATCATAATATCACCTCATAGAAGTTGAGTTTTTCACATTTTTTACCGTTATAACTATAGTGTGACTATAGTGTTGTATTTTTGAATCAGACCTCCTGATATGAAGGTTAGCCAGGCAGCCCCTGAAGGTCTCTCCTCCCAACACAACCTGCTGTTCATTGGGCTTGTCTTGGGGGGTGGTTTGATGCTGGCCCAAATCACCGTTATCAACCCTCAACTCCAATCTAAGGAAATCACAGAGCTTTTGTTATGTCTGTGTGTGGGTGTGTGGAACAAACCAACAATAACATTGTAGAGTTTATTTCAATTTCAGATGAGAAACATCTCTGCACGGCTTGACCAATGAAAATAAAAATGCCTTACTGTGTGCCATTCCTTAATGCAGTCAAGTAGTGCCATCTTCCATCATTGTATGTCTTGGTAGACTTCAAGGCATTTTCATCAAAGTAAAACATCACATAGCCATCAACCAATGAGAGCTGGTATCCATGACGCTGATCGATAAAGAAATGGTGTGATGATATTGTTTACAAAAAGTGTATAATTCTAAAACAAAACTGTTAAATTCATTTTGATAACTAATTTTGATCCTTTTACTACTGTTTGAGGTTAAAATATGACACACAGAGAGCAGCCTTTGAATGAGGCTCTCTGTGAGAGACTCTTCAACCATTATTGAATAGTGGACTGACCTCTTCGCTGGTCCTGAGGAGGACACCTTTATTCTCCATGGTCCTGAACCCCAAAGAAACCATGGCCACAGGGTTGGTCCAGAAATCCTGTGGGTCCACTGAGAGGGAGCCACCAGGGTGGAAAGTAGCCTCACGAACACCCTGAAAAGAAAACACATTGTACATGAAAATTCTAGAACTAGAACATCCTCCACATTGTGCAGTCTGAAACATATTTACAAAATGAGAGATGGTTTACCAAAAGCGAGGTTGGGCATCCAACACTGACACCAATTGTCGTGTTAAACTCAATCTCCTTAGATTGTAAAATCACATTATCTATACATCCTCTGAATGGTGGGGTTGTGACATTGTCTCTGAAAGAAAAGACATGACATGGATAATTGTATAATTGACATTCCAGGAAAATGCATGTATCTCTTGCAAGAGATTATGACAGAAAGCCTATTCACAGAGTGTTGTACCTTTTTCTTAATGATGCTGGTAGACCCCCAATGTAGAAATGTTTTAAACTTTCCATGATGTTGTCTATTTTGATCATCTCAGTTTGTACTCCAGTCACATGTACTTTAAATGTTGTATCCATGACTATTACAAATTGTTCATTCTAAGAGAGAAAGCAGAACTTTAAAAAACAGGTTTATGCAGATAAAACGAAACCGTACAGTAAGTCCCTGACACTATCTTACATTGAGTGAAACTTTTCTAGTACTCTTGGCATTGAGGACTTGGGTGCCTTGTCTTCCCTGCACCACAACATAACCTCTCTCCACAGTAACACTAGTGTACGAATCCTGTGAAATACAACAAACAAGTGAATGAAGCAACATATTTATGAAGACATTGCTCTACACACACCAACCATAAAATCTCAATAAGGACTACATTTATTAATGTCCAACTGCAATACATTGATGTTCCTGTATCTACTTGATGAAATTGTAAGCTTGATTGATTACACGACTTACATTGCAAACCAGATTTTTAATTAATTTACATGTACTAATTATTCAATCGTTTCTGTGTGTGATTCTGAATGAATATTTTTAACTGACATCAGATATATGAATGGACAAAATATACATACCTCATTTCCTTTATAAAACAGTAATGCATTCTCCACCTGGCTGTTTGTGTGGAACTTGAGCACTCCTCTTTTCGGGGTTTTAATTTCTTTAATGGCCGTAACCAAACCGTAACCAGTGCCGTCAAAATAATAAGGCACTGTTGACTGTAGACTAACACTAACCCTGAAAGAAGGAAGGAATTGCATGATACATTCTGACACTGAAGCAGAAAGATGTTTTTTCATGTATGGTCATGGTACAGAGCATAACAGGCTAAATTAGAAAATGTGGACAGCATTCCCCATTCCGTACAGTATGGCATCTTTTATAGATTTATAATCAAGGTGATGGTCCCTTTTGTTGGTTCTTACTTTATATATGACTGTTTGTCTACGTTGATGGCATTCTTGAAGTTGTACAGACTAAAGAATTGACCATTGATAGTAGACAGTTTAATGGCGCCACGGTATTTGGGGTAGCGCAGCTCCACTGGAGGCTAATGAGAGAAGGGCATAATGAAATAAAACAATACTTGAATAGGGAGAATAAGACTGGTCTGGTCCTGATGATGTCTACAGTGTACTTCTGATTTCAACAATCAACAATGAGCATGATGCAGAAGCACAGAACACCTAGAGGAATGTAATTAGAGGAATGTAATTACAGTGAAGGCATCAGGATAACCGCCTACGTAGAAGACCACACTGTTGGTGTCCAGGTTGAGGAGGCCAACTGTCGTGTTGGGCCGGTTACTCTCCTTAGACACATCGACAGGCTGTGATGGGAACCTGTGTGTGAGACTGAGCTCAGCATCTTGGTAAACTCTAGAGAAATAGGAGACAAACACAGTGGGGATTACAAGGGAGCTGTTTCCATCATGGGCAAACTGTCCCATATCATCAAGTTAGTATCAATCCAGAAGAATTCCTCAGAGGTGTACCTGTTAAAGACGACCTTGTCAAAAACAGTGGAGTTCACTTTGGTTCTGGTTATGTGGTCGGTGTTCAACTCATGTATGACTCCACCCAGCTTGTATACACAGCGGAGAGTGTTATTCTTTACAGCCATTCCAATGAAGTCTTTGGATGACTGGAACGGGGGAAACAAGCCATAAATGAATAGTTTAAAAAATACTGAGCATCTCCAATACAAAATGTATCAAAATAGTTAGGGAATCAATTGAAATTCCAAGATTAACGCTCTAGGATATTATGACTACACTATTTACTCAGATGGCCCACTTACGTCCTTGTTGCCGAGATAGAGCACAAAGAGGTTTCTGTCATCCTGTGTGTTCTGTCTGCGCCTACGGCTGCGGTCCCCCCTAGTGGGCTTGGTCTCCTGGAGGTTGAGAAGAAGTTCAGCAGCTGTAAACGCCTTCAAATCCTCAACATTGGTGGGGGGGCGGAGCTCAATGTGACTCTTCCCATTGAAGGTCATGCCGATAGAGAGCTGGGGAGACACACCAAGAGAGGAATAATGGACATTCAATATGACAGACAGCCAGATACAGCCAGTCTAAAAGACCTAAGAAAAATTGTGTAATGGTTGGAGTGATCATGTTTGGTCAAGAAAGGACAAAATATAAGGACAAAGGTTCACAGGAAAACGATCAAAATAGAATGAAGAATCTATAGTGTTTTAGGTTAGATGTGGTGTCACCCTTTTGACAATGTCTCTGGCCTCCTCTATCACGTCCTTGATTCTCCTGATGCTGTCTGTCATACTGACACTAGGGGAAGCCTGGGAGCACAGGTTTTGCACCCTGCTGAGGGTGTCTTCCAAAGTAGGCCATGTCTCGTTCAATTTCTTCACTGTACCAGTCAGGAGAGAAAGAAAAACAGCTCCAACCAACTACTTTCTTTTAACTTTCCCTTTGTATCATTAATTCAAATTCAATTCAAGAATCTGAAGTGGATTTAAATTTAAAGAGTAAAGAGTTAGAATTTAGATTAGAATTAGAGGAAGGTTAATTTCAATACCATGACAGGATAGATGTACTGTGTGTCTGACATGAGTACTTACATTCATTGCCAACCTCATCGAGCACACTGCCAATGTTTGAACTGACATTAGGAAGCATTATATGTGCCAAGCTGATATCATTTAGTCTGTCTGTTACGTCATTGACTGTGTTATTGGCAGCGTTGACAGTTGCTTTGGCAGAGTCTATGAGCTTCCCAATGTCATCTGAAACACAAACAAATAGTGTACATGAATAACATAAGTATGGTCATGTTGTGGCACAGAATGTGTAAACTGTCATTCTCATCGATTCCATGGCGTTGTTATTAAAACACAAGCATAATCTTTCATCTTGTATACACAAACCTCTTTGAATCTCTTTAAGATTCTCTGTAACTGCGAGAGCATCTTTTCTCAGCATCTTTCTTTTGTTCTTGGTCTGACCAACACGTTGCTTGTGGTTGTCAACTTTGGCTGAGGTCTCTGTGTGTACATTTTTTGGGGGGGATAAGTGGTAATATATGATAAGATAATATCAGAAGGAGATATCAGAAGGAGATATCAGAAGGAGACAACGGAATGTGTTTTATCGAGGGCATACAGTATCCTGCAGTGTGTTTTGGCCTCCAACAAAACTGTTAACAAGTTCAAAGTGCATAGCTTTCTTCAACATCAAATAACAAAGCCTTTGCCTCATATAATGTCCTGGAAGGATTGAGAAGGGTAAATAACATGATACTTTCTTGTTTCTATTGTAGCTTTAGTGTCATTAGAAAAGCAAATATTGGGATGATTACTACACCTCTGAGGTCCTTCTCAGCATTCAGGGCCTCTGTCAGTAAGCTACTTGCATTATGCTTTAGTTCCTCAGACCTGTTGGTCAGACCTTGCTCCTCCACATCCTGAAACATATACAAGTTACTGGAGATATGTGAAATACTTATTGATTGTATGTTAACTGTATTTTCAATGTTGTTGTGAATTTGAAGTTAATGGTTAATGGTGGCTGCAGCATCCAGACCAGTATAATAATCACCTTCAGAGCTTTGTTGGATGCCTCTTTGGATTGGTTGGCCGCCATCTCTGCCTCTTCAATGGCTTTTATGATGCTGCTGTAGGCTCCCGTGCTTTCTGAAGCATGCTGCAGGTCAGAGCTGTTGGTGGCATTATGCACTGCCCTGCAATAACAAGGAATACAGTGCTCACAGTGGCCCATACTAGCCCATACAAACACGAACACACAAAGGTCTCAACATAGGACATGTCTGTGGGGTATAAAGAAGTAGGCCCCCAACCTAATGACCTTACTCTGTCAACCTACATTTGTAATTCCATTGCCAGTCTGTTTAGTTCCTCTGCATGCTCCTCTGCCATGACGACAATGCCCTCCTTCTGTTTGGCTTTAGCGATATCATTCAGCCTCTTGGTTAGATTGGGCTTGGCTCCATCTATCTCGGCTGCAAGGTGCTCGTATTCCTGAAATATTTAAATGATATTTTGAATGCCTCCTTCACAATAAGAGAGATAGGAATTTCCACTGGAAACGATTTGAATTCATCTGCTTCATACCTTTTTCATCTCCTTCATCATTTCCAAAAGGCCTGTGATATTCTTCAGTTTATCTTTGGTCATATTCATTTCAGGAAGGACTGAATCACGTTTCCTCTCCAGCTCACCACTTAGTTGCTAGAAAATGTACATATAGAGAGAAAACAATGATTACCCCTTGTCAAACACAGAAACTTGAGACATGATTTAGTATTTGTCATGTTCAGAAAAAGGCAGAGAACATTTTTTGTATTGTATCTGAGATCTACAACATATTTCACAGATTTTACACTTCAGTGTTTGACATTACCATCAGGATTCTTAGGAAGTCAGTACTGTTGAAGTTGAGGCTCCGTGTCCTGTTAACCGTATTGTCTGCTTCTGCCACAGCCACGGCCAGATCACTCAACACAGAGACCGACGTCATCAGGGACTCTGCCGTCTCATTGGCTACAGCCTGGTTGTCGTCTAATGGAGCTGACATATTGTTCTTGATGAAGTCCAAGACTGAGAGAGACACATGCATTACACTTTGCATTGTGAATCATATCTATCATACACAGTGAGTCAAGAATTTGTGTCACATTGATAATGTATAACCTTTATTATTCAATAGTGTGATAATTTAAGTGCTGCCCTGTACTATAAGTGACTATAGACTAAGCCAAAAGGCCCCTGTCTCACGTTTGTGAGCGCCCTCTTGCTCCCTGGCAGCCTTCTCTGTCTGGTTACTGCAGCCAAGCTGTCTCATCTCCTTCACCATGCGCTGCACCACCTTCATCATCCTGGCTACCTCCTCCACTCCCACAGTGATGTTGTTTACACTAGAATTAGCCTCACTCAGCTGTCGAAGGAGATCTGAGAGGGAAAAAAGAGAGGTGTGGATTATCATGCCAATATTATCATATTGAAACACTTTCAATAACAGTTTACCTTCTATATTCATTAGAAGATCTTGAGCTTCAGGGATAAAATCCTCGGCTCTCTGTTTGGTTTGGATCACTTTCACCAAGACATTCTCAGCATCTGAGAGAGAGTAACTTGCCTAGAGAGAGTAAGATCACACAAGTAAAAAGGATATAGTTTTTCTGGAAAATAACGGATTACATCTGACATCTGATTATGGATAGCAGGCCTCAGGCACCTTGTCTTCCAGTAGGCTTATGTCCTGATCCAGACTCATAACTTCTGCTTCCAGCAGATTGACCTTTGGACCCTGAGCATCCACAATAGTGCTGTACCTTCCAACCAGAGCCTGCAAGAGTATACCAAAGGGGAGTGATCATCTTGTTAAATTGTGTACATTATACACAATTTGGTGTTCAAATATATAGAGCGCCTCAGTAAGACCGTGTTAAATGACCTTTGTTTCATTAATGGCACCTTCCAGCTGGTTAAGGTTGGCTGGTGAGCTGTTGTAAGCAATGCCCTGAAGCTGCTGCCTTAGCAATTCCAGCCCATCATCCATATTTTCCAAATCATTCAGTAAGGCCTGAGTACAGCTGTCACACTCTGACCACAAAGAGAGGAAGAGCAGATCATTTAGTTAGGTCTAATAGGACGAGAGGAAATGCAATATGAATCATGCTGGCAACAACAGACAATAGCTCACTATACATTGAGAATGTGTATTACTGTGTGCTTCACAAACCTATGCATTGGTCATTTGAGCCGGAATCATCAGGCTTCTTACACTCTAGAGACAGAAGACACAGTGAGCAACACTTATACCAAATCTACAATAAGACAAACTATTATCAGCATGACATTTCATGCAGGCATTTCTTCAATATATAGCCTATAGCTTTATCGTTATATAGGAGGCATCCTGTTTTAATTCATAGATCATTTTCTCTATTCTTGTACGGCTGAAGTGGGTCCTGAGCTTACTTCCAGTCAGATGGTCACAGGTACTGGTAACATCACAGTGGCATCGCTGGCACCTGCCTCCATATATCATTGGGTTACCATAGTAATCAGGGGCACACCTGCCAGATTGGAGGAGGAAGAGGAGAGGAAAGTTATAGACTTTTGTTATAAATATATTTACGGTAAGATGACATTGACATTTTTATATGTACTGTAAAAAGCACATAAACACACCTCTCACATCTGGTTCCAGTGTAGCCAGGTTTGCACAAACATTCGATTTCATTTGCACCAATATCCAGACATGCTACTGCAAAACTACACAAAGAGAAAAAAAATGCTTTTGAGTACCAAATGGTAATTATATGTTTTCATCCAATATTTTATCCGGGGAACATAAAACCAAGTGTGCTCACGTAGCTAATTGTACATTAACAGAGTGTAACAGAAACTGACTTGTTGGCTCTGAAGGGACATGGACACCCACGACAGGTCTTTTGGGCAGCATTGCCGTAGTAACCTTCCTTGCAGCGCTCACATCGATCCCCATCAGTATTGTACTGACAGTTCTGGAAAATAAAGTGTCCTCTCTGTTTATGACTGAAGCAGGCTTGTGGAATGTTGGGGGTATGGTTCATGATGTCGTAGCACAGTACTGAGAATTAGTCAAGTCTGGCATAAAAACTCATCTGTGGATATGACTTATATCCATCTGGATCAGCATGGGTTAGAAAAAGTGCATATGTTTACCTAACTGGTGAGTCAGGAGAAACATATCCTGCTATGTGTGTGTGCGTATGTACCCCACTGGGTATAGACATCATTTCAAGGTCTAGTTTTGATTTACATTTAGTTGAGTTGTCAACTAACATGAATTCAATGTGATATCAACAAAAAAATTCACCATGTCATTGGATTTAGGTTAAAAGGTGGGTGAAAAAAAAGACGAAATTTCTTTACGTTGATTGCTTTTTGAAAATCCAATCAGTTTTCGACGTTGATTCAACATCATGACAATGAATTTTGTTGTTGAAATGGCGGGGGAAAAAGGTTGATTTAACCAGTTTTTGCCCAGTGGGACCAATTAAGGCTGCTGAGGGTGCTGCAGCACCCCTGAAAAATCACTTTTTTTATAGACACAGAGAGAGAGAGAAACCCACCAGACATCTCCCTGTTTGCTCGTCACATTCATTAGACAGGCTGTTACAGTTGCAGGGTACACACTGGCCCCTATGAGGCCCTGTCCTCTCTCTGTAGTATCCAGGGCCACACCTCTGTATGGAGGGGAAAAGTCAGATTAGGTAAGGCAGCCTTTTGAATGCAAAAGTGTCTTATCAAAAAAGTTAAAATAGAAAATATAGATCAGTTTTGGTCAATAATAACAGTACTATAGCGCTACGTGTTTTGGCCCATCCTGGACTTTTTATTTAGCGCATTCTTCAAGTGAAGAAGGCTTGGACTGGCAGAATTTTTATTTTTTTAAAGAAAGGTGAAACAAGACCTTAGTCAGGAGGACATACACTTTTTATCTGCTATCTTGCAGTCCATAATAATTAATTAAATGTAAATATGGACCTGCCAAGCAACCCATTTTGTATAAGTCGCTCAGACACATTTGAGTTGTGAAATTCCAGAGATTTCAATACAAAACCATTGCTTGTTTGAGTTGTAAATCAAGGTGTGGTATATTCTACCACTAAATCAACACATGAGCAAAGAACAATGGGGAACATTTGAGGACACAAGACCTGGGTTCAAGTACTATTTCATATACTTCAATTACTTTTCAATTCATTTGAAAACAAGTTTTTGGATAACCTGTATTTGAAAAAACAAGTAGTTGAATATTGGAATGCATTTGGAAATATACTTGGAATGTATTTGGAAATACTCAAATACACTGACTCAAATACACTCCCATACATTTAACTCAGGTATTTTAAAATAATATTTGAAATAAGTATTTGAAAATACTTTCGAATGCAATTTGGTCTATTATTTGTTTTGCTTTCAAATAACCATTCAAATACTAAAATAAAAGTATTATTTTGGGATGTGTATTTGAACATAGTCAAATACACAGAAAAAAGTGTTTACAGTGCCTTGAGAAAGTATTCACACTCCTTGACTTTTTTCCACATTTTGCTGAGTTTAAAATGTATTAAACTGAGATTTTTTGTCATTGGCTTACACTCTGTTGGAAACTCACTAATTGACTTAAACACATTTTAGTATGTTTATAACTATATAAGTGGCCTAGTGATCAATGTGTTCTCGGTTTGATGGAATGATCTATGTGCAATGGTATTTGGCCAGAGGGAAAGTAAACAGGGAGCCTGTCCATAAGGGTTGGATAGGAGACACATGCTAGAGCTGATAGATCATAAATTACTGTCCTATAACACTGTCTTATATCTTAATATGTTTTCTATCATTATATTTTATCAATATTTTTTATATCATTATATTATCTTAGTATGAATAGATGGCTAATTTCATAGAATAGAAAGAAGTGTTGGCTCTGTGTATGAGAACAGCAATTATGTTGTGGACTGACTCCCTAACCTCAAGGCCTCTCCTGACTGATAAGAAGAACGGTGAGCTCCGTGGTGGAGTACCAGGGTTCTGGAGTGATAACACCACCTGCCCAGCAACATCGTAGACACAGAAGGGGGGTCTGTTTGGGAAGGAGGTTATAAATATATGTGCTTGTGACTTCATATGTTGTCTTTGCAGCTGTATGCTTTCTTCTGAGTCTTAGAACGTAACAACACAATACCCCTTAATGTCAAAGTCGAATTATGTTTGTTTTATTTTTTACAAATTAATAAGAAATGTAATGCTGAAATGTCTTGAGTCAATAAGTATTCAAATGAGCTTAACAAGTCGCATAATAAGTTGCATGGACTCACTCTGTTTGCAATAATAGTTTTTAACATGATTTTTAAAATACTAGCTCATCTTTGTACCCCACACATACAATTATCTGTAAGGTCCCTCAGTTGAGCAGTGAATTTCAAACACAGATTCAAGAACAAAGACCAGGGAGGTTTTCCAATGCCTCGCAAAGAAGGGCACCTATTGGTAGATATGTAAAAAAACAAAAAAGCAGACATTAAATATCCATTTGAGCATGGTGAAGTTATTAATTACACTTTGGATGGTGTACCAATACACCCAGTCACTACAAAGATACAGGCGTCCTTCATAACTCAGTTGCCGGAAGGAAACCGCTCAGGGATTTCATTAAAACAGTTACAGAATTGAATGGATCGGAGAAAACTGGGGATGTATCAACAACATTGTAGGTACTCCACAAAACTAACCTAATTGACAGAGTGAAAATATGGAAGCCTGTACAAAATACAAGTATTCCAAAACTTGCAACAAGGCACTAAAGTAATACTGCAAAAAAATGTGGTAAAGCAATTCACTTTTTGACCTGAATAAAAAGTGTTATTGTAACGTCTGCTTCCAACTCACACTCTCAAACACGTAGATCCCTGAACGCAGCACCACTTTCCAGTCCACTTTCCAGCTCACACTCTCAAACACATAGATCCCCTGAACGCAGCTCACTGTCCAGATCCCAATGACCTGAATTCTGATCACCTGTTCACACACCTCTATGTCATTATCACACACTATTTAGTACAGTTCTTTGCACCCCATCATTGTGAGGTGTTGTTTGTTTTGTAACACACTTCTATTCGGAGCGCTGGTTTTCCCGTAATTTACTCCTCCCGCGTATGATAATTTTTGCCTGCCTCACTAACGAAGCTTTTTGCCTATTCCCTGCCTGTACTTTAGCCTTTTTGGTTCCCCTGTGTATGACCTTCTGGACCCAGGACCCAGCTACCTGCCTCCTCCTGTGGTCCTTTACAATAAACACCTGCTGTGCCCTGAGCTTGAAACCAGCTCTCTGTGTCCCATTGTGTTCATTACAGTTATGTTTGGGGCAAATCAAATCCAACACATTACTGAGTACCACTCCCAATATTTTCAAGCATAGTGGTGGCTGCATCATGTTATGGGTATGATTGTAATTGGTTAAGGACTGGAGAGTTTCTCAGGATAAAAAAAGAAATAGAGCTTAGCACAAAACCTGGTTCAGTCTGCCTTCTACCAGACACTGGAAGATTAATTCACCTTTCAGCAGGACAATAACCTAAAACACAAGGTCAAATCTACACTGGAGACATTGAATGTTCCTGGGTAACCGAATTACAGTTGTATACTTAAATCTGCTTGAAAATCTATGGCAAGACCTGAAAATGGTTGTCTAGCAATGATCAACAACCGATTTCACAGAGCTTGAACAACTTTGAAAAGAATAATGAGCAAATGTTGCACAATCCAGGTTTGGAAATCTCTTAGAGACATACCCCGAAAGACTGACAGCTGTAATGTCTGCCAAAGATGTCACGCCCTGACCATAGAGAGCCCACCAGAGCCCGCCTGGGAGTCGATGGAGCAGTGTGAGGAGGGATATCGGAGAATGACTTTGGCGAGGAGTATGCTGCAGCTCAGGCGTGCTGAAGAGCGTGACACCAGTCCTGTGCCATCTGTGCCAGCTCCCCGCACTCGCCCTGAAGAGCCAGAGACCGTCAGGGAGGTGATGGAGAAGTTGGGAAAGAGAGGAGAGAAATGTTATGTAGGTGTGTTCTGCACGGCATTCGACCTGAAGAGCCTGTCAGCAGTCTGATGAGTCCTGTGCCAGCTCCCCGCACCCTTCCTGAAGTGCGTGTCAACAGTCCGGTGCCACCTGTGCCAGCTCCAACCACCAGGCATCCAGTGCGCCTCTGCAGTCCGGTACGTCCTGTGCCAGCTCCCCGCACTCGCCCTGAAGTGTGTGTCACCAGTCCGGTGCCACCTGTGCCGGCTTCATGCACCAGGCCTCCAGTGCGCCTCCCCAGTCCGGTACGTCCTGTCACCAGTCCGGTGCCACCTGTGCCGGCTCCACGCACTAGGCCTCCAGTGCGCGTCTCCAGCCCGGAGCGTCCTGTGCCAGCTCCCCGCACTCGCCCTGAAGTGCGTGTCACCAGTCCGGTGCCACCTGTGCCGGCTCCACGCATCAGTCCTCCAGTGCGCCTCCCCAGTCCAGTACGTCCTGTGCCAGCTCCCCGCACTCGCCCTGAAGTGCGTGTCAACAGTCCGGTGCCACCTGTACCGGCTCCACACACTAGGCCTCCAGTGCGCGTCTCCAGCCCGGAGTGTCCTGTGCCGGCTCCACGCACTCGACCTGAGGAGTGTGTCATCAGTCTGGTGCAACCTGCGCCGATGCCCAGTCCAGGCACGGTGTCCAGTCCCGCTCCCTGGCAGGAGCCTCCCTCTGCGCCGGTGCCCAGTCCAGGCACGGCGTCCAGTCCCGCTTCAAAGCCGGAGCCTTCCTCTGCGCCGGTGCCCAGTCCAGGCACGGTGTCCAGTCCCGCTCCAAGGCAGGAGCCTTCCTCTGCGCCTGTGCCCAGTCCAGGCACGGCGTCCAGTCCCGCTCCAAGGCCGGAGCCTTCCTCTGCGCCGGTGCCCAGTCCAGGCACAGCGTCCAACCCAGCTCCATGGCCGGAGCCCTCCTCTGCGCCGGTGCCCAGTCCAGGCACGGCATCCAGTACCCCTCCAAGGCTGGAGCCTTCCTCTGCGCCAATGCCCAGTCCAGGCACGGCGTTCAGCCCGGCGCCATGGCCGGATCCGGGGTCTGGGCGGGGGCGGCGATGGTGAGGAATCAGTGAGGAATCAGCCCAGACCTACACGGGAGGATTTTGTCAATGATCTCAAGGCAGCTGGGACCATAGTCACCAAGAAAACAATTAGTAACACACTACGCCGTGAAGGACTGAAATCCTGCAGCCCCCGCAACGTCCCCTGCTCAAAAAAGCACATATACATGCCCGTCTGAAGTTTGCCAATGAACATCTGCATGATTCAGAGGACAACTGGGTGAAAGTGTTGTGGTCAGATGAGACCAAAATGGAGCTCTTTGGCATCAACTCGCCATGTTTGGAGGAGGAGGAATGCTGCCTATGACCCCAAGAACACCATCCCCACCGTCAAACATGGAGGTGGAAACATTATGCTTTGGGGGTGTTTTTCTGCTAAGGGGACAGGACAACTTCACCGTATCAAAGGGACGATGGATGGGGCCATGTACCATCAAATCTTGGGTAAGAACCTCCTTCCCTCAGTCAGGGCATTGAAAATGGGTCGTGGATGGGTATTCCAGCATGACAATGACCCAAAGCACACGGCCAAGGCAACAAAGGAGTGGCTCAAGAAGAAGCACATTAAGGTCCTGGAGTGGCCTAGCCAGTCTCTAGACCTTAATCCCATAAAAAATCTGTGGAGGGAGCCGAAGGTTCGAGTTGCCAAACGTCAGCCTTGAAACCATAATGACTTGGAGAAGATCTGCAAAGAGGAGTGTGACAAAATCCCTCCTGAGATGTGAAGGACCTGGTGGCCAACTTCAAGAAACATCGGACCTCTGTGATTGCCAACAAGGGTTTTGCCACCAAGTACTAAGTCATGTTTTGCAGAGGGGTCAAATACTTATTTCCCTCATTAAAATGCAAATCATTTTATAACATTTTTGACATGCGTTTTTCAGGATTTTTTTGTTGTTATTCTGTCTCTCACTGTTCAAATTAACCTACCATTAAAATTATAGACTGATCATTTCTTTGTCGGTGGGCAAACGTACAAAATCAGCAGGGGATCAAATACTTTTTTCCCTCACTGTAGGTCAGGGTGTGACTAAGGGGTGTTCTAGCCTTTTCATTTCTATGTTGGTGCTCTTGGTATGGTTCCCAATTAGAGGCAGCTGATGTTTGTTGTCTCTAATTGGGGATCATACTTAAGGTGTCATTGTTCCCTCCTGCTTTGTGGGATATTGTTTTGTGTATGTGCATGTAGCACCACCACTTTCACGTTTCGTTGTTGGTTTATTGTTTTGTAGAAGTTTCACTGTTTATTAAAAGATGTGGAACTCTAATCACGCTGCGCCTTGGTCCGTTTCTCATCACGTTCGTGACAAAAAGTGATTCTAACATGTATTGGATGAATACTTATCTAATCAAGATATATTAGTGTTTTATTTTTCATATAATTTCTTTCTAATGTTAAAATGTTTCTTCCACTTTGACATTACAGAGTATTTTGTGTACATTGTTGACAAAAAATGACAATTAAATCCATTTCAATCCCACTTTGGGATCAAGGGGGTGAATACTTCCTAAAGGCACTGTAAATAACAAATACTCAAATACAGCTTCCGTGTCTAGACCAGCCTATTATCACCAGACAGAATGTGTTTGATATTATATTGTATGATAATGTAATATTGTGTACAGTATGGATATTTTAAATGCATTATAGTATTGTACTGTGGTGTGATTGAGTGAATGTACACTACCGTTGAAAAGTTTGGGGTCACTTAGAAATGTTCTTGTTTTTGAAAGAAAAGCTAATTTTTTGTCCCTTAAAATAACATCAAATTGATCAGTAATACAATGTAGACGTTGTTAATGTTGTAAATGACTATTGTAGCTGGAAACGGCAGATTTTTTTATGGAATATCTACATAGGCGTACAGAGGCCCATTATCAGCAACCATCACTCCTGTGTTCCAATTGCACATTGTGTTAGCTAATCCAAGTTTATAATTGGCAAATGTATCATTGGAAAACCCTTTTGCAATTATGTTAGCATAGCTGAAAACTGTTGTTCTGATTAAAGAAGCAATAAAACTGTCCTTTAGACTAGTTGAGTATCTGGAGCATCAGCATTTGTGGGTTCAATTACAAGCTCAAAATGGCCAGAAACAAAGACCTTTCTTCTGAAACTTGTCAGTATATTCTTGTTCTGAGAAATGAAGCCTATTCTATGCGAGAAATTGCCAAGAAACTGAAGATCTCATACAATGCTGTGTACTCCTCCCTTCACAGAAGAGCGCAAACTGGCTCTAACCAGAATGGAAAGAGGAGTGGGAGACCCCGGTGCACAACTGAGCAAGAGGACAAATAAATTAGAGTGTCTAGGTTGAGAAACAGACGCCTCACAAGTCCTCAACTGGCAGCTTCATTAAATAGTACCCGCAAAACACCAGTCTCAACGTCAACAGTGAAGAGGCGACTCTGGGATGCTGGCCTTCTACGCAGAGTTCCTCTGTCCAGTGTCTTTTGCCCATCTTAATCTTTTCTTTTTATTGGCCAGTCTGAGATATGGCTTTTTCTTTGCAACCTTTTCTTTGCAACTCTGCCTAGAAGGCCAGCATCCCGGAGTCGCCTGTTGACATTGAGACTAGTGTTTTGACCCCAAACCTTTGAAGGGTAGTGTATGTTTCGATATTTCATGTGTCATAATGATTATATTCCAAAGTACAGTACTGCTGTAACCCTGTGATAAGAACCTATGACATTCTTGTGAGACAACCCAATAAAGTACATATAACTGCATTTTTTTAAATACTCAAATAGACATGTATTTGAACCCAGATCTGGAGGACGCACAACCTTGAAGACTGAAGTATAAAAGTGCTGTCGTCTGGACCTTTTGCTCCCTTTTGAGAGGAATCAATAAATATTTTTTGATTTTTTGAATTCACTCTCCCTTTGTCTATGTACCCTGTGATCTCTGTGTGCATCACATTAATACATTTTTCGATTTTTGTTCGACACAAACTTAAAGCTCCATTAGTAGTTGAAAATAGCAGGCAAATTGGTTTCTTTTGCAAAGCTCTATTATTTAGCCCTGCATTACCTGGGTGATGGCTCCAGCTGACTGGTTGTTGAATGAGGTATCACAGTACTTCCTAGGGATCCTGGGGTGCCCTTTGTGCCAAGGATCCTTACCACTCTGGTGGTTCTGAGACAGATAGTCATACCTACCGTTTGGATGTCTCTGTGGTGCTCTCTGGCCATCTGTGCAGGGGCCAAATAAAGCACACCACAACAATAATCCCCATACTCCTCCAAACCAGCAAACAGTCCCTTGTGTCATTTTCATACGTCTGCAGGACAGCAAAACTATCTCCCTCACTGTTGAGGAGCTTGGCTGTGGGAATTATGAGAGCTAAATACCTAGGAGCTCCTCCCTCTGTAAGCCCAGGGCCAGATCGAATGCCCCTATAAAGATAGACTGGTATACATAAAGGAAGACTGAGCATATCAGTGTGTTTAGTTTGGTGTGAACATGTTGAGGTTCAAAGATCACCTGGGTACCACTCCCTTTTATTCAAATGTGTTTGTGGAGCAGTAAGTTAGCATTTTATAGATAGTATTTGTACTGTGTACCACAGGTCACGTTAAACAATTGTAAAACTATGGAAGGTGTAAACCTATGAACCGGGTGAACTGGATAACAGTATAATACAAGGAACTCAAAGACAATCTACAGTCTAGCCTTGCTTACACACTGATTATGTTCCCACGCCTACGTCGACTCCTGCAGACTGTTTGACATTCTGGCAGATTGAAAGGGCTTTCTCAAGATGCCTCACTGTGCAAGGAAATACCTTCAAATTCAACACAAGCCGTCAGACACCTTGATGCACAATTTCTAGTGCTATATCCAGTCTTGTATTCAATCCAAAACGTTCAAAGGAACATCAAATTCTAGACCAGTCTGACACAGTCGGTCGAAATCTAAAAACAATCGCAGTCAAATGTCAATTCAATTGAACTTTATTCTCTATCACAGTGCAATACAGGCATAGCATTGCTCAGAGTAATACAGTATAGAAGACAGAATACTTGGTACCATCACCCCCACAAATAAACCAAATCAATACTTTTTATTAACCTCTGACAACCTATCCAACACCAAGACGATATGTTCTGTCTCTGACACTTTATCACTTATGTGGTTCATAAAATAGGATACAGAGCGTAGCTTGCGATGCCACAAGTGTTACTGCCATTCCGGATCATTCGCATGTAGCCACCCTCTCCCCATGCAGTACCCCAGCTGGGAAGAAAAGGAAAACATGCATACATTTATGTACCACAAATGTCTTACATATATGTATATGAAAAAGTAACCAAATTATTATACACTGCTCAAAAAAATAACAAACAACACAATGTAACTCCAAGTCAATCACACTTCTGTCCAAACTGTCCACTTAGGAAGCAACACTGATTGACAATACATTTCACATGCTGTTGTGCAAATGGAATAGACAACAGGTGGAAATTATAGGCAATTAGCAAGACACCCCCAATAAAGGAGTGGTTCTGCAGGTGGGGACCACAGACCACTTCTCAGTTCCTATGCTTCCTGGCGGATGTTTTGGTCACTTTTGAATGCTGGCAGTGCTTTCACTCTAGTGGTAGCATGAGACGGAGTCTACAATACACACAAGTGGCTCAGGTAGTGCAGCTCATCCAGGATGGCACATCAATGCGAGCTGTGGCAAGAAGGTTTGCTGTGTCTGTCAGCGTAGTGTCCAGAGCATGGAGGCGCTACCAGGAGACAGGCCAGTACATCAGGAGACGTGGAGGAGGCCGTAGGAGGGCAATAACCCAGCAGCAGGACCGCTACCTCCGCCTTTGTGCAAGGAGGTGCAGGAGGAGCACTGCCAGAGCCCTGCAAAATGACCTCCAGTAGGCCACAAATGTGCATGTGTCTGCTCAAACGGTCAGAAACAGACTCCATGAGGGTGGTATGAGGGCCCGACGTCCACAGGTGGGGGTTGTGCTTACAGCCCAACACCATGCAGGACGTTTCGCATTTGCCAGAGAACACCAAGATTGGCAAATTCACCACTGGCGCCCTGTGCTCTTCACAGATGAAAGCAGGTTCACACTGAGCACGTGACAGACGTGACAGAGTCTGGAGACGCCGTGGAGAACGTTCTGCTGCCTGCAACATCCTCCAGCATGACCGGTTTGGCGGTGGGTCAGTCATGGTGTGGGGTGGCATTTCTTTGGGGGGCCGCACAGCCCTCCATGTGCTCGCCAGAGGTAGCCTGACGGCCATTAGGTACCGAGATGAGATCCTCAGACCCCTTGTGAGACCATATGCTGGTGCGGTTGGCCCTGGGTTCCTCCTAATGCAAGACAATGCTAGACCTCATGTGGCTGGAGTGTGTCAGCAGTTCCTGCAAGAGGAAGGCATTGATGCTATGGACTGGCCCACCCGTTCCCCAGACCTGAATCCAATTGAGCACATCTGGGACATCATGTCTCGCTCCATCCACCAACGCCACGTTGCACCACAGACTGTCCAGGAGTTGGCGGATGCTTTAGTCCAGGTCTGGGAGGAGATCCCTCAGGAGACCATCTGCCACCTCATCAGGAGCATGCCCAGGCATTGTAGGGAGGTCATACAGGCACGTGGAGGCCACACACACTACTGAGCCTCATTTTGACTTGTTTTAAGGACATTACATCAAAGTTGGATCAGCCTGTAGTGTGGTTTTCCACTTTAATTTTGAGTGTGACTCCAAATCCAGACCTCCATGGGTTGATAAATTGGATTTCCATTGATTATTTTTGTGTGATTTTGTTGTCAGCACATTCAACTATGTAAAGAAAAAAGTATTTAATAAGATTATTTATTTCATTCAGATCTATGATGTGTTGTTTAAGTGTTCCCTTTATTTTTTTGAGCAGTATATTTTGTTAGAATGTAAACCATGTTACTCCCACCAGTGATTCACCCACCTGTTTTTGATTATCCAATAGTCTTGCCCCCCTTCAGAGCCATAGCCAACCAGCAGCACCGCATGACTGAGGTTGTTGGGGTTACAGCTTGGCTCCTCATATATTCCTGTTAGATCAATAATAGCACTGGTTACAATGAGGCAAATGCATTTTTAAAAATTGAATAAAAAACCTTTATCAAAGTTAATATGGGAAACAAAAGACTACATTTAGCTGTCCACCACCGTCAAAGAATTCAGTGAAGACCAACCTGAACTGTAGAACATGAAGCTTGGATGATCTGCATCCACAGCGATGGTGATGGGGCCAATGGTTGCCACAGCGTCAGCCAGGGCCTGCTCATCTCCAGAGGGTATGAACCTGTAATCAGTGATGCTGGCAACCGACTGACTGCTGTCGTAGAAACAGGGTTGGGTGTCCTAGAAATACAGAAATGTGTTTTATCCTCAGCCATTGTACTTCTTAAATCATGTTGCTATTAACATTATGTAACATTGGTGTACATGGTCAGGGATGTCCCCAGTCAGATTCTTACCACTGATGTGTAGGGGTAGGTGTCTGTGGACTGAAGCCCATTCTGAACCACATAATTATAGGCATTAGCCATCCAGGCCCCACTGCAGCCATATGTGCCGTAGGGCTTGGAGCAGTCCACAAGGTTCTGCTCACTCAAGGACACCAGTTGACCTGTCCTCTTGAACATTTGTCCCTCGATGGCCCCCGTAGTGCTAAAGGCCCAGCAGGAGCCACAATAGCCCTGTGAGGAGAAATCAATAGACAGCATGGATTTAAAATCACTTCCTAGTTTGCACTGAAATTCTACTTACAGAATTTTCTAAAGCAAAGCCTCACCTGGTCTTTGACCTCGGTGACATAGCCCATGGCTCTGTAGTCAACGGTAACAGACCCTAACTTCTGAGCACTGGCACGGAGCTTTCGAGCTGATGCATTCTTCCCTCTTTTCTTTATTTTGCTATTTATCATGGCACCTTGTAAACGCTTGTATTCGTGCCTTGTCTACGCATTGAAGAGAGAGAAATTCCAAAGTGATTTAGAATGAAATGTATGAAGGAATCAATGAATAATGGGAAAATACTGTTTCAATACACTGCAATAACAACAATCTCTCATAATGTATACAAATGAACAGAAATTAGAACTTAAATGGGAATGTTGCAGCTCTCAGTGAAAATTGCTCAAAGTGGACCATTATAAGTAACTCATAGAAGTACCTTGGACTATAACATCCTGTACTAAAGAGAAGTGAAGATGATGATGGTCACTTACCAGGTCCCCATATTGATTCATGGCCATGGTGAACATCTTTGTCCCTCTGAGAAAACTGTTATTATTCTCATCAATCACTCTCTTGTTGTCCTCCCATATGACCTTCCTCTCAATGTCATCCCGCTTCAGGAAAGAACAGAATGAACAAACAAATAAAATAGTTGATTATTGTTAAGGTGTGTGTCTGGGAGGGAGGGAATGACTTCCTAAATATTTACAATGCGTCTTCATGTAGGCCAATATGCAGATTACTAGCCTACAGTAACTATTGGGATGTGTTTTTTATACAGTCTGTGTGTATGAGTATGTGTATAAAATAACATCTAACCTTCTCGTCGTAGGATACACCGTTGCTCCTCTTCCATGTTTGCCACTCTGATGGCTCTTGCACCTCCTCATCTGAGTCTGACGCCACGTGGAGAGGATCAGACAGGAGGAGAGAGAGCAGCACAGCTCTCCCCATGAGGCTGGCCCATTGGACTGGAAGGATAGATGATCAGAGTAAAGTGTTTCACCAAATGTATTGTGTTCTGTTGTAAATTACTTTGCTGCAATTTATACCATATTAGATAGAGAATTATATGGAAACACTATAAATGCTCTGCGATTCTGAATGTTATGTTATTAAAACAATGCAATCATGATAAGAAATTAGGCTTAATGAATGTCAATAACCTGGCACTCACCTGATGGAAAGTTGGGCTGTCTTGTCTTCATGTTCTGAGACTAACTCTACACTCTGACCATGACTGGTCATCACCCCCTCTTTTATTGCCTGTGATGGAGGGTGTGCTCCCCTTGGGCCTGTCTGAAACCCCATCACCTACACAAAAGAGGGAGGTGGCAACAGGGGGCAGAAACCCTCTTATTAGACAATGTCAGGCCACAGAGTGTAAACACAGCATGTCCCTATTCAAAGTAGCCCATATCAGTTTTTTGGCACTCATCACAAAAACAGCTTAGCAGTGCCAAGAAAATATGATAGCCTACTCTATATACAGCTCATCTCTAAAAACCTGCCAATTACAAGCTTACAGCTAAATAGTAATCAAAACAACTTCTCCTTACACAGGCTACCTGCAATTATGCACCCTGATATTTAAGTGTTACACTCTTAGAAAAAAGGGTTCCAAAAGGGTTCCTTGGCTGTTCCCATAGGAGAACCCTTTTCGATTCCAGGTATAACCATTTTTGGTTCTATGTGCTACCTACAGGTTATGGAAAATGTGCTCTTTTAGTATTTCTCCAGTAGGTATCCTGGAGGAAAACACCTCCACTTCTATGTCAAAGATAATAAAACAAAAACACTATAGTAAATAATAAAGTAATGTCTGCAAAAACATTACAGTAAATACTACAGTATACTATAGACGCAAAAACTCTACAGTAAATTCTACAGTATACAAAAATCTGCAAAAACACTACATTAATTACTATAGCATATACTATAGTTTTGTTTTACTACAGTATTTATACTATAGTTAACTGTGAATACAACAGCATACTATAGTAAATACTGCAGGGAATACTATAGTAAAGTCAGCAAAAACACTACATTGAATACTATAGTATTTATACCAGTCATGTTTCTTCTCCAGTCCCAAATTTTGGCACAAACTAATAATACCTTTGAAACAGCTGCTCAACATCCAAGAATACAGGGTAGCCTGTGTCACAGCACAGACACTACTGTAATATCTACTGTAAGATCCGAGTAGGGAGAGCCAAAGGGGTAAATTGAGCCACCATTGTTTCTAAGAAACCATACACACAATTAACAATTTGACCACATACTTCGGAAGAAGTCTTCATTTGTGAAGGAAGAAACCACATGGACAAAGTGTTAAGCAAGTTAGGTCCAAAAAAACAGATTTTCACCAAGTCAAATGAATTTGTTAGAGGTATCATTATGCTTGCATCTAAACCAAAATAGAAAGATCATTTTAAGATTGTTCTATACATCAGTTGGGGTCTCTATACGCTTCAAAATGAGGTCCTAAACCTAAAGAAATATAACCACAGCTGTGTGGGCTAATACAGTGGTATAGTGGTGCCTGGAGAAATGGGTATACCATCCAAACAGCTCCACAACAATGTCTCCACATCAGGAGACATTTTTTTTGGTCTGGGAAAAATCCCCCCAAAATGTGGAGGGTGTAGTTGCCCTTTTATTCAGAATGTTACCTGGGGTAAATTGTTCTCCCCATACCCAGGGTAAGTTGTGACAAAAATATATGTCGATATCTTTGTTAGAAAAAAATACTATATTTCCCTCGACAGAGTGATGCTGAATGTCTAAAATGCCTCAATTTACCTCACTATCCCCTAATACAGTTGTATGGCTGACTTTCTGGAGTTTAGGGGCATTAGAAGCAAGGACTGGATTATGTGTAACAAAAAAAAAAAGATATAAAATAACAGCCCATTTTTCCTCAGGATAAATAAACTACCAGCTCCAAAATGAAACTGTAACAGAATCGAACTCGTTTCATTTGGTTGAACAAACGACTCCAAGAAATCGAATCAAACATAGCTGCAGCGGTCGTGACTCGTGCGCCTGTCTGTGTGGCTGGAGCGGCACTGCAGAGGATTTGCTGCGTGTTGTTTTTCCAACAGCGCGCCGACACCCTTGGAGCAGTCAGTGTGGCAAAACGAATTACAGCCGTTATTACAGTTAAACCCATCGGGACGTTAGCAACAACAACCCATACGCAAGAAATATGAGTCACGAATGAGGTCCACAGCATGTCGTTCAAGGTAATCTTAACGTTCTCCTGCTTTTCTGCATATGCAGCTGAGTTGACTCAACTCCACTATATATAGATATCCATATTACAGGGATCTAAACTAGAGCTACAGCTACTACTGCATAGGCTACTCTAACCATGCTTGGAATGAAGAGAGAGTAGCCTAATATAATCTACTCACTACGACTGCTTACTTTCTTTGCGTACATGGCTTCTAATCTGTGTTGTCATGAATAGGCCTATGGTGAGTTATGCGCACGTAATAAATGAATACATCGCAGGGGGTTTGCGGGAAATAATAACATCGTAATGGGAATTAGATATGCTGCTTAACCTTCGTGGTCATGGTCTTCCCGGACATATGCCGCGTTCAAAACAACTGGTAACTCGGAAATGAACAAACTCCGACTGGGAAAAATCGATTTGAATGGTCATCCAACTCGAAATTCCAAATCGAGAACTCGGGCCACTTTCTAGAGCTCAGACTTTCAGACCTGAAGATCACTGACATCATGATTTGACCTGCATTTTTCCAAGTTTCCAGTTGTTCTGACTAACATTAGCCACCTAGCCAACGTTAGCAACAACAAATTGGAATTCGTAACATATCATACGTTTTGGTAATTCATAACATATTGTACGTTTTTACGAATTCATAACAAATACGAATTGTAATTTATCATAAGAAATGGATGATGGGCATCCACAAATGAATACATACCATACGAAACTTGGCATGTCTCTGATTAAAAAAAATGGAACCTTCATTTAACTAGGTTAGTCAGTTAAGAACAAATTCTTATTTACAACGAAGGCCGAGAGTGGGTTAACTGCCTTGTTCAGGTGGAGAATGACAGATGTATACCTTGTCAGTTCGGGGATTCGATCCAGCAACCTTTCGGTGAACTGGCCCAACGTTCTAACCACTAGGCTACCTGCCGCATGCAGAATAATACGAAATGCCATGAGACCAGGTGGCAGCGACATGACAGTTTAATCTTAGCTATGCTAGGGGTTAAGGTTAAAGGGTTAATTAAGGTTAGGGGAAGGGTTAGCTAACATGCTAAGTAGTTGCAAAGAAGCTAAAAAAAGTAGTATGTAGTTGAACATTTGCTAAAATGGTACAGTGATGAAAATCTAACACAACTTTTGGGTTGCTAGATGTTTGCGTTTTTTCTTGTCTGTGTTAAATATACCCAGATTCATTTGGACCTACATAAGTGGGTGGGAGCTGGACTCTTAGAGACCACACACAACCAGACCAGAGACCATATAACCACACCATACCCAATGCAAGAGCATAATCAACGTGTGTGCGTGTGCAAAGAACCTCTGTCCATATTGATTCTCATGTTGATTGTGAACAGGAAGAGCCTGACTGCAACTCATTTTAAATGGTTTTCTCTATAACCTCCATTGTCTGACCAATACCAGCAAAGAAATTGGTTGCCAAATTTTGACTTCTGAGATGATACTGTAGATAGTGTCTTTTAGTCTGGTTGCAGGTCTGTTATCTGACACTTGTGTCTATTCGATGTTGTATCGTGTGTGTTTGTCCTACAGAAGGAGACGCCCCTGGCTAACGCTGTGTTTTGGGCAGCTCGGAAGGGGAACTTGGCCCTGCTTCAGTTACTGCTCAACAGTGGCCGTGTGGATGCCGACTGCAGAGACAGTGTACGGACGCTGCATGCCCTGGCGGCTCAGCTGCACGCTTTACCCATAAACCACCTGTGGTAGGAGAGAAAGAGAGAGCTACAACTCTTCTGTGTGTGTGTGGTTGTGTGTGTGGATGTGTGCAGGTGTATGTATGTCTCAATAATGTGTTGTAGGTCCGCTCATGTTCAGGTGCTTGCAGTTTCCATGTGTGTCACATCTAATTGTTTATTGTTGTGTGGTATTTGAAATGTAATGCTATGTCAAGTCTCTGCTGACAAGTTCAAGTATGTTTCAGAAACATTCTCTAGAGATTAGGGAATGTGAATGATTGGGTGGAGCATCAGACAAGGGGTGGTACTTTGGAGGGTTGTGTGTGCAATTATGCTGTCTGGAGGAGAATCAAAACACTTCCAAAACAAAAACAAAAAAATCTAGACCTCCAGGTTTCTTTCATGTGCAGTTTGAATGACATGTAGACAATGATCTGACTGAACTGAGGTGTTGATTGATTGTGATCCCTCGATCTCTTTTCAGTTTCGCACCACAGCCCTGATGGTGGCGTCCTACAATGGCCACAGTGACTGTGCCAGGGAGCTGATCATGCAGGGAGCTGACATTAACCTGCAGAGAGAGGTAAAGTATACTCCCACTTTAGTACACCTTGGTGTCATTAGAAGAAATACCTTGGTTTTAGTGCTGCTCCTTGATAAACTGCAACCATCTGCTTTTCCATAGTACGGCGCCTGAAATTAGCGTTGCATTATTGATGTTGCTTTGAGACTAATGTGGTCAAAGCAGAAACAATAAGCAGTAAAGATGTTTGAAGCATTGAGAAAATGTGTATGTCCTTTTTAAGGTCTTTCTGACATTGAATGCATGTTTCCACCCTCAGACAGGCTCCACTGCCCTCTTCTTCGCTTCCCAGCAGGGACACAATGAAGTAGTAAAGCTCCTCTTTGAATTTGGTGCCTCAACTGAATTCCAGACAAAGGTATGCCGTGTTACCTACTTAGAGAGAGAGAGAACATCACAGGGAGGCAGAAAAAATATGCTGACAGCAGTGATCCAGTGTTGGATGCCTGCTGTGTATAGTCATATTCCATGTGCCAGTCACTGCAGGATATGTTGCTAATCTGTGTTCTCATGGTTTGGCAGGACGGTGGCACAGCCCTCTCTGCAGCCTGTCAGTATGGCCACTCTAAGGTTGTAGACACTCTTTTGAAGAATGGAGCCAATGTTCATGACCAGCTGCATGTGAGCATCCCTAACACCTATCTCATCTCACTATGTCTGTCCTTTTCCCACACTCCTGCAGAGCCCCACAGTGTCCAATGCTGTAGTCCACAACACACCAAAATCCCACTGGAAGACCCTCTCAGGTTACCGCTGAGTCAGACATGAGATGCATTTTGTTTTATGCAACACATAGAAGGGATTGGATTACTCAGTGTAACTATGTTACATGTTTGTATGAAAGCAATACAGTAAGGCTTACATTCATTTCGACACAGTGATTCTCTGCTCACTACTAGTTCTGATATTGGGGATTGACAATAGTGTTTTTTGCATCATCAAAACATCAGCCTCTTTCTCTCCTTTCTATAAGATCCATTGTACCCACAACAGTGCCATTCTATGTTTTACTATTCATGAACAAGCCATACATTGCATAACTTTGTCATGCAGTTGCTTTGCTGATGTGACATGTTTCTAATATCATGTTTCAGGATGGTGCCACCCCACTCTTCCTTGCTTCCCAGGAGGGTCATGTGACTGTCATACGTCAACTGCTGTCATCTGGAGCCAAAGTTAACCACCCCAGGGAGGTGAGGCCACTCCCCCATACAATAATAGAGGACCTCAATAGAGGGACTGACTTCTTCATCTCTCTTCTCACCCTCTTCCTCTTTGTATTTTGTCTCCATTTTCTTTCTCTCACCCCCCTCCCTCACTACCCCCCCCCTCTCCAGGATGGCACAGCCCCCCTGTGGATGGCAGCCCAGATGGGACACAGTGAAGTAGTGAAGGTTTTACTTCTGCGTGGTGCAGATCGGGATGCTGACAGAAAAGTATGTTGTCCTTTAGCAACCCAGTGGGTACACAGTGGGTTGACAAAGACATGATGATTGTCTTCCATCAATATATTCAATCAAGTAATTTATTGAAATGCATTTCTTTGTGTAAGGCATATTATATATTGAATGGGGAATTAAAATGTCAATGTCTCATGTTTCTTTTGATCTTATTGAAGGACGGGTCAACTGCATTATTCAAGGCAGCTTTCAAAGGACACAACAGTGTCATTGAGGAGCTCCTCAAGTTTTCCCCTTCAATGGGCCTTCTCAAGGTAAGATATCTAGGCAGTGATGCTTGCTCTTTGCCGTCTCCTGCCTCTGGCCATGACCCAGAGGAGTAGTTTTTATTCAGAAGTATATTGTGGAACGTTGTATTGTAAAACATTAGCAGTGTTTTAGTGATAAGAACCAGCCTTTAGTTAAGTGGCTTCACCATTCCATTTCTCCAGAATGGTTCCACAGTCCTCCACGCTGCTGTCATGGGTGGCAATCATAAAAGTGTAAACCTTCTGCTCGGGGCCAATGCAGACCCAACACTACCCAACAAGGTAAATCACTGCAGTGTGTACAGGGGAGAAGAAGCAAAGCAGAGGAGAAGGATGCATTTTAGGACGTCGCCATGGTTGATTATTTTTTCATGACTGGTTTTGTTTTCTTTGCAGAACAATGAACTGCCAGCAGATCTTACAAAGAGTGATCGCATCCTGAGTGCTCTGCGACCACAAATCTTAAATGGAAGTAGTTGATGACAATCCTAGTTCCCACCTTAGACCATGGTTGTTTTATGGAGAGAAATGCACTGAGGGCTCCGAACAACAGAGAACAAACAAACAGGATTCAGTCAGGATTCAGTCATACAATACTTATATGGTGCTTGCTTTCAATTGCAGCTTCAGAAAATACAATGCTATTTGGAGTAACCGTAACTGGACATATGTAGCCTACTACCAAAATGCATCTGTTTGTGGCTAGAGTTATTTTGCCATGTACATCCTTTCCTTTGAGGTGTTGTTCTAACTTTGCTGTATAGTTTTAGTTTCTAAAATATTGTATCCCTGGTGCTGTGATATTTCTAAATATTTTGCATTTTTTTATTTCTGCAATTTTAATAAATGCAATACTGTACATTGGGTTAAATAAAAGATGAATGTGGAAGAAAAAAAAAACATTTCTCCTGTGACCAAGTCAATAACATGTGGTATAATAACAAGTCACTAGAGGTCAGTGTACTTACCGTTGGTATCTACGATCTATATAAACTCTGGATACTTAGATGCTCAGTTTGGCCATTGAGAGACTTTGAAGCCACCGGTCGGCCATATTGGCACTCTCCAGTTGGAGCAGTCCTCCATAGCAATGAATGGAATTCTACGGTATTTCAATTAAATGTTTCAAGGACAAAATTACATGTATTTAAGCATTTTTTTTGCTGGAGTGGGGACAGTAACATTAGTCATCTCAAAAAATTATACAACCAATGTTTTTAGATATTTTAAATGTTTATGTTTAGCTCACATAATATAATTTAAAAGTATGCGTTAAGGTGTCTGTAATAGAGTAAATGTGGCAAAAACGAATGTAGACGTTAATTAATGAATGTGTTTATATAGCTTCCCCCAAAAAATTACCACAGTGAGGAGTGCCAAGATGGAGGCACGGCGGCTTCATCACAGCGCCCTTTAATAGTCATCTAGTGTATATATAAATCACCAAGAAACTGAATCCATGCAAATGTGTCTGATACTCTTTGTCTGACCTTATTCATCGCATATGCAATGCACATAGATTTTAAGAATAGGCTATGAAATTGACCGCAGTAAATTGACAACGATAGTTCAGAAAAAGCTCTCGTCTCTTTTTGTGCTGATGTCACATGTAAACCATAGGCGGAAGTGACACTCGACATCTTGATGCGGAAGAGATTCCGAAGAATTAAAGAACTGTCACCAAAATGACAACAAAACACTAACCAGAGCTAATAACGTCGTATTATAGCTATTTCACGTTGATTTACTGAGACGAGTGAAATTCTACGGTGGGTTATTTTGACCATCGTACGTAACCAGCACCCATGGCTAATAACAATTTACAGGTGAGTGAATCTCCAGCTAGAGACAAAATAAATAAGTTAGCTAACTACTGTAGCTAACACAGGATTGTATCGTTAGTCTACTGTGGGTTCAGATTGCGTTATTATATATTTGTCTAGTTAATGTCTCTCTTGACCCAAAGTATTTAATGAATTCGCATCAACTAAGTGTGTATGATTACTGATTTTCCATTTACTAATGCCATTTTGACATACCTTTGTGACATCTTGCGGAACAAGATCTTAACGTCATGCTAATCTTAACGTCATCCTACCTACCCTCTCTTGTTATGGTTCTTTAACATAGCCTCCGCAAGATCGTGACGTCATGCTAATGCTCTACCCTCTCTTGTTATGGTTCTTCTTTAACATAGCCCATGCATTGTGTTACAGAAAGCAATAGATCTTGCAAGCAAGGCTGCAGAGGAGGATAAGGCTAAAAACTACGAGGAAGCTCTCCGGTTGTACCAGCATTCCATTCAATACTTCCTTCATGTTGTTAAATGTGAGTTGTCTCTTATCTCAGTTCAACTTCCTGTTACTTATTTTTTCAAGTTCTTAATTTGCATTTATACTGCAAACACAGAACATCTACATAGGCTACTTTGTTTTTCTGTTCCCTTTCATTTACTGATATATGTGTGACTGAAATGGTTATGAACTGTGCACCTTTGACCTCAGAGTTTGGAATTAACTTTGAATGACCCCATTAGGAGCTATGGATCAACATAAGCAATTTCTTCAGGAAACAGCTTTAACAGTTTTGCTTCACTTTCACATTGAATGACCCACGTGTGAAGATTACCCAGCCTGGGACATAATGTGATGCCAACCTGTGTTACATTTCCTCTTCCTGCAGATGAGGCCCAGGGAGACAAGGCCAAGCAGAGCATCAGGGCAAAGTGTGCAGAGTACCTGGACCGAGCAGAGAAGCTGAAGGAATACTTGAAGAAGAAGGATAAGGCCCCTCCAGCCAAGCCTGTCAAGGAGTCCGGCTCTGATGACAAAGGGTGAGTGAGCATAAGAAATCCTGAGGATGTTATAATCCTCACCAATCCTTCATTCTGATCTAATTCTTGGTTCTTTTGAACTGTTTATACTTTTTGTGTGGCCTGAGGTGGGCCTCCTTATCAGTACAGTGATCTCAAACTACTTTTCTTTTTCTTTTGCAGGAATGACAGTGATGAAGGTGAAGGTGACCCAGAGAAAAAGAAGTTTAAAAATCAACTCTCAGGTGAGTTATATCATCAACTACTTAACTTTTCAGCATTGTTTGTGTGGCTCATACAAAGCTTTGATGCAGTCTTGTGACACTGAATCTGTATTTTATTTGAATGATAAAAAGAGATATTTGTCGTTAGGGGTGTGAACGTTTAAACTAAATTGGGATCGTTAACGTTTACAAAAATCCTAAACCGAAAAAACGATGTTCACAGTGCAGTTATCACAAAACTACCACTAACAGGTCCCGATCATCATCATTAAGGGAAAAATACAAATTAAACGAATACTTAACCCAACAATGCTGTAAAGTTAGGAGGAGGAGAAATGCTTCTTTCAAATTATTTCCCACAGATATAAAGGGCTCCACACATCATCATTGTTAACAGTTGGAAAAAATGTCAGAGAGTGAGACAGGGAAGCGACAGCAGCGAAGTCCTTTATGGCAATACTTTAAGAAGTTAATTGAGAAGGTGGTGAATTAAGCTAGTGCATAGCCAGAACAGGTGCAATGCTAAAACATCTGAAAGGGAGACACCATGACCGTAAGCCCCAACCCATTGCTGGCAACAGCGCAGGCCCCCAACAACAGACATTAAACAGGCTCTTCACACGAAAGAAGTGCAATAAGGGATGGAGTGAGAAACCCACAGCACTGATTACACAAATCATTGCAGCTGATATGCAGCCATTGTTAAGGGTAGAGAATGTCGGCTTCAATGTCCTAATGGCATATCTAGAACCAGACTACAAGATTGTACAAATTGTACAGTGAAATTGTAAAAACAAAAGAATTGTACAGAAATTGTAAAAAAAAAAAAAAAAAAGAATTGTACAATGATTGCTCTGGAAGTACAATGGTCGAGATCTCAAACACCATACGTGGCGTTAACAACAGATTGTTGGATTTCTATGAACACGCTGTCATACATTACCGCAACGAGCCATCACATTGATGAGAAGTGGGACATGAAGTCCCATGTACTAACCACTGAGGACATGGAGGAGAGGCACACCCCAGAGAACCTAAAGATGGCTTTAACTACCTTCGTTGCTGAGTGGGTGGGGGACAGCAGTAAAGTGAGCGCCATCTGGTAGCCATGACTGCGGTAGATTGAACTGCATTGCCCCCTAGCGGTCAGACGCAGGACCATGTGAATTCACGTCTTTTTTTTGTGTATTTTTCTCTCTCAGTTGAAGCAGAAAAAAATGGCACTTTAAACGTTAAGAACATTTTAACATTTGTTACATCCCTATTTGCCATACTACATTTCACCGACTTCTATCTATGTTACAGGGGCCATCGTCATGGAAAAGCCAAACATCAAGTGGAATGATGTAGCTGGGCTTGAGGGTGCAAAGGAGGCCCTTAAAGAAGCTGTCATCTTGCCCATCAAATTCCCTCACCTCTTCACCGGTATGGATTATGGAATTCAAGAAACACAACATTCTAGATATTAACAGATGTATTGTGACTTGCATCTGAAGAGTAAATCGTTTTCAATAAAGAATACCTAAGTATATTTGTCTTTGGTGTCCAGGAAAGCGAACTCCATGGAGAGGGATCCTGCTGTTTGGCCCTCCTGGTACAGGGAAGTCTTATCTGGCCAAGGCTGTGGCCACAGAAGCCAACAACTCTACCTTCTTCTCTATCTCCTCCTCTGACCTGGTGTCCAAGTGGCTGGGGGAGAGTGAAAAGTGAGTGATGGGGCAAGGAGGGTTGGCAGGTTGCTATGCAATCAAATCAATATAATATTTAAAAGGATATTGCTCATACATACCTATCTCTCTCCTTCTCCTCTGTATTCTTCTCCCACACTGTCCTTTGGTCTCATATTCACTCTCCACAACTCTTTCTCTCTTCAGGTTGGTGAAGAACCTGTTCAGCCTGGCCAGGGAGAACAGGCCCTCCATCATCTTCATCGACGAGATAGACTCTCTGTGTGGCTCCAGGAGTGAGAACGAGAGTGAAGCAGCCCGCCGCATCAAGACTGAGTTTCTCGTCCAGATGCAGGGTGAGAGAGCCAGCCACTGGGCTGACTGACTGTACAGTTTACACAAAGCCTGGCCTCAGATCCTGATTACCTTGATTGAGTATTGACACAACTGCTTTGGCCACTATGTTGTTTGGCACTGAACCTTTTTGTTGGTACGGTGTCACCAGAACAACTAAACAACATTTTTTTTGCTAGATTTTGGCTTTCCTTTTAACCGAATCAGCTGTATATTTAAATAATTATCTCTCTTCTCTGAGGTGTTGGAAATGACAATGAGGGAGTCCTGGTTCTAGGAGCCACAAACATCCCCTGGACACTGGACTCTGCTATTAGGAGAAGGTCAGTGTTTATTTATCTTCTGATGATCTCAAGTCCTTTATCTTATTGTGAAGATGTAATATTCACCATTTTTGGACCAAGTGACTCTTATTAAACAGATTGTTAAACATTAGAGATAAATAATGGGATGACCCTTGCTGCATCTCCATATAAACATTCCCATATCAGATATCACAACTGTCGTGTTTCTGTGCCTCAGGTTTGAGAAGCGGATCTACATCCCTCTGCCAGAGGGGCCCGCCCGCTCCTTCATGTTCAAGCTGCATCTGGGCTCCACCCCCAATGAGCTCACTGAATCAGACTAT
This sequence comes from Salmo trutta, assembly GCF_901001165.1. Taxonomy (NCBI): domain Eukaryota; kingdom Metazoa; phylum Chordata; class Actinopteri; order Salmoniformes; family Salmonidae; genus Salmo; species Salmo trutta. The sequence goes on along the minus strand of NC_042960.1, from coordinate 50,669,476 downwards.
GTGACCCTGGGTAAGAAGACGGAAGGCTACTCTGGAGCAGACATCAGCGTCATCGTAAGGGACGCCCTCATGCAGCCAGTCAGGAAGGTGCAGTCGGCCACTCACTTCAAACGGGTATGTGACAGTCTGACATTCAACAGGGACAGGGCTCATCTAGGTGCAGTGAATCTTAATTCATTGAATTTTCCTCATCTGATAGTTGTGAAGGAAGCATTGAGTCATATGAATACTCTGTCAATGAAACATCAGCTTTCACAAATCCATGTCCCATTTCTGCCCATGCGTTCTTCTTCATACACCCAGGTCCAAGGGTCATCATGGAACCATCCCAACCTTGTGGTAGACGATCTCTTGACCCCATGCTCACCAGGAGATCCAGACGCCATAGAGATGACCTGGATGGATGTTAATGGGGAGAAACTCATGGAGCCCATTGTTTGCATGGTGAGAAGAACCCCAAAAACATATACAGTGATGGAAAAAAGTATTTGATCCCCTGCTGATTTTGTACATTTGCCCACTGACAAAGAAATGATCAGTCTATAATTTTAATGGTAGGTTTATTTGAACAGTGAGAGACAGAATACATTTAAAAAATCCAGAAAAACCCATGTAAAAAATTTTATAAATTGATTTGCATTTTAATGAGGGAAATAAGTATTTGACCCCCTCTCAATCAGAAAGATTTCTGGCTCCCAGGTGTCTTTCGTATACAGGTAATGAGCTGAGATTAGGAGCACACTCTTAAAGGGAGTGCTCCTAATCTCAGTGTTTTACCTGTATAAAAGACACCTGTCCACAGAAGCAATCAATCAATCAGATTCCAAACTCTCCACCATGGCCAAGACCAAAGAGCTCTCCAAGGATGTCAGGGACAAGATTGTAGACCTACACAAGGCTGGAATGGGCTACAAGACCATCGCCAAGCAGCTTGGTGAGAAGGTGACAACAGTTGGTGTGATTATTCGCAAATGGAAGAAACACAAAAGAGCTGTCAATCTCCCTCGGCCTGGGGCTCCATGCAAGATCTCACCTCGTGGAGTTGCAATGATCATGAGAACGGTGAGGAATCAGCCCAGAACTACACAGGAGGATCTTGTCAATGATCTCAAGGCAGCTGGGACCATAGTCACCAAGAAAACAATTGGTAACACACTACGCCGTGAAGGACTGAAATCCTGCAGCGCCCGTAAGGTCCCCCTGCTCAAGAAAGCACATATACATGCCCGTCTGAAGTTTGCCAATGAACATTTGAATGATTCAGAGGACAACTGGGTGAAAATGTTGTGGTCAGATGAGACCAAAATGGAGCTCTTTGGCATCAACTCAACTCGCTGTGTTTTGAGGAGGAGGAATGATGCCTATGACCCCAAGAATACCATCCCCACCGTCAAACATGGAGGTGGAAACATTATGCTTTGGGGGTGTTTTTCTGCTAAGGGGACAGGACAACTTCACCACATCAAAGGGATGATGTACAGGGCCATGTATCGTCAAATCTCGGGTGAGAACCTCCTTCCCTCAGCCAGGGCATTGAAAATGGGTCGTGGATGGGTATTCCAGCATGACAATGACCCAAAACACACGGCCAAGGCAACAAAGGAGTGGCTCAAGAAGAAGCACATTAAGGTCCTGGAGTGGCCTAGCCAGTCTCCAGACCTTAATCCCATAGAAAATCTGTGGAGGGAGCTGAAGGTTCGAGTTGCCAAACATCAGCCTCGAAACCTTAATGTGCTTCTTCTTGTGCGACTTGGAGAAGATCTGCAAAGAGGAGTGGGACAAAATCCCTCCTGAGATGTGTGCAAACCTGGTGGCCAACTACGAGAAACGTCTGACCTCTGATTGCCAACAAGGGTTTTGCCACCAAGTACTAAGTCATGTTTTGCAGAGGGGTCAAATACTTATTTCCCTCATTAAGATGCAAATCAATTTATAATATTTTTGACATGTGTTTTTCTGGATTTTTTTGTTGTTATTCTGTCTCTCACTGTTCAAATAAACCCACCATTAAAATTATAAACTGATCATTTCTTTGTCAGTGGGCAAATGTACAAAATCAGCAGGGGATCAAATACTTTTTTCCCTCACTGTATATTTTTGATTTTGAACATGAGGGAGCAAGTATGTGATGCTAACTGACCCTTGTGATGTGCTGTTCACAGGCTGATATGCTGAGGTCACTGCACAACACCAAGCCAACTGTGAACGAGCAGGACTTGGACAAACTCAAGAAGTTCACAGAGGACTTTGGTCAGGAAGGCTAATACTCAACCAAATAATGCAAACACAACTTTCCTTTCTCATATCCTTTTTCTTCACTGGTTCTCAGGCCTGCATTTGCTACTCTCTCTCCACAAGTAGAAAAGGGGCTTCATGTTTCATGTATGTTAATTTGTTGATTTACTTTGTTAGTTGCCAATACATACCCATAATAGTGTACCCATAGTATACAACTTTTCTTTTTACAAAGATAGATTGGTTGAAGATGGTGATGGTCTCAAATAATATGGATTCATGAAAAGTATTTATAATTTATGCTTTAAAACACTAAAGTGTCTGTTTTGGCCTTGATGGCATCAAACAAGCAATGCATGCAATTGTGCATTACAATAACTCCTCCAAAAGTCCTTTACTCCTTGAAGTGCATCTATGGTTTGACAAGATAGATGAGGATTGCCTGTTTTGTTGTACTGTAATGTGTTTGGACATTGTTTACCAATGTTTTTTTCTTTGTATTCATTTTTCTTACCAAGAAGGGCAACGTCTGTAATTTTGACTCTGCGTTGATGGAGCAGCACTCATTAAAGAGGATCATATCATGATTAACTACCAGCAACTTTAATGATTACAATTTTCTTTCAGCAGTTTTTATGTAGAGTATTTTCATATTATTTTTCTGTACGCTGTTTTTGAAAGAACATGTTAGTCTGAGTGCCTTGCTGGTCAAAATAAAGTAAAAGTACTTTGGAATGGGTTGGTGGGGGTATGTTATAATGTAATATAACCCAATGATTATTCATCTTCAAGGGAAATCAGTAATTGAGTGAGCAATAATCCTTGGTAAAGTGTTTTTGACCTCTTAAATTGTAGTTCCCACATCTTTTCAGACTTCAAATGTTTTGTACAAGTTGTGCCTTGAAGAAGAATCAATGTGCAGTGCATTCAGAAAGTATTCAGACCCCTTGATTTTGTTAGCCTTATTTTAAAATTGATAAAATATTTTTTGCTCTCATCAATCTACACACAATACTCCATAATGACAAAGTGAAAACTGGTTTTTAGAAATGTTTGCAAATTTATTACAAATAAAAAACAGATACCTTATTTACATAAAGACCCTTTGCTATGAGACTCGAAATTGAGCTCGGGTGCATCCTGTTTCCATTAATCATCCTTGAGATGTTTTTACAACTTGATTGGAGTCCACCTGTGGTAAAGTCAATTGATTGGACATGATTTTGAAAGGCACATTTTGAAAAGGCACCTGTCTATATAAGGTCCCACAGTTGACAGTGTATGTCAGAACAAAAACCAAGCCATGAGGTCAAAGGAATAGTCCGTAGAGCTACGAGACAGGATTGTGTTGAGGCACAGATCTGGGCAAGGGTACCAAAAAATGTCTGCAGCATTGAAGGTCCCCAAAAACACAGCGGCCTGCATCATTCTTAAATAGAAGAAGTTTGGAACCACCAAGACTCTTCCTAGAGCTGGCCGCCCGGCCAAACTGAGCAATCGAGAGAGAAGGGTCTTGGTCAGGGAGGTGACCAACTACACGAAAGTCACTCTGACAGAGCTCCAGAGTTCTCTGTGGAGATGGGAGAAGCTTACAGAAGGACAACCATCTCTGCAGCACTCCACCAATCAGGCCTTTATGGTAGATTGACCAGATGGAAGCCACTCCTCAGTAAAAGCCACATGACAGCCTGCTTGGAGTTTGCCAAATGGCACCTAAAAACTGTCAGACCAATAGAAACAAGATTCTTTGGTCTGATGAAAACAAAATTGAACACTTTGGCCTGAATGCCAAGTGTCACGTCTGGAGGAAACCTGGCACCATCCCTACGGTGAAGCATGGTGGTGGCAGCATCATGCTGTGGGGAAGTTTTTCAGCGGCAGGGACTGGGAGACTAGTCAGGATCGAGGGAAAGATGAACGGAGCAAAGTACAGAGAGATCCTTGATGAAAACCTGCTCCAGAGTGCTTAGGACCTCAGACTGGGGCAAAGGTTTTCCTTCCAACAGGACAACGACCCTAAGCACACAGCCAAGACAACGCAGCAGTGGCTTCGGGACAAGTCTCTGAATGTCCTTGAGTGGCCCAGCCAGAGCCCAGACTTGAACCCAATCGAACATCTCTGGAGACCTGAAAATAGCTGTGCTGCAACGCTCAACATCCAACCTGATAGAACTTGAGATCTGCAGAGAAGAATGAGAGAAACTTTCCAAATACAGGTGCGCCAAGCTTGTAGCGTCATACCCAAGAAGACTTGAGGCTGTAATCACTGCCAAAGGTGCTTCAACAAAGTAATGAGTAAAGAATATGAATACTTATGTAAATTAGATATTTTCGTTTTTTTATTTTTTATAAATTTGCAAACATTTCTAAAAACCTGTTTTTTCTTTGTCATTATGGGGTATTGTGTGTAGATTGAAAAAGTCAAGGGGTCTGAATACTTTCCAAATGCACTGTATATCCTCTCTCACTTTCCACTCTAGCTAATGAAACTTAAGATACCCTATTAAAAAAATACGCATATTCAGATCGTTCCTTACTTGGTAATGATTATATACAGCTGTGTTTCTATAACTTCTGACTTTTCTTTCATAGAAAAAAAGTATAAACCACAATGTACAGTAGTCTTTTATTTTCTCATTTGAGCAGTTTACATATTGTCTGGTCACTGGGGTGAGGTGAATAGCATTGAACAATGCTAAGAAGGGAGGAGTGTGTCTTCATAAAAGAAGAACGATCATTATGTATTCTTTTGGCAATACTGTTAACATGTATGACTGTGGGTTTTCCTATAATTATGTATTCAGGATTATTTTCTGGGATTTTCCAGAGGTATCCAGTTTGTTGTGTTCTGATCTTGAACATATATGTACATAAAACTATTACTTACTGAAATTACTGATGTTTGGTTTTACTTTACTTATCTTTGGATGCATGTATATTTCTATATATACACTACTGGTCAAAGTTTTAGAACACCTACTCATTCAAGGGCTTTTCTTTATTTTACTATTTTCTACATTGTAGAATAATAGTGAAGACATCAACACAATGAAATAAAACACATGGAATCATGTAGTAACCAAAAAAGTGATAAACAAATCAAAATATATTTTAGATTCTTTAAAGTAACCACCTTTTGCTTTGATGACAGGTTTGCACACTCTTGACATTCTCTCAACCAACTTCATGAGGAGTGCTTTTCCAACAGTCTTTAAGGAGTTCCCACATATGCTGAGCACTTGTTGGCTGCTTTTCCTTCACAATGCAGTCCAACTCATCCCAAACCATCTCAATTGGGTTGTGGTCGGGTGATTGTGTAGGCCAGGTCATCTGATGCAGCACTCCATCACTCTCCTTGGTCAGAGAGCCCTTACACAGCCTGGAGGTGTGTTTTGGGTCATTGTCCTGTTGAAAAACAAATGATAGTCCCACTTAGCGCAAACCAGATGGGATGGCGTATCGCTGCAGAATGCTGTGGTAGCCATGCTGATTAAGTGTGCCTTGAATTCTAAATAAATCACAGTGTCACCAGTAAAGCACCCCCACACATCACACCTCCTCCATGCTTCACAGTGGGAACCACACATGCGGAGATCATTCGTTCACCGACTCTGCGTCTCACAAAGACACGGTGGTTGGAACCAAAAATCTCCAATTTGGACTTATCAGACCAAAGGACAGATTTCCACCGGTCAAATTTCCATTGCTCGTGTTTCTTGGCCCAAGCAAATCTCTTCTTATTTGTGTACTTTAGTAGTGGTTTCTTTGCGGCAATTCGACCATGAAGGCCTGATTCACGCAGTCTCCCTCTGAACAGTTGATGTTGAGATGTGTCTGTTACTTGATATCTGTGAAGCATTTATTTTGGCTACAATCTGAGGTGCAGTTAACTCTAATGAACTTATCCTCTGCAGCAGAGGTAACTCTGGGTCTTTGATAAGGGAATAATATGTTTAAAGGTAAATGATTAAAGAATCCAACCCTGTCATGTAACCAATTAGTAATTAGTAGTTATGTAGCATGTATAATGAATAATTAAAGTACTGAACGAAAGACCCATAAGGTCTAGTAGAGGCCCGGGAGGAAGAGAAATGTGTGTGTGTATTAGCGGGCCTAAGAAAATAGCGACAACAAGTAGACTGTGATTGACCCGCCAGAGGAACTTTGAGTAACTTAGAGAAGGGAGTAACCCTCAAGGTCCCTCTAATCTCGGGGGAAAGGAACAGCCAGCGCTGGGTGGTGATTAACAGTGGTGAGAACTCCGGGGAGGGATACAACTCACCTACTGTTTGTGTGGAGGTATGTGCATAAGTGGGGAGTGAGCATAAAATGAATGTCTTTGTGTAATGGACTTCAGAACGTTCTCTGAATAAACTGTACAGACCTTTTGCAGAAAGCTGAGTCTTTGCCTAATTATTCTTAACCCAGTGTCTTACAAACCTTGGGGATTAGTCAAGGCTTATTGATTGTTAATTAATATCATTGGGACACAAAATTCCACTGACAGTCTTCCTTTCCTGTGGTGGTCCTCATGAGAGCCAGTTTCATCATAGCGCTTGATGGTTTCTGTGACTGCACTTGAAGAAACTTTCAAAGTTCTTGAAATGTTCCTGATTGACTGACTTAAAGTAATGATGGACTGTCGTTTCTCTTTGCTTATTTGAGCTGTTCTTGCCATAATATGGACTTGGTCTTTTGCCAAATAGGGCTATATTCTATATACCACCCCAACCTTGTCACAACACAACCGATTGGCTCAAATGCATTAAGAAGGAAATAAATTACACTAATTAACATTTAACAAGGCACACCTGTTAATTGAAACACATTCCAGGTGACTACCTCATTCAGCTGGTTGAGAGAATGCCAAGTGTGCAAACCTGTCATCAAGGCAAAGGGTGGCTACTTTGAAGAATATCAAATATAAAATATATTTTGATTTGTTAAACACTTTTTTGGTTACTACATGATTCCATGTGTTATTTCATAGTTGTGATGTCTTCACTTATTCTACAATGTAGAAAATAGTAAAAATAAAGAAAAACCCTTGAATGAGTAGGTGTGTCCAAACTTTTGATTGGTACTGTATATATATCCAACTGCAATTATAAGCTTATCATTCACAAGAAACTGGGATGTGAACACAATGCATAGGAGAGTAATATTGTGATACTAACAGTGGTGTGAAATATAGGGAACGGTTTTAAGAGACAAGCGTTTTGTCCCCAGACCCAACACACACAGCACTGTCGTGCCAAATGTGTAAATAATCTATAGAATGTGCGTGTAGTCTACATTTCATACTAACTAAGCACTATTATTTATTTGCTCTCGACTGTCATATCAAAGTTAATTGTTTTTCAAACACCATGGCTGCATTTACACAGGCAGCCCAATTCTGATATTTATTTTCAGTAATTGGTATTTTGACCAATCAGATCTGAAAAAGATCTGTGATTGGTCAAATGACCAGTCAAAAGACCAATTACTGGAAAAGAGATCAGAATTGGGCTGTCTGTGTAAACGCAGCCCAGGTGACATCAAGCATCTTCCCTTGAGCCAAGGTGGAACTCAGAAGTTGCTAGGATTTACATATAGTTTCAAAAGTGAATTCATGTGAATTTAATGATAATTTAATACAATGGTTAAAATGTCATACATCACTGAAGAGCAATAAACAATGCATTCATTCTGCATAACAAAGCATGTTTCCCATTTGAAATTTAAGGTATAACGATTACTTCATTTGATATCAAATAAATATCCTATATCATAAATTAATGTATACAACTTTCATGTCAAAAGAGGAAACATAACCTAGTATTCCAAATGTCTATACAAGGTGGCATAACTTTGAATGAAATGTAAGACTTTGAAATTGAATATAAAAGGTTAATAGGTGAGAAACCAGTCTCTATGACGTGTTCAGTGAGGCCACTCAATTATTTAACTAGTAACTTATCCACTTAACCAAAGAGCATAATGTAATTAGTCAAATATACTATTAATATCAGTAACAGGGAAAAGTTAAATATAAAAAAAAAAAAAACATTTTGGGAGTGTGAGTAAAGTCAAAACAATTCAAATGTCAAGGAGTATCTTTCAGTTCTGTTGTAACAGCGTCTAAACTTAAGATGAACCTGATGACGCTTGTGCATACCCTTACAAACACATGCATCTCCTGAATATCCATTCAAACGTGAGATAAAATAAAATACATGGTTTAACAGCTGACAATAAAGTAATAGGAAAACATAACAATAAGGACTGTTGTAAAGAAGAAAACAAATCCCATGTTCACTTCCCCTTAACAAATATCTAATATCCTACCATGTTAAAGGAATGACGATAACCAAGTAACAACATATGAAGGTGAGTAAAATGACAAAGATGAAGTAGAAAACCCCCACAAAAGCACATTGGATGTAAGACAGGTTTTAGGTGAAGAATCAGGAAGCACAACCCTCAAAGGAACAAAGAAATGTAGCCTGCACTCAGGCAGGTGCCACTACACTCTCTTCCACATTCTTATTGACCACTCTACTACATGGGACATCAGAACACTTAATTTGCTAGACCTGAAAATATATATATTTAATGTCTCTCAAAACCTTTCCTTCAAATGCGCGTTAGAATATCCAATTATCATTTGCGTTTATTTAAAAGTACATTCGTGTTTCAAACAAAAGGACAGACAGTACAAACAAAAGAAGAGGCAAGCTGCATAATAGCTACTGTGCCTAATAGAAAGTGCTAGAGTATTAATACATCAAACGTTTTGGTAAGGACACAAATGGAGTAATTTACTGGCACATCACAATCATGCGTCATAGGTGAACAAAGCCCAACCATCACATACATTTAACTCCTCCATCTGTCACATGGCTACAGAGATGAAGTTGCAGTGCTACCAACATGTGGGAACAGTGTGTGTCAGTTGGGGGTGGGTATCGTTGTAAGCTGTTCCTATGAAGACACTAGAAGACAGAGAAGAGAGAGCCAAGAGCCAATCCAGTCGCAGCTCCAGCGAGCATGCTGAGAGCCACGTCTCCTCCATCGTCACGTTGACGCTCGTGAACAATAACCTGATTCATCTCTTGGGGATTCCTCATAGGATATGCTCCTACAAATCATGGTGGGAAACATTAACTGCAGTTAGAATGGTGGAAAAAGCTATATTGCAAAATAGCAAATGAAAGATTACATCCATTAAAAGAACAAAGAAACATTTAATTAAATGTGATTATCAACATAACTTTGACATTCCTTCGGGAGCATGCAAACTAAAAAAAGTGTGAATTGACCCTGTGCGTACCTTGGTACTGATAGGGGTATGCAACAGCATAGGGCTGCCCATCAGCTGAGTAAATGATCTGTGTGCCATAGACAGGAGGAGCTGGGGAATACCCTCCATAAGCATCTGGAACATAAACCTGTTGGAAAGGCAGAAATCACTTGTGTCTATTGGGGAGACTACCACTACTGCCCTGGTATCTAGAGAACTGATGCAAGCCATATACATTTATCCAAAATCACAATATATAGCATAAACACCATGTTACAGTGCCTTCAGAAAGTTCTCACACCCCTTTACTTTTTTCCATATTTTGCTGTGTTACAGCTTGGAGGTAAAATTGATTACATATAGATTTGTTGTCACGGGCCAACACACAATGTCAAAGTGGAATTATGTTTGTTTTTTTACATTTTATAAATTAATTACATGTGAAAAGCTGAAATGTCTCAAGTCAATAAGTATTCAACCCCTTTGTTATGGCAATTTGCTTAACAAGTCACATAATAAGTTGCATGGACTCACTGTGTGCAATAATAGTGTTTACATGATTTTTGAATGACTACCTCATCTCTGTAACCAACACATACAGATAATTGTAAGGTCCTTCAGTCGAGCAGTGAATTTCAAACACAGATTCAACCACAAAGACCAGGGACGTTTTCCAATGTCTCACAATGAAGGGCACCTATTGGTAGATGGGTAAGAAAAAATGTACATGTAAATAAAAAAATAAAAAAGGCAGACATTGAATAACCCCTTGATAGTGAAGTTATTAATTACACTTTGGATGTTGTCTCAATACACCCAGTCACTACAAAGATACAGGCGTCCTTCCTAATTTAGTTGCCGGAGAGGAAGAAAACCGCTCAGGGATTTCACCATGAGGCCAATGGTGATTTTAAAAAAAAGTTATAGTTTAATGGCTGTGATTGGAGAAAACTGAAGATGGATCAACAACATTATAGTTACTCCACAATACTAACCTAATTGACAGAATGAAAAGGAAGCCTGCACAGAATAAAAAATACTCCAAAACATGCATCACGTTTGCAACAAGGCACTAACTAAAGTAATACTGCAAAAGAAAAATGTGGCAAAGCAATTAACTATTTGTCCTGAATACAAAGTGTTATGTTTGGGGCAAATCCAATACATTACTGAGTACCATTCTATATTTTCAAGCATAGTGTTGGCTGCATCATGTTATGGGTATGCATGTAATTGTTAAGGACTGGGGAGTTTTTTTTAGGATTAAGAAGAAAGAAAGAAATGGAGCACAAGCAAAATCCTGGAGAAAAATCTGGTTCAGTCTGCCTTCTACCAGACACTGGGAGATGAATTCACCTTCCAGCAAGACAATACCCTAAAACACACGGCCAAATCTTCACCGGACTTGCTTACAAAGAAGGCAGTCAATGTTCCTGAGTGGCCGAGTTACAGTTTGACTTAAATCTACTAGAAAATCTATGGCAAGACCTGAAAATGGTTGTCTAGCAACCAATTTGGTAGAGCTTGAATAATTTTTTAAATAATAAAATGGGCAAATGTTGCACAATCCAGGTGTGGAAACCTCAGACTTACCTAGAAAGACTCACGGCTATAATCGCTGCCAAAGGTGCTTCTACAAAGTATTGACTTGGGTATGAATACTTATGAGATATTTCTGTATTTTATTTTCAATAAATGTGCAAAAATATCTAAAAACCAACTGTTCACTGTCATTAAGGGGTATTGCGTGTAGATTGAATTCAGGCTGTAACAACAAAATGTGGGTGTAAGTAAAGCGGTATTAATACTTTCTGAAGGCACTAGACTGCTCAAAGCATATTTACAAACGTAAAGTCTAGGCAGCAGGCTCACATACGTACCGGAGGTGGAGGACCATATTCAGCATATGGAGGAGGGGCAGAAGCAACAATTTGCTGCGCAAAGCCAATCTGAGGAGGAGCGACCACCTAAAAATAGAGAGATATACACACACAGTACCAGTCAAAGGTTTGCAGACACCTACTCAAAAATAAATATCAGAATTGGGCTGCCTGTGTAAATGCAGCCATGGTGTTTGAAAAACAATGAATATTGATATGACAGTCGAGAGCAAATAAATAATAGTGCTTAGTTAGTATGACATGTAGACTACACGCACATTCTATAGATTATTTACACATTTGGCACGACAGTGCTGTGTGTGTTGGGTCTGGGGACAGAACGCTTGTCTCTTAACACCGTTCCCTATATTTCACACCACTGTCAGTATCACAATATTACGCTCCTATGCATTATGTTCACATCCCAGTTTCTTGTGAATAATAAGCTATATGTTAGTTTATAATTGCAGTTGGATATATATACAGTACCAATCAAAAGTTTGGACACACCTACTCATTCAAGGGTTTTTCTTTATTTTTACTATTTTCTACATTGTAGAATAATAGTGAAAACATCAAAACTATGAAATAACACATATGGAATCATGTAGTTTTTGCTTGTTCTTATCTGTAATTATATATATTTTTAAACTGCATTGTTGGTTAGGGCCTTGTAAGTAAGCATTTTACTGTAAGTTCTACACCTGTTGTAGTCGGCGCATGTGACTAATACAATTTGATTTAGTAACCAAAAAGTGTTAATTCAAAATATATTTTATATTTGAGATTCTTCAAAGTAGCCACCCTTTGCCTTGATGACAGCTTTGCACTCTTGACATTCTCGCAACCAGCTTCACCTGGAATGCTTTTCCAACAGTCTTTATGGAGTTCTCACATATGCTGAGCACTCTTCTTATTTGTGTACTTTAGTAGTGGTTTCTATGCAGCAATTCGACCATGAAGGCCTGATTCACACAGTCTCCTCTGAACAGTTGATGTTGAGATGTGTCTGTTACTTGAACTCTGTGAAGCATTTATTTGGGCTGCAATCTGAGGTGCAGTTAACTCTAATGAAATTATGCTCTGCTGCAGAGGTAAGACTGGGTCTTCCTTTCCTGTGGCGGTCCTCATGAGAGCCAGTTTCATCATAGCGCTTGATAGTTTTTGCGACTGCACTTGAAGAAACTTTCAAAGTTCTTGAAATGTTCCTGATTGACTGACTTTCATGGCTTACAAGTAATGATGGACTGTCGATTCTCTTTGCTTATTTGAGCTGTTCTTGCCATAACATGGACTTGGTCTTTTACCAAATAGGGCAATCTTCTGTATACCACCCCTACCTTGTCACAACAACTGATTGGCTCAAGCGCATTAAAGGAAAGAAATTCCACAAATTAACAAGGCACACCTGTTAAATGAAACACATTCCAGGTGATAACCTCATGAAGCTGGTTGAGAGAATGCCAAGAGTGTGAAAACCTGTCAAGGTAAAGGGTGGCTACTTTGAAGAATATCAAATATATTTTGATTGGTTTAACACTTTTTTGGTTACTACATTATTCCATGTGTTACTTCATAGTTTTGACATCTTCTTGCTACTATTCTACAATGTAGAAAATAGTAAAAATAAAGAAAAACCCTGGAATGAGTAGGTGTGTCCAAACTTTTGACTGGTACTGTATATTAAGACCTGAGCTATAATACTGTCCATAAGTACACTAGGATATGCAGGCAGAGGTTCTTTGCAGACCAGCAGAAACTCACAGAGCTGATTCTGGCATCCTGGAGAGCCATGGTCCATGCCCTGAAACAACGATGGGAAAACAAGAATAAACATGAGTTTTCAACAGGCTAACCCATATACACACAACTAATCACAGTCATATAGGGAGAGATGTCTTACAGTGCATCATCTGCACTGTCTCCACAAATGCTGATAACCTGTCCATCCCTGCAGACTATCTGGAGCAGGGCATCTCGACTTCTGCCCTCTGGAGGGTTTAGATCTGTGGACAGTGAAAAGGTGGATGGAACTGTTGGTTGATGGGTTGGTGTGGATACATTTTCGTCATTAAGCAGATGCTCTTATGCAGGGTGACTTACAGTTAGGGGGGGGGGGGGGGTAGTAGTTCACATTTTATCCTATTGCGAGTTGAGAGCTTTTGATAGAAAAGTATAGCAGATGTAGGTAGTCAAGTACCTTGACATGCAGTTGCACTGCGAATGTTAATGCAGTCCACTCTCATGTGGATCTCATCCTCCATATCTCGCCGGTGCTGGTCATCATAGAAAACCAGCCGCCCATCAGACCACAGATCAAACCAGTTCCTCTTCCACCGCCGAAGAATAGTGCCTGTATCATATAATTATATTTTATTTAAATACTCTTAGCACTTTGTGCAAACAAAGGTCTAAGCCCCAAAGAGCAATGAGCCCATTGCGGTATGTAAAAACTACACGACGAAATGCTGTGAAGTGTCAGTTAGAAAACATTTCTGCAATGAAAACTAGCACTTCTATTGAACATGTTCATTAAACTGGGAGGAACCTACATGAATCTGTCCAATAGAAACGCTAGTTTTCGTTGCAAAACGTTTGGAGTAAAGATTACACTCCAGGTTTGTGACAGACTTGCGTACTGCACTAGTGACAGTGTACAGCTAACGTTAGCTACAGCTCCACTCACTCTGCCGATGGAGGAAGCCACTTTTCACAATCGACATCGTTAGGTTACTCTGAAAATAAACAATTAAAAACATTTGGAAACAACAAAAAATGCTTACTGGATATAGCGAAATCTATTTAGCTATCTACAAGGTCATTTTCATATCTAATAGCTAGTTTAGCTAAACCATCGTAACACTCACTGCCTACACTAGTGCCTGGTATGCTAACTAACGTTAGCTGACCGAATCTATTTACGTTGGCATTTGACCCTTTGGTAAACTATGCTTTGAAGCTTATTCGGACAATATTGCTGTCGATTATAATATGACTAGCTACACATGCCATATCTGGAATTAAATTACCTCTTGTGGAACGTCCTTTTCAAAGCCCTGAGAGGACAAAAGTTAACTGTCTTGTTTTGAATGACATCATCAATATCAGCTGACTGGTCCTTAATTAGAATGCTGGGAATTGAAGCCACGACAAACAATCATATTATTAGTTCCCTGTAATGTTACAATAATAATGTCGTTATTGTCTTTACTTTTTTACTTTTAAAATATAAAGGAGCCAAACCCTAAAGTTATCCAATCAAATCTATCTTTTGAGCCAAAGAAAATGAAGGATGTCATGAATTATGAATGTCTGTAGTTACTGTTCAGCTAATGAATGCTATGTTCATAACCAAGTGGGAAGGTGGTATTTACCACATATGACAGGGAAAAATCCACTTAAAAGGCCCTCCAACTCTTATTTACTAGTGGGGAAATCATCAATAGATGACGTGCGTGCTTGTGCGAAATGGGAAACTGAGAAGTCGGAAATCTGACATGATTGTGTTCAAGTGTTTTTGAAGTTGAAACAATTCTTATATTAGTAAGATTTTAGCTTGATAAGTTAGCCAACATTGCTAATAATATAGTTAGCTAGCTTGCTTAACTACATGGTCCGGAACTTCGGTGACTACTAAGTATCTTTTTGAACTCCCGCTTTGGGATGGATGTGTTAATGTGTAGTTCATACGTGCAGAATTACTGTTTTAACACAATTTGCCACAAAATCCTAGTTTGAAAGCGACTGCTTTTCTGGAAGCTGTGCTCCGCCATTTCCCTTACATTTTCCTACACGTGAGCTAGCACTTTGAGTTCTAGGCAATGAGCTTCAGCCCCTAGCCATTTGAGTAACAGCTAGCAAGATGCACACACAGCAGTGCGAGAGAGCAATGACTTGGTGCACATAAACTCAGCAAAAAAAAAAGAAACGTCCTCTCACTGTGTTTATTTTCAGCAAACTTAACTTGTGTAAATATTTGTATGAACATAACAAGATTCAACAACTGATATAAAAACTGAACAAGTTCCACAGATGTGACTAACAGAAATTTAATAATGTGTCCCTGAACAAAGGGGGTGTGGCCACCAGCTGCATTAAGTACTGCAGTGCATCTCCTCATGGACTGCACCAGATTTGCCAGTTCTTGATGTGAGATGTTACCCCACTCTTCCACCAAGGCACCTGCAAGTTCCCGGACATTTCTGGGGGGAATGGCCCTAGCCCTCACCCTCCGATCCAACAGGTCCCAGACGTGCTCAATGGGATTGAGATCCGGGCTATTTGCTGGCCATGGCAGAACACTGACATTTCTGTCTTGCAGGAAATCACGCACAGAACGAGCAGTATGGCTTCTGGCATTGTCATGCTGGAGGGTCATGTCAGGATGAGCAAGCAGGAAGGATACCACATGAGGGAGGTGGATGTCTTCCCTGTAATGCACAGCGTTGAGATTGCCTTCAATGACAACAAGCTCAGTCCGATGATGCTGACACACTGCCCCAGGCCTTGACGGACCCTTTTACAAATTATATTTGAAAGACAGGGTCCTGAAAAAGGGACGTTTCTTTTTTTGCTGATTTTATGTGATGTAGCAACCAAAGTTATTTTCCAACCGTTTAGTTCTGAACAAAACCATTATTTATTTATTTGTTCTGACCAGCAAATTAAAGTTCTGAACCGGTTCCAACCAAAAAAAAGTAGCGGTTTATATCGTTACTTTCTAATCTTTTTTAAACCTCTGAAATATACTTTTACATTTTTTTAAAAAACATTTAACTCGACATTGAATTACTTTACCAATCAGTGCAGCTAGAACAGTTTGCTGTGGAGTGGGTAATCGATTTAATCTGCATAGATAAGTAATTAAGAGCAAATTCTATTTTGCTGTAACAGCATGGTTTAATTGTAATGAAAGACAAACACTATGCTGCCAGTCACGTAGGGCGTGAGATGCAACTGAAATTGAGGGTGAGGATAGAAGAAGCTCGACTTGAAGTGCTGGGCATCTTGTTATGATATGCATTACTAGAAATAGGCCCACAGAATTATACTTACGGAGGATGATGAAGGAACTTTTATGAAGGAACTTTGAATGTCTTTGAATTTCCTAGTTGGGCTAACAAGCATGTTCTGTGCAGAGCAGCACTATAATTACAAACACGTCTTACCTTTTTGTAGTTAATAAATCTGATGTGAAACTTGATAACTATAGTATTCCTTAACTAGCATTGAAAAAGTAAATCCATTCTCTAATTAAACATCTCTCCCTAATTTCAGAATTACACTTGTAACGTCATCAGTAGACTACAGTAACGTGTGCTTCAGATGGGAGTCGCAGGTAGCCTATACATCAGGGATTGTAACATGTTCAAGGAACAGAACAGAAAACCCGAAAATAACATTTTTTTTTTAGAGGAACAGAACCGAGAACGAAAGTGATCTATACGAACCGGTTAAAAACGTTATTTTACGTTCCGGGAATTTTTTTCCAGTCTCACAAAAAAAACGCAATAAAGCACCTATGCAAAACCCTCACTGTCACTCACAAACTTATTCCATTGTCTGCCTGCCTGCCTGCCAGCTAAAATCAGTGTTGCCAACTCCTCAGTAAGGAAAGTAGCTGTTGGCTGTCCTAAAAGTAGCTAGAAGTCGCTGAATGACGTCATCGCCTAATTTGCATAATTGGCCATGTGCATGTAACTGTGATGGACGCTGTAGGAGAGAGGAATAACGTTGTGGGAGAGACAAAAAGTGAGTAAAAAACACCCTAAATATGTTTACAACTACAAATTAACTTTCTTCTGTCGATTCTTTTTTTTTTTTTTATGTCACAATTCCAACCCTCCTCCTTTATCCGGGCTTGGGACCGGCAAAAGTGACCCAAAAGAGACTCTGGCGGAGTTACTTAGTTTTTTATTTTATTTTTTTGTTTTTTTGTTTAGTTTTCTTAATTTGGTTTGGTTTTTAACCTTATGGTCCACTTAGGAGCCTACAACAAGTCACAGTAAAACATGAAAATCTTTAGCCATAACATTTAAAAAATAAAAATGTATACAATCTACATTAACAATCTAAATGGACCAAAAAGAGACAATAGAAAAAACTGTCAATGGCAATGTGAGAAAATTATGGTAACTAGTCTGGCCCTAATTCAGGTTAATTGTTTTTTTCCCCAGACATTTACATTTTTACATTTAAGTCATTTAGCAGACGCTCTTATCTAGAGCGACTTACAAATTGGTGCATTCACCTTATGATATCCAGTGGAACAACCACTTTACAATAGTGCATCTAAATCTTTTTTTGGGGGGGGGGGTTAGAAGGATTACTTTATCCTATCCCAGGTATTCCTTAAAGAGGTGGGGTTTCAGGTGTCTCCGGAAGGTGGTGATTGACTCCGCTGTCCTGGCGTCGTGAGGGAGCTTGTTCCACCATAGGGGTGCCAGAGCAGCGAACAGACCCCCCCTCCACACACACACAGGCTGTGCTGGCTCACAGAAAGAGTGGGTCATCGTCATTTTGGTCAAGGCTCTCTATGGCAGGTTCAGTAACTGAGGGAGCTGACTTAAATGAGTAAGCAGCTGATGTGCCAAAAAGCTGCAAAACATTATCAGGCAGCTGTTGCTCATAGCAAGCCTCACCAGACAGCTTCAGTCCATATCGAATGTACAGGATGGAGTTAAGGGTCTGCAAGGACATCCGATTTCATCTGGCTGAATACTCTCTCGACTTCAGCATTCGAGTGTGGCAAGGACAACACAGACACAGCAGCCATGGCAAGTTCTTGAAATGGGTTGATATCAGCTGCATCCCTGAACTTTCAAATCTCACTCCAGAAGCCTAGTGTGTTTTTGTCTCATTCAATTTACTAAGATGGATGGCATGCCATTGCTGGACAATCTTGTCTATCTGCAGGGGAGTAGCCAAGGAGCTTGGCTATTTTTTCTATTACTCCAGGGCTCTTATTGTGCTTTAGACTTTCCTCCACATTGAAAACTGACATGTACTGCAATGCTTCGATGTTGTCCAGCAGTCTCACCCTCAACTCATTAGTGAGGGAGATGGTGAAGGCTACACACCGCTTTCGGACATTGTTTTCATCCTCAGGCGCAAGGTGGAGGAGCTCAGCTGCCTTTGACTCAAAAAGGTAACCAAGGTACGGTTTGGGACTGATGTATCCATCTATTGGCCCTTTGAGTACATCAACATTTGCCAGTGGATTCAGCACCCTGCTGCTCACAGACTTGATCAGGCTAACCAAGCTGTCAAGTAGCTTAAGAGGATCTACTTGACCTCCCTCAAAAGCCTTGATGGCCAACTGTACCTCACCAAGCACTGACTTCAAAAAAGTCAGATACAATATGTTTTGAGGATCACTGTACATGGAGTACAAAAC
This sequence comes from Salmo trutta, assembly GCF_901001165.1. Taxonomy (NCBI): domain Eukaryota; kingdom Metazoa; phylum Chordata; class Actinopteri; order Salmoniformes; family Salmonidae; genus Salmo; species Salmo trutta. The sequence goes on along the minus strand of NC_042960.1, from coordinate 50,650,680 downwards.
CTCAGCCATGTAGCAGTGTTCACTGAACTTGGTGACTGCGAAATGCAGCCTAAGCTCCTCCCACTGGTCCAAAATGCGTGAAACCGCAGGTTCAATGGAGAGTCAACGTGTGGCACACACCTTGGTTATCTGTAAAGGTTTCTCCCCACAGTTGATGGTCTCATATATGGCCTTGTAGGCCTCCCTGCGCTTTGGAGACACTGAAAACCAGTTATAAGTCTCTCGTACCAAGTACTCCACACTACGGGGGATGGTGTCATTGGAAGCATGACTTACAGCAAGCTGCAGAGTGGCACACACAGCGAATAAGAACCAGATATTTGAGGCCATACTCCTCCTTCAGCACTTTATGGACCCCATTGTTAATCCCCGTTATAACAGAGGCATTGTCAGTCCCTATCCCCAGGAGTTTCTTTTTTTTAAGACAACATTTCTCGAGGAAAGCCACAACAGCACAGGCTATAGATTTGTCATCTCCTCCCTCCAACTCAACAAGCCCCAGAAATGTTGATACAATTGTCTGCTTGGTGTCACTAAAGTACCTTATCACAACCCCCAGGTACTTAGAAACACTTACATCCGTGGACTCATCGAGGAGGAGGCTGAAACGCTGGTCACCCACATCTGCGACCAACTTTTTCAGAAAGTATGGTGCTAGAACACCATTAATCATTTCTGTGTACTTTGTCCTGTGCATTTTGAAGTGGGTAGCAGCAGTGGAGTCTGAGAAAGCAGCTCTACATGCTTCTCCAATGTGATCACATGCCAGCATGGAACAGTGTTCAGCGATAGCTAATGCCATGGTGGCCTCAGCCTTTTTTGCAGAGTAAATTTTTTTAACCATAAATGACAGCTTGTTTTGGGTGGAACTGTTATAAGGCTTTGCCTTTTGAGTATGTTTTTGAGTTTTCATGTGTTTTTTTTACATCACTAAATTTGGCGTAGTAATCAGCCTTACAATACAGGCAGTATGCCCGTGTATCATCTCCAATAAACGGCTTCAACCAGCCTTTGAATTCAGGGTTTGATTCCCACTTCTTTCTGTATTTTTGAGTGTACAGTTTAGACAGACATGATGAGCTAGCCAGCTAGATGTTTAGCTTATGTCACAGAGGCACACACACAGTGGACAAGGTGAGTAAGTGACTGAGGCATTGTGAGTCAAATGCAGTGATTTATTTTTGTGCAGTGATATATTTTAGACAAAGAACATTTTACATTTACATCCCACCCTGAATGTAAGCCAGGGCGGGATCAGCCAGTGGCGGCTTCCCGCATGCGCGATTCATTTGCAGTCTGGACGCGAAGAGGTGAACATCTCCTGCTCTGACTGCAGCTGGGAGGGACTGCTGTGCGCGGACTGGGCCGCCTGTGAGTGCTTTGGGACGGGGTGGGGCCCACGGCAGCACCCGCAGCTCGTTGAGAAGAGCAAGAACGATACGTGTTTTCACATCAGAGTCTCCAAAAGTCTCCAATAACACCAGAAAAAGTCGCTAGATTTGTCGCTAGACGATTTTTAAAAAATGTGTCGCTAGAGGGGTCTGAATACTCGCTAAATATAGCGACAAAGTCGCTAAGTTGGCAACACTGGCTGAAATCTTTGCCAGTGTGTTTGTGTAGGCTAACTGCCCCTCCCCCTGGAGCATGCAGTCTACCGTAGCTACTGACAGAGAGATGTTTTTATTAGAGAACAATGGATTAACTTTTTCAATGCTACACGAAACACAAATATAAACGCAACATGCAACAAATTCAAAGATTTTACTGAGTTACAGTTCATAAAAGGAAATCAGCCAATTTAAATAATTTCATTAGGCCCTAATATATGAATTTCACATGACTGGGCAGGAGTGCAGCCTTGGGTGGGCCTGGAAGGGCATAGGCCTATCCACTTGGAAATTCGTTTTTCCCCACAAAAGGGCTTTAGTACAGATATAAATGCTCCTCAGCACCCTGTATCCCCCCTCAGACAATCCTGCAGGTAAAGAAGCCGGATGTGGAGGTCCTGGGGGTGGTGTGATTACATGTGGTCTGCGGTTGTGAGGCCGGTTGGACGTACTGCCAAATTCTCTAAAACGATGTTGGTAGAGAAATGAACATTCAATTCTCTTGTAACAGCTCTACTGGACATTCCTGCAGTCAGCATGCCAATTACACACTCCCTCAAAACTTGAGACATCTGTGGCATTGTGTTGTGTGACAAAACTGCACATTTTAGAGTGGCCTTTTATTGTCCCCAGCACAAGGTGCACCTGTGTAATGACCATGCTGGTTAATCAGCTTATTGCTATGCCACACCTCTCAGGTGGATGGATTATCTTGGCAAAGGAGAAATGCTCACTAACAAGGATGTAAACAAATTTGTGCACAAAGTTTGAGAGAAATAAGCTTTTTGTGCATATGGAACATTTCTGGGATCTTTTATTTCAGCTCATGAAACATGGGACCAACACTTTACATGTTGCGTTTATATTTCAGTATAGTTAAGGATACTATAGTTATCACGTTTCACATTGGATTCATTAACTACAAGAAGGTAAGATGTGTTTTTATTTTAATTCTGGTGCTAGCTCTGGTCTAGCTCTCAAAATCTAGGCGGCATTATGCGTAATGTAATGGAACTGAGTCATGATCAAGGGCTAGCTCTGGTCCAATGTTTGTTAAGCCAACTATAACTCTCTGAAGTTCCACGTCATTCAAAGGTCCTTTATAAAAGCCGCACTTCCGTAGATATAAATCTGTGGGCCAAATTCAGATAATGCATGTCATAACTTTCGACTCTGTCAATCACCGCATTCTTATCGTCAGACTCATTAGCCTTGGCTTCTCAAATGACTGCCTCGCCTGGTTCACCAACTACTTCCCAGATAGAGTTCAGTGTGTCAAATCGGAGGGCCTGTTGTCCGGACCTCTGCCAGTCTCTATGGGGGTGCCACAGAGTTCCATTCTCGGGCCGACTATTTTCTCTGTATGTATATATCAATAATGTCGCTCTTGCTGCTGGTGATTCTCTGATCCACCTCTACACAGACGACACCATTCTGTATACATCTGGCCCTTCTTTGGACACTGTGCTAACAAACCTCCAGACGAGCTTCAACGCCATACAACTCTCCTTCCGTGGCCTCCAACTGCTTTCAAATGCTAGTAAAACTAAGTGCATGCTCTTCAACCGATTGCTGCCCGCACCCTGCCGCCCGACAAGCATCACTACTCTGGACGGTTCTGACCTAGAATATGTGGACAACTACAAACACCTATGTGTCTGGTTAGACTGTAAACTCTCCTTCCAGACTCACATTAAGCATCTCCAATCCAAAATTAAATCTAGAATCGGCTTCCTATTTTGGAACAAAGCCTCCTTCACTCATGCCGCCAAACATACCCTCGTAAAACTGACTATCCTACCAATCCTTGACTTCGGCGATGTCATTTACAAAATAGCCCCCAACACTCTACTCAGCAAACTGGATGTAGTCGATCACAGTGCCATCCGTTTTATCACCAAAGCCCCATATACTACCCACCACTGCGAACTGTATGCTCTCGTTGGCTGGCCCTCACTACATATCCGTCGCCAAACCCACTAGCTCCAGGTCATCTATAAGTCTTTGCTAGGTAAAGCCCCGTCTTATCTCAGCTCACTGGTCACCATAGCAACACCCACCCGTAGCACCCGCTCCAGCAGGTATATTGCACTGGTCATCCCCAAAGCCAACACGTCCTTTGACCGCCTTTCCTTCCAGTTCTCTGCTGCCAATGACTGGAACGAATTGCAAAAATCTCTGAAGCTGGAGTCTTATAGCTCCCTCTCGAACTTTAAGCATCAGCTGTCTGAGCAGCTTACCGATCACTGTACCTGTACACAGCCAATCTGTAAATAGCACACCCGACTACCTCATCCCCATATTATTACTTACCCTCTTGCACCCCAGTATCTCAACTTGAACATCATCTGCACATCTATCACTCCAGTATTAATGCTAAATTGTAATTATTTTCGCCTCTAGGGCCTATTTATTGCCTACCTCCCTACTCTTCAGCATTTGCACACACTGTACATAGATTTTTCTTTTTTTCTTTTCTTTTGTGTTATTGACTGTACGTTTGTTTATGTGTAACTCTGTGTTGTTGTTTTTGTTGCACTGCTTTGCTTTATCTTGGCCAGGTCGCAGTTGTAAATGAGAACTTGTTCTCAACTGGCCTACCTGGTTAAATAAAAGTGAAATAAAATAAAATAAATAACAACAAGATGCCCAGTGCTTCATGCCCAGCGCTCTCCTCACTCGCATGTCACACTCTACACTACACTTGTCTGTGCAATGCATGTACATAGTTTGCCCGCTCCATAGCAAGCTGCTCTATCCATCGGTGAAGTAATTTAATGTTGAGTTAAATGTAAAAAAACAATTTCAGAGGTTTAAAAAGGATAGCTGGCAGGCAGATGCTGGAATATGTTTTTGGGTGACAGAATGAGGGCTTTGCATAGGTGCTTTGTACAATTTTTGTGGGACAAGGAATAAATGCCCAGAACATAAAATAACATTATTAACCGGTTACTATGCTTTTAAATAACCATTCTGTTCCGGAACAGTACAGATCACCTTTGTTTTCGGTTCTGGTTCTGTTCCACAAATAATTTAGTTATTTTCTTGTTTTCAGTTCTGTTCCTTGAACCGGTTCCAACCATTGCAGGCAATTTTCGGGGAACACTTTTGGCTCAGTGAGTGCTACTTTCAGAACTACTGGCTAAAAAGTATACAAAAGTACTGGAGAATTTCTTTAACATTGACAATATGGTCAAACTAGCTACATTATCAATATTGATATAAGGTTGTAATTGTAAAAAATTGATATTGTCATCTTTTGGTTCAAAAGGTAAAAGAAGTTTCCCACTTGGAGTTGTTGAAGTGAAAATGTCCCACTGGGAACTAGGAGTTTCTGATAACTTCAAATATGCGTGTTTTTAACGCAGCATCATCCCTGAGCTCTGATTTCTCCCAGAGAGGAAGAGGTGAAGCAAGGGTCGACTCCACCCAAAATCTGTCTGCACGAATATAAACGTGAGGAGTTTTTGTATGGGTCAAGATAAAAGTGAGTTGCTAATTTGATACATGAGGCTTATTTGATCAATTAGAAGTTTCATAATACTCAGGTTATTACAAGTGTACTGATATAAGTGTAATACACGTGACATTCCGGCGACTTTAAGAAAACCTCTTTTATATCTGAGTTGTTTGTGCCTCTTAGTCACACATATATCTGCCCTCTCATTGGCTAGAACAGTGGCGTTAAGGATCCGGTCAGCGAGGGGTCCGGTCTGCGAGGGGTCCTGTCTAGTCTGCAGGTGGTATGAGTAAAAAATAAATATGTTTGAAATACAGTACCAGTCAAAAGTTTGGACACCTACTCATTGAATTTTTTTACAATTAAAAAAAAAAACTATTTTCTACATTGTAGAATAATAGTGAAGACAAACTATGAAATAACATATATGGAATCACGTAGTAACCAAAAAAGTGTTAAACAAATCAAAATATTTTGTATATTTCAGATTCTTCAAAGTAGCCACCCTTTGCCTTGATAACAGCTTTGCACACTTTTGGCATTATCTCAACCAGCTTCATGAGGTAGTCACCTGGAATGCATTTCAATAAACAGGTGTGCCTTGTTAAAAGTTAATTTGTGAAATTTAGTGAACTTAATGCATTTGAGCCAATCAGTTGTGTTGTGACAAGGTAGGGGTGGTATATAGAAGATAGCCCTATTTGGTAAAAGACCAAGTCCATATTATAGCAAGAACAGCTCAAATAAGCAAAGAGAAACAACAGTCCATCATTAGTTTAAGACATGAAGGTCAATCAAATCCGGAAAATTTCAAGAACTTTTAAAGTTTCTTCAAGTGCAGTCGCAAAAACTATCAAGCGCTATGATGAAACTGGCTCTCATGAGGACCGCCACAGGAAAGGAAGACCCAGAGTTACCTCTGCAGCAGAGGATAAATTCATGAGAGTTACCAGCCTCAAAAACGGCAGGCCAAATAAATACTTCAGAGTTCAAGTAACAGACACATCTCAACATCAACTGTTCAGAGGAGACTGCGTGAATCAGGCCTTCATGGTCAAATTGCTGCAAAGAAACCACTACCAAAGGACACCAATAAGAAGAAGAGACTTGCATAGGCCAAGAAACACGAGCAATGGACATAAGACCGGTGGAAATCTGTCCTTTGGTCTGATGAGTCCAAATTTGCGATTTTTGGTTCCAACCACTGTGTCTTTGTGAGACCCAGAGTAGATGAACGGATGATCTCTGCATGTGTGATTCCCACTGTGTAGCATGGAGGAGGTGGTGTTACGGTGTGGGGATGCTTTGCTGGTGACACTGTGATTTATTTAGAATTCAAGGCACACTTAATCAGCATGGCTACCACAGCATTCTGCAGCGATACACCATCCCATCGGGTTTGCGCTTAGTGGGACTTTCATTTTTTTTTTCAACAGGACAATGACCCAATACACCTCCAGGCTGTGTAAGGGCTATTTGACCAAGGAGAGTAATGGGAGTGCTGCATCAAATCACCAAATTTCAGCCCAATTTGAGATTGTTTGGGATGAGTTGGACCGCAGAGTGAAAGAAAAGCAGCCAATGAGTGCTCAGCATATGTGGGAATTCCTTCAAAACTGTTGGGAAAGCATTCCAGGTGAAGCTCGTTGAGAGAATGCCAAGTGTGTGCAAAGCTGTCATCAAGGCAAAGGGTGGCTACTTTGAAGAATCTCAAATATAAAATATATTTTGATTTGTTAAACACTTTTTTGGTTACTACATGATTCCATCTGTTATTTCATAGTTTTAATGTCTTCACTATTATTCTACAATGTAGAAAATAGTACAAATAAAGAAAAACGCTTGAATGAGTAGGTGTGTCCAAACTTTTGACTGGTACTGTATATATTTTTTGACTGAAACCAAATCGAAACTGTGTAGAAATGATAATGGACCTACATTCATGCAGTTTCTTGACTGTGTCGAGCTGGCCAATAATCACTGATATGAAAGCTATACAATTTTCCCCCTAATTTTGACAGCAAGGAAATATAACATATTTTCTGTGTGATCCTTCAGACATCATTGAAGACCGAATGGGGCAAAATTAGTTTGACACCACTGGGCTAGAATGTTCCCACCTGATCTCGCTTCCTCCTGCCTGCCTTTCGCCTTTGTGGACATGTATTTCCATTGTTAGACAGATCTTACATCTTACGACGCCTGGATAGGTATCAGCTAACCACATCCAGAATATATATATATATATATATATATATATATATATATATATATATATATATATAATAAATTCTCCCCAATTTCGTGGTTTGTCAATCGATGACACAGTCGCGTCACCTCGCCTTAGCTGTGGGACGTGCCCTAATGCTGCGTTCAAAGCAACTGGTAACTCTGAAATCTCCGACTTCCGAGCATTAAAGACAACTGGGAACTCTTTAAAAAACAACAAAAAACAAGCTCCGACTGGGAAAAATCAATTTGAACGGTCATCCAAGTCGGAAACTCGGCCATCTTTCTAGAGCTACGACTTTCCGACCGGGAGATCACTGATGTCATGAAAGCACCATGAACTTCTCCCACAATTTGACCTCTGATGTCATATACTAAGAAATGACCCCAGTATTAGCGTTTTACATTTTTGTATTAACAAAACATTATTTATAAAAAAAGCTATCTATTAATATGGGTTTTGAACACTAATTTGTTTACAAGCATGATAGCTAGCTGTACTTGTAGTTTACGGTTGACACAGCTTGTTTTTCAAAGCACGTGAATGTATCCAACTTGTTTTTACACTACATTAGTCATTATCACCTTCCTACTTGTTATGAACGCAGCATATGCTAGCTAACTGTAGGTAGGAAAAAATTGCTTAAATGTTTGGCTAACGTTGCTTGCTAGCCCTGTAAACTAACAGTGAAAAGATGGCGACGGCAATATACCTGGAACATTACCTTGACAGTGAGTATCTACCGTTAATTTACACAACTAATCAAATTAAGTTAGCTATCTTCATACATTTCCAATCTTGAGTTTTTCGGTCTCGAATGTCTTAGCTAGCAACGTTATAGCCAAGCAAGTTGTCTAGTATTGATATTAACGTTACGTTTAAGGCATGACAAACGTTAAAACTAGCTAGCAAACTGGCTTTGTTTTTGTTAGCAGTCTAGTAACTCGCTAGGTCATTGGAGTTGTAGGTTCGATTAAATGCTTTAAATTGTTGTCCTTATCTAACGTTGAGTTAACGTTACAAGGATGGGACAAGACTAACTAGCAATTGTAGAGAAAAGGGGTTAAAAAAACGAACACAAGGAGGGCTGTTTTCAGCTTATTTAGCTAGTAGTAACGTTAGCAGCAAGCCAACAATAAGGTGGTGTTCTAGTTAGCTAAACGGCTACGTGTAATTTATTTAGGGTCTCAGTTGGCAATGATCATAAAATGTACTTTGCTCTAGTTAGATGGCGGTGACGCGACCTCGTTTTCTGCCCGGAGGGAAGTATACACGGGCCGCGATGTTTGATTTAAAAGTGCGTCACAAGCACAGTTTCACTAACTTGGTCTCATTTCCGCCAACCTTTAAACATTATCTTGTTTTCCAGGAAAACATTTAGGTTGAAGTTATTTGGTAGTACAGATGTCATGATCCAGCTAACTTGCTAACATTATCCTTTTTGATGTGGCCACCTGTTATTTGGTAACGCTCAGACTGCATTCAGTGTAGAAAATAAGTACAAGAACCATTTGCCTAATAAATAACAGTGGATACCAATTATTGGTAAAGTCTGAAACAAAGCACTGCAAAAACTTGGAAAGTTTCTTAACAAGAGAGGATGTTGAATTTACTATACTGGTTGTCTGTGGTTGGTCGAAATGTTATATTCACAGACTTTTTAGAGTACATGTACTGCCTTGACATTTATATTCCCTGCCACATGCGCAACACCATGTAAACACCTGCAAGACGTTGGTTTGGTCACGAGCAAACAAATATTTATTGCCACAGACGGACCTGTGTTTTTTGAAGTCCTTTTAATAATACTTTCCTGTGGCTATTTTGTCAAAAATTTCAACCAGCTGAAGGACTGAAGTAATTATTCTACATTCGTGACATACAAGGGACGTTGAGGGTTTTTTCCCTATGTAAAGGTGCGTGGCTATGCAGTACAGGCAATGGAAAGCATCGCCAAAATGCAGCAAAGAGCCATGAGCTGTCAGCTGTGTGTTACCATCAAATCGTGTCTTGTTCTCATGATGAACTATTGTAGTTACTGAATGACTGCTTTTAACAATCATGATACATTCCCCCAGGTATTGAGAATCTGCCTTGTGAACTACAGAGAAACTTTACACTGATGCAGGACCTGGACAATAGAACTGAAGGTACAATACTGCACAATAAATAAATGTAAAATATTATGTTTTGATCACTTGATTTACTACATGGTTTCATGCCCCATCAGTATTGTATAGTTTAGCAACTTTCATTATCCAGTTTAAAATGTTTCTGCAATTGTGTAGAGAAAAAAGGAGAGATCGACAAGCTGGCAGAGGAGTACATCTCAAGTGTAAGGAACTTGGCTTCGGAACAGAGGGTTGAGCACCTGCAGAAGATCCAGAGTGCTTACAGCAAGTGCAAAGAGTTCAGCGATGACAAAGTGCAGCTTGCAATGCAGACATATGAAATGGTCAGTGCTCCAAACCTGGCATATGAGTACATAAAGATGTGTCAATACTTTCACTATTGGTCAATAGATAATGCAAAACCAATCTAATTGTCTGCATGTCATAGGTGGACAAGCATATCCGCAGGCTGGATGCAGACCTGGCCCGATTTGAAAATGACCTGAAGGAGAAGCTGGAAGTGAGCGGCTATGAAAGTCCAGAAGGAAGAGGGTTAAAGAGTAAGCAGGGAGACTGTTGGTGGGAAATACTAATACAGCACATTTATGACAGGTAAACTAACTTCCATGTCCATTGCTGTGAATATCTGCTTCAGAGGGTGAAGGTCAGGGACTAAGAGAGAAGCGAGGACCCAAGGGGAGAGGCAGGAAATCATCGGATGATGATTCTCCCAGGAAGAAAAAGCTTAAAAATAGGTATTGAAAAGGTTGTACAAGCAAGTACTATTTACGTGCATCTGCCTGGTTCTCACTCTCCCTTAATATAATTTACCATCTGTTAACGTCTGTAGCCCAGGATTGAGTTCTGCTCTCCTGCCAATGCAACCGTCAGATGTTTTGGACATGCCAGTTGATCCCAATGAGCCAACATACTGCTTGTGCCATCAAGTGTCATATGGAGAGATGATTGGATGTGATAACCCTGATGTAAGTTTTTATTGGGTATTGGTTGTCTTGTTATTCAAAGAATGCTTTGAAATTAGTGGTATTCTCAGGGCTCTGAATTAAAAAATGTAATTCCTTAGTTAGGAGCACAACATAAAATGTAGGAGCACCAGAAAATATTTGTTTAATTGCTTGAGCTGTAGCCTAAATTGGGTATATATGAATTTCTAGCTACTTTTATGCCCTATAAAACTAATGTTCTAACCCTGTAAAGACATTTGTATATCATAAAAGTTAAAATATTGATTAGGTTTCTACTTTTTAAGGTTGTCTTCATACCAATGCTGTACTTTTTCTGTGTCCAATTGAGTAGTTTCACTTGTTGATCTTACTACTAAGCCAAAAGGAATTTTAGGTTTCTACATTGTGTAAAAGCACTCCTTATTGAGGTGCATTATATAGAAAATTGTACACAGTCTCTTTAAGAGTGTCAAGTTTATTGCTATATGATCATTGATTTCCTGAAAGAGCTATCACTTTTCCAGCCAATCATCATTCAGGGCTCACACCACCCAGTTAAAAATGCTAATTAAGTAACCAGGCTGTTAGATAGCTAGCTAATGAGGTTACATGACTGAACAAGGTGTAAACAAATACCTGCAAGTGGTTTTGGAACAGCCAGCAAAATGGTTTTTGAATGTCTAGCCAATTCACGATAGGAGGAATAAAACATTGCGCCGGTAATATCGTTTTACCTGTTTGTGCTAGAACAATCGGTTTTCGCTGTAGTAATGGTGTAACCATGAAAGTAACGAATATGCACACCCTTTTTTCCATGGGGCACTCAAACAATGGTACAACAATTATCTGTGTGATTGATTTTCTAGGTGTACAGTGCTCCCAAAATAAAATCTCAGGTTGCACATTAAAATGTTCACGCTGTAGAGCCCTGGGTATTCTATATAGAATCTGCAAGTTAATCAAAAGAATACTATAATGTTGTCTTTTTTACCAATGTTTTTATTTTTCAAACAGTGTCCAATTGAGTGGTTTCACTTTGCTTGTGTTGATCTTGCTACAAAACCCAAAGGAAAATGGTAGGTGAATATTTTACAATTTGTTAATGACGTGTATTATACATGTAATTAAAAGCTAATTAATTTGGGAATGTTAATTACATGCATTACCTTTTTGTACCTTTTATTTTGTCTTCTCTTTTAGGTTTTGTCCACGGTGCACCCAGGATAAGAAGAAAAAATAAGATTTCTTTAAAGTACTTTTCTATAAATATGTATTTTGTCTATGTAGTAAAGTAGTGTAATATATTTACAAAATTATTTCCCTTTCTATGATGTCCGTGCATACATATTATGGTCTAAATACAAAGCTTTTATTCAAAGTACTTGAAATATGTAAACATTTAAGTTTTTGTATTTTACAAACAAATTCAACAGCTGTTGATAATACATCTTTTTTTTCATGGTTTAGTTTCCATCTTTTATTCTGTCCTCACTTAAATATTAGGGCCAGTGTTAAGATCTCATTTTTGTCTGCATTTTAGTTACCTAGCTACCTCTCGGGTTCAAGCACATGCATATACTGCAATCTTGAATCCTGCCTAAAAAAATATCTTAAACCAAGCAACCACACAAAAGTTCACTCCATCCAGTCTTGGAGTAATAAGCTATCTGGTAAAAGGTGCACTATATTGACTATCAAAAGCATTTGCCCACTCTTGAATGCGTTATGGTGATAATGATCAGACATTTAGGAAGGGACCGGTATCTCTTTGCCAACATACCCAGCAAGCGTTAAAAAAGCACTTTGAATAAAAAAAATCAGCTGTTCACCACTAATGATAAACCATTTAACAATCACTACTCCCTAGATAAAGTGGACATAGTGCAAGCCCTATTTTTTTTTTTTTTTTTTTTGTGGGGAATGGCTTTCCAAAGATCTTTATTCACGCTGCTGTAAAGTACAAATGAAAGACAAACATTGTAAGAAATTGAACAATAATGAAACAGGTTAATGATTCTGAGCTACTCACTGGAACCAAAGTCCACTGCTATTGCTTTTGAATATTTTGTTTACCTAAAATATAGAATATGGATAATTTTTTTTTATTATATTAAAGTTATCGTATGTTTTTAAAGTTGACCATAAGCAATTATGCCACTTAATTTTATTCTAACCATACACAAAATACTATTGTCCTTTGATATACAATATTGACATGTGACAATTGTGACTTCCTTTCCAAAGATCTTTTAGTTTTTATTCATTGTTTGGGATTTTTAGGGTTTTAGCATAAATGTGTCTTTATTCAACTGTGAATATATCAATCTTGTACAAGAATAATGCTGTTTAAAATGGAGAAAGGGTTAAGGAGCCAAAGTATTTGTATTTTGTACACGTCAGTGTTTCATATCAATAAACATTTACAACTGTTCATTATTTCAATAGTATGTCTAGTTGAATAACAAGTGTCTTCACTGACATTTTCAACCTCTCCCTGACGGAGTCAAATCAAATTTTATTAGTCACATGCAGATGTTATTGAGAGTGTAGCGTAATGCTTGTGCTTCCAGTCCCGACAGTGCAGCAATATCTATCAAGTAATATCTAACAATTCCACAACAAATACCTAATACACACATCTAAGTAAGGAATGGAAATAATCTATGAATATATGGATGCGCAATGTCAGAGCGGCATAGGCTAAGATGCAATAGATAGTATAGAATGCAGTATATACAGTTGAAGTCGAAAGTTTACATACACTTAGGTTGGAGTCATTAAAACTTGATTTTCAACCACTCCACAAATTTCTTGTTTAACAAACTAGTTTTGGCAAGTCGGTTAGGACGTCTACTTTGTGCATGACACAAGTCATTTTTCCAACAATTGTTTACAGATTATTTCACGTATAATTCACTGTATCACAATTCCAGTGGGTCAGAAGTTTACATACACTAAGTTGACTGTGCCTTTAAACAGCTTGGAAAATTCCAGAAAATGATGTCATGGCTTTAGAAGCTTCTGATAGGCTAATTGACATCATTTGAGTCAATTGGAGGTATACCTGTGGATGTATTTCAAGGCCTACCTTCAAACTCAGTGCCTCTTTGCTTGACATCATGGGAAAATCAAAAGAAATAAGCCAAGACCTTAGAAAATAAATTGTAGACCTCCACAAGTCTGGTTCATCCTTGGGAGCAATTTTCAAACGCATGAAGGTATACCACGTTCATCTGTACAAACAATAGTACGCAAGTATAAACACCATGGGACCACGGAGCCGTCATACCGCTCAGGAAGGAGACGTGTTCTGTCTGCTAGAGATGAATGTACTTTGGTGCGAAAAGTGCAAATCAATCCCAGAACAACAGCAAAGGACTTTGTGAAGTTGCTGGAGGAAACAGGTCCAAAAGTATCTATATCCACAGTAAAACTAGTCTTTTTTCGACATAACCTGAAAGGCTGCTCCGCAAGGAAGAAGCCACTGCTCCAAAACTGCCATAAAAAAGCCAGACTACGGTTTGCAACTGCACATGGGGACAAAGGTCGTACTTTTTGGAGAAATATCCTCTGGTCTGATGAAACAAAAATAGAACTGTTTGGCCATAATGACCATTGTTATGTTTGGAGCAAAAAGGGTGACGCTTGCAAGCTGAAGAACACCATCCCAACCGTGAAGCACAGGGGTGGCAACATCATTTTTATTTTATTTCACCTTTATTTAACCAGGTAGGCTAGTTGAGAACAAGTACTCATTTACAACAGCGACCTGACCAAGATAAAGCAAAGCAGTGCGACACAAACAACAACACAGAGTTACACATGGAATGAACAAACATACAGCCAATAAAACAATAGGGAAAAAAGTCTATATACAGTGTGTGCAAATGAGGTAAGATAATAGTAAGGCAATAAATAGGCCATAGTGGCGAAATAATTACAATGTAGCAATTAAACACTGGAGTGATAGATGTGCAGAAGATGAATGTGCAAGTAGAGATACTGGGGTGCAAAGGAGCAAAAATAACAATATGGGGATGAGGTAGTTGGATTGGCTATTTACAGATGGGCTATGTACAGGTGCAGTGATCTGTGAGCTGCTCTGACAGCTGGTGCTTAAAGTTAGTGAGGGAGATATGGGTCATGTTGTGGGGGTGCTTTTCTGCAGGAGGGACTGGTGCACTTCACAAAATAGATGGCATCACAAGGGAGGAAAATTATGTGGATTATGGAAGCAACATCTCAAGACATCAGTCAGGAAGTTGAAGCTTGGTCGCAAATGGGTCTTCCAAATGGACAATGACCCCAAGCATACTTCCAAAGTTGTGGCAAAATGGCTTAAGGACAACAAAGTCAAGGTATTGGAGTGGCCATCACAAAGCCCTGACCTCAATCCCATAGAAAATGTGTAGTCAGAACTGAAAAAGCGTGTACGAGCAAGGAGGCCTACACACCTGACTCAGTTACACCAGCTCTAACAGGAGGAATGGGCCAAAATTCTTGTGGAAGGCTACCTGAAACATTTGATCCAAGTTAAACAATTTATAGTCAATGCCACCAAATACTAATTGAGTGTATGTAAACTTCTGACCCACTGGGAATGTGATGAAATATATAAAAGCTGAAATAAATCATTCTCTCTACTATTATTCTGATTCTACTATTACTCTCTACTATTATTTCACATTCTTAAAATAAAGTGGGGATCCTAACTGACCTAAGAAAGGGCATTTTTACTAAGATTAAATGTCAGGAATTGTGAATGTATTTGGCTAAGGTGTATGTAAACTTCCGACTTCGACTGTATGTTTGGATCTCGACATAACCAGGGAATAATATTTTGATTCATCAGTCCTCTCTAGACTTCTGTAGATTTCTGAGGAGTAATGAAGTGGGGAAATTAGTGATTTCTGTGGTAGCATCAAGTGTGCAGGTGGAGCAATTGAGGTTGAGGATTCCTGGTGTTTGTGGTGCCCGCCGTTTGGTGCGACGCAGACCCGGTAGTGAGAGTGGTGAAACAGAGGAGTCACTGTCAGTCCTTTTGAGTTTTGAATCTCAGTTTTTACCTGACAAAGTCATGTTAGGATATATAAATTATCCTGTTAGATCTTGTGTGCCGAAGCCACTGCAACATTTATGGTCATGTCGTGTGTAGGAGGGTGATTCCAAGATGTAGGAAGTGTGCAGGAGGGCTTGTGTAATTTCGGTGGATAAAGTTGTATGTGTCAACTGTAGGGGTGCCCATGTTGCTGGGGATCAGAAATGTCCGGTGCGAGAGAGGCAGGTAGAGGTGGCCAGAGTCAGAGTAGTGCAGAAGGTATCGATAAGCTGAGGCAGTGAATAAAGTAGAGGAAGATGGGTTGAGGGTGAGGGATCCCTGTGAGTAGTGTATCTGTGACACAGACAGATAGGCCAATGAGTGATATACACTACCGGTCAAAAGTTTTATAACACCTACTCATGACAGCTAGGCACACTCTTGGTATTCTCTCAACCAGCTTCATGAGGTAGTCAACTGGAATGCATTTTAATTAACAGGTGTGCCTTGTTAAAAGGTAGTTTGTGGAATTGCTTTTCTTCTTAATGCGTTTGAGCCAATCAGTTGTGTTGTGATGGGGGGGTGGGGGTGTCAGGTCATCTGATGCAGCACTCCATCACTCTCCTTCTTGGTCAAATAGACCTTGCACAGCCTAGAGGTGTGTTTTGGATCATTGTCCTGTTGAAAAACAGAAGATAGCCCTATTTGGCAAAAGTCCAAGTCCATATTACGGCATGAACAGCTCAAATAAGCAAAGGGAAATGACAATCTATCTTTACTTTGAGACATGATGGTCAGTCAATACGTAAAATTTCAAGAAAGTTTCTTCAAGTGCAGTCGCAAAAACCATGAAGCACTATGATGAAACTGGATCTCATGAGGACCACCACAGGACTGGAAAACTCAGAGTTACCTCTGCTGCAGAGAATAAGTTCATTAGAGTTACCAGCTTCAGAAATTGCAGCCCAAATAAATGCTTCAAAGAGTTCAAGTAACAGACATCTCAACATCAACTGTTCAGAGAAGACTGCGTGAATCAGGCCTTCATGGTTGAATTGCTGCAAAGAAACCACTACTCAAGGACACCAATAAGAAGAAGAGACTTGCTTGGACCAAGAAACACGAGCAATGGACATTAGACCGGTGGAAATTTGTCCTTTGGTCTGGAGTCCAAATTTGAGATTTTTGGTTGCAAACTCTTTGTCTTTGTGAAACGCGGTGTGGATGAACGGATGATCTCCGCATGTGTATTTCCCACCGTAAAGCATGGTGTTATGATGTGGGGTTGCTTTGCTGGTGAAACTGTCTGTGATTTATTTAGAATTCAATGCACACTTAACCAGCATGGCTACCACAGCATTCTGCAGCGATATGCCATCCTATCTGGTTTGGGCTTAGTGGGACTATCATTTGTTTTTCAAAAGGACAATGACCCAACACACCCCCAGGCTGTGTAAGGGCTATTTCACCAAGAATGAGAGTGATGGAGTGATGCATTAGATGACCTGGCCTCCACAATCCTCGACCTCAACCAAATTGAGATGGTGTGTGATGAGTCGGACCGCAGAGTGAAGGAAAAGCAGCCAACAAGTGCTCAGTATATTTTTTTTAACCTTTATTTAACTAGGCAAGTCAGTTAAGAACAAATTCTTATTTTCAATGACGGAATGTGAATCACAGAAAATATATGTTGTGGTGGCAGCTGCAGAGAAGTATTTGGGTATACAAGATTTGACTTCAGAAGAGTTACAGGGTGTGTTGAGTGGTGGTGTCCTGTCCTCCCAGGTCGGTGGCATGGTGCAGAAGCAGATAGGGTCAAAGTAGTGGAAGTAGGTGGTGTTTATTTTTTTTAATGATATAATGGTATATAGGTGTTTTTTATTTTTTATGATATAATGGTATATATGTGTAGGGTTAGTTGGTCGTGCGATTTTGTTTCCTTTTCCCCCTACTTTTTGTATCACGTTAACGTGGTTGAGCACATACTGCGCTGAGACCAGGAAACACTGTCACCACCAATAAATCCACTATAATTGAGAATTTCAATAAGCATTTTTCTACGGCTGGCCATACTTTCCACCTGGCTACCCCTACCCCGGTAAACTGCCCTGCACCCCCCACAGCAACTCGCCCAAGCCTCCCCCATTTCTCCTTTACCCAAATCCAGATAGCTGATGTTCTGAAAGAGCTGCAAAATCTGGACCCCTACAAATCAGCCAGGCTAGACAATCTGGACCCTCTCTTTCTAAAATTATCTGCCGAAATTGTTGCAACCCCTATTACTAGCCTGTTCAACCTCTCTTTCATATCATCTGAGATTCCCAAAGATTGGAAAGCTGCCGCGATCATCCCCCTCTTGAAAGGGGAGACACTCTTGACCCAAACTGCTACAGACCTATATCTATCCTACCCTGCCTTTCTAAGGTCTTCGAAAGTCAGGTTAACAAACAGATTACCGACCATTTCGAAACCCACCGTACCTTCTCCGCTATGCAATCGGGTTTCAGAGCTGGTCATGGGTGCACCTCAGCCACGCTCAAGGTCCTAAACGATATCATAACCGCCATCGATAAGAGACATTACTGTGCAGCCGTATTCATTGACCTGGCCAAGGCTTTCAACTCTGTCAATCACCACATTCTTATCGGCAGACTCAACAGCCTTGGTTTCTCAAATGACTGCCTCGCCTGGTTCACCAACTACTTCTCTGATAGAGTTCAGTGTGTCAAATCGGAGGGCCTGTTGTCCGAACCTCTGGCAGTCTCTATGGGGGTGCCACAGGGTTCAATTCTTGGGCCGACTCTCTTCTCTGTATACATCAATGATGTTGCTCTTGCTGGGGGTGATTCTCTGATCCACCTCTACGCAGATGACACCATTCTGTATACTTCTGGCCCTTCTTTGAACACTGTGTTAACTAACCTCCAGACGAGCTTCAATGCCATACAACTCTCCTTCCGTGGCCTCCAAAGTAAAACTAAATGCATGCTCTTCAACCGATCGCTGCCCGCACCTGCCCGCCCGTCCAGCATCACTACTCTGGACGGTTCTGACTTAGAATATGTGGACAACTACAAATACCTAGGTGTCTGGCTAGACTGTAAACTCTCCTTCCAGACTTACATTAAGCGTCTCCAATCCAAAATTAAATCTAGAATCGTCTTCTTATTTTGCAACAAAGCATCCTTCACTCATGCTGCCAAATATACCCTCGTAAAACTGACCATCCTACCATCCTCGACTTCGGCGATGTCATTTACAAAATAGCCTCCAACACTCTACTCAACAAATTGGATGCAGTCTATCACAGTGCCATCCGTTTTGTCACCAAAGCCCCATATACTACCCACCACTGCGACCTGTACACTCTCGTTGGATGGCCCTCGCTTCATACTCGTCGCCAAACCCACTGGCTCCAGGTCATCTACAAGTCTTTGCTAGGTAAAGCCCCGCCTTATCTCAGCTCACTGGTCACCATAGCAGCACCCACCTGTTGCACGCGCTCCAGCAGGTATATCTCACTGGTCACCCCCAAAGCCAATTCCCCCTTTGGCCGCCTTTCCTTCCAGTTCTCTGCTGCCAATGACTGGAACGAACTGCAAAAATCACTGAAGCTGGAGACTCATATCTCCCTCACTAGCTTTAAGCACCAGCTATCAGAGCAGCTCACAGATCACTGCACCTGTACATAGCCCATCTGTAAATAGCCAATCCAACTACCTCATCCCCATACTGTATTTATTTATTTATCTTGCTCCTTTGCACCCCAGTATCTCAACTTGCACATTCATCTTCTGCACATCTATCACTTCAGTGTTTAATTCGTATATTGTAATTACTTCACCACCGTGGCCTATTTGTTGCCTTACCTCCCTTATCTTACCTCATTTGCACACGCTGTATATAGACTTTTTCTACTGTATTATTGACTGTATGTTTGTTTATTCCATGTGTAACTCTGTGTTGTTGTATGTGTTGAACTGCTTTGCTTTATCTTGGCCAGGTCGCAGTTGTAAATGAGAACTTGTTCTCAACTAGTTTACCTGGTTAAATAAAGGTGAAATAAAATAAAAAATAAAAATACTACCGCACAGTAGGTGGCAGCATGCACAAACAAAATGCCATGATACCAAAGAAGAAGAATCCTCCCGGTCGACAAAGAATGACGAAAAAGTTATATAGGAACTGTTGAAATCATACATTGTTTTACTCTGTATAATTCTGTAAACTCTACATCATATCATAACTTTTTTTTTAAACGTATGTACAAATTAAAGCTTTCACAGCGTCGAGGATTTGGACCCAAGTTTTCTGTGGTGTATGGAGTCTGCCTGGTGAGTTGCGAGTCGACATCATTGGCTAGCAAATAAAATACCCGTAAGTTATTACCGGCACCGAGCAAACGCGCTATATTATCTAGCTAATGTCGTTCTGTTGCTTACCAAATGTACATTGGTATTGTCAAGCAGGGTTCGTTATTGTCTGGCTTTCGTCCTTGGAGATAAACTAGTTTGTTAATCTAGCGCTAGAAATAACAGCGCAAGCTAGCTAATTCTGATGTTGTTAGCTAGCTAACTATATGCAATTAACGTTAGCTAGCTGGCTGACTGAACTTCGGACAACTGTTAGCCTAGCTTGCTTTAGGTATCTTAGTTGAATAGGTAAAATAATTAGCTAACTAGCCTAGACTTAATATCTTCGTGTAATCAGGCCTAACTATTTAGCTAGGTTCACCTGCAAGTATTACGTTTGATCTTTCACAGAGGAGCATCTGATCTTACACAGTGTCTCTAGAATGCATTTTCCATCTTGGAAATACACGTTTGGAAGTCATAGGGGGTGATCTAGTTCCCTACTGTGTTGAACATTTCAGAAACCTTGACCTAACATTAGGTCAATGGTATATTTAAAACTTTTTTTGTACCTTTATTTAACTAGGCAAGTCAGTTAAGAACAAATTCTTATTTACAATGATGGCCGAGTGAGAGAATTTATATGTATTCCTCTACTTTCTTCTCTCCTTCCTGACTAGCTGGTTAATGATCTGAAAGGTGATTATGATGATGGTCATGATCATACCCAGTTGATTTATTGTTTCTCGATAGTCTGACATGGATTCCGCTCTAGTGGACATCCTTTTGTAATGAATTGGCTTTCACCTGGTCACTTTTACATCAGATGGAGATGACAAAGGATACAATGAAAGAGAGACAGTTACATGCTAGTAATGTGGCTGCTTTTTATGATGCTGCTTCTCCACCCAACCCTCCCTGTTGTTGATCTCTACTACAAAAATGATTAACCCTCTAAAAACCCACCACAGTCTGCACTTCTACTGCCTTTCTTAGCTCTGTATCCAACACCTTTCTGAAAAATGACAGTAATTACTGTTGAGGTGCATATAATCAATTCTAGACCTACCTATTTTCTTGCCCAGTCCCTTCCGATTGCCTCTGCAACACACCCATCCAGTGTTGTTCTTCCCAGAATTGCAGTACCAGTCAAATGTTTGGACACACCTTCTTAATTTGTTTTACTTTTTTCTACATTGTAGAATAATAGTGAAGACATTAAAACTATGAAATAACACATGGAATCATGTAGTAACCAAAAAAGTGTTAAACAAATTAAAATATATTTTATATTTGAGATTCTTCAAAGTAGCCACCCTTTGCCTTGATGACAGCTTTGCACACACTTGGCATTTTCTCAACCAGCTTCATGAGGAATGCTTTTCCAACATTCTTGAAGGAGTTCCCACATGCTGAGCACTTGTTGGCTGCTTTTCCTTCACTCTGCAGTCCAACTCATCCCAAACCATTTCAATTTGGTTGAGTTCGGGTGATTGTGGAGGCTAGGTCATCTGATGCAGCACTCCATCACTCTCCTTCTTGGTCAAATAGACCTTGCACAGTCTAGAGGTGTGTTTTGGATCATTGTCCTGTTGAAAAACAAATGATAGTCCCACTAAGCACAAACCAGATTGGATGGTGTATTGCTGCAGAATGCTCTGGAAGCCATGCCGGTTAAGCTGTCTTATCGGCTGCCATCTGAATAGGTCTATCGGACAATTTTCTTGGGCCACTATATAATTATTTTTCCAATTGGATTGGTCTCCTCTAACACACGGAACCCCACTAATCTACTGACGGAAACGCACGAGGTGGCTAAAAACAGACCATCTTCTGCCAGCTTGCTACCCATGGCCCGGCTAGCTGTCTGAATCGCCGTGACCCCAACCAACCTCACTACTCACTGGACCCTTATGATCACTCGGCTAAGCATGCCTCTCCTTAATGTCAATATGCCTTGTCCATTGCTGTTCTGGTTAGTGTTTATTGGCATATTTCACTGTAGCGCCTCTAGCCCTGATCATTATACCTTATCCAACCTTTCAGTTCCACCACCCACACATGCGATGACATCACCTGGTTTCAATGATGTTTCTAGAGACAATATCTCTCTCATCACTCAATGCCTAGGTTTACCTCCACTGTATTCACATCCTACCATACCTTTGTCTGTACATTATACCTTGAAGCTATTTTATCGCCCCCAGAAACCTGCTCCTTTTACTCTCTGTTCCGGACGTCCTAGACGACCAATTCTCATAGCTTTTAGCCGTACCCTTATCCTACTCCCCCTCTGTTCCTCTGGCGATGTAGAGGTGAATCCAGGCCCTGAAGTGCCTAGCTTCACTCCTATTCCCCAGGCGCTCTCTTTTGATGACTTCTGTAACCGTAATAGCCTTAGTTTCATGCATGTTAACATTAGAAGCCTCCTCCCTAAGTTTGTTTTATTCACTGCTTTAGCACACTCTGCCAACCTGGATGTCCTAACCGTGTCTGAATCCTGGCTTAGGAAGACCACCAAAAACTCTGAAATCTCCATCCCTAACTACAACATTTTCAGACAAGATAGAACGGCCAAAGGGGGCGGTGTTGCACTCTACTGCAGAGAGAGCCTGCAGAGTTCTGTCCTACTATCCAGGTCTGTACCCAAACAATTTGAACTTCTACTTTTAAAAATCCACCTCTCTAAAAACAAGTCTCTCACCGTTGCCGCCTGCTATAGACCACCCTCTGCCCCCAGCTGTGCTCTGGACACCATATGTGAACTGATTGCCCCCATCTATCTTCAGAGCTCGTGCTGCTAGGTGACCTAAACTGGGACATGCTTAACACCCCAGCCATCCTACAATCTAAGCTTGATGCCCTCAATCTCACACAAATTATCAATGAACCTACCAGGTACCACCCCAAAGCCGTAAACACGGGCACCCTCATAGATATCATCCTAACCAACTTGCCCTCTAAATGCACCTCTGCTCTTTTCAACCAAGATCTCAGCGATCACTGCCTCATTACCTGCATCCGTAATGGGTCAGCGGTCAAACGACCTCCACTCATCACTGTCAAACGCTCCCTGAAACACTTCAGCGAGCAGGCCTTTCTAATCGACCTGGCCCAGGTATCCTGGAAGGATATTGACCTCATCCCGTCAGTAGAGGATGCCTGGTTATTTTTTTAAATGCCTTCCTCACCATCTTAAATAAGCATGCCCCATTCAAGACATTTAGAACCAGGAACAGATATAGCCCTTGGTTCTCTCCAGACCTGACTGCCCTTAACCAACACAAAACATCCTGTGGCGTTCTGCATTAGCATCAAACAGCCCCCGTGATATGCAACTTTTCAGGGAAGTTAGAAACCAGTATACACAGGCAATTAGAAAAGCCAAGGCTAGCTTTTTCAAGCAGAAATTTGCTTCCTGCAACACAAACTCCAAAAAAGTTCTGGGACACTGTAAAGTCCATGGAGAATAAGAGCACCTCCTCCCAGCTGCCCACTGCACTGAGGATAGGAAACTCTGTCACCACTGATAAATCCACTATAATTGAGAATTTCAATAAGCATTTTTCTACTGCTGGCCATGCTTTCCACCTGGCTACCCCTACCCCGGTCAACAGCACTGCAACCCCCCACAGCAACTCGCCCAAGCCTTCCCCATTTCTCCTTCTCCCAAATCCAGTCCGCTGATGTTCTGAAAGAGCGGCAAAATCTGGACCCCTACAAATCAGCCGGGCTAGACAATCTGGACCCTTTCTTTCTAAAAAATATCTACCGAAATTGTTGCAACCCCTATTACTAGCCTGTTCAACCTCTCTTTCGTGTCGTCTGAGATTCTCAAAGATTGGAAAGCAGCTGCGGTCATCCCCATCTTCAAAGGGGGGGGACACTCTTGACCCAAACTGCTACAGACATATCTATCCTACCCTGCCTTTCTAAGGTCTTCGAAAGCCAAGTCAACAAACAGATTACCGACTGTTTCGAATCCCACCGCACCTTCTCCGCCATGCAATCTGGTTTCAGAGCTGGTCATGGGTGCACCTCAGCCACGCTCAAGGCCCTAAACGATATCTTAACCGCCATCGATAAGAAGCAATACTGTGCAGCCGTATTCATTGACCTGGCCAAGGCTATCGACTCTGTCAATTACCACATCCTCATCGGCAGACTCAATAGTCTTGGTTCTCAAATGATTGCCTCGCCTGGTTCACCAACTACTTCTCTGATAGAGTTCAGTGTGTCAAATCGGAGGGCCTGTTGTCCGGACCTCTGGCAGTCTCTATGGGGGTGCCACAGGGTTCAATTCTTGGGCTGACTCTTTTCTCTGTATACATCAATGATGTCGCTCTTGCTGCTGGTGAGTCTCTGATCCACCTCTACGCAGACGACACCATTCTGTATACTTCTGGCCCTTTGGACACTGTGTTAACAACCCTCCAGACGAGCTTCAATGCCATACAACTCTCCTTCCGTGGCCTCCAACTGCTCGTAAATGCAAGTAAAACTAAATGCATGCTCTTCAACCGATCGCTGCCTGCACCTGCCCGCCCGTCCAGCATCACTACTCTGGACGGTTCTGACTTAGAATATGTGGACAACTACAAATACCTAGGTGTCTGGTTAGACTGTAAACTCTCCTTCCAGACTCGCATCAAACATCTCCAATCCAAAGTTAAATCTAGAATTGGCTTCCTATTTCGCAACAAAGCATCCTTCACTCATGCTGCCAAACATACCCTCGTAAAACTGCCCATCCTACCGATCCTTGACTTCGGCGATGTCATTTACATAATAGCCTCCAACACTCTACTCAATAAATTGGATGCAGTCTATCACAGTGCTATCCGTTTTGTCACCAAAGCCCCATATACTACCCACCACTGCGACCTGTACGCTCTCGTTGGCTGGCCCTCGCTTCATACTCGTCGCCAAACCCACTGGCTCCAGGTCATCTACAAGACCCTGCTATGTAAAGTCCCCCCTTATCTCAGCTCGCTGGTCACCATAGCAGCACCCACCTGTAGCACGTGCTCCAGCAGGTATATCTCTCTGGTCACTCCCAAAGCCAATTCCTCCTTCGGCCGCCTCTCCTTCCAGTTCTCTGCCGCTAATGACTGGAACGAACTACAAAAATCTCTGAAACTGGAAACACTTATCTCCCTCACTAGCTTTAAGCACCAGCTGTCAGAGCAGCTCACAGATTACAGCACCTGTACATAGCCCATCTATAGTTTAGCCCAAACAACTACCTCTTCCCCTACTGTATTTATTTATTTATTTTGCTCCTTTGCACACCATTATTTCTACTTTGCACTTTCTTCCACTGCAAATCTACCATTCCAGTGTTTTATTTGCCATATTGTATGTACTTCGCCACCATGGCCTTTTTTTGCCTTTACCTCCCTTACCTCACCTCATTTGCTCACATTGTATATAGACTTATTTTTCTACTGTATTATTGACTGTATGTTTGTTTTACTCCATGTGTAACTCTGTGTTGTTGTATGTGTCAAACTGCTTTGCTTTATCTTGGCCAGGTCGCAATTGTAAATGAGAACTTGTTCTCAACTTGCCTACCTGGTTAAATAAAGGTGAAAAAAAAAAAGTGTGCCTTGAATTCTAAATAAATCACTGTCACCAGCAAAGCACCCCCACACCATAATACCACCTCCTACATGCTTCACAGTGGGAACCACACATGCAGAGATCATCCGTTAACCTACTCTGGGTCTCACAAAGACACAGCTGTTGGAAACAAAAATCTCACATTTGGGCTCATCAGACCAAAGGACAGATTTCCACCGGTCTATTGTCCATTGTTCGTGTTTCTTGGCCTAAGCAAGTTTCTTCTTATTGGTGTCCTTTAGTAGTGGTTTCTTTGCAGCAATTTGACCAGGAAGGCCTGATTTATGCAGTCTCAGAACAGTTGTTTAGATGTCTGTTACTTGAACTTTGTGAAGCATTTATTTGGGCTGCAATCTGAGGTGCCGTTAACTCTAATGAACTTATCCACTGCAGCAGAGGTAACTCTGGGTCTTCCTTTCCTGTGGCGGTCCTCATGAGAGCCAGTTTCATCATAGCGCGTGATGGTTTTTGCAACTGCACTTGAACAACTGCACTTTCCGTATTGACTGATCTGTAATGACTGTCGTTTCTCTTTGCTTATTTGAGTTGTTCTTGCCATAATATGGACTTGGTCTTTTACCAAATAGGGCTATCTTCTGTATACCCCAACCTTGTCACAACACAACTGTTTAGCTCAAATGCATTAAGAAGGAAAGAAATTCCACAAATTAACTTTTAACAAGGCACACCTGTTAATTGAAATGCATTCCAGGTGACAACCTCATGAATCTGGTTGAGAGAATGCCAAGAGTGTGCAAATCTGTCAAGGCTAAGGGTGGCTACTTTGAAGAATCTCATATAAAATATATTTTGATTTGTTTAACTCTTGTTTGGTTACTAAATGATTCCATATGTGTTCATAATTTTGATGTCTTCACTATTATTCTACAATGTAGAAAATAGTAAAACAAAGGAAAACCCTTGAATGAGTGAATGAGTATCCAAACTTGACTGCTACTGTATGCCTATGTTTCGAGGGTGAATGACAATGTGTGCTATGATAATATAGGAAATCTGATCTAAGTTCATATCTCTGCATAGTCATAGTGGAATGCTGAAAACATGCCAGAGAGAAAATGAGTTCTGACAGCAATCTTCCTGTCTAGATAAAGGTGTTCCTCTGCGGCGTAAAGTCAGTTTCACCTCAAGATAAAAATGAACAGGTTTACAACCATAAAATTGGTCTGGCCTCTTCAAAAGCAAATACCACCTAATATGTTATGCAATGTGCATGTGTTCTTGTTCACCTGTCATTTGTGTAGTTAAACTGATCATGTCTCTGTTTGTCTTGCAGATATCACCCCATGCTCTCCTTCTATTCTGATTCCCATTCCTGATCTCTCTGCACCCACCTCTGTCTATTGTGCACATTAGCGCTTTCTTTCCTCCTGTCTCTTTGTTACCCTCTTTTTGTCCTTCCCGCTCCCTGCGGCCATGTGTGATAACGGGGATCCCGAGGACAAGCCCCCGGCCCCCCCAGTCAGGATGAGCAGCACCATCTTCAGCACAGGCTCCAGCAAGGACCCGCTCTCAGCCAATCACAGCTCCAAGCCCCTGCCCTCAGTTCCAGAAGAAAGGAAACCCCGCAACAAGATAATCTCAATTTTCTCAGGAGCAGAGAAAGGTGAGACACGAGTCTATAGAGGTGGTGCACTGGCAGGGGATCTAAAGCAGTGGTTCCCAACCTTTTTCGGTTACTGTACCACCAACTGAATTATATTCTGCCCAGAGTACCCCTGAAGTACCCCCTCGTGCATTTTACCAGTAGGCCTATGGTCTCATGAGTCTTCTCAAGTACCCCTGGTGGATAGGCCCAGTACCCCCTGGGGTCCTAGTGTCCCTGTTTGGGAACCACTGCTTTTAAGCATGGGTCAACTGTCCTATTTTTGTGACGGAGTGGCTGTGGATCCAACTTTTCTGGACCATCTTACAGACAGCTAAAGCGTCCCGAAGCTTCTGCGCATATTAGATTCTGCTCATGTTAGATCAAAGCTGAATAAATGTCTGCAAGATCACACGGTAATGATATCATTCTACATAACAGTACCAAATATAATAGCATAGTATTACGCAGGGATGGGGAACTGGTGGCCTGCGGGCTTTGAAGTCACTTGGATCAATTCCTTCAGTCGGAGTCTCAACTTACTGTTGCAAGTTAGAATAGTAGAACACACAAGGTGCAATTTTGAAATTTGGTTGTGCATCAGCAGTTTTTTTTCTTATGTCAGTCAATTTGCCCATGTCTACTAAAATGTGTAAGCTGGCAGTTAGTTTAACTTAGAAAACGATCTAAACTTGTTATCATGGTTAAGTTACCAGCCGGGGGGCCCCCATTGATTTGTATTAGTCAGTCTCACTCAGATTCAAAACTGCGAACATTTCACGCCACCCTATGGCAAAATGTGTAGAATTGCAGGATTACAGTTTTTTGTGGCCCCCACCCCCTTCAAAGTTGCTCATCCCTGGTATAACGTTACTGGAATACAAAAAAACACCTAATTTCTTATAAGATTTTAGGATGATTGTGCGAATGGTCGCATTTTTCTGTCATGCCCGCGCCACTAGACAAAATAAGTGCTTTGATTGAAACTAAACACGGACTATGCTACAGTTAACATCATCTGCTCTAAAATTTGCCCTCTGTACATAATTCCAAACAACACTGTATAACTCAAGAAGATCTAACCTAAATGCTTATCTCTGAACCTAGTTGAGATCAAATGGTTGGTATGCAGATGCTGCATGGATGTTTCACCGCTAGAACTTGAAAAATTCTTATTCACAATTGACAGTGAGAAATGTGAAAGTAGAGAAACGCATGTGCAGAACGTGATTCGGATCTTCAGCTCTGGGGGAAAAAAAGATCCAGGGGGCTGGATGGGACAGTTACCTATGGAGCCACAGCCTCAGCCATTTTTTAAAGGTGTATTAAGAGGCTACATTTCATTCAGTGTATCTTAGTTCAGAACCAATCCATTTTATGTTAGTTTCCATCTGTATGCATCAGACTATCCAGTGATGGGAGCGGTTGAATTTCGCTCTTTTCAATTTCAGTCTATCCGTTGTTGGATCTGATTACATTTCAGCACATTTATTAACAGAGAATGTAATGATGGTTTATTTGATGACTTTCAGGTGGTAGAAAGAAAGACCGGGACAAAGAACGACCAGAGATCTCTCCGCCTTCAGACTTTGAACACACCATCCACGTTGGCTTTGATGCTGTCACTGGGGAGTTCACTGTAAGTAGGGTCACTTTCTTCCGACTTTTCAGCTCTTATTCCAGGGATACTCAAATCCCAGTCTGGTGGACCATAGTACTGCTTGTTTTGGATTCTTCCCGAGTTAGTTGATTGACCCCTGACCCCATCTCTTTGTATCCTCCTCTCTGATAGGGCATGCCAGAGCAATGGGCACGGCTCCTCCAGACGTCAAACATCACCAAATCAGAGCAGAAGAAGAACCCACAGGCTGTTCTCGACGTGCTCAAATTCTATGATTCTACGGGCAACGGCCGCCAGAAATACCTCAGTTTCTCCTCCTCTGGTGAGCTTTCTCAATCAATGACACTTTGCTGTTTTCTAAGATTGTTATAGACTCTTTCAAGACTGCAATTATTTCCCTCTCCCTTTTCATTTTTAGAAAAGGAGGGTTTCCCTGCAGGACCCCACTCTGTAAGTACTGACTTCTTTCTAGTGATTACTTAAAAATCTGTCGTTCTGCCCCTGTTCTCCGGGTGTGAAAGATGTGGATGTCGATTAAGGCAGCCCCCCGCACCTCTCTGATTCAGAGATGTTGGGGTAAATGTGGAAGACACGTTTCAGTTGAAGGCATTCAGTTGTACAACTGACTAGGTATCCCCCTTTCCCTTACTAGCTACCTGAATACTATGGGGCTGGGATTTCTTGGTCCTTGACCTCATTCATAGCAGCCCTGAAAATGTGTGAATGAAATATGTGTGGGCTATATATGTAATGTCTATTGTTATCTTCTTTTCTGCAATAGCTGGTCAAAAAGGGCACGGAACCCTCATCGATCAGTATCAAGGACATTGATGACGACGATGATGATGAAACTCCCCCACCCATTGTGGCACCACGTCCAGAATACACTAAGAGTGTGAGTCATTTTGACGGGAGCTCACCTCAGTTTTCTTTTGCTCTTTCTCAGTCGCTCATATTCTCTTTCTTATTTATTTATTTATTTATTTATTGTGTGTGTGTTTCTCCTGCAGGTTTACACTCGCTCCGTCATTGACCCCATCCCTGCTCCAGCCACGTGTCCAGATGGAGACGCAGCCTCCAAGGCTCTAGACAGACAGAAGAAGAAGGGCAAGATGTCAGACGAGGAGATCATGGACAAACTGAGTAAACACACTACATTTCTTACAATAGCAACGTGACAATTTTACTGGTAGTTATTAATATAACCCTCTTGTCAGGATAATTTAGTGTTGGTCTTTATAACTTTATCTTTGCCCACAGGAACTATTGTCAGCATTGGAGATCCCAGAAAGAAGTACACAAGATATGAAAAAATTGGACAGGGGTAAGTTTATTTGAAGGTGGTAATTGGGGTGTGTGTGTGTGTGTCCAAGTTATTAAAAATATGTAACCATCGTCTCCACACAGGGCTTCAGGGACAGTGTTCACAGCCATTGACGTCGCCACCGGACAGGAGGTAAAGGGGAATTAAGGGTTGTCATTGGTCGACTGACCGGGAATGGGTGGATTGAGGAGAATAAGTAAAGGGAAGGAGACCTTGAGAGTTGTGGAAAGATGTGCAAAGTGCGGCAGAGACTAGATACAAAGAGACAGAAATGGGGAAAGCGTTTGAAAACTGTAAGCCTGGCAGGAGTTGAGAGATTGCAGGATAACTAATCACACACCCATTTTAGATGATCAATTTGAACCTTTCCTTATTTCTGTCTGTTTCTCACAGGTGGCCATTAAACAGATCAACCTACAGAAGCAGCCCAAGAAGGAGCTGATCATCAATGAGATTATGGTGATGAAAGAGTTAAAGAATCCGAACATTGTCAACTATGTAGACAGGTAATAGAATGATCAAATATATAATTAAGCTTAACAGCACTAACTTTGGTGTAAGTTGGGTGTGCCAAACCTAACTTTCTGGTGATGGTGGAACACTACTGGGTGTACGATATTGTACAATACAATATACCCTAACAACCTCTCCGGCTTTGGTGTCTGTGTGTTTGTTAGTTTCCTGGTGGGAGAGGAGCTCTATGTGGTGATGGAGTATTTGGCTGGTGGTTCGCTGACTGATGTGGTGACAGAGACCTGCATGGACGAGGCTCAGATAGCTGCTGTTTGCAGAGAGGTGACCAGCTCTTATATGGCACACTGCATTAACCTTGACCTGTTTACCCTTTAACAGTGGCTGGGTGGGTAACTTGGGTGTTCACATTTAGAGCCTTTATTTTATGTGGAAATATTAACCGTTGTTTCTTCATCCCCTCTCGCTCCATTGCTCTCTCTCTGCCGTTGGTTTCCCCATCTGAAGTGTTTACAAGCACTGGAGTTCCTTCATGCGAACCAGGTCATCCATCGTGACATCAAGAGTGACAACGTGCTACTGGGAATGGATGGCTCTGTCAAGCTCAGTGAGTCTCCCTCTCCCACTAAACAACCCCAGGCTAGCCATGGCCTATGTAGAGGAAGTAACAGCCCTAATAGTTGGGGGTGGATATTTACCTTATTGAAAGTCTGCGGGTGTATGGATTCGCTTTGATGTTGTAAAACTGTTCTATATTCATATTTATAGCTGGAATTTGCCATCTGCATCCTATGAAAGATAAGTACCAATTTGGCAAGGATAGTTAACAAATGACTATTAGAAGCTGGTGCTACTGTTTGTATGCTACCCTTCAGTCCCTCACTAACATATGTCTCCATCTCTCTCTGAATTCCACCTCCCTTCTCTCTGTGCAGCCGATTTTGGTTTCTGCGCCCAGATCACTCCAGAGCAGAGCAAGCGCAGCACCATGGTGGGTACGCCTTACTGGATGGCACCTGAGGTGGTGACCCGGAAAGCCTATGGGCCTAAGGTTGATATCTGGTCCCTGGGCATCATGGCCATTGAGATGGTTGAGGGGGAGCCTCCATACCTCAATGAGAACCCGCTAAGAGTAAGTGAACCATAGAGCAGCACCCTCCTAAATGCCATTTATTTCTTTTACTATATCACAGTACATCAAAAGCTAGTTCCATAGTGATACTGACATGGATGTAAGATACTTTTCCAGAACCTCACAGTTCTCTTCTTCCCACTCTCCTCTCCCCCAGGCACTGTACCTGATTGCCACAAATGGGACTCCAGAACTGCAGAACCCAGAGAAACTGTCTCCCATATTCAGAGACTTCCTTAACCTCTGCCTGGAAATGGATGTGGAGAAGAGAGGTGGGGGCAAAGAGCTGCTGCAGGTGATGACCCATCCTATCTATGGCTTCTTTTGTGATTTGCTCTTCTACTCTTGTGTCAACTTGACTGGTTGGATTTGGCTGTATATACTCCATAATTACCCTGTCTGCATGTACTACAATAGAGATGAGCTTCAATGTTAACCCTTTACTCTCTTTCTCCTCCTTCTCTTCTTTTTGTCTAGCATCCCTTCCTGAAGCTGGCAAAACCCCTCTCCAGTCTTACACCTCTAATCTTGGCTGCTAAGGAGGCCATGAAAGGCAACCGTTAACTGAACAAATAGAACAAACAAACAACGCTGTGCCAGATCTGTGCCAACTGTTTAGGTTTTGTGCCAGACAATAGCCTGAGTGACACCACCATGCTCCAGTCTGATAAGCCCTGACAACCCTCACTGTGAAGAAGACCAAAAACATCCAGAACACTACCCACCGCTGGCCATATGAACTCTGATTCTCACTCAAATGTTTCAAGACTTTATTTTGTACAAGAAAACATTGGCGGGGGGTCACGTTGGGGCTTAATTTGTATTTAACATGGAATGAGCATAGCTATCTAGTTACTACTTTTTGGAAGAAATATCACTGCCTTAAATGCAAAACATTGCCCAATGCAGGGGTAGGCAACCCCCTGTTCCAGGAGTGCCTCAGGTACTTTGGGATTTTGTTCCAACTAGGCACCACACATGACCAACTGAGCTAAGTTCAGCGATAGCCTAAGTTCAACACACCTGGTCTTCAGGTCGGTTAAATCAAAAACATGAAGTGTCTGTGGCACTCCAGGACTCGGGTTGCCTACCCCTGGCCTATGTATTGTTGATTGTGTCATGTTTTTTTTCTCCATAATTCTTACTGTCGTTGTAGTTTCCTCTACAGCTAGTTAGTGTCCTCTTAATCATTTTGATACTTGAATTTCATGTGTCCTGACTGATCATGTTATGGGCCTATCATTTAATGAAAACTGTTATTCCACCTGGTGCCTGATGTAATCTTTGGATTATTCTCACATTTGTTATAGGAAAGACATTTCAAAACATTTCCATTATTACAGTGAATGTGGTGATATTGATGATGATATAGGGTTGCCTCATTTGGCAGTCCAACCAGTGATTTCCTCCTGTATCATAAGCCTCTTGGTAGTGGAGGTGCAATTTATGGGCAAATTCAATTGTAGAGTGACGGTTTATTCTTGCTTGTGCCGACTTTCTTTGTTCTTATTAAAAATGGAACTATTGTACTTGTCGAATTCTGTACTTTTTGTCTAATTCAGTGCTGTAGCTAAGAAGATATGGATGTCAGGCCAGGTAGCTTTATAGGCTAGAGAAGGCAATGTATATTTACTGTTTCTTTTTTTCTATTTGAATAACTAACAATCTGACAATTGTCTGCAGATTCTAGTAAATGCAGCTGTTAATTTTGTCCTTATTCTTGATTTATTATCTGTTTACCGTGACTCTTAAATGGAATGGAGATGTGTGAAAGTCACACTGTTAGATGCTATCCAAGAGTGGGCTCAAGGAATGATACTCCATGAGAACATCATTTTGTAGCTATTAAATTTGGATCAAAAGACAGACATTTGTTTTTCATAAAACACCTTATGATTTTGGTTGTCTTAACTCATGCCTGTATATACACTCCCCTCCATATGTATTTGGACAGTGAAGCTAACATTTTTGTCTCTATACTCCAGCGTTTGGGATTTGAGTTCAAATGTTTAATATGGGGCGACAGTAAAAGGTGACATTCTGTATTTGAGGGTTTTACCTTAGAAATGAAAGCACTTTATGTATCTAGTCGTTTACACGCCCCCCCACATGAAGAAGTCAAATAAGTATTTGGACAAATTGATTTCTAAGGTAGTCAAAAGTTTAATATTTGGTCCCATATTCCTTGCACACAATGACTACAAAGTCGTTGGATGCATTTGCAGTTTGTTTTAGTTGTGTTTTGGGTTATAAAATAAAAGCTGACATTCTGTACTGTCACCTAATCAAGGATCTTCAAAATCTAGGGTTATTAGATTTATCCCCGGGCACACAAAGCACTATTGATTAGTCCTACTTTTTAGAAAACTATTTTACCTGGGCTACAACACAGTGCAATGAGGAATGTATTATTATCAAGTGAATACACAGTTATTATACACTGCAGTGATGTAGGCTAATTTGAATAACCACTCACACTTCCTGTTTTGTTTCATGCCAAAGTAACTGCATAGGCCTGATTATCCAACCGTTTGGGTCTATTCTCCACAGCTTAGAAGGTCCAGAAAGGTACATTAGCAGGCCACTCATATGGTGTTGGCCTATTTTTTTCAGGATGTAGCTGGTGTTAAAATAGTAGGCTTCCTATCAGAAAATATGGCTTCTCCTTCCAACTTCCCTCCTGTTAATACTGTAGCCTATCTTCAATTCAGCAAGCTTCAGCTCTCCTCCAATAGTCTAATAGTAGTAGGAGGAGAAGAAGGACGAGGTCGAAATAAGTGTCCAACAAGCTTTAAAAGGAATAGCCATGGCAGCGGAGAGGCCAGGTGCATAATTGCGCAACAGAACAATGAAGACAGACATGCTCGAAGTAGCCTATAGCCTAAGTTAGAAGCGTATGCATATTAGCCCATAATTCATAAGCTTAATGTTAGGCTTAATACTGCGGTGAATATATCCAGTCAATTTACACAGCGAAATAAAAACAAGTTTATCAGATAATGAAATCATAGGTAGTAGCTGCCTATACTGTGCACTCCCAAGACTGCGCTGAGTGCCCTCCCTCCCAGTGCTCAGGTATACAGCTCGAAATGCTACCCAATTGTTGTGTTTTTTTTATGAACAATAAATGTATCCTACCTAGGCTAAAACAACACAATGTAATGAAGAATGTTATTATTGCTGTAAACTGCAGTCAATAGCCTAAGGCATTTGAATGACTGCTCAAAAACATGCATATTAATTTCAAAATAACTGCATCTAGCCTGCTTAATTGGACAACCATTCGGGTCAGTCATGGGTTTTCCCTCTGCAGTTTAGCCTACAAGGTCCAGGCACATTAGCAGGACAGTAATATGGTGTATTTTGTCATGAAGTATCAGCTAACAGAAACATGTTAATGCAGGGATTTGTAGTTTCTGCGTTTGGCTTCCGTGTTTTAATAAAAGTGATTTGAGAATGAGGTGGATAACATGTATTCCTACTACAACAGGTATTACTATACATTCGTCAAATACCGTTTTATGTGTATAGACCTTGCTTTTTTTACAAGTTGTATAAGTAAGCATTGGTGGTTCAGTGGTAGAATTCTCGCCTGCCACGCGGGAGGCCCGGGTTCGATTCCCGGCCAATGCATTGACATGTTTTGCTTCCCTCATCCACTTTATTTTCTTGATTTCCTTATCTCTTTTTGTTGCATGTTTACCCACGCCATTCCCCACTTTTTAAAAATATGTATCATGATTTGAACAACTAAGTTGTTATAGCTAGTAGCTATAGCTATAGTAGCTATATCTAGCTAGTATTGTTGATAATATTATAAAACTCGACAACTTCTTTTTTTTTATTAACAAATATCAACAAACAAAAGAAGAATAGTCACATGCAAACAAGCATACATACAAACTATTTACATTGCCAGGAATCCTAAACAAACAAATCATATTCATTAATAATACAACAAGTTTTAATTGCCTTTTTGTTTTTCATTTTAGTTAAAGTAGTGCCATATTGTTTAAATTAATTTATAAAGCGAAAAAAGATAGGTTTTGAATTAGACCATTTGCATTTGTGAATATGAAATTTACCTAGTATTATTAGCAGTTGAATTAAATATAAATATACTACATCTTTATCCATGTCAGAATTTCTTAAATAAATCATTATATCAAAACCATTAAATAGTACAAGTGGTCCCATTTTTTTTTTGTAACAAAATTCTGTATGTCAATCCAAAAAACAAATGCAAAATGGTCTCCTCCATTCCACAGAAATCACATTTATAGTCAATATTCAGCTTGAATCTTTCCTAAACATGTTTCACAGGATAAATTCTATGTAATATTTTAAATTAAACTTCCTTTACCTTGTTACTGATACAATATTTGTTCTCAATTTTCCATGCTTTCCCCTCATTGTATATCACCATAGATATTTGACCAAAAGAACCTTGCTGAGGGAATTGTATCACAAACAATATTCCTAATCTGTTTGTTACTACATTTATCTTTGATGTTAATATTGCCAATGAATATATTTTCATGTAAATCTATGTTACTTACATCAACCACAGAGGAATTTAAAAGAGATACAACCCCCCTTGGAATCGCATCAAAAACAATTGCATATTCTTTTGGGGTTATTGGAATTTTAAATTTATCAAGAAATTCCCCATATGAGAGTAGATATCCATCCTCATTCAGTAACTGACCAACCAAAAGAATCTTATTCTTAAACCAGTTATGAAAAAAAATGATACTTATTTTTAAATCGTATATCTTTGTTGTTCTATATAAAGTATCTGTGAGGAGAGAAATTGTGTTTATACGCTAACATCCAAGCTAAAATTGCCTGCTTATGGAATTTGGCCACCTTTACTGGGATTTTATCAACATCAAAATTACATTGAAGCAAAAATTCTAAACCACCAACAGAGTCAAATAAATACTTAGGGAAGACATTCCAAATACTGTTCTTAACATACTTTAGAATCCAATTTATTTTAAAAGTATTATTTAGATTATTGAAATCTAAAACCTCAAGACCTTGTTCTTGGGTATTAGTGAGAATATATTTTCGTAGATAGTGAGGCTTGTTCCTCCAAATAAAATGATAAAGAAGCTTTTCTAAGTCCTTTACAATTTTAGGGGGTAAGTTAAGCGATAACGAGACATAAAACGATCTGGATAATCCTTCAGCTTTGGACAATAAAACCCGACCGTATAATGAAATATCTCTCATCAAACAGAGGTTCAATTTCTTCTTTGTTTTCTCAATAATGGGGTTAAAGTTCAATTCACTCCTTTGTTTTTCATCCTTGCATATAACAATTCCAAGATAAGTAACCTTATCGTTAATTGGGATACCATATACTTCCTGTAAAACACAATCCTTGAGTGGAAATAAGACTGACTTACTGATATACATTTTCAAACCCGAAACGAAGGAAAAGTCTTCAATACAGGAAACTGCTTTAGAAACCTCATTCCTGTCTCTTAAAAATATGGTGGTATCATCAGCCAGTTGACATAGTTTAAATTCATTGCCAAGTGCTGAAACATCTTGAAAATTCCCTTTCTTGATATGAAGAGCCATAATTTGAGTAACCAATAAAAATAAAAAATGGACTAATTGGGCAGCCCTGCCTAATGCCACGGCCAATATCAAATCTTTGGGATGTCCCGTGAGCTAATTTTATAGAGCTAGTACAACCATAATATAAAGTTTGGATTGCTTTTAAAAAAAAAAGGTCAGCAAACCCCAACAAACGTATTGCGTTGAACATAAACTCATGTTCTACAGTGTCAAAAGCTTTATAAAAATCAACAAACATAAGAAAACTATCATCAAGGATGTGGTCATTCTAGCCAATCATATTTAAGATCAACCTGATGTTATTACTAATGTGCCGACCATGCATAAAACCAGATTGTTCTTCATCAACTATATGATGCAAGCCTTGTTTCAACCTCTTATCAAATACAAGGGCAGATAATTTCCCATCATTATTCAACAGGCTAATGGGTCTCCAGTTGTCTATATAAAGAGTATCCTTATTAGGTTTGGGAATCAAAGTAATTACACCTTGCTTTAAGGAAGCCGGTAACTCCCCTTTTTCTATTGATTCTTGAAACATAGCAAGAATGAAAGGAATCAATTTATCATTGAATGCTTTATAAAACTCGGTTATTAAACCATAATTTCCAGGGGACCTATTGTCCTTAAGGCTTTTAATACAGTCTTTTATCTCAATTTCAGATAACTCATCATCACAAAAATCACTGAAATCACTATCTATCTTCTTAGCAATGTTTTCTACATTGTCTAAGAAAAGATCCATATTGGAAATTGACTGGACTGATGTATACAGATTCTGATAAAACTGGGCAACATGCTGATAGATTTCTTTTGGATTTTCATTGGGAGTATTATTAATCATTAATTTACATATGGAAGTCTTTTTGCCTGCCCTTTTTTCTAAATTAAAGAAATATTTTGTATTTTTCTCTCCCTCTTCCATCCATTTTCGTCTTGATCTTACAAACGCTCCCCGGGCCTTTTCCTCGTAGATACAGTCTAACTGCATTTGCAATGATGATAGCTCTAGTAATTCCTGATGATTTAGTTCATTTTTTTTAGTATAATCCATTATTTCCTTTATGATGTCATATTCTTTCTCTCTCTTGGCATGAGCAATTTCTTTCCCCATTGAAATAGCCAAAAGCCTTATATCAAATTTCATTAGCTCCCAGTAACTTCCAAACGTATTCATAACACAGGCACAATTCCAGTATTTATCAATAATTCCTGCTACTTCCTTCTTAAATACTTCATTCTCTAGTAAAGTCTTGTTAATTTTCCAGTAACCTTAACTAACTTTTTTGTTGACAAACCATGCATATTTATCTTTATTGAGATCCCTTTGAGTACTGTTAAAAATCGATGGTTCAATTGAGACTGTATCAACCTTGTCAGCGATATCTTCAGATATCAGCCAGAAATCAAAACGGGATTGTATAGATAAATCTTTGGTACTCCATGTAAACATAATCTTATCTGGGTTCTTATGTCTCCAAATATCCAGAACACCTAACCTTAGACATATATTCCTTATCTCACAAACAGAATTGCTATCCTTAGGAGGCCATCTATCTAGATTATCATGTAATACTGTATTAGAATCTCCACCCCATATTACTTTGGCCAATGGAAATGTAGACATCATTTTACTTATTTTCCTCTCAATGTCTCTAAATAAAATGCAGTTACTTGACTTGTTATTGCAAGCATAAATATTTACAACAATGAATTGAACGTGGTTGACATCTACCAATAGTATAATCCATCTCCCTGTATTATCTGCTTCATGACTCAATATATGAAGAATATTACATTTGTATACGTTCACATGGATCGGGTTCTCACAAAAATAAAAGTTCTTACAAGTTGCAAAAAAACAGTCCTTTGCACCACGCAAGTTCAATTGCAAAAGACTTTGAGAGTTATGATCCATGCAGTGATGCCGAAAAAAATGACTCGGTATCCCCCTTACCCCCGTCACTGTCCATTTCTTGTTTTTAAACGATGAGAGAAGTGCTACACCTGGTGGAGAGAGATTGTAAGACAGAAATAGTTGCTTTATGCGTGCTGCACATTACATTTACATTTAAGTCATTTAGCAGACGCTCTTATCCAGCGCGACTTACAAATTGGTGCATTCACCTTATGATATCCAGTGGAACAACCACTTTACAATAGTGCATCTAAATCTTTTAGGGGGGGGGGGATTAGAAGGATTACTTTATCCTATCCTAGGTATTCCTTAAAGAGGTGGGGTTTCAGGTGTCTCCGGAAGGTACGTTACGGCATGACACGTCATGATGTAACGGAGGGTCAGTTTTTTCAACTTTTCTCCAATACTATAGAGCCATTACCATGTCGATCAACGCTTGAATAGAAACGTAGTTCACACCCCAGATTCGACGAGCCAAACCCAATGAATATCGTTGGTCACGAATGTTTGTTTGATCTTGAACAGAACTTACAACATCAATCAACATGCCTCAATCAAAAATTTACAGAAAAGAGTGGGAGTCTGTACCTGAACAAATGTCAAATCATTTTTTGCCGAGATGGCCAGTCAATTTGAGCAACGTTTATTGTGTATTCTACGTAATGACACAGTTTTACGTTATGACATCACAGCGTCATTTAGCAACTTTTAGCAACAAATCAACCTGCCTCGAGCAATTTACCCTGAAAATGAGTTGGTAACACTGCCATTAGTTTTCTTTGCAGCCTCGTTTGAATGTCGCGGTTGCGCACATTTGTACGGAATGTGGTGAGTTTACGTTATATATATATATACATACAATTGCAAATAACATTGTACCATAGATTGGTAAAACGAATAGCTATCAAGCAAACAGTAAGTGTTAGAGCGAGTTTCCCTGCCATAAAAAAATATATATAAAAAAGTTCTCACACAAACAATGCTCTTTCCTCAAGAAATATAACGTTTTATCAGATGCAAATAAAACTCTGACCTGCACAACTCACTTGATAAATCCAACAGTCCACAAGCTAGGCTTCAGCGTGAATTTCCCTTCCACAAAAGCCTTGGCTCCCGCAAAGTATGCACTTTTCCCTTCCTTCCTTCCTTCCTTGCTCTCTCAATCATCGGCCACAGACGATTCCGAGCTTCTTTGTCAAATACTGTCAGATCCTCCTTGAACCTCAGGTTGTTGTTCTTTAAATAGTAATTTTTCTTAGCACTTTTCCATGTCATATCCCTCGCTGTCCTGGAGATTAATCTCATGATCACTGGACGTGGTGGCTGGTTGTTTCCCCCCATCTCTCAGCCTACACAGGCGGTGCACTACATCCAGAGAACCTGCAACATTTCACTCCTGCAAATGTCCTTCACTCTTGCTTTGATGTTCTCGTCAGATTTTTCTGCTATTCCATAAATTCGAAGATTCCATCTCCGACCATACCGGTCATTCTCGTTTACCTTGGACTCCATTTCAGCGAGTTTCCTCTCCTGCTTTGCAACCTGAATTTTCAATGTTGCGTTCTGCTGCTTCAGTTTTTACTTTATCAGCACTGAAATCAATCGATTTCTTCAGGTTAACGATACTGACAGTGTTCTTTTTCACCAAATCCATGATGTCATCTGCGCTCTCTGATTTTTATCCGTGAGGATGCGGGCGATGTTGTCCTGTAGCTGGCTTTGGATGGTTCTTCACAGCTTCTTTGGAAGTTGCTCCTTGGTTGGGGTATTCAGGTATTTATTTATTTATTTATTTTTCACCTTTATTTAACCAGGTAAACGAGTTGAGAACAAGTTCTCATTTACAATTGGGACCTGGCCAAGATAAAGCAAAGCAGTTTGACACATACAACAACACAGAGTTACACATGGAGTAAAACAAACATAGTCAATAATACAGTAGAAAAATAAGTCTATATACAATGTGAGCAAATGAGGTGAGATAAGGGAGGTAAAGGCAAAAAAAAGGCCATGGTGGCGAAGTACATACAATATAGCAAGAAAAATACTGGAATGGTAGATTTGCAGTGTAGGAAAGTGCAAAGTAGAAATAGAAATAATGGGGTGCAAAGGAGCTAAATAAATAAATAAATACAGTAGGGGAAGAGGTAGTAGTTTGGGCTAAATTATAGATGGGCTATGTACAGGTGCAGTAATCTGTGAGCTGCTCTGACAGCTGGTGCTTAAAGCTAGTGAGGGAGATAAGTGTTTCCAGTTTCAGAGATTTTTGTAGTTCGTTCCAGTCATTGGCAGCAGAGAACTGGAAGGAGAGGCGGCCGAAGGAGGAATTGGCTTTGGGGGTGACCAGTTGAGATATACCTGCTGGAGCGCGTGCTACATGTGGGTGCTGCTATGGTGACCAGCGAGCTGAGATAAGGGGGGACTTTACATAGCAGGGTCTTGTAGATGACCTGGAGCCAGTGGGTTTGGCGACGAGTATGAAGCGAGGGCCAGCCAACGAGAGCATACAGGTCGCAGTGGTGGGTAGTATATGGGGCTTTGGTGACAAAACGGATGGCACTGTGATAGACTGCATTCAATTTTTTGAGTAGGGTATTGGAGGCTATTTTGTAAATGACATCACCGAAGTCGAGAATCGGTAGGATGGTCAGTTTTACGAGGGTATGTTTGGCAGCATGAGTGAAGGATGCTTTGTTGCGCAATAGGAAGCCAATTCTAGATTTAACTTTGGATTGGAGATGTTAGATGTGAGTCTGGAAGGAGAGTTTACAGTCTAACCAGACACCTAGAATATGTGGATAACTACAAATACCTAAGTCAGAACCATCCAGAGTAGGGATGCTGGACGGGCGGGCAGGTGCAGGCAGCGATCGGTTGAAGAGCATGCATTTCGTTTTACTTGTATTTAAGAGCAGTTGGAGGCCACGGAAGGAGAGTTGTATGTCATTGAAGCTCATCTGGAGGGTTGTTAACACAGTGTCCAAAGTAGGGCCAGAAGTATACAGAATGGTGTCGTCTGCGTAGAGGTGGATCAGAGACTCACCAGCAGCAAGATCAACATCATTGATGTATACAGAGAAGAGAGTCAGCCCAAGAATCGAACCCTGTGGCACCCCCATAGAGACTACCGGAGGTTCGGACAACAGGCCCTCCGATTTGACACACTGAACTCTATCAGAGAAGTAGTTGGTGAATCAGGCGAGGCAATCATTTGAGAAACCAAGACTATTGAGTCTGCCGATGATGATGTGGTGATTGACAGAGTCGAAAGCCTTGGCCAGGTCAATGAATACGGCTGAACAGTATTGTTTCTTATCGATGGCGGTTAAGATATCGTTTAGGACCTTGAGCGTGGCTGAGGTGCACCCATGACCAGCTCTGAAACCAGATTGCATAGCGGCGAAGGTGCGGTGGGATTCGAAATGGTTGGTAATCTGTTTGTTGACTTGGCTTTTGATGATCTTAGAAAGGCAGGGTAGGATAGATATAGGTCTGTAGCAGTTTGGGTCAAGAGTGTCCCCCCCTTTGAAGATGGGGATGACCGCAGCTGCTTTCCAATCTTTGGGAATCTCAGACGACACGAAAGAGAGGTTGAACAGGCTAGTAATAGGGGTTGCAACAATTTCGGCAGATAATTTGAGAAAGAAAGGGTTTGTCTAGCCCGGCTGATTGGGAGGGGTCCAGATTTTGCAGCTCTTTCAAAACATCAGCTGACTGGATTTGGGAGAAGGAGAAATGGGGAAGGCTTGGGCGAGTTGCTGTGGGGGGTGCAGTGCTGTTGACCGGGGTAGGGGTAGCCAGGTGGAAAGCATGGCCAGCCGAAGAAAAATACTTATTGAAATTCTCAATTATAGGGGATTTATCGGTGGTGACAGAGTTTCCTATCCTCAGTGCAGTGGGCAGCTGGGAGGAGGTGCTCTTATTCTCCATGGACTTTACATTGTCCCAGAACTTTTTTGAGTTTGTGTTGCAGGAAGCAAATTTCTGCTTGAAAAAGCTAGCCTTGGCTTTTCTAACTGCCTGTGTATATTGGTTTCTAACTTCCCTGAAAAGTTGCATATCACGGGGGCTGTTCGATGCTAATGCAGTACGCCACAGGGTGTTTTTGTGCTGGTCAAGGGAAGTCAAGTCTGGAGTGAACCAAGGGCTATATCTGTTCTTAGTTTAAAAAAATTTGAAAGGGGCATGCTTATTTAAGATGGTGAGGAGAGCACTTTTAAAGAACAACCAGGCATCCTGAGTCGTGTTGTACAAAAACTGGCGATAGCTTTTCAAGCTAAAGGATAGCTGAACTGGCTAACCTCTGGCTAGCTTCTGTTGTGGATTTCAGATTTGAGGTGAATAATAGTTTTTTTTTAAAACAATTGGTGAGGCGGGTTGCAGGAGAGTGTTTTGAAGTTGAGTTTTTAGAAGAAGAAAAAAATATATACATAAAAAGATATGCGAAGAAAATATGTAAATATATATATATATATATATACACGGGACACGACAAGACGAGGACAAAGGACGTCTGAGTGCTATGCCATCTTGGATGGACAAATGTAAGAATCACATTCACCCCCTTTTTTACACTGCAAGCATATGAGTGAGTTTCAACAATGCCTCTTTTCTCCTTGGAAGTTTCAACATCCATTATCTCAGCAACAGTTTGGTCATGTCCAGATTCCATGCTACTAGCTATGAAGACGTTAGCCTGCTAACTTAAACACGCTGAAACTTTTCGATAGCTAGCTTGTTCGTTGGAAATCGTCAACTATATTTCAATGGTTTGATTAATTAGAAAATTATTCAAAATAGCTATATTGCATGGTTATATATCATTAAAAAAACTGCAGTTGCAATTAGTCTAAAACTATAAACTTTGTGAGAAAACCCTAAAATTGTTCCTCAGCTAGAAATGTAACACCCTCTCATTCCGCCATCTTGAGTGCCCCCCTAAAACTCAACAACTGATAAAGCCAGTTCTTTCCCTTCTGACTTAAACAAAAATATGGCGTGCTGAAACACAGTTAGCTATGTCCTACAACTTGTTGGCAATATGTTAGCTAACCTAGCTAAAAATCACATTTTGTAATCTCTTTGCTAAAATGTTCAGACAGTGCCAGTAGAAAGCTACTTTAGTTCAAGTTGTAAACTATCACCTGCAGACAATTTCGGGACAGTTTTATAAAACACATTGTGTTTGCAAATCTTCAGTCCTCGTTAGTATAGTGGTCAGTATCCCCGCCTGTCACGCGGGAGACCGGGGTTCAATTCCCCGACGGGGAGGAAAATATTTTAATTAACTCCATTCACCTTTGTAACTGAGATACCTGAAACGTCACCATTTTACTGGGATAGACATATTGGTTATAATGGGCAAGATAATATTGGGTATGGGAATTCATTATCGTTCTTCTGACAAAGGTAGGTAGAATAGGACCATAAATGATCATGCATGATATGCTGTCACACACACACACACACACACACACAGGCTGAAATAAATCATTCTTTCTACTATTTATTCTGACATTTCACGTTCTTAAAATAAAGTGGTGATCCTAAGTGACCT
The DNA here is from genome assembly GCF_901001165.1 of Salmo trutta. Taxonomy (NCBI): domain Eukaryota; kingdom Metazoa; phylum Chordata; class Actinopteri; order Salmoniformes; family Salmonidae; genus Salmo; species Salmo trutta. The sequence continues at coordinate 50,606,077 of NC_042960.1, read as the reverse complement.
AAGACAGGGAATTTTTACTAGGATTAAATGTCAGGAATTGTGAAAAACTGAGTTTAAATGTGTTTGGCAAATGTGTATGTAAACTTCCGACTTCAACTGTATTTGGACAGTGAAGCTAACATTTTTGTCTCTATACTCCAGCATTTGGAATTTGAGTTCAAATGTTTTAAATGGGGCGACAGTACAGAATGTCACCCTTTATTTGAGTGTTTTACCTTAGAAATGAAAGCACTTTATGTATCTAGTTGTCCCCATGCCTCCCACGTGAGGAAGTCATAAGTATTTGGACAAATTCATTCATAGTGTATCAAGGTATTCAAAAATGTAGTGTTTGGTCCCATAGTCCTTGCACACAATGACTACATCAAGCTCTACAAACTCGTTGGATGCATTTTCAGTTTGTTGTTATAAAATAAACTCTGACTTTCTGTACTGTCACCTAATCAAGGGTCTTCAAAATCTAGGGTTATTTACTCGATTGAAAATCTTACAGAATGAATTATAGTGCGTGTGTACAGAGCTCTTCTACCAGCAGGAGCTTGGCACAGCTACAGGACCTGTAGTGAGCGGGTAAGGTCTGCCACAACCTGGCACACACACACACACTCTTGATCTATAAAACCTTAAAATGAGAATGTCCTGACCTTACCAAGTACATAGAGAAATATCTTTGATTTGTTTAGAAAATGAACGACGAGCTACTATATTTTTTTTTTTTTTGGCTGTGCAAAATCCAATTGTCCAATTAGAAGCATTGATCATATGATGTCATAGACAATAGGTCAAGTTGACCTACTCACCAAAATGGTCATGACTGCAGTGTTTAAAATATATGCATGGAAATTACAGTTCTTTGAATTTCTAATAAGAAAATAATTTGAAACGCAATCGATTCCTGCAGCATGCGGTTTTCAGGAACATTATCAAGAAGAGGCACATGCACCTTCACCAGAAATATGGCGTACCGTCATTTGACCCTTGGTGAGTTGCAAATAAATTACATCTATAATTGATACAGAAATTATATCTTTACTCCAAGCAAAGTCCATGTACGTTTTTGAAATGTTTGGTTTTAGAAAATGTCCATCCATCCATCCATCCGTCATTGACTTTGTGTGGACATTGCTCGTGTTCTGAGGCCTAGTGTGGCCAGGTGCATACTCACTTAGGCCTGAGATATAGCCTACGAATGGGCACATTGATTTTGACTGTGTTTTATAACAATGTAGCTACTGATGGTCTCGGATAATGGATTAGGTCAACAAGATATCAATAGATTAATACGTATTATCATTTGACCGATACATTATTTTATAACATTTGCTACTATACATACATACATGGAAAACCGTATCATAGATCTTGCTTTTTCTATGAAGAAATAAGCATTGGTGGTTCAGTGGTAGAATTCTCGCCTGCCACGCGGGAGGCCCGGGTTCGATTCCCGGCCAATGCATTGATATGTTTTGCTTCCCTCATCCACTTTATTTTCTTCATTTCCTTATCTGTTCTTCACTCTTTTTGTAGCGGAAGCATTCATATATAAATTATCCCCATAGTCTAGTAAAGGCATAAATGTAGCTGATACTAGCCTCCTTCTGGCTTCAAAAGAAAAACAAGCCTTATTCCTAAAATAAAATCCTAATTTCAGCTTCAATTTTTTTGTAAGTTGTTGAATATGCATTTTAAAAGAGAGGCCATCATCAATCAAAATTCCAAGATATTTATATGAGGTTACAACCTCAATCTCCTTGCCCTGACAGGTAGTAATAGGTGAAAGGTTCAGAGGTCTATTTCTTGCTTTAGAGCAGAGGGGGGTCTATAACAGCCAATCACAGTTATAGAAAGACCCTTTGAAACCTCAATATTCAAAGCAAGAAATTCCAACTGTTTACAAATAGTTTCAGACTTTGCCACACTTACAGGGAATTTCGTTTTTACATATATAGCCACACCCCCAATATGTTAGCTAACCTAGCTAAAAATCACATTTTGTAATCTCTTTGCTAAAATGTTCAGACTGTGCCAGTAAAAAGCTACTTTAATTGAAGTTGTAAACTGTAGCACATGCAAACAATTTCGGGCCAGTTTTATAAAACACATTGTGTTTGCAAATCTTCAGTCCTCGTTAGTATAGTGGTCAGTATCCCCGCCTGTCACGCGGGAGACCGGGGTTCAATTCCCCGACGGGGAGGAAAATATTTTAATTAACTCTTTTCACCGTTGATTTGTAACTGAGATACCTGAAACGTCACCATTTTGCTAGGATAGACATATTGGTTATCATGGGGAAGATAATATTGGGTAGGGGAATTCATTATCGTTTTTCTGACAAAGGTAGGTAGAATATGATCATAAAAGATCATGCATGATATGCTGTCAAACAGTGTATGCGTGTGTATACACACACACACACACACACACACACACACACACACACACACACACACACACACACACACACAGCAAAAAAAGAAATGCCCTTTTTCAGGACCCTTTCTTTCAAAGATAATTAGTAAAAATCCAAATAACTTCACTTGTAAATTGTTTAAACACTGTTTCCCATGCTTGTTCAACGAACCATAAACAATTAATTAACATGCACCTAGCTTTCTCATCATGCAATTGCTACCAAGATTCATTCCTTAAAATGTTCAATCCAACAAAACAAGGGATGGATAGCTACAGTTGCGCCTACCCCAAGATACTTTGTGGCCATTTAGTGTCACTGTCAAAAGCGGATTGTTGATTTTACTGGCTAGGCCAAGTTGTTTCTTCATGCCACACAATGAGACTTATGTTTTAGTCTCGATGGCAACACAATCTTTGGTCCAGTTTGCTTTGAGAAAGTGTGTATAGGTGGTCATTTTCCTGTTAATTTGATATGCAAGAAATTATATTTCTAGAATCAGCTCTGCACGTGTCGGCCGTCTGTGCCCACGTGTTTTGTGGCCTAGACCGAGGTTGTGTGCCAGCTGGAATCACCAGGCAGGCTCATATTTCGGACTAAAATAATGTATAGTTCAAATGATAATACATATTAATCTATTGATATCTTGTTGACCTAATCCATTATCTGAGACCATCAGTAGCTACACTGTTATAAAACACACAGTCAAAATCAATGTGCCCATTCGTAGGCTATATCTCAGGCCTAAGTGAGTATGCACCTGGCCACACTAGGCCTCAGAACACGAGCAATGTCCACACAAAGTCAATGACGGATGGATGGATGGACATTTTCTAAAACCAAACATTTCAAAAACGTACATGGACTTTGCTTGGAGTAAAGATATCATTCCTGTATCAATTATAGATATAATATATTTGCAACTCACCAAGGGTCAAATAATAAAAAATAAAAAAAAATTGTCCAAGACTCCAGTCACCCAAGTCATAGACTGTTCTCTCTGCTACCGCACGGCAAGTGGTCACGCTTACTGACAAGTTGTGCCTGCTTTGCGTGGTGTATTGTTGTCTCTGCATTCTTGCCCTTTGTGCTGTTGTAACATGTTTTGTGCTGCTACCATTTGTTGTCATGTTGTGTTGCTATCAAGGTGTGTTGTAATGTGTTTTTTTTTTTTTTATCCCAGCCCCGTCCCCACAGGAGTCCTTTTGCCTTTTGGTAGGCCCTCATTGTAAATAAGAATTTGCTCTTAAATGAGTTGCCTTGTTAAATAAAGGTTAAATAAATAAAAATAAAAGTGGTACTGGAGCACCAAGTCTAGGACCAAATGGCTCCTTCACAGCTTCTACCCCCAAGTCATAAGACTGCTGAACAATTAATCAAATGGCCACACAGACTATTTACATTGACACCCCCCTCCCCATCTATAAATAGTCACTTTCCCCCTACTTTCATGTACAAATGACCTCGACTAACCTGTACCCCCGCACGCTGAATCGGTACCGGTACCCCCTGTATATAGCCTCATTATTATTGTTTTATTTTGTTACTTTCTATTATTTTTTACTTTAGTTTATTTGGTAAATATTTTCTTAACTCTTTCTTGAGAGTTGGTTGGTTAAGGGCTTGTAAGTAAGCATTTCACAGTAAGGTCTACACCAAACACTTCAGATGGTGAAACCAATGGCAGACAGAGAGACAGAGCAATGAGAGAGCGAGGGGATGAAGGAACAACAGTCAACATTTCCACATAAAATAAAGGCTCTAAATGTGAACAACACACAAGTTACACAGGCTTACAGTTTTCAAACACTTTCCTCATTTCTGTATCTAGTCTCTGCCGCACTTTGCACATCTTTCCACAACTCTCAAGGTCTCTTTCCTTTTACTTATTCTCCTCAATCCATCCATCCCCGGTCAGTCGACCAATGACAACCCTTAATTCCCCTTTACCTTCTGTCCGGTGGCGACGTCAATGGCTGTGAACACTGTCCCTGAAGCCCTGTGTGGAGACGATGGTTACATATTTTTAATAACTTGGACACACACACACACATACACACACCCTCTTCTCATGCACAAATACACCCCAATTACCACCTTCAAATGAACTTACCCCGTCCAATGTTTTCATATGTTGTGTACTTCTTTTTGGGATCTCCAATGCTGACAATAGTTCCTGTGGGCAAAGATAAAGTTATACAGACAGATAAATTATCCTAACAAGAGGGTTATATTAATAACTACCAGTAAAATTGTCACGTTGCTATTGTAAGAAATGTAGTGTGTTTACTCAGTTTGTCCATGATCTCGTCGTCTGATATCTTGCCCTTCTTCTGTCTGTCTAGAGCCTTGGAGGCTGGGTCTCCATCTGCACGCGTGGCAGGAGCAGGGATGGGTTTTGAAGTAATCACAAAAAAAACAGGCCTTATTTTAGGGTATTTTTCACCCTGCCAGCTCCTATTAGTTCTATTGAGCACCGTGGCACCAACTCGCCTTCCGAACATTCTATTCCCAGCTTGTTGTTCGACGTCACAATGCCTGCTTTGTTATTGTTGGCAATGGAGACCTGCCCACGTTGTTTGTAGTTAAAATGTAAACAAAAACATTTCTCATGGAACTCAGAGGTCGTCCCATTGTTTCCTATTGGGAAATATAGGTATGTCTGTCTATTTGGCCAAATATCTCGCAATGTGTATGTAGATTTTTTTTTACATTTGATACCATTTTAAATCATGAGAATCTCCTCTAATTATGTAAGGCTGGGCAGTGTATTCCGTTGTCATCAAGCTCTAGACCAGAGATGGTCCAAAGCTGAAATTTTTTTCCTACTTCCTCGTTATGCAGACGTAGGCACACTTGGCATCATCAAGGTGTGGATGTTTACTTTCTACACAAGTTGTTATTTTTCAGTTTCGTCCTAAGAACAGATTGTAGAGGTAAAACAAAAAGGGATTCATTTTTTGGTGCCATTTAAGCTAAATGGAATTCTAAGCGTTACTCTAGTCAAAACAGGCTCTGCGAATGTTCGATTCCATTAATTTGCTATGGGCTCACGCTAGTGTTCCAGCTTAGCCAACGTTCTTTTGCCATTTTCAGCCTTGGGTGAATTTTGACTCGTTCTATTGTCCAGCCTAGTATTATATTATTTTAATTTGCAACAGTAAGTTGAGACCCTGACTGAGGGAATTGATCTGAGTGCATTCAAAGCCCACCAGTTGCCTATCTCTGCGTTATACTATGCTATTATATTCCATATTGTTATGTAGAATACAACCATAACCATGTGATCTTGCAGTCATTGATTCAGCTTTGATCTAACATGCGCAGAAGCGTCAGGGCCTTTAGCTGTCGGTAAGATGGTCCAGAAATTTGGATCCACAGCCACTCCGTCATAAAAATAGGACAGCTGACCCATGCTTAAGAGCAGTGGTTCCCAACCAGAGGTACTAGGACCCCAGGTACTATCCACCAGGGGTACTTGAGAAGACTCATGAAACCATAGGCCTATTGGTAAAATGCACGAGGGGGTACTTCAGGGGTACTCCGGGCAGAATAAAATTCAGTTGGTGGTACAGTAACCAAAAAAGGTTGGGAACCACTGTTTTAGAGCCCCTGCCAGTGCACCATCTCTATGGACTCGTGTCTCACCTTTCTCTGCTCCTGAGAAAATCTAGATGATCTTGTTACAGGGTTTCCTTTCCTCTGGAACCGAGGGCAGGGGCTTGGAGCTGTGATTGGCTGAAAGCGGGTCCTTGCTGGAGCCTGTGCTGAAGATGGTGCTGCTCATTCTAAACGGGGAGGCCGTGGGCTTGTCCTCAGGATCCCCGTTATCACACATGGCCACAGGGAGCGGGAAGGTTAGAAAGAGGTTAACAAAGGGACAGACAGGAGGAAAGAGAGCGCTAATGTGGAGAATAGAGGTGTGTGCCGAGAGATCAGGAATGGCAATCAGAATAGGAGAGCACGGAGTGATATCTGCGAGAAATAGAGACATGATCAGCTTAACCACACAAATGACAGGTGAACAAGAGCACATGCACATTGCAAAACATATTAGGTGGTATTTGCTTTTGAAGAGGCCAGTCCAGTTTTATGGTTGTAAACCTGTTCATTTTTATCTTGAGGTGAAACTGACTTTACACAGCAGAGGAGCACCTTTATCTAGACAGGAAGATTTCTGTCAGAACTCATTTTCTCTCTGGCATGTATTCAGCATTCCACTATGACTATGCAGAGATATGAACTTAGATCAGATTTCCTATATTATCATAGCACACATTGTCATTCATCCTCGAAACATAGGCATACAGTAGCAGTAAAGTTTGGACACTCATTCACTCATTCAAGGGTTTTCCTTTATTTTACTATTTTCTACATTGTAGAATAATAGTGAAGACCAAAATTATGAACACATATGGAATCATGATGTAACCAAACAAAGTGATAAACAAATCAAAATATGTTTTATATTTGAGATTCTTCAAAGTAGCCACCCTTTGCCTTGATGACAGCTTTGCATACTCTTGGCATTCTCTCAACCAGCTTCATGAGGAATGCTTTTCCAACAGTCTTGAAGGAGTTCCCACATATGCTGAGCACTTGTTGGAAAAGCAGCCAACTCATCCCATACCATCTCGATTGGGTTGAGGTCGGGTGATTGTGGAGGCCAGGTCATCTGATGCAGCACTCCATCACTTGAATGAGTAGGTGTGTACAAACTTTTGAATGGTAAATACATTTTTTTTATATATAAGTATATAAACTCAGCAAAAAAAGAAATGTCCTCACTGTCAAATGTGTTTATTTTCAGCAAACTTAACATGTGTAAATATGTTACATTTGTGGGGGTTGTGCTTACGTTAAATTTGTGGGGGTTGTGCTTACGTTCTGCTGCCTGCAACATCCTCCAGCATGACCGGTTTGGTGGGTCAGTCATGGTGTGGGGTGGCATTTCTTTGGGGGGCCGCACAGCCCTCTATGTGCTCGCCAGAGGTAGCCTGACAGCCATTAGGTACCGAGATGAGATCCTCAGACCCCTTGTGAGACCATATGCTGGTGCGGTTGGCCCTGGGTTCCTCCTAATGCAAGACAATGCTAGACCTCATGTGGCTGGAGTGTGTCAGCAGTTCCTGCAAGAGGAAGGCATTGATGCTATGGACTGGCCCGCCCGTTCCCCAGACCTAAATCCAATTGAGCACATCTGGGACATCATGTCTCGCTCCATCCACCAACGCCACGTTGCACCACAGACTGTCCAGGAGTTGGCGGATGCTTTAGTCCAGGTCTGGGAGGAGATCCCTCAGGAGACCATCCGCCACCTCATCAGGAGCATGCCCAGGCGTTGTAGGGAGGTCATACAGGCACGTGGAGGCCACACACACTACTGAGCCTCATTTTGACTTGTTTTAAGGACATTACATCAAAGTTGGATCAGCCTGTAGTGTGGTTTTCCACTTTAATTTTGAGTGTGACTCCAAATCCAGACCTCCATGGGTTGATAAATTGGATTTCCATTGATTATTTTTGTGTGATTTTGTTGTCAGCACATTCAACTATGTAAAGAAAAAAGTATTTAATAAGATTATTTATTTCATTCAGATCTAGGATGTGTTGTTTAAGTGTTCCCTTTATTTTTTTGAGCAGTATGTATATATATATATATGTATATATATATATTTTTATATGTGTATATATATATATATGTGTGTGTATGTATAAGCATTGGTGGTTCAGTGGTAGAATTCTCGCCTGCCACGCGGGAGGCCCGGGTTCGATTCCCGGCCAATGCAATAACATGTTTTGTTTTATCGGTTCTTCACTCTTTTGTAGAATGTTTACCCACTCCAATCCCCGCTTTTTAAAACATGTATCATGATTTGTCCAACTAAGGGTAGCTAGTATTGTTGATACTACTATGAAACTCGACAACTGATAAAGCCAGGTCTTTCCCTTCTGACCTAAACAAAAATATGGCGTGTTGAACTTTCCCTTCTGACCTAAACAAAAATATGGCGTGTTGAAACATAGTTAGCTATGTCTTCCCACTTGTAGGCAATATGTTAGCTAACCTAGCTAAAAATCACATTTCGCAACCTCTTTGCTAAAATTTTCAGACTGTGCTAGGAAAAAGTTACTTGAGATACAATGAAAGACTGTATCGCATGCAGACAATATTTTCAGGCCAGTTTTATAAAAAACATGGTTTAAATTATTTTAGTCCTCGTTAGTATAGTGGTCAGTATCCCCGCCTGTCACGCGGGAGACCGGGGTTCAATTCCCCGACGGGGAGGAAGATGTTTTCTTTACTCCTTTCACTGTTGATTTGTAACTGAGACCTGAAATATCATCATTTAACTGGGATAGACATTTGTGTACATTATCCTCTTAAGGATCGTACCATTTATTTACAATTTTCACCTAAAATGACATCTAACCGACTAGCTCAGGACCTGAAGCAAGGATATGCATATTATTGATATCATTTGAAAGGAAACACTTTGAAGTTTGTGGCAATGTGAAATTAATGTAGGATAATAAAACACTTCAGATCTGGTAAAAGACAAAAAAATGCATGTCTTTGTATTATCTTCTTCCCATCTTTGAAATGCAAAAGAGGCCATACTTTCAGATTGGAGTCTAGTTGTAATTTAGATGTTGGCCACCAGATGGCAGCAGTGTGTGCACATTTTCAGACTGGGCCAGTGAAGATTTACATTATTGCACAAATCTGCCAGGATTTTCCCCAAATGTGCCGCTTTGGTCAATTGATACATTTTAAAGTACATAACTATAGAGAACATACAGAAATGCCATGGTAATTACATTTACATTTAAGTCATTTAGCAGACGCTCTTATCCAGAGCGACTTACAAATTGGTGCATTCACCTTATGATATCCAGTGGAACAACCACTTTACACGCGGGGTGGCGTGAGAGAATTTGGGAAGGTTGAACACCAGACGGGCTGCGGCGTTCTGGATGAGTTGTAGGGGTTTAATGGCACAGGCAGGGAGCCCAGCCTGTGGATTGAGATTAAGAGTGAAGAGTGATAGTTGAGCACTTTTTGGAACATTATTCAATTCAAATTTGTGTCAGGAAAAAATGTGAATGTGATCAAATGTAGATTATATTCAAAATTGGGCTGGCTAGGCTGCCTATACCTTTTTAATCCAAAAGTACTACCTGGAATTAATCAATCGACATAATAGTGATGGCAGATGAGTATTTTTTTTATAAGGCCTATATAAGTTACATTGTGGTAACTGACACTTTAAGAAAATATATATTTTTTACAATGAAATCATAAACAGGAAATTATGTCACTTTCTTGGCGGAAAAACAACTGTGATGAATTTGGAAGTATCTAGATTTCATACTATTACATTTTCATCATTATATGTTGATGATTAGATGTGGGAAAGCATAACATGTCCACCCTGTTAAGCAAAAATACAAAAGACGTTAATCGAATTTCATACGAATTTCATAATTTCAAAATATATTTGTCAAACAATGCAAATTATTTTTCAAGTGGCAGCCATTATCCTAGCTTCATCACGATCACTTGGAGCATAGCTGCTCATTTTAGCTCAGAATGTCCACCCTGTTATTGTCCACCCTGTTATCCATGTACATGTAACAGGGTGGACATGCACTCAACAGAGTGGACTGTCTTGTTTTGTACGCTTTGTACAAATAATAAAACGCAGAACTACAGGATGTTTCTTAACATAACTCTTTATTAACTAGCTACAACTACATGTTCGCCTATCTCCAACCACGATCAACTGACTATGCCCTAACCGTCTGGGTGGTCTTAACCAATCACTGCACAGTAGGATACGGCGGTAAAATGCATCCAATTATAATTCAGTATGTATTCACATATGAATATTACATCCCCCTTCTTTTAAAACAAAATACAAATGTTTACATATTCTAAGCTTTTCTTTTGAATACATGCTCTGTAGTTTGAACTCAAGGTAAGTAACCATTTATATTGCATAACACACCAACTGAATCAACAGACTCTGAAACAATGATCCAACATACTGTTACTTTTAGAACAAGGGATTCTCAGCAACTCAGCTTTCACTGTAGAAATGACATCTTAACATTTCAAACAAATACAATACCAAAGCATTTCAAGTGAACTTTCAATAACAAGTTTACAGTCTGGAACTCTTTTAGGGCAGCGATCCGCCTACACCCTTTGACATTTCACAGGTCGAGGACAGCTCTGGGCTTGACCTCTCTTCCTGACCTTGTGCGATATGATGTTGAGCATGCTTCTGTGTCAGTCAACAGCTCTTGTGGTGTTACAGGTAAGTGTGGTGTATGTTGTGCTGTGTGTGTGTTTAGTCCATCACGTTCTCTTTCAGGGGAACAGTTCATCTCATCAGTGTGTTGTTCTTTTGTGTTCAGTAAGTGACGACGATTGCGGCGGTACACTGCTCCTTCTGCTGTGCGGACGTGATATGAACGTTCAGTGTCAGCTGGCTGGATGACGACTGCTGGTTTCCAGAGGCCATGCTCCTGGATTCTGACTGACTCTCCGTCGATCAGTGGTGACAGTGGTCTAGCTGACCTGTCGTAGTATCGCTTTTGTTGTTGTTGTCTCTGTGCACGTTTTCCATGCATTTCATTGTAGCTGACGACCTCAGGTTGCAGCTGCTGGTTGGTGCTGGGAAGGGTTGAGCGAAGTCTGCGGCTCATCAACAGCTGGGCTGGTGATTTGAAGTTGTCAACTGGAGTGTTGCGGTATTCAAGGAGACTGAGGTAGGGGTCTCTCTTGTCTGCTTTTGCTTTGTCCATGAGTGATTTAGCAATCTGCACAGATTTTTCAGCAAGGCCATTACTTTGAGGGTAATGTGGGCTTGTGGTGACATGTGTGAACTCCCATGCTTTTGTGAAGGATTCAAACTCATTTGATTTGTAACAGGGCCCATTGTCAGATATTAAAGTCTCTACAATGCCATGCCTGGCAAAGGCTGCTTTTAGCTTGTGTATCACAGCTGCAGATGTGGTGCTGTGAAGCTTGTCGAGTTTGAAGTATCTGCTGTAGTAGTCCACTGTTATGATGTAGTCCTCGTTGTTCCAGGTGAACAGATCGGTTGCCACGACCTGCCAGGGTCAGTCTGGGATCCAGTGAGTTAACATTGGCTCTTTGGTGTTTGAGGGGCGTCTTTCAAGACAGATGGTGCATCTACCAACAATGTCCTCTATTTGTTTGCACATTCCAGGCCAAAACATAATGTCCCGTGCTCTCTGTTTGCACTTTTCCATGCCCATGTGTCCAGCATGGATCTTTCTCAAAATCTCTTCTCTGAGACTGGTAGGAATAATTATTTTCTCTCCTTTGAAAATGATTCCGTTGATCTGTGATACTTCATCACGATGGTTCCAGAATTCTGAGACGCTCTGAGGGCATTTTCTCCTCTCCTCAGGCCATCCTGACTGTATGACTTCCCTCAGCTGTGTGAGTTGAGAGTCCTTTCCTGTTTCTGCTTGGATCTCCTTCAGTTTTGTGTCACTAACTGGTAAGTTGCTGTACACAGTGTGTACTTGCATGTCCATGCCTTCACTGAGGCTGCTGTCCTTGTAGGTAAGAAACTTCCTGGAGAGTGTGTCTGCGACAGGGATGTCTTTGCCTGGACGGTGAGTGATTGTGAAGTCGTATGCTTCAAAACGATCGTAGTATGTTTTCAGTACCTTTGATTCAGCCTCGGTAAGTGTCCATGTGTTGCAAATATCTCTCCCTTTTTCACCGATCCAGAGGAGCAGGTAGCTACATTTTTCCTCTTCTCTTTCCTTCAGAGGACCCGTGAACATTAGCTCCACATGCTGTTTGTACTTACGCCATGCATCGGGTAAGTTTGTAGACTCCCAGTCCATTCGAGGTGAAGGAACTCCATAAAAATCCATCTTTTAAGACCATTTACTCTGACACCATGTCTTGTTTTGTACGCTTTGTACAAATAATAAAACGCAGAACTACAGGATGTTTCTTAACATAACTCTTTATTAACTAGCTACAACTGCATGTTCGCCTATCTCCAACCACGATCAACTGACTATGCCCTAACCGTCTGGGTGGTCTTAACCAATCACTGCACAGTAGGATACGGCGGTAAAATGCATCCAATTATAATTCAGTATGTATTCACATATGAATATTACATGGACAAATTGATATCTTGCAGTAGTGTTGCAAAATGTGTTTTTGCCCTGTGTGTGTCCTGGCGAACAAAGTCGGACGCTAGGTTAATTATCTGTGAAAATCAGGCCCTCAACTCTACTCTAGCTAGCAGTAAATGCAGGCATCAGTAAGGAGCTCACGCAGGTGGCCAACGCCTAGGCAGGCGGGGCACAGCTAAAGACCATCTTCTACTTGTAGTTCAGCTCCACAAGAGGAGCAGTTATGCATGCCCAGCATCATGGTGATGTGCTCTCTCAGCTCAGAATGTGAATAAATAAAATATAAAATAATTTATGCAATATTGATTAAGTCAAATTAACTAATATAATAGCAACCGGAGACTGGTATTACAACAGCTACCACAATACACAGTAAAGGTAGAGAGTTACAATAATCTGGCGGGAGTTGTACAGCACCCGCCAAGCAAATTTTGTTTACCCTACCTGGACCTGGGAAGATGCGGAGCAGTCAATTTGCGTGATACGTCTAAACTAACTTTGTGAGTAGAAATAAGAGACAGTGCGGTATGACATACGGTTTTATATGAACCGTGGGGCAGGTCCCACGCTGTCATGTCACCCATCGACGTGACTTTGTTGTTATTAATCCATACTTTCAACAGTACTGAAGGTCTAAAGGGTATGAAGTAAAACTTGATACAGGTGAACTATTGTATGATACTGATTAGGCTATTTGAGCAGTAGGGTTATTTCGAGTATTTATATTTGAGACATACAGTTTCCGTAGTGTAGTGGTTATCACGTTCGCCTAACACGCGAAAGGTCCCCGGTTCGAGACCGGGCGGAAACATTTTTTTCAGAAAGTAAATGGTAGGCTAGAGTCTTGGTGGTTCCAAATGTCTTCCATTTAAGAATGATGGAGGCCACTGTGTTCTTGGGGACCTTCAATACAGCAGATTTTTTTTTGTACTCTTTCCCAGATTTGTTCCTCGACACAATCCTGTCTCGGAGCTCTACTGACAATTCCTTTGTCTTCATGGCTTGGCTTTTGCTTTGACATGCACTGTCAACTGTGGGACCTTATATAGACAGGTGTGTGCCTTTCCAAATCCTGTCCAATCAATTGAATTTACCACAGGTGGACTCCAATCAAGTTGTAGAAACATTTCAAGGATGATCAATGGAAAAAGGATGCACCTGAGCTCAATTTCGAGTCTCGTAGCAAAGGGTCTGAATACTTATGTAAATAAGTCATTTCTATTTTTTATTTTTAATACATTTGCAAAAATTTCTAAACCTGTTTTCACTTTGTCATTATGTGGTATTGTGTGTAGATTGAGAAAAATAAATAATTTAATCAATTTTAGAATTGGACAAGTAGGGCGCAATGGATTATGGTCATTGTAGTTCCCATGTTTTCGATGCTAAACTATGTAGAATATTGGCCTGTTTAAAAAAACAAAAAATAACTAATGTTAATTGCTCAGCACTTAATTGTTCAGCACCTACTTCTGTTTACCACAGAGAGCGTTTGATTCTCTGCCCTCCTCAACCGTTTATGGCTGGCAAAGTACCAGGATGTTGTCTTTTGTTTTGAATCCGAATTTAGAACTGAATTTAAACTGAATTTGAATATATCTGAGAAGTTCAATATATTAAACTTTTGTGAAATTTAAGTGATAGTTTGTAAACTTGATACACAGAAAATTAATGCTATATATATATTTAAACTCAATATATAAATATTATTACATTGAAATTACATTGCCGTTTAATTCAGTTTCAAATCATGATATCAAAGTTCAATTTATGAATTCAATGATTCAATTTGGGCATTACAAATTAAAAAAGATTTAATTCAAATACAATTTCTGTTGGCACTGAAATCACTCCATTCAAATACTACAATTGGGAAGCGAATTGTCTGATTTGTCAAAAAGTAATTTACATTTAACATGAATCCCTAGTCTACATATATAAATATTCATTATAAAGAGTAACAGATTCTTCAAATATGTGATATGCATACAGTCAAATGACGTGGTGAGATTCTTTAACTCTATTTCTAGCATTATGTTTAAGTTTCCGTAGTGTAGTGGTTATCACGTTCGCCTCACACGCGAAAGGTCCCCGGTTCGAGACCGGGCGGAAACATATTTTGTCAAACTGGACCAATGAATGAAAATTAACAACGGAGTGCCTGCGGATCCGAATTTTCTGTGACCTATTTTTCTCTGCAGTAAAGATCCCAAAGCTTCTGTGCATGTGCGGATCACGTTATTTGCATGCTCTACTTTAAGCACAGTCTCTGTTCTACTCTTAGAGAACTGGCTACTCTGGCTTGTTTTAGAAAGTTAGATCAAAGCTGAGTCAATGTCTGCAAGATCACATAATGATAGTATTCTACATAACATAACCGAATATAATAGCATATTATATTACAGTATTACGTTACTGTAAGACAAAAACACACCTACATTTTTCTCTCATGTGGCCAAAACTCAACCGTTCACACCACTAGGCAAAATACATAGTTTAGCCCACCTATCTGCTCAAAAAATATTAATATGGTGGCTAAATAGCTTTTTTTTTGGTCGCAATCCCTTCTAACGTGTCCTGCACAGCCTTTGTGCATCCATAGAGGGGAACAAAGTTCATGTTCCAGAGTTTTAGCGACCGCCTGCCCGCTAATTAGACAGGAGCAGCCTATGACGGGAGATTGACGATGGAGGTATTTTCTGAGCGAAACTGACCATGATGCACCTCTAACAACAAGACATAAAACCTCACATAATTCTGCCCCAAAACAATGACAATTTCACTCAACCAGTGACATATTTGGCTTTTTAGTTGAGCGCTGATGCTGCTCTGTGATAAACAGTGCCCACTTTGACAAAGGCAGGGGCACAAAATATGTTGATTGTCCATTCCCAGCGCGCCTCTCCAGGGTGCTGTTGGAGAGAAGCATAGCTGCGGTACTCCACCAACGTTCGGTTGAAAAAATCTTCGAACAATCGTAGACGTCTATGTTTGGTTCAGATTTTGTCCGGTCTGGACCAGCTTTGATTTGGCCCAAACATAGACGTCTATAAATGAAGTATTTTTTCAAATTTAATTCAGAACCAAACATGAGCCTGTTTTCAACATCAGGAAAATACGTATTTTTCAACGTCTGGAAAATATGCTTTTTCGACGTCCTGTAAAATATCTATTTTAAACATACGGAAAATACATATTTTCACCTTTCATTCAGAATCTAAAATGAGCCACATTGGCTTCAGAAACTTCTCCATTGGTACCGATAGCTTCTGTTTACCACAGAGCATTCATTTCATTGTATTTTTTCCCCTCTACCTTTTCTGGCTGGCAAAGTACCAGGATGTTGTCTTTTGGTTTGGAATCTAAATTTACAGAACTGAAATTGAATATGCATGCTCTCAAATAATTTGGAAAGGTTTTTAGGCTCTTTTTCTGCCCATTGATTGCAGTTTCCGTAGTGTAGTGGTTATCACGTTCGCCTCACACGCGAAAGGTCCCCGGTTCGAAACCGGGCGGAAACAAGTTTTGTCAAAATAGGACCAGTGACTGAAAATTAATAACGGAGTGGTTGCGGATCCTAATTTTCTGTGACCTATTTTTCTCTGCAGTAAAGATCCCAAAGCAGCTGTGCATGTGCGGATCACGTTATTTGCATGCTCTACTTTAAGCACAGTCTCTGTTCTACTCTTAGAGAACTGGCTACTCTGGCGAATGATGCTTGTTTAATAACGTTAGATCAAAGCTGAGTCAACGTCTGCAATATCACACAATGATAGTATTCACATAACTGAATATAATAGCATATAGTATTACGTTACTGTAAGACAAACCCCCCACACATTTTTCTCTCGTGGCGAAACTTAACCGTGCATGCCACTAGGAAAAATACATAGGTAGGCTGCACCATCTGGTGTAAAATGATTCTTATGGGGGCCAAAATTACGTTTGTTTTGTCACACTCGATTCTAACGTGTCGTGTGTGGCCTTTGAGAATCATAGAGGGGAACAGAAAGTACATGTCCCAGAGAGTCTTAGCTTTCTTGAATTGGGTTACAATCGCTCACAGCCAAAACGGTTCCAAAAGTCCAACATTTGCAGGAAGAAAGTTCATGAAATAGCCCACATTGGCTTCCCACATTTTTTACCACAGAGAGCGTTTGATTCTATCTGTTCTCCTCTACCTTTTCTGGCTGGCAAAGTATCAGGATGTTGTCTTTGGTTTTGAATTTAGAGAACTCAATTTGAAAACTGAATCTGAATATATTTGAGAAGTTGAATCTATGGAACTTAAGTCAACTTGAAATTATAGTTTGTAAACTTGATATACATAAAATGAATGCTATATATATAACCATATATATTTAAACTCCATATATAAATATTATTACATAGAAATTATATTTCCATTTAATTCAGTAAAATCATGATATAAAAGTTACATTTATGAATTAAATTACAAATTTAAAAAAATATTGAATTCAAATTCAATGTCTTATAATACGAATACAAATTATGGAATTCCAATACAATTTCTGTTGGCACTGAAATCACACCATTCAACTACTGCAATGGCAAATTCACATTTAACAGTAATCCCTAGTATACATACAGTATTAGTCAAAAGTTTGGACACACCTACTCATTCCAGGGTTTGTCTTTATTTTCACAATTTTCTACATTGTAGAATAATAGTGAAGACATCAAAAATATAAAATAACACATATGGAATCATCTAGTAACCAAAAAAGTGTTAAACAAATCAAAATATATTTGATATTCTTCAAAGTAGCCACCCTTTGCACACTCTTGGCATTCTCTCAACCAGCTTCATGAGGTAGTCATCTGGAATGGAGGATGTTTTGCATTTGGAGAACGTTGCATTTGACATTTTAATGCATAAAAGACAACATAAAAAACTATTGAAGATTACGTTGTGGTTTAATTGAATGAAATCAGGCACATTTATGAGTGTTATAGCACGATTTGAAATGCATGTATGTTATTAATAAAGAAAACATTAAAGCAACTCATAGAGAAAATTACTTTGAGGTTGACTTTAATGAAATCAAAGCCATAGTTATGATAATGTTGGAGCACAATCCTTTGTACAACAAACTTATTCACACAATAACTATAGAAATTGGTTTATAATACAAGACATTTTCTTTCCTCAGTTTGCTCCTTCCTCACTGCCTACCACTACTTCGAGGCCTCCAGCCCCCATTGAAAGAAGGCAGCGGCAGCAAAATCCTCAAATGGAATCCTTGAATTGATGAGGCTTTCTGCTGTGTAAGTGCAGGTGGCAGGGGACGTGACTGTGACACTAACTGTTTCACTCTGCAGTAACATAATGCCATAGCTGTGTGTCTCTAGGAGCTTCTCTGGGCTGGTGTTAAGAGCAAAGCAGATCCACCCACTTCAGGATCTCTTCCTCCCTGTGGTGCTTGGCCAGTAGGACATCACTGGCAGCTCTAATGGGCTCTGTCCATCAGCCATGATCCAAGATGAAGAGGCAACCTCATCTCTTGTTGGACCCAGTGGAGAAGCTGTCAAGGGCAGTGGTGGTGTGGCTGGCAGAGGTGTGCTTGGCCAATCTGAAAGAGAGGCACAATATTATTTTAATGACAAAGCCTTTACTATAGACTAACCTAAATCAAGTGTGTGTTTGTGTGTGAGACAAAACAAGTTACTGCCTGCACACATAAGTATGTGTGTGATACAGTATAATTTGAATTACCTGTATCCAGCAGGTACTCTTCAGAGCAATCCTATTTTGTTGTGGCAGGAGCTGGTGTCAAAGGGGAGTGAGACAGGACAGCCTGTAGGGAGGACCACTGTTAGTGCTGGGCCTGCGCTGCTGGGGCTGGATCGGTCTCAGCAGAGAAGAGAGCATGCATGTCGTTCCTCTCCTGAAATAGATGCCCAATTACCTTAGTTTAGCCTTATGATTATTTTAATTTATGTGAGTGAGTGTGTGTGTGTGTGATTGAGAGGCGGAGCGTGAACTGTGAACTGTGATCATGTCGCTGTGCTGTTTCTTTTTTGTTGTATTCTAAATGCACAATATTAGCTTTTCCCGACTGCTCAGTTTACTCGCCCTTGCAATCACTGATGTGTGTGTGTGTGTGTGTTCATATGACACAGAAGTTTGTCAAGCTGACCGAGTCCTTGTAGTAGGAAATTCAGCGATAAGCTTTGGCATCAACTACTATCAACAGTGTAGAGTAAAAAGGGTATCAATCATTCAGATCTGTATTAACCTCTCTAGGGCAGGCGGGACGAAATCGTCCCACCTACGTAACAGCCAGTTGAATCCTGTGGCGCGATTTTCAAATACCTTAGAAATGCTATTACTTCAATTTCTCAAACATATGACTATTTTACAGCTATTTAAAGACAAGACTCTCGTTAATCTAACCACACTGTCCGATTTCAAAAAGGCTTTACAACGAAAGCAAAACATTAGATTATGTCAGCAGAGTACCCAGCCAGAAATAATCAGACACCCATTTTTCAAGCTAGCATATAATGTCACAAAAACCCAGAAGACAGCTAAATGCAGCACTAACCTTTGATGATCTTCATCAGATGACACACCTAGGACATTATGTTATACAATACATGCATGTTTTGTTCAATCAAGTTCATATTTATATCAAAAACCAGCTTTTTACATTAGCATGTGACGTTCAGAACTAGCATACCCCCCGCAAACTTCCGATGAATTTACTAACAATTTACTAAATTACTCACAATAAACGTTCACAAAAAGCATAACAATTATTTTAAGAATTATAGATACAGAACTCCTCTATGCACTCGATATGTCCGATTTGAAAATAGCTTTTCGGTGAAAGCACATTTTGCAATATTCTAAGTAGATAGCCCGGCATCACAGGGCTAGCTATTTAGACACCCAGCAAGTTTAGCACTCACCAAAGTCAGATTTACTATTAGAAAAGTTTGATTACCTTTCCTGTTCTTCGTCAGAATGCACTCCCAGGACTTCTACTTCAATAACAAATGTAGGTTTGGTCCAAAATAATCCATAGTTATGTTCCAACAGCGACGTTTTGTTCGTGCGTTCAAGACACTATCCCAATGGTAAATAAAGGTCACGCGCACGCCGCATTTCGTGACAAAAGATTTCTAAATATTTCATTACCGTACTTCGAAGCATGTCAACCGCTGTTTAAAATCAAAAAGCGATAATATTCCGACTGGGAATCTGCAATTAGGTAAACAGCCGAAAGAAAATACAGCACTGGTTCGAATCGGGCACGCGCCTAATTCTTTTGTCCTCTGATCGGCCACTTGGCAAAGGCGATAATGTGTTTCAGCCAGAGGCTGCCTCGTCATCGTTCAACTTTTTCCCGGGCTCTGAGAGCCTATGGAAGCCGTAGGAAGTGTCACGTTACAGCTAAGATCCCCACTCTTCAATAAACAGAGACAAGAAGAACGACTCCTTGTCAGACAGGCCACTTCCTGCATGGAACCTTCTTAGGTTTTTGCCTGCCATATGAGTTCTGTTATACTCACAGACACCATTCAAACAGTTTTAGAAACTTTAGGGTGTTTTCTATCCAAAGCCAATAATTATATGCATATTCTAGTTACTGGGCAGGAGTAGTAACCAGATTAAATCGGGTACGTTTTTTATCCGGCCGTGTAAATACTGCCCCCTACCCCCAACAGGTTAACATAGGCTTAAACATGTGAAGTTACAAAACCTCAAGGACTTAGTCATCGCTTGAGTTTAACAACAGATGTAGGTTACATTGCAAGTACAGTGCCTAAGAAAAGTGTTGAGACCCCTTGACTTTTTCCATATTTTGTTAGGTTACAGCCTTATTCTAAAATTGATTATCAATCTACACACACTACTCCAAAATGACAAAGCAAAAACAGGTTTTTAGAAAATGTTACAATTACATAAGTGTTCAGAGCCTTTACTCTGTACTTTGTTGAAGCACCTTTGACAGCGATTACAGCCTAGAGTCTTCTTGGGAATGACGCTACAAGCTTGGCACACCTGTATTTGGGGCGTTTCTCCCATTCTTCTCTGCAGATCATCTCAAGCTCTGTCAGGTTGGATGGGGAGCGTTTTTTCAGGTCTCTCCAGCAATGTTCGATCAGGTTTGAGTCCAGGCTCTGGCTGGGCCACTCAAGGACATTCAAGCTTTAACTTCCTGACTGATGTCTTGAGATGTTGCTTCAATATATCCACATAATTTTCCATCCTCATGATGCCATCTATTTTGTGAAGTGCACCAGTCCCTCCTGCAGCAAAGCACCCCCACAACATGATGCTGCCACCACCGTGCTTCACGGTTGGGATGGTGTTCTTCAGCTTGCAAGCCTCCCCCTTTTTCCTCCAAACATAACGATGGTCATTAAGGCCTAACAGTTCTATTTTTTTTTCAGACCAGAGGACATTCCTCCAAAAAGTACAATCTTTGTCCCCATGCGCAGTTGCAAACCGTAGTCTGGCTTTTTTATGGCGGTTTTGGAGCAGTGGCTTCTTCCTTGCTGAGCGGCCTTTCAGGTTATGTCAATATAGGACTCGTTTTACTGTGGATATAGATACTTTTGTACCTGTTTCCTCCAGCATCTTCACAAGGTCCTTTGCTGTGGTTCTGGGATTGATTGGCACTTTTCGCACCAAAGCACATTCATCTCTAGGAGACAGAACGCGTCTCCTTGCTGAGCGGTATGACGGCTGCGTGGTCCCATGGTGTTTATACTTGCATAATATTGTTTGTAGAGATGAACGTGGTACCTTCAGGCATTTGGAAATTGCTCCCAAGGATGAACCAGAATTGTGGAGGTCTACAATTTTTTTCTGAGGTCTTAGCTGATTTCTTTTGATTTTCCCATGATGTCAAGCAAAGAGGCACTGAGTTTGAAGGTAGGCCTTGAAATACATCCACAGGTACACCTCCAAATGACTCAAATTATGTCAAATAGCCTATCAGAAGCTTCTAAAGCCATGACATGATTTTCTGGAATTTTCCAAGCTGTTTAAAGGCACAGTCAACTTAGTGTATGTAAACTTCTGACCCACTGGAATTGTGATACAGTTAATTATAAGTGAAATAATCTGTCTGTAAACAATTGTTGGAAAGATTACTTGTGTCATGCATAAAGTAAACGTCCTAACCGACTTGCCAAAACTATAGTTTGTTAACAAGAAATTTGTGGAGTTGTTGAAAAAGGAGTTTTAATGACTCCAACCTAAGTGTATGTAAACTTCCGACTTCAAATGTATGTGAGAATGCTATTCATTGACTACAGCTCAGCGTTCAACACCATAGTGCCCTCAAAGCTAATCACTAAGCTAAGGACCCTGGGACTAAACACCTCCCTCTGCTACTGCATCCTGGACTTCCTGACAGGCCGCCCCCCAGGTGGTAAGGGTAGGTAACAACACATCCACCATGCTGATCCTCAACACGGGAACCCCTCAGGGGTGCGTGCTCAGTCCCATCCTGTACTCCCTGTTCACTCATGACTGCATGGCCAGGCATGACTCCAACACCATCATCAAGTTTACCGATGACACAACAGTGGTAGGCCTGATCACCGACAACGATGAGACAGCCTATAGGGCGGAGGTCAGAGACCTGGCCGTATGGTGCCAGGACAACAACCTCTCCCTCCACGTGACCAAGACAAAGGAGATGATTGTGGACTACAGGAAAAGGAGGACTGAGCATGCCCTCATTCTCATCAACGGGGCTGTAGTGGAGCAGGTTGAGAGCTTCAAGTTCCTTGATGTCCACGTCACCAACAAACTATCATGGTCTAAGCACACCATGACAGTCATGAAGCGGGCACGACAAAATCTATTCCCCCTCAAGAGACTGAAAAGATTTGGCATGGGTCCTCAGATCTTCAAAAGGTTCTACAGCTGAACCATCGAGAACATCCTGACTGGTTGCATCACTGCCTGGTAAGGCAACTGCTCGGCCTCCGATCGCAAGGCACTACAGAGGGTAGTGCGTATGGCCCAGTACATCACTGGGGCCAAGCTTCCTGTCATCCAGGACCTCTATACCAGGCGATGTCAGAGGAAGGCCCTAAAATTTGTCAAAGATTCCAGCCACCCTAGTCATATACTGTTCTCTCTGCTACCGCACGGGAAGTGGTACCTGAGCGCCAAGTCTAGGTCCAAAATGAGTTGGCAAACAAACTGAAAGGATGCATACTGCCAGTGTGTGCATACTGCCAGTTAGAGTGTGTTGTTTGAACAGGTATAAAGCCAAGGTTGATGATTTACCACCACCTACAGTTATGGAATGTTTGCTCAAGAGTATAATTAATTGGCTTATCCCTCCTGATGACCTGGATGGAATCATGTGATCCTTCCTTCATAGGAAGGCCCATCTAGTTGACTACTTTAAAATGGTGAAAGAGCTATGTCCGACAAGCACGTGAATGTGTTAATAGATGACGGATTCTCACTATGAAAGTGCAGTGTAATTTATGAATTAAAAAAAAACTTTCACTATTGATTTGTCACCATTTACCGGGATGGATGTTTTGCAAATGTGTAATTGGTTATTATCATGGCCATGAGAGTATCGGGTATAGTAAAACATGAAGATTACCCAGTTGGTTAGAGAGTGTGCTAATAAGGCCAAGGTCGTGAGTTAGATCCCTGTACTGGCCAACATGGTTTTATTTTATATAAGAGTATGTTAGTAATTGTCAATCTTTTAAAAAAGTATATTGTCTGGTGTTAAATGGATCACACGAAATTAATTACTTATTAATATGCGAGGTATTTTGCTTAAAATTGTGATTTCAAAGGACATGTCCTACCTGCTAAGTCTGTGCCATTCAGGACTCCATAGTGTCAGATCTATCATGCCAGATTTCGTTCAGAGGCTGATCAGTAAGTAATCAGAGGATTTAGCAACCGCTTAGATTTAGCAAACTAATGTTAGTAGCTAGGGAAGCTAGACGAATTTGAGGGCACATCTTTTGCTTGCGTAGAACATTCTTAGTAGGGTAGTAATTTAGCAATCGGGTGATACATATAACGTTAGCTAAGATAGCTAGCCTAACGTTGACGTTACATAGTTAGTAACGTTAGCTGGCTAACTTAGCATAGCAATCCACATCCATGCAATGGCAGGAAACGTGAAAGACAAGGAGGCTTATCAAAGACTGAACTTCCTGTATCAGGTACGTTTTCTTGATTTCTAGTAATCAAGCTATACCTTTGGCTAGATAACTGATATTCTCAGAATGCTTTAACATGACATTGATTTCTTGCAGGCTGCACACTGTGTTTTGTCTCAAACCCCTGAGAATGTGGAGTTAGCTCGTTTTTACTGCTTCACTCAGAAGACAATCGCAAAACGTTTGGTACTGAGACAGTGAGTAACATACACTAACAATATTATATAACGTTAAACTCTTGTCATAAAACATATGGTGTTGCATTTGCATCAATAAAGGTTGTAACTTTCATGTCATGTTAAGAATACATGACAGAAACAAGTTTGAAACATGTCTGCTAAAATGATGACAACTAGGGCATGACTAGAAATGTTATTAATGTCTTTATAGAGACCCCTCCGTGAAAAGAACATTATGTAAGAACTGCTGCTCTTTGCTA
Source organism: Salmo trutta (assembly GCF_901001165.1). NCBI lineage: Eukaryota > Metazoa > Chordata > Actinopteri > Salmoniformes > Salmonidae > Salmo > Salmo trutta. The sequence continues at coordinate 50,581,844 of NC_042960.1, read as the reverse complement.
GTCCCAGGAGTAACTGCCACAGCCAGACAGAGAAGTAAGTTTATTCATGCAAGACTAAGTCACTTTGTATATGCTACATGGTATATATATATCTCTAGCTAGCTAGCTAAATAGACAGCCACCTAATCAAAGCCAACACTTTGTTGCAGGCTATTTAATTGTCATTCTAGTCCTTTTCAATACAAACACAGATGAAAACAGATGAGTAGAGGTTGTATCCGTAATGACTACCGACCCGTAGCACTCACGTCTGTAGCCATGAAGTGCTTTGAAAGGCTGGTCATGGCTCGCATCAACACCATTATCCCAGAAACCCTAGACCCGCTCCAATTTGCATACAGCCCTAACAGATCCACAGATGGTGCAATTTCTATTGCACTCCACACTGCCCTTTCCCACTTGCACAAAAGGAACACTTATGTGAGAATGCTATTCATTGACTATAGCTCAGCGTTCAACACCATAGTGCCCTCAAAGCTCATTACTAAGCTAAGGATCCTGGGACTAAACACCTCCCTCTGCAACTGGATCCTGGACTTCCTGACTGGCTGTCCCAGGTGGTGAGGGTAGGTAACAACACATCTGCCACGCAGATCCTCAACATGGGGGCCCCTCGGGGGTGTGTGCTCAGTCCCCTCCTGTACTTCCTGTTCACTCATGACTGCACGGCCAGGCACGACTCCAACACCATCATTACGTTTGTCGATGACACAACAGCCTGATCACCGACAACGATGAGACAGCCTATAGGGTTGGAGGTCAGAGAACTATGAGTGTGGTGCCAGGCCAACAACCTCTCGATCAATGTGAGCAAGACAAAGAAACTGATCACTCCTGAACAGCTAATCAAATGGCTACCCATACATTTTCATGCCCCCCCCTCCCTTTATGCCGCTGCTACTCTATTATCTATGCATAGTCACTTTATTAACTCTACCTACATGTACATAATACCTTGACTAACCGGTGACTCTGTACTGGTACCCCCTGTATATAGTCTCGCTATTGTTATTTTATTGCTGCTCTTTAATTACTAGTTAATTTTATATCTTATTCATATTTTTAAACTGCATTGTTGGTTAGGGGCTTGTAAGTAAGTATTTAAATGTAAGGTCTACACCTGTTGTATTCGGCACATGTGACTAATACAATTTGATTTGATCTAGCACTTGGAGACATATGTATCATCCTCATGAGATTTTGAAAGTACTGAGTGGAAGTCCAATGTCTATACATAAGTGACATATTGTGGAGTAACTCAAGCTTTTTTCTCTCAAGGGACTAAGCACAGAAACCGTATGACTGTGCTGCGATGTCTTCGCTGTGGGCAGAACAAGAGGTTCCTAAACAATCCGGAGCATCGTCTGTGGGTGGATCAGCCTGAGGCTCAGCTGGAGAACCAATCACAGCCAGGTGATTTTTACCCTGGAACAACTCCACTACATTGCAGTTATGTATCATTTTGGGGGGACAACTAAGTACCGTCATGTACAATCTCCTACATATTCATTTGGACAGTGAAGCTAAAACTTTTAATTTTGCGCTATACTTTGAGATCAAATGTGTTACGAGGTGACAGCACAGAATGTCACTTTTATTTGAGGGTATTTTCATACAGATCTGCTTTACTGTTTAGAAAGCACCATTTCTCTAGTCCCCCCATTTGAAAGTGTCATAAGTATTTGGACAAATTCACTTAGTGTATTAAATGTAGTATTTGGTCCCATTTTCATAGCATGCAATGGCTACATCAAGCTTGTGACTACAAACGTGTTGGATGCATTTGTAGTTTGTTTTGGTTGTGTTTCAGATTATGTTGTGCCCAATAGAAATGTAAGATAAATAATGTATTGTCACTTTGATTCTAAATAAGCTGTATTATGTTTCTGAACACCTCTACATTAATGTGGATGCTACCATGATTATGCATAATCATGAATGAATCGTGAATAATGATGAGCGAGAAAGTTTGAGGCATAAGTTTGATAAGTTTGAGGCCATGTGTAACTCTGTGTTGTTGTATGTTGTCGAACTGCTTTGCTTTATCTTGGCCAGGTCGCAATTGTAAATGAGAACTTGTTCTCAACTTGCCTACCTGGTTAAATAAAGGTGAAATAAATAAATGAAATAAGTATCATACCCCCCCAAAAATGCTAACCTCCCCTGTTATTGTGAGAGGTTAGCATGTTTTGGGGGCATGATCTTTGTGCATCTGTAACTTTAGCTATGTGGGGAAAGACTGGAGGAATCGGGAGCTTAGGCTGTCATTTCAGACGCTGGTGTATTAAAATTCAGCCTCACATGTAACATTTTAATCTGAAACGTTTTCTGTTTCTTTATGCCACTTTTCATCCATCTCAGAGGGAGGCCATGGTGTTTAACCTTTGTCCTTTCTGTTTTGCAGAACAAGGTCCCTCCACTAAAGAGTTGAAGGAGAAAGCAGATGGACCCATATCGCAGAAATCCTCCACAAGGCCTTCCTCTACCCAGCACCAGGTGCCTCCATCCAAGCCCAAAACCGGAGCCCTGTGGCCTCAGTAGCCCATTCACAACTGGACATAGCTGCTTTGTGTGGCATTGACACATATTTTCAACTATATCATAAATGTTTGAATATGAGAATGTATTTCTTTGCCAGTGACAACCCGTTACATCAGTGGTATGATGTAACAGGTTGTCATTGTAATGGGAGAGGTTCAGGTTGGTTAAAAATACATTTGATGTTAAGTCTACCTCAACTTGCTCACAATGTACAGGAAGTTCAGGAACGACAACCAATGTTATTTTCTTTCATAAACATTTATTTTTAATTGATTTATTACTTCTGTAAGAACACAGGCGATACATGAGTTGTAACTTACTTGTTCTATCATAAATGTACAGATGTTCTACAGCCCACACCTTTTTTGTCAGTAACTTAAGGAGAGAATTGGCTGTTGAATATAATGCTCAGTGCATAATGAAATATCTTCTCCCAATAGGAACAAAATTGAGTAGTGTTTCCTAATACACTCATATGTCCTATATTGCCTCAGCTGAGGTGGATGATGTCTTTCTTTCACTTTTTCTTTTTATCTCCGTCCCCCTTTGGCACCTGTACGTGGGTCTTCTGGGAATACAGCAGATTCTTTGCAAAAATCCTGGGGATGTGACCCATGTACAGGAGAAGGGCCAGGGTCATTCCTGTTAAGAGGATATCGGCATTACCAGCTTGATAAGCAGTTATGCCTCATTGTTATGCATAAAGCCTGTTTCACACATTACCTTTGGCTGTTACATTTTGTCTATTGGTATACTTTTATTAGGGGTTTGTATATAATGAACAATTTCTGATTTGACTTACCAATAATGGGCCCAAGGCAGTAGACCACTGAGTACTCCGTAAAGGTAAACCCAGGACAGTAGAAGGTAAGGCCATAAGCCAGGGAAGGGTTCAGGAAAGCTGAGGTATAACCACTGGCTGACATGCATAGAAAGATGAGTTATCGGAACGTGATGCAGAAATAGATTTTGCTCTGACTATCAAATATAACATAAAGAAAACAGCATATAGGCCTATGCAACTTTAATGATTATCTCTACTGAAATATCTCTCTATGTTTGAGGCAGGATGGTTGTCATGGGCTACTTACCTGCATGGGAGAGAAGGGTGAGCACAGCTGCAAAGAAAGGCACCCGAATCAACGCAGAGCGACATCTCAGGCTGAGGTATATCAGATAAAAGATGAATGCACACACACACTCAGAATAGACCCCCTGCACCAGGGAGACACGCAGGGCTGTGCTGCACTCCCTTAATATCAGGTTCTTAATTATGTGCATGTCATTGAGCTCCATTGCCCAGTAGTAGCCAGCTACAATCAGGGCCAGGTGTGCCCCCAGGAACTGAGCAGCCAAAGCCAGCAGAGTGTGCAGAGTAGGGGTCTCCAGCAGCAGGAAATTCATCAGAGTCAGGGAGGGGTTTCCAGTGGCTCCAGCACATATCACACCATGGGTCAGCAGCACCACAAACCGTATGGTTAGAGTAACGTCTGTTCCCAGTCCCCCTGCCCACTCGCCAATCTCTATAATGGTCTGCACCTCCAGCCAGCATGCCACCAGCACAAATGAGGTTGTGAACTCTGCTGCAAAGCTCAAACAAGGCCATTTTCTGAAAAGGACTCTAAAGGCTGCACCAAACGCCACAACAGCAAGAAAGTAACCAAGGGAGACATCAAGTTCAGACATAGTTAGGTTCACAGATACTAGCTACTACACCTCGCTGGTTCTTCTCACACAGTGTATGACTTGTTGCGCAGTTTGCTGTCTGTGTGACTGTGACAACGTGGAGAAGTGTTTTTCTCAACACAGAAACACTGGCTTTTCATCCCACACCACCTGCCAAAATACACACTGCCCTTTTCGAGGTCAATTCAGGAAAGTTGCTTTGCCCCAGGGATAAGGGCAAATGACTTCTGTAACTTACAACAAAGATATAGTTTATTGACACTGAGGGAAATGTCTGTTAAACCTTAATAATGCTTGTGTACTAAGATATCCTTCAAGCCTAGACATTGGGCTTGAGATTGTTAAAGAGTAACTCATATAACATAGGTGTGTGTGTGCATTGATATAGGCCTGTTCTAACTGTTCTGTGTGTGTAGAATGAACCCATGATGTCTGGGCACTCAGCCGTGAATATGACAGAAACTGACTGGTTCCTCTTGATCCTGGACAGAGTAAAGGTTATATCCTGCACACCAGTAACAGAGCTATTGTTCTGTTTTGGAGCCTGTTTCTGGGGAAAGATTGTGGTGGAGAAATCAGAATTAGCTAAGGAACACAGATAATTAAGATGTCTTATCTGCAGAATATGCTTACATGCTTGAGCTGTTGAAACTGTTGTTATTAGAATGTCTCCTTTCGGACTCTGGTATTGGCAGCTGCACTTGCTCCCTCATGGGCCTCAGTCACCTTGGGTCCAGAGAGGGGAGAAGTCAGCCTTATCTATCACGTCCCTGTTGCTATACAGAATATCAGCAAAGAGTATGGCAAAGGAGGTCAGAAGGAAACATTGTTTCCATATGTGAACTGTGTGTCTTTATTGCATACCATGTGAAGGGATGGCGTGAGTAATGGGGAACCAATCACTTGTCTCCACAGTGTCTGTGTCAGTCACCTCCAAGGGGGAGATAGTTTCCAAATTGAACTAGGGGAGAGAACAAAGTAACAACACATTTCCTAAGTTCTTAGTACTGAACAAAACAAGTTATTTGTATTTGGGGCCCAAGGTCTGGCATGGGATGTGTGGGGTTAGTGTTTGGAACCATTGTACGTCATATCTGAAGTTGCACCTATCCTGAGATAGTATTTAACCCAGAAGCTAACTCCACTCTGTGGGCTCTCACTCCACCACCTGCGGCGGTGGGGCGACCAGTCTCCTTGTTGTAACAAGTCTTTTAATAAAAGTAATACCTTGAATGATTATTCATTTTGCCTCTCCTCATTATTGATTAACGGTAGAATTTCCACCACAACACCAAGAAAAAAAGTAATATTACCTGGTCTGATCTCTCTGAAGAACATACACTGAACAAAAATATGAATGCAACATGTAAGTAAAGTGTTGGTCCTTGTTTCATGTGCTGAAATAAAAGATCCCAGAAACTTCCCATATGCAATTTCTCTCAAATTTTGTGCAGAAATTTGTTTACATCCCTGTTAGTGAGCATTTCTCCTTTGCCAAGATAATCCATCCACCTGACAGGTGTGGCATATCAAGAAGCTGATTTAACAGCATGATCATTACACAGGTGCACCTTGTGCTGAGGACAATAAAAAGCCATTCTAAAATGTGCCGTTTTGTCACAACACAATGCCACGGATGTCTCAAGTTTTGAGGGAGTGTGAAATTGGCATGCTGAGTGCAGGAATATCCACAAGAGCTGTTGCCAGAGAATTGAATGTTTATTTCTCTACCATAAGCCACTTCCAATGTTGTTTTAGAGAGTTTGGCAGTACATCCAAATCAGCCTTAGACCATGTGTATGATGTCGTGTGGGTGAACGGTTTGCCCCATGGTGGCGGTGGGATTATGGTATGGGCAGGAATAAACAAAGGACAACGAACAGAATTGCATTTATCGATGTGAATTTGAATGCACAAAAATACTCTGACGAGATCCTGAGGGCCATTGTGAGGCCCATTTTTTTTTTAAGTTATCTGTGACATATCTGTATTCCCTTGCATGTAAAATGCATAGAGTAGGACCTAATTACTATTTCCTCATATGAACTGTAACTCAGTAAAATCATAGAAATTGTTGTATGTTGCATTTTTATATTTTTTCAGTATACCTTACTGTGATTCCGTTTTTCTCCTCTTAGCTATGTGTATTGGCATATAGGTTGACTGATGAATGTACAGTACTTTATTTTCTTGGACCACTGAAGCAGCATTCTCACATATGAAATTGTCTTCTTGGCTATTTCTTAAAAATGTGTAATTTTTATTTATATAGGCTTTTAGCTACTTAGTTCTATTTCTGCCATATTCCAATTTGTTTAGCCTGATCGGATTCGTAATCCTGATTTTATCTAGCTACGTTAACCCTGTATTTACAGGAATAACTACATTGTAATAAGGGCACAGTAACCCTAAGTGTAACCAATGGTTTACTTATTCAGAAACACTTTTTACCACATATTCTTGGAGAATGAAATTGTCCAAAATATGTGGAATTGTTATTGAGTCAGACTATACAATCTTTATAAGGGGGATGAACGGCTAACTACACGAGCCTCGTTGGCGCAGTAGGCAGCGCGTCAGTCTCATAATCTGAAGGTCGTGAGTTCGAGCCTCACACGGGGCAGATGTTTTGCATTTATTAGCAACATTTGAGATCTCAATTTATTTTTGACCTATAAATGCGAACACAAGTTAATACATAGATAAATATGATATCAATCCGAGGCTACGGCATGGTAGAACTGCTTTTACAACACTATTTCCACGACTGACCACACGGTGGACGCGGTGTTCTGTTTGAGATTAATCTCTGCAGGCTAGAGAAGCATATACAGCATAAATCAATCATTAGGACTATACATTGTGTTATTAGAAGAAAAGCAATATGTTATTAGAGCTCCAATTGCTGTGGTATTGTTTTAAATGATCGCACAAGGAATAGCCAACATCTATGAACAAAGGACCCACTATGTAATTTTGCACTTTAGGAACGTTTTTCTGTTAGTCTATCTTGTGTGATGTTTCAAACCAAGAATTTCAAAGATAGTGTAGGCTGGTTTGCGCGGTGTGTGTGAGAGAGAGCGAGAGAGAGAGAGAGCGCTCAGCTGTATCCAAAAAACAGCGTTTCACTTTCTGAAGCGCATGGATTTTAACTGGAAAGCCCACTGAGAGAGGGAACGTCGTGCGCTATATTGAACAGACCCAATATGTGATATTCTAACAGATCGATCCAGTTGATAAGGACTGCGAATTTGTTTTGGGATTGTATTACTTAAATAGCCTATTCGGCTACTTTTACAAACGGCCATACTACTGCTAGGATACCTTAATAGTCTATCTGATTGAAATGGTGCAATGTTCCAAACAATACTCCAACGCGTTGACTTTTGGTTGATTTACCTGGCAGTTGTACTATGTGGAGCTTCAGGTGGAGGAGTGCACAGTTGCCATGAGGTTAAAACGGCTTTCCAATTGCGCCAGATCGGTCCGTTGAAATGGGTCCCCGAGGCACCTGGAACAGGTTAGTGCGCACTTGACTTGTAGGTCCTAACACAATTTCTTAGCAGAATGTCCAGGAGCCACTTTGCACTTGTGCGTGCTGTGCACCCGTTTCTTTTCCACAGGGAATTGATAAACCACAATCATAATAATGTAACTACAGTAGCCTAGGTCTAGAGAAAGATTCAAGCAAACATGCCTAGTAAGTAGTAGTTAATGCTTTATCTTTGTTTAACGACCATCCTAAGAATTGGAAGTAAATCCCTGTGAAGGGAGGCCATCTCTTGTTTCTTTTCTTTTCAAATACTGAGTTTATTATATGGATGTACTGGCAGTAACAGTCACAATCAATAACATTGCAGTTATATATCAGCTTATTATTTGGCAAGCACCAAAAAGCAATCAAAACATTTAAATCAAATGAATCTTGTTTCCTTCACAAATGCACCCCAAAAATCTCCCCTCTCTCAATCCATGTCCTCAATGGACAGGTCAAGTGGCGGTGACCTGAGCCCCATGGGGCCACAATAACTGAGCTGCATGTTGTGTGTGATCGTCTTTTCTACAGTGTATATATACAGTGCATTCGGAAAGTATTCAGACCCCTTCACTTTTTCCACATTTTGTTACATTACAGCCTTATTCTAAAATTGATTAAATAATTTTTTCCCCCTCATCAATCTACACACAATACCCAATAATGACAAAGCGAAAACAGTTTTTTTAGGAATGTGTAAATGTATTAAAAAGAAAAAACAGGAATACCAAGACAACACAGGAGTGGCTTCGGGACAAGTCTCTGAATGTCCTTGAGTGGCCCAGCCAGAGCCAGGACTTGAACCTGATCGAACATCTCTGGCGAGACCTGAAAATAGCTGTGCAGCGACGCTCCCCATCCAACCTGACAGAGCTTGAGATGATCTGCAGAGAAGAATGGGAGAAACTCCCCAAATACAGGTGTGCCATGCTTGTAGCGTCATACCCAAGAAGACTTGAGGCTGCCAAAGGTGCTTCAAAAAAGTACCGAGTAAGGCTCTGAATACTTATGTAAATGTGATATTTCAGTTTTACATTTTTAATACATTTGCAAACATTTTTAAAAAATCTGTTTTTGCTTTGTCGTTATGGGGTATTGTGTGTAGATTGCTGAGGATTTATTTTTATTTAATCCATTTTAGTATAAGGCTGTAACGTAACAAAATGTGGAAAAAGTCAAGGGGTCTTTCCGAATGCACTGTAAGTCTGTCACCTGTCATCAGTTACATGATAGATTTGTTTACACAATCCTTTCACGATTGACACATGCAATGACTTAGGCCTAGTTGAGTTTGTAAGTAAGCATGTTGTTATTAACTCTGGTGAGCATCACTCCCTCTGCATCCTCTCTACACCCTTGGAGATTTTGTATCTGGACTTTGATTCAGCTACGTCCAGCCAACCGGATAACCAAAGTCTATTTCTGAGCTCTTTCTCACTCTCATTCCTGGCTCCACTATCCCAGCTCGGTGTATTAGTTTCATATGGGAGATAAAGCAGTATAATCACCCTGGACCTCATCCAAATGCGATTGGAGCAGAGGAAGCTTTGCTAACTCAAAGGGAACTTGAATACAGGGGATGGGTATATATGAGAACTAGTAGAAGTGTAGAGAAACAATGTCTTTGAACCATTTATTTACACAACTATTTGAGTAAGTATTATTAATCACATTTGGTCAAAGCTTCCAACACACTTAATTTATGTTTTTCACATTTGAGGTCTGTGTCATGCTCAGGTTTGCTTTCCTCTTCTTTCCCAGATGGCGAGCTGCAGATCTGCAAGCACTCAGGCCCGTCGTGTTGCACACGCAAGATGGAGGAGAGTTACCAGGCAGCAGTGCGCAGAGAGACTCTCCAGAATATCCGTTCCTACAGCTTTGAGCTCAAGTACCTCATCGTGGGCCACGCCTCTGCCTTCCAGGGTAAGGATAGGGACAGGATGGAGGGGTAAGGGAGATAGATATGTGGGACAGGAGAATGAGATGATAGGACAGATTCACTGTGTAAAGCCTAGGGACCACTTTGGCCCTCTATGCCCCTCAGTGAGGGGTCAATTCTGAAGTCCATGAACAATGTTTCATGTCATTTGTCAGTGTGACTGCCACATGTTGGTTTTATTACATCTTTTGATTTACTTAAAAATCAGTCTCACCTCATTGAATGGAATGGGCTCTGAACCGACACGCAGACAAAAGTATTTCGTTCTGATAAAGGCAAAATTGTTACATTATTATGGCTGCAGGTAGCCTAGTGGTTGGAGTGTTGGGCCAGTAACCAAACGTTTGATGGATCGAATCCCTGAGCTGACAAGGTAAAAATCTGTCGTTCTGCCCCTGAACAAAGCAGCTAACCCACTGTTCCCCGATAGGCCGTCATTGTAAATAAGAATATGTTCTTAACTGTCACGAGTGCTATCTTCAAATTCCCTGTCATAGATCAGCCAAGGCACAGCGTGCCGGTAGTTCCACATCTTTATTTAGAGAACCCGAACAAAAACAAGAAACAGGTGAAAACTGAAACAAACGTAACGTTCTGGGGCTGCACACACACAGCTGCACAAAAACAAGATCCCACGAAAACAAAGGGAAAAACAGGCTGCCTAAGTATGGCTTCCAATCAGAGACAACAATAGACAGCTGCCTCTGATTGGAAACCATACCCGGCTAAAACATAGAAAACAAAGCCTAGAATGCCCACCCACTTATCACACCCTGACCTAACTAAACAGAGAAAACACAGCTCTCCGAGGTCAGAGCGTGACATTAACTGTCTTGCCAAGTTAAATAAAAATAACAAGTAAATTACACTCAGTAGTAACACGATGTTTGACCATCATATCACATGAGAAAAAAATATGTTATTTTGTTGAGAGAATCCGAGAACCACTTCAGTGGTATTGGATATTGGCTTTGTACTGTTCAATATTGGCTTTTAAAGCAAATATTTAGTCAGGGCTCACATTAAGCAAATAATCTCTCAGAGAAAGAGAACTTGACCTCTGCTCTATCTCTTTGTCTCTCTTTTTCGATGTCTGCCTCCGCGTCGCTCTCTCTCTATCTCTCTCTCTCTCTCTCTCTCTCACTCTCTCTCTCTCTTTCACTCGCTCTCTCTCTCTCCCATTTAGAATAGAGAATACACAGTATGTCTTGTTTTGAACCAATGAATGAAAGGGAGTGAAAAATGTTTACATTCACTGAGTATCCCTGGAGATGTGTTACCATTTGAAATCAATCTGTCTCTAACGAGGTGTCTTGAATGGGAGTGAAGAATAGTGGGTTTGTCCTGCTCTGCTTTTCACAGAGAGAATGGCTGGTCTCTGGCTTCTCAGAAAGGGAGGCTTTCTTGGGGTTTTATCCTTGCAGAAAAGAGACAGATGATGTCAGTGAGTGATGTGGACAGTGTCCTCTGAGCAGGCTCGGTCCTGGCCGATATGCTGCCCTAGACAAGACAAAAAAATTGCTGCCCCCCTCCTATCCCTGCAAAGTACAATAGTAGCCTAGGTCAATGTTGGCCTGCAATGCACTATCCATGTGGTAGCCTACCGTTTGTAAAACAGGCAGTTGCATTGGCTTTATAGGCCTGATAACTGAAAAAAAGACTTAAGACTAATAATTTTGGCTATTCAAACTCTGAATGTCAGCTACCATAGGCGGCGTGTCTTAAAGTAAATTGAAATACATTTGCCAAAATTATACAATTACACCTGTCTTTTCAAAAATATTTCACCGGAGAGCCTGACTTAACCACAGAGGGTCATTAGCTTCTTTAAAAAAAAATACATGTGCATTGTTTAAAATCACAAGAGTGTAGGCCTATGGCTTTTTGGGAAGTCCACAATTTGGGCAGCACGCTTGACAATAGGCCTAGCTGATTATTGAGTTGAGGCTGTCAGTGAAAAGCATCTAAAATACGTGTGAAGATAATGTGTCTTGAATATTACTTTAAATGTTGAGACAAGAAGGGGAGAGGTGGGTGGCGAGAATATTGGCACATCTCTCTCCAGTATGCACTCAGCTGTCTCCCGACAATTCTTGCACATGAATTGTTTCATTTGTGTGAATTGTTTGTCCTTTGATTGTGTATTTTCATCAATTCCCCCATTACATACAGTCACGTCCTGACCCTAGTAAGATGTCATTTTCTATAGTAGAGTAGGTCAGGGTGTGAAAGGGGGTGTTTTGGGGTTTTCTATGTTTTCTATTTCTATGTTTTAGTTCTAGTTTTTCTATTTCTATGTTGGGGTTGTTTGGGTTGATCTCCAATTGGAGGCAGCTGATCCTCGTTGCCTCTGATTGGAGATCATATTTAAGTAGGGGTTTTTCTTCCTGGGTTTTGTGTTTAGTTGTTTTCTGTTTAGTGTATGTCACCTGACGGAACTGTTGTCGGTTGTTTTGTTAAAGTGTATTCATTAAAAGTAAATATGAGCACTATACACGCTGCGCCTTGGTCCCCTTTATACGACCCACGTTACACATACGGTATGTCACCAGTAATACATTTACCGTTAATCCCTGTCATTTGGTTTAATTAATTTCTGTTAATCCATGTATTAATTACAGTCATTTACCGTTCTCATTCTCGGAGTGGAAACATTGTTTGCATAGTTTACAACCTACTACACTTGTGAGAAACAAGTTTTGGTTTATTTCATACCATCATTTACAAGTTTTGTAATTTTTTCAATTGTCTTTTGTTTGGACTGGTTGAATCAACGTTCTTTCAACGTCATTTGTCAACGTATTGTGACGTGGAATCTATGTGAAAAATACATTGGATTTGAAAAAACTTATCAAGGTAAACTGTTGTTTTGAGGGAGAAATTTCAACGACAGGATTATGTCATCATGGTAGCCAAATTTAAACATAGACAAACTTTGTATAAAATATGTTGAATTTGTACCTTTAAAGCATTGTCAGATATTCAATGTTATATCTACTATCAGAAAATAATTATAGACTGGGCAGTACCTCCTACTGGAGAATTGATCTGTCTACAGCTACCCATTGGTCTCCCATCCAAGGTTTTTAACTATGATATTTGTCACTGACTATTACCGATGTGTTATCCTGAAAATATTTGTTGAGAGATCTCCACTTAAAAATTAAATAGATACACTGCTGCTATCAAAGTCATTCTGAACGGTAGGTTTAACAGAGCAAATGAAATTTAACCATACTTTATCAATCATCAATGATGCTATGTAGGCCTATTTACTGTAGCATTTGCAAAGTCATCAACAGCAATTGTTTGAATTCAACCCAGAATTCAACAAAAAAATTAGACAATACAATAGGCCTAGGATTTCAAGCTCTGGTTGATTGCAGATTTCATATTTAGTGACATTGAATTGTGTTTGGTTGTCAACACAATCAAATATAGACATTTAAAGTAGATGTATCTTCTGCTTGGATAGTTCCATCTGTGTTAAAGGTCGTCTCGGGTCCAAAGAGTTGAACCCGTTCCAAAATGGAGCCTACCCGAATTGTTTTAAGAATTGCTTTAAGATGGTCATACCATGGATCATTTAGATATTTGAATTTGAGGATCCCTTTATGTATGAAAATAATAATATTTAAATGGAAAAAAGACAATGAATTATGAATTTATCATAAGGAATAAAGTTTTGAAGTGTCTGTCCTATATCTAGGAAGTATAAGAGTGACTGCACTTGAAGAAACTTTCAAAGTTCTTGAAATTTTCCGCATTGACTGACCTTCATGTCTTAAAGTAATGATGGACTGTTGTTTCTCTTTGCTTATTTGAGCTGTTCTTGCCAGAATATGGACTTGGTCTTTTACCAAATAGGGCTATCTTCTGTACACCACCCCTACCTTGTCACAACACAACTGATTGGCTCAAATGCATTAAGTAGGAAAGAAATTCCACAAATGTACTTTTAACAAGACACACCTATTAATTGAGATGCATTCCAGGTGACTACCTCATGAAGATGGTTGAGAGAATGCCAAGAGTGTGCAAAGCTGTCATCAAGGCAAAGGGTGGCTACTTTGAAGAATATAAACATAAACTAGATTTTGGTTACTGCATGATTCCATATGTGGTATTTCATAGTGTTGACGTCTTTACTATTATTCTACAATGTAGAAAATAATACAAAATAAAGAAAAACCCTTGAATGAGTAGGTGTGTCCAAACTTTTGACTGGTACTGTATATTTAACCCCTTATTTTTGTTGGCTCAAAACTGCCTGAGTACTTCCATTCATTTGTATGGGTTACCTTCAGACGAGTCCCGTGACACTTGTGGGGGTCGTAGAGCAAAATGTTTGTAGGCCAAATTGTTCGGACGCTACAGACGTTTTTGTGAGAAGACCGCTTTTCGGGACTTCTCATGGTCTGACAAACACCGCTGTTGCTCGGCCACCTTCCACCGCAGACGCTGGTGGTATGGGGGTACAGGCAGGGAATGTGGGGTCAGCACTGCAGAGACCTAGGCCGTCCCCTTCAATCTGTCCCATTAAGGAGCCTGTAGCATGGCTGGACGATGGCTGGACGATATGGCCAGGACAGGAGACAGGATAGCAGTCTTGGGAGTCAGCAGTCAGTTATTTGCTTGATGACCTGTATGCCCTCTTGTCCAGGCTGCTAGTGTGACCCTATCACATCCAATCAAATCAAACTTTGTCACATGCGCCGAATGCAACAAGTGTAGACCTTACCGTGAAATGTTTATTTACAAGCCCTTAACCAACAGTGCAGTTCAAGAAGAGGTAAGAAAATATTTAACAAATAATAAACTAAAGTAAAAAATTATAAAAAGTACTAAAATAACACATTAAAATAACAATAACGAGGCTATATACAGGGGGTACCGGTACCGAGTCAGTGTGTGGGGGTACAGGTTAGTTGAGGTCATTTGTACATGTAGGTAGGGATGAAGTGACTATGCATAGATAATAAACAGCGAGTAGCAGCAGTGTACAAAACAACTGGAGGCGGGGGGTGTCAATGTAAATAGTCCGGTGGCCATTTGATTAATTGTTCACCAGTCTTATGGCTTGGGGGTGAAGCTGTTAAGGAGCCTTTTGGTCCTAGAGTTGGCGTTCCGGTACCAGTTGCCGTGCAGTAGCAGAGAAAAGTCTATGACTTGGGTGACTGGAGTCTCTGACAATTTTATGGGCTTTCCACTGACACCGCCTTTTATATAGGTCCTGGATGGCAGGAAGCTTGGCCCCAATGATGTACTGGGCCGTACACACTACCCTCTGTAGCGCCTTACGGTCAGATGCCATTCCAGGCGGTGATGCAACCGGTCAGGATCCTCTCCATGGTGCAGCTGTAAACCTTTTGAGGATCTGGCCACCCATGCCAAATCTTTTCATTCTCCTGAGGAGGAAAAGGTTTTGTCGTGCCCTCTTCACGACTGTCTTGATGTGTTTGTACCATGACAGTTTGTTCATCTGGACACCAAGGAACTTGAAACTCTTGACCCGCTCCACTACAGCCCTGTCAATGTTAATTAGGGCCTGTTCGGCCCACCTTTTCCTGTAGTCCACGATCAGTTTCTTTGTCTTGCTCACATTGATCGAGAGGTTGTTGTCCTGGCACCACACTGACAGTTCTCTGACCTCCAACCCTATAGGCTGTCTCATCGTTGTCGGTGATCAGGCCTACCACTGTTGTGTCGTCAGCAAACTTAATGATGGTGATGGAGTAGTGATTGGCCACACAGTCGTGGGTGAACAGGGAGTACAGGAGGGGACTAAGTACACAACCCTGAGGGGCCCCCGTGTTGAGAATCAGCGTGGCAGGCGTGTTGTTGCCTACCCTTGCCACCTGGGGGCGGCCTGTCAGGAAGTCCAGGATCCAGTTGCAGAGGGAGGGGTTTAGTCCCAGGGTCCTTAGCTTAGTGATGAGCTTTGTGGGCGCTATGGTGTTGAGCTGTAGTCAATGAACAGCATTTTCACATAGGTGTTCCTTTTGTCCAGGTGGAAAAGGGCAGTGTGGAGTGCGATTGGGATTGTGTCATATGTGGATCTGTTAGGGC
Source organism: Salmo trutta (assembly GCF_901001165.1). Lineage (NCBI taxonomy): Eukaryota > Metazoa > Chordata > Actinopteri > Salmoniformes > Salmonidae > Salmo > Salmo trutta. Next base: position 50,566,074 of record NC_042960.1, on the reverse strand, counting down.
GGTATGCGAATTGGAGTGGGTCTAGGGTATCCGGGAGGATGCTGTTCAAAGCACTTTATGGCTACCGATGTGAGTGCTACTAGGCAGGTTACCTTCGCTTCCTTGGGCACAGGGACTATGGTGGTCTGCTTGAAACAAGTTGGTATTACAGACTCTGTCAGGGAGAGGGTGAAAATGTCAGTGAAGACACATGCCAGTTGGTCCGTGCATGCTTTGAGTACATGTCCTGGTAATCCGTCTGGCCCCGCGGCTTTGTGAATGTTGACCTGTTTAAAGGTCTTAATCACATCGGCTACTGAGAGCATTATCACACAGTCATCCAGAACAGCTGGTGCTCTTGTGCATGCTTCAGTGTTGCTTGCCTCAAAGCGAGCATAAAAGGCATTTAGCTCATCTGGTAGGCTCGCGTCACTGGGCAGCTTGCATCTGGGTTTCCCTTTGTGGTCCGTGATAGTTTTCATGTCATGCCACATCCGACGAGCGTCAGAGCCGGTGTAGTAGGATTCAATCGTAATCCTGTATTGATGCTTTGCTTGTTTGATGGTTCGTCTGAGGGCATAGCGGGATTTCTTATAAGTGTCCGGATTAATGTCCCGCTCCTTGAAAGCGGCAGCTCGAGCCTTTAGCTCGATGCGGATGTTGCTTGTAATCCATGGCTTCTGGTTGGGATATGCACATACGGTAACTGTGGGGACTACGTCGTCGATGTACTTATTGATGAAATTGATGACTGAGGTGGTATACTCCTCATTGCCATTGGATGAATCCCGGAACATCTTCAGGTCTGTGCTTGCAAAACAGTCCTGTAGCGTAGCATCCACGTCATCTGACCACCTATCCGTATTGAGCGAGTCACTGGTACTTCCTGCTTTAGTTTTTGCTTGTAAGCAGGAATCAGGAGGATATAATTATGATCAGATTTGCCAAATACAGAGCAGGGGGAGAGCTTTGTATGCATCTCTGTGTGTGGAGTAAAGGTGGTCTAGAGTTTTTTTCCCCCTCTGGTTGCATTGGTAAAACTGATTTAAGTTTGCCTGCATTAAAGTCTCCGGCCACTAGGAGTGCCGCTTCTGAATTAGCATTTTCTTGTTTGCTTATGGCCTTATAGAGTTGGTTGAGTGCGGTCTTAGTGCCAGCATCGGTCTGTGGTGGTAAATAGACGGCTACGAATAATATAGATGAGAACTCTCTTGGTAGATAGTGTGGTCTACAGCTTGTCATAAGGTACTCTACCTCAGGCGAGCAATACCTTGAGACTTCTTTAATATTAGACATCGTGCACCAGCTGTTATAGACAATAGGCACAACCCCAACCCTTGTCTTACCAGACGTAGCTTCTCTGTTCTGCCGGTGCATGGAAAATGCCACCAGCTCTATATTATCCATGTCGTCGTTCAGCAATGACTAGGTGAAACATAAGATATTACAGTTTTTAATGTCCCGTTGGTAGGATCATCTTAATTGTAGGTCATACATTTTATTTTCCAATGATTGCACAATAGCCAATAGAACGGATGACAGTGGGAGTTTACTTGCTTGCCTACGGATTCTCAGACAGCAGCCCGACCTGCGTCCCCTTTTCTTCCGTCTTTTCTTCACGCAAATGACAGGGATTTGGGCCTGTTCCCGGGAAAGCAGTATATCCTTCTCGTCGGACTTGTTAAAGGAAAAAGCTTCTTCCAGTATGAGGGGAGTTATCTCTGTTCTGATGTCCAGAAGAGACGGTAGCAGCAACATTATGTACAAAATAAGTAAAAAAATAAGTTACAAACAACGCTAAAAAAGGACAAAATAGCACAGTTGGTTAGGAGCATGTAAAACGTCAGCGTCCTCTTCGGCGACATCTTAATAATATCACAGATGAGCATGATCCCTGAGTAATCCCTGCCCTTTCAGCTTGCTGCCAGCTCTTAGAAAACTGTTGGAAAAAATGCTGTTTGACCAAATCCAATTATATTTCTCTGTAAACAAATTAACATCAGACTTTCAGCATGTTTTAGAGAAGGCCACTCAACATGTACTGCACTGACACAAATGACTGATGATTGGTTGAAAGAAATTGATAATAAGAAGATTGTGGCACCTGTACTGTTAGATTTCAGTGCAGCCTTTGCTATTATTGACCATAACCTGTTGAGAAAACTTGTGTTATGGCTTTTCAACCTCTGCCATATCGTGGATTCAAAGCTATCTATCTATCTAAAATAACTCAAAGGGCATTCTTTAATGGAAGCTTCTCTAATGTCAAACATGTAAAGTGTGGTGTACCGCAGGGCAGCTTTCAAGCCCTCTACTCTTTTCTATTTTTACCAGTGACCTGCCACTGGCATTAAACAAAGCATGTGTGTCCATATATGTTGGTCATTCAACCATATACCTATCAGCAACCACAGCATATGAAGTCACTGACACACAAAACAAATAGTTGTCAGTTTTGGAATGTGTGGCCAGTAATAAACTTGTCCTGAACATATCTAAAACTAAGAGCATTGTATTTGGTACAAATCATTACCTATGTTCTAGAACTCAGCTGAATCTGGTAATGAATGGTGTGGCTGTTGAACAAATTGAAGAGACTAAATTACTTGGCGTTACCTTAGATTGTAAACTGTCATGGTCAAAACATACAGATTCAATGGTTGTAAAGATGAGGAGAGGTCTGTCCGTAATAAAGAGATTCTCTGATTTTTTGACACCACACTCCAAAAAGCAGGTTCTGCAGGCTCTAGTTTTATCTTATCTTGATTATTGTCCAGTCATATGGTCAAGTGCTGCAAAGAAATACCAAGTTAAGCTGCAGCTGGCCCAGAACAGAGCGGCACGTCTTGCTCTTCATTGTAATCAGAGGGATAATATTAATAGTATGCATGCCAGTCTCTCTTGGCTAAGAGAGACTGCGTCACTTCTTATATTTCTAAGAAACATATTTTGGGGGGAATTTCCAAATTGTTTGCATAGTCAACTTACACACAGCACTGACACACACACTTACCCCACCAGACATGCCACTAGGGGTCTTTCCACAGTCCCCAGGTCCAGAACAAATTCAAGGAAACGTACAGTATTATACAGAGCCATGCGTGCATGGAACTCCCTTCCATCTTACATAGTGCAAGTGAACAGCAAACCTAGTTTCAAAAAACAAATAAAGCAACAACTCACGGCACAACGCCTCTCCCCATGTGACCTACTTGTTGTGTGAATGTACTGACATGTACAGTGAGGGAAAAAAGTATTTGATCCCCTGCTGATTTTGTACGTTTGCCCACTGACAAAGAAATGATCAGTCTATCATTTTAATGGTAGGTTTATTTGAACAGTGAGAGACAGAATAACAACCAAAAAATCCAGAAAAAAGCATGTAAAATTTTTTATAAATTGATTTGCATTTTAATGAGGGAAATAAGTATTTGACCACTCTGCAAAACATGACTTTGTACTTGGTGGCAGTCACAGAGGTCAGACGTTTCTTGAAGTTGGCCACCAGGTTTGCACACATCTCAGGAGGGATTTTGTTCCACTCCTCTTTGCAGATCTTCTCCAAGTCATTAAGGCTTCGAGGCTGATGTTTGGCAACTCGAACCTTCAGCTCCCTCCACAGATTTTCTATGAGATTAAGGTCTGGAGACTGGCTAGGTGTAACAGTGTAGGTTCCATCCCTCTCTTCGCCCCAACATGGGCTTGAACCAGGGACCCTTGCACACATCAACAACTGACACCCACGGAGCATCGTTACCCATCGCGCCACCAAAGCCGTGGCCCTTGCAACGCAAGGGGAAACCCTACTTCAAGTCTCAGAGCGAGTGACGTCACTGATCGAAACACTATTAGCGCGCACCATCGCTAACTAACTAGCCATTTCACATCAGTTACACTCACCCCCCTTTTCCACAGCAACCAATGACACGGGTCAACAGCATCAATGTAACAGTGTAGGTTCCGTCCCTCTCTTTACCCCAACCTGGGCTCAAACCAGGGACCCTTGCACACATCAACAACTGACACCCACGGAGCATCGTTACCCATCGCGCCACCAAAGCCGCGGCCCTTGCAACGCAAGGGGAAACCCTACTTCAAGTCTCAGAGCGAGTGACGTCACTGATTGAAATGCTATTAGCGCACACCACCGCTAACTAACTAGCCATTTCACATCGGTTACATAGGCCACTCCAGGACCTTAATGTGCTTCTTCTTGAGCGACTCCTTGGTTGCCTTGGCCGTGTGTTTTGGGTCATTGTCATGCTGGAATACCCATCCACAACCCATTTTCAATGCCCAGGCTGAGGGAAGGAGGCTCTCACCCAAGATTTGACGGTACATGGCCCCGTCCATCGTCTCTTTGATGCGGTGAAGTTGTCCTGTCCCCTTAGCAGAAAAACACCCCCAAAGCATAATGTTTCCACCTCCATGTTTGACGGTGGGGATGGTAGTCTTGGGGTCATAGGCAGCATTCCTCCTCCTCCAAACACAGCGAGTTGACTTGATGCCAAAGAGTTCCATTTTGATCTCATCTGACCACAACACTTTCACCCAGTTGTCCTCTGAATCATTCAGATGTTCATTGGCAAACTTCAGACGGGCATGTATATGTGCTTTCTTGAGCAGGGGGGACCTTGCGGGCGCTGCAGGATTTCAGTCCTTCACGGCGTAGTGTGTTACCAATTGTTTTCTTGGTGACTATGGTACCAGCTGCCTTGAGATCATTGACAAGATCCTCCCGTGTAGTTCTGGGCTGATTCCTCACCGTTCTCATGATCATTGCAACTCCACGAGGTGAGATCTTGCATGGAGCCCCAGGCCGAGGGAGATTGACAGTTCTTGACAGTTCAGCACTCCCTTTAAGAGTGTGCTCCTAATCTCAGCTCGTTACCTGTATAAAAGACACCTGGGAGCCAGAAATCTTTCTGATTGACAGGGGGTCAAATACTTATTTCCCTCATTAAAATGCAAATCAATTTATACATTTTTTGACATGCTTTTTTCTGGATTTTTTTGTTGTTATTCTGTCTTTCACTGTTGAAATAAACCTACCATTAAAATGATAGACTGATCATTTATTTGTCAGTGGGCAAACGTACAAAATCAGCAGGGGATCAAATACTTTTTTCCCTCACTGTATGTGTAACTGATAGATATACACACACTACATGTTAATGTTTTTAAATGTATGTAAATTGTAAAGCATTTTGTCTGTAATGTCTTTTTTAGTATGTGTCGGAACCCAGTAAGAATAGCTGTCGCCATTAGCGTCGGCTATTGTGGATTTTCATAAATCAAATCAAATGCCCTTTTGTTTGGAACATCGTTGCTAGGATACGTCCACATAAGGGGGAAGAGGCGGAGAGTCCTGATTCAGTGCCCCTGAATTTGAAAAGAGAGTATCGCACCCCTTCCCATCACCCCTCTGCTCCCACGCCCACCCCTCTGTCTATGGCTCACACAGGTTTAAGATCTCCAGCTTCCGTCCACAAACCTGGAGGTGCGGACCAGTATCACATTTACAGTGCTGTCCTTCCCACGTCCCATGTGCTGCGCTCTGTGTGTGAGTGTCCGTGTGTGTGTGTGTGTGTGTGTGTGTGTGTGTGTGTGTGTGTGTGTGTGTGTGTGTGTGTGTGTGTGTGTGTGTGTGTGTGTGTGTGTGTGTGTGTGTGTGTGTGTGTGTGTGTGTGTGATCAGAGTATGTATGTTCCTGCGTTGGTGTGCCACTCTGTCTCTGTAACTCTATGCTGGTAGTTGCAGCACGGCTTGACCTTCACGATAGGTTCTTGTGGAACTGACTTGCACACATAATTGGAAATTAATTTGTGTGAACCTGAGGTGGTTGAGGACGAGTCCTTTCTGAAATGTGACTACAGTTGTAGGTTGTAGTCTGTCTGTGTAAAGGGCACCCAGAGGCTGCCCATGGGAATGGTCTGTGTCCCACACACAGGAATGTCTTAACCAACCCTTTTGTTGGAAACCAGAATGCATATAGAGCATGGTCAAATTATTTATCATAGTACATTTCCAATCCTGTTTTTGTGTGTCTGCAAATCAGGTGAAAAACATAACCACAATTTCACAACCTTTAAACTATCATATGTCTGTGATGATCAGTATATTTTTTTCTTGAATTTAGAATGATGTGAGTAACACCTCCGTTCCTACCTCTGTCTCCAGTTTGCCTCATATCCAGGTGTCCCGGTGTCAGAGTATGGGGTGTGGCCGTGAGTCCATGCTGGTCACGCTGGGATAAATTTGGCCCCGGAAGCTGTAGACAGCCTGTTCTGCCTGGTCCCTTTGATCCCACTCAGCGCCAAGGTTACATCAGCCAGCAGTAGACAGATTCGAGTGAGAGGCCCTGCAGAGCAACTCGGCAGTGCCCTTGCTACACCCTGGAACCATGTTCCATAACCTCTATTTCAGTTGTAGACTGTGTACTAATCCCATTGAACCACATTATTCAAAGTTGGGTTGTTGAGATGTTGGAAATGAAGAAAAAAAACTATCAAATTCACAAACAAGGTCTGGGTTTTGAATGGCCAGTTGTACAGTACTATAGTACAGTGGTCAGTCAGGTTATGTCTATGAGCTGTACATTGTAAAAGGCCAGGGCTAATTAGTGTCCCTGCTGGTCTTCCTCTGTATGTATGTTTTCATTAGGTTCTCATCTCAGTCCTCAGCCTGCAGCTGCTGTCCACCTCTGCATTTTCCCACAATTTGAGCAAATACCTCCTATCAACCAGGGAAACATTACAGCCCACTTAACCTGGGCTATGCTCATGGACTGTGTCCTCTCACAGTGGCTGGCTGCGTGCATGGAGAATTAGCCTATACCAGCGGTCACCAACCTTTTCTGAGTCAAGATCACTTTCTGGGTCAATAAGGAAGCTGAGATCTATCACTCAGATTTGTTAAAAACCTGACTTAAAAAACATAAGCCTATGCAACATAAACCAATAGTTCTGTAGCAATGAGGTTTGTGCAGTCGGCTCTACATCTTAGAAGGGAGTGAAAGTCTCTTTAAGTTATTTCTATTGATGGTAGAAAATGAATTTTCACTGAACTCTAGTAGTTGTATGCTTTCCAAGATATGATACTCCTTTGTGTTGCTCAATCAACTGTTCTGTCATTGGAGGCTCAGATGCAGTGGCCCCTGTCCCTGAGGTGTAAATACTTGGACATTCACACGTTCCCAAAAGCTGTTGACTTCCTCTGACCAGAAGGACCCAGGGTTTCCATTAATAACCTCATCACCACACTGTCCTGGAGAGATGGCTGTGTGGCTCCCGCTGTGATGATGTGTGTGTGTTAGTGTGTGTGTGTGTGTGTGGAGGGGGGGGGGGGGCTGCCGCCTGCTTGGATGTATTTGCAATATGCGTCTTTGTTTAATAGATTGCACATATGGGTTTTTCTATACATTGGGATCAACATTTAAAAATGGTTTGAAATGAAAAGAAAAAGTATTTGTATGCAGTTCCACATGTGTACTTAGAGGAATATATGCAAATTGGCTGATAACTCCACCTATACAACAACATGGGCCGAGGACTATACATCCTTTATGCAGGGTTCATACAGACATTGGCAAGTCAAATTCAAGGGCTTTTTCAAGCACTTCATTGTAATTTTCAAGGACCTCAATGTTATATAAGTATATCATTTATATAATTGTACATACAGGGCCTAATATAGACCCCCCAAAATAAAAGCACACTAATTTGTTTTTTAAAAAGTAGGCCATTACCACTTTTTAGGCCTTGCCAATGCATTGATATTCAAATGTATATTACATTCTAAAATATGTGAGAATAATGTGGACTTGCCTGACTAAATAAATTGGATTCATACATGGCAATTTTTCTGTAGCATATGTGGCCGACACAGGCACACAAAATAAAGCCATGAATAGCGGTAGCATTAATCTTGGTAAAACTTTACTAGACACGCAGCTGACATAACTTGTCATAACCTGTCATAATGTGGTCCTAACATTGTCATTTCCAGTGGTGGAAAAAATACCCCATTGTCATTCTTGAGTAAAAGTAAAGATACCTTAATAGAAAATTACTCAAGTAAAAGTGAAAGTCACCCAGTAAAATCCTACTTGAGAAAAAGTCTAAACGTTTTTGGTTTTAAAAATACTTGCTGTAAGTATCAAAGGTAAACGTATAAATCATTTCAAATTCCTTATATTAAGCAAACCAGACGGCACCATTTTCTTGTTTTTTTATTTACTGATAAAGCCAGGGGCACGCTCCAACACTTAGACATCATTTACAAACGAGCATGTGTTTAGTGAGTCTGCCAGATCAGAGGCAGAGGGATGACCAGGATGTTCTCTTGATAAGTGTGTGAATTAGACCATTTTCCTATCATGCTAAGCATTCTAAATGTAATGAGTACTTTTGGGTGTCAGGGAAAATGTATGGAGGAAAAAGTACATTATTTTCTTTAGGAATGTAGCGAAGTAAAAGTTTTCCATAATATAAATAGTACAAATACCTGTAAAGTACAAATACCCCCAAAATACCCCCCAAAACTACATAGGTAGTACTTTCAAGTATTTTTACTTAAGTACTTTACACCACTGGTCATGACCCGTATATTTACACCTGTTGTAACATATATTGCATTATTTTATGGCTGGATATGACACCTACATAAGAGTGTCAAAACCCACATTTATTCAAAAGTGTTGTTTCCCTGCCAAGATGTTTCCATTCATTTTAAAGTTTGTTTCTTAAGTCCTTTTTTTGTTGTTGTAATTAATTCTTTATAGTCATGTTGTTTTCCATCATTTTAAATAACTGGTTGAAATGACACTTTTTGACACTATGACATATGACCATCCTGTATCACTTTACTTGGACTAAGGATGTGTTCGTAAATTCAATCTGGAGTGCCAGAGTGCGCTCTGGGCTTTCGTAAATTCAGAGCTTTGTCAGATTGTCATTTCGTAAATTCAGAGCATTTCGCTCTCGTAGTGTTCAGAGCGTGCACTGGACGCTCTGGCCGAGGAGTAGGGTTGATCTGAGCGTTCTGACCTCACAACAGCAGTCAAGCAACCAAGCTAACTGGCTAACATTGGCTAGCTTGCTAGCTACTTCCAGACACATATGAGAGAACACCTCACTCTGACCATTTTACTCACCTTAGCAGAGCAGGTTAGGCTGTTTTCATGTTATCCAGAGCGTTGGTGACTGTAACTGTGCTGCTGGCATCAATTTAATTACACTTTTTTGCTGACATTTACTGATAATGGCCATATTCAACGGGTGTTGAGCGTTTGTAAATTCATCAGTTATTCTGCGCTCTGGCACACTCAGACGAGAGCGTTCTGAAATTGGAGTAGATAGCCAGAGTGAATTTACGAACGCACCCTATGATAATGCACTTTTTGACACTGTCAAGAAGCATTATGACCATCCTGTGCACTTTACAAGGGCTAAGAAAATACACTTTATGACAGTGTCAAGTAGCATTATGACCATCATAATCATAAATGCCAGATAGGCATGTTACGTACATGCCCTTATATCAGTCATCAGTCAAAAAGAGGGTGTCTTGTCCTGCTCCTGCATTCATCCCAGTCATCAGAAACAGAGCATTAGGGTAGGTACATGTCTGACATCAATGTGTGCGCAATTACAATGATAATTGGATATGGTACATTTCAGAAAATGTTATATAGCATAAACATACTGTTGACAATTAGGCTATGGTGTAATGGAATGTTTTGCCTTGTGTGGTAGGTTTTGTGGCTTTTGACACTCTTATATACACTACTGTTCAAAAGTTTGAGGTTACTTAGAAATGTCCTTGTTTTTTAAAGAAAAGCACATTTTTGTCCATTGAACTAACATCAAATCGATCAGAAATACAGTGTAGACATTGTTAATGTTGTAAATGACTATTCTAGCTGGAAACGGCTGATTTTTTAAAAGGAATATCTACACAGGCGTACAGAGGCCCATTATCAGCAACCATCACTCCTGTGTTCCAATGGCACGTTGTGGTAGCTAATCCAAGTTTATAATTTTAAAAGGCTAATTGATCATTAGAAAACCCTTTTGCAATTATGTTAGCAAAGCTGAAAACTGTTGTGGGTTGTGGGTTCAATTACAGGCTCAAAATGGCCAGAAACAAAGAACTTTCTTCTGAAACTCGTCAGTCTATTCTTGTTCTGTTCCACAAAACACCAGTCTCAACGTCAACAGTGAAGAGGTGACCCCGGGATGCTGGCCTTCTAGGCAGAGTTCCTCTGTCCAGTGTCTGTGTTCTTTTGCCCATCTTAATCTTTTATTTTTATTGGCCAGTCTGAGATATGGCTTTTTCTTTGCAACTCTGCCTAGAAGGCCAGCATCCCGGAGTCGCCTCTTCACTGTTGACGTTGAGAATGGTGTTTTGCAAGTACTATTTAGTGAAGCTGCCAGTTGAGGACTTGTGAGGCTTCTGTTTCTCAAACATTACACTCTAATGTACTTGTCCTCTTGCTCAGTTGTGCACCGGGGCCTCCCACTCCTCTTTCCATTCTGGTTAGAGCCAGTTTGCGCTGTTCTGTGAAGGGAGTAGAACACAGTGTTGTACGAGATCTTCAGTTTCTTGGCAATTTCTCACATGGAATAGCCTTCATTTCTCAGAACAAGAATAGACTGACGAGTTTCAGAAGAAAGTTCTTTGTTTCTGGCCATTTTGAGCCCGTAATTGAACCCACAAATACTGATGCTCCAGATACTCAACTAGTCTAAAGAAGGCCAGTTTTATTCCTTCTTTAATTAGCATAACAGTTTTCAGCTCTGCTAACATAATTGCAAAAGGGTTTTCTAATGATCAATTAGCATTTTTAAATGATAAACTTGGATTAGCTAACCCAACGTGCCATTGCAACACAGGAGTGATTGTTGCTGATAATGGTCCTCTGTACGCCTATGTAGATATTCCATAATGTTTCCAACTACAATAGTCATTTACAACATTAACAATGTCTACACTGTATTTCTGATCAATTTTATGTTATTTTAATGGACCAAAAATGTGCTTTTCTTTCAAAAACAAGGACATTTCTAAGTGACCCCATACTTTTGAACGGTAGTGTATGTGTCAGGTTTTGTGGGTTTTGACACTCTTATGTAGGTGCCATAACCAGCCATAAAACAATGTAATATATGTCACAACAAGTCTAACTAAATATATGTGTCCGGACAGTGTTATGACCATATTATGACATGTTATGTCAGCTGTTTTGACATATTATGATATGGTGGGTATCAAGTAAAGTGTTATCTAAATCTCACCATTTGAATCTCACCATCATTGTTTTTATAATGAGAAAGCGACTAAAAACCAGGTTCCTTTTGTAATGGAAGGATTTGTATGGAAATCCAATTTGAAGCCAGTATTAGATGTTGTCATCCTCATAATAATCTTCACATGGTTTTACCGCAACAGAGTAGCACAACACTTTATTTTACGTGGCGGGAAACAAACGGAAGTGGCCACATCTCATGTCATGTTATTTCATTACCATATCATATTGTGAAGAAGCACACTAGGCTAAGGCCTTTGTCATTATATCCAGAATCATTCCTAGGAATATGGTTGGGTGTTGTGCAATAGTCTATCCTACACAATTGTGCACAGTAGACTCAGTGTCCAATCTGAGACACCAAAACATATACAGTACCAGTCAAAAGTTTGGACACATCTACTCATTTGTCATAAATGTCGTAAGGATTGGACCAAGGCGTAAGGATTGGACCAAAGTGCTCATCTTCTTAATTTATTTAAAGAAAACACTTAAACAAAATAAACAAACGACGAAAACTGTTCCATAAGGCTTCCAGGCTATACAGAAAATAACCACCCACAAAACACAAGTGAAAACAAACCCAACTAAATATGGCCTCCAATTAGAGATGACGACAACCAGCTGTCTCTAATTTGAGGTCATTGCCAAAAACCCAACATAGAAATAGAAAACTAGATATACACATAGAAATAGAAAATATAGAACATAAACCAAAAACACCGAACCACACAAAACAAACACCCCCCTGCCACGCCCTGGCCAAACTACAATGACAAATAACCCCTTTTACTGGTCAGGACGTGACATCATTCAAGCATTTTTCTTTATTTTTATTATTTTCTACATTGTAGAATAATAGTGAAGACATCAAAACTATGAATTTTTATTTTATTTAACTAGGCAAGTCAATTAAGAACAAATTCTTATTTACAATAACGCCCTAGGAACCGTAGGTTAACTGCCTTGTTCAGGGGCAGAACGACAGCTCGGGGATGTAATCTAGCAACCTTTCGGTTACTGGCCCAAAGCTCTAACCACTAGGCTACCGGCCACTGAAATAACACATTTACATTTACATTTACGTCATTTAGCAGACACTCTTATCCAGAACGACTTACAAATTGGTGCATTCACCTTATGATATCCAGTGGAACAACCACTTTACAATAGTACATCTATATCTTTTTAAAATGTATTTTATTTTATTTTTATTTTTTGGGGGGGGAGGTTAGGGGGGGTGGGTTAGAAGGATTAGTTTATCCTATCCCAGGTATTCCTTAAAGAAGTGGTGTTTCAGGTGTCTCCGGAAGGTAGTGATTGACTCCGCTGTCCTGGTGTCGTGAGGGAGCTTGTTCCACCATTGGGGTGCCAGAGCAGCGAACAGTTTTGACTGGGCTGAGCGGGAACTGTGCTTCCGCAGAGGTAGGGGGGCCAGCAGGCCAGAGGTGGATGAACGCAGTGCTCTTGTTTGGGTGTAGGGACTGATCAGAGCCTGAAGTTACGGAGGGGCCGTTCCCCTCACAGCTCCGTAGGCAAGCACCATGGTCTTGTAGCAGATGCGAGCTTCAACTGGAAGCCAGTGGAGTGTGCGGAGGAGCGGGGTGACCTGAGAGAACTTGGGAAGGTTGAACACCAGATGGGCTGCGGCGTTCTGGATGAGTTGTAGGGGTTTAATGGCACAGGCAGGGAGCCCAGCCAACAGCGAGTTGCAGTAATCCAGACGGGAGATTACAAGTGCCTGGATTAGCACCTACACCGCTTCCTGTGTAAGGCAGGGTCGTACTCTGCAAATGTTGTAGAGCATGAACCTACAGGATCGGGTCACCGCCTTGATGTTAGCGGAGAACGACAGGGTGTTGTTCAGGGTCACGCCAAGGCTCTTAGCACTCTGGGAGGAGGACACAATGGAGTTGTCAACCGTGATGGCGAGATCATAGAACGGGCAGTCCTTCCCCGGGAGGAAGAGCAGCTCCGTCTTGCCGAGGTTCAGCTTGAGGTGGTGATCCGTCATCCACACTGATATGTCTGCCAGACATGCAGAGATGCGATTCACCACCTGGTTATCAGAAGGGGGAAAGGAGAAGATTAATTGTGTGTTGTCTGCGTAGCAATGATAGGAGAGACCATGTGAGGATATGACAGAGCCAAGTGACATGGTGTATAGCGAGAATAGGAGAGGGCCTAGAACTGAGCCCTGGGGGACACCAGTGGTGAGAGCACGTGGTGCGGAGACAGATTCTCGCCACGCCACCTGGTAGGAGCGACCTGTCAGGTAGGACGCAATCCAAGAGTGAGCCGCGCCGGAGATGCCCAATTCGGAGAGGGTGGAGAGGAGGATCTGATGGTTCACAGTATCAAAGGCAGCAGATAGGTCTAGAAGGATGAGAGCAGAGGAGAGAGAGTTAGCTTTAGCAGTGCGGAGAGCCTCTGTGACACAGAGAAGAGCAGTCTCAGTTGAATGACCAGTCTTGAAACCTGACTGATTTGGATCAAGAAGGTAATTATGAGAGAGATATCAAGAGACCTGGCCAAGGATGGCACGCGCAAGAGTTTTGGAGAGAAAAGAAAGAAGGGATACTGGTCTGGAGGGAGGGATTGAGTGTAGGTTTTTTGAGAAGGGGTGCAACTCTCGCTCTCTTGAAGACGGAAGGGACATAGCCAGCGGTCAAGGATGAGTTGATGAGCGAGGTGAGGTAAGGGAGAAAGTCTCCGGAAATGGTCTGGAGAAGAGAGGAGAGGGTAGGTTCAAGCGGGTTGTTGGGCGGCCGGCCGTCACAAGTTGCAAGATTTCATCTGGAGAGAGAGGGGAGAAAGAGGTCAAAGCATAGGGTAGGGCAATGTGAACAGGACCAGCGGTGTCGTTTGACTTAACAAACGACGATCGGATGTCGTCAACCTTCTTTTCAAAATGGTTGACGAAGTCATCCGCAGAGAGGGGGGGGGGGAGTGGGAGGAGGATTCAGGAGGGAGGAGAAGGTGGCAAAGAGCTTCCTAGGGTTAGAGGCAGATGCTTGGAATTTAGAGTGGTAGAAAGTGGCTTTAGCAGCAGAAACCAAGGAAGAAAATGTAGAGAGGAGGGAGTGAAAAGATGCCAGGTCCGCAGGGAGGCTAGTTTTCCTCCCTTTCTGCTCGGCTGGCCGGGAGGCCTGTTCTGTGAGCTCGCAATGAGTCGTCAGGCCACGGAGCAGGAGGGAAAGACCAAGCCGGCCGGGAGGATAGGGGACATAGAGAGTCGAAGGATGCAGAAAGGGAGGAGAGGAGGGTTGAGGAGGCAGAATCAGGAGATTGGTTGGAGAAGGTTTGAGCAGAGTGAAGAGATGATAGGATGGAATAGGAGAGAGTAGCGGGAGAGAGAGATCGATGGTTGCGACGGCGCAATACTATCTGAGTAGGGGCAGAGTGAGTAGTGTTGGAGGAGAGCGAGAGGGAAAAGGATACAAGGTAGTGGTCGGAGACTTGGAGGGGAGTTACAGTGAGATTAGTAGAAGAACATCATCAAGTAAAGATGAGGTCAAGCGTATTGCCTGCCTTGTGAGTAGGGGTGGACGGTGAGAGGGTGAGGTCAAAAGAGGAGAGGAGTGGAAAGAAGGTAGATGTAGGGAGGTTAAAACCTGTTAGGGACAGACGTTTTGCTAGCGGAACGCCTCACCAATATCCAATGGTATAGCGTGGCGCGAAATAGAAATACCTCAAAAATGCAAAAACTTCAATTTCTCAAACATTTGACTATTTTACACCATTTTAAAGACAATACTCTCCTTTATCTAACCACATTGTCCGATTTCAAAAAGGCTTTACAGCGAAAGCAAAACATTAGATTATGTCAGAAGAGTACCCAGCAAAAAATATTCACACAGCCATTTTCAAAGCAAGCATATATGTCACAAAAACCCAAACCACAGCTAAATGCAGCACTAACCTTTGATGATCTTCATCAGATGACACTCCTAGGACATTATGTTATACAATACATGCATGTTTTGTTCAATCAAGTTCATATTTATATCAAAAAACAGCTTTTTACATTAGCATGTGATGTTCAGAACTAGCATACCCCCCGCAAACTTCCGGTGAATTTACTAAATTACCTATGATAAACGTTCACAAAATACATAACAATTATTTTAAGAATTATAGATACAGAACTCCTTTATGCAATCGCGGTGTCAGATTTTAAAATAGCTTTTCGGTGAAAGCACATTTTGCAATATTCTGAGTACATAGCCCGGCCATCGTGGCTAGCTAATTTGACACCCACCAAGTTTGGCCCTCACCAAACTCAGATTTACTATAAGAAAAATTGGATTACCTTTGCTGTTCTTCGTCAGAATGCACTCCCAGGACTTCTACTTCAACAACAAATGTTGTTTTGGTTCGAAATAATCCATAGTTATATCCAAATAGCTCCGTTTTGTTCGTGCGTTCAAGTCACTATCCGAAGGGTGACACGCCGGCGCATTTCGTGACAAAAAAATTCGAAATATTCCATTACCGTACTTCGAAGCATGTCAAACGCTGTTTAAAATCAATTTTTATGCTATTTTTCTCATAAAATAGTGATAATATTCCAACCGGGCGACGTTGTATTCATTCAAACACTGAAAGAAAAACATGGAGTCGTCTCGTGCATGCGCGTTCCAGTGTCATGTTTTCTCAGCAGGACCACTCACAAAAACTCCTACTGTTTTTCGCCCAGAGACTGGAGAGCTCTCATTCCACTTTCTGGCACCTTCTGAGAGCCAATGAAAGCCTTAGAAAATGTCACGTTACAGCAGAGATGCTGTATTTTTGATAGAGATGCCCTAGAAGGAGAACAAATTGTCAGACAGGGCACTTCCTGTATAGAATCTTCTCAGGTTTTGGCCTGTCATATGAGTTCTGTTATACTCACAGACACCATTCAAACAGTTTTAGAAACTTTAGAGTGTTTTCTATCCAAATCTACTAATTATATGCATATTCTAGTTTCTGGGCAGGAGTAGTAACCAGATTAAATCGGGTACGTTTTTTATCCGGCCGTGAAAATACTGCCCCCTATCCCAAACAGGTTAAAGTCACCCAGAACTGTGAGGGGTGAGCCATCCTCAGGAAAGGAACTTATCAAGGCATCAAGCTCATTGATGAACTCTCCAAGGGAACCTGGAGGGCGATAGATGATAAGGATGTTAAGCTTGAATGGGCTAGTGACTGTGACAGCATGGAATTCAAAGGAGGAGATAGCCAGATGGGTCAGGGGAGAAAGAGAGAATGTCCACTTGGGAGAGATGAGGATTCCAGTGACACCACCCCGCTGACCAGATGCTTGCTTTCGGGGTATGCGAGAACACGTGGTCAGACGAGGGGAGAGCAGTAGGAGTAGCAGTGTTTTCTGTGGTAATCCATGTTTCCGGCAGCGCCAAGAAGTCGAGGGACTGGAGGGTAGCATAGGCTGAGATGAACTCTGCCTTGTTGGCCACAGAACGTCAGTTCCAGAGGCTGCCGGAGACCTGGAACTCCACGTGGGTCGTGCGCGCTGGGACCACCAGGTTAGACCACTCAGAACGACCTTCTTGATCCTAATCAGTCAGGTTTCAAGACTGGGCATTCAACTGAGACTGCTCTTCTCTGTGTCACGGAGGCTCTCCGCACTGCTAAAGCTAACTCTCTCTCCTCTGCTCTCATCCTTCTAGACCTATCTGCTGCCTTTGATACTGTGAACCATCAGATCCTCCTCTCCACCCTCTCCGAGCTGGGCATCTCCGGCGCGGCCCACGCTTGGATTGCGTCCTACCTGACAGGTCGCTCCTACCAGGTGGCGTGGCGAGAATCTGTCTCCGCACCACGTGCTCTCACCACTGGCGTCCCCCAGGGCTCTGTTCTAGGCCCTCTCCTATTCTCGCTATACACCAAGTCACTTGGCTCTGTCATATCCTCACACGGTCTCTCCTATCATTGCTATGCAGACGACACACAATTAATCTTCTCCTTTCCCCCTTCTGACAACCAGGTGGCGAATCGCATCTCTGCATGTCTGGCAGACATATCAGTGTGGATGACGGATCACCACCTCAAGCTGAACCTCGGCAAGACGGAGCTGCTCTTCCTCCCGGGGAAGGACTGCCCGTTCCATGATCTCGCCATCACGGTTGACAACTCCCTTGTATCCTCCTCCCAGAGTGCTAAGAACCTTGGCGTGATCCTGGACAACACCCTGTCGTTCTCCACTAACATCAAGGCGGTGACCCGATCCTGTAGGTTCATGCTCTACAACATTCGCAGAGTACGACCCTGCCTCACACAGGAAGCGGCGCAGGTCCTAATCCAGGCACTTGTCATCTCCCGTCTGGATTACTGCAACTCGCTGTTGGCTGGGCTCCCTGCCTGTGCCATCAAACCCCTACAACTCATCCAGAACGCCGCAGCCCGTCTGGTGTTCAACCTTCCCAAGTTCTCTCACGTCACCCCGCTCCTCCGCTCTCTCCACTGGCTTCCAGTTGAAGCTCGCATCCGCTACAAGACCATGGTGCTTGCCTACGGAGCTGTGAGGGGAACGGCACCTCCGTACCTTCAGGCTCTGATCAGGCCCTACACCCAAACAAGGGCACTGCGTTCATCCACCTCTGGCCTGCTCGCCTCCCTACCTCTGAGGAAGCACAGTTCCCGCTCAGCCCAGTCAAAACTGTTCGCTGCTCTGGCACCCCAATGGTGGAACAAGCTCCCTCACGATGCCAGGACAGCGGAGTCAATCACCACCTTCCGGAGACACCTGAAACCCCACCTCTTTAAGGAATACCTGGGATAGGATAAAGTAATCCTTCTAACCCCCCCCCCCTTTAAAAGATTTAGATGCACTATTGTAAAGTGGTTGTTCTACTGGATATTATAGGTGAATGCACCAATTTGTAAGTCGCTCTGGATAAGAGCGTCTGCAAAATGACTTAAATGTAATGTAAATGCAGCAGCCACGCGGTGTGAAGCGTTTGTATAGCCTGTGTAGAGAGGAGAGAACAGGGATAGACAGACACATAGTTGACAGGCTACAGAAGAGGCTACGCTAATGCAAAGGAGATTGGAATGAAAATGAACTAAACAACTGGGGAAGCGAGAGAGCAGGGCCTGCCTCACTAACCTTTCACTGAAACACTCAAATATAACTCTTCCAACTTGCACTTTAGAAATTATAATTGATGTAAACTACAGTGGTTCAATGTTTCCAGGAATAGGCTCAAACTTAGTTTATTCAGCTAGATAACTTGGTACAGTATTCTTCCGCGAAACTCACCCAGTGCACCGTATCCTATGACACCATAGCTAACTAGCATGCTAGCATCCAATAACACACGGTTAGCACCAATACTTGGTTAAAACAAACTACCAATGGATCATTCGTGTCCGTGTCTAGTTCCTTTCATAATGTAGAAGTAATTAAACGTTGGCTAGCTAACACAAAGTCAGTCCTGCTAGCTACACAAGAGGACTACACATCTCGAATGTTCAGAAAGTTAAGCTTATGTTGCAAAAATCTTATTGACTAAAATGATACGGTACTGCTAGCTGGTAGAGTTGGCTAGCTAGCAGTGGCTGTGTTGTTGACTTTGTTTGAAAATGTAGCTGGCTAGCTAACCTCGAGCATATGTGGGAACTCCTATATGGAATCATGTAGTAACCAACAAGTGTTAAACAAATCAAAATATATTTTAGATTTTAGATTCTTCAAAGTAGCCACACTTTGCCTTGATGACAGCTTTGCACACTTTTGGAATTTTCTCAACCAGCTTCACCTGGAATCTTTTTCCAACAATCTTGAAGGAGTTCCCACATATGCTGAGCACTTGTTGGCTGCTTTTCCTTCACTCTGCGGTCCAACTCATCCCAAACCATCTCATTTGGGTTGAGGTCAGGTGATTGTGGAGGCCAGATCAACTGATGCAGCACTCCACCACTCTCCTTCTTGGTCAAATAGCCCTTACACAGCCTGGAGGTGTATTAGGTCATTGTCCTGTTGAAAAACAAATGATAGTCCCACTAAGTGCAAACCAGATGGGATGGTGTATTGCTGCAGAATGCTGTGGTAGCCATGCTGGTTGTGTGCCTTGAATTCTAAATAAATCACTGACAGTGTCATCAGCAAAGCACCCCCACACCATCACACCCCCTCCATGATTCATGGTGGGAACCACACATGCAGAGATCATCTGTTCACCTGCTCTGCGTTTCACAAAAAAACGGTGGTTGGAACCAAAAATCTAACATTTGGACTCATCAGACCAAAGGACAGATTTCCACTGACCTAATGTCCATTGCTCGTCTTTCTTGGCCAAAGCATGTCTCTTCTTCTTGTTGGTATCCTTTGGTAGTGGTTTCTTTGCAGCAATTCGACCATGATGGCCTGATTCTCGCAGTCTCCTCTGAACAGTTGATGTTGAGATGTGTCTGTTATTTGAACTCTGAAGAATTTATTTGGGCTGCAATTTCTGAGGCTGGTAACTCTAATTATCTTATCCTCTGCAGCAGAGGTAACTCTGGGTCTTCCTTTCCTGTGGCGGTCCTCATGAGAGCTAGTTTCATCCTAGTGCTTGAGGGTTTTTACGACTGCACTTGAAGAAACTTTCAAAGTTCTTGACATTTTCCGGATTGACTGACCTTCATGTCTTAAAGTGATGATGGACTGTCGTTTCTCTTTCCTTATTTGAGTTGTTCTTGCCATAATATGGACTTGGTCTTTTACCAAATAGGGCTGTCTTCTGTATAGCACCCCTGCCTTGTCACAACACAACTGATTGGCTCAAACACATTAAGAAGGAAATAAATTCCACAATTTAACTTTTAACAAGGCACACCTGAACCTGTTGAGGATCTTATCCCGATCTTATCCCGGTATTGGGATTCATTGTCATGTGACCATGGCGGGGAATTCAAAACTGCAAGAGTAATCATTTCAAATAATCAAATAATCAACTATTTTCCTCCATTTGAAAGATATATCTCCTAAATCTAACCACGCTGTCCGATTTTCAGAGGCTTTACGGAGAATTCATAAAGTTAGGTTATGTTAGGAGAGTACATTGACAATAGCTGTGTGTAATGTTTAGCCATTTCAAAGAAGGGCATCAACAGACAGAAAACTAGCTAGAATTATGCACTTACCTTTGACAATCTGCATCAGATGACACTCATAGGACATTATGTTATACAATACATGCATTTTTAGTTCCATCAAGTTCATATTTATATCCAAAAACAGCATTTACAGTCGCGGTGAAATTCAGAATTTTTTTCGGCTCGAATGCTCCCAGTGAATCCAGCATTACAAATCACGGAATTACTATTCGAAAACATTGGTAAATTATAATATTGTCATTCAAAGAATAATATATTATCATCTCGTAATTGCTACCGAATGGCCAGATCTCAAAATAACTTTACTGGGAAATCACATTTTGCAATAAACTGGGTACTATGCTAACAACAGCAAGCTAAGCTATAAGCTAAGCTAAGCTATACAGTTAGCATTAGCATCATCTAATATCGATAATAACATTCTAAATATCCCCTTACCTTTGATTATCTCCATCAGAAGGCGCTGCCAGCGATCCCAGGTCCAGAACAAATGTGGTTTCTTTTGACAAAGTTCATAATTTATGTCCAAATAGTTAGCGTTCAGTAGGCTCCCACAAAATGAGGTGGGCAGTGTAAAGTCACGCCGAAAAGCTAAAGAAAACCTAGTAAATAATCTATTTACGTTTGTTTAAACATGTCAAACGTTGTTTAGCATTAATCTTTTGGTCCATTTTTAACGTGAAACATCAGTAAACATCAGTAATATTTTCACACAACCTATCAAGTGTCTAGAATAAACGATTATGACAAAGACACTTCTCAGATTTATGCGCAGGCGCAAAAAATGAAGTGATGACGTGTCAACTTGTAAGCATTCTAATTCGGTCTGTATTCATCACAGATGCGTCAAACAACTTTATAAAGATCGTTGACATCTAGTGGAAGCCTTAGGAGTTGCGAACTGAATCCTTTCTCACTATGGTATCTATAAAACAATGACACTAAATAGTACAGTCACAAAATTCAATTTTTTTTAAATCTATTTTTCACAGGTTTTTGCCTGCAATATGAGTTTTGTTATACTTACAGACACCATTCAAACTGTTTTAGAAAATTCAGAGTGTTTTCTATCCAAACCTGAACAATAATATGCATATTCTAGCTTCTGAGTTGGTGTAGGAGGCAGTTAAAAATGGGCACATATTTTTTTCCAAAATTCTCAATACTGCCCCCTAGATTAAACAGGTTAATTGAAACGCATTCCAGGTTACTACCTCATGAAGCTGGTTGAGAGAATACCAATAGTGTGCAAAGCTGTCATCAAGGCAACGGGTGGCTACTTTAAGGAATATAAAATACAGTTAAAGTCGGAAGTTTACATACACTTAGGTTGGTGTCATTAAAACTCGTTTTACAACCACTCCACACATTTCTTGTTAACAAACAATGGTTTTGGCAAGTCGGTTAGGACATCTACTTTGTGCATGACACAAGTAATTTTTGCAACAATTGTTTACAGATAGATTATTTCACTTGTTTTATTTATTTTTTATTTATTTTTTATTTCACCTTTATTTAACCAGGTAGGCAAGTTGAGAACAAGTTCTCATTTACAATTGCGACCTGGCCAAGATAAAGCAAAGCAGTTCGACAACATACAAAAACACAGAGTTACACATGGAGTAAAACAACATACAATCAATGATGCAGTAGAAAAAAATAAGACTATATACAATGTGAGCAAATGATGTGAGATAATGGAGGTAAAGGCAAAAAAATGCCATGGTGGCAAAGTAAATAAAGTATGGCAAGAAAAACACTGGAATGGTAGATTTGTAGTTTGAAGAAAGTTAAAAGTTAAAATATAAATAATATGGTGCAAAGGAGCAAAATAAATAAAATAAATAAATACAGTAGGGGAAAAGGTAGTAGTTTGGGCTCAATTAAAGATGGGCTATGTACAAGTGCAGAGATCTGTGAGCTGCTCTGACAGCTGGTGCTTAAAGCTAGTGAGGGAGATAAGTGTTTCCAGTTTTAGAGATTTTTGTAGTTCGTTCCAGTCATTGGCAGCTGAGAACTGGAAGGAGAGACGACCAAAGGAGGAGTTGGCTTTAGGGGTGACCAGAGAGATATACCTGCTGGAGCGCGTGCTACAGGTGGGTGCTGCTATGGTGACCAGTGAGCGGAGATAAGGGGGGACTTTACCTAGCAGGGTCTTGTAGATGACCTGGAGCCAATGTGTTTGGCGACGATTATGAAGTGAAGGCCAGCCAACGAGAGCATACAGGTCGCAGTGGTGGGTTGTATATGGGGCTTTGGTGACAAAACGGATGGCACTGTGATAGACTGCATCCAGCTTGTTGAGTAGGGTATTGGAGGCTATTTTGTAAATGACATCGCCGAAGTCGAGGATTGGTAGGATGGTCAGTTTTACGAGGGTATGTTTGGCAGCATGAGTGAAGGATGCTTTGTTGCGAAATAGGAAGCCAATTCTAGATTTCACTTTGGATTGGAGATGATTGATGTGAGTCTGGAAGGAGAGTTTACAGTCTAACCAGACACCTAGGTATTTGTAGTTGTCCACAAATTCTAAGTTAGAACCGTCCAGAGAAGTTATGCTGGATGGGCGGGCAGGTGCAGGCAGCGATCGGTTGAAGAGCATGCATTTAGTTTTACTTGTGTTTAGGAGCAGTTGGAGACCACGGAAGGAGAGTTGAATGGCATTGAAGCTCGTCTGGAGGGTTGTTAACACAGTGTCCAAAGAAGGGCCAGAAGTATACAGAATGGTGTCGTCTGCGTAGAGGTGGATCAGAGATTCACCAGCAGCAAGAGCGACATCATTTATGTATACAGAGAAAAGAGTTGGCCCAAGAATTGAACCCTGTGGTACCCCCATAGAGACTGCCAGAGGTCCAGACAGTAGGCCCTCCGATTTGACACACTGAACTCTGTCAGAGAAGTAGTTGGTGAACCAGGCGACGCAATCGTTTGAGAAACCAAGGCTACTAAGTCTGCCGATGAGGATGTGGTGATTAACAGAGTCAAAAGCTTTGGCCAGGTCAATGAATACGGCAGCACAGTAATGTTTCTTATCGATGGCGGTTACGATGTCGTTTAGGACCTTGAGCGTGGCTGAGGTGCACCCATGACCAGCTCTGAAACCAGATTGCATAGCGGAGAGGGTGCGGTGGGATTCAAAATAGTCGGTAATCTGTTTGTTGACTTGGCTTTCGAAGACCTTAGAAAGGCAGGGTAGGATGGATATAGGTCTGTAGCAATTTGGGTCAAGAGTGTCACCTCCTTTGAAGAGGGGGATGACAGCAGCTGCTTTCCAATCTATGGGAATCTCAGACGACACGAAAGAGAGGTTGAACAGGCTAGTAATAGGGGTTGCAATAATTTCGGCAGATAATTTTAGAAAGAAAGGGTCCAGATTGTCAAGCCCAGCTGATTTGTAGGGGTCCAGATTTTGCAGCTCTTTCAGAACATCAGCTGAATGGATTTGGGAGAAGGAGAAATGGGGGAAGCTTGGGCGAGTAGCTGTGGGGGGTGCAGTGCTGTTGAATGCAGTAGGGGTAGTTAGGTGGAAAGCATGGCCAGCCGTAGAAAAATGCTTATTGAAATTCTCAATTATAGTGGGCTTATCGGTGGTGACAGAGTTTCCTATCCTCAGTGCAGTGGGCAGTTGGGAGGAGGTGTTCTTATTCTCCATGGACTTTACAATGTCCCAGAACTTTTTAGAGTTGGAGTTGCACGAAGCAAATTTCTGTTTGAAAAAGCTAGCCTTGGCGTTTCTAACTGCCTGTGTGTATTGGTTTCTAACTTCCCTAAAAAGTTGCATATCGCGGGGGCAGTTCGATGCTAATGCAGAACGCCACAGGATATTTTTGTGTTGGTTAAGGGCAGTCAGGTCTGGGGAGAACCAAGGGCTATATCTGTTCCTGGTTCTAAATTTCTTGAAAGGGGCATGCTTATTTAAGATGGAGAGGAAGGCATTTTAAAAAAATAACCAGGCATCCTCTACTGACGGGATGAGGTCAATATCCTTCCAGGATACCAGGGCCAGGTCGATTAGAAAGGCTTGCTCGTTGAAATGTTTCAGGGAGCGTTTGACAGTGATGAGTGGAGGTCGTTTGACCGCTGACCCATTACGGGTGCAGGCAATGAGGCAGTGATCGCTGAGATCTTGGTTGAAAACAGCAGAGGTGTAATTAGAGGGCACATTGGTTAGGATGATATCTATGAGGGTGCCAGTGTTTGCGGCTTTGGGGTTGTACCTGGTGGGTTCATTAATAATTTGTGTGAGATTGAGGGCATCAAGCTTGGATTGTAGAATGGCTGGGGTGTTAAGCATGTCCCAGTTTAGGTCGCCTAGTAGCACGAGCTCTGAAGATAGATGGGGGGCAATCAGTTCACATATGGTGTCCAGAGCACAGCTAGGGGCCGAGGGGGGTCTATAGCAGGCGGCAACGGTGAGAGACTTGTTTTTGGAGAGGTGGATTTTTAAAAGTAGAAATTGTTTGGGTACAGACCTGGATAGCAGGACAGAACTCTGCAAGCTATCTCTGCAGTAGATTGCAACACCGCCCCCTTTGGTCGTTCTATCTTGTCTGAAAACGTTGTAGTTAGGGATGAAGATTTCACAGTTTTTGGTGGACTTCCTAAGCCAAGATTCAGACACAGCTAGGACATCCGGGTTGGCAGAGTGTGCTAAAGCAGTGAATAAAACAAACTTAGGGAGGAGGCTTCTAATGTTAACATGCATGAAACCAAGGCTATTACGGTTACAGAAGTCATCAAAAGAGAGCGCCTGGGGAGTAGGTGTGGAGCCAGGCACTGCAGGGCCTGGATTCACCTCTACATCCCCAGCGGAGCAGAGAAGAATAAGTATGAGGGTACGGCTAAAAGCTATAAGAATTGGTCGTCTGTGACATCCAGAAAAGAGAGAAAAAGGAGCAGGTTTCTGGGGGCGATAAAATAGCTTCAAGGTATAATGTACAGACAAAGGTATGGTGGGATGTGAGTACAGAGGAGATAAACCTAGGCATTTAGTAATTGTGAGAGAGATATTGTCTCTAGAAACATCATTGAAACCAGAAGATGTCATAGCATGTGTGGGTGGAGGAACTGAGAGGTTGGATAAGGTATAATGAGCAGGGCTAGAGGCTCTACAGTGAAATAAGCCAATAAACACTAACCAGAACAGCAATGGACAAGGCATATTGACATTAAGGAGAGGCATGCTTAGCCGAGTGATCAGAGGGTCCAGTGAGATTCAGACAGCTAGCCGGGCCATAGGTAGCAAGCTGGTGGAAGATGGGAGGGAGGTCTGTTTTTAGCCGCCTCGTGCGTTTCCGTCTGTGGGTTAGTGGGGTTCCGTGTGGAAGGGGGGACCTGTCCAAGTTGGCAAAATAGTTAGTTATAGTGGCCCAAGAAAAGTGTCCGACAGACCTATTCAGATCGCAGCCGAAAAGACAGCTAACGATTAGCTGGCCGCAGATGGGCGATCAGGTTACGTCGCGACGGAGGGGCCAGTTGGACAACTCCCTCGGGCAGATAACGTCGGTGATCCAGTCGTGAAGACCCAATGGGGCTCCGCATCGGCAGTAAAACGGGTCAGGATAGGTGAGTTGTAGCCCAGGAGACACTTCAGCTGGCTAGCTCAGGAATAGCCCACGAGTGGCTGACGGAACTCTTCAGCTGGCTAGCTAGCTAGCTCCGTAATAGTGTGTGTTAATTCCGAGACCGACGTTGCCAATAGTCAGTCAGGTAGCAGCTAGTTAGCTGCAAGATCCAGGTGTAAATGTCCAGAGCCTGCGGTAGAAATCGAGGAAAGGAGAGAGAATAGGTCCGATATGCTCTGGTCTGAGTCGCGCTGTACAAAAACTGGCGATAGCTTTTCGAGCTAATGGATAGCTGAGGACAGCTAACCGTAGCTAGCTGAACTTCAACGTTAGCCAGTGAAAATGGCTAACCTCTGGCTAGCTTCTGTCGTGGAATTCAGATGAGGTAAATAATACTTTCTTTTTTTTTTAAATTGATGAGGCGGGTTGCAGGAGAGTGCTTTGAGGTTGAGTATTTAGAATAAAAAAAAATGTAAAAAGATAAGTGAAGAAAAAATATGTAAATATATATATATATATATATACACGGGACACGACAGGACGTCTGAACTGCTACGCCATCTTGGAATCATTATCATAGTAACTTGTAACTCACTGTATCACAATTCCAGTGGGTCAGAAGTTTACATACACTAAGTTGACTGTGCCTTTAAACAGCTTGGAAAATTCCAGAAAACAGTGTCATGGCTTTAGAAGCTTCCGATAGGCTAATTGACATCATTTGAGTCAATTGGAGGTGTACCTGCGGAGGTATTTCAAGGCTTACCTTCAGACTCACTGCCTCTTTGCTTGACATCATGGGAAAATCAAAAGAAATCAGCCAAGACCTCAGAAAAAAATTTGTTGACCTCCACAAGTCTGGTTCATCCTTGGGAGCAATTTATAAATGCCTGAAGGTACCATGTTCATCTGTACAAACAATAGTATGCAAGTATAAACACCATGGGATCACACAGCCATCATACCGCTCAGGAAGGAGACGCGTTCTGTCTCCTATTGATGAACGTACTTTGGTGCGAAAAGTGCAAATCAATCCAAGGACCACAGCAAAGGACCTTGTGAAGATGCCTTGTGAGGAAACAGGTACAACAGTAAAACGAGTCCTATATTGACATAACCTGAAAGGCCGCTCAGCAAGGAAGAAGCCACTGCTCCAAAACCGCCATAAAAAAGCCAGACTACGGTTTGCAGCTGCACATGGAGAGAAAGATCATAGTTTTTTGGAGAAATGTCCTCTGGTCTGATGAAACAAAATTAGAACTGTTTGGCCATAATGACCATCGTTATGTTTGGAGGAAAAAGGGGGATGCTTGCAAGCCGAAGAACACCATCCCAACCGTGAAGCATGGGGGTGGCAGCATCATGTTGTGGGGTGCTTTGCTGCAGGATGGACTGGTGCACTTCACAAAATAGATGGCATCATGAGGATGAAAGATTATGTGGATATATTGAAGCAACATCTCAAGACATCAGTCAGGAAGTTAAAGCTTGGTCGCAAATGGGTCTTCCAAATGGACAATGACCCCAAGCATACTTCCAAAGTTGTGGCAAAATGGCTTAAGGACAACAAAGTCAAGGTTTTGGAGTGGCCATCACCAAGCCCTGACCTCAATCCTACAGAACATTTGTGGGCAGAACTGAGAAACTGAAAAAGCGTGAGCCTACAAACCTGACTCAGTTACACCAGCTCTGTCAGGAGGAATGGGCCAAAATTCACCCGACTTATTGTGGGAAGCTTGTGGAAGACTACCCGAAACGTTTGACCCAAGTTAAACAATTTAAAGGCAATGCTACCAAATACTAATTGAGTGTATGTAAACTTCTGACCCACTGGGAATGTGATGAAAGAAATAAAAGCTGAAATAAATAATTCTCTCTACTATCATTATGACATTTCACATTCTTAAAATAAAGTGGCGATCCTAACTGACCTAAAACAGCAAATTTTTACTAGGATTAAATGTCAGGAATCGTTAAAAACGGAGTTTAAATGTATTTGGCTAAGCTGTATGTAAACTTCCGACTTCAACTGTATATTTTTTGGTTACTAAATCATATCAAATCAAATTTTATTGGTCACATACACATGGTTAGCAGAATGCTTGTGCTTCTAGTTCCGACAGTGCAGTAATATCTAACAAGTAATCTAACAATTTCACAACAACTACCTTATACACACAAGTGTAAAGGGATGAATAAGTATATGTACATATAAATATATGGATGAGCTATGGCCGTGCGGCATAGGCAAGATGCAGTAGATGATATAGAGTACCGTATATATATATATGAGATGAGTAATGTAGGGTATGTAAACATTATATAAAGTGGCATTGTTTATAGTGACTAGTGATACATTTATAACATCCAATTATGAATTATTAAAGTGGCTAGAGATTTGAGTCTGTATTTTTGCAGCAGCCACTCAATGTTAGTGATGGCCTTGAGATAGAAGCTGTTTTTCAGTCTCTCGGTTCCAGCTTTGATGCACCTGTTCTGACCTCGCCTTCTGGATGATAGCAGGGTGAACAGGCATTGGCTCAGGTGGTTGTTGTCCTTGATGATCTTTTTGGCATTCCTGTGACATTGGGTGGTGTAGGTGTCCTGGAGGGCAGGTAGTTTGCGTTGTGCAGACCGCACTACCCTCTGGAGAGAGGTTGTGGGCTGAGCAGTTGCCGTACCAGGCTGTGATACAGCCCGACAGGTTGCTATCGATTGTGCATCTGTAAAAGTTTGTGAGTGTTTTCGGGGACAAGACACATTTCTTCAGCCTCCTGAGGTTCAAGAGGCGCTGTTGTGTGTTCTTCACCACGCTGTCTGTGTGGGTGGACCATTTCCGTTTGTCTGTGATGTGTACGCCGAGGAACTTAAAACTTTCCACCTTCTCCACTACTGTCACGTTGATGTGGATAGGGGGCTTCTCCCTCTGCTGTTTCCTAAAGTCCACGATCATCTTCTTTGTTTTGTTGACGTTGAGTGTGAGGTTATTTTCCTAACACCACACTCCGAGGGCCCTCACCTCCTCCCTGTAGGCCGTCTCGTCGTTGTTGGTAATCAAGCCTACCACTGTAGTGTCGTCTGCAAACTTGATGATTGAGTTGGAGGCATGCATGGCCATGCAGTCATGGGTAAACAAGGAGTACAGGAGAGGGCTGAGAACACACCCTTGTGGGGCCCCAGTGTTGAGGATCAGTGGGGTGGAGATGTTGTTTCCTACCCTCACCACCTGCGGGTGGCCCGTCAGAAAGTCCAGGACCCAGTTGCACAGGGCTGGGTTGAGACCCAGGGTCTCCAGCTTAATGACCAGTTTGGAGGGTGCTATGGTGTTAAATGCTGAGCTGTAATCGATGTACAGCATTCTTACATAGGTTTTCCTCGTCCAGATGGGTTAGGGCAGTGTGCAGTACTACATGATTCTATATGTGTTATTTCATAGTTTTGATGTCTTCACTATTATTCTGCAATGTAGAAAATAGTAAAAATAAGAACAACCTTGGAATTAGTAGGTGTGTCCAAACTGTTGACTGGTTCTGTATATGATAACACAAACTCATTACCTTGATGCTTTCTCTGTTAAATCTAATGACACCGTAAATCAAGCAGACAACAACAGATGATCAACATCAATTCGCTAGGGATATTAGATCCATCATGGATCCAGGCACAACTGTCTTCACTTGCGTAACGAATGAGAACAACATATTCTGGACATTCCTTGCGAATTGCTTTTTTCCAGCACTTGAGCTGTTGTTGCATCGCATGCGCTATCACAACAGCTGTTCATCACTTGACTGTCAATCAGAAAATTCCTTCCTGGATCAGATGATGGGTGAAAATATCACAGCTTAATTAAACAGCTCAATACCAAATGCGCAAGTATTATGCATAATTATTGAAGAGCCACATTAATGACAGTATTGATTTAGTTTTTAAGTATCAAGGTAAGGTGACTCTCATTTTGCAATGGTATTATTTTGGGGGGATTTGTGTGGCAATGAAAACTGTTTCCACCCTGTGGCACAGGGGTGCCGAACTAAATCAGGGCGTGGGCCATATTGAAAAAACACAACAAATTTGTTGGCCAGACAAAGCCTATTATGTTTGTTTGCGATCAAACTGGCCATTGTTTTATTTGAAAGAATAATGTCCAATCATAATGTCCAGTTACAGTATGTACATAGCAGTGTTACAGTACTCAAGACCACATTTTGAGTGTCTCGGTCATGTCTCGGTGTCGGATACATTTGTACTCGGTCTTGACTAGGTCTTGGACAGTGAGGACTCATAATTTCTTTCTGAGACCAGCCGAGACCAGCGTAGTAAAACACGAATAATTATCAGCTTCCAGTAATTAAGTGCATAAAACCTCTTCACCAGGCCAAACATACACACTCCTTGAAACATTAATACCTGAACAGTCTTTATATCTATTATAGACATGTTTGAGCAGTGACAAACCTATTGGACCTAGGCCTTCAGTGTGTGACAGGTTCGTGATGCTGAAAGGACAGCAACGGTAATACCTGCACACTCATGTAGGAGCAGTAGCGACCCGTCATTCAGGGCAGGTTTTGACCCCCACGTTTTTTTTTCAAAAAAGGAAAGGGTTAATCTTTCCTAATCAACAAAAACCGAAGAGATTAAATCAGAATGTCATTGAAAACAATAATTGCAATTATTATTGTTATTATTATTTTTATAAATCCTTAGCCCTTCTCTGAAGGCATAGAAGGCCCTCATTGTTCCCCACTGTGTTCGGGTTAGTAATAATTCGTAGAGTGGCTCTATTTTCCCTCAGCATAATTTTTTTTCTCACCATTCTGAATGTCTAAAGAATCCGTATGTTCTTCTGAAATATGAACACAGAAATACAGGACATTTTGAACTCTTATTATGCTGGTGATTTGACCAAATTACAATCATGGTCTTGAATTGGATTGGCATTTTTCTGACCTGGTCTCGGACCCCTTATCCCCCTCCCGGTCTCGGTCTTAAAACTCTGTCTCGCCCCCCCGCTGGTCTTGTTCTTGACTCAGACTCGATTTTCTCCGGTCTTGATCTTGAATGGTCTCGCTTTATTTGGTCTCGAACACAACACTGGTAGGATGCTGTACTTATTAAAACAAAAGAGAGAAATAATGTTTGTCCAGCCTTTGCTGCTGTGCTTGCAGATGTGCATTACATGCTGCGACCCTAATCAACTTTTAAACTCCAAATAACAAAAACGTAGCTAGACTGTTGTCACATTTAAACGTAAATGATATATATTTTTTGCATTGCATCGATCACCATTGCGGTTAAACGCAGCATTGCTGTATGGTGCACGCAAAATGTATTGTTGTTGAGTAACCAGCCTAGGCTACTGCTCAAATGTTGCTGTAATAGGCTATATGTTTTCCTTTACATTGCTTTTAGTTGCAGGTTTAGTTTTTTGGTTATTCATTCACTGCCAAGCTTTAAAAACCCAAACTGCAACATTTTAGTAGCCTAGCTAGGACTGTGGTATGTCTGTACACTTTCCCTCCGCAGCGTGCTGTAAGCAACACAAATTACTTTGAATTCACCCATGCAAGCGCATCAGGCTGTAATTTCATGAAGTAGATGACTCAACTGTTGACTCTTTTATACTGGCTTGTGTGTCCTTTAGTAGTAATTTATACCCACGTGTGAATCCTGTATTGTATAACTTTTTGACAACCAGGATGACATTTTCTGTAGGCTAGAGCAATGACCCATTGAAACTGAAACTTGGCATGTGCATTTAACCTACAACATGTTTCAACTTTTGATCCCGTAGAAGATTTGGTCAGTACCATTAGTGATGATATGACAGGGCACTGGCTGGCTTGTGTGTGGGTCGGAGGAGGGGTGCGTGTGTGGCAATGCACAGCATGTTGGCAGTGCTTGCTGTGACTTGAAGTGCAGCGCATGGCGGGTGGTATGGAAGCGGGCCAAAATGAATTGAATTGACACATCTGGCCAGCGCAACTCATTGCGCTGGCCAGATGTGTCACGGACCGGAATCGTCCCGCAGGCAGTGGCGATTTTAGCATGTAAATCTTGGTGGGGCAAACAAAACATATATAAAAAATTATACATGTCAGCAAAGCCACCACACAACACAACACTAAACAATGCACTATAACGGTGACAAACAGTGCCCAAAAACTGTTAGGGCCTACATAAAGCTGTCCCAACAGCAGAGTCCCAACAGCAGTCCCAACACCTTACCACTGCTACACCTGGCCATCAGCGGAGGCTTGTCTGGCAGCGAAACAGTTAATTCAGCCTTATTTACTGCCTTTTTAAAAACCATTGCTGATATGGCTGACTTGTTTAAACAAACGTGGTTTCTACTGACAATTGAAATGGACAAACTATGCCATAAGGGAACGATGAGCGGATAAGAGGCAATCCGTAATTCCGATTAAGACATTAATGAGCGAGCATGGGCCGTTCTTACAGTATTCTCCCTGTACACCAAGTCAGAACTGTAGGATAAATAACGGGGGCATATAAGCAGACAATGAAAGCTCTTACAATATTCAATGATTAACATTACATTTCTCTAAAACAGGCTATAGGCTACATGTGCACCACCAAGTCGGAACAGTTGGCAAAATTAATAGGGGAAAAGGGACCAAATTATTAGTGTGAGGCACATGGGCTACTAACAGCTTACTACACAACATATACTTAGTATTACTTTCTTAGCTACAGTATACATATCTCCCTGGCATATTACAGAATTTATGCAGCAGCATACAATACATTTTTCGACTCACCTTGTTGTGCTATTCTCACTTCCTTCCAAACCACTCATTGTTGAATTTGCGATTTCCAACTTGTTGTGTAATGTTTATGTCTGATGGCCGATGAGCACCGATACGTTGTATCTATAATTTCTCTTCATTATTTCTCTTCATATGACAAGGATGAAAAGGATTTGCCAGGAGATTGTTGACTTGATTATTGATGATGACTGCTAGCTAAGATTTTGAAAGTATGATGTTGACATGATCAGTCCAATCAAAGCTACTGTACATATAACGTGATTTGATGTCATTTTATCTGTGGCCAATGACCTTGAGCCTTCTTGGATGGGCACTTCTAATGTAACTCTATGTCAGCACCCAAAGAGCTAGAATTTTCAAGGTCTCCC
Source organism: Salmo trutta (assembly GCF_901001165.1). Taxonomy (NCBI): domain Eukaryota; kingdom Metazoa; phylum Chordata; class Actinopteri; order Salmoniformes; family Salmonidae; genus Salmo; species Salmo trutta. The sequence goes on along the minus strand of NC_042960.1, from coordinate 50,532,959 downwards.
CTTAAACTTCACGGTGACGTAGTTTCCCCATGAATGACAGAACACTGAGCCAGTCACGGCGCAATGCTCCGTATTTTCTGCTGGCTTGCCCCAGCACCACAGACAGCACTGAGCTGGGCTGAAACACATGCATTTTGGACCTGCCTTACTCAACAAAACAAAAATGAGACCATGTTTGTATGCAGCTTTATTAACTCAATTATATATATTTGTTTACATTGTTTGCAAACTGATATGTGACTCGTATTAATGCCAAAATAACATGCAAAAGAGGAAAGCCTATTTTTTGCTAAATGACTGGTCGCCACTGCCAACAGGCCTTGTGTTTTGACACGTGCTGTAGCATAAGGAGACACAAAATGTTACTTATGTACACTGCATTTCTGAGATCTCTATACAAAAAAACTGTCCCGGCAGCTAGATCTAGGATTCTTCAAGGGTCAAGTTCAATGTCTAATTTAACTGATTCATGCTTAATATATGATTATAACGACAACTTACACTCCCATAAATGCAAGGCCAGAAAAGTAATGTTTTATGTCTAACATGATTTTGCACAAATTCGTCAAGACTCCAACTATGAGAAAGTGTTAAACATAAGTTTTAAATCAACTCTTGAATGTGATTGAATATAGCTACACTATATATACAAAAGTATGTAGACACCCTTTCAAATTAGTGGATTCGGCTATTTCAGCCACACCCGTTGCTGACAGGTGTATAAAATTGAGCACACAGCCATGCAATCTCCATATAAAGAATGACAGAGCCCTGACCTCAACCCCATCGAACACCTTTGGGATGAATTGGAACGCCAACATCAGTGCCCGACCTCACTAATGCTCTTGTGGCTGAATGGAAGCAAGTCCCTGCAACATCTAGTGGAAAGCCTTCCCAGAAGAGTGGACGCTGTTATAGCAGCAAAGGGGGGGATGTTCGACGTGCAGGTGTCCACATACCTTTGTATGTGTGTTCCGTGTTATATTTTAATTACATAATTTTTTTTTGCAGATTATTATCAGTGACAGCTGTATCAAGTTTTCCAGCGTAGGGAATCCTCATTGGTATCCTAGTATATAGAAAGAGCCATATACAAGTGTGCAGATGCCTAATGTCTGAGTATGCTTCAGTAATGTGTCATTCTCTCAAATGAATATGTGTGTGGGAGGGTAAAAGTCCATCAGTGAATTTAGTTTTCTCTGTGGAGCTTTTGAACAGTAAAAACCATTTTGCCTGGTTTCCCATCTGCATTCCAATTGCTCATTACTCAATGGGAAATATCTGGCAACTGCAACATCATAGAAGCTTTCAATGTGGTCATCCCGTTCCCCACAAGCTAACTCCATTAGTGGTAATGTATTGCATTGACAATGTTTTCTGGTAGGCCTACTTCACCTATGTCATTTAATATGTTGAACTTGAATACTTTGATTACACATTTGTGAATTCTAAGTAGTTGAATGACAGTGATGATGATGTCACCAAACGAACACTCCTTGCAGCTCCACCTGTTGGTCTCCCTCCTCCACCCCCTCATCCCCCTCCCTTTTACTAAACCCCACATCCTGGGAAGACGGATTAGGGGTTAGGGGTTTGAGAGAGAGAGCAGAGACAGATTGTCCTAGAGGACATTGGTCATGAATTACCAAGACCTTATGTCATGCTGTCTTTATAAATGCATTACACACTTATGACCCATGGTTCAAGTAAGGTGTTACAGAGCATTATTACAGACACCTATTACTCAGCATGGGGTCCAGGAATAGTACCAGGGTTTCTCAATTTCAAGGAAAATTATTCCTCAAAATTATCTTTGGTATTTGTTTCATTAGACCATTGTTGACATAGTCCCAAAATGATTTGCTTGTCAGCAATCAAGTTTTCAAGATATGTGACATTCAAAATACAGAAATCATCCCGTATGATGTATTTAGTCAACAATGGACTAATGAAACAAATACCAAAGATAGTTTTTGAGTGGAGTTTTCCTTTAACCCTGACAGATTCTCCAGCCAGGGAATGCCCAGTCAAGCAGTTCACCAGGGCCTAGGTTCTTTCTAAACTGTAGATGAATAAAGGTGAAAAAAAAAATAAAAAAATAAAAGTGTTTGCCTAAGCACAGAAATCCACCATCATCTCCTTAATCAGACTTTATAATGATTCATTTGAATGATGTTCATTTTGTTAATTGTGAAATTCTCTCATTTATGGGTCTGTTTCAAATGAAAGCTGCAAAGTCTATTATAGACTGCTGTAATTCAAGGCGTGGACTAGGCTTCTGCTGAGTCGCCTACAGTAAGGTTGTTTTAGAGCGACCAAGTGCTTTTATGATATCCTAACTTCATATACACCGAGTGTACAAAACATTAAGAATACTTTCCTAATATTGAGTTGCACCCCAACCCACATACCTTTTGCCCTCAGAACAGCCTCAACTTGTTGGGCATGGGCTCTACAAGTTGTCAAAAGCATTCCACCCTGGCCACCCTTCAGAGCCTGGTTCCTCTCTAGGTTTCTTCCTAGGGTCCTGACTTCCTAGGGAGTTTTTCCTAGCCACCGTGCTTCTACATCTGCATTGCTTGCTCTTTGGGGTTTTATGCCTGGTTTCTGTATAAGCACTTTGTGACATCTCCTACTATCATAACCTGTTCAAAGGCACGTAAATCTTTTGTCTTGACCATTCCCCCTCTGAATGGCACAGATACACAATCCATGTCTCAATTGTCTCAAGGCTTAAAAGTCCTTCTTTAACCGTCTCCTCCCCTTCTTCTACACTGATTGAAGTGGATTGAACAAGTGACATCAGTAAGGGATCATAGCTTTCACCTGGATTCACCTGGTCAGTCTATGTCATGGAATATTTTGTCCTTAATGTTTTGTATATTCAGTATGTTTCTCCATGATGTATATAAACAAAATATATATCTGTAGGCAAATCCATTTTTATGTTTGAGCACTTTCAATAGGCCAAGCCTATGTACTGATGGCAGTATTAGCTAATGCTCCAGTTAAAATGTCTCAGTCTCTGTATTGATGGGGGGACTTTCACCCAGTGAAAGCTATACTAGGCAGTATACTGTACTGTATATCTAACCCATCATAGGCTTTAATGCCTGTCTTCCATGCTGGCGGTGGCCAGTAGCAGCTATCAGCCAAATGGAAGTGCATGACAGACAGGTTCCCAGCCAAGGCTGAGTGATTGGTCTGCTTTAATTGGAACCACCAAGTGTCTGGTCACCTGTCCATTTCCTTTATCACTAAGCAATGACAAGATGTCTGGTTTATGGGTCGGTATGTAGAGGGCTAGAAGTTCTCATTCACCTCTCAGTGTGTAGATAATCCCTCTATATACTGTATCTGCCAAACACACACACACACACACACACACACACACACACACACACACACACACACGAGCATACCTTTCACAGGAACATGCACACAAGAAGAAAAGCTTTATTTTTTTATCCCTTTCATAACATAAAAGACTAGAACATTTATTTTTATAATGTGTTTTCACCATCCCTTCTGTCTCTCGTTTTCTCTCTCTCTCTGTTTGTACAGACGCGTTCCAGTCTCTGCTATCCTTCACTCTAAACCTGACCACTGGTCTGTTTGACAGTGCCTATGAGCCACTCTCCCAGGACGCTCGCCCCTTGGTGGCAGACCTCTTCTCCGACCTCTCTCTCTTCCTGGGAGGAGACGGCAACACCTCCATGGAGCGCTCTGTGCACCGCTTCTACGACAACCTCTTCCCGCTGGTTTACCGGCGTCTGGTCAACCCTGGGCTGGCCTCGGCCCCACCCTCCTCTGAGCACAGCGAGTGTCTGCGCATGACACGCCAGGATGTCAACCCATTTGGGTCCCACCCTCGTGTCCTGGTCGAGGGGCTGACCCGGGCTCTGAGCGCAGGACGGGCACTGAGCCAGGCGCTGGTGATAGGGGCAGAGGTGCTGAATGCCACAGAGCGGGCGGGGCTTGCCAGGGAGTGTGGGCGGGCTCTGGTGAGGATGCAGTACTGCCCCCATTGCAGGGGCCTGACCCTGATCCAGCCGTGTGGAGGACTGTGTCTGAACGTGATGCGGGGCTGCTTGGTAGGGCTCTCGGAGCTGGACGGGCCCTGGAGGCGCTACGTGGCCCTGCTGCAGGAACTGACAGGGGCCCTGGCTGAAGGCCACGACCTGGAGCTGGCTCTGCAGGGCATCAGGAACCACGTCAATGACGCTATCCTGCACGCACAGCTGCACGGGCCACGCATCAGCGCCATCGTGAGTCAGTGCCTCACCCACCACTCATACTTCACCTGTCATAGGACTGTACTAATATGACACACCTCTTAAGGCCCATGATGACACCACTTGGGCACATGACCATCCCTCACACCATTCATTTACATCACAGGACACATGCAACAAAAATAATCTTGGTAGGTCTCATCTGTCATATAAAACCTGTTCTCTTAGGTCTTTGGGTTCTCTATTAATGACACCCACAAAAGAACTCTCAAGACTCTTCTGTGCAGCTCTGTGGTTGGCTTCTGTGGCTGAGTGGATGCCTGGCTGGGGGGCATGAGGCTGGCATGGACCTTCTCTCTTGGCTTTGGACTCAAGGGGCTGGGAGATGGGAGGCTGGCAGGTTTATTGGTACTTGTAAAGCAGGGGACAAGAGAAGAGAGGAGGAAGAATTTGCTAAATTCCACCAAAGCTCAATGTATCCCAGTGGGCCAAGCAAACAATACACTTTTTTACTTAGAATGACAGATAGGATATTATCTCTTTGCTGACACAAAAGAGAACCTGTGGTGTAGAAAGACATAGATTCATATCTGATTCTAGCTGTTTTTCCTGAGTGATTTAGTTTAACAGGCTTGAATATTAAGTTCTAGCTCCGATGATAGGTAGGATTATGGTAATGATGACAACTGTGGGCCTGATTAGATTGTGGTTATGAATATGATTATAATTGACTTTAAGATAATGAGACATGAAAGATTACACTATATAACACATACCTGTTTATGTTGTACAGAGATGTTAGGGGGACAGGAGTGGGGGTCTGTGAGGGCCAGAGATGTTAGGGGGACAGGAGTGGGGGTCTGTGAGGGCCAGAGATGTTAGGGGGACAGGAGTGGGGGTCTGTGAGGTCCAGAGATGCTAGGGGGACAGGAGTGGCAGGTCTGTGGGGGCCAGAGTGGTTAGGGGGACAGGAGTGGGGGTCTGTGGGGGCCAGAGATTTTAGGGGGACAGGAGTGGGGGTCTGTGGGGGCCAGCATCCCTCCCCATCCCATCAGCACTCCTCTCTGTTACTGACATTGTCATTGTAGTAGTGTATTTACAGTCTGCCTGCCACCCCCAGGATCAAGTGTTGCTCATTCGCTGGTTCAACATGGCTAGGATGGCTGGGTCTCAGGTTACCCCCAGGGCTGGCATTTGTGGTCTGGACCCAGAGATGGGAAGGGAAGGAGTAGGCAACGATGACTCATTCGGTCATATGACTCATTCAGTCACCTTCACAAACCTCTTCCTTTTCAACTCCTCTTCCTCCTCCTCTTCCTCTTCCTCCTCTTCTTCCTCCTCCTCCTGCTCCTCCTCAACTGTTTTCCATCTCCACACAGAGGCATGTGTACAGGTGTGTTTATAAGTGTTTATAATTTATGGGGATTATCTTTCTAGATGTCCTGCTGCATGTCTTTCCTGTGGCGTTAAACCTCCTCCTACAGTAAGATGGAAGACAGCCGAGTATCTTATTACCTTATGCATGATGAAAGTACCAGACTACCAGATTGACGAGATGTGGGCCTAGCTCTCTCTTTTCCTCTCTCCTCTCCTTGTCTTCCTCCTGTGACATCGTTTGTTGGACCAGGTTTCCAGTTGGCATGGGGAGAATTGCCTCCTCAGCACATCCATACAAACAATCCATTAGCCTATCTAGTTAAGTGTATCTAGGTGCCTGACGCAGCAGGAGCTGCAGCAGGCCAGAGCAGATGCACCTTACCTCCCTCTTCCCCCCCCTCCTCCCACCACAGCCTGCCAATCACTCCCTCTCTGCCAAAATGCAACAAGGTGGAGAGGAGAGTAGGTGTCCAAAACACTTAGCAAGGAGAGATACTGGAATGACGATAGACTTCAGAAAAGCCCACCTAACACAGATAGTGACTAACATTCTTTCACATTTCAGCAATATTTTCAACTCTTGCACCAGGTATTGCTGTAGCGTTGCAATTACTATTGTAATTAAGAATCTCAGAATTGTAATGAATACATCCAGTTGATTTAAGTGAAAATGCTCTGCAATTAGTGATTTATAAAGGATTTATCAATCCTTAGAATCCATACTGAAAGCTTTGGAGGAACTAAGCCAGAGTTTGGCTGGGGCACGGGGTGGCAGGGGCTCTAAAGAGATCTTGATTGACGGGACGCAGGGGCGCTTTGGTGATGTCACTCAAGCTCCGGCAGTCTTTTGATGAGTTAGAGTTCACTTTATTAGCATGAGCATACTCTTTGTCCTGCAGAATTGTGGGTTTTAAACTGTGTGTTTGTGTTCTGGTCTGGCATTGAGTTGTTTTGAGGCTTCCTAAAGGATCTGCCAGCTATTCAGTGGGTTGCCTCTGGTCCTGTCCAGCCGTCTAGAGCCCCAGTGAATCCCCCTCAGAAAGTGTCTGTAGGCGGACCACAGCCTGCCCTCCAGAATGCAAATCCAACTCTGGACAAAGACTCCTCATGCTGACTGGACAACCCTATCCCACAATGCTTTGAAACTCAGGGCCTGGGACAGAGTGATGAGAACATTTCTGTGGCTAATCTCTGGACAAATAAACTTCTATAGGAACACACACACACCGAGGAGGCTGGTGGGAGGAGCTATAGAAGGACAGGCTCATTGTAATGACTGAAATGGAATGAATAGATCAGAGTCAAATATGTGGTTTACATATGTTTGATGTGTTTGATGCTGTTCCATTTTTTTCCATTCCAGCCATTACAATGAGCCTGACACACACACACACACACACACACACACACACACACACACACACACACACACACACACACACACACACACACACACACACACACACACACACACACACACACACACACACACTTGAGTACATCTTCCCTCCAGCTTTCCGACAACAGTTGCAATTAGGGGTGACAGTGGCAAGCAGATACCCTTGGTCTTTGGCTTCCCTCTTATAAAAAGAGAACATTTCCCAGATGTATGCAAACACATTCTCACAAGTGATACACATGAATACACACACATACCCTTAATGTCAGTGAGCTGGATTGCTGTCTAATCTCTGGGGAAGGCAGTGTGTGTCTCTGTTGGTCTCACTGGTTTTGTCCCAGCTTTATGTGGGCATGCTGCCTAACTCAGAGCTTAGGCAGAGCTTTCTGAAAACGTCCATATTTCACTGTTTCACAGCACCCTACTTACTGTCCAGGGGCCAAATGAGCTAATTCCATTAGAGGGCCTTTAAAGCCTGTCCACAGCTGTGTGGGTGGGAGTGGTAAATGGGATCCATGTCACATCGGCCTATAACTCACTCCCAGCTACTCTACACAGAAGGCTGGATATGAGAGAGGGAGAGAGAGAGAGAGGGGGAGGGAGAGAGAGAATACATTATCTCAGCTTTTCGCTTTGGGCAGGCCACCGGTTGCTGACGTCTTTAACGTCAGCTCATACTCTTCCTCTCTCTCTCTCTCTCTCTCTCTCTCTCTCTCTCTCTCTCTCTTTCCATTGCCCCCGCCAGCATCCGGACAATAAGTCATAAGAGGGAAGGAAAGAAAAATGCAACACCATAGCAGCATCTGCATATCCACTGGCCCCTGGTGATATCAGTTGTCTAGCGACTGGATCATTCTTCTCTGTGCAGTATCATAGTTCTGTGTTCGTTCTGGTTTTAGGCAAGAATAATCTCCGTTGTGTCACTGATGATTTCCACAGCATGAGCCCTGCACATCTGCAAAAGCTTCTGATCATTGTGTTCTCACAAACTGTAGAGTGACTCTGTTAGGGATGTAATGGGTGCCCTCTTTTTTCACACACTGTCTAATTTCCTTCTCTACCCCTCTCTCCACCCCTCTCTCCTATCCCTCTCTCTTAGGTTGATAAAGTATGTGGGCCTCTCACAGACACTCCGTCAGTGACAAGCATACGTTCCACCCTGAAGGTCATGACCTCTGTGAGTACCTCCCCGACCTCGATGGCGATGACATCCTCCCCAGCTGAGGTCACACTGGACCACTTGTCGCATACCAGGAGGTGAGAGAGAGAGGCGGCCATAGTGTCTGGTCAGCTGCCTTAGAGTGGTTGGTGTTGTAGCTGGTTGGCATGCTGTGTTCCACTCTGTCCCCCAACATGTATTTGCACATTGCAGTATGAGTTACTTATAAGCACACTTTGCCACATATATTTTTTAACAAACAAGCTTTCTTTATCATTATGTTTCATTACATTTTGAAGTTCTGTCTTCCCTCTCCTTCGCATTGACTTGTGTTTGCTTTGCATTGGATCCCTGCTACTCCCACACCATCTCTCTGATCCTCTCTCCTCCTCCTCTCCCTGACCATGATCACATCCTACCAGGTCCTTTCCTCTGAAACCATCTAAGAATAATACGCCTAGGAGTCTGAAAAAGATCTCTAGGTAAGCATGAAGCCCAGCATCTCCCCCTCGCTTGTTAATGTGGCCATCTGGTATGGAGTACAGGGGTTGACCACCAGCGACACGTTATGTCACCTTAATAAATATACATACAGTGCCTTCAGAAAGTATTCACACCCCTTGACTTTTTCCACATTGTGCTGTGTTACAACCTGAATTTAAAATGGATTCAATTGACATTTTGTGTCACTGATCTACACACAATACCCCATAATGTCAAAGTGGAATTATGTTTTTAGAAATTTGTACAAATTAAAAATGAAAAGCTGAAATGTCAATCAGTATTCAACCCTTTTGTTATGGTAAGCCTAAATAATTTCAGGACTAAAAATGTGCTTAACAAGTCACACAATAAGTTGCATGCACACACTCTGTGTGCAATAATAGTGTTTAACATGATTTTTTTCATGACTACCTCATCTCTGTACCCACACATACAATTATCTGTAAGCTCCCTCAATCGAGCAGTGAATTTCAAGCACAGATTCAACCACAAAGACGAATTAGGTTTTCCAGTGGTTCGCAAAAGGCACCTATTGGTAGATGGGTATAAAAACAACAGACATTGAATATCCCTTTGAGCATGGTGCAGTTGTTAATTACACTTTGGATGGTGTATCAATACCCCTAGTCACTACAAAGATATAGGCATCCTTCCTACAGTGCATTTGGAAAGTATTCAGACCCCTTGACTTTTTCCACATTCTGTTATGTTACAGCCTTATTATAAAATGTATTAAATTGTTTTTTTCTACACACAATACCCCATAATGATAGGGCAAAAAACATTTTTTTTACATTTTAGAAAATGTATTACAAATACAAAATGGAAATATCACATTTACGTAAGTATTCAGACCCTTTATTCAGTACTTTGATGAAGCACCTTTAGCAGCGATTACATCCTTGAGTCTTCTTGGGTACAAGCTTGGCACACCTGTATTTGGGGAGTTTCTCCCATTCTTCTCTGCAGATCCTCTCAAGCTCTGTCAGGTTGGATGGGGAGCGTCGCTGCACAGCTATTTTCAGGTCTCTCCAGAGATGTTCGATCGGGTTCAAGTCCGGGCTCTGGCTGAGCCACTGAAGGACATTAAGAGACTTGTCCTGAAGCCACTCCTGCATTGTCTTGGCTGTATGCTTAGGCTCCTTGTCCTGTTGGAAAGTGAACCTTCGCCACAATCTGAGGTGCTGAGTGCTCTCGAGCAGGTTTTCATCAAGGATCTCTCTGTACTTTGTTCCGTTCATCTTTCCCTCGATCCTGACTAGTCTCCCAGTCTTTGCCGCAGAAAAACACCCCCACAGCAAGATGCTATGGGATGTTTTTCAGCGGCAAGGCCAAAGAGTTCAATATTGGTTTCACCAGACCAGAGAATCTTATTTCTCATGGTCTGTGAATCCTTTAGGTGCCTTTTGACAAACTCCAAGAGGGCTGTCATGTGCCTTTTTACTGAGGAGTGGCTCCCGTCTGGCCACTCTACCATAAAGGCTTGATTGGTGGAGTGCTGCAGCAATGGTTGTCCTTCTGGAAGGTTCTTCCATCTCCACAGAGGAACTCTATAGCTCTGTCAGAGTGACCATCAGGTTCTTGGTCACCTCCCTGACCAAGGCCCTTCTCCCCCGATTGCTCAGTTTGACCGGGCGACCAGCTCTAGGAAGTGTCTTGGTGGTTCCAAACTTCTTCCATTTAAGAGTGATGGATGCCACTGTGTTCTTGGGGACCTTCAATGCTGCAGAATTGTTTTGGTATCCTTCTCCAGATCTGTGCCTCGACACACCTGTCTTGGAGCTCTACGGATAATTCCTTCGGCCTCATGGCTTGGTTTTTGCTCTGACATGCACTGTCAACTGTGGGACCTTATATAGACAAATAATGTCTAATCAATTGATTTTACCATAGGTGGACTCCAATCAAGTTGTTGAAACATCTCGAGGATGATCAATGGAAACAGGATGCACCTGAGCTGAATTTCAAGTCTCATAGCAAAGGGTCTGAATACCTATGTAAATAAGGTATTTCTGTTTTTTTTTTGTGTTTATAATTTGCAAAAATTTCTAAAAACCAGTTTTCGCTTCGTCATTATGGGGTATTGTGTGTAGATTGCAGCACTCCACCAATCGGGCCTTGGTAGAGTGGCCAGACAGAAGCCACTCCTCAGTAAAAGGCACTTGACAGCCCGCTTGGAGTTTTCCAAAAGTCACCTAAAGGACTCTCAGACCATGAGAAACAAGATTCTCTGGACTGATGAAACCAAGATTGAACTCTTTGACCTGAATGCCAAGCGTCACGACTGGAGGAAACCTGGCATCATTCCTACAGTGAAGCATGGTGGTGGCAGCATCATGCTGTAGCGTCACTCCCCCCTCCAACCTGACAGAGCTTGAGAGGATCTGCAGAGAAGAATGGGATAAACTCCCCAAATACAGGTGTGCCAAGCTTGTAGCTTCATATCCAAGAAGACTCGAGACTGTAATCGCTGCCAAAGGTGCTTCAACAAAGTACTGAGGAAAGAGTGTGAATTTGTATCTAAATGTGATATTTCAGTTGTTTTTTTTAATTATAAATGTGCAAAGAAATCTAAAAACCTGTTTTGCTTTGGGGTATTGTTTTTCATTATGGGGTATTGTGTGTAGATTGAGGGGGGAAAAAATAATTGAATACATTTTAGAATAAGACTGTAACTGAGGATGTATCAACAACATTGTAGTTACTCACAATACTAACATAAATGACAGAGTGAAAAGAAGGAAGCCTATACAGAATAAAAATATGTCGAAACATGCATCCTGTTTGCATTAAAGTAAAGTAAAACTGCAAAAAAATGTTGCAAATAAATGTACTTTTTGTTCTGAACACAAAGCGTTATATTTGTGGCAAATCCAACACATCAAATCAAATGTATTTATATAGCCCTTCTTACATCAGCTGATATCTCAAAGTGCTGTACAGAAACCCAGCCTAAAACCCCAAACAGCAAGTAATGCAGGTGTAGAAGCACGGTGGCTAGGAAAAACTCCCTAGAAAGGCTAAAACCTAGGAAGAAACCTAGAGAGGAACCAGGCTATGAGGGGTGGCCAATCCTCTTCTGGCTGTGCCGGGTGGAGATTATAACAGAACATAGCCAAGATGTTCAAATGTTCATAAATGACCAGCATGGTCAAATAATAATTAACACAGTAGTTGTCGAGGGTGCAACAAGTCAGCACCTCAAGAGTAAATGTCAGTTGGCTTTTCATAGCTGATCATTGAGAGTATCTCTACCACTCCTGCTGTCTCTAGAGAGTTGAAAACAGCAGGTCTGAGACAGGTAGCACGTCCGGTGAACAGGTCAGGGTTCCATAGCCGCAGGCAGAACAGTTAAAACTGGAGCAGCAGCATGGCCAGGTGAACTGGGGACAGCAAGGAGTCATCATGCCAGGTAGTCCTGAGGCATGGTCCTAGGGCTCAGGTCCTCCGAGAGAGAGAAAGAAAGAAAGAGAGAAAGAAAGAGAATTAGAGAGAGCATACTTAAATTCACACAGGACACCGGATAAGACAGGAGAAATACTCCAGATATAACAGACTGACCCTAGCCCCCCGACACATAAACCACTGCAGCATAAATACTGGAGGCTGAGACAGGAGGGGTCAGGAGACACTGTGACCCCATCCGATGATACCCCTGGACAGGGCCAAACAGGCAGGATATAACCCCACCCACTTTGCCAAAGCACAGCCCACACCACTAGAGAGATATCTCCAACCACCAACTTACCATCCTGAGACAAGGCCGAGTATAGCCCATAAATATCTCCGCCATGGCACAACCCAAGGGGGGGCACCAACCCAGACAGGAAGACCACGTCAGTGACTCAACCCACTCAAGTGACGCACCCCTCCTAGGGACGGCATGGAAGAACACCAGTAAGCCAGTGACTCAGCCCCTGTAATAGGGTTAGAGGCAGAGAATCCCAGTGGAGAGAGGGGAACCAGCCAGGCAGAGACAGCAAGGGCGGTTCGTTGCCCCAGAGCCTTTCCGTTCACCTTCACACTCCTGGGCCAGACTACACTCAATCATAGGACCTACTGAAGAGATGAGTCTTCAGTAAAGACTTAAAGTTTGAGACCGAGTCTGCGTCTCTAACATGGGTAGGCAGACCATTCCATAAAAATGGAGCTCTATAGGAGAAAGCCCTGCCTCCAGCTGTTTGCTTAGAAATTCTAGGGACAATTAGGAGGCCTGAGTCTTGTGACCGTAGCGTACGTGTAGGTATGTACGGCAGGACCAAATCGGAAAGATAGGTAGGAGCAAGCCCATGTAATGCTTTGTAGGTTAGCAGTAAAAACTTGAAATCAGCCTTTGCCTTAACAGGAAGCCAGTGTAGGGAGGCTAGCACTGGAGTAATATGATAAAAATGTTGGTTCTAGTCAGGATTGTAACAGCCGTATTTAGCACTAACTAGGGTTTATTTAGTGCTTTATCCGGGTAGCCGGAAAGTAGAGCATTGCAGTAGTCCAACCTAGAAGTAACAAAAGTATGGATTAATTTTTCTGCATCATTTTTGGACAGAAGGTTTCTGATTTTTGCAATGTTACGTAGATGGAAAAAAGCTGTACTTGAAACAGTCTTGATATGTTCTTCAAAAGAGAGATCAGGGTCCAGAGTAACGCCGAGGTTCTTCACAGTTTTATTTGAGACGACTGTACAACCATCAAGATTAATTGTCAGATTCAACAGAAGATCTCTTTGTTTCTTGGGACCTAGAACAAGCATCTCTGTTTTGTCCGAGTTTAAAAATAGAATGTTTGCAGCCATCCATTTCCTTATGTCATCACTGAGACCACTTCATATTTTAAAGCATGGTGATGGCTGCATCATGTTATGGGTATGCTTGTCATCGGCAAGGACAGGGACGTTTTTTAGGATAAAAATAAACAGAATAGAGCTAAGCACAGGCAAAATCCTTGGGAAAACTTGATTCAGTCTGCTTTCCAACATTCACTGGGAGACAAATTCACCTTTCAGCAGGACAATTACCTAAAACACAAGGCCAAATATACACTGGAGTTGCTTACCAAGATGACATTGAATATTCCTGAGTGACCTAGTTACAATTTTGACTTAAATCAGCTTTAAAGTCTATGGTAAGACTTGGAAATGGCTGTCTAGAAATGATCAACAACGAGCTTGAAGAATTTTTTAAAGAATAATAGGCAAGTATTTGACAATCCAGGTATGCAAAGCTCTTAGAGACTTAACCAGAAAAACTCAAAGCTGTAATTGCTGCCAAAGGTGATTCTAACATGTATTGACTCAGGGGGTGGGAAACTTATCAAATCAAGTTATATTAGTGTTTTTTTTTTACTTTGACATTACATAGTATTTTGTGTAGATTGTTGACAAACAAAATTACAATGAAATCTATTTTATTCCCCCTTTGTAACACAACAAAATGTGGAAAAAGTCAAGGGCTGTGAATACTTTCTGAAGGCACCTCAATGCATATACATTCGATTCCATGATATTGTGGTTATGATCAGCACCCCCCACCCTCTCTCATTCTTCCCTCTTCTCTCTCTCCCTCTTCCTCGCTCTCTCCTCTACTTCAGAGAGTTTATGGGCTATATCCAACGCTACAGGTCCTTCTTTTCTGCCTTGCCAGAGATGCTTTGTGAGAGTGAGATGGTGGTGGATGACTTCACCTGCTGGAGCGGGGAGGATGTGGTGGAGAGGTAGGAATGGACCCTTTCTATTGTTCTACATCTGTGTCTGTCACACTTAATTGAATAAAAAAAAATTGATATTGTGTTATTGACAGTACTTTTGTTTATGTGTAACTCCGTGTTGTTTTTGTCACACTGCTTTACTTTATCTTGGCCAGGTCACAGCTGTAAATGAGAACTTGTTCTCAATTGGCCTACCTGGTTAAATAAAGGTGAAATAAAAAATAAATAAATAATGGGCTTAGCCTTTCTGTTACATTCTCTATACAGGTCTTATTGCCCATTAAAAGAGAGAGGTACTTTTGAATCTTTAACATGTGATCTCAATACACATTAAGGCAAGTCACATTTTTTTTTCTATCCCATTAAGAGAAGTTCAAGTAGTTGATGCTAACATAAAAACACATTCAACCAGGTTAAAAAGCAATCAGATATCCTGGTCAAGCCCTTATTGACATCTGAGGGCATGGATTCTGGTTTTGAGGACCTAGAAGGGTCCACAAATGTCTGGTGTAAGATGTTTCAAACCAGCGAGGGTGCATGGGGATAATGAGTTAAACCAGGGGGCCTGTAGACATTTGGATGCCATGGATATTGGGAGCATGGCCCTAGACCTTTGGAGTATAGTGTGTTCATTCATAACATTCTAGAGGCCATTCTAATGAAAATTACATTGGAAACTTTGGAGAAGCACCTTCCTAAAAACACACATGTAGAAACAAGCGTTCAAGCACACCCAGGCACGGACGCTCGCGCACAGAGACACAGAGACACAGAGACACAGAGACACAGAGACACAGAGACACAGAGACACAGAGACACAGACAGACAGACAGACAGACAGACAGACAGACAGACAGACAGACAGACAGACAGACAGACAGACAGACAGACACTGCCACATATTCTGCCACTCTGTCCTATAATAACGTTGGTCGTCCTGGTTACTGTTGAGTCGGATAAAAAGCCCATACAGCATGGACCACAGTGTAAACAGTTTGGTGTACTTATCTGACCTCCCATTCTGACCAGCTCTCCTTGATTGTTTTGGGCTGGTCCCCCCCTCTGGCCCTGGTGCAGAACAGCTTCCCCTCCTCTGTTGTGGAGTAGGCAGAGAGACCCCATTCACCTAGGACTCCTGGGCTGGAACTGTGCTCCCCCACTATCACATTTAGGCCTCTGTTTTGTCCCCCTTTCAGCCTTGCTGAATTCACTGGCCATGAAGGGGTGTTGGAGCCAGTGGAGAGTGTTTTTTTGAATCGCTTTGGGCTGGGAGTGCTGGTGGGGGTTGGTGTGGTCTCCCCTAAAGAACCACGGAAACCACGTTTTGTATAATACCAATAGCATTCAATCGACTCCAGTATTGTGTGTGCTAATTTGTTTCTTTAGTGGTTGTCTATAACTAATACTGTATCAACACACATAGGCCCTCCCACCGGATGTCGATTAAGGCAGCCCCCTGCACCTCTCTGATTCAGAGGGGTTGGTTAAAATGCAGAAGACACATTTCAGTTGAATGCATTCAGTTGTACAACTGTCTAGGTATTCCCCTTTCCTTTCCTTCCCTATGGGAGGCCTGCTCCCCTCAGCCCACTCCAAGCTCTTCTCTATCCTGGTACTCCAATGGTGGAACCAGCTTCCCCCTGAGGCTAGGACAGAAAAGTCCCTGCCTATCTACCGAAAGCACCTGAAACCCTACCTCTTTAAAGAGTATCTTAAATAATCCCCCTCCTCACCTCGACCCCCCCCCCCCCAAAAAAAGAAATAAAAACAAATACAACTTTCCTGAATCATCACTTGTACTTTACCCCCCCTTTGCTGATAACTACTTTATTGGGGAAAAGTGTACTTACTATGCCTGTGATGTGTGGTTGCCCCATCTAGCTATCTTAAGATGAATGCACTAACTGTAAGTCACTGGCTAAATGATTCAAATGTAAACAGCAGGATTGGGCTCGATTCAGTTAAAATTCCAGTCAATTCAGGAAGTTAACCAAAATTCCAATTCTCTTCAATGCTTTTCAATGAGGAAAATGTGGAATTGGAATTTGGTTTACTTTCTGAATTGACTGGAAATTAAATGGATTGACCCCAACTCTGATCAACAGACATCCACATGGATGTACATAGAATGTGCTCTTTCTCATAGGAGAATAGAATGGGGGATATATTTTGATAGAATGGTTGAATAAGTAGATCTTATCTGAACCAACATCCATGAAGCAGAAGCACCATTAATAAAAGATTATTACGTTTCTATGACAGTGGGTCATTAGACATGAGAAATGCACGTCTGGAACATTTGTGTCCGTCTGAGCTTTGCCATGTTGGTTTGTTGTTGGCTAGGGAGAGACGAAGGGGGTTCACTGGGGCTCCTATAGGCCCCAGGCCTGGTGGCCATTCAGGCTTTGTGAACCTTGCAGAAGAGCCGAGGGGGGCCTCCTCCTCCCCTCCTAATGTACCTGCTGCCCCCCCCCCCCCCAGGGACCACTGAGAGAAGGGTCTGTTCTCTGGCCCTCTGGGGCTGCAGCCTGGAGCCACTTACTGACAAATGCCTTAGCTTGTGTGGTTGCTTATGTGTTACCAGAAAAAGAAAAGTATCTTTCCTGACACAGTTCTGACATTGTCTCTGTATTAAATTTGATTTAACTAGGCAAGTCAGTTAAGAACAAATTCTTATTTACAATGACGGCCTACCCCGGCCAAACCCGGACAACGCTGGGCCAATTATGCGCCACACTATGGGACTCCCATTCACAGCCAGATGTGATACAGCCTGGATTCAAACCAGGGGCTGTAGTGACGCCTCTTGCACTGAGATGCAGTGCCTTAGACCGCTGCGCCACTCAGGAGCCCCATTAGGTGTTCTTATAGATTGGTTTAACCCTCTCATGGTATGTAGGCAGGCATCATATATCACTTAACCAGAGTTCTCTGCATCTAAGAGTCAAAACAATAATTGCAAGGCTTTAAATTCAAGCATCACATGAGTTTGGATAGGTGCCGTGAATAACCTCTTCTCATACTGTACTACTGCTGTCTTTGCTACCCACCCCACATTATGGAGAAACACTGCCACCTAGAGGATGTATCTAAATCAAATCAAATTTTATTGGTCACATACACGTGTTCAGCAGATGTTATTGCGGTATTAGCGAAATGCTTGTGCTTCTAGTTCTGAGAGTGCAGCAATATCTAACAAGTAATATCTAACAATTTCACAACAAATACCTAATACACACAAATCTAAGTAAAGGAATGGAATTAAGAATATATAAATATATGAACGAGCAATGTCAGAGCGGCATAGACTAACATACAGTAGATAGTATAGAATACAGTATATACATAAGAGATGAGTAATGCAAGATATGTAAACATTATTAAAGTGGCCAATGTTGTCAAGTCTGTGTATGTAGGCAGCAGCCTCTCTGTGCTAGGGGTGGCTATTTAACAGTGATGGCCTTGAGATAGAAGCTGTTTTTCAGACTCTCGGTCCCAGCTTTGATGCACCTGTACTGACCTCGCCTTCTGGATGATAACGGGGTGAACAAGCAGTGGCTTGGGTAGTTGTTGTCCTTGATGATCTTTTTGGCCTTCCTGTGACATTGGGTGCTGTAGGTGTCCTGGAGTGCAGGTAGTTTTTCCAAGATGGCCTGGACCTACACCACCGGATTCTTGCCATAAGCTCTGGACCTTTGCATCGGATCATCGCTGCTAGCTAGCTGCTATCGAGTGGCTATAGTGGCTAACACCCTTGTCCTGAAGCTAGCACTAGTTAGCCGCGAGCCAGGCGCATCTCCCGGCTAGCAAACAAAATTACTCCAGCTACAATACCTCTTTTGCCAGCTGGCCTGGACCTTTTGTCAACACGGAGCCCCGCCGTTCCATCACGACTGGTCTGCCGACATAATTCCATCCGTTGTGCCCTCAACCGGCCTTGGCCGGACGTCGGAGCAGACGCTTCTACTAGCTCCAGCCTGCTAACTTTTTTGAACGCCCTGTCTGTATATTATGCCCTGAATCTATCCTACCACGCCCAGAAATCTGCTCCTTTTATTCTCTGTCCCCAACGCACTAGACGACCAGTTTTGATAGCCTTTAGCCATACCCTCATCCAGGCCCTGCTTGTCCCCAGGCGCTCTCATTTGTTGACTTCTGTAACCGTAAAAGCCTTGGTTTCATGCATGTTAACATCAGAAGTCTCCTCCCTAAGTTTGTTTTACTCACTGCTTTAGCACACTCTGCCAACCCTGATGTCCTTGCTGTGTCTGAATCCTGTCTTAGGTAGGCCACCAAAACTTCTGAGATTTCCATCCCCAACTACAACATTTTCCGTCAAGATAGAACTACCAAAGGGGAGGAGTTGCAATTTACTGCAGAGATAGCCTGCAAAGTTCTGTCATACTTTCCAGGTCTATGCCCAAACAGTTCGAGCTACTAATTTTAAGAAATAAATCTCTCCAGAAATAAGTCTCTCACTGTTGCTGCCTGTTATCGACCCCCCTCAGCTCACAGCTGTGCCCTGGACACCATATGTGAATTGATTGCCCCCCATCTATCTTCAGAGTTTGTTTTGTTAGATGACCTAAACTGGGATATGCTTAACACCCAGGCAGTCCTACAATCTATGCTAGATGCCCTCAATCTCACACAAATTATCAAGAAACCCACCAGGTACAACCCTAAATCCGTAAACATGGGCACCCTCATAGATATTATCCTGACCAACTTGCCCTCCAAATAGACCTCTGCTGTTTTCAATCAGGATCTCAGCGATCACTGCCTCATTGACTGCATCCGCTATGGGTCCGCAGTCAAACAACCACCTCTCATCACTGTCAAACGCTCCCTAAAACACTTCTGCGAGCAGGCCTTTCTAATCGACCTAGCCCGGGTATCCTGGAAGGATATTGACCTCATCCCGTCAGTAGAGGATGCCTGGTCGTTCTTTAAAGTAATTTCCTCGCCATCTTAAAAAATGTAGAACTAAGAACAGATATAGCCCTATGTTCTCTCCAGACCTGACTGCCCTCGACCAGCACAAAAACATCCTGTGGCGGACTGCACTAGCATTGAATAGTCCCCGCTATATGCAACTTTTCAGGGAAGTCAGGAACCAATACACGCAGTCAGTTAGGAAAGCAAAGGCTAGCTTTTTCAAACAGAAATTTGCATCCTGACTGGAACGAACTACAAAAATCTCTGAAACTGGAAACACTCATCTCCCTCACTAGCTTTAAGCACCAGCTGTCAGAGCAGCTCACAGATTACTGCACCTGTACATAGCCCATCTATAATTTAGCCCAAACAACTACCTCTTCCCCTACTGTATTTATTTATTTATTTTGCTCCTTTGCACCCCATTATTTCTATTTCTTCCACTGCAAATCTACCATTCCAGTGTTTTATTTGCTATATTGTATGTACATCGTCACCATGGCCTTTTTTTGCCTTTACCTCCCTTATCTCACCTCATTTGCTCACATTGTATATAGACTTATTTTTGTACTATATTATTTACTGTATGTTTGTTTTACTCCATGTGTAACTCTGTGTTGTTGTATGTGTCAAACTGCTTTGCTTTATCTTGGCCAGGTTGCTATTGTAAATGAGAACTTGTTCGCAACTTGCCTACCTGGTCTAATAAAGGTGAACTAAAACATTTAAAAAATCCTGTAGCTCTAACTCCAAAAGGTTTTGGAACACTGTAAAGTCCATGGAGAATAAGAACACCTCCTCCCAGTTGTCCACTGCACTGAGGCTAGGAAACACTGTCACCACTGATAAATCCACGAAAATTGAGAATTTCAATAAGCATTTCTCTACGGCTGGCCATGCTTTCCTCCTGGCTACCCCAACCCCGGCCAACAGCTCTGCACCCCCCGTAGCTACTTGCCCAAGCCTCCCCAGCTTCTTCTTCACCTAAATCCAGATAGCAGATGTTCTGAAAGAGCTGCAAAACCTGGACCCATACACATCAGCTGGGCTAGACAATCTGGACCCTGTCTTTCTAAAATGATCCGCCGCCATTGTTGCAACCCCTATTAGTTGTCTGTTCAAACTCTCTTTCGTATAGTCCAAGATCCCCAAAGATTGGAAAGCTGCTGCGGTCATCCCCCTCTTCAAAGGGGGTGACACTCTAGACCCAAACTGTTACAGACCTATATCCATCTTGCCCTGCCTTTCTAAAGTCTTCGAAAGCCAAGTTAACAAACAGATCACTGACCATTTCAAATCCCACTGTACCTTCTCCGCTGTGCAATCCGGTTTCCGAGCTGGTCACGGGTGCACCTCAGCCACGCTCAAGGTACTAAACGATATCTTAACCGCCATCGATAAAAGACAGTACTGTGCAGCCGTCTTCATCGGACCAGCCAAGGCTTTCGACTCTGTCAATCACCGTTTTCTTATCGCCAGACTCAACAGCCTTGGTTTCTCAAATGACTGACTCACCTGGTTCACCAACTACTTCTCAGACAGAGGTCAGTGTGTCAAATCGGAGGGCCTGTTGTCCGGACCTCTGGCATTCTCTATGGGGGTACCACTCTTTTCTCTGTATATATCAACGATGTCGCTCTTGCTGCGGGTGATTCCCTGATCCACCTCTATGCAGACGACACCATTCTGTATACATCTGGCCCCTCTTTGGACACTGTGTTAACAAACCTCCAAACGAGCTTCAATGCCATACAACACTCCTTCCGTGGCCGTCAACTGCTCTTAAACGCTAGTAAAACTAAATGCATGCTTTTCAAAAAAATCGCTGCCCGTACCCGCCCACCCGACTAACATCACTACTCTGGACGGTTCTGACAACTGGACAACTACAAATACCTACGTGTCTGGCTAGACTGTAATCTCTCCTTCCAGACTCATATTAAACATCTCCAATCCAAAATGAAATCTATACTCGGCTTCCTATTTCGCAACAACGCCTCCTTCACTCACATTGCTAAACATACCCTCGTAAAACTGACTATCCTACCGATCCTCGACTTCGGTGATGTCATTTACAAAATAGCCTCCAACGCTCTACTCAGCAAACTGGATGCAGTCTATCACAGTGCCGTCCGTTTTGTCACCAAAGCCCCATATACCACCCACCACTGCAACCTGTATGCTATCGTTGGCTGACCCTTGCTACATATTCATCGCCAGACCCACTGGCTCCAGCAGGTATATCTCACTGGTCATCCCCAAAGCCAACACCCCCTTTGGCTGCCTTTCCTTCCAGTTCTCTGCTGCCAATGACTGGAACAAATTGCAAAAATCGCTGAAGTTGTCACTAACTTTAAGCATCAGCTATCTGAGCAGCTACCGATCGCTGCAGCTGTACACAGCGCAGCTGTACACAGCCCATCTGTAAATAGTCCATCCAATCTACCTACCTCATCCCTATATTGTTTTTATTTACCTTTTGGCTCTTTTGCATACCAATATTTCTACTTGCACATCATCATCTGCACATCTATCACTCCAGTGTTAATTTGCTAAATTGTAATTACTTTGCTACTATGACCTATTTATTGCCTTACCTCCTCACGCCATTTGCACACACTGTATATAGACTTTTTCTATTGTGTTATTGACTGTACGTTTGTTTATTCCATGTGTAACTCTGTGTTGTTGTTTGTGTCGCACTGCTTTGCTTTATCTTGGCCAGGTCGCAGTTGTAAATGAGAACTTGTTCTCAACTGGCCTACCTGGTTAAATAAAGGTGAAATAAAAAAATACGTTTGCCCCCTGTGATGCGTTGTGCAGACCGCACCACCCTCTGGAGAGCCCTGCGGTTGTGGGTGGTGCAGTTGCCATACCAGGCGGTGATACAGTCCGACAGGATGCTCTCAATTGTGCATCTGTAAAAGTTTGAGGGTTTTAGGTGCCAAGCCAAATTTCTTCAGCCTCCTCAGGTTGAAGAGGTACTGTTGCGTCTTCTTCACCACACTGTCTGTGTGGGTGGACCATTTCAGTTTGTTTGTCATATGTACGCCGAGGAACTTAAAACATTCCACTTTCTCCACTGCTGTCCCATCGATGTGGATAGGGGGGTGCTTCCTCTGCTGTTTCCTGAAGTCCATGATCATCTCCTTTGTTTTGCTGACATTGAGTGAGAAGTTAATTTTCCTGACACCACACTCCCAGAGCCCTCACTTCCTCCCTGTAGGCAGTTTTGTCGTTGTTGGTAATTAAGCCTACTACTGTTCAGTCGTCTGCAAACTTAATGATTGAGTTGGAGGCATGTATGGCCACGCAGCCATGGGTGAACAGGGAGTACAGGAGGGGGCTGAGCACGCACCCTTGTGGGGCTCCAGTGTTGAGGATCAGTGAAGTGGAGGTGTTTTTTCCTACCTTCCCATCAGGAAGTCCAGGACCCAATTGCACAGGGCGGGGTTCAGTCCCAGGGCCTCGAGCTTAATGATGAGTTTGGAGGGTACTATGGTGTTGAATGCTGAGCTATAGTCAATGAACAGCATTCTTACAGTACATAGGTATTCCTCTTGTCCAGATGGGATAGGGCAGTGTGCAGTGTGATGGCGATTGTATTGTCTGTGGACCTATTGGGGCGGTAAGCAAGTTGAAGTGAGTCTAGGGTGGCAGGTAAGGTGGAGGTGATATGATCCTTGACTAGTCTAACAAAGTACTTCATGATGACAGAAGTGAGTGCTACGGGGTGATAGTCATTTAGTTCAGTTACCTTTGCATTCTTAGGTACAGGAACAATGGTGGCCATCTTGAAAGCATGTGGGGACAGCAGACTGGGATAGGGAGAGATTATATATGTCCGTAAACACACCAGCCAGCTGGTCTGCGCATGCTCTGAGGACGCAGCCAGGGATGCCGTCTGGGCCGGCAGCCCTGCAAGGGTTGACACATTTAAATGTCTTACTCACGTTGGCCACAGAGAGGGAGAGCCCACAATCATTGGTAGCTGGCACTGTGTTATCCTCAAAGCGGGCAAAGAACGTGTTTAGCTTGTCCGCGAAGTGGCTGGTTTTCCTTTTGTAGTCTGTGATTGTCTGTAGACCCTGCCACATACGTCTCTTGTCTCAGCCGTTGAATTGCGACTACACTTTGTCTCTATACTGACGTTTTGCCTATTTGATTGCCTTGCGGAGGGAATGATTACTCTGTTTGTATTCTGCCATATTCCCAGTCACCTTGCCATGGTTAAATGCGATGGTTCGCGCTTTCAGTTCGAATGCTGCCATCTTTCCACAGTTTCTGGTGAGGGTAGGTTTTAATAGTCAGAGTGGTTACAACATCTCCTATACACTTCTTGATAAACTCAGTGACCGTCTCAGTGTATACGTCAATATTATTCTCGGAAGCTACCTGGAACATATCCCAGCCTGCGTGATGAAAAGAGTTTTGAAGCGTGGATTCTGATTGGTCAGACCAGCGTTGAATAGTCCTTAGCACGGGTACTTCCTGTTTGAATTTCTGCCTATAGGAAGGGAGGAGCAAAATGGAGTCATGGTCAGATTTGCCGAAAGGAGGGCAGGGGAGGGCCTTGTATGCATCCCAGAAGTTGGAGTAACAATGGTTGAGTGTTTTTCCAGCGCGAGTACTACAGTCGATATGCTGATAGAATTTAGGTAGCCTTTTCCTCAAATTTGCTTTGTTAAAATCCCCAGCTACAATAAATGCAGCCTCAGGATATATGGTTTCCAGTTTGCATAAAGTCCATTGAAGTTCCTTGAGGGCTGTCGTGGTATCGGCTTGAGGGGGGATATACACGGCTGTGACAATAATCAAAGAGAATCCTCTTGGGAGATAATACGGTCTGCATTTGATTGTGAGGTATTCTAGGTCCGGTGAACAAAAGGACTTGAGTTCCTGTATGTTCTTGCAAATACACCATGAGTCATTAATCATGAAACATACACCCCCGCCCTTCTTCCCGGAGAGATGTTTATTCCTGTCGGCGCGATGAACTGAGAATCCAGATGGCTGGACCGAGTCCGA
Organism: Salmo trutta; assembly: GCF_901001165.1. NCBI lineage: Eukaryota > Metazoa > Chordata > Actinopteri > Salmoniformes > Salmonidae > Salmo > Salmo trutta. Next base: position 50,508,619 of record NC_042960.1, on the reverse strand, counting down.
CAGTATATCCCGAGAGAACCATGTTTCTGTGAAACAGAGTATGTTACAATCCCTGATGTCTCTCTGGAAATAAACCCTTGCCCTGATCTCATCAACCTTGTTATCCAGGGACTGAACATTAGTGAGTAATATACTCGGAAGCAATGGGTGGTGTCCGCGCCTCCTAAGTCTGACTAGAAGACTGCTCCGAATTCCTCTTCTCCGCCAGCATTGTTTTGGAGCGGCCTCTGGAATCAGTTCTATTGCCCTGGGTGGTGAGAACAAAGGATCCGCTTCGGGAAAGTCGTATTTCTGGGCATAATGCTGGTAGTGCTGGTGAGTTACAGCTGCTCTGATATCTAATAGTTCTTCCCGGCTGTATGTAATAACACATACCATTTTCTGGGTTAACAATGTAAGCAATAATACATAAGATAACAAAATACTGCAAAGTTTCCTAAGAACTAGAAGCGAGGCAGCCTTCTCTGTCGGCTCCATCTTGAACCATCTTGTATCCATGTGAAAAAAGACCAAACATTCCTTCAGGACAGCATCCATTACACCAAACTTTCCCATACTATATTGTTACGCAGTTGCACTATGGATAAACCCAAAGAAACATTGTGTGCATCCACAGGTATTTTCTCTACAGAGGTCTTCCTCTAGGACTCACATATTAATATATGACATTTAGCAGCCACTTTTATCCAAAGTAACTTACAGACATGTTTTTTTGCATGTGGGTGGTCCCAGGAATCAAACCCACTATCCTGGTATTGCAAGAGCCATGCTCTACCAACTGAGCTACATAGGACTACACAGCTACAGAGGACCACATAGCTACAGAGGACCCCATTATCACAGGACCACATTACCTGAGAATGAGGCATCACTTTCCTGTTTTACTTTGACATGTGGTATCTAAATTACTAATATTCGCATCGCTATGGAATAGGGTATAAATAGTGTTGGTAATCATTTTATTTAATACTGTATTAAGATCAACTCTATACTCAACAGCAGTGAGCACAGCTTACTAGTAGTCTGTGACTACCATATTAAGGGACATGGACCACTAGAGAGCAGTGTTGTAGCGGCCAAGCCTAAACGTGTCCTCTGTTATTGTCCCAGCCAGCCAGGCAGGTATGATGACAGCAGCAGAGTTCAAACTGGGTTAAGAATGTCCAATGAGGTCAAGTGTCTCAGTATGGGTTTCACAGGGAACAGTTTTTGTCTGATGAACCCAAAAGGAAGTGAATGAGGTGGCTGTTCAGAGGATATATTGAATTATTTGCTTCCAGGCTCTCTGTAGTCATAGTGTGTGCTGTGGCAGACATTTCACTGTAATTGAGTCCCCAATCACTTCTGATCATGTTCCCACAGGGAGGCTGGGGCCAGGGTGCCTTCTGACAGAATCTGGGCTGAGCTGACTTACTGCTCACTACCTCTGTTGTTGTTGTTCTCATCTCTGCTGCTTCACTGGAAGCTGACTGCCATCAAATGGGCTTCTCATGGCAGAGTCCTCTTGCGTTGTGTCTGTGTTAGTGTGTTTGGATTGGGAGGATGAAAGCACAGAGACGGACATAACAGTTATCAACTGAAAGCTTCAGAGTACTGTACAGTGTCTCTTACATAGGTCTGTTATTCTAGACCACACAGGTCATTGGTCAGATTCCAGGTTAGCGGTAATTGTGAAATAGTTTGCGCGCTCACATGCTCAAACATCTGAAACCCTGTTCCTCACCTCCTCACTTTCTCTATTACTCCCATCAGGTGCATGACTGTCACCTTTGACCTTGATCCTGGGGATGTCAGGATCAGTTTCCTGTCGGTTCCCCTTGTTTCCTTCTCCCTTATTCAGCCCACAGAGCAGCACCCTAGCAGAAAATCTGGAATAACAGAGGCTTAGGGAGCACATAGAGGAAAAACAGTGGTAACCTAGTAACGCCACCATGGAAAGCGGAGTTCTCACAGACACCAAAGCCTGACAAAAGACTATTCTATGTCTCAGGTTTCAGGGTCATTTATCCTATTGACATGTTAGAGACTCGTCTCACATGCATAAATTAGTCTACAGTTCGACACTGCCCACTGGGCACACCACCTCATTTCAACGTGGAAATGTGGGTAATATTTGGTTGATGAGAATGAGAATTCAACCTTTATTCATCCTCTCCAAAAAAAGCCAGGAGTTTATTGAATTATAACTATGCTGCCTCCCGAGTGGCTTTACTTGTCTCATGGCGTTGTAGCGACTCCTCGTGGTGGGCCGGGCACCTACAGGCTGACTTCGGTCGTCAGTTGAATGGTGTTTCCTCTGACACATTGGTGTGACTGGCTTCTGGGTTAAGCGGGCGAGTGTTAAGGAGCGCGATTTGGCGGGTCATGTTTTGTAGGACACATGACTCGACCTTTGCCTCTTCTGAGTTGCAGCGATGAGACAAGATCGTAATTGGATATGATGAAATTGGGGAGAAAAAGGGGGGTAAAAAAATATAAATTTGTTGTGCTTTTAAATGCTTGATAGCATAGTGATACATTGTATTTATTTATCACTACACTATCAACCATCTAAAAGCACAACCAAATTCCAAACAATGTCTAATTTTTGGTTTAGTTGTAATCTAAGTATGATATCACTGCGCTTTCAAGCATTTAAAAGCACAACAAAGTTCAAATGGGAATACAGTGTCAGATATTTTATATTTGTACAACAACTTAATGTGTTATCACTGTGCTTCATCTAATAGCACAATCAAATGACCTGGATTGTAGTTGAGATTTTCATAAAAATACTTAGCTCATGTGATCAATGCTGGTCGAGATTCTGCACTGATTATTATAGCAATTGTGAAGATCTCCACAGATCTACGACCTTTGCATGCTATATTGAAAATTCACGCTTTCTATAATTACATACGAAGACATTAATAGTTACAGTAACCTCAAATGTTGCCATGGATGTGTTACTCACTTTAGGTTGAATAAATACTGTTACATTCGTTTGTAACATAGCCTTAACGTTAGGCTATTTACTGTATTACTAAAGTAATATTGAATTTGGTTGACAACGCAACCAAACATCAACATTTAAGGACATGTAGGCCTAAATTTGGCTTGGATAGCTTCATTTGAGCCACTGGCTTAATCCTATTCTTTAACTTTTATTTGCTGTTTAGTTGGAGACGTGAATCCAACATAGAATTTGTTAACTTGACTGTACTGCAAAGGTGATATTGAATTGTGTTTGGTTGTCAACGCAACCAAATATCAACATTTTAAGGAGATGTATATTTTGTGCCACTGACTAAGTCTGGCCTTAATTTCACTTCGTCTACAAAATAATAATTTATATGTTGGATTCATGTCTCCATCTCAACCAAACATCAAAGTTAAAGAATAGGACTGAATCAAATCAAACTTTAAATAAAGTGCATTTAAAGTTTGATTTGATTTAGTCCTATTCTTTAACTTTTTGGTAGAGATGGAGATGTGACATATTAATTATTCATTTGTAGACAAACTGGAATTAAACCCAGACTAAATCAGAGGAACTGATGGAACTATACAAGCAGAAGATCTCCTTGAAATGTTTATATTTGGTTGCGTTGACGACCAAACAAAATTCAACATCCAGTTTTTCTACAAAATACAATTGATATGTTGGATTCACATCTCCATCATAACCAAATATCAAAGTTAAAGAATAGGACTGAATCAAATCAAACTTTAAATGCTGTCACGTTCTTCGTAGGAAGGAGACCAAACAAAACACAAACCGTGGCAAAAGAGGTGCCGGGACAGGTGGCTCCAGACTGGTGACACGCACTTCAGGGCGAGTGTGAGGAGCAGGCACAGGACGTACTGGACTGAGGACACGCACTTCAGGGAGAGCGCGAAGAGGAGGCACAGGACGTACTGGACTGTGGAGGCGCACTGGAGGTCTGGAGCGTAGAGCTGGCACAACCCGTCCTGGCTGAACGCTCACTTTAGCCCTGCAAATGCGGGGTGCTGGCACAGGACGAACTGGGCTGTGAATGCACACTGGCGACACAGTGCGTAGAGCTGGCACAGGATATCCTGGACCGAGGAGGCGTACTGAAGAACAGGAGCGCTGAGCCGGCACAACCCGTCCTGGCTGAATGCTCACTTTAGCCCGGCAAATATGGGGCGCAGGCACAGTGCACACCGGGCTATGAATGCGCACTGGAGATACAGTGCGCATCACCGCATAACACGGTGCCTGACTGGTCATAACGCCAGCTCTGCAGCGCTCTCATCTTTCGTTGAGTTCCTCACTCGACTCCCTGACTGGCTCTGGTTCACCCCTCGGCTCCGCCGACCACTCCGTGTGCCCCCCAAAGGTTTTTGGGAGCTGCCTCTCGGGCTTCTGTTGTTGCCGTGCTAATTCCTCGTAGCGTCGCCATTCTTCTTTTGCTGCCTCTATCTCCTCCCTTGGACGGCGATACTCCCCAATCTGCGTCCAGGGTCCCTTGCCGTCCAGGATCTCCTCCCATGTCCACTCCTGGCCACGCTGCTTGGTCCTTTGGTGGTGGGAGATTCTGTCACGTTTGTTGTAGGAAGGAGACCAAAGCGCAGCGTGGGTGTCGTTCCACATCTTTTATTTAAATGTGAAACTTTGCAAAAACAAACAATAAACATCAAACAAAACACAAACCGTGACGAAAGAGGTGCAACATGCACTAACTCAAAATAATCTCCCACAAACACAGGTGGGAAAAACAACTACTTAAATATGATCCCCAATTAGAGACAATGATGACCAGCTGCCTCTAATTGGGGATCATACAAAAATCCCAACATAGAAAAAAGAAACTATAACCAAAACAACATAGAACTAAATAAACTAGACAAAACCCCCCAGTCACGCCCTGACCTACTCTACCATAGAAAAATACGAGCTCTCTATGGTCAGGATGTGACAAATGCAGTTTAAACCTCTCTAGGGTAGGGGGCAGTATTTTCACTGCCGGATAAAAATCGTACCCGATTTAATCTGGTTATTACTCCTGCCCAGAAACTAGAATATGCATATAATTGTTTGATTTGGATAGAAAACAACCTACAGTTTCTAAAACTGTTTGAATGGTGTCTGTGAGTATAACAGAACTCATATGGCAGGCCAAAACCTGAGAAGATTCTCTGACCTCTCTGACCATTTCTTGGCCTTCTATAGCCTCTTTATGGAAAATAGAGGATCTCTGCTGTAACGTGCCATTTTCTAAGGCTCCCATAGGCTCTCAGAAGGCGCCAGAATGGGGAATGATGACTCTGCAGTCCCTGGCTGAAAAACAGTAGCGCATTTGGATAGTGGTCGATCTGAGAACAATGAAACGGGGGCGCGCATGCACGTGAAGAGTCCATTTTCTTCTTTGAGTCTTTGAACGAAAACAAGTCTCCCGGTCGGAATATAATCGCTATTTTACGAGAAAAATTGCATAAAAATTCATTTTAAACAGCGTTTGACATGCTTCAAAGTATGGTAATGGAATATTTAGACATTTTTTGTCACGACATGCGTCCGCGTGTCACCGTTCGGATAGGGACCTGAACGCACGGACAAAACAGAGGATATTTGAACATAACTATGGATTATTTTGAACCAAAACAACATTTGTGGGTGAAGTAGAAGTCCTGGGAGTGCATTCTGATGAAGAACAGCAAAGGTAATCCAATTTTTCTTATAGTAATTCTGAGTTTAGTGAACGCCAAACTTGGTGGGTGTCAAAATAGCTAGCCCGTGATGGCGAGCTATCTACTCAGAATATTGCAAAATGTGCTTTTGCCTAAAAGCTATTTTAAAATCTGACACCGCGATTGCATAAAGGAGTTCTGTATCTATAATTCTTAAAATAATTGTTATGTTTTTTGTGAACGTTTATCGTGAGTAATTTAGTAAATTCACCGGAAGTTTTCGGTATGTTTGCTAGTTCTGAACGTCACATGCTAATGTAAAAAGATGTTTTTTGATATAAATATGAACTTGATTGAACAAAACATGCATGTATTGTATAACATAATGTCCTAGGAGTGTCATCTGATGAAGATCATCAAAGGTTAGTGCTGCATTTAGCTGTGGTTTTGGTTTTTGTGACATTATATGCTAGCTTGAAAAATGGGTGTGTGATTATTTCTGGCTGGGTACTCTCCTGACATAATCTAATGTTTTGCTTTCGTTGTAAAGCCTTTTTGAAATCGGACAATGTGGTTAGATTAACGAGAATCTTGTCTTTAAAATGGTGTAAAATAGTCATATGTTTGAGAAATTGAAGTTATAGCATTTAAGGTTTTTGAATATCGCGCCACTTGATTCCACTGGCTGTTGACTAGGTGGGACGATTTCGATCCACATACCCGAGAGAGGTTAAATAAAGTTTGATTTGATTTAGTCCTATTCTTTAACTTCGATTTTTGGTTGAGATGGAGACGTGAATCCAACATATGAATTATTAACTTGAAGAATACATTTGAAATCAACCAAAGCTTGAAACAATAGGCCTATATTTATTGTCTACTTTTAGTTGAACCTTGGGTTGATTGAAACAATAGCAGTTGATGACTTCACAAATGCTATAATATTATAGGCCTAAATAGTATAATTGATTATATGTGACTTATAGAGTATGGTTACGTTTTATTTGCTCTGTTAAACCTACAGTTTGGAATGACTTTAGTAGCAACAGTGAGAGCTCTCAATAATAATTATTACGATAGCACATTGGTAGTAGTTTTAACCAAGGCCAGGGCTGCTGGGCTTGGTTAAAACCATGGATGGGAGGCCAAGGGGTAGCTGTAGATAGATCAACTCTCCAGTCAGAGATGCTGCCCTTCCTATTGTTATTTTTTTGATAGTGGATATAACATTGAAGATCTGCCGTTGTTTCAAAAGTACAAATTCAACATATTTTATACAAGGTTTGTCTGTTGAAAATTGGTTACTATGACGACATAATCATGTGGTTTGAAATTTCACCTTTTTGCAAATCCAATGTATTTTCCACATAGATTCCACGTCACAATATGTTGACAAATTACGTTGAAAAAACGTTGATTCAACCAGTTTGTGCCAGGTGGGTGGTTATTTGAAATAAATGTGAGAGTATGCTGTTTAGTAGTAGAAATGTTCTTGTTCTTGCTGTAGTCCATAAAAAGAGACAGTTCCCTTTAGATCACCCAGTCAGTCATACAGACTGAAACTTCGCCATGACGCTCCATTGGATCAGAGAACAAAAGAGTACTTGGTTAATTACAGTGGAGAAAAGAAATGCCCTCAATTGTGTTTTCTTAGTGTGCTAAAGGAAGCTCCAGTACTAATGACCAAAATGAGCTGTGAGGCTCAGGTCGTTAGTGACATCTGAGGATGAGTGATGTTAATTAGTGAGAGAAGCTATAGTGTTAACCTCCCTTTTTCCCCACCCACATACACATTCAGTCCCTCAGGGACAAGCAGTTTTCCTGATGGCAAAGTGAGGGGTTATTTGTCAGATGGTTGGTCTCTTTTGATTGATAACAGTCAGATAGGAGCATTCTGAACCTGGTATATGCCAGCTTCTTGCTCCCCGCTGCACATGCAGGGGTTTCCCTGCCGCCAGTCATCAGGGATATCAGGTACTGTCCTGAACTATGACCCCCAGGCCCCCTCTGGCCTCAGGCTCCTCTGGCACCACAGTGTCTTCTGTTACCTAACAACCTTGTAAAACAGGAATGAGAGGAGTAATTCAGCGGCGGCTTTTTCATCTTACTTTCCTCTTTGACCGTAAAGAGTAGGAGTAGCATTAAAAAGGGGGAAACTCAGGGGCTCTTGGAGGTTAGAGCTTTAAGATGATTAGTGGTTACATAGAGGGATCTGGCCCCTCCAATCAGGTACTTAACAGGATATAATGTGTCTGTGCTATGTTGTCTATTCCAGTGATGGATATCTTGATGTGGGGCAGTGACACTTTCTGGTGATTCCTTCCTCTGAAGAGTGGTCTCCAATGACCTCTCACCAGGAAGCTGCCAGCCATATGGCCAATCAGAAGCTGCAGCAGGCCACAGAAGCTGCAGCTGGCCCTGTGCCTGGCTGCCCCACTGGCCTGAGGTCTAGACCCAGGTTATTTCCAGATTCATCGTAGCACTGGTTTCAAGTGTAAGTTGTTGGCTCTGTCTATATTCAGCAGGTCCAAGTATTGTGATGCTGTCCAATCCAGCACTATCGAAGCAAAAACCGCACTGGTGACCTGATTGATGTTTCTCAGAACAGGTAATTTCATTAACTAGCTACACTAACCAGGTGAAGTCACTGGGTATGTGGTGTAGCAACATGCCATACTGTGCCATGCCCTGTCTCTGCTTTTCATTCCTGCCAGGGAAACTGGAGCATGGTGTTCAGCAGCAAAAAAGCTGTTTTTACCCTGGAGACCAGACCCCAGTCTCAGAGCTCCAGAGGTTACAGACACTATCGATATGAGATGCAAGCTATTGAAAAACATGACTAAAACACTGAACAAAAGCGCTTCATGAACTCAATGACAATAGCAACACAAAGCCCCACAGGCCAGAGGCAACACAGACAACACAGAGGTCATAGCTGTGCTTCCTGTTGGCTAGTTCTTTTTTCAATCTCCTTTTTTCTATGTTGCAGCATGCCTGCGTTGCCACAAATACCCCCAGAGGGCTGTGTTGGGTTGAGCGAGATGCAATACAATGTATTTGTGTATGATCGCTAGGAGCCTGGAGCAGACAAAGAGACAGGATGAAAGTAAAATGGTCTGTGGATTTATGTCCTTCAGGGGAAAGCATAAAATAATCTGCTTTGGAAGCAACAGTATAAGTGTGTTCTCAGACAGACCTTTCTGTAGACCTTTCAGTTATATCATACATTACACCTCAGATTATTATCTCTGAATTATTGCTGCTGTCTGTGACTGTTTGTTATTCCACATTTGACTGGCCTAAATCATGACAAAAGGCATACATTACTACTGGTAGTTGTCATAGGAATGAGGGAGTGAGTGTGGTGGACCGTTAGACATCACAGCAGTGTACTCAGCCAAGCCTCCTTCTCAGGCTCCCATGATCTTCGGCGGTGGAAGGGCTATTGGGATGTGTCCCGTTACCTTGGCCACAGTGTATTTGTTGGTGTTTGGGGAGAGCACACAGTTGAATGACATATAGTGCTGGGCACACTTTGGTTTTGGGGTTGCTGGTTTGCGTTTCAAGTCAGAGGAATGTACCTAAAGAGCATGAGCTGAGTCTCTGTCTGCCCACTCCTGACCGCTGCGCCAGGCCGCATCAGCTGGGCTACCAGACCAGAGCAGACCGGAGGCTCCATGCCTTGGAGCTGGAGCAGAACCGTGTGGCCAGCGTTGAGTGCTGAGTCACATACACCCCATATACAACGGTATAATTTTATATGCTGTGTGGTAAATAGGCTAATCGTTTCCAACCAGTCCCGCTTAGCTGTACGGTTTTTGTCCATGGAGCTTTGAACTATAATATCTTGTTTTTTAGGGCGTGAGGGTCGTTTTGAACTACCACAGCATGACAGCCTCTGTTTTTGTGGTCTGGGTTTGCCCAGTCCCCCATTATGGCTCTGTTAGATTATGTGTTTCCTCATCAGAGCAGGCGTGCAGCCCTCTCTCTTTCTCTCGCACAGGCTCACTCACTGAGCAAGCGCTCTGCTCTACTTCATAGCCTTGAGGCTGGAGTTGGACTCTACACAGCAGAAAGCCAAGTGGTCACAGTGTAACCATCTGTTCCGATCTATCCTGTACAGGGAGGCATCACCTGATCTAATACGTCTGGTCTGGACTGAACTGATTTGCTCTCTATTCCCAGTTCAGGAGTTGAGATAATCAGTCCAATCAAGTGATTTGGACCATGACCAAAAGCCAAGGTTGCCTAGTGATTGGATTCCACTAGTGCAGTGGAATTCAAACTTTTTCTGCGGGGACCCCATTTTTTTCAGCCAGAATTTATGGGGACCCCATTTTTTTCAGCCAGGTGGGAAAGGGCAGTGTGGAGTGCGATTTGAGATTGCGTCATCTGTGGATCTGTTGGGGCGGTAAATAAATTGGAGTGGGTCTAGGGTATCCAGCATGATACTGTTGATGTGAGCCATGACCAGCCTTTCAAAGCACTTCATGGCTACTGACGTGACTGCTACGGGGCGATAATCATTTATGCAGATTACATTCGCTTCATTGGGCACAGGGACTATGGTGGTCTGCTTGAAACATGTAGCTATTACAGACTCGGTCAGGGAGAGGATGAACATGTCAGTAAAGACACTTGCCAGTTGGTCCGCACATGCTTTGAGTACACGGCCTGGTAATCCATCTGGCCCCGCAGCCTTGTGAATGTTGACCTGTAATGTTGACCTTGGTCACATTGGCTACCGAGAGCGTTATCACACAGTCGTCCGGAACAGCTGGTGCTCTTATGCATGCTCGTCTGTTAGGCTTGCTTCATTGGGCAGCTCGTAGCTGGGTTTCCCTTTGTAGTCCGTAATAGTTTTCAAGCCCTGCCACATCCGACGAGCGTCAGAGTCAGTGTAGTAGGATTCAATCTTAATCTGTATTGACGCTTTGCCTGAAGGCGATGACTAAGGTGGTATACCCCTCAATGCCATTGGATGAATCCCGGAACATATTCTAGTCTATGCTAGCAAAACATTCCTGTAGCGTAGCATTTGCGTCATCTGACCACTTCTGTATTGAGCGAGTCACTGGTACCTCCTGCTTTAGTTTGTGCTTGTAAGCAGGAATCAGGAGGACAGAATTCCCTCTGGTTGCACATGTGACATGCTGGTAGAAATGAGGTAAAACGTATTTAAGTTTGCCTGCATTATACCCCCTGGCCATTAGGAGCGCCGCTTATGGATGAGCATTTTCTTGTTTGCTTATGGCCTTATACAGCTCATTGAGTGCAGTCTTAGTACCAGCATCGGTTTCTGGTGGTAAGTAGACGGCTACGAATAATATAGATGAGAACTCTCTTGGTAGATAGTGTGGTCTACAGCTTATCATGAGGTACTCTACCTCAGGCGAGCAATACCTTGAGCCTTCTTTAATATTAGACATCGCGCACCAGGTGTTATTGACAAATAGACACACACCTCCGCCCTCTGTCTTACCAGACGTAGCTTCTCAGTCCTGCTGATGCATGGAAAATCCTGCCAGCTCTATATTATCAGTGTCGTTGTTCAGCCACGACTCGGTGAAATGTAAGATATTACAGTTTTTATTGTCCCGTTGGTAGGACAGTCTTGATCGTATATCATTCATTTTGTTTTCCAGTGATTTCACGTTGGCCAATAGAACAGATGGTAGTGGAGGTTTACCTACTTAGGTTTGCCTACGAATTCTCAGAAGGCAGCCCGACCTCCGCCCCCTTTTTCTCTGTCTTTTCTTCATGCACATGACAGGGATTCGGACACGTTCCTGAGAAAGCCGTACATCCTTGGTGTCGGACTTGTTAAAGAAAAAATCTTTGTCCAGTTTGAGGTGAGTAATCGCTGTTCTGATGTCCAGAAGTTACTTTCGGTCATAAGAGACGGTAGCAGCAACATTATGTACAAAATAAGTTACAAACAACGTGAAATAACTAACAAAATAATACAATTGGTTAGAAGCCCATGAAACGGCAGCCGTCCCCTCCGGCGCCATCTTTGAATAACGCTGGCCTAGTGTATAATCCAGGAAAGAGGAAACTATATTAGAAATTATATCTGGAGCTATAGAGAATGTATTTAGGCTGGGTTTCTTGCTGATGTGAAAAGGGCTTTATAAATCAATTGATTAATTGATTGTTTGATTGATATATGTGTAGTTTTCAGATGAGAGAGAAGAGATGTGTGGGAACCTCTTGGGAAGCCCTTGGCTTTTAAGGGTGAACATGTGTCTCTTCACGGGCTGACTCATTTGATTGGTTAACAACCCAGAGGCAAACAGACCCGAGCTGATTGACTCAACCACTAATTACTGTGAGAAAGCAGCCTGTCTCTCTGTCTTCCCTAAGCTTTGTTCAGTATTCTCATTTTCACTACCATGTACTCTGTGTTTAGCATAGTCATTGTGCTCAGTGTATGGTATCAATACTTCAGTATAGTCAATATACACTTTAATGAGCAGACAATACAATTTTACTGTAAGCATTTTCATGATCATATTTACTCTGACTGTTTGGTTGGTTTTTATTGAGTACATATACAGGCACATGCATCATGTTCAGGATCACCCCAATGTTATTTAGTGAGTGTGCATCACACACGGCGATCCCATAAATTGCTATGGTGTGCATGAGAACAATAAGCAGGATGTGTTGGAATAGAGTTGAACCAGTCAGAGAGTCTGATTAAGTCACATGTCCCCTTAATGGGTTCCTAGTGTTGTTGGTACCCATCGTCAGACCTATGGGTCCGTCATCAGGACCCAACCACCCACAGCAACCACAACAGGGCACATCTTCCCATCAACTCCCCCCAGCTTTTGGGAACTAGTTAATGGAGGCCCTTTGTGGTCGTCTTTGTAGTTGATTGACCATTTGATGAGTCTCAATGAGTGTCTATGAATAATCTCAGTCCCTTTACAGATATAAGTAGAAATTACAGGCTTACATGTTATAAAAGTCAGTGACAGTGTAATGGTGAAACATCATGATAAGTATAGAGTACAACAGTATGAGTCATAATACCCATAAAACCTAGTGGTCAAACAGGGAAATGGTTTCAATAGTTTTTCTACCATTCATTTTTCCCATAGGGGATTTTAGAAACACTTAAAATAAGGGCTGTTTCATGTAGGTTTACCCTGGCATGACCTTTTGATAACCGTGTAAATCTCTCTAGGATAATGGAACTTTTATCAATATACAGTCGTATGAAAAAGTTTGGGCACCCCTGACAATTTCCATGATTTCCATTTATAAATAATTGGGTGTTTGGATCAGCAATTTCATTTTGATCTATCAAATAACTGATGGACACAGTAATATTTCAGTAGTGAAATGAGGTTTATTGGATTAACAGAAAATGTGTAATATGCATCAAAACAAAATTAGACTGGTGCATACATTTGGGCACCCCAATAGAAAAATCACATCAATATTTAGTAGAGCCTCCTTTTGCTAAAATAACAGCCTCTAGACGCTTCCTATAGCCTCTAATGAGTGTCTGGATTCTGGATGAAGGTATTTTGGACCATTCCTCCTTACAAAACATCTCCAGTTCAGTTAGGTTTGATGGTTGCCGAGCATGGACAGCCCGCTTCAAATCATCCCACAGATTCTCAATGATATTCAGGTCTGGGGACTGGGATGGCCATTCCAGAACATTGTACTTGTTCCTCTGCATAAATGCCCGGGTAGATTTTGAGCAGTGTTTTGGGTCGTTGTCTTGTTGAAATATCCAGCCCCGGCGCAACTTCAACTTTGTGACCGATTCTTCAACATTATTCCCAAGAATCTGCTGATTTTGAGTGGAATCCATGTGACCCTCAACTTCAACAAGATTCCCAGCACCGGCACTGGCCACACAGCCCCACAGCATGATGGAACCCCCACCAAATGTTACTGTGGGTTCTTGGAACGCTGTGTTCTTTTGCCACCATGCATAACGTCCCTTGTTATGACCAAATAACCTAAACTTTGTTTCATCAGTCCACAGCACCTTATTCCAAAATGAAGCTGGCTTGTCCAAATGTGCGTTTGCATACCTCAAGCGACTCTGTTTGTGTGTGTGTGCAGGCTTCTTCTGCATCACTCTCCCATACAGCTTCTCCTTGTGCAAAGTGCGCTGAATTGTTGAACGATGCACAGTGACACCATCTGCAGCAAGATGATGTTGTAGGTCTTTGGAGGTGGTCTGTGGGCTGTTTTTGACCGTTCTCACCATCCTTCGCCTTTGCCTCTCCGATATTTTACTTGGCCTGCCACTTCTGGCCTTAACAAGAACTGTGCCTGTGGTCTTCCATTTCCTCACTATGTTCCTCACAGTGGACACTGACAGCTTAAATCTCTGCGATAGATTTTTGTAGCCTTCCTCTAAACCATAATGTTGAACAATCTTTGTTTTCAGGTCATTTGAGAGTTGTTTTGAGGCCCCCATGTTGCCACTCTTCAGAGGAGAGTCAAAGAGAACAACAACTTGCAATTGGCCACCTTAAATACCTTTTCTCATGATTGGATGCACTTGTCCATGAAGTTTAAGGCTTAATGAGCTCACCAAACCAATTGTGTGTTCCAATTAATCAGTGCTAAGTAGTTACAGGTATTCAAATCAACAGAATGACAAGTGTGCCCAAATTTTGCATAGCCTGTTTTTCACATCTGATTTAATTTCATATAACTTAATATTGCTACACTAAAAGACTTTGTCTGGACAATACCCCAGTACTCAGCTTTTATTAGAAAATGAATGGCATGCCACTGTGATCATTTTCTGTGACGACAGAGTAAATTATGCAGCCTCAGAGGGGTGCCCAAACTTTTTCATACGACTGTATTTGCCTGCATTTACCCCCCCAAAATGAAACGCTAATTAGCTGCTAATGTGGCTATCATAAAGAACTACAAATACCAAGATGATCTGGACTAGACTCGAGGCAAAGTATCTCTGGATTAACTAGATAATGTTAGCTAAATACAGTAATCAATAAATTGGCTACATTTCTTTAAATGGACAAATGGATGTCTACTGTCTTGTGCAAGTTTTAAATTGACACAATACCTGGTAGCAAAGGGGTTGTCACGGGCGTCGTAAGGAGTGGACCAAAATGCAGTGGGTATATTGATCATCTTCTTATTTAATGAAGGAAAAAACACAAAACAAACGACGAAAACAGTCCCGTAAGGTGCACAGACTATACAGGAAACAACCACCCACAAACACAAGTGAAAAACAAACACACTTAAATATGGCCTCCAATTAGAGACAACGATAACCAGTTGCCTCTAATTGGAGGTCATTGACAAAACTAACATAGAAATAGAAAAACTAGATAAACACATAGAAATATAAAATATAGAACATAAATCAAAAAACCCGGAACACACAAAACAAACACCCCCTGTCATGCCCTGACCAAACTACAATAACAAATAACCCCTTTTACTGGTCAGGACGTGACAGGGGTCAGCTAGAGATGACGTGCAGGAGCTTGCAGGGATTTGTAGTTTTGCATGTCTACTTTGATGTTAATTAGCATTTTCAAATCTGAGAGTAAATAGAGCTGAATATATTGATAAAAGTCACCTTGTCAAAAAGTCACGCCAAGACTACACGAAACACAGCCCTCATTTTAAGTGTTTCTAAAATCCCCTATTGTAAAAATGCAAGGTGGAAAAACGACTGGAACCATTTCCCTGTTTGACCGCTTGGTTTTATGGGTATTATGACACCTCCACTGTGGGGCTCTATAGTGGCCATGTTAAGCATCGTGTGTGAGTGTGTTCATACTGTCTTGGATATAGAATTCATTGTACCTCCAAAGCAAATGAATTAGGGCTGACCCCATTTAGTCCACTGGTCGATTGTTTGGTCAATAGGCTGTTGGTTGACTGAGATTTCTTTAGTTGAGCAGTTGCAAATTTAAATTGTCTCATTGGACTAATCCTTGCAGAGGCCATGGGGATGGCACTGTCCATCACTCTAAGACATACTGAAATTGTATATGGTTATATTATGTAAAAATAATGGTGCAACGCTAATAAGTCTAATATTATTTTATAACCAATGCCCTTTATCCAGCGTTGGATATGTTCCCTGTCCGCGGTCCTGAAACATAATTTTCAGTGCGCCGTAGAATTGGCATTTTTCCCTATGTTGCTATTTGCATAATGGCAAAGTTAACCAGCATTTTGGGATTGAGAACAATGCGGCAGAGGCAGCAGCAGAGATGAGGAAACAGCCCTGGCCTTAAAACTTATTTGGACGGGATTAGTTTTACTGGGGGAGGTCGGGTAATGTAATTATGTGCACAAGCACAAAACACCAGATCTGTCATTTTACCGCCGTCCGAATCTGCCATGTCAGTCATTTGTACACGGCATGAGAGTAACAATTCCAGCCAGAATAACCAGCTGTTTTTGGCGGACTCTGATAATACTTGTGCAAATTGACATCAAATCAACGTTTATTTGTCACCTTTTCCTGTAGTCCACAATCATCTCCTTAGTCTTGGTTATGTTGAGGGATAGGTTGTTGTCCTGGCACCATACGGCCAGGTCTCTGACCTCCTCCCTATAGGCTGTCTCGTCGTTGTTGGTGATCAGGCGTACCATTGTTGTGTCGTCTGCAAACTTAATGATGGTGTTGGAGTCGTGCCTGAGTTTGCCAGGTGTTGCTCACGGTTTGAGCAAGAAAACAATAACTGATTCGATAAGTTAAACAAAGTGCTGTGCATAATCAATATATGAAGGATCTACATGTATGAACTTTCACAGTGAATGTTTTTGTTCATATGTTTTTGCGCCTATTTAATGTAACCCTAGCTGTTAATGGATCACAAAGAAGCATACAACTGACCTAAACGTTTGGAAATGATGAGTTCACTTTCACATAGCCTTAAAACGTATCTCTAGTGCAAGTGCACTGTTTAGCTCACATCTGAAGGCTGGGGGGCATTTAGAACATCTACTGCGGATCGCTAAAATATCCTAATGATTATGATCACACTTTCTCAATGTAATTATTATGGCGACACTATACCAAAGATGGTTTGGTATGGTTTAAAAACTTGGGTACAAAACTCGAGCTATCGGTGTAGCCCTGTTATCG
Source organism: Salmo trutta (assembly GCF_901001165.1). NCBI lineage: Eukaryota > Metazoa > Chordata > Actinopteri > Salmoniformes > Salmonidae > Salmo > Salmo trutta. The sequence goes on along the minus strand of NC_042960.1, from coordinate 50,491,863 downwards.
CCTGGACGATATTCACGCCTAGAAAAAAAACTCCAGGCTTCCGTCATAACTGTCAATTTATTGGAAAGAAAATTAAGAATCACAGGGAGCAGTTTGGAAAAAACGAATCCCATTGGAATTACAGACATTCTGGGTAATAATTACATAACCAACATTCTCTAGTAATACTAGTCCCATGCAAATAGGGCTTTGCCTAATTGTCTAAGAAAATTGCGGAGAGAGCAAACCCCAACTTAATCAATAGCCTAACTGTTAAATGTGCCTGACTTTATAAATCATACATATATATCTACAGAAATAAGACAGATCTTGCTTCTGTTGCCTGTTTGAGTGTTTGTTTAACAGCCTACTGATTCCATGAGCACCAAGACTCATGCAACCGCAAAATATAAGATCAAGCAATTTCACAGATTTACCTGTTTTTAATCTTTGCTATGCTGTAATAACGGCTTTACAACTTTTTTTTCATTAGAACAGACTGGTGTTACTTATAATTTATTTATTGTTGTTAATACTGTTACAAACAGGCAAAACAATTATAATGTAATCTAACAGCACCTGTTTGTCACACATAATATGCACACAGCTCTCGCTCCTATGCCCTTCTTTTTCTCCTTCTTATTGTTATTATTACAATTATGATCATTATTAAAATAATAAGTAATGTTGTTGTCATGGCTTTCGGAAGGATCGGACCAATACGCAGCGTGATCGTAGTTCCACATCTTTTATTCAGTCGTGAAACTCATGCAATAAACCATAAACTTGAAATACAAAAAACAAGAAAGCCGTGACGCAGAGCAGGCATACACTACTCACAAAATAATCACCCACAAAACACCAGTGGGACAAACATCAACTTAAATATGGCCTCCAATTAGAGACAACGACAACCGGTTGCCTCTAATTGGAGATCATGCCAAACAAAAACTAACCTAGAAATACAAAACTAGAAACTAAACATAGAAATACAAAAATGGACAAACACCCCCTGTCACGCCCTGACCTACTCTACCATAGAAAATAACAACTTACTATGGTCAGGACGTGACAGTTGTTATCGTTAGTAGGCTTTATATAGCAGCCTTGTATAACCAGCATTGAGCGGTAGGCTTAAGAGAGTGTCCTGTTTAGTCTTAATACCGTAACTTAGGCCTGTATTTCAATATATAGGCTACTGTATCAATCATTCATTCATTCATGCCATCACACAGCATACGAGATATTCATGCTTTGAAATGCAATCAACCATTTTAGTTTTAAAATTAAATAACAAAGGGAGCTTTGAATGATTAGCCTTAACAAGAAATAAACCGCAATTCACGAATGCATGCAACTGTTTCTGTCTGCTGTAATAAAGGCTTTATACAGTACATCTTCTTTTCCCGTTAGAACAGGCTCTCTGGTACACTTATTTATTGAGTGTTGTTTACTCTGTTTCAAATGGTCAGAATTTTTATTTTATTTTATCTTAATAGCAACTGTTTGGCACACATAATATTTACGCAACACTTTCTTCTATACCCTCCATTTTCTTGATCTCCAGAAGTTTCCACAACGAAGTCAAATGTCTTCCACAGATCTGACTTCCCTTTTCCCTCCTGAGTAACCAGTAAACATTTGCCCGTTTTGAGTTTCTTTTTTATGTCCTCCGCATCCATTATTGGTCACATGCATGCTATGCTTACATGTTTAATGTAAAGAGAGCAAGGGTTGAGGGAATAGGGAATGTTTTTCCTAAACAAATGAGGGATTTCAGTAACAGAACTTCTCAGTCAGAAACAATTAAGAAACTAAATGGAGGAAATTGTTGCATTTGTGTGTCTTAATTATTTAATCAAACTGTGTGCTTAAATCATCAGACAAGCTCAGTGCACATGTAGTTGGTTTTATTCAAACACATACGGTGTGTCTGTCTATGGAAAAATATGTTTAAACATGTTGACCAATCAATTGGTCGAAAGAACAGGACGACTCTCGGTCGACCAAGAACAGGACGACTCCCGGTCGACCAAGATTGTGGCTGCCTGCCTGTAGGCAGATAGACCCAGTGAGCCAGGGGTTAGAGTTCATCGTCGATATTGTGTGGAGGCTGGCTCAGATTATTATTCATTTATTTACATTCGCATGACACACAGCTCCTTTGTCTTCACTTCCCTGGAAACACAAGTGTAATGTTAACCATGCGATCGCTTTGTTTTCTACAGTGGTTGAGGTGAATTGACCTCACAATAGTGGTTTTAATGTAACCCATTCAAATTAGATTATCAACTATTCAATGGATCTCTCTGGAACGTTCATGTGTCTGCATCATGTCATAGGTGATCCAGGGGTTGTTGTGGTCTGGGGGATGCAGCTGCAACAGAGGGCATATGGGTGCCGCCTCTGGAGCCCCATGATGCTATTGGTTGGATTCGTTAGCCTTGAAGCACCTGCGCTCTGACATCTCTTACTCCTGCAGGAGGAATCTCTGTAACATCCTCAATGCTCTCTAGCCCCATAGTTCTCTCCAGTAATGAAATCCCATGTGTGGCTTCAGGGTTTCTGTGTGTGTGAGTGTGTGAGTGAGTGTGTGAAGGTGAGTGTGTGTGTGTGTGTGCGTGCTCGCGTGTACGTCTGTACCCGCATGATTGTGTGCTAGTGTATTTTGTGTGTGTGTGTGTGTGTGTATGTGTTTGTATGTATGTGTGTGTGTGTCATGTGTTATATATTATGGGATTCTCCTTCAGACTTTGTGGAGTAGCTCAGGGAGTTAGGGACCAGTGTCTGCTCTATCAGAGCGGCTTCTTCCTACTTATCCATCCACCCACATCTCTCTCTGCAGAGGCTCTAATCTGTTCTGTGGAAAAAGCTTGTCTGTGCGTCAGACCTTTACAGTCTGCCTCTGAACTTAGTAGGTTAGTCTATCTCTCTCTCCCCCCCTCTCTTTTTGTCTCTGTCTTTCTCTGTCAGGGTTTCTTCAATTCATGAACTAGCTAGGTCTTGTGTTTTGACAGAAAGATATTCCTAAACTTCTCAATATATTTTTGAGATTGACCCTAGATGACCTTCAATAGAACTCCAATAGGCCATTTAGGATCAGTCTAGTTCAATATCTTAATCAATTTAACATTTCAGATTTCACTTGGCGTATTGATCAACTGAATTGCTGAGACAAGCAGATACAAAGGACTTTACTCTAACTACTGATCACAATACCCTGTGATAACCTCAATTACTGATCCTCATCTACTTCGATGAAGAGGTGGCAAGAAAAAAAGAGATGATCAATAAGAGAGAAATGGATAAGACATGAAAAGAGAGAGCGAGATAAAGTAAGGGATCCTAAGCTCTTCAATCACAATGGTTGACACCGTGTCCTTTATTGTGTCTCATCTCATCCCCTCCTCATCATAATTAATGGATTCATAAAAATGCAAAGGCATCACCGCTGCGGTGTCTCTGCCTCTGACATCTGACGTGTTTACCCTGACACTGAGCTGTAATGAGGAGGCTACTGGTCTCCTCTTTTCCCCCGTTCCTCCACTACTCTTGTTATTCCTGATAAACAGCCTTCCACCCTCTCATCTCTCCTCTCCCATACCTGGACCTGCAGTCATGCCTCCTCGCAAGGTTATTATAGTTTTTCGATTTAATTTTAGTTTTTATTTCTATTTTTATTTGAAATTCAGTTTAGTTTCTGTTTGTTTTCAGACTTGATTTAGTCGTTTTTATTTAGTTTCAGTTTAATAAAAAATACATATATTTTGTTTTTATATTATTTAGTTTCAGTTTTAATCTAGTAGCCTATGCGTGGAAGTCTAGGAGCCATTTATATGATGTAGGCCTGTAGTTTTTTTGGGGGGGGATGTCACTTCTTGCCACTGGGGGACAGTAATACATAAGGTTATGGGCCAGGACCATAGACTTGGATAGACATATCATCTCTGTATCTGTGTCATGATGGCGTCTGTGAGAGCATGGGCAGCGCCATTGAGGCCATCTCCATCATGAAATAGTTAATTTTCTTCTTCACAAGTAAAATTCATTGGCTGATCCGTCCTGATGACCCGACTGTCACGACTCTAACTGGGTCATCAGGTCATGCTGACCGGATCATCAGGAGGGATCAGCAAATGAAGTTGGAAGTCCCGCCCAGTTGACTAAATCAAAATGGCGAAAGTCCTCAATGGCGCTGCCCATGCTAACACATTCTATTTGCCACTAAAGGACTCCATACAACTCTATGGCCAGGGCATAGGTTTGGTTAGGTTTAAATTATAAATCAATCCTAATGTGACTTGGATTTAAAGGATAAGCGCCTAGACTGGTGCAAGAAATATGGTGGAAGGAAACTCTCTTGCCCATGTTTACACCAATCCAATGCTTTTTTAAATTGAGTAGTAGATATAAGAGGAATCAAGTACCTTTATCTGACAGAGGAAAAACAACACATGAAGTCATGGCACATTTGACATGTTATGTTAATGTAATATTAAACATGTATCACTGACTAACCCCTTCAGTGTTAACAAAAAACAACTGCAACAACAGCAAAAACATAAGCATTACAACACTTCTTCACAAATCTATCAGTTCACAGCCAGCCAGGTTGTGTGTGTGTGTTTCTGTTCAACCTAACAAGATTTTCTGATTTATCTTCAAGAAGACTTTGCGTTCCAGATAGGTGGTCGTTCTGTTTCTCAAACACATTGATTTTCTCCACGAACGCTTGGGATACAGAGACAGAAACCAGATCCAGTGCCACAGGACACATCTTTAGATAAACAGCCATGCTGTCTTAACAGAACTGGGGAGGTGACTTACCCCTTCCATGTATCTCTGCTTCTGCAGCTCACACAGGGCACTTATTGTCCTGCCGGGTTGACCTTCCAGCTGGACAGTGACCTCAGACACAATCTTCGATGCGAGGAAACTACATTTCTGAAGCACTATGGTCGAGATGCTTGCTGGATTCATCGTGCTGGCATCTTCCTGGGGTCCTGCTGCTCCACTGCTGTACTCTCTGGTTTGCTGAAGTACAAAATATTCTTCTTCCCTCATCAGTGGCTCCATCTCTGTTGAGTGATGTGCCAGAGACACACTTGGGTCATCAGATAAGCTGCTGCAGGGGTTGGATTGAAGTTGGCTCCCAGAGGATTCAGTGTGCATGCGAAGTGCTCACGTACTGACTTCAGGAGGACCTGTGCCAACTGTTTTGCAATAGTAGTTGATGGCAAGTGTGCCTCAAGATTGAGAAGGCACAACACCACATCAGACAGCGACTGGCTGTCAGATTGAAATTGTTCGGTGTGGATTGCGAACTGCATCAGAGAGGTTAAGGTAGAGTGGCCAGACAGAAGCCACTCCTCAGTAAAAGGCACATGATGGCCTGCTTGGAGTTTGCCAAAAGGGACCTAAAGGACTCTGACCATGAGAGACAAGATTCTCTAGTCTGATGAAACCAAGATTGAATTCTTTGGCCTGAATGCCAAGCATCACTTCTGAAGGAAACCTTGCACTAACCCTACGGTGATGCATGGTGGTGGCAGCATCATGCTGTGGGGATGTTTTTCAGCGGAAGGGACTGGGAGACTAGTCAGGATCAAGGGAAAGATTAACGGAGCAAAGTACAGGGAGATCCTTGATGAAAACCTGCTCCAGAGCGCTCAGGACCTCAGACTAGGGTGAAGGTTCACCTTCCAACAGGACAACGACCCTAAGCACACAGCCAAGACAACGCAGGAGTGGCTTCGGGACAAGTCTCTGAATGTCCTTGAGTGTCCTAGCCAGAGCCCGGACTTGATCCCGATCGAAACATCTCTGGAGAGAGCTGAAAATTGCTGCACAGCAATGCTCCCCATCCAACCTAACAGAGCTTGAGAGGATCTGCAGAGAAGAATGGGAGAAACTCCCCAAATACAGGTGTGCCAAGCTTGTAGCGTCATACCCAAGAAGACTCAAGGCTGTAATCACTGCCAAAGGTACTTTAACAAAGTACTGAGTAAAGGATCTGAATACTTATGTAAATGTGATATTTCAGCTTTTTATTTTTTATACATTTGCAAAAAAATATACAATAACTGTTTTTGCTTTGTCATTATAGGGTATTGTGCGTAGATTGCTGAGAAAAACTATTAAATCAATTTTAGAATAAGGCTGTAATGTAATAAAATGTGAAAAAAGTCAGAATGCGCTGGATGTCAGTGAAGAACGCCGTCTAAACTCCATGGATCCCTGTGGGATTCCTGGGTCAGACAGCACAACTCACCACTCCAGGCCAGCTTCACGGCAGAGCTGGGCTCTGAGGCTGAATCACACAGCTCATTGTGCTCCGCAGTTCTTTTGATGAGATAATTTTTTTAAAAGGGCATAGTTAATCACTTTAAATCAGGCTGGAGGAATGGCTGTCTGTGTAAGCAGGTTCAGAGGTGGGTGGGTGGACGGATCTCACGACATGCAGACCACAGTGCTGAGCAGAATTTTTTGCCATTGTTTTAAATGGTCAGTGAGCTAGGCCATTCAAACGCGAAAGTCATTACCTGTGCACTCTCTCACACAAATACTTTCATGTGTTACTTTCATCAACAATACATCAATATTTCAAGTCATTGTGCTACATAATTGTTTGTATTACACTCTCCATTCTCTCTCCCATCTCTTCCCTCCTCAGTTATGTGGGCCGTGTTGTGGGTAACAGCCTTCAGGCCCAGAAAAACAACCCAGAGATCAAGGTCCGCAGCATCGACCCCATCCTGGTGGGAGCTAGAGACAGACTAGAACATTTCAAACCGGTATGTCTCACTACCACTGTTTCTCCTTCCCTTTGACATGTGACTATGTGACTGTGAACTTGACCGCTGATGACACCAACATCAGTTACCATCCTGATACTTCTTCTGCAAACTTAATCATATTCCTATTTCAAGTTTGTACAGAAATGTTGTATGAGGACAAATGTTGGAGTTGTATTCAGGGCAATTATCTGCAGGCATATGGATCTATCGCACATCTCTAGTATGCAAACAGCTGTGTGTTTCAGGGCCATGCCTGTTGCACTATATTATCAAAGATACTGGTACCTAACCCAAGATATCACATCGGCATTGTTTCCAATGGGAGCAAATGAAGCATAGTGGGCAGAACAAGCAAGGAGGTGGGCAAAGCATGTGTTTCCATATTTACGTTGGGGAACACCTTTCTGTAAATTGTGTGTGTGAAATAACTAAATTCGTCACAGCACTCCTTCTAAACGACAAAGGGTCAAGTCTATAAAGTGCACTCTGTTCATAACAGATTCTAGTTTGGGGAAAAGATTGAATTGAGATCAACTTATTCATCGAAGAAAATTAGCAGAATGTCAGCCAAGTTTAATCTAGCTCCATTTTCTCACACTTCCGCCACTGGACTTCCTCACATTGCAATATTTGGTGGTGAGTGGAAGTTCCATACAGATGCTTCAGATTTATACATCCTGTGAGACATCTGGCTCCTTCTTCTGTCTGTGATATAATGTTGGTTGATGTCTCTGAGTTAACATTGGACCTGGGCCTACTGTACTGTTTTGGGTTCTGATGAGTCAGTGGAGTGGACAGGACCTTTCTGTCTGGTCACACGCTCTCATCTGGGCCCATGGCACTGGGATGAACCAGGTCAGAGGTCACAGATGGCGTGTCGTCACTGAAATGGTGACTGTAATGCCTCCAAGGATAGCTGCTCCCCATCATGTGAAAGAGGGATTAAGAGGTGATGGATAGGCGGACCGATGTATGCAGAGCGACACACCCATGGTAAAGGGAATAGGGGAGTTCACATCCTTTCCACATAGATGCTGTTCAGACCAGTCATGGTAAATAGATTTGTGTGTTATTAGACATTTTTTTATGCCTTTTTTATTGCTCAGTGCTCGGTACAAATCACGCCATTGGAGGGGATTCAGACGTGCGTCTCTGGAGGACTGAGAGAGAGGAACAGGCATCCAACTAGCTCAAAGGCCTGAGGACATGCCAGACAAATCTGACCAAACTGTCCTTGTGGACCCATCACAGATACTTAGATAGATATTAAATCAGCCAGTTACACCCCTCAACCGCTCAGGCATTCACTGGGACATTCACTATGAGAATGGAACAAAATAACCCAGCAATGCATCGTAGATAAAGGACCTCAATGCAAAGCATCATGGATCATGGAGGAGGAGGCTGTGGGGTCAGCGTGGCAGGAAGGAGGGGTCACACAGTGTTCTGTATGTTTTATTCAGCCAGTTATTCTAACCCTGTCTGGCTGCGACCTCCTCCCTCCTCCCCCTTCCTCTGCTGTGTTTGTCTCTGAGGTAATTGGTGGTGTCTCAGGGGCCTGACCTTGTGCAAATAGCCCTGTCCCTCTGATAGATGCAGTGTGAACCCAGTGCTTTTAATGGCTGGATGCCCACGGAAGCGCCAGCGATTTCACAGCTGGGAAAATCTGGCCCTCAGCGACGTGAGGATAGACATTGCATAGGAGTTGCATTATGTCTGTTTCATAATATGTTTTCCGCTTATGTCATTACCTACACCTCGAAGTCTAAGAGTTCAAATAATGTTTTAGCTGTTGACCAAGGTGAGTGCTTAGAGCTGGAGGTGGGTCCTTCAATCTGCTGCATCATTCCACATATACCCAGTAGATACACTTACAGACTAACACGTCAGCAGATACAGAAGAGACACAAGGAGCATTGAAGCCAGATTCTTGTTATGTAAATGTCCTTTAACCTAAATGTTCCTTGAGCTAGAAGCCAAAACAAATGTTCCCCTCCGCCTCTCTAGAGAGGCTTTATGCAGACTGCAGAGTCAGAGGTGCTCAGAGAATAGTCCCTCCTTGCCTGGCTGGTCTGCCATGAGCTCTGTTCTGACCTTTGTGGGGCTGAAAAGTTACCAGTCGGGCTGTGACGATACCAGTATCGCAAAAAACATTTCATGGGAAAAATTTAAACACGAGGCTGACCAAACTTTTTAGTCCTTTAAATACATGCTGTATGTAAAATATTGTGTGCTATAGCTTGGAAAATAAATGCCACTCTGGATGACAACATAATGATGCTTGTTTCCAACATTAGGGTTGTTTTCCTTAAGAAGTTATATCCGCTTCGTGCTTTGTTTCCTTGCCACGATACTAACGAGTATCGCGATACTGGTATCGTCCCGGCTCTAGCTACCAGACCCGTTGAGTCCTGTTGTGCTGTGTTTGTGTCTCTCCCCCAAACTCCACCCACTGTCTCTCTCTGGTACTATATTTTTCTGTATACTTTCTTTTCATTGCACATTCGTTTTCCTTTCTCTCTTTAACCGTTGTCTGGTCTAATACTCAGAGTTATGGTATTGTCTCGCTTTGTTAGAAGTGTCCTAACAGGGCTCTGTGTGCCCAAAATCTTTATCTAAAGTTGGTCACACAGTGTTATACAGATAAAGGTTTTAATCTTTAGCCAACATTATTCACAATTACTATATTCTGGTTGAGTCAATTCTTAATAAATTAGGTTATCTGGAGCCAGTTTGAAGCAGAGTATACCCTGTGAAGCCATCAGATCACCTCCCATGCTTGGTGTGAGAGCAAGGATTCCCCTGTTTTCACCCCAGACTAATGCGATAAGCAATGACCATGTCGGCTGTTAGCGTGGAGTTCTAAAAAGAGGGATACTTGGTGTCCAGCCCATTGTTCCAGCTGTTTTTGGGAGGGGATCGGGGAGAGAGAGAGGAGAGGCACACAGCTCATCTGGCCCTCTGGGAGCCATTTAACTTCTGTCTCTTATTACTTCATTAAAAGCAGACGTGACTGGGTTTGTTTCTGTGGGCCGGCCCAGCCTGGCCCAAACAGAGCAGTCTGTCTCTTCAAAGCAGCCAGAGGCTGGGAACATCTATCAGAGAGGTGGGGAGGGGAGTGGAAACCTAAGGAGTCAATGTAAGCACTTTGAGGTGGCTAAGAGCTCAATGTGAGAGAGAAAAGTGATTTACAGGATTACATGTGTTTTATGGCCACTGTACCTGAGGGGAGAGAGAACGTTTATAACGTTCACAGCCAGTGCCAGTGTGCTTGTTTTTCTAACCCTGACTGGGACCCTGCTCGCCTCTATAACTAACAAATCACACGCAAGAGATTAGATTAAGACTGTTAGATTTTCCCCATGTGTACCAAGGTTAATTTGAAAGGGAGGAATCTTCAACCCCAAAGAAGGATCTCATTTGATTTCCTGCAGAAGGCATTAACCTTCCTTTTTGGAGTTTATTTCAAATGTCTACTTTGAAATAATAAAGAATCCTCCATGGATTTCAGAAAGCCTGGATTTATTTGCTGTGATAGCTGCTCTGGTGATAGCTGCTCTGCTGCTCTGGTGAGGTCGAAGTCGAGGCCTGATCTGGCTGACATTGCTTTGGTTCCTTTTGACCCGGTCGGGACCAGAATCATGTTCTGAATAATACAGGAAATACACTGTGGGTTTTCACAACATTGCAGTGTCTGTCTTAAAACATTAGCTATGTTGGCCTTAGCCAAGTGTCTATCATAGTACAGCGTAAGATCCTGAGATAACAACGTGTAGAAAGAAAGAGAGAAGAGAGAGAGAGAAAGAAAGAGCTTCGCAAAACAAATACGAGAAAATTCTGCATTTGAAATCAGTTCTTGACTGTTTATCCCAGTTGGTGGGTCAATTAATCATGTGGAATTAGCATCATGGAAAAGCACACTCAGCAAATTAAGGTTGAGGCTCACTACTTTTACACAGTTCTCTTTTTTCTATGATAATTTATGCATGAGATTTATCTTCTACGATCAAGTAATATGCACGCTCCCCGTGCCCTGTGGGTTTTCTCATTAAAAATGATTTATGTATCATCTTTTAGTTATTAAGATTTATAAGATATATGTATTTTTGTGCATGACAATATTTCCTTTTTTGTCTGTTTAAATATTACTGACTAGCCATGAGACTGGGGGTGTAACGGTTCACCAAACCCACGTTTCTGTATGTACAGTATCAGACCTCAGGAAAAGACCCAGATGCAGACAGTTCGAATCACAGATGTTTATTAACAAAACAGGGGGCAGGCAGACGACAGGTCAAGGGGCAGGCAGAGGTCAGTAATCCAGGGCAGAGTCAGACAGGTACAGAATGGCAGGCAGGCTCAGGGTCAGGGCAGGTGAAACAGGTCAGGGTGTGACATACATTGTCTTCAGAAAGTGTTCCTTGACTTTTTCCACATTATGTTGTGTTACAGCCTGAATTTCAAATGGAATTCATTCCAATTTTTTTGTTACTGGCCTACCCCCATAATGTCAAAGTGAAATTATGTTTTTCAAAATGTTTACAAATGAATTTAAAATGAAATGCTGAAATGTCTTGAGTCAATAAGTTCAGGAGTAAAAATGTGCTTAACAACTCGCATAATAAGTTGCATGGATTCACTCTGTGTGCAATATTAGTGTTTAACACTAATATTTTTGAATGACTACCTTAATTTTTGAATGACTATTTTAATTTTTGAATGACTGTAAGATCCTTCAGTCAAACAGTGAATTTCAAACACAGATTCACACCACAAAGACCAGAGAGGTTTTCCAATGCTTTGCAAAGAAGGGCATCTATGGGGTATTGTGTGTAGATGGGTGAGAAAATATATATATTTAATCCATTTTGAATTCACGCTGTAACACAACAAAATGTGGAATAAGTCAAGAAGTATTAATACTTGCCGCTTTTTGGGGTCACAGTTCAGTTCGGTTTTGGTACAGCACGAAAATTAAATGCCATTCACAATGCTCTTGGCATTGTCTGATGCTGCGTTTTGAACCATGTAGGAGGTGGGAATTTACCAGTTGTGAAGTCGGAAATACTTGGATGGATGCATTCATGGGATTTGAACTCATTGAGAAACGCTGATTGGCTAATGGCCAACAAGCTGCCTCAACCATAAATTAAATGTACAGCTATCATGCTTGTAAACAAATTCTAGAGTTCAGAAACCACATTAATAGATTACTTTTTATAATGTTTTGTTGTTGCATTTAACTACCGGAAATGACATTTCCTTAGTAGGTGACATCAGAGGTTACCATGTGGGAGAAGTGGGTGCTAAGGATGATAGACGAGTTTCCCAGTAGTAATTACCAGTTGGAGGGCCGTTCAAGTGGATTCCCACTTCTACCTTGGTTACGACTGCACCATGACACTGCCTCCTTCAGTGCCAGATGTGCACTTGTTACTCTAAAAGGGGGCGTGTCTGTAGCACGGTACATCTCCCACTCCGTGGTAATGTGATGGGCTGTCACTATTAAGTAAGCACAACACAGGGTGCATTGGCCAATTCACTGAACATTTTGGCTTTGGCTTGCTTATATAGAGTGGGTACTACCTGTTTGCTGAAATAGGTGCAAGAGGGAAGTTTGAAAAGTGGCTCGAGAACTTTCACGAGGGGCTGCCTGAAACCCCCTATTCTCAATCACCGAGAATGGGCACATATACATGACTATAAACCAAAGACCGTAAAAAATATAAACATAGCCTTATTATCCCGCTTGTAATTTATTTGGCCTGGTCAGAATCAGCTGCTTAAATGCAGAGGGGTAGACAATGTGCTGTTGTTTCTTTGTGTTTCCGTCTTGCTCCGGTATACTGGGGTGATGTTGGCGTAAATCGTACAGAACTAGTTCCCGGCTTCGCCTCCCAAAAGCACAGTTTGAAATGCTCCAGTTAAGATTTGAATTTTGATTAACATGTGCATAGGCTTTAGTTGTTTTAACGGAATAACCTGAAATGTTTTTTCAGCTCAGATTTATTCAAGAGGTATAGATCAGCATAGTCATAACCTATAGGCCTAGTGCTTTTTTTATATTAATTCGGGTTCACAGTGAGGACCATTTGGTAAGAATACGTGTACCGTTACACTCCTACATGTGACCCATGAGTCTTAAATACATACATATGTGAGTCTGCCAACACACACACGCACACACATGCATTAAGTTAGAATAAAAGCCCCCACCGATAGTTTTGTTGAGTCCCTCTAGGATGGTTGACGAGAGAGCTTTTTCAGTAATTCTTCATGAACAGACTAGCAGAGGTTTTAATGAGCTAACACTGTTGTTATGAAGAGCATCCATCCTCCAAAAAAGCATATTAAGAAGCAATCACAGACACAGGAAGCCAATTAATGGTACTGTAAAGACTTAATGTTCTCCAGACACACACATATAGATGGGAATAATCACCATATAGATGTGTACAATCACACACACACACACACACACACACACACACACACACACACACACACACACACACACACACACACACACACACACACACACACACACACACACACACACACACACACACACACACACACACACACACACACACAATGTGGGATGCTGTCATGCAATTAGAACATTTGATGCTGATGTGATTCTATGTGAACACACAGCGCAGTGTAAAATACATGCCTGCCTGCTCATGTGTTATTACAAGGCCTAGTACTAGTACCAATTGTCCCAGTGGGTATCATACAATATTCATTTGAAAGGAGACATTAAACATGTAATTATAATAAAACCAGAATATTATGGAGAAAGGCAGCGATTATGGAGAGAGGTAAAGTTTGAGCAAGAAAATATGAAACTAGAGAAAAGGCAAAAGCATGAAAAGATAGGTATAGAGCGATTGAATAAGGAATTTGTAGGCCTATACGATTGCAATGACACCTCAGTCAGTGTTCAGACTGCCCGAGAAGATCCAGGTCTTTTGTGTTTTCCAGACCTTTTCAATGACACTACAAGACAATACAATATGCTCACATTCAGATTTTCAGAGTGATTTCCAACAGGGCAGTACAAATGAATATACTATTCGAAAAAGACAATCACTTGTTAGTCAGTGTAAAATATGAATGTAGCCACATACAGTACCAGTCAAAAGTTTGGACACACCTACTCATTCTACAATGTACAATAATAGTGAAGACATCAAAACTATGAAACAACACATATGGAATCATGTAGTAAACAAAGAAGTGTTAAATAAATCAATATATTTTGTATATTTGAGATTCTTCAAAGTAGCCAACCTTTGCCTTGATGGAAGCTTTGCAAACTCTTGGCATTCTCTCAACCAGATTCACCTGGAATGCTTTTCTTACAGTCTTGAAGGAGTTTCCACATATGTAGAGCACTTGTTGGCTGCTTTTCCTTCACTCTGCGGTCCAACTCATCCCAAACCATCTCAATTGGGTTGAGGTCGGGTGATTGTGGAGGCCATGTCATCTGATGCAGCACTCCATCACTCTCCTTCTTGGTCAAATAGCCCTTACACAGCCTAGAGGTGTGTTGGGTCATTGTCTTGTTGAAAAACAAATTATAGTCCCACTAAGGGCAAACCAGATGGAATGGCGTATTACTGCAGAATGCTGTGGTAGCCATGCTGGTTAAGTGTGCCTTGAATTCTAAATAAATCACTAACAGTGTCACCAGCAAAACACCCCCACACCATCACACCTCCTCCTCCATGATTCACAGTGGGCACTATACATGCAGAGATCATCCGTTCACCTACTCTGCATCTCACAAAGACACAGCGGTTGAAACCAAAAATCTCACATTTCCACCCGTCTAATGTCCATTACTCATGTTTATTCGACCAAGCATGTATTTTCTTCTTATTGGTGTCCTTTAGTAGTGGTTTCTTTGCAGCAATTTGACAATGAAGGCCTGATTCACGCAATCTCCTCTGAACAGTTAATGTTGAGATGTGTCTGTTACTTGAACTGAGTGAAGCTGTCACGCATGCTCCCGCTCTCCCTGCATGGCGCTCTAGGGTGCCAGGCTGCCCAGCATTACGCACTCCTGCCACCATCATTACGCAGACCTGCTTCCCTCGTCCCGCGCATCAGCGATTCATTGCACTTACCTGGACTCAATCACCTGTGTTATTTCCTCCCCTATATCTGTCTGTTCCCCAGCTCTGTTCCCTGCTTCAGCATTAATTGTCATATGTCGTTGTGTTTCCCGGTTCTGACACTGTTCCTGTCCTGTTCCATGTCTGTGCTATATTAAATGTTCACTCTCCGTATCTGCTTGTCTACTCCAGTGTCGGTTCTTACAGAAGCATTTATTTGGGCTGAAATTTCTGATGCTGGTAACTCTAATGAACTTATCCTCTGCAGCAGAGGTAACTCTGGGTCTTCCTTTCCTGTGGCGGTCCTCATGAGAGCCAGTTTCATCATAGCACTTAATGGTTTTTGCGACTGCACTTGAAGAAACTTTCAAAGTTCTTGAAATTTTCCCGCATTGGCTGATGTCTTAAAGTAATGATGGACTGTCGTTTCTCTTTCCTTATTTGAGCTGTTCTTGCCATAATATGGGCTTGGTCTTTTACCAAAAGGGCTATCTTCTGTATACCACCCCTACTTTGTCACAACACAACTGATTGGCTCAAACGCATTAAGAAGGAAAGAAATTCCACAAATTCACTTTTAACAAGGCACATCTGTTAATTGAAATGCATTCCAGGTCACCACAGTACCTCATGAAGTTGGTTGAGAGAGTGGCTCCCGAGTGGCGCAGCGGTCTAAGGCACTGCATCTCAGTGCTAGAGGCATCACTACAGACTCTGGTTTGATTCCAGGTTGTATCAGAACCGGCTGTGATTGGGAGTCCCATAGGGCGGCGCACAATTGGAACGGCGTTGTTTGGGTTAGGGTTTGGCCGGCGTAGGCCGTCATTGTAACTAAGACTTTGTTCTTAATTGACTTTTCTAGTTAAATAAAGTTTAAATAAATAAAAAGGAGAATGCCAAGAGTGTGCAAAGCTGTCATCAAGGGTGGCTACTTAGAAGAATATAAAATATATTTTGATTTGTTTAACTCTTTTTTGGTTACTACATGATTCCATGTCTTATTTCATAGTTTTGACGTCTTCACTATTATTCTACAATGTAGAAAATAGTAAAAATAAAGAAAAACCTTGGAATGAGTAGGCGTGTTCAAACTTTTGACTGGTACTGTAGGTAGAGGTCAATCAGTTGCAGCTACGTTGCCGTGATTCCTCTCTTACACAACATGTAATTGATTTAAAGCCATATATAGTTAACGAGCCTTCTGAGTTGATTAGGCCATAGACACAGCCGGGGACATTTAATTGTCTTTTTTCAACTCCTTCACTTCTAGCCCTTATGCTCCACAATCTAGCTACAGTATCTCTCCACACAACGTTTAACCGCAGCCAATCGTTTTTCTCCCTGAACTCACGAATATGGCTATTAAATTAGACTTTTCATTTGTGGAAATGTAATTATATTATACAAGGTTTAATGTGCTTATCACACCTCACAGGGTCTCAATGTAGTGGGACTCTGAGAGGCTGAAGTGGGGGCAGGGAGGGGGCAGAGGTGGGCCAGGGTTTAGTTTAGTACACGATGAAGGAAAAATAATTGTATCTTGTTGAATACTTTGGGGTACATGAACTGACACCTAATCACTTAACCTGTGCGGTATCAGCAATCAGTAAGATTGGACCTTGTGCTTAATGAGTAAGTGGACTGTAGACCATGATCAGTTACCTCATCTCAATGGGAAATGCAAAGCACTTTTATAAAATGTGTCTACTGTACAGTATGTGAATCCAAACAATTATTTCTACTGAACCAGCAGCATTAGTTTTAAATCATATCAAATTGGAATTCCTAGTCTGTGGGTGATATTTAGGCAGTGCAAAAAAGTGTTGCATTGTCTCCAGTAGGGCAGCAACATAATCTGCCTTTCTGCTGTAGTAACTGCCCCAGAGGCAGCAACATCACTAGTGTGCCCTGTGCTATAGAATATAGCTGTTACAGCCTCTTCATCCAATAAATCCTTGCATGTTGAGGGTATGGAAGATCAGATAAATCTTGCGTTTTCACCCTAACCCAAAACATCACTGGTCGTTGTATGAGTTATGACCCGTGGTCATTTGAAACAGCCCACACACCGTCCATTCCTCTGTGGCTCTGTTCTTATAATACTTGGAGATGCCATTCCCATTCCCTTTGAATGGGCCTCATCAGGTTTTCACATAGTTTCCTTTCTGGTGGTTGTGCAGTAGTTGCTGATGTTTGTTTTCCTCATTTTGTTTCACTTGTCAGATGAACCAACATTTGGAACAACACACATGAGTCTATAGTTGTTTATTGCTACCTTTTGTTTAACAAGAATGCCCTCATTTGTTTTTGTGATATTGATCTGTGCAAAAGCAAATATTCCCATTCACAGAGGACAAGTGTTTTATTTCACCATTATTTAACTAGGCAAGTCAGTTAAGAACAAGTTCTTATTTTCAATGACAGCCTAGGAACAGTGGGTTAACTGCCTTGTTCAGGGGCAGAATGACAGATTTTTACCTTTTCGGCTCAGGATTCGATCTTGCAACCTTTCGGTTACTAGTCCAACACTCTAACCACTAGGCTACCTGCTGGAGACCCCCAGTACTCACAGTACTACACTTCCTGACACAGGGCTATTTTTATTACTGATGAATATGCACGTGTTATGTCCTATGTCAATATTAACTTGTTTACAACAGTGTGAGTATCCAAATATGTATTGTGTGCTATTGCATTCATCTGTCTATTTATTGTGTTTTGCTTGAAAAGTGGAACAGTGCAGAATTGGGTGTGGCTTATTTTCAGATAGGATGACCCCATTTGACCTCTGACCTGTGTGTTGCAGGAAATGCAGGGTCAGATGGGCTGGGCGACAGACTGGGGGGGGTGGGTGGAGACGGGCAGTGGGACGAGAGAAGAGGCCAGCGGAGAGTGTGACGATGAGGACGGATGTCAAGGATCTGGAGATGAAGACTTTACCAGTGAGTCAGAACCCCCCTCTTTAATTCCTTTTTTCTTTTTTTTTTACTCCTCTCTCCCCTCCTTTTCCTCAGCTGCCTATAATTCCTCCCCTCCCTCCCCATATTCTCTCCAACCTCAATCAGACTCCCTGTAGATGAGAGTGCTGCTAGTGTCAGATGTCAGAGACTCATGTTGAAAGCTGTCTGTGCCACGAGTCAGACGGTTATTCACTACAATACAGTATGTGGTTGCGTCAGCAACCTTTTCCTCTCTCGCAGATGGAGCCATGTCTATACCTTCCCCTCGTGACATTATATGCTGCTATACGCAAATTGAAATTAGAACAGGCTGTCAAAAGCCGTCAGTGTGATGACATGCCAATGAGATGACATCAGTAAACATATCTGCCTCTTGTGTGGGTTTAACCTCAGTGTGGAATACTGCTTGATTTGTTTTGTTGTTGTAGAATATTTAAATTACTTCAAGTCGAATTGTAATTGAATGCTTTGTGGTATAACTGGCTCATGTCATGGCTGTACACCAACACTACTGCAATACAAATGATAAATTCTTGTATACATAGACTCATAAACACTCTCACTCTGTCTTTGTAAGAGCTGTCTTTGTGAAAGCAACTTGACCTGAATAGATGTGAAAATGTTTGAAGTTGATTGCAGATTGCTCGTTTATCCAGTCTCTTATTCAGATCATGAGAGAGAGAACAAGAAGAGAGAGAGAGAAGCAATGAAGTGAGAAGAGTGAGAGAGAAGAGGAGAGAAGGATTGATCCATGGTTTAGACAGTGGCTCTAAGATCTGTGGAGCATGTACAGTACAGTGCCTTTGGAAAGTATTCAGACGCCTTGACTTTTTTCACATTTTGTTACGTTACAACCTTATTCTAAAATGGATTAAATTGTCCCCCCCCCCATCAATCTATACACAATACCCCATAATGACAAAGCAAAAACAGGTTTTTAGACATTTTTGCAAATGTTATAAAAATCTATCCGATTTCTTTAAAGATTCCCAATGTTCTTGTAACATCAGGTGAATGTTTTTTGCACCCTAAAAGAAACATTGTAGAATCATCCACACAACTGGACAGTTTTTGTGTTTGGGAACATATATTTGTGATGTCTGCACAATGCTCTCACCAGACTGTTCCCACAACCCAATAAAACCTGGAAACCTTTAAAGAACAGGATAAATGTGTTCTAGGAACGTTTCTTGCAAAATCAGGCGTATGTTTTATACAAACATTCTATAATTATCAGTACGACTGGACAGTTTTTGTGTTATGAGAACATTTGCCGGAACCTTACGAATATTCTGTGAACTTTCACAGAACTTGTGATGCACCGATATGACATTTTTTGCCGATACCGATATCCGATATTTTCCTTGGCCGATATTTAAAATTGTAGTACCGTTTTTAAGCATTCTAGTACAGTTAAATAGTTAACCCCCACACATGGACGCAGTGGTCTAAGGCACTGCATCTCAGTGCAAGAGGCGTCACTACAGTCCCTGGTTCGAATCCAAGCTGGATCACATCCGGCTGTGATTGGGAGTACCATAGGGCGGCGCACAGTTGGCCCAGCGTCGTCTGGGCCGTCATTGTAAATAAGAATTTGTTCTTAACTGACTTGCCTAGTTATATAAAGGTTACACACACACACACACACACACACACACACACACACACACACACACACACACACACACACACACACACACACCATACTGACCCAAAAGTTATTTTGTTGGCATTTACGAATGTCCCCATTACCAGTAAAACATAATCAAATCTTATTTCTTTCACATACTTGCTGTGCTGTTTTGTTGATAATTTGTTCAGTCGTTTCATTCTCAAACAGGATTTCTATGGAACGCCATTTGGGTCTTTGCATGTCAAAAAAGATACACATCAAATAACACTATTTGACATGTCAAATAACACTATTTGACGTGTCAAATAAGCTTGTTGACCAATCAGGACCTGAATATGACTGCATATCACATAATAATTTAACTTGTTCATAATTTTTTTACATAGTTATTACACATTGATTACACTATCACTCGCATTTCATGTGTCACAACGATTCATCGATACGTATGCTATGATGCTGGTAAAGTTGCCTCGCGCACCTACAGTGGGGGTCATAAAAGAAAGCTAGCTAACTATATAGCAAATTCCACTATTGTGCCTAATCCTTATTGTGGCTAGCTTCACAACACATAACCTGGTCCGGAGGAGCCTCACTAGCCAGATGAAGCTAGCTGGCTGCTTATAACGTTAGCTTTGAGCAACAGGGTTTTCATGAATTGAAGTCCAATTTCAATAGGCGAATAACAAGTGGCAACCAAGCTAATATTTACTCACAAGGATTCCTAAATTATTGCTAAGAATAATGAAAATTACTGCAGTTTCTACTGTTTTCAGGCTGGTTGTATTCATGCTAGCTAGGTACCAAGCTAAAGCTAGCTAACCCAGGAGTTGAGGTCGAACAAATGATGCGGTATTGTAAACACATCGTTCGTGGCCGGTGTTTGCTTGTTTGCAGACTTTTTTGTACAGCTTTGACAGTGCTACTGTATCTTTTTTGACATGCAAAGACCCAAACAGTGTTCCATAGTATGTATGTCATGAAGCTAATAGCAGTGACGCTATTACTGTCTAACTCAGGTAGGGCAACATCTGAAAAATAGCACACTTGTTAGTGTGTACCGGTGCTCGACCAGTCAGCGAAAGCCAACAGCACCAACAAGAGAGAACGGTTGATTGTCAAGGGCAATGAATGCCATTATCTTGGCTTTAATGGATTTCGCCTTTGAGTTGTCTCGCTGAAATGTTCTTACTCTTTCAAATGACGGCTTGACTTGTTGACTGCTCGATCCACACAGCAGACATTGTGAGCTAGGTTAGGGAATGCTGTGTTGCAAATTTTACGTGGCATCATTACGTAATTTACCTACGGTAACATCGCCGTTAAACTAGACATCTGGCTGATACCGATGTTGGCATTTTTAGCTATTATCGTCCGATTCCGATATGTTCATTGATATATTGTGCATCCCTACACAGAACCAATGTTGTTTTACTGGGAAAACATTACTGGCACATTGTATTATTACATTACCTGGAAACCTAATGAGAACCTTTGGGGAATGTTCTGTGGTGTTTGTTGCAGATGTTGTGAACAACATTTTAGTGAATGTTAGAAGAACATTCCTAAGATATTTCATAAAATTCTATATATATTTAAATGTTTTTGGGATGTTATCATCCTAATGTTAAATAAAACCCTAAATAAAAATTATTGGGAATCTTAGCTAATGTTCTGGGAATGTTCCCAGTTTGCGGGGCATGCTCTCTCAATGATTACATTTTGTGCTGATAATTTCCCGTAGTATTATCAACGGCTTAACCTATCAAAATGTTTCCGTCCTTTCCTCTCTCCTGGTCGCAGATTTATTTTAAAAAATGGGCCTCACAATGGGCCTCAGGGACTCGTCATGGTATTTTTCTGCATTAAAATTGCCAATCTATAAAATGCAATTGTGTTCGTTGTCAGTAGCTTATGCCTGCCCATACCATAACTCCACCGCCACCATGGTGCACTCTGTTCACAATGTTGACATCAGCAAACCGCTCGCCCACACGATGCCATACACATGGTCTGCGGTTGTGAGGCCGGTTGGATGTACTGCCAAATTCTCTAAAACGACATTTGAGGCAGCTTATGGTAGAGAAATTAACATTCCATTATCTGGCAACAGCTCTGGTGCACATTCCTGCAGTCAGCATGCCAATTGCATGCTCCCTCAAAATCTGAGACATCTGTGGCATTGTTTTATGCATATTGTAGAGTGGCCTTTTATTGTTCCCAGCACAAGGTGCACCTGTGTAATGATCATGCTGTTTAGTCAGCTTCTTGATATGCCACACCTGTCAGGTGGATGGATTATCTTGGCAAATGAGAAATGCTCACTAACAGGAATGTAAAGAAATTAGGCCACACAATTTGAGGGAAATAAGCTTTTAGTGCGTAGTGAACATTTCTGGTATCTTAAATTTCAGCTCATGAAACATGGGACCAACACTTTACATGTTGCGTTTATATTTTTGTTCATTGTAGTTGAACTGTGACAATTATAGTTGAAGGAGAATTAAATGATAATTCATGAGAATGGATTGTGGCCTAGTGTGACTCATACAACACTCAGCGAGCACTGATCACACTCCTTTCCCATAGCTTAGTCCCTGGAAACTAATTTCCCATAGCTTAGTCCCTGGAAGCTGATTTTCCTAATGAGGTTTATCTCAGTGACTGCTGATAAGCAAGAGTCGTGTGTTTCACTACTTTGCTCTGCTGCACTCAATCAAAGCCAAAGGTTAGATTTTAATACAGCTGGTACGTGCTGTAGACAGATTCTCATAAATTGTTGTCACATTCTGAATGTGTGTGTGAGCATACAATGTCAGCACTCCTACATTTCATGTACAGAAGCATAATAACCCCCCCCCCCCCCTCCCATACACACACACAAAATGGAGCCGGTTCCAAGTAAATTCCTGATGGTTTTGGAAGCACATCTGGCTCATCCTGTTTTGTGCCAGGGAAGTAGCTGCAGGGAACGGTCATCCTGAGAGAGCTCAGGAGGATTTACCCATTTTCCTCTCTCTTCTCTCTCATCTCCTCTCTCTCCTCATCTCCATCTGCTGAGGGAAGAGTAGGGTAGAGACTAATGGTTAGACAGAGAGAACAGGGGAATATGGTAGGAACAGATGTACAGGTAGGACTAGACTGGTAGTCCAATACGGTGGGGAGTACAAATAGTAGACTGAGAGATGGAGAAGGGGTTTCGAGGTTTGCGTCCATCCTGTTTTGAACTAATTCTACCCCAACATACGTGTGTATGCATACGTAAAGCTGTATCATGAGTAAGTAACAGGATGGAAAAGGGGATATGCTGATTATTTCACGTTATAAAATGTTTTTGGGATCCTGGATGCTGATTGGACGAGCAGCGTTCCGAGCCGTATTGTATTTGCCAACACTGGCACACCTATACCTGCTAACAGTTCCATATGAATTATCACTGCGCCTCCATAAGAGATCAGCTTGTTCATGTTGCTGTCCAAATCATCTATTCTATTTATCTCAACTTGCACATAATTTCCCCTTGGTTCTAAGTCATGGCTAGAAGGGATCCAGCTTTTGTAAAATGTTAGCTTTTTAACTTTAACCCCAACCCTTTTCCTAACCTTAACCTAATTATCCTAACCTGCTACGCTAATTTTCCTAACCTTCTGCGTAAATTCACCTAACCTGTTACGAAAAATCTCAACTGACATTCATTTGACCAAAACTGGATCCCTTCTAGCCATGACCTTGCTTTCTAGGCTAAGATTTGGTTTGTAACAGCAGGGGTTAATATAAAACCTGCTGTCTGCCTTTCAGACCTTAGAAACAATGTTTCACTTTTGCAATCTCCCCTGTAGGCTACCATAGATAGAGTGAATGGTGTACAGACAATACTTTTTCTTAGCCAGGCGAAATCACGCATCAATGTCATTATTAAGGATCTATCCAAGTAAATGACAATTGAAAAAAAAAGCTCAAAAAAACTAAAACAAGACCAAAAGAACTAACGACCAGATTTATGACCGGACTACAGTATATCTTCTGGTGGAAGAATTCAATTTTATGAATTTACTTGGTAACCATTTTATAAAGACGATAAGGCACACGAGTCAGTACTATATAATGAATACAGTCACAGGTAAATGGGTTGACTGGCTCACTGCTTCACGTCAGGTCAAACAACACCATTTACCTGTGACTGTATTCATTGTATAGCCCTGTCTCTGGTGCCTTATTGCTTAAGTAAAGCTTCCATTGTGCACTATGCCTATGTCATTTAGTTACTTTCAATGATCCGCACAGTAACAGGATTGCTGATGACATGTGTCAGTGATCTGTCAGGACAGGGCAGTGCTGCTACACTCTGGGTCAGGATATTAGATGATATTGAATCACAGAGTACTGCTCTCCCTCTCTCTCTCTCTCTCTCTCTCTCTCTCTCATTTTCTCTCTGTCGTCTACTGTGTATCTGTCTTTATTTTCTGAGCAAGATTGACAGTTTTCTCGTAATCCAACAATGATACCTTCTATGTCTCAGATTGGCCAGATTGGCCTGGCCCATGATGTCCTGATAGTTGTGCTATGATGAATTATTGCTTGGTTGTGTTGAATTTGTACTGTAGGTCACTCTTCAGCTGTGGTGCAGTGGTGTTTTCTTTCAAGAAGGGCAGGTGAGGCCATTATTCGGTGGGACTTTGGCCACTGTCATCTCTCCGAGACACTGACCTCTTTGATCTGTGATGGAGGATGCAGGCTGATGCAGGCTGATGCAGGCTGCTTGGTGGTGAGATCTGATCTAATGTGTTATGCATTCACTAGATCTGTCTGAGGCAGATCGGGAGCACTCTGCTGCTTTCATAATGTGTTTCTCAATATCAAAGGAATGTTTTCTTTACTTCTAAAATGATTGAAGTCCAGATGGAAGGCCAGCCCCTGGTCTGTTTGGACAAGGTTTTCCCTCAGAGAGGCAGGGATTTCATATTTATCTTCTCCTTCTGAAATTTGTTAGGATTCTAAATTGATTTTCTCATCTCAAATAAGTCCCTTTGCTGAGGCAGATCTGCTCTTCACACTGTCAATCATGCTAATGTAATTATGAACGTCCCAGAGAAATGGAACATTTCCTCCCCTCCATAATTCCCAAAATGCACTGCTCCAGGAGAGGAATGATCCGAGTTTTCCCAGGGACAATCTCTGTTGCCATGGATACCAGGTGGTCTGCGGTCCCCGGGGTCTTGTTCAAGGACGAGACAACAAAGAGAATGCAAACTGAAGCAAATAGTCAAACAGCCCAAACAGTCAAAACTCTTATTACCTACACTACCTGACCCAATGTCTTCACTAGCTATGTTTTAGAAAACATATTTCCTTTACAGAGGGACATCATTCGCCTCAGTGACACTGGAACATATCATTTTGTTATTTTTCATGTAGGCGTGCGTGTGAGCAATTTTTTTAAACTCAATAGTAAATATTGATGTGTACATTTGTAATTTGTTAAGAGTTTTGATGGATTGAGAAATGATTGATGACCTTTTGACCAGTAGGCTAAATGGTTGTTTCATTGTGTAAAGAAGATATTTTACATTGCCTTAATCTATCCTCTACTCTGTTTCTCTGTCTCCTTGATGCAAGGTCAATATTCTACACTGAACTAGCGCTTTCTGATGTTGTCTCGGTACCACCAGATCCCTTTCATGCAACTCCCTCTTTCTCTCAAAGCTTCAATTTCAGAGATGTAAATGTCTGCTTATGAAGGCAGCGGAGGAAATTAACTCATTTTATGGCATATCAGTCTCC
This sequence comes from Salmo trutta, assembly GCF_901001165.1. NCBI lineage: Eukaryota > Metazoa > Chordata > Actinopteri > Salmoniformes > Salmonidae > Salmo > Salmo trutta. The sequence goes on along the minus strand of NC_042960.1, from coordinate 50,466,590 downwards.
CACGGTGATGTGAGGCTGAGGCTGACGGTTTTGTTAATGTGGCGGCCGTAAAAAGCAACAGACCAGCCAAATGTGCAATCCCTGCCAAATTAGATTCTTCACCACGCTAAAGATGCTGATGTGCATGTCCATTTTGATTGGTTGTTATTTGATACCATTCACAGAGAAGTTGATGATTTAATAAACATGGAATAAAAATGCACATACACTGAGTATACCAAGCATAAGGTACCCTGCCCCATTTGCAACGGGAGGAGGAAATGGGAAGTCAGCACTCTGCTTGACTAAACCCATCAGAGCAGTCAGACATAAGCCTCACCTTGTGTGTTTGCAAAGCATGGTCGTTGACATATTTGAACCCCTTCCTCAGGAATGCAGCACATTAGAGCAGAGGTTCCTTATAACAAAGCTCCTTGTGTACAATTATGTTAATGGTGAACAGTGCACACAGCACTTTTGGCAAAGCAGATCAATCAATCAACTGTAGTTTAGAATAAACAGTAGCAGTATCTCATGTACAACTGAAGGTTGTGTTTGGTCCTGCGTTGTTCTGGTTTGAAAGTCTGTTTCTGTTTCTCTCAGTGTGTTCCCATGCACACATCTGCTAGCTTCTACACCCTTCTACCCCCAAGCCATAAGACTACTGAACAGTTCATGAAATGGCTACCCGGACTATTTGACCCCCCCTTGCACTCACTGGACTCTACCCACACACTTTCACATACTGTACTACGCACGCACGCACGCACGCACGCACACACACACACACACACACACACACACACACACACACACACACACACACACACACACACACACACACACACACACTACATACGCTCACACACACACACACACATGCATATTGACACCACACACTCCCACATAGACACACTTTCACACTCTTCACATTCGTTGCTGCTAGTCTGCTTATTATCTATCCTGATTGCCTAGTCACCTTTCCCTACCTACATGTACATATTACCTCAATTACCTCAACTACCTCGTACCCCTGCACATTGACTCAGTACTGGTACTCCACGTATATAGCCTTGTTATTGTAATTTTATTGTGTTACTATTTCCTTTCTTGTTCTTATTTGCAAATGTTTTCTTACTTTTTAACTCTGCACTGTTGGTTATGGGCTCGTAGGTAAGTATTTCATGGTAAAAGTCTAAACCTGTTGTATTCGGCGCATGTGATATATAACATTTGATTTGATAAGCGCGCAGAAGCAGCCATGTTGTGCTCCCTCTCCGTCCCTGTTCATCCACTGGTCTTCCAGGCAAATCCCATGGATAAAGGGGTAGGCCAGGGGAAATGAAAGTGCTTGGCTGGTAATATCCGTTGCTGTGTTGGCCAGCTAGCCCCAGGAGAGAGAGGGAGAGCAGCTGAGCTGGGCAGAGCAGAACAGAGCAGACCCCTGGCCCAATGCTGTGTGCTCACTGTTCACATTCAGGGTCAATGGCACTGGGTCTGTTTGTCACTGCCAACACCAGTGTTCCTCTGGCCCGAGTGGTTTAATCCTGTTTTTATACAGCGTAAATGTGCTATCCGGACAGTGACTGCAGCTGTGGTTCTGTTGTCTTCTATTGAAATCTGCATTGGATTTTAGTGTTTAGGAACATTAGTTATACTATGATTGTTACTGTGATCTAAACGCCCCTGAAGCTTCACTTTGATTGGATTTAATAATCTTCATGTATTGTGAACAAGCCTATTGTACTTTTCAATCAGTCCTTCCTTCAACCAGTTGCTCTCTACCTCTATTCACTATGATGTGTCTTCCATCCATCCTTGGGCTGATCCTTGTTTGTGACATGGTGACTGAGAGCAGCCATCACTGCCTGTCGCGGAGCTAATAAGGTTGAAAGGAGGATTGACGAGCTGGGCCGTTATCATTGCAATTAAGGGGCATCGTTTAGCAGGGCATTTCCTTATATTAGATGGATCCTTATGCCATGTTTACGCCATCTATTTTCCTCTCAGTAACTATGACACTGGTGCTTCTGACATACATAGGCTACAGTAGATGAGCTTGGAGATTTCCTTCATCACTGGATGAAGCTTTAACATTCATACCTGGGGCGAAGTGTAGCCTAAACCCCAAGCCTTTTTCCAACAGATACATTGTTTGCATTTATTGGAAGTTGAGCATGTGAACATTTTCTACATGTCATATAAAATTAACAGATCACAAAGTTGTAAGTGATAGGAATAAAAATGTATATGGGATGAATTTGTATCATAGTAATTATGCTACAGAATGGCAATTTGCCATATACAGCAGTAGGGTTGATGTTTATTGTCATGAATCTTGCCCTGGAGGCAGAACTGAGTGATTTCCACTAGATGGGCCAGCTGCAATGTAAAAATTCATAAAAACTAAAATTAGCTTTTTAATGAATTGTCTATTGTAGAGTTTCCCAACCCTGTGCCCAAGAATGCCAAGGTAACCTGTCTAAATGACTATTGCCCGTAGCACTCACATCTGTAGTCATGAAATGCTTTCAAAGGTTGGACATGGCACACATGAACACTATCATCCCAGACACCCTGGACCCACTCCAATTCGCATACCGTGAAATTCGCAATCTCTATTGCACTCCACATTGCCCTTTACCACTTGGACAAAAGGAACACCTATGCGAGAATGCTGTTCATTGACTACAGCTCAGCGTTCAACACCATAGTGCTCTCCAAGCTCATCACTAAGCTAAGGACCCTGGGACTGAACACCTTACTCTGCAACTGGATCCTAGACTTCCTGACGGGCCGCCCCCAGGTGGTGAGGTTAGGTAACAACACATCTGCCGCACTGACCCTCAACATGGGGGCCCCTCAGGGGTGCGTGCTTAGTCCGGTCCTGTACTCCATGTTCACCCACGACTGCTTGGCCGCGCATGACAACACCATCATTAAGTTTGCCGACGATACAACAGTGCAAGGCCTGATCACCGACGATAATGAGAAATCCTATAGGGAGAAGGTCAGAGACCTGGCAAAAAATTTGGCATGAGCCCTCAGATCCTCATAGTTATTCACCTGCACCATTGAGAGCATCTAGACTGGCTGCATCACCGCTTGGTATGGCAAATGCTTGGCATCCGACCGTAATGCACTAGAGAGGCTCCCTGCCACCCAGGACCTCTATATATGAGGCAGTGAAAAAGGGAGGCCCTAGAAATTGGCAGACTCCAGCCACCCAAGTCATAGACTGTTTTCTCTGCTACCGCACGGCAAGCAGTACCGGAGCGCCAAGTCTTTGACCAAAAGGCTCATGAACAGCTTCTTCCCCCAAGCCATAAGACTGCTGAACAGTTAATCAAATGGCTACTCTGACTATTTGCATTGACCCCCTTTTTATTTGCACTAACTCTATTCACACTCACTGGAGTCTACCCACACACTCACACATATGACACTGACACTGTAAAATACATATACACACACACAGACTACATACACCTGATTCAATTAGTCAAGTAATCATCAAGCCTTTGATTAATTTAATCAGTTGTGCCAGTTCAGGGTTAAAACAAAAATGTGAAATGTCTGGGAGGGCCCAAGGAGAGGGTTGGGAAACCCTGTTCTATGGCACCCCAGGGGATGGGAAATAACCCTCATTAAAGAATGGTTCACTGTGCTCTCTCTAACTGGTACTACTCATCTATAATGGAGCCTTCTGCCCACACACTGATTAGATGCATATGCTCCAACTCACAAGATACACAGACTCAAACATCTCAAAAGGATTTGATTTAGGGGTGTGAACGTATAAACATTCAAATGTATAAACTAAGTTGGGATTCTTAATGTTAAGAAAAATCCCTAATCGAAAAACAATGTTTTCCCCACATAATTAAAATCACAGTTATTACTAAACATATTATTTTCCGTGTTATAGCCTAACTAGATGGTAGACTATAAAGGCCTGGGGAAAGTTATGCAGTTTAAATAAAACCAGAGAGGAAGAGGCACATTTTAGGCTACTTTGGTGAATTTGTTAGGCATTGTTAGACATTGCGAGATGCCGATTACAAAGACATATGCACACGGTTCTGCCTGCCCCTCCTCTACCTCCCTCATGCTGGCCTTCCTGGCTAATGGTGCCAGTGTGTTCAGTCTTCGGTCTGTTGCCTGTAAAATATCCTAGTTTATTCATGGGATACATGGCGCAGGCATAAAGAGGTATCTTCGGACCAGTCTTCTTGCTGAGTGGGTGGGGGTGTTTTTGTCTCATAAAATGAAATTACAGTAGGCTACCGGTAACCTGTATCGATTACCCTTTTCAGATATAATGGAATGTTGCCCCTTGAAAGCACCTCGGCTACGGCATGTTTGTTTTTCTGTTAGGGTAGGCTACACTACGGCTTTTTAAATGCCCACACAAAACTTTCTCTGGAGATATGAATGGCATTTTACTTGTCTGTAATGTAATGTTGCTTCTGAAGCGGGACTAATTTCCATCACTAGGTGACCAGAGCTGTAAATCAAATAATCTTGAGGTTCTGTGTGCAGCCTGTTCTATGTCTGTAAAGGGTTGTGGTAGATAGAGTGTAACTTCATTTCCCGGACATAAGCTACTCAATAGGACCATTATTTTGCATTGTAAATTGATGTGGTATTTTATGTTTTTTTTCTTGCCGTTTAAACGTTAAACCAAATTGTCCATTTGTCACATCCCTAATTTGTATCAATTGATGTACAAATCAATTGGTTGTTTGTGCAACATATGAATGGTAGATCTGTTTGTGGTTGGTGGTGAGGATTTTAGCTGAGATTTATGTTGGAGTTTTTAGAGACGCAAGAATGGGTGAGGATGGCCTTTCTTAATTGGGAATGATCTTCATTTTATACGGTAGTAGTTCAGATGTTCCATTACTCTATGGTAAATAGAGCATTGAATGTGTTTATACAACAGCTAGTGGATGATTGTATAAATTAAGCCAGTGGCCAGTGTTTCACCTTGATGAAGGTGAATCATCAGGAGAGAAATGAATATCATTTGTTGATAAAGAGTGATGTGTGGTTAGAGGCTAGAATAATAAACCCTATAATGCTGGTAATGCATATATGAGTCTTTCTCCTGGCTCCTTCCTCTGATTCCATACTCAATCTGTAACTCTATGCGATTGTTCAGCTCCAGAGCCTGATAAGTAGTTGCTGAGGGTGTGATCTGCATCTCAGTGTAACAAAACCCTTCCCTGCACTGCCAGTGTTTGTGTGTGTGTGTATGCGTGTGTGTGTGTGTGTGCGTGCCAGATGGGGTGTGAGAGACAGAAACAGTTTGATTCTGACCGTGCACTATATGTTCAGGTCCATACAGTATGTATGGATGTGTGTGGTTGTAGGATATGTCCTTTGTCTGTTGTTTGGTTCTATTTCATTGCTGGGCTGTGTGAATGTTCATTGTTATTCAGCCAAGTATAGGCCATACAGGGGAAGGTCAACTGGCTTGTTTTAAGGTCAAACACCTCTCTGTGTTCACCTAGTGGGGAGCGAGGACACACACACACACACACACACACACACACACACACACACACACACACACACACTCCGTGGAGCCTTGTTTCGATATATGTTTGTCTGGAAATAGGTGTTGAAGTGAAGGTGTGATGGAGGATGTAATTGATATTGATTGGTGTATTAGAGGTCGATCTCTGTGATATTTATAACCCTACTGACAGGACAGTGAGGGAAGATGGGTACTGTTTGCCTCAACGTTAAACATAGTGGATGAACATGCCCGGTCTCTTAGATTTAAAAATATATTTATTTCCATGTACCTTTACAACACACAACACTATTTCATTCTGCCACATTGTCTTTACAACAGCATTGTGTGTGTGTGTCTACATTTGGACAGTTACAGTACGGTTAAATTGCGAAGGTCTATCCAGTGCCGTGGGCTAATATGGATTTCCTGTTCCCTGAGTTTCTCTTTTGTCAGTCTGTGGATCATCAGCATCATCATCATCATCATCATTACATCATTATCAGCACTACTGTAGCAGGTTTTCTATGGCCAGTGGAATACTACTTTCCCAGCCCCCTACTTTCCCAGCTGCAAGTCATCTAAAGTACATGAACATTCAACCAAGTCAATATTCAAGTAAATATGTTGCCCTCATCCAAAACCATGTGCTATCACTCAAGAGTAAGATTTAGCACAACACGAGAGAGAGAGAGAGAGAGAGAGAGAGAGAGAGAGAGAGTTTTAAATAATCTTTATTGGGTCTGGGAGCCCACCACACAATAAATACTCATACAAAACCACAGTTACACATCAATTAAAAACACAACTCCAATTCCTCCTCCACAGTAACTAAACACAACAGACTCTAAATACCCCATATACTCATAAACAGATCAATATTGTTGACCAGTTTATAATAGGCAAACTCAACCCTCAGTCTCGCTGCCAACATTCCCTCCAGCATTCCCACCACATCCACAGACCCCTGTCCCCGAATACTGTTCTTTCGGGTCTTCCATATTGCTAATTTTGCTGCCCCTAACACAAAATTAAGCAACACAACTACACCCTTTCGACTGAACCTGTACTTTGGCCCAAATATATACAGTTGGGAAGAAAAAACCTCTCCCAACGTTGAGAACAAATTTGTGATCAGGTCAATCATCGTCAATCTCAGACCAACCTGGGACACTGTAAAAACAGATGTGCCAGAGTTTCAGACTCCGCACAAAATGGACACCCCTCCCCAACAGTAGGGTCCAGGTGTACCAGATGCATGTTAGTGGCTATAGCTCCATGTATTATCCTCCATTGGAGGTCAGCTGTCCTCTTATCAATAGGCAGTTTGTATAATGATTGCCAACAGACTTTTGGAGAGACAACTGGACCAAGCACACCCGCCCACCTCGTCGATTTTACCCCTTCCATGGAAGAGGCATGGGACACCTTTACACATACTCTGTACATGGCCTTCTTTCCCACCTCCTTGAACTCCCCCAGCTCCGGGCTATCGAAGGAAAGCAGCATCCCCACATCCTCCTCGAATGCCCCCGCTGCAGCACTAACAATCAGTGCAGGGAACACATAATCCAGACCCTCCTTCCACCGATCAGAATTGGAAATGTCAGTCACATACTGCAGATGAAGCACTGGCAGGGAGTCACAGACCTCAGCGACGACCTTCCTCAGTAGGCAAGATGATCGGATCCCCGCTCTTTCTCCCAGCTCCTCCAACGATCTATTCCTGTTCCGCATCAGATGACCCAGTTTAGTACACCCCACGCCTAACAGGCATGGACGTAGGCTAGCTGAACCCAGAACACGGGACTGGATGGCAGTGTTGTGAAAAAGAGGCTCTTCAAAAACCCACATCCCTGGTGGCGTGCAGGCCTTACGGGACTTAAAAAAAACTCTCCAAGCCTGCATAACAGACTCATAAAATGGAGTCAGGCCAGGCAATTCACCCCCCTCCAGCTTTAAGAGGAAAAGGTGCTTATCTAAGCCCAAACAGCCCGCTCTCCTCATCAATGTATAGGCTGTGTCGACTCAGCTAGAACCGTCTCTGTACAACAGTCTCTGTGCTGCTTGAAGCCGGAAAGCCATGATCCTAGAGGAAATATCCACCAGGCCTTGCCCACCCTCGTGTAGTGGCAGGTACAGGGCTGCAGCTTTAATCCAGTGTTGTCCAGACAAGAAGACATTTACAAGGGTCCTCTGAAGCTCTTGTATCAGACCCTTTGGTAACTGTAAAATCATTAGTCTGTGCCACAGGGTAGAGGCAGCAAGATTATTAGCTACCAATACCCTTCCCCTATAAGACAGCTTGGGCAGCACCCATTTCCATCTTGACAGTCTGGCACACACTTTCTCCACTACACCCTCCCAGTTCTTTTTCTGAAAGACATCAGAGCCTAGAAAACCCCCCAAAGTCTTCATCCCATCTCTGCCCCACTGAAGCCCCCCTGGTAACCGTGGAGCAGACCCCATCTGAAGCTGACCTGCCCACAGTGATTCATTCTTTCCCCAATTAACTCTAGCTGAGGAGGCCCCCTCATACACCTTTAAAGCGTTTGAGAGAACCTTAACATCCTCACTCCCTGTAATAAAAACTGTCACGTCATCTGCATACGCAGACAGTGCTATCGTGGGACCCTTCATTACACCTGGCACAGAGAAACCAGTAAGCTTCGCTCTTAAAAAACAAAGCATTGGTTCAATCGCCAGACTATATAACTGCCCTGAAATTGGGCATCCCTGCCTGATGCCCCTTTGGACGGGGATGGGGCAGCTCAAACCACCCCCCACCTTCACCATTCACGAGGCCCCAGCATACAGTAAATTCATCCAAGACAAAAAAACATCCCCAAACCCAAAGGCTTTCATTGTTTTAAACAAGTACTGGTGGTCCACACGATCAAAAGCCTTCTCCTGATCCAAAGAAAGTAAACCCACATTTACATCAGACAGTTTACAAATGTCTAAAACATCTCTTATCAGAAACAAGTTGTCAACAATAGAGCGGTCAGGTACACAGTAAGACTGGTCCTTGTGGACCAACCATCCCAGATACTCTTTCAACCTGTTTGAGAGACATTTAGAAACAATTTTATATTCTGCGCACAGCAAAGCAACAGGTCTTCAATTTTTTATGAGAGCCAAATCCCCCTTTTTTGGCAATAATGAAAGCACCGCACGTTGACAGGATACAGGAAGAGAACCCTCATGAAAATATTCACATACCACTTCATAAAAATCCTCTCCAATAGACCCCCAAAAGTGCTTATAAAAGTCAGATGGTAAACCATCAATGCCAGGGGCTCGGCCTGTTGAGAGCTGCATAACTGCTGTGGACAGCTCTTGCAGTGTAATGTCAGAGTCCAATGCGACTCTCTGCTCAGGTCCCAATTGAGGAAGACCGTGTAGCAACTGTTCAGTACACAGAGAGTCACAATCCTCCACCTTATAGAGGGCAGAGTAGAAATCTATGGCATGTTGACGCATTTCACTGTCATCCGTGGTCACCTTCCCATCAGGGAGACGAAGGCAAACCATCTGTTTACGTTGCAGTGTCAATTGTCCTAGGTTAAAAAAGAAAGTGCTAAGAGCATCCATATCCTTGAGGGAAGCGAAACGAGACCTAATCAAGGCACCCTTCACTCTTTCATGCAGAAACAATCTCAGTTCATGTCTCTTGTCCTGTAAGTTCATGACTATTCCAGGGTCGTTCTGAGTGAGCAGCTTCAATTCAATAGATTTGATGTCCTGTTCAAGTGCCTTGATAGTCTCTTTGACTTCAATTCGAGACAGAGCAGTATACTGTTGACAAAATAAACGTGTTTGGGCCTTCCCAACCTCCCACCATTGTCTCAAGGACTCAAAATGTCCTTTTGTAACCCTCCATTTTTCCCAAAACAACAAAAACCTTTCACAAAACATGACATCATGTAACAATTTAACATTAAAATACCAGTAAGATGATGACCTTCGTGGACAGGACAAATGAATATCAACAGTAACAAAATGGTGATCAGAGAAACCCACAGGAGTAATGTCACACCTTCCAACCCTACTACAGTAGTGATCAGATACATACAACCTGTCTAGCCTTGCTGCACTGACACGACCTTCATTAACTTTTAGCCATGTGTACTGCCTAACTTTTGCATTCCTTACTCTCCACACATCAGAAAGCTCAAACTCAGTTAGTAGACCAGACAGGCAAGTGGCTGACCGCAGGTGAGGTTCTTCAGCGGTGCGATCAACAGTAAAATCCACTGTACAGTTCCAGTCCCCCCCTAAAACCATACACCCCTCTTGGTCACACTGTCTTAAGGTTTCCTTTATTTTATCAAAACCAACAATACGCTCTGTACCCTCATTAGGAGCATAAACATTAAAAAAAATAAAAATAAAACCCGACCCTTGACAATCTCTGTTGTAGATACCACAGTCACCCCTAAGCCTGAAGAAAACAAGATTGCCACCCCAGCACTGAAATTAGTACCATGACTGAGTATATGCTGCCCCTCCCACAACATACCCCAGTCAACCTCATCACTGTGTCTTCTGTAGAAAAACTACACTAAGCCTTTTCTGTTTTATTACTTCTAATACCCAAGCCCTCTTATTCCTGTCCCTTCCACCATTAATATTGAGAGAACCTACCCTTAGTACCTCCATATAGAAAAGAGAACCTACCCTTAGTACCTCCATATAGAAAAGAGAAAGGAAAAGCAGAAGAAACCACAGAGAAACCAAAGAGAAAAAAGAAGACACCCTATGAAGCATAATCATCATAATTTTCTCTTACCCTGACCACGTTTCCACCACCTTTTGCTTCTGTGACAGCAGTAACAAATTTCCTCAAGCGAAACCGCTTCTTCTCACTTAACTGGTCTAACCCCACCGTCTTCTGTAACATCACAGCTGACCTCACAAACTTATCAATATCAAAATATTCTGCCAATTTGAAAGATTTCCCAAAAGTCTGATCCAGAAACCTATTTACCTCCTCTAGATCATAAATTGAGTCGTCACCAGCTGCTATCATATCAAAAGAGATATCCATATCCTGCTCCTCCTCAACTGAGGCCACAGACCCCTGACTCGCTTCTAACACATCCCTTTCAGCCCATCACTCGTACCAGGCATCTCCTCCACTACCTGGGAGACTAGCCCCACCTGAACCCTATTACTCGTAGTGGGCATCTCCTCCACTACCTTGGAGACTAGCCCCACCTGAACCCTATTACTCGTAGTGGGCATCTCTTCCACTACCTGGGAGCCTAGCTCCACATGAACCCCCTCCTGTACCCTATTACTCGTAGTGGGCATCTCCTCCACTACCTGGGAGCCTAGCTCCACATGAACCCCCTCCTGTACTCCGTTACTCATAGTGGGCATCTCCTCCACTACCTGGGAGATTAGCGCCACATGAACCCCCTCCTGTACCCCAGCACTCGTACTGGGCACCTCCTCACCAGTCTGAGGAACTGGCTCTTCAGATCCATCCTTACCTTCTACAACAACATTTTTCTTCTGCATAACATTTCCCTCCAACATAAGTTGCAACTCCATTCCTCAGCAGCAGGTGCTTGTGGCTGCTCAACCACTGTCGGCCCACCTTTCCCTACATCAGTGGGCCCAGGCGTTACGAGGACCACCTGCACCCCTCCCTCTGCCTTTTCCCTTTTCGGGCAAGCATGTCGCTTATGACTAACATCCCCACACTCAAAACACCGTTGACTACCCGTACTAGCATAAGCCATATACAGTCTATTGTCATACTTGACTTTAAACGGTAACTCCAAAGTCTGCTCCGGTGAGTCCAAAAACATAAACACCTGTCGCCGAAACGACATAACCTGTTTCAACGGTGGGTGTTTGCAACCCAACGGGACAACCTTAATTGAACTTGCAAACTTCCCAAAGCACAATTACTCGTGCTCCAATAGCTCATTTGGAATAAACGGCGGTACATTTGAAATCGTTACCCTTGTTGACGGAGAAAAAAGCGGCGTAACTTGAATAAACATTCCTTTAAGAAGTACACCTTGCTCAACCATACGATTAACAAGGCGCTCTTCTTTGAGAAAAACCACCACCACTTTATTCATCCGTGACGCATAAGCAACATTCTCATATCCTACCTTCTCTCCCACGGCGACCAGAAACTCCTCCACCGTGACAGTAGCTTCAGTAACACACCTAAAGCCGTGCTGAAGTGACAGGGACGGCATCCCCATTCGGGCTGCCATCCCCGCCAAAATCAGGGTAATTTCGATACGAAAACAAAATACTTAATTCTACCACAACAAAAAAATACAAATAATAAACTTAATCATGCACAGAAGAAAACTAAGAATGCCACCAAGAAAGAGAAAACCTAAAGAAAGTTCTGAATATCTAACTCTACACAACACACGCACTCCCTTACTCAAACAATTCCCAGCATGCACCAAACACTCCCAGCATAGAGAGAGAGAGAGAGAGAGAGAAAGAGAGAGAAAGAGAAAGAGAGAACCAAATTATAGTATGACAGACCACTTATTCACCCTGCACACTCTAATTGACAAACAAACAAACCAAAACAAAGGCAAAGTCTTCTCATGCTAAGTTGAGTTCAAAAACACTTTTTACCCAACTTAGCATGTGTTCCGCTGGACAAATTGATGGAAAGTGGTGTTGGGGGGGAAAACACACAACATTATAAAAATCCATGTACACAAACAACACGTGTGCGGTTAAATTTGGCAAAAAACACACATATTTCTTTCCACAGGGCCGTGAAGTGAGACAGGGATGCACCTTAAGCCCCACCCTCTTCAACATGCAGTATATATCAACGAATTGGCAAGGGCACTAGAACAGTCTGCAACACCCTGCCTCACCCTACTAGAATCTGAAGTCAAATGTTGACTGTTTGCTGATGATCTGGTGCTTCTGTCCCCAACCAAGGAGGGCCTACAGCAGCACCTACTGTAGATCTTCTGCACAGCATCTGTCAGACCTGGGCCCTGACAGTAAATCTCAGTACGTCAAAAATAATGGTGTTCCAAAAAAGGTCCAGTTGCTAGGACTACAAATACAAATTCCATCTAGACACCATTGCCCTAGAGCAGTGGTTCCCAAACTTTTTATAGTCCCGTACCCCTTCAAACATCCAACCTCCAGCTGCATAACCCCTCTAGCACCAGGGTCAGCGCACTCTCAAATGTTGTTTTTTGCCATCATTGTAAGCATGCCACACACGCACTATACGATACATTTTATTAAACATAAGAATGAGTGTGAGTTTTTGTCACAACCCGGCTTGTGGGAAGTGACAGAGAGCTCTTATAGGACCAGGGCACAAATAATAATATAATCAATAATTGTGCTCTTTATTTAGCCCTCTTACATATATAACTTTATTTGTTAATCGAAAAATGTGAATAACTCACCACAGGTTAATGAGAAGGGTGTGCTTGAAATGTTATTTTTTCACCTTTATTTAACCAGGTAGGCTAGCTGAGAACAAGTTCTCATTTGCAACTGCGACCTGGCCAAGATTAAGCATAGCAATTCGACACATACAACAACACAGAAGAGAGAATACAGTAGACGGCACGCGTCAAACGTTTGATTTATGACCCAATGTCCGGATGACGTGTGTATGCCCATATTTGGGCATCCGATCAGGACATCCTGGCGGGAAGTTATCACGTGGTTATGCCCATATAAGGGCATCCTGTTCCTCTTGCCACGTGTTAGAGTGTGTGTTAATTTATGCATATATTGCATCTATTCCTTTGAAGTTGTCATGTTGATTGATGTGTAGGGACCTCGTTGAACTGGGGGGTATGTGTTTGAACATTTCAAAGAGGATGGCCCCACACACCCTATTTTATTGCCCTTAGGGCTGTTGTCTATGAAGCAGGAATGTCCAGGGGTATTGTGGGGCGACACAAGACCCATAGACTCCAGGGCTCTGACCTGGAGTCTATGAAGGTATAAAATGGCTGGGTAATCAAACTGATAATCCCATTGCTGTCCATTAGACATCATCACTTGATCTTTCAGCGCAGTTGCGGGCGGTATTTGGGTTCTACACACATTTAGAAACCGCTTTCTTTGGCGCATTGAATATTGCTGCTTTATACTCTGACATTTCTCTATGTTTCAACCGAGGTCCTGCTTCCATTGTTACAGTCATCACTGCTGTATCACTGATCACAAAATCCATGTTAAATTTCTTTAGTGGTTTATCATGGCCACATGTTTTGTTCTGGGTCTTATTTATAATGCGTCTGCTCCCCACAATACCCCTGGACATTCCTGCTTCATAGACAACAGCCCTAAGGGCAATAAAATAGGGGGTTGGGGGGCCATCCTCTTTGAAATGTTCAAACACATACCCCACAGTTCAACGAGGTCCCTACACATCAATCAGCATGACAACTTCAAAGGAATAGATGCAATATTTGCATAAATTAACACACACTCTAACACGTGACAACAGGAACAGGATGCCCTTATATGGGCATAACCACGTGATAACTTCCCACCAGGATGTCCTGACCGGATGCCCAAATATGGGCAGGCACACGTCATCCGGACATAGGGTCATAAATCAAACGTTTGACGCATGCCGTCTACTGTATTCTCTCTCTCACAGAGTTACACATGGAATAAACAAAACATACAGTCAAAAATACGGTAGAAAAAAAAAAAAAAAAAAGTCTATATTCAGTGAGTGCAAATGAGGTAAGATAAGTGAGATAAGGCAATAAATAGGCCATGGTGGCGAAGTAATTACAATATAGCAATTAAACACTGGAATGGTAGATGTGCAGAAGATGAATGTGCAAGTAGAGATACTGGGGTGCAAAGGAGCAAGATAAATAAAATAAATACAGTAAGGGGATGAGGTAGATAGATGGGCTGTTTACACATGGGCTAGGTACAGGTGCAGTGATCTGTGAGCTGCTCTGACAGCTGGTGCTTAAAGCTAGTGAGGGAGATATGAGTCTCCAGCTTCAGTGATTTTTGCAGTTCATTCCAGAACTGGAAGGAAAGGCGAACAAAGGAGGAATTGGCTTTGGGGGTGACCAGTGAGATATACCTGCTGGAGCGCGTGCTACAAGTGGGTGCTGCTATGGTGACCAGTGAGCTGAGATAAGGCGGGGCTTTACCTAGCAGAGACTTGTAGATAACCTGTAGCCAGTGGGTTTGGCTACGAGTATGAAGCGAGGGCCAACCAACGAGAGTGTACAGGTCGCAGCGAAGGGGAGTGTATGGGGCTTTGGTGACAAAATGGATGGCACTGTGATAGACTGCATCCAATTTGTTGAGTGTTGGAGGCTATTTTATAGATGACATCGCCGAATTCGAGGATCGGTAGGATGGTCAGTTTTACTAGGGTATGTTTGGCAGCATGAGTGAAGGATGCTTTGTTTTGCGCTATAGGAAGCCAATTCTAGATTTAATTTTGGATTGGAGATGCTTAATGTGAGTCTGGATGGAGAGTTTACAGTCTAACCAGACACCTAGGTATTTGTAGTTGCTGATAATTGGCCTCTGTACGCCTATGTAGATATTCGATCAAAAATCTGCCGTTTCCAGATACAATAGTCATTTATAACATTAACAATGTCTACACTGTATTTCTGATCAATTTGATTTTATTTTATGTGTTTTTCTTTCAGAAACAAGGACATTTCTAAGTGGCCCCAAACTTTTGAACAGTAGTGTTACAGGCTGACTACACTTGCAAAATACATTTTGAAATCTATATTATTCAATCATTGCACCCACACTGCTCGGGTGCGCCAACGAGCGTTTGCGTTGCCAAGGGCTAAAATAGAAGTCAGTTCTATTTGTGACGCAGATCGCGCTGCAAGTCCTGCCTCTCCCATCTCCTCATTGGTTTATAGAAGCAGGTACCCACGTGCCATCTCCTCATTGGTTATACCCACATGGGTGACTGAAAGACAAACGAGGTCAGTGGCGGTAACATTGCCAATCGCAATATAAAGTCAAGAGAAGAAAAAGCCTGGAAGGAAGAGAGATGACTAGAAACGATTCGGTTGACCGTTTTATGTGTGGATTAATTGGCGGAGTAGAGGACCTTGTGCATTTCAGGTAAAATAACAACTCAATGTTTATATCCCAGGTCAAATTAGCTAGCAACAGCAAGCTAGCTAAATAGGACAAATTAGCTAGCAAGTGCAAGCTAACTAGCTAAATTGCCATAAATGTTTAATGCTTTTCGACCTTTCCCAAAATTAATATAATTGTTTCAGAGTTTGTTTTGATATTATAACCTGCGTGTCGTGATCGTGTTTGGTGTGGGGGGACAAAATACATTTATGCACGATGGCACACGATGGCGCACGTGTGCAGCCGGTTTGGGTTCCGTGGAAGTGAACCCCAAATCAATGTAGTTTTCATCATATTTGCGCCTCTTCGATGATCCAACTTCCCGGTCTGTTGTTCGGTGCTTTCCCGGGTAAGGGGGCAGTAGCTCGTCGGCTGCATCAGATTCACAACTGTCAGTGTCCATGCTAGCTGGGCTAACAACAAATGTAGAATTACTGATGCTAGTATTGGATGTGCTCGTGGAAGCAGAACAACTTGTGTCGTCGACAGGTGCAGGTGTAGTACTGCTGGTAGTAGCAGTGCTACCAGTAGAGCTGGTATGTGTCTCTATTTTTGAGCAAATGGAATGAGCATCAGCTACGTTTGGCTACATACGGATCGTTAGTGGAATTCCTGCGAGAGAATAACGGTTAATGTGATTGGATGTTAATTATTTGTCTAGGCTAACTGTATTTGACATTGTGTTGTTATTTCGCTGAACACTAGATGGTTTAGTTTTATTTTTGGCAGTGAAACGAGGCTACTCAGGCGAGAAAAAAGCCTCACCCAAATGTATAGCCCCGTTGGAAAATATAAATGGACTGTTTGAAAATGTGATTTTTTTAATTAATTTTTAAGTTAAATAATATATATATATATATATATACTGTATATGTGAATAACATTTTTATTTGGCGTACCCCCGACGGCATTGTGCGTACCCCAGTTTGGGAATACTTGCCCTAGAGCACACAAAAAACTATACATACCTTGGCCTAAACATCAGCGCTACAGGTAACTTCCACAAAGCTGTGAACGATCTGAGAGAATCAGTTATAGAACCCATTGTCCTTTATGGTTGTGAGGTCTGAGGTCCGCTCACCAACCAAGAATTCACTAAATGGGACAAACACCAAATTGAGACTCTGCATGCAGAATTCTGCACAAATATCTTCTGTGTACAACATAAAACACCAAATAATGCATGCAGAGCAGAATTAGGCCCATACCAGTTAATGATCAAAATCCAGAAAAGAGCTGTTAAATTCTACAACAACCTAAAAGGAAGTGATTCCCAAACCTTCCTGGAGAAGAGTCCCCTAAGCAAGCTGGTCCTGGGGCTCTTTTTACAAACACAAACAAAGCCCACAGAGTCCCAGGACAGCAACACAATTAGACTTAACCAAATCATGAGAAAACAAAAAGATAATTACTTGACACATTGGAAAGAATTAACAAAAGAACTGAGCAATCTAGAATGCTATTTGGCCCTAAACAGAGTACACAGTGGCAGAATACCTGACCACTATGACTGAAGCACAAATAACTAAAGATTTGACTATGTACAGACTCAGTGAGCATAGCCTTGCTATTGAGACAGGTGGAAACGGAGCTGCACTTCCTAACTTCCTGCCCTATGTATGACCATATTTGAGACACATATTTCCCTTAGATTACACAGACCCACAAAGAATTCGAAAACGAATCACATTTTGACACCCATATCTGACCTGTTGCCACAAGAAAAGGGTAACCAGTGTAGAACAAACACCCTTGGAAATACAACCCATATTTATGTTTATTTATTTTCCCTTTAGTGAGTAAGGTTTACTGTTATTTTTTATTGTTTATTTCACTTTTGTTTACTATCTATTTCACTTGCTTTGGCAGTGTAAACATATGTTTCCCATGCCAAGAAAGCCCCATGAATTTGAGAGAGAGAGAGAGAGAGCGCTCTGTTGTGTCTGCCAGTCTAGCCTAGCTGTGTACAATCAGGACAGTTTCTGCCTCAGGTCTTTGTTGTTGAAGCCAGTCCTCTCTAGGGGATATTGGCCAAGGTAATGAAATGCTCATTACTGATTCAACTGGAAATACAGGGATACTTTTACACCCCCGCCCCCCTCCAGCCCCACTCAAGGTCGCATCACATCAGTGGGTAAATGTTGGTGTACAGTGTGTGCGTTTTTTCTGTTCTCCTGTGGTACAGCCTCAACTATGTATACTGAACAAAAATATAAACGCAACATGCAACAATTTCAAAGATTTCACTGAGTTACGGTTCATATAAGGAAATCAGTCAATTGAAATACATTTATTAGGCCCTAATCTATGGATTTCACATAACAGGGAATACAGATAAGCATATGTTGGTCACAGATACCTTCAAAAAAAGGAAGGGCATGGATCAGAAAACCAGTCTCTATCTTGTGTGACCACCATTTGCCTCATGCAGCGCGACACATCTCCTTTGCATAGAGTTGATCAGGCTGTTGATTGTGGCCTGTGGAATGTTGTCCCACTCCACTTCAATGGTTGTGCAAAGTTGCTGTATATTGGAGGAAACTGGAACACGCTGTCGTACGTGTCAATCCAGAGCATCCCAAACATGCTCAATGGGTGACATTTTGCCACGGTATCTCTCTGTGCATTCAAATTGCCATTGATAAAATGCAATTGTGTTTGTTGCCTGTAGCTTATGCCTGCCCATACCATAACTGCACCACCACCATGGGGCACTCTGTTGATAACATTGACATCAGCAAACCACTCGCCCACACGTTGCCATACACGTGGTCTGCGGTTATGAGGCCGATTAGACGTACGGTAAAAATCTAAAACGACGTTGGAGGCTGCTTATGGTAGAGAAATTAACATCAATTCTCTGGCATTAGCTCTGGTGGAAATTCCTGCAGTCCTCATGTCAAATGCACACACATTTTAGAGTGACCTTTCATTGTCCCCATCACAAGGTGCACCTGTGTAATGATCATGTTGTTTAATCAGCTTCTTGATATGCTACACCTGTCAGGTGGATGGATTATCTTGGCAAAGGAGAAATGCTCACTAACACAGATGTAAGCAAATTTGTGCACAAAATCTGAGAGAAATACGCTTTTTGTGTGTATGGAACATTTCTGGGATCTTTTATTTCAGCTCATGAAACATGGGACCAACACTTTACATGTAGAGGATGTAATGAGAGAATCTCTAGGACTGTACACTATGTGCAATCTGAGTATTAGTACTGCATCCAAGAATCTCAGGAATGCCATATCTGAATTTTCCATGTGTTGAGTGCTTGACAAGTTATGTCTGTCTATGTCTAACAAGCCTATGGAAAACCCCTTGCTTCTCTCACTGTATCTTTCATCCCTTCACAGTCCACACCTCAATCCACCCTCCTCATATACTGTATCTATTAGCAGTCTTAAACAGACACAGAACAAAGGAGGCTGCGGTACCAGACAGGTCTCTGGCAGGAGCTCAGACCACTGTTTGCATGTGTCACACAGTGAAACCCCAGCCCATATCTTATTTCCTGGTATGTGTACGTACTGTAAGGATAATTATAAGACTGGAGTTTTCCTGGTTTTCCACATCAAAGGGGTGCATCAGCATGGTAAACTATAATTAAGGTGACCTCCCCTCAGCCATTCTGAATCCTGACATGCTGCATCCCCTGTTTGTTGTCACAGGGCATCTCCCAGACATACCTGCATGCAGTCACACAGCACAGTGCTGAGTGAATTCTCCCACTAGCTGTCACTAAAGGTGAGAAAATGAGCCGTCCTTAGGCTCTTGATATGGGGATGATTGACAGAGCAGACAGGGTTGGAGGGTGGAGGGTGGGGGCTGTGGTAGTCATCTGTCGGCATTTGAGCTCATTTGTTAGTTTCCACTCTTTCTCCCCCTCTCGATCTCTCTCGTCCTCAATCTCTGTCCAGCTCCATCTGTCTTCTCGGTCCCTTTCTCACTTCCTGTTTTCCTCCTTCTCTTCCTCTTTAAATGCATGGTTACAGTTTGCTACTTTGACCATTGGCCAGGCACTGTGTCACTTCATGGTCCAGACTTCTTATACAGTATGTACCTTTTCCCATTCTCAGATCCCCATTTCTGATCTCACTTCTTAATAATGTCCCACCCACAGACAGAACGTTGTCTTGTGTTCCTTGCTCAATGGTGGCTGTGGCCTTGGTATAGCGTGACACTGAAGCATGATTCACTCTCTCATATGCTTAAGAGTGGCACACACTACGACTTTTCTTTGTCTTAACGGCATCAAAGCATGTTCAACATTCCTGCCCTGCCAAAGCCGTTGTTTTTGGGCAAACAGATGCACAATGCAGTATTGTGTTCCCCTATTTACCATACTTAGGATTCTTGCTTTGTCAAAGAGCTGTGTGTTACACGACTGTTACTGTATCCACTGAAGGGCAGTCCAGATGAAACGGGACACCACCTGATTATAATACTGTAAAATATACACTGAGTGTACAAAACATTAGGAACATCTTCCTAATATTGAGTTGCACCCCCTTTTGCCCTCAGAACAGCCTCAATTCGTCAGGGCATGGACTCTACAAGGTGCCAAAAGCATTCCATAGGGATGCTGGCCCATGTTGACTCCAATGTTTCCCACAGTTGTGTCAAGTTGACTGGATGTCCTTTGGGTGGTGGACCATTCTTGATACACACAGGAAACTGTTGAGCATGAAAAACCCAGCAGCGTTATAGTTCTTGACACACTCAAACCGTTGCGCCTGGCACCTACTACCATACCCCGTTCAAAGGCACTTAAATCTTTTGTCTTGCCCATTCACCCTCTGAATGGCACACATACACAATCCATGACTCAGTTGTCTCAAGGCTTAAAAATCATTCTTTAACCTGTCTCTTCCCCTTCATCTACACTGATTGAAGTGGATTTAACAAGTGACATGAAGGGATCAGAGCTTTCACCTGGATTCACCTGGTCAGTCTATGTCATGGAAAGAGCATACAGTGTATTTCCATTCAGCCAGAGACCATGAGGAATGGCCTGTAGTTATGACAGGAGCTCAGCAGTCAGGAGAATATTGTGACAAACAGCAACCCTGATGTAGAGTGGTGTTCCTCTTTTCATCAACATGTCTATGTGAGAGATGAAGCGACACGCTCTGTTGAAGCCAGGCAGAGAGGCAGGTAGGGAGAGACGGAGGGAGGTAGGCAGACAGGGAGGGAGGGAGGCAAAGAGACACTCCTGGGAGCAGGGAGCAGGGAGAGGTTTTGGCAGGCAGGGAGGGAGGCAAAGAGGCACGCAGGGAGGCAGCCATCTGCAGCTGGCCCTGAGATCTCCTCCATATTTCACCCTGTCAGGCTCCGCTCGCTGGGCGAATTCCTCTGGGTTGTCACGGCGATGTCTACCGGCTGGGTGATTTATTTCCCGTCACTATGCTCGAGGGCCACCGGAGGACCCCATAGAACCCCCCCCCCACTGCCACCATGACCCCCCCCCCCCCACTGCCACCATGACCAAGCTGAAAGCAGGCAGAGGTGAGGGACTCACTATCCTCAGACCAGATCTGTAGGAGCTTACGTCTCTATCAGACATGCAGTCTGGCCACCATACAGGATGCAAACATCAAACCTGACAGTGTCCCTGACTGTGTCTCACTACTACCACTTCACAATGTAGTGGAGCAGCCTGTTGTAGTAACTGGGCCATACTAATTCCTACAGTATACTCTGTAACTACACACATTAACATCAAATATTCATAGCATGTCACATTCACATATGTATAAACACACTCATTTACACTTCACATATAAAGCCACATCTCAGTCACTGTATATACTTGCACATAGACACAGATGTGGCCACGTAGGCAGACGATTTTAGAGTAATTACGGATATTATCCTGATGGAGCTTGGTACTGAAGATTCCTGGAAATGGCAACGTCACACAAACATACACACATGCAAAAACACACACACACACACACACACACACACACACACACACACACACACACACACACACACACACACACACACACATTAACCTCTTCCTGAGAAAAAAGGCTCCATTAGCATGGGGACTCTCTCTGGGTGTTGCTCATCACTCACCAAAGGGCTGTGTGTCTCCACTCTATCAACAGTGACATGTTCTGAGGCTGTTGCTAGGAGACAGCAGTGCTGCAGGGCATGTAAACAGGGTAGGCACAAGGCTTAGTGCCCCGTTACCACCAGCTCTACCACTATCCTCTGTCATATCCTCCTCCCTAAACCCTCTCAATTACCGCTGACCTCTAAACACACACACACACACACACACACACACACACACACACACACACACACACACACACACACACACACACACACACACACACACACACACACACACACACACACAGACTGGTGTGTTTGTGCTGCTAGTCCCAGTGCCCCAGATTGAATGAGAATGAGCCTGACTCTCCAGAGAATAGAAGTTTCCTGCGATAGTATGAAATCCAGGACAGATGCAGAGAGACAGTAAACATTCTGGCGCTATTAAATCATCTGTTGTGGACTTACACTGATTTTCTCATGCACAGATTCACATTCACCAATACATCTGTAAATATCCTAGCAAACACATATCGATGCTCACATCCTGCCAACACAGTCGATATAGTCAATAGGCCTATGGGGGGGGATAGTTCATCTCCGATATTAATCTGTTTCTTTTTATAGTGAGCATAAACAGCTCACCTCATTGCGTTGGGAGATAAAGTGCTCCTTTGTCTATTGTACTGTGAGCACAATGGCCATTGTAACTGGGGAATTGAGTTTCAGGCTCAGCAGGTGTGTCTGTTTCTCCCCTCGGCCTGTACTGTCTTAATCCACTAATATAGCTCAGCCAACACTCCTGGGAGCAGGGAGAGGTTTTGTCAGGGAGTGAAATGCATGCCAGCAGACGCCAGCACAGGCGCGCACACAGATGGGTGGGAGGGCAGGCACGCACAGACAGACAGACACGCATGGACACATTCTCTCTCTCTGCCTCTCCCTCGCTCCTCTTTCACTGTCTCGCTACTCTTTCTCTCTCACATACACACACACATACAAACACACACGCATAGTGCCATTGAGCAGGAGAGGAGAACCTGGAGTGTGTTTTCCAGACATCTGCTGTGTATCTGCTGGGACCACGTAACAACTCTCCCTGAGGACAAACCAAGCCAGCCAGCTCCTACTGAGTGCCTCGCCTGGACAAGGAGATAAACTATCTACACACTGAAGAAAACTTACCTCATGCTCGCTCGCACGCACATGTGTGTGTGTATGTACACTCCCCTCTGTATTTATTTGGACAGTGAAGCTAAAATGTTTTAATTTCTCTCTAAACTCCAGCATTTTGTATTTGAGATAAAACAAATTATATGAGGTGACAACAGAATGTCACCTTTTATTGGATGGTATTTTCATACATATCTGTTTTACCTTTTAGAAATGAAATCACTTTATGTATCTAGTCCCCCCATTTGAAGAAGTCATAAGTATTTGGACAAATGCACTTATAGTGTATTACCAATAACGGGAGGTTAGCATGTTTTGGGGGGTATGATCTTTGTGCCTCTAACTTTCTCACTCATCATTATTCATGATTAATTCATGATTATCCATTATAATGGTAGCATCCACATTAATGTGGAAGTGTTAAACATATTCTATTGTTATTTACAATAAAAGTGACTTCAAAATGACACAAAACATTATTCACCTTTCTTATTGGGCAAAATAAATCTGAAACACATCCAAACCAAATTGCAAATGCATCCAACAAGTTTGTAGAGTCACAAGCTTGATGTAGTCATTGTGTGCTAGGAATACGGGACCAAATACTAACATTTTTACTACTACACTACAGGTTAATTAGTCCAAATATTTATGACTTCTTCAAATGGGAGGACTAACTATATAAAGTGCATTCATTTCTAAACGGTAATACAAATACTGTATGAAAATATCCTCAAATAAAAGGTGAAATTCTATACCGTCATCTCATGAAACATTTAATCTCAAATCCAAAATCCCGGATAAACAGAACATTTATTTTTTAGCTTAACTGTCCAAATAAATACAGAGGGGAGTTAATGACAGTGTGGACGGCCATCCGACCAAAAGCAGTAGGCATATGCAAATGTTTATCTAATTACTATGTATGTATGTATGTGTGTTCTTGCTTACTATACATACACACACAGGAGCTTGTGTGTCTGTGAATCTGTGTTTAATTCATCCTATGAGGCCATCAGCTGTTAGTGACGTCAGGTTTATGTTGTTACTTGCCATTACATTCACTACATACCGCTATCATTCCCCCTCCTGTCTCAGTGATTTACTCACCACAGCTTGTTATTGATTCATAGCTAAGCCTCCCCAGCTCTCTGGGGTGAAAAACCCACAGAATGGATGAAACCCAGTTAAGTCAAATCAAATGAAACTTTATTTCTCACATGTGCAGAATACAACAAGTGTAGACCACTGTGAAATGCTTACTTACAAGACCTTATATATTATATATTAAATATTTACCAAATAAAGTAAAAAATAATAAAAAGTAACACAATAAAATAACAATAATGAGGCTATATACAGGAGGTACCGGTACCGAGTCAATGTGCGTGGGTACAGGTTACAGTTGAAGTCGGACGTTTACATACACCTAGCCAAATACATTAAAATTCCTGACATGTAATCCTCTGTCTTAGGTCATTTAGGATCACCACTTTATTTTAAGAATGTGAAATATCAGAATAATAGTAGAGAAAATTAATTATTTCAGCTTTTGTTTCTTTCATCACATTCCCAGTGGGTCAGAAGTTCGCATACACTTAATTAGTAAATTGTTTAACTTGGGTCAAACGTTTCAGGTAGCCTTCCACAAGCTTCCCACAATAAGTTGGGTGAATTTTGGCCCATTCCTCCTGACAGAGCTTGTGTAACTGAGTCAGGTTTGTAGGCCTCCTTGCTCACACACGCTTTTTCAGTTCTGCCCACACATTTTCTATGGGATTGAGGTCAGGGCTTTGTGATGGCCACTCCAATACCTTGACTTTGTTGTCCTTAAGCCATTTTGCCACAACTTTGGAAGTATGCTTAAGGTCACTGTCCATTTGGAAGACCCATTTGCGACCAAGCTTTAACTTCCTGACTGATGTATTGAGATGTTGCTTCAATATATCCACATAATTTTCCATCCTCATGATGACATCTATTTTGTGAAGTGCACCAGTCCCTCCTGCAGCAAAGCACCCCCACAACATGATGCTGCCACCCCGGTGCTTCACGGTTGGGATGGTGTTCTTCGGCTTCCAAAAAGTACGATCTTTGTCCCCATGTGCAATTGCAAACCATAGTCTTGCTTTTTTATGGTGGTTTTGGAACAGTGGCTTCTTCCTTGCTGAGCGGCATTTCAGGTTATGTCGATATAGGACTCGTTTTACTGTGGATATAGATACTTTTGTACCTGTTTCCTCCAGCATCTTCACAAGGTCCTTTGCTGTTGTTCTGGGATTGATTTGCACTTTTCGCACTAAAGTACGTTCATCTCTAAGAGACAAAACAAGCCTTCTTCATCATTTGAGTCATTTGGAGGTGTACCTGTGGATGTATAAACACCATGGGTGTACCTGTGGATGTATAAACACCATGGGATCACGCAGCCGGTATGACGGCTGCGTGGTCCCATGGTGTTTATACTTGCGTACTATTGTTTATACAGATGAACGTGGTACCTTCAGGCATTTGGAAATTGCTCCCAAGGATGAACCAGACTTGTGGAGGTCTACAATTGTTTTTCTGAGGTCTTAGCTGATTTCTTTTGATTTTCCCATGATGTCAAGCAAAGAGGCACTGAGTTTGAAGATAGGCCTTGAAATACATCCACAGGTACACCTCCAATTGACTCAAATTATGTCAATTAGCCTATCAGAAGCTTCTAAAGCCATCACATCGTTTTCTGGAATTTTCCAATCTGTTTAAAGGCACAGTCAACTTAGTGTATGTAAACTTCTGACCCACTGGAATTGTGATAACGTGAATTATAAGGGAAATAATCTGTCTGTAAACAATTGTTGGAAAAATGACTTGTGTCATGCACAAAGTAGATGTCCTAACTGACTTGCCAAAACTATAGTTTGTTAACAAGAAATGTGTGGAGTGGTTGAAAAACGGGTTTTAACGACTCCAACCTAAGTGTATGTAAACTTCCGACTTCAACTGTAGGTGTGAAGTGACTGCATAGATAATAAACAGCGAGTAGCAACAGTGTACAATACAAATGGATTGGGGGAGGGTGTCAATGTAAATAGTCCGGTGGCCATTTTATTAATTGTTCAGCAGTCTTATGGCTTGGGGGTAGAAGCTGTTAAGGAGCCGTTTGGTCCTAGACATTCTGGTACTGCTTGCTGTGCGATAGCAGAGGAAACAGTATATGACTTGGGTGACTGGAGTCTGACAATTTTATGGGCTTTCCTCTGACACCGTCTATTATATAGGTCCTGGATGGCAGGAAGCTTGGCCCCAGTGATGTACTGAGCCATATGCATTACCCTCTGTAGCGCCTTATGGTCAGCTGCCGAGCAGTTGCCATACCAGGCAGTGATGCAACCGGTCAGGATGCTCTCGATGGTGCAGCTGTAAATCTTTGAGGATCTGGGGACCCATGCCAAATCTTTTCAGTCTCTTGAAGGGAAAAAGGTGTTGTCATGCTTCACGACTGTCTTGGTGTGTGATAGTTCGTTGGTGATGTGGACACCAAGGAACGTGAAACTCTCGACCCGCTCCACTACAGCTCCGTCGATGTTATTGAGGGCCTTTTCCTGTAGTCCACAATCAGCTCCTTTGTCTTGCTCACATTGAGGGAGAGGTTGTTGACCTGGCACCACACTGTCAGGTGTCTGACCTCCTCCCTATAGGCTGTCTCATTGTTGTCGGTTATCAGGCCTACCACTGTTGTGTCGTCAGCACACTTAATGATGCTGTTAGAGTCGTGTTTGGCCATGCAGTCGTGGGTGAACAGGGAGTACAGGAGGGGACTAAGTACACACCTCTGAGGGGGCCCAGTGTTGAGGTTCAGCGTGGCAGACGTGTTGTTGCCTACCCTTACCACTTGGGGGCGGCCCGTCAGGAAGTCCAGGATCCAGTTGCAGAGGGAGGTGTTTAGTCCCAGGGTCCTTAGCATAGTGATGAGCTTTGTGGGCACTATGGTATTAAACGCTGAGCTGTAGTCAATGAACAGCATTCTCACATAGATGTTCATTTTGTCCAGGTGGGAAAGGGTAGTGTGGAGTGCGATTGAGATTGCGTCATCTGTGGATCTGTAGGGGCGGTATGCGAATTGGAGTGGGTCTAGGGTATCCGGAGGATGCTGTTGATTTGAGCTATGACCAGCCTTTCAAAGCACTTCATGGCTACCGACGTGAGTGCTACGGGGCGGTAATCATTTAGGCAGGTTACCTTTGCTTTCTTGGGCACAGGGACTATGGTGGTCTGCTTGAAATATGTAGGTATCGCAGACTCGGTCAGGGAGAGGTTGAAAATGTCAGTGAAGACACTTGCCAGTTGGTCCGCACATGCTTTGAGTACACGTCCTGGTAATCCGTCTGGCCCTGTGGCTTTGTGAATGTTTACCTGCTTAAAGGTCTTGCTCAAATCGGCTACCGAGAGCGTTCTCATGCATGCTTCCATGTTGCTTGCCTCAAAGCGAGCATAAAAGGCTGGCTTCCGGGTTAAGCGGCATTGTGTCTTGAAGCAGTGTTGCTCGGCTGGGTTGTGTTTCAGAGGACGTACGGCTCTTGATCTCCTCTCAAGTGTCCGTACAGGAGTTTCAGTGATGGGACAAGACTATAACTACCAGTTGGATACCACGAAATTTGGGAGAAAATAAATAAATAAATAATCAACAACAAAAAAATCCATGGCTTCTGGTTGAGATATGTACTTACGCTCACTGTGGGGACGACGTTGTAGATGCACTTATTGATAAAGCCGATGACTGAGGTGGTATACTCCTCAATGCCCTTGGATGAAAACATTGAAAAAGTTACCCTTTCTAGATGAAACTATACTAAATATATCTGTCTGTCCATGTGTTATTGTCTGTAATCTCAAATTTCTCTCTCGACCTGTGTGCACTTACGTTGTAAACTTTCTTTCATAGGCTAGGTTGTAGCAACCTCATGATGGGTATAGGGAAATTTGAGTATCATGTAGTACCCTAAACCTATTGATGTTACATTGAACTGGGTGAATGGAATATGAATGACAGTCATCCAAAATGCTGTAATAGAATTAAGGCCATGCTCATGAAAAAAAATATATATCTTCCTCCCTCATCATAAACGGCACTGACCGCCAGTGGTCAGTAGCAAGTGCAAGGTTTTGTAGATCTCCTGGAACAGAGCTGTGTGTTTGTGTGTGTGTTTGCGCACCAAAGGCTGTGTGTGTCTGTCTTTGTGTTTTAGGATACCTCACTCCCTCTGTCTTTATCTCTACATCTTCTCGTTCTTTCCCTCTCTACCTCTTTGTCTTGACAGCAGCAGCTCTATCTGGTTTCTCTCTCTGTCTCCCTCTGCAGATGAGAGAGTGGACGTGGCCAGCACTCATGTTCCTTTTGGGAAGAGCCCAGCAGTCAGGGAGCCCCCATGGCACGTCCCCACTGCCCAACCCCCACCACAGGTAGCTGTGAGAGCTGCGGGTCACACCCCAACACCCCACCCAGCTATCACCATCACCCTCATCCTCCTGTCTGCCCTGGCGTTACCATGGCACCCACTCTGAAACCCCCTCCGCTAACCACCCCGACTCAGCACACATGAGAGGTGGGGAGCATTCACAAGAAGGAAAAGCAGGAAGAGGAGGATGAGAAAAAGGACAAGAGGAGGAGCTCGCCAGTGAACCTGTTGCTTTCCCTCAGCTGCTCCCTGTTTGTTAGTGGGAGCTGGGCTGCATGGCTGTGTTTGTAGGATGTGTCTAATAAAATCTCTCTCTATCTCTCTCTCCCTTGCTGCCTTCTCCACTGCTGCCTTCTCCAATGCTTTTTCCTCACTGCCTCCTCCTTTCTGGTTCTCTGGACTGCCTGGTCTGTTGACCATCAGATGTGGCCAGCTACACATCCCACTGCTCTCTAGTAGGGACAACCATGGTTCTGGTGGTTCTCCTGTGGTCCTTAGATTTAGGAACAGTAAAGTTCAAACAGTGCTGAACTGAAGAATGTAATCAGGCCCTAAACAGACATCATCTCTCCTCACCTCTCTACACGCAAAGTCAACCGTCATGTTCTCTGGGGTCTCTCCATTTGTTACTTAGTTTGCATTTGATTACGCCACCTGTTAATAGTCACCGAGCATACTATACATGTTTATATGGACCCATGTGGGACTTAGATTGTGTATTCATGTGTGTGTATTTGTTTGTGTGTGTTTAATTACCTATATTTACGTCTACATGTACAGAGTCGTGAAAAAGTATTTGCCCTTTTCTGATTTTCTCTATTTTTGCACATTTTTGATACTGAATGTTATCTGATCTTCAACCAAAACCTAATGTTAGATATGGGAACCTGAGTTTACAAATAACAAAAAAATGTATACTTATTTTATTTATTTATTGAACAAAGTTATGCAACACCCAATTTCCCTGTGTGAAAGGTAATTGCCCCCTTACACTCAATAACTGGTTCTGCCACCTTTAGCTGCAATGACTGCAACCAGATTCTTCCTGTAGTTGTTGATCAGTCTCTCACATCGCTGTGGAAGAATGTTAGCCCACTATTGCATGCAGAACTGCTTTAACGCAGCGACATTGTGAGTTTTCAAGCATGAACTGCTCGGTCCAAGTCCTGCCACAACATCTCAATAGGGATTAGCTCTGGACTTTGACTAGGCCATTCCAAAACTTCAAATTTGTTGCATTTTAATCATTTTCATGTAGACTTGATTGTGTGTTTTGGATCATTGTCTTACTGAATGACCCAGCTGCACTTCAGCTTCAGCTCACAGATGGATAGCCTAACATTCTCCTGTAGAATTCTCTGATACAGAGCAGAATTCATGGTTCCGTCTATTAAGGCAAGTCGTCCAAGTCCTGAGGCAGCAAAGCATCCCCAAACCATCACACTACCACCACCATGCTTGACCGTTGGTATGAGGTTCTTACTGTAGAATGCAGTGTTTGGTTTTTGCCAGGCATAACAGGACCCATGTCGTCCAAAAAGTTGACTCAAGTAAAAAGCACCTGGAAGCACCTGGATGAATATCAAGACTCTTGGAAGAATGTTCTATGGATAGATGATTTAAAATTATAACTTTTTGGATGACATGGTTCCCATTATGCCTGGCAAAAAACAAATACTGCATTCCACAGTTAGAACCTCATTCCCATGGTCAAGCATAGAGGTGGTAGTGTGATGGTTTGGGGATGACGTGCCTTACTTTTTCACAAAGGGGCATTGGGTGTTGCATAACTTTGTTTATGAAATAAATGAAATAAGTATGTAATTGTTGTGTTATTTGTTCACTCAGGTTCCCTTGATCTAATATTACGTTTTAGTTGAAGATTTGATAACATTCATTATAAAAAATATGCAAAAGTAGAGACAAATAGAAAGGGGGAAAATACTTTTTCACCGCACTGTATGTTTCTTTACCTATCATTTTCTTTAGTTTTAAAACTTGTAATAATGGCTTGTACAGTACTAGAACTGACCTATTAGACAAATGTAAATACACATATTTATGTAAATATACAGTTTGTACTGTATACGGATAGGATGACAAGGGCTTAATTGGAGTTGTTGCTGTGGAAATATAAACTTCAGCATATTATCTTGCCCGTGTATTTTGATTGGCCCAAGCCCGAAAATATGTTCCCACACACTGACATCCTAGTTAACCTGCATCCATTGCATCGAGATCACCTCTATAATTAGGGCAAGTGTATACATGTATGTATTTGAAGTCGCACACAATGCTTATTCATCTGTGTTACATTTTTTATTACAGAAGTTGCTCACTTTAAAGGGATGCTGCAAACACCTCCACCCTGCATGACATTTCAGGTTTACCGATAAGCAAGTGTGTTTAACCTAGCCTAGTAAGGAAATAATAGCGGCATAAACAAATTGCCTACAACTCAATAAAGACCCCACATGAAAAAATACAACAGTTCACTATAGAATACTACACTATAGAATTCTATATTAAATTGTATTATACTGTAGAATACTATACTACACACTAGATATTGTCACGTTAGCCGATGTGATATGTATTGCGATTTTTACGATTCTCACAATTCTATATGTATTGCAATTCGATACTGTGATTTTATTGCAATTCGATGTTCCAAACATACTGCTTACCATATATCTGCTGCAGATGGACAAGAGAGAGCCATGAGAAAATGAGTTTCATCAGTCATGGAAATAAAAGTGCTGAATACAAATTGGCTCCCTATTTAAAAAGAAGATGGAGAACAAGCTATGAAGGAAAAACACTGGAGTTTTGGTGTAGATACAGCCAACTAGTGCATAAATAATACTGCAATATTGTGAAAACGATACTATATATATCATCAAAAATAATATCCCGATATGTAACAGTATCGATTTTGTTCCCCATCACTACTACACACTGTAGTATCCCTCGATTATGTGTAGTACTTACTATAGAATGTTGTAGTACACTATAAAATACTAAAGTAAATACTACAGTATCCACAAAAAAACACTGTAGTAAATACTACATTAATGTCCGCAAAAACACTACCCCTTTTTAAACTATAGTAAATACTACAGTATCTTATTTGCATATACCCTGCCCATTCCCCTCCCCCATATCTGCAAATTCCCCTCCACCATATCGCAATTTTTGCCACCCATAAATGAGAAACCTACATTGCATTTATAGACCATACAGTATATTGTGTTCCCTACAGGTTATTGTTCCATACTATCCATTCAGACCCCAGTCCTACCTACCTACAGGTTATGGGAAATGTGCTCTTTTAGTATTTCTCCAGTATGTTTCCTGAAGGAGAAAGCCTCCACTTCTATGTTAAAGATAATTAAACAAAAACACTATAGTAAATACTACAGTAATGTCCGCAAAAACACTACAGTAAATACTACAGTATAGTACAGTCCGCAAAAAACGACATTAATTACTACAGTATATGCTACAGTTATTTTAATATACCATAGTTTACTGTAAATACTACAGTGAATACTACAATAAAGTCTGCAAAAACACTACAGTGAATACTATAGTATTTATACCATAGTATACTTAAGCAATAAGTATACTTATGGTATATGACCAATATACCATGGCTAAGGGCCGACAACGCGGTACCTAGATACTGCCTGTAGCCGTGGTATATTGGCCATATACCACAAACCCCTGAGGTGCCTTATTGCTATTATAAACTGGTTACCAACATAATTAGAGCAGTAAAATTAAGTGTTTTGTCATACCCGCGGTATACCATGGCTCTCAGCCAATCAGCATTCAGGGCTTGAACCACCCAGTTTATAATATAGTCTTTTTTAGGTGCAACCCCATGAACTCCATGTCTATCCATGTGGCATTGAGTTGTTACTGGGAGACAGATTGTCCAATATTCTGCTATACTGGACAGCCATGCACCCTGTTGTTCTGAATACCAGGTCCAGTGGTACATAATGTACCTCATCACTTCTTCTACACTGCTTCTATACTCCTTTCAATGTCAATGATATGATGTGATCTTGCTTTGCAACCCCTTTAAAATGCTGTAAATGTTCAGAGCCATGTGAGTGGCGACAGGACTGATATACTAGACTGGCCCTTTATCTTAAACGGATGGAGCCTTTGTCTGTAGACTCGCATGGACATTTAATAAACATATAACAGTCAACCTGACCATGATGTGCCAGTCTCTCTTTGCTCTCTTTGACTGAGATCGTGTGAGATTGCATGAAAGACTCTGATTTGTTTTCCTCAAACTGATCAACGTGTTTGTCAAGGTACTTAGCCAAGCTGTTCCTGAGATAGTGTGGTGAGTAAGCACATATTTAATTTCCGTCATAGTCATGCCTAGCCAAATCGTCAATCTGTGAACAATATCATTATTTTCCCACCAACTATGACAGTGTTTAATTTCCTCCAGTACAGTACCCCCAACAGTACATGTTTGTTGTAGCCACAGACAAGCACACCCGATTCAACAAATGTTTTATATTTCTTTATTTCACCTTTATTTAACCAGGTAGGCTAGTTGAGAACAAGTTCTCATTTGCAACTGCGACCTGGCCAAGATAAAGCATAGCAGTTAACACATACAACACAGAGTTACACATGGAATGAACAAAACATACAGTCAATAATACAGTCGAAAAAAAGAAAACAAAAAGTCTATATACAGTGAGTGCAAATTAGGTAAAATAAGGGAATTAAGACAATAAATAGGCCATGGTGGCAAAGTAATTACAATATGGCAATTAAACACTGGAATGGTAGATGTGCAAAAGATGGATGTGCAAGTAGAGATACTGGGGTGCAAAAGGAGCAGAATAAATAAATAAATACAGTATGGGGATGAGGTAGATAGATGGGCTGTATACAGATGGGCTATGAACAGGTGCAGTGATATGTGAGCTGCTCTGACAGCTGGTGCTTAAAGCTAGTGAGGGAGATGGGAATCTCCAGCTTCAAACCCTGGTTCTGTTGGTTTTACTAGAGGACTGGAGTTAGGAAACACTGCACTATGAGACAGTTCCCTTGCAGTATTGATATGAATATTGATAAAGGAAGTTGAATCTTGTAGGACGAGACTATCAGGGAAAATTCCCTTCTCAAACAAAGGGATTTTCTACAGTATATTTCCAGTACTGTCCTGGTGATTCTGCATTGATTTGCCAAACAGTGCATGTCTGTGTTGTTTCTGCCACTTTGTCCCTCTTGAGCTAAGCTGGGCTAGGCTGGGCAGGGCAGGACTGGGCTGGGCAGGCTGCCGCTGCTCATTGCCCTCTGGCCCTTCACCGGATTACTGTGATTGGATTGGCAACGGCTGCTGCCAAGCCCCACAAGCTGGAGCCAATCACTGCCAGGCCCTGCTGGATAATAAATACATCTCTCACTGAATACCAAGTAACCGGTGAGGCAGAACCCACACCACAAGGAGAGACAGACAGAATGCTGGTTTCGTGTGTGTGAGCGTCCAAGTGCGCCATCGCGCGCATGTAGATTTTGTCCACCCACACCAGACACGATCAGGACACCCAGGTTGAAATATCAAAACAAACTCTGAACCAACTATATTAATTTGGGGACAGGTCGAAAAGCATTAAACATTTAAGGCAATTTGCTGTTGCTAGCTAATTTGTCCTGGGATATAAACATTGGGTTGGTATTTTACCTGAAATAAACAAGGTCCTCTACTCCGACAATTAATCTACAGATAAAAGGGTAAACCGAGTTTGTTTATAGTCATCTCTCCTCCTTCAGGCTTCGTCTTTGGACTTTATATGGCGGTTGGCAACCAACTTAAAGGTGCATTACCACCACCAACTGGATTGGAGTGTGGACCTCAGTTCATCATTCAATCACCCACTTGGGTATATACTCCTAAAAAACAATGAGGAGATGGGAGAGGCCGGACTTACAGCGTGTCAAGCGTCACAAATAAAACCGAGTTCTATTTTAGCGCCTAGCTACACAGACGTTCGGAGTGCAATGATTGAATAACATGTATGTGTACATTCATTTTGTAACGCTCGCGCACGCGACACGAGTGGTGTGGTCAGCATGTTAGAGTAGGTCAAAGTGCAACTGTGCGTGGTCTGACAAGTATATAACTTACCCAAGTTTGATCAAGTTCACAAATGCTACAAAAACCTTGAATCTCGAAGGTGAAATCCGATTCTGACTTATGAAACACGTAAAGGCAGAAAAAAAGTGAATTGATTTATGCCAATGCTTCAACTCAAGAGGTTATCTTAACATCTGATATCTGTGACACCATGGCTGGACCTGGAGCTTGCCCAAAACCACCAACTGTCCTATCCAGGCCAGGTCACATACAGTTGAAGTCGGAAGTTACACTTAGGTTGGAGTCATTAAAACCCGTCGGAAGTTACACTTAGGTTGGAGTCATTAAAATCTGTTTTTCAACCACTCCACACATTTCTTGTTAACAAACTATAGTTTTGGCAAGTCGGTTAGGACATCTACTTTGTGCATGACACAAGTCATTTTTCCAACAATTGTTGATAGACACATTATTTAACTTATAATGAATTCACTGCATCACAATTCCAGTGGGTCAGAAGTTACACTAAGCTGACTGAGCCTTTAAACAGCTTGGAAAATTCCAGAAAATTATGTCATGGCTTTAGAAGCTTCTGATAGGCTAATTGATACCATTTGAGTCAATTGGAGGTGTACCTGTGGATGTATTTCAAGGCCTACCTTCAAACTCAGTGCCTCTTTGCTTGACATCATGGGAAAATCAAAATAAATCATCCAAGACCTCCGAAAACAATTGTAGACCTCCACAAGTCTGGTTCATCCTTGGGAGCAATTTCCAAACGCCTGAAGGTACCACGTTCATCTGTACAAACAATAGTACGCAAGTATAAACACCATGGGACCACGCAGCCGTCATACCACTCAGGAAGGAGACGCGTTCTGTCTCCTAGAGATGAACGTACTTTGGTGCGAAAAGTGCAAATCAATCCCAGAACAACAGCAAAGGACCTTGTGAAGATGCTGGAGGAAACAGGTACAAAAGTATCTATATCCACAGTAAAACGAGTCCTATATCGACATAACCTTAAAGGCCGCTCAGCAAGGAAGAAGCCACTGCTCCAAAACCACCATAAAAAAGCCAGACTACAGTTTGCAATTGCACATGGGGACAAAGATCGTACTTTTTGGAGAAATGTCCTCTGGTCTGATGAAACAAAAATAGAACTGTTTGGCCATAATGACCACCGTTATGTTTGGAGGAAAAAGGGGGAGTCTTGCAAGCCTAAGAACACCATTCCAACCGTGAAGCACGGGGCTGGCAGCATCATGTTGTGGGGGTGCTTTGCTGCAGGAGGGACTGGTGCACTTCACAAAATAGATGGCATCATGAGGATGAAAGATTATGTGGATATATTGAAGCAACATCTCAAGACATCAGTCAGGACCTGGCCAAAGCTTTCGACTCTGTCAATCACCACATCCTCATCGGCAGACTCAATAGCCTTGGTTTCTCAAATGATTGCATCGCCTGGTTCACCAACTACTTCTCTGATAGAGTTCAGTGTGTCAAATCGGAGGGCCTGTCGTCCGGACCTCTGGCAGTCTCTATGGGGGTGCCACAGGGTTCAATTCTTGGGCCAACTCTTTTCTCTGTATACATCAATGATGTCGCTCTTGCTGCTGGTGAGTCTCTGATCCACCTTTACGCAGACGACACCATTCTGTATACTTCTGGCCCTTCGTTGGACACTGTGTTAACAACCCTCCAGACGAGCTTCAATGCCATACAACTCTCCTTCCGTGGCCTCCAACTGCTCCTAAATACAAGTAAAACTAAGTGCATGCTCTTCAACCGATCCCTGCCTGCACCTGCCCGCCTGTCCAGCATGACGACTCTGGACAGTTCTGACTTAGAATATGTGGACAACTACAAATACCTAGGTGTCTGGTTAGACTGTAAACTCTCCTTCCAGACTCACATCAAACATCTCCAATCCAAAGTTAAATCTAGAATTCGCTTCCTATTTCGCAACAAAGCATCGTTCACTCATGCTGCCAAACATACCCTCGTAAAACTGACCATCCTACCGATCCTCGACTTCGGCGATGTCATTTACAAAATAGCCTCCAATACCCTATTCAACAAACTGGATGCAGTCTATCACAGTGCCATCCGTTTTGTCACCAAAGCCCCATATACTACCCACCACTGCGACCTGTACGCTCTCGATGGCTGGCCTTCGCTTCATAATCGTCGCCAAACCCACTGGCTCCAGGTCATCTACAAGACCCTGCTAGGTAAAGTCCCCCCTTATCTCCGCTCACTGGTCACCATAGCAGCACCCACCTGTAGCACGCGCTCCAGCAGGCATATCTCTCTGGTCACCCCCAAAGCCAATTCCTCCTTTGGCCGTCTCTCCTTCCAGTTCTCTGCTGCCAATGACTGGAACGAACTACAAAAATCTCTGAAACTGGAAACACTTATCTCCCTCACTAGCTTTAAGCACCAGCTGTCAGAGCAGCTCACAGATCACTGCACCTGTACATAGCCCATCTATAATTTAGCCCAAACAACTACCTCTTCCCCTACTGTATTTATTTATTTTATTTATTTTGCTCCTTTGCACTCCATTATTTATTTTCTACTTTGCACTTTCTTCTACTACAAATCTACCATTCCAGTGTTTTACTTGCTATATTGTATTTACTTTGCCACCATGGCCTTTTTGCCTTTACCTCCCTTATCTTACCTCATTTGCTCACATTGCATATAGACTTATTTTTCTACTGTATTATTGACTGTATGTTTGTTTTACTCCATGTGTAAATCTGTGTTGTTGTATGTTGTCGAACTGCTTTGCTTTATCTTGGCCAGGTCGCAATTGTAAATGAGAACTTGTTCTCAACTTGCCTACCTGGTTAAATAAAGGTGAAATAAATGAATAAAAAGGAAGATAAAGCTTGGTCGCAAATGGGTCTTCCAAATGGACAGTGACCCCAAGCATACTTCCAAAGTTGAGGCAAAATGGCTTAAGGACAACAAAGTCAAGGTATTGGAGTGGCCATCACAAAGCCCTGACCTCAATCCCATAGAAAATGTGTGGGCAGAACTGAAAAAGCGTGTGTGAGCAAGGAGGCCTACAAACCTGACTCAGTTACACAAGCTCCGTCAGGAGGAATGGGCCAAAATTCACCCAACTTATTGTGGGAAGCTTGTGGAAGGCTACCCAAAACGTGTGACCCAAGTTAACCAATTTAAAAGCAATCCTACCAAATACTAATTCAGTGTATGCAAACGTCTGACCCAATGGGAATGTGATGAAAGAAACAAAAGCTGAATTAAATCATTCTCTCTACTATTATTCTAACATTTCACATTCTTAAAATAAAGTGGTGATCCTAACTGACCTAAGACAGGGAATTTTTACAAGGATTAAATATCAGGAATTGTGAAAAACTGAGTTTAAAGGTATTTGGCAAAGGTGTATGTAAACTTCAGAATGTAGTTCAGACTGTAGTTCATGTTGGCTCAGCTTCATTAGCCTATTGAATTCAGTTTTCTGTAATAAAGATTGAATAGGATTTAGCTTGCAGTTGCCCATAACGGGTTCACACTTTCTAATGCTGATATAGTCTCATGGTGCTCTCTAATAACGCTCCATTAATAGCAGGGATTCCTCCAGTCAGGGAGAGGTCGGGATCAGCGGAACTAACGGTCGAGCTGCCTCTCTCTACCAGGCCTGCAGCACAGAGCTATTCCTGGACCTCTCTCTGCCAGATAGAGGCAGAGCAGAGCGCCGTCCGGAGAGCCAGACCCAAAGGTCTGTAGCCCCCACTACCCCCAGCCCAGCCCCCTCTGACCTGAGCCCCGTCCTCCAGCCCCAAGACTGTCATCACCACTCTGCAGGAATGCACCACACACAGAGCTACAGAAACACACAAACGCATAGCCTATACAGTATGTAGATGTGTTGATTCCATATCTACAGTGAGGGAAAAAAGTATTTGACCCCCTGCTGATTTTGTACGTGTGCCCACTGACAGAGAAATGATCAGTCTATAATTTATTTTAATGGTAGGTTTATCTGAATAGTGAGAGACAGAATAACAAAAAAAGAAATCCAGAAAAACGCATGTCAAAAATGTTATAAATTGATTTGCATTTTAATGAGGGAAATGAGTATTAAAAATTGAACATGACGTGCGAGATGTGCATGTGTTAGAATATTGGTCAACCACAAGAACCAGTCTGACGGAATAGTACACTCTGTGCAGCAGAATGTGTGAAATGAATCTGAGTTCCTTTTGCTTTTGGTTTGAAAGCTGCTTGTTAATGCTGCAATGCACTTAACCACTATATCCCATTGCAAAAAACATGTTGAATCAATGTTGTTTCCACGCCATTTCAACAAAAAAATTCAATGTGATGATGTTGAATCAACCCAACTTTTAACCTAAATCCAATGACATATTGAAATTTTTTGTTGCTTCAACTCAACCAAATATAAATAAAAACTTGACATCCTTCCCACTGGACGTCTGCTCATGATAATTTAAAAAAAACTTGAACGGCATCATGAATAGAAGCTGACAACAGAGAAAAACAACTTTTGGTGTTATGCAGCATAAATGAATGGATCCATGCATGTGAGGCATGTGCAGTGATTGGATTATTCTGGTCCATTAAGCTCAGAAATGAGACTATGGGGCTGATCAAAATCAAATAAAATAATGTAATTGTATTTGTCACATGCACTGAATACAACGGGTGTAGACTTTCTTGTGAAATGCTTACTTACTAGCCCTTCCCAACGATGCAGAGTTAAAAAAACAAAAAAACGTAATAGTAACACAAGAGTAATAAAATACACAAGAATGGAGTTACATACAGGGAGTACCAGTACCAGATCAATGTGGAGCTCTATACAGGGAGTACCAGTACCAGATCAATGTGGAGCTCTATACAGGGAGTACCAGTACCAGATCAATGTGGAGCTATATACAGGGAGTACCAGTACCAGATCAATGTGGAGCTATATACAGGGAGTACCAGTACCAGATCAATGTGGAGCTATATACAGGGAGTACCAGTACCAGATCAATGTGCAGGGGCAGGGTAAAGTGACTAGGGATCAGGATAGATAATAATATGAGTACCGTAATTTCCAGACTATTAAGTGCACCTGAATATAAGCCGCACCCACTGAATTTAAAAATATATATTATTTTGAACATAAATAAGCCGCACATGTCTATAAGCCGCAGGTGCCTACCGGTACATTGAAACAAATGAACTTTACACAGGCTTTAACGAAACACGGCTTGTAACAAAAATAAATAGGCTTTAACGAAACACGGCTTGTAACAAAAAATAAAAAATTAGCAGTAAGCTTTAGTTGTCTTTTTGCACTGAGTCAATTCCTCCCGCTGCTGTTTCCAACGTCTTATCATCGACTCATTAAGACCAAGCTCCCGTGCAGCAGCTCTATTTCCTTTTCCAACAGCCAGATCAATCGCCTTAAACTTGAAAGCTGCATCATATGCATTTCTCCGTGTCTTTGCCATGATGAGGGTGACAAAATGACTACCGTAATCAGAATGATGGGAAGTTTGAGAGCGCTCGATTTAATCTAAACAGTAAACAAAAAAGTTGTTTGACCTTAACCCGTTCGGCAATTTCATTGGTCTAATGAAAGCTTCATGCCGCCAAAAAACTGAGCACGTCACAGAATGTGTTTTTTTGGAGAAAAAAATTTGAAAGCGGGAAAAATCCATATATTAGCCACGTCATTGTTTAAGCCGCAAGGTTCAAAGCGTGGGAAAACAGTTGCGGCTTATAGTCCGGAATTTACGGTAAAATAAAGAACAGAGTAGCAACAGCAAATTATGAGTGTAAAAGTGTGTATGTGTGTGTGCGTTAAGTGTGTATGTGTGTGTGTTGTGTCGGTATGTGTGTGTGTGTTGTGTGTGTGGGCGCATGTGTGTATGTGTATGCGTGTGTGTGTAAGTGTGTATGTGCGTGTGTTGTGTCGGTATGTGTGTGTGTGTGTGTTGTGTGTGTGGGCGTATGTAGTGTATGTGAAGGTGTGTGGGTTTTGCAAGAGAGTCTCAGTGTGTGTGTGTGAGTGAGTGTGTGTATAGTGTGTATATACACTGAGAATACAAAACATTAAGAACACCTACACTTTCTATGACATAGACTGACCAAGTGTACGCAGGTGAAAGCTATGATCCTTTATTGATGCCACTTATTAAATCCACTTCAATCAGTGTAGATGAAGGTGAGGAAACCGGTTAAAGGAGGATTTTTAACCCTTGAGACAATTGAGACAATGATTGTGTACGTGTGCCACAAGGTGCCAGGCACAACGTTTTGTGTCAAGAACTGCAACGCTACTAGATTTTTCGCACTCTACAGTTTTTCGTGTGTATCAAGAATGGTCCACCACCCAAAGGACATCCAGCCAACTTGGCACAACTGTGGGAAGTATTGGAGTCAACATGGGCCAGCATCCCTGTGGAGCGCTTTTGACACCTTGTAGAGTCCATGCCCCAACAAACTGAGGCTGTTCTGAGGGCAAAAGGTGGAGGGGGGGGGGCTCTTAATGTTTGGTATACTCACTGTATAGTGTACAGGATGGGACTAAGCACGCACCCCTGAGGGGCCCCCGTGTTGAGAGTCAGCATGGCGGAGGTGTTGTTGTCTACCAACACCACCTGGAGTTGACCCATCAGGAAGTCCAGGATCCAGTTGCAGAGGGAGGTGTTCAGTCCCAGGGTGCCGAGTTTGGGGATGAGCTTTAGAAGACACTTGCCAGCTGGTCTGCACATGCTCTGAGAACGTGCCCTGGTATTCCGTCTGGCCTTTGCAAGTGTTAAGCTGTTTAGAAGTTTTATTCACATCGGCCACGGAGAGCAAGATCACACAGTCATCTGGAACAACAGTTGCTTTCAAGCAGGACTCCGTGTTGTTTTCCTTGATGCGAGCATAAAAGGCATTCAGCTTGTTTTGGAGTTCTGTGTCACTGGGCTTTTCCCTTTGTAATCCGTTTTAGTCTGCAAGCCCTGCCACATCCGACAATTACACTTTCCTCCTATATATCAACCCATAGAAACAGAATGAATAAAAACGGGCTTGGAAGCTCTAACCCTGTCAATTTGACTGGTAAACGTATGGGTACACTCGCAATGGCTGCCTGGTATTGTGATGCAATCATTTCCATGGTATTTTGGAATGTTATTTCAACTGATGCTGGATTGCCAAGGAAATGTATGATGTTCATTCAAATGATGCAATCTGACGTGACTCATGCAAGCGAATATACAGTACCAATCAAAAGTTTGGACACAGACACTCATTCAAGGGTTTTTCTTTATTTTTACTATTTTTTATATTGTAGAATAATAGTGAAGACATCACAACTCTGAAATAACACATATGGAATCATGTAGTAACTAACAAAGTGTTAAACAAATCAAAATATATATTATATTTGAGATTCTGCAAAGTTACCACCCTTTGCCTTGATGACAGCTTTGCACACTCTTGGCATTCTCTCAACCAGCTTCATGAGGAAGCCACCTGGAATGCATTTCAATTAACAGGTGTGCCTTGTTAAAAGTTAATTTGTGGAATTTCTTTCCTTAATGCGTTTGAGCCAATCAGTTGTGTTGTGACAAGGTAGGGGTGGTATACAGAAGATATCCCTATTTGGTAAATACCAAGTCCATATTATGGCAAGAACAACTCAAATAAGCAAAGAGAAATGACAGTCCATCATTAGTTTAAGACATGAAGATCAGTCAGAACATTTAAAGAACTTTGAACTTTTCTTCAAGTGCAGTCCCAAAAACCATCAAGCGCTATTATGAAACTGGCTCTCATGAGGGCCGCGACAGGAAAAGAAGACCCAGAGTTACCTCTGCTCAGAGGATAAGTTCATTATAGTTACCAGCCTCAGAAATTGCAGCCCAAATAAATGCTTCACAGAGTTCAAGTAAAAGACACATCTCAACATTAACTGTTCAGAGGAGACTACGTGAATCAGGCCTTCATGGTCAAATTGCTTCAATGAAACCACTATGGAGGAGGAGGTGTGATGGCGTGGGGGTGCTTTGCTGGTGACACTGTCAGTGATTACTTTAGAATTCCACGGCACACTTAACCAGCATGGCTACCGCAGCATTCTGCAGCGATACGCCATCCCATCTGGTTTGCGCTTAGTGGGACTATCATCTGTTTTTCAACAGGACAATGACCCAACACACCTCCAGGCTGTGTAATGGCTATTTGACCAAGAAGGAGAGTGATGGAGTCCTGGCCTCCACAATCACCCAACCTCAACCCAATTGAGATGGTTTGAATTAGCTGGACCGCAGAGTGAAGGAAAAGCTGCCAAAAGTGTTCAACATATATGGGAACTCCTTCAAGACTGTTGGAAAAGCATTCCAGGTGAAGCTGGTTGAGAGAATACCAAGAGTGTACAAAGCTGTCATCTAGGCAAAGGGTGGCTACTTTGAAGAATATCAAATCTAAAATATATTTAGATTTTATTTTTGTAATGTCAGTTAATTTGACTCAACAAATCACAGCGCAGATTGAAGGGTACACTTCCTGCTTTTACTTCCTGGCATGTTCGTCAGTATTTACCACAGGCACAAAGTCATAATTATGGCTAAACCTTGCCTATTTATATAATTTATCTTCTTAAAATCTGATTTTAAATCTAACCTTAACCGTAACCTTAACCACACTGCTAACCTTATGCCTAACCCTGAGCTTTAATTAGACCAAAAAGCAAATGTTTGTTATCTTGAATTTCTTTAATTTCGCCAATTTTCCTTTTGTGGCTATAGTAACTAGTAACAACCTCCTGGCATGGGTACACTCAAAATGTGGCTGCCACTCTCAGTCAGAGAGAGAGAGAGAGAGAGAGAGAGAAGAGCGAGGGAGGGAACTCTGCCAAGAGCCTTTCACTGACAAATATCAGTGCCTTGCCCTTTCTGTCTTCTAACTGTCTCGCTTTGTAGGGCTATGCAACCTGGATGGGTGTAACAGAGTAATAGACTAGACGTAACACTGTCCGGGACACTCAAATTAGTAAGGTATGTTGTGTTTGGTATGGTTATATAAAAGACAGAAGGTTACTTAAGGCAAAAATGAAATTAAGGTTGTTGGTCGGGATGGATAGGTGGGCATTAAACGCGAACGTCAAGCAACCCAAAGGTTGCATGTTCGAATCTCATCCTGGACAAATTTAGCATTTTAGCTAATTAGAAACTTTGCAACAACTAAACACTTTTTAACTACTTTGCAACTACTTAGCATGTTAGTTAAGCCTAACCCTAACCTGGACATCCACAAATTAATACATACCATAAGAAACGTAATACATCATTCTAATTGGAGTGTCAAGGATTTACATTTACTATGTTACATCTCTCCCTGAGTCCAGGTTGGCCTAAGGAATAAATTTCACACTTCTATCACACATGCATACAGACTATACACACAACCATGCAATCATGCACCCTCACACGCACACCCAAGCATTCACACACACACGTACACACACACACTCTCCCTCTCACTCTCCCATAGCCTTTCCTGAAGCAATCAGGATGGAGAGCACCACAGGTCTCCTCAGAGGGAACTTCAATAGATTTATTTTTTCTTCCCCCTAATTGTCATCCGACCACACACACACACACACACACACACACACACACACACACACACACACACACACATACACAAAGGGCTGTGTCCCAATCCACGACAACACCACGTTAATCCAGTACACACCCTGGCAGGCTTCACTGTAACAGGGATTACAGTGTGGTTAGTGAGAGACTAAATGTGTTCCCTGTACATGTACTTACACTGTCATTTCACACATACAGCTTAGTGGCTGGTCAGACCTCCCACCCACCAACTCCCACCTCTCAGGCTTCGGTAGCCATCTTTGTGCCATGCAGGGAGATACGGCTGACAATCGGATTATATGCTTGGAAATTAGTGTGTACAGTACAGTAGGCCTATGTCAATGGGAATGTGTGTAGAGAATTAATGGAGACACTTCGTTCGGTGCAATTATGTGAGTTTTGTCATTGTGTTTTGTGCACACCTGTGCGTAATTTTTTTATTATGCACGGAACTCAAACAGATGAACAGAGAGTATTGTCCTATTGTGGTCATGGTACACATGTAGGATCTAGATTTGAGACAGTATGCTACAACAGGAAAATAATTATTCTGCAACAGAAAATCTGAATTACTACGTGGATTATAATGAATGGACATTTTTGTAGGGGTTGATACAATTTTTTGTACGGGAAAGTCTGAAATTATAAAGTGAAAATTACAAACTTCAGAGGCCTTTTTAAACCTCAAATACAAGTTTTACATTTCCTGCATTGTATGAAAGTTATACTGCAGGGTATACAAATAAAGAGCCTACATCTTTATCCCATCCAGTAGCCTAGAGATGATGTGGACTTTCAAGAGCCAACAGTAAATGCATTTGAGCACAT
The DNA here is from genome assembly GCF_901001165.1 of Salmo trutta. NCBI lineage: Eukaryota > Metazoa > Chordata > Actinopteri > Salmoniformes > Salmonidae > Salmo > Salmo trutta. The sequence continues at coordinate 50,421,698 of NC_042960.1, read as the reverse complement.
GTCCATAACGCGAAATCTCGAGTGATTTTTCTAGAATTATACACTTATTTTTTTACCAAACAAATAAATGTTGATTGGCTCTGGAAGAAAGATAAATCGTAATATTAAAGGGCTGCACATTCGAAGTTGTTGATTTTGTATTATGAATAAAAATGTATTTAAAATAAACAACAACAAAAAAAGAAAAAAAAGAAACAGAAGCGCACTGACCTGCAGGTGGTGCCATCCTCTGTTCTCCGCGGGGCGGCACCAAAACAGCAGCTCCGCGTGAGTATCCCAGCGCGATTCCAATCCTATACCGGCTGTGCTACGTGCTCAGCTCACAACACTCGGGCTATTCTCCCTTACACATCTCCGATATTTGTAGAGTTCACTTGTTCCATAGTTTCATCCAAGACTACTGTGACTGTTCACTGACAGTAGCAGAGCCTTTATTCCGTTTATTGGTGGATTTTGATAACAAGTATTACAGTAATTAATTTTCGTATTTTTTTTAGAGCCGTTCTGCCTAGTAGACTCATCACTGCGAGGACTTGCTCATCTTGACAGTCACAGCGTCGTCACAGGACTCCGGGGAGCGCTGACAGATTGCTCAGCTGGTGTTTCCAGCTGTATCCTCCGCGCCAAAGCGAGATACACCGCCAAGGGAGGCTTTATCTACCGGTTGAATGTCATACGAGGCTTTGTAGGACTTATTTTAATTGCCTCGTTCTCTTTGATCTACACCTTGCTATTTGGTTGTCAGTATGGATTTTCTCCAGGCTCTCCTATTCCTTTGTCTATCCGCTATCCCGTTGTCCGCGGACAATGCGAGCAGTAAAGCTCGGAGCTGTTCGGATGTCCGACAGTTCTACAGCGGTAAAGGCTTCACTCTCAACGGGGTGCCACAGACAGAGATATCTGGTAAGTAACGGCACATTTTCTAGACATAATATTATATTTTTCAAGCAACTATTTATTTAAATAATTATATAAAATGTTATCATTTTGGTTTCCAGTGTAAAACATTTAAATTGTGAGCATAAGACACGATTGAGGGCAATAAGGAGGTGAGTGGTCGGCTGTTGTAGGCTGCTTTATCTACGGACAGCCTACTAGCACAATCTCCATGTGCAGCTAACTTGATGAAGCCTCGAAGTTGGACACTTCATTTGAAAATAGCTTCTCAAAGTGCTCTGGTGTCTTCACATAGGCCAGGGCCTGATATCAACGTATGACTTTTAGATGTGGTACACTCTTAAAAAAGGTTTCCAAAAAGGTTATATGGCTGTCCCCATAAGATAACCCTTTTCGGTTCTTTTGGGTTCCAGGTAGAACCCTTTTGGGTTCCAGGTAGAACCCTTTTGGGTTTCAGGTAGAATCCGTCTGGGTTCCAGGTAGAACCCTATACAAAAAGGGTTCTACCTGGAACCAAAAGGGTTCTACCTGGAACCAAAAGGGTTCTACCTGGAACCAAAAATAGTTATTTAAAGGTTTCTCCTATGGGACAGCCGAAGAAGCATTTGAGGTTCTAGATAGCACCTTTTTGTGTACAGAAAGATAATAAAAAAAACATAATTATCAGTAGGCCTACTACAGGGGTGTCAAACTCATTTCCATGAAGGGCGTAGTGCCTGCATGTTTTTGTTTTTTCCTTTCAATTAAGACCTAGACAACCAGGTGAGGGGAGTTCTTTACCAATTAGTGACCTTAATTCATCAATCAAGTACAAGGGATGAGCGAAAACCCCCAGACGCTCGGCCCTCTGGAGAATGAGTTTGACACGTGGCCTTTTACCTGCGAGTGCATCACTTGTTTTCAGTCACGTGGATAAAAGAAAGCATGGTATAACTAAGAGGCAAAGCATGGTAGGACATATATTCTATTTCAGGCTCAATATTCAATACAGTATTTGTTTTACTATTAACCATTTGTATGCTAATTGTATTTAGGTACACTCCTAATTGTCCTGCCTGTTCCTTTAACCTTTGGACTTCTGTTCCCAGTGCTCTTCTCTATTAGACAAAGCCTCCCTCTTAACCGCCTCATCTGAACAAACAGTCCATCAGAAAAGATGATGTCATCACATAATCATATTGAATAGTGTCATGGTGTGATGTCATGGCTTGAACACAGCATGCTAAATTACTGAAATGTATGTTATATCTATATTCTGACATTCAATCTGACATTAAGTGAGTAGTAAACAGTTAATATTTCAGGATGGGTTATCAAAACAGCCACGGAGATGAAGATGCATCAAAATAACAGTTTTCTCATCCAGCATCTGTTTTAGCCTGTTCCCTATGCAATGCATCATGTTCTGTCACAGTGATTAGTGGCCAATGTCAGCCTTTGATGCATCCATCCTTTATAGTGGACTCTTTGTTGTATTATCCATAACTCATGCATAAGTACGCACATACACATGCATATGGGTGCACATACACTCACACACACACACACACACACACACACACACACACACACACACACACACACACACACACACCTTTGCATTATTGCGGAGTTGTAATGGGTTTCTGAGTCTCCTGTTGACTGTGGATTATGTACACAGAGCTAAGGTTGTAGGGGGATTGCCAGTGGGCTCTACAGGGAATTTGAAGGTCACTTCATTCAGTCTCAATGATATTGTTAAGCAAGGGGAAAACATTGAATATTCCCAGTGAGAATCATTCAAGGTCTGTCATTTTTTTTAAATCTGCAAAATAAAACATTGGTTGCAGTTCAAGATTGGATAAAGATTGTCAGAAGGTGAGTGTAGCTGGTGCATGAAGTCAGGCGCAGGAGAGCAAAATGAGTGAGCAACGTACTTTACTCAAACAATAAAGGCACAAGGTGAAACAAATACACTTGACCAAAAACCAACGGTAATATTTACGCATGGGTGAACACAGCACCCGTCGAAAAAAACAGGCATCATGAACCGAACTGAACATAGAAATAATCACGCACAACAAACATGGGGGAAACAGAGGGTTAAATACATTAACATGTAATTGGACAATGAAAACCAGGTGTGCAGAAAATAAAGACAAAACCAATGGAAAATGAAAGATGGATCAGCGATGGCTAGAAGACCGGTGACATCGAACGCCGCCCGTACCAGGAGAGGGACCGACCTCGGTGGAAGTCGTGACAGTACCCCCCCCTTGATGCGCTGCTCCAGCAGCGCGCCAACACTGGCCTCGGGGGCGACCCGGAGGGCGAGGTGCAGGGTGATCCGGATGGAGACGGTGGAACTCCCACAGTATCGATGGGTCCAACACGTCCTCCACCGGCACACAGCATCTCCCCTCCGGACCATACCCCTCCCACTCCACGAGGTACTGAAGGCCCCTCGCCCGACGCCTCGAATCCAGTATGGATCGAACTGCATACGCCGGGGCCCCCTCGATGTCCAGAGGGGGCGGAGGAACCTCCTGCACCTCAGACTCCTGGAGAGGACCAGCCACCACCGGCCTGAGGAAAGACACATGGAACAAGGGGTTAATACGATAATCGGGGGGAAGCTGTAACCTGGAACACACCTCGTTTATTCTCCTCAGGACTTTGAATGGCCCCACAAACCGTGGGCCCAGCTTCCGGCAGGGCAGGCGGAGGGGCCGGTTTCGGGTCGAGAGCCAGACCCGGTCCCCCGGTGCGAACACCGGGGCCTCACTACGGTGGCGATCTGCGCAGGTTTTCTGGCGCCTCACGGCCTGCTGAAGGTGCACATGAGCGGCGTCCCAGGTCTCCTCAGCGCGCCTAAACCAGTCATCCACCGCAGGAGCCTCGATCTGGCTCTGATGCCAAGGCGCCATGAACGGCTGGTACTCCAGTACGCACTGGAAGGGGGAGAGGTTAGTGTAGGAGTGGCGGAGCGAGTTCTGGGCCATCTCTGCCCAGGGCACGAACACTGCCCACTCCCCCGGCCGGTCCTGGCAATAGGACCGCAGAAACCTACCCACATCCTGGTTCACTTTCTCCACCTGCCCATTACTCTCGGGGTGAAAACCCGGTAAGGCTGACCGAGACCCCCAGACGTTCCATGAACGCCCTCCACACCCTTGACATGAACTGGGGACCTCGATCAGATACTATGTCCTCAGGCACCCCGTAGTGCCGGAAGACGTGTGTAAACAGGGCCTCCGCAGTCTGTAGGGCCGTAGGGAGACTGGGCAAAGGGAGGAGACAACAGGAATTAGAAAACCGATCCACAATGATCGTGGTGTTACCCTGTGATGGAGGAAGATCCGTTAGGAAATCCACCGACAGGTGCGACCACGGCCGTTGTGGAACGGGTAAGGGTTGTAACTTCTCTCTGGGCAAGTGCCTAGGGGCCTTGCACTGGGCGCACACCGAGCAGGAGGAGACATAAACCCTCATGTCCTTAGCTAAAGTGGACCACCAGTACTTCCCACTAAGACAGCATACTGTCTGACCGATACCCGGATGACCAGAGGAGGGTGATGTATGGGCCCAATAGATCAAACGGTTGCGGACAGCAGACGGAACGTACAGACGCCCAGCTGGACATTGGGGGGGGGGGAGTGGGCTCTGTACATAACGCCCGCTCGATGTCCGAGGCCGGGAGTATGGGAGTGGGATCCATGGGCTGCTCCTTTGTGTCATACATCCGGGACAGTGCGTCTGCCTTCGCGTTCTGGGAACCTGGTCTGTGGGATAGGGTGAAAACAAAACGGGTAAAAAACATGGCCCACCTTGCCTGGCGAGGATTCAGTCTCCTCACCGCCCGGATGTACTCCAGATTGCGGTGGTCAGTCTAGATGAGAAAAGGGTCTTTAGCCCCCTCAAGCCAATGTCTCCATGCCTTCAAAGCCTTGACGACAGCCAACAACTCCCGGTTCCCCACGTCATAATTTCGCTCCGCCGGGCTGAGCTTCTTTGAAAAGAAGGCACAGGGGCGGAGCTTTGGTGGCGTGCCCGAGCACTGACAGAGCACGGGTCCTATCTCATCCCTCGGACGCGTCCACCTCCACTATGAACGCCAAAGAGGGATCCAGATGAGCCAGCACGGGAGCAGAGCAGGTAAACAGAGCCCTCTGCAAACGCACCGGTCCTCCCTTCAGCAGTGAGGTAATGGGAGCCGCTACCTGACCAAAGCCCCGGATAAACCTCCGGTAGTAGTTGGCACACCCTAGAAAATGCTGCACTTCCTTTACCGTGGTGGGAGTCGGCCAATTATGCACGGCTGTAATGCGGTCACTCTCCATCTCCACCCCTGAATTGGAAATGCGGTACCCTAGGAAGGAGACGGGCTGTTGGAAAAACATTCATCAACCCATACAGCATGATGAGGTACTCATAGTGCCCTGAGGTGGTACTAAATGCCGTCTTCCACAGCGCTCCTGAGATCCAATTTTGTGAAGAAGCGCGCCCCGTGCATTGACTCAATCGCACTGGCTATGATAGGTAGGGGGTAACTATACCTCACCGTGATCTGGTTGATGCCTCGATAGTCAATACACGGCCTCAGACCTCCATCCTTCTTCTTCACAAAAAAGAAACTTAAGGAGGCAGGTGAAGTGGAGGGCTGAATGTACCCCTGATCCAGGGATTCAGAGACATATGTTTCCATAGCTGCCGTCATCTCCTCTTGTGACAGGGGATACACGTGACTCCTGGGAAGTGCGGCGTCTACCAGGAGATTTAATCGCACAATCCTCCCGTCGATGGGGTGGTAATTGAGTCGCCTTCTGCCAAATTGGATGGAAACCCCTAAACACCTCCCCGAGCACTCTCGTGACCACCCCGTGATGGCCCTCTGTTGCCACAAAAGAGTGGGGTCATGACAGGCCAACCAGGGTATACCCAGCACCACGGGAAACGCAGGAGAATCAATACGGAAAAAACAGATTTTCTCCTTGTGATCCTCTCGCGTCACCATGCCCAGTGGAGCGGTGGCCTCCCTAATTAGCCCCGACCCCAATGGTCGACTATCTAGGGCGTGAACTGGGAAGGGCATATCCACTGGAACAATAGGGATCCCTAAACTATGGGCAAATGATCTGTCAATAATATTCCCAGCTGGTAATATTTACGCATGGGTGAACACAGCACAGCATGAACCGAACTGAACATAGAAATAATCACGCACAACAAACATGAGGGAAACAGAGGGTTAAATACATGAACATGTAATTGGACAATGAAAACCAGGTGTGCAGAAAATAAAGACAAAACCAATGGAAAATGAAAGATGGATCAGCGATGGCTAGAAGACCGGTGACGTCGAACGCCGAACGCCACCTGTACCAGGAGAGGGACCGACCTCGGCGGAAGTCGTGATAAAGATTGTAGTTTTTCATAACGTCCAGGAGAAAAGATCCTTTATATCTTCTATATCGCTAATTTTCTTTACACCTTACTTCCCTGTATGTGACCGTGGACTGGATAAAAAGCAAATATGTTCTGCAGATACTGATCTATGTTGTGCAAAATGTAAATTAAGTTTGCTGTGTGTAATTTTGCCTGATCTATGTATTTATTCTTACTAACATCTGTGATGACTGTAGCAAAACCCAGCTGACAATGGTCCCTCATTGTTCACTATTCAATGGATACTTCAATAATGTAATCCGTTTAATTTCCTAAGGTATCCTTAACAAAGAAAGGATTTTATTTCCTCCATTCAGGTGGAAGCTATACACTGAGTATACAAAACATTAAGAAGACCTTCCTAATATTGAGTTGCAGGTTTTGTACACTCAGTGTATATACACTCAGTTTGTGTGCGTGCATTTTTTAATTTTTTTTATTTAACCTTTATTTAACTAGACAAGTCAGTTAAGAACAAATTATTATTTAAAGCCTACTGAAATGTAACACCTCTCCCAGGGAGGGTATTTCATTCATGAACATGGATTGCCCATCTCATTTTCTGTGGACACACCCATGTACTCATATGACAGACATCGGGTTGAACGGGAGTGGGTTCATGACTCCATGACCGGATTTCTCCGTACCTCACCTGCGTTAGGGCATATTGTGTGTTGTGCCAGTGAGGTGAAAACAAACTCCTAAAACATGAATAACATAAGGTTGGGTCTAATCCTGAATGCTGATTGGTTAAAACCGCATTCCAGCTGGTGTCTATTTCATAAGTTACCACAGGCTAAATCTATGATGTTAAAATGCCTATTTTCTATCTGACTTTGCAATCCACTCTCCCATAAGCCCAGCCAGGCAATTTCTAAAGTTGATCTCCACTATAAAAAGCATCTAGACATTATCTCACATTTCTTTTAGACTAACATTTAGTTTTCAACAGTGGAGATTTGTATAAACCTTGCTGTCTGTCTCTCCGACATTTGCAACATTGTTTCAATATTCAAATTTGATCTCCAGCTGTCCCATAGTAATTAGCGTGTCGGGATAAGACAGACAGGTAGGTAGCTTTTCTCAACCACTCGAAATCATGAATTAGCATAATTTCTATCAATAGAAAACAGGTTAAAAGGAAACAAAGTGCAGCTAGTTTGAAGTCTTTCCATCTTCAGTTTGAAGTGATTGTGTTAGCTGTGTTGTTGGCTAGCTCCTCTGAACAACAGTGTTTGACAAGAGAGCACATTTTCTATGCCAGCTGAAATCGCACACCATTAGATCATTGTTATGGATGTATCCAAATAAATGTCACTAGAAAACAGTTTAAACAAATGCAGCTACTTCACTGTTATTCTGTCGTCACTGTTTGACATGCCGGTAAGTTAGCCGTAGTTGGCTAGCTAGCAAACACGGGATAAAAACGTTGCCAGCCAATATGGCAATGGAACATTTGGAATGAACGATTGGGTCGTGTCCTTAGACACAAAACAAAAAGACTGAACGACTCGGTCACGTCTCTGTGTTCAACAACCAAACCGATAGAACGAACGACCAGCTGGCTTGGATAGCAACCATAGATTTATGTCTGGACTATATCTTGTGGAAGGATGAAATAGTAGGAATAAATTCATCAAAATAATGTTTTTAATGAAAATATGTCAATCTTTATTTGAATATGTTGGTAACCCATTGTATAAAAGTGATAATGTCCTCAAAGCTGGTGTTTGAAGGATATATTTCCCAATATATTTGTCTCGGGCCTAACAACACGCGTGCTAATATATCCTCCAAACACCAGCTTCTCGGGCATGATCACTTAAATAAACTACATAAAATATGGAAGTGTTGCAGCGTGGGCCTTCAGATTGCTGCTTCCCTACCAGAGACCACAATGAATAATCAGACGACCATTGAAGTCAGACTCCAGATACAACCCTGATATTATAATGAATGGGTCGGACAGTCCCACATGTTTTTAGATGTTCCTTTACATTGTTTACTTTCATCTACTTCAGTTGCATTCACTGAGGAAGACATCTGAAAGTTATTCTTGTTACAGTAGCACTGTGTTCAGCAAGTCAATGTGAGTTCCCTCTTACCCAACTGCTACACAGTGAGACTCAACATCAGCCTTGTAGCCTGGCCCCGACTCCGAGCAGCTACTTTCCCCTGCAGAAATCAATAGACTTAATCACTGGTGTGATAAAGAGAGGAGTTTCTCAGGCCCCTGAGCTCTCTGCTGGGTAATGAATCTCTCTCTGACGAGGAACCATGAAAGCTGCTTTTCACCTGAGCCACATAGAAATATACTGGCTCTGCTTTTCACTGCTACTGAGAATAACTACTGGCCAGAAATTAAATAATAAACGCATAATCATCTCATATCTGTGGTTCCCATTAGTTGGTCCTCAACTCCTATGCATTATGTGCAGAGCGTTAAATAAACATTATAAGAGTGTTGTGTTGTCCGTGCTGATGAGCTGGTGCTGGCTTGGCTTCAGGCCAGGTTTCGTTTGTTCTTCTAGGTTCAGTTGAGGTTTGACAGTTACTCTTGTTTGGCTTCGCCCGCTTATCAGTATTCACTGTAGGCCTACCCTGTGTGTGTTCATCACAGTCAATTGATGCACTGAGATTTAGCAAAGTTTTTGAATAATTTACAGGGAAACCTGACCGCAGCTCTTTCATTTTGAGTTTTCCCCTCCTCACCCAATTAGCTTAGCACTGAGAGTGAAGCCTGGGGAAGTGATCTGAAGGGGAAGGAAGTGACAGGGTTCGACAGGGCGATCGTTATCTTGTACTCTGTCAGTGCCATGATGGCACACTCTACTCATCACAATGCTCCCAGAGCCACTGCCTGCCTTCACATCCACTGTGAGAAACATGAGAGAGCTGAACGCCTTGCGCTGAATGTTAATGGGTTTCGTTTGGCAAATTACCCTTAATGAAACATTCTCCTCCAACACTCGGGATGTCTTTTGAGTTTCTCAGTTGCCTAACACTCCAGACACAGCCAGGAGAAATATTACAGTGATAAGTAGAAGATCTATGGAAACTAATGTGTCCAATGGTTGACTTTGTTTTTGTCTCCTCTTTACTCTCTTGCACACTCTTCTTTATTGAAGTCAACAGTTTCACTCTCTTTAACACACCCTCCTCTCCCCTCTAGAGCATTGATATTTTCCTTTGGTCTGCAGTTTTTCTGCAGCTTTTCTCCCTGTGTGTCTGTATACTGAGAAAGTGAGTGCCCTTTCACGTTTCTGAAATTGTCATTGAGGGTTTAAATATAGGGCCTTAGTCTAGGCCAGGGGTGGCAAACTCATTTTGCCCCGGGAATCACATTTGTCCTCAACGAGTTCCAGAGGGCTGCACTGAAAATGTATAATATTTCCTAATCGTCAAAATTAGCAAAAAATAGTCCTCTATCCACCAATTTTGGGGTCGATGTTTGACATCCGTGGTCTAGGCTTTCCCAACTCTAACGTTCCATTGAACTGACTTAAACAGGATCACTCCCCACCTTCACATGGAAATAATATTTATTCAGAACAAAATAACAAAACCTGATACAAGATACTATAAGGAAAACAATCTGAAAGAGCATCGTATTCACACTTTTAGGGAATAACACTACGATTACAGCTTTACTGAACACAAATATTAATGCAACATGCAAGAATTTCATAGGTTTTACTGAGTTACAGTTCATAGAAGGAAATCAGTGAATTGAAATAAATTCCTTAGGCCCTAATCTATGGATTTCACATGACTGGGAGTACAGATGTACCTCTGTTGGTCACAGATACCTTTAAAACAAATGGGCCTCAAAATGGTTCTCAGTGTCTTGTCACAGTATTTCTGTGCATTCACATTGCGATGAAATGCAATTGTTTTCGTTGTCCGTAGTGTATGCCTGCCCATACCATAACCCCACTGCCACCATAGGGCACTCTGTTCACAATGTTGACATCAGCAAACCGCTTGCCCACACAATGTCATACACGTGGTCTGTGGTTGTGAGGCCGGTTGTACGTACTGCCAAATTCTCTAAAACTATGTTGGAGGTGGCTTATGGTAGAAAAATGAACATTCAATCATCTGGCAACAGCTCTCATGGACATTTCAGCAGTCAGCATGCCAATTGCACGCTCCCTCAAAACTTGAGATGTCTGTGGCATTGTGTTGTGTGACAACTGCACAATGTATTGCTTTTTATTGCCCCCAACACAAGGTGCACCTGTGTAATGATCATGCTGTTTACTCAGCTTCTTGATATGCCGCACCTGTCATGTGAATGGATTATCCTGGCAAAGGAGAAATGCTCACTAACAGGGATGTAATCAAATTTGTGCAAAACATTTTAGAGAAATAAGCTTTTTGTGAGTATGGAACATTTCTGAGATATTTTATTTTAGCTCATTAAACATGGGAACAACACTTTACATGTTGTGTTTATAAACTCAGCAAAAAAATAAACGTCCCTTTTTCAGGACCCTGTCTTTCAAAGATAATTCGTAAAAATCCAAATAACTTCACAGATCTTCAATGTAAAGGGTCGTTAAGACACTAACAGCTTACAGACACTAACAGCTTACAGACGGTAGGCAATTAAGGTCACAGTTATGAAAACTTAGGACACTAAAGAGGCCTTTCTACTGACTCTGAAAACACCAAAAGAAAGATGCCCAGGGTCCCTGCTCATCTGTGTGAACGTGCCTTAGGAAATCTGCAAGGAGGCATGAGGACTGCAGATGTGGCCAGGCCAATAAATTGCAATGTCCGTACTGTGAGACGCCTAAGACAGCGCTACAGGACTGACAGCTGATCATCCTCGCAGTGGCAGACCACGTGTAACAACACCTGCACAGGATCGGTACATCCGAACATCACATCAGCGGGACAGGTACAGGATGGCAACAACAACTGCCCGAGTTACACCAGGAATGCACAATCCCTCCATCAGTGCTCAGACTGTCCATAATAGGCTGAGAGAGGCTGGACTGATGGCTTGTAGGCCTGTTGTAAGGCAGGTCCTCACCAGACATTACCGGCAACAACGTCGCCTATGGACATAAACCCACCGTCGCTGGACCAGACAGGACTGGCAAAAACTGCTCTTCACTGACGAGTTGCGGTTTGGTCACACCAGGGGTAATGATCAGATTTGCGTTTATCGTCGAAGGAATGAGCGTTACACCGAGGCCTGTGCTCTGGCGGTGTCACAGCATCATCGGACTGAGCGTGTTGTCATTGCAGGCAATCTCAATGCTGTGCGTTACAGGGAAGACATCCTCCTCCCTCATGTGGTACCCTTCCTGCAGACTCATCCTGACATGACCCACCAGCAATACTGCTCGTTCTGTGCGGGATTTCCTGCAAGACAAGAATGTCAGTGTTCTGCCATGGCCAGCGAAGAGCCTGGATCTCAATCCCATTGAGCACGTCTGGGACCTGTTGGATCAGAGGGTGAGGGCTAGGACCATTCCCCCCAGAAATGTCCGGGAACTTGCAGATGCCTTGGTGGAAGAGTGGGGTAACATCTCACAGCAAGAACTGGAAAATCTGATACAGTCCATGAGGAGATGCACTGCAGTACTTAATGCAGCTGGTGGCCACACCAGATACTGACTGTTACTTTTGATTTTGACCGCCTCTTTGTTCAGGGACACATTATTCCATTTCTGTTAGTCACATGTCTGTGTAACTTGTTCAGTTTATGTCTCAGTTGTTGAATCTTGTTATGTTCATACAAATATTTACACATGTTAAGTTTTCTGAAAATAAATGCAGTTGACAGTGAGAGGACGTTTCTTTTTTAATATTAATTAATTATTTTTTCAGTATAGATACTGTCATTGATACATTCCTAACAAAGAAGTGAGCAGTCCTAGAGCAGCGTCTGTGTACACTTTCAGCACACATAAAGTAGTGTTTCCTTGGTATGGTGGAGGATCTTCCATGTGTCTGGGAGGAAATCAATGCTATCCATCGTCTCTAGCAGAAGAACACCCATCCGAGATCAGCTACTCACTCAACCATTCACACTGTGCAGCAGCGCATAGAAAACCTTATCGCACTGTTGTTGTTTCTCGCTGCTTTTAAAAATATCTGTGCCGTGCAGTTGGTTCGCCAGCTGGATGGATGCCTGTGAGAGCACTGTCCCATGCAGGTGAATTATAACCTGAGCTCACCTGCCATAGTGAGAGACCACATGTGCTACAATGCCTTCAAAGTATTCACACCCCTTGACTTTTTCAACATTTTGTGGTGTTACAGCCTGAATTTAAAATGTATTTAAATTGAGGTTTTGTGTCACTGGCCTACACACAATAACCCATAATGTCAAAGTGGAAATATGTTTTTAGACATTTGTACAAATTAATAAAAAATGAAAAGCTGAAATAAGTCAATAAGTATTCAACCCCTTTGTTATGATAAGCCTAAATAAGTTCAAGAAGCTAAATGTATTAGTTATTAATTACACTTTGGATGGTGTATCAATACACCCAGTCACTACAAAGATACAGGTGTCCTTCCTAACTCAGTTGCCGGAGTGGAGGGAAACTACTCAGGGATTTCACCATGAGTCGAATTGTGACTTTAAAACAGTAACAGAGTTTAATGGCTGTGATAGGAGAAAACTGTAGTTACTCCACAACATTGTAGTTACTCCACAATATTAACCTACTGTAAATGACAGAGTGAAAAGAAAGAAAGAAATATTCCAAAACATGAATCCTGTTTGTAAAGAAATTAACTTTATGTCCTGAATATAAAGTGTTATGTTTGGGGCAAATCCAACACAACACATTACTGACAACCACTCATCACATTTTCAAGCATGGTGGTGGCTGAATCATGTTATTGGTATGTGTGTCATCGGCAAGGACTAGGGACTTCTTTTATGATAAAAATAAATGGAATAGAGCTAAGCATAGGCAAAATCCTCAAGGAAATCCTGGTTCAGTCTGCTTTCCAACAGACACTGGGAGACAAATTCACCTTTCAGCAGCATAATAACCTGAAACACAAGGCCAAATATACACTGGAGTTGCTTACTAAGATGACACTGAATGTTACTGAGTGGCCTGGTTACAGTTCTGACTTAAATCGGCTTGAAAATCTATGGCTGTCTAGCAATGATCAACAACCAACTTGACAGAGCTTGAAGAATTTTAAAAAGGATAGTGTGCAAAGCTCTTAGATCAGGGGTCATCAACTAGATTCAGCCACAGGCAGATTTTTTTTCTTCAGCGGATAGTTGGGGGGCCGGAACATAATTACAAATAATTCGTAGACTGCTTGCTTACATTTGTATATGATCACGTCTCTCTATTATGGATGGGAATACTTGGGAACAGATGTCTTAAATTAAAATCACTTGGAGCTGATTTCCTGGTGGGTTTTTTTGTCTTTTATGTCCAACAATAAAAATAAAATATATATATATATATTTTGCTCAGAAAACTTGGGGGGCCAAATAAAACCACACCCGGGCCGACGATAGGAGAACTCTGTTTTAGAGACTTACCCAGAAACACTCACGGCTGTAATCACTGCCAAACATGTATTGAATACTTATGTATTCAAAATACAGCATATTAGTGTTTTGTCTTTCATAAATGTCTTACAAATTTTAGGATTTTTCTTACACTTTGACATTACAGAGTATTTTGTGTAGATCGTTGACAAAAAAATGATAATTCAATTCATTTTTAATCCCAATTTTTAACACAATAAAATGTGGAAAAAGTCAAGGGGTGTGAATACTTTCTGAAGGCACTGTATATATTCGGCATTTGCTGCACAGTTTTTGAATTCGTATGCCTCTTATGGGCGGATTCACGTGACTATTTTGTTTATGTTTAGTTTTTTTGTTATTCTCTTGGTTCTGGTTCCAAGGTTAGTGAGTTTACAGTAGATTGTACTTTATGGGTTAAGCATGCCGTTGTGTGTGTGTGTTTGGGACTGGGAGTGGCTGTGTTGTGCGTTTTGAGGTGTGTGTGTATTTGATAGGTGCTTAGGGCAGGCTTGTTAAAAGCCTTTGGCTGTACATTTTTCATGATGTTTGAATTCTTCCTCCGGTGGGAGGAGACGCTAATCTAGATTTGAAAGGTAGCAGGACAGAGGACGACAATCTCCAGCTCTCCTTGACAGCCTTTGCAATTTGCCCTCTCTCTTTTCCTCCCATATCTTATCTCCATTTTCTTATTCTTCTTGGATCCCATCCCTGTCTCCTCCTCACTTCCCCTCTCTTGGTTGCCTGTAGTCTTTCTTCTGGCCATTCTCTCTCTTTGTTCCTGCTACTCTCACCCTCTCGTTATCTTTTCCTTTCCTGTCCAAATCCTCCCCACTGTGCACAAACTGGTTGAATCAACGTTGTTTCAACGTAATTTGTCAACGTATTGTGACGTGGAATCTACCTGGAAAATACATTGGATTCGCAAAAAGTCATCAAGGTGAACTGTGTTGTTTTGAGGTTGAAATTTAAACCACAGAATTATGTCATCATGTTAACCAATTTTCAACATAGACAACCCTCATATAAAATATGTTGAATTTGTACCTTTGAAACAATGTCAGAGCTTCAACTGTTGCTATCGAAGTCATTCCAAACGGTAGGTTTAACAGAGCAAATGAAAGGTAACCATACTCTATACGTCATATATCATCAATTATACTATTTAGGCCTATAATATTATAGCATTTGCAAAGTCATCAACAGCTATTGTTTCAATCAACCCAAGGTTCAACTAAAAGTAGACAATAAATATAGGCCTAGGATTTCAATCTTTGGTTGATGTCAAATGTAATCTTCAAGTTAATAAGGAATATGTTGCATTAATGTCGCTATTTCAACCAACAATCTAAGTTAAAGAATAGGACAAAATCAAATCAAACTTTATTTAAAGCGCATTTGAAGATTTTATTTAATTTTGTCATATTGTGTAACTTTTATTTTTGGTTGAGACAGAGACGTGAATATCAATTATTCATTTGTAGACAAACTGGAATTAAATTCAGCCTAAGTCAGTGGCACAAAATATAAAGCTCTTTCAAATGTTGATATTTGGTTGCATTGACAACCAAACACAATTCAATATCATTTTTGCAATACCGTCGACAAGTTAACAAATTACATATTGGAATCACGTCTCCAACTAAACCCCAAATAAAAGTTAAAGAATAGTTGTAATAAATTTTTTTATTTTATTTATTTTTATTTATTTCACCTTTATTTAACTAGGCAACTAACTAATCTTTATTTAAGCTAGTGGCTCAGTTGAAACCATCCAAGCATTAGATACGGTATATCTCCTTTAAATGTTGAAATTTGGTTGCGTTGTCAACCTAACACAATTTAATATGCCTTTTGTAATACAGTAAATAGCCTAAAGTTTATGTTGTTGGGGATAGAGCCATTCACACAAAGAATGGGTACTTCAGTATTCTGATGCTAAACCCTGCTCCCTGTGTGGGTTTAAGGTGCCACAGGTTCACATGAACAACAGGATTTAACATTTACCCCATGCCAGGTGCCACACATGGTGTGCAACGCACCTAAAAGAGTCAATGAGACCTGAAGACGGGGCTTGGACCAACCCAGGAGTGTCTGAGACGAGCTAATTCTTCCAATATGAACCCAGTAAAGGGATCTAATCAAGTTTATGAAGAGGAGACTGAGTTAAGCAGTCACTCTTACTGATTACATCTGTGGCTCATGACCTCGTTGTGAGGGGTCTTCCTGAGGCGTAAATATAAATGATTTACATTTTTGTTGCAGTGGCGGCAACGAGTTTGGTGCGCGGCTACTAAATTAATATAGGGGAAACACTGTAAAGGCATGACTGTCCTACTGTGTTAACTGTTATGAACCATAAATTACATTCATAGATCTTGCCTGATTTCTGAGCATGGGAGCTGCATGAAATTCTTTATTAAATACTTTTATAGACCTACGACATTTGCCATAGCTCACCGCCTCTTCAATACAACCGCAAAGGAAAGCATGTGTACTTTATTAAGTCCCTAGCATGAAGCACAGATCATGCGGCTTCATTCATAAAACAGACTAGCACTAATCAAGAGGCCCACATCAAACACTAGCAGATTAACATATTTTAGATTCATTTGGAGAGCAGATGGATCGTTGGACATGCAGAGACAGTGAAGGAGGAAGAGACAATGACTACGAATAGCATCCAACATTACAGATGAAGAGAGAGGTAGGGATGGAAAGCAGTGGCGATCAGTGCCGTTTTTGCATGAGCATGGCCTTATTTTTGTTACAGCATATTGGATGACTCTCATTCATATTCCATTCACCCAGTTCAATGTAAAAGCGAAAGGTTTATTCTACTACATGATACTAAAATTTTCCCTAAACCCAGCCTATGAATGAAAGTTTACAACGTAGGTGCACAAATGTCGAGAGAAAAATTTGAGATGACAGACAGTGACACATTCAATACCGCCTTGCACACTCTTGCCTGAATCTAGCTTATCAAGGGTGTAATGATTAGTCCAACAGTTGCATATTAGAGTTTCTATTGAAAACATTTAGGTGTGTTTATCCCCATTTGTTCCGTTTGCTTCTGTTCAAGAAACGTTTTTCAACAGAATTGTCGGAATTAATTCATCCATGATCACGCGTAAACACAGTTCACTTTCATAGCAGCCACGTTGTATTCCTTCTCGCACCTATGCACTCTCCTCCTCTCTCCTTGTCCCTTAGCTTGTGGAGTTCAATGCACAACACATCAGCTGTATGTGACCAGGCGAAAAAAAAACATTCCAAGCTTAACCGCTACACACAGCCTAGATCGTTGCCACCATATTAGCTAAAGTAACGTCATAGCATAGCTAGTCGAACTAACGCGTTAGTAAACTCGCTACAATCATGTAGTAACGTTAGTGTACAGTCAGTAAGCAGTTACACCGGCAGGCCCCAGTGGCAATAAATTAGTAATACCAAAAGCTTACCTTGATTTGGAAGAGTTCCAGTGTTGTGTTGGATAGTCATAGCCAGCTAGCTAACATAGCATCCCTCTGTTTGAGCAGGGTGTGTCGGTAGGCTAAACTAGCTAGCTGCATTTGCTAGCTAAGTAAGTGAAACTGAAAATTAAAAAAATGACAATCTCTCTCTCTCCATTTCTCTCTTGCTTCTCCTACATTTTTGGAAGAGATTCATTTGTGCAAAACTGTTCAAAAATGTATTTGTTCAACTATTGTCTTTCTATGTCTTTGAGTCAACCACTCACCAAATTGTATACACTGCTATGCTAGCTAGCTGTAGCTTATGCTTTCAGTACTAGATTCATTCTCTGATCCTTTGATTGGGTGCACAACATGTCCAACATGTCATAATTACTGTGTAAGTCTATGGAAGGGGGTGAAAACCATGAGCCTCCTAAGTTTTGTATTGAAGTCAATGTACCCAGAGGAGGACGGAAGCTAGCTGTCCTCCGGCTACACAATGGTGTTACCCTACAGAGTGTTGTTGAGGCTACTATAAACCTTTAAAAAATAATGTGTTTTAATCAATTGTTTGGTGACGTGATTACATTTAGTATAGTTTTATAAAAAAAAACGTTCATGTTTTACAATTTACATTTTTATGAAATTCACTGAGGAGTATGGTCCCCCCCTTTCTCCTCTGAGGAGCCTCCACTGATGGAACGCAGGTGCAAGAGGGGAGCATGAAACTGGGAAGTGAGATTACAGGAGGGACAAACCCACTGGGCACACCACATAATTTCAATGTGGAAATGTGGGTAATTTTTGGTAGATTTCAACCTTTATTCACCCACTCAAAAAGACAGTCTGAAGTTTGTTGAATTCCCAATGTGTTATCACTATGCTTTAACCCATCTTAAAGCACAACCAAATTCCAATGGAAAAACAATGTCTGATTTTAAATGTGTTATCACTGCATTTTCAACCATTTAAAAGCACAACAAATTTCAAATGGGAATACAATGTCAGATGTTTTGTATTTATACAACAACTTAATGTGCTATCACTGTGCTTCATCCAATAGCACAACCAAATTACCTGGATTGTAGTTGAGATCACAATAAAAGTACATAGTTCAAGTGATCAAACTGAGATTCCGCACAGATACTTATATTTGTAAGACAGCCTTAAATTTAGAGTAAAGAAACTTTCACATAGTGAAACGAACACACATAACTCATACGTTTTCCTTGTAATGCACAGCTGGTTAAGGGAAGTTCTTATTTACATGTCTTGGGTTTGAACTCAAAGATTTATTCTGAGAGAGACCTATAATTATCCATGTTTCAGTAGAAATATTTTCCAGAGAGTATATTCAAGTCTGGCTGGTCGGCTAGTTCATGCAACTTCAGTGAGAGCTGTTTTGCTGAGACAAGCATGTGCCAGTGTGTGTTATGGGATTTAATACCTGCTACTTTCAGTCACTCATTTTAATACTTCTTACTCATCTATTTTTTTCTCTTCTCATAACCACTTCTCCTCTCCTCCATCACTCACATGTGTACTACACACATGCTCAACTCTATTTCACTCTCTCTTGCTCTCTCCCTCTCTCGCCCCTCTCGCTCTTTCTCCAAAATGTGCCCTCAACCAACCACACTTGGGCCCTGATTTCCTACCGAGGCATTTCCTCCTCTGCTTTATTACACAGGGATTAGGATGTTTTAAAAACATGAATAATCTTGCCACAATCCCAGAGCTGTAATCCAGCATTTAAGAGCATGGAGCATGGCAGTTTAAGACTGTCTCCATGGCCTTGTGACAGTATGGGATGTTATCTCGCTCTTTCTCTTCGTCTCTCATGCATGCTTACATACAGCACACACACGTTTAAAACCAGATTATTCCCACTGCAATGTACTGTATTATATTCAGGAATTATTTATTCCATGCCCTGATGCCTAGTGTTTGTTGTGACAGAGTTTATGTAACCATCCACTTGTTTATAGAATCACATTTTGTATCAATTTAATCATAATACATGTATAGGGATAAATACCTCTTGAATAGTTTTTTTTCTGCTCACTGTAAATCGGACATCTCACGTTACCTGCCAATTATCATGGTTATTTCTGTATAGGCAATAATATTTTGCATTGAGACTAGTGACACTGCATCAGATCATCAGTGAAATGTGCAGATGTCATTCTGCCCAGATAATATATGTTTTGAATGCTGGGCAGTTGTGATGCCCTCAAATAAGCATCTTGGTCTTGTGATAAGGGAGGGAACATCTCCAGAGCCTTGGCATCTCATCCTTCTTTCTCCCCCGCTATTCTGTCATGGACATGTGGAACTAATAGTTTGTTAACCGTTTTAACATCCACACATCATTTGAAGGGGATGATCCAAATAAAGTGTTACATTTCTCTCCTGCCGTTTCGACCAACAGTTTGTTGGGGTTATATACTGTAGCTGGACATCTGTATTCACCTCTGCTATATAGGGTCACCATCTATCAATCCCAAGTTAAAGCTAGAATCCTTAATTGAAACAAGAACAACCCACTGTGCAAAAACTGGTCGAATTAACGTTGTTTCCATGTCATTTCAACCAAAAAAATCTATTTGATGATATTGAATCAATGTGGAAAACTGATTGGATTTGTAAAATTAATCAACGAAAGGGCGTTTGGTATTTTTTTCACCCAACTTTTTACCTAAATCCAATGACATGGTGAAATGTTTTGTTGATTTCATGTTGAACTCAAGTTAGTTGACAACTCCACCAAATGTAAATCAAAACTAGATGTTGAACTGACGTCTGTGCCCAGTGGGAAGCGGTCACCTCGCCTCAGTTTTGGAAAAAAACTCAGGGATGAGACTGAACAAATGTAACCACTCTCAAATTCATAGACAGAGATATGGATGCAAGGACTGAACATCCAGGATATCAAAATGATAGTTTTAACCATGTTTTGAGGCTATACAGTGGTTGTTTACATTTAAATTGTTTACAAACAATGGAGTCAAACAAGCTTATATTTTCGGATCTAATGGGAGCTCCCGAGTGGTGCAGCGGTCTAAGACACTGCATCTCAGTGCTAGAGGTGTCACTACAGACCCTGGTTTGATTCCTGGCTGTATCACAACCGACCGTGATTGGGTGTCCCATAGGGCGGTGCACAGTTGGCCCAGCGTCGTACGGGTTAGGGTTTGGTCGGAGTAGGCCATCATTGTAAATAAGAATTTGTTCTTAACTGACTTGCCTAGTTAAATGAATGTAAAACTTTTTTTTTTAAAACAACAGTTGGACTAAGCTCATGAGGCATTTATACATTATATTCTTCAAGGTATACATAATTAATAGGTATACATAATTAATTCAAAAGTCAAAAAATGGATGTAGTAACTAAGGATCTAGCTTTAACTGTCACTGTTTCATAGCATGAAGTCGCCTGCCATATAGTGTGACATTAGGTAAACAGCATTTTTATAAAGCCTTGGCAAACTCTTTCTTCTCTCTGGTATATGTTCCTAGCACCAGTATGTAACTGCTTTTTGAGAAACCAACAGCAGTAATTGACTGAATAAAGCACCCTGAAGAAGAATGATATAAAAAGCTGCTGAAAGGACACCCATATACACACAGCATGGCACACGTTGCACACATGTACAGCCTCTGAGAGCAATGAGGAATAAAATACTAGCTTGTGTAAGAAATGGCTTTTAAATACTTGATAAAACTACATACACTATTACACTATTACACCCTTACCTTGCTGTACACACACACACACACACACACACACACACACACACACACACACACACACACACACACACACACACACACACACACACACACACACACACACACACACACACGCTTGGTGTGCAGACAGGCCAGGGTTGAGGCCAAGCACTGCAGTGATGTATTTTTAGACTCTTATAAACCCAGGAATGTTTCACCCAAGTGCTGTTTTACCTTCTTTCCTATGTGTCCCATTAAGCAAGCAAGACATCTATATTACATGGAAGTTGGCCAATTAAATCTCCTTATAGAATTTGAATCTTCAACCTCACCCAAATCCTGATGAATTACAGTAAGCCTTCACAGGTCCGTTCAACCATTTATACAAGCTCTTGGTTTGCTATGTTTCTTCTCTTCTATTAAAGTCAGAGGGACCATTTCGGGAGGCTTAAAAAGACACGATAGAAAACCACAGTGCTCTCAGGAGTCCTTACTTAATGTGAAGTGATTTAGAGGGGAAAACCACTCCCATCTGCCACCACTGATTCTCCAGCCCTGATAGGATCATGAGGCCTCATTAGACACCACCATTACAGGTCAATCATTATTTCCTCCCTCTTTGCTCCTTCTCCTAAGGTAATAAAAATGTATTCGGAGGCTGGCAATGTGTATACTTAATCAGCTACAGGTGCTTTTCTAAGAAAATGGTAGAGTCAGACCTCAGAGTGTGCCGTACAGCTGGAAACTCACATACACAGAATCACACCCAACAACACATACACAGAATCACACCCAACAACACATACACAGAATAACACCCAACAACACTTACACAGAATCACACCCAACAACAATTACACAGAATCACACTCAACAACACATACACAGAATCACACTCAACAACACATACACAGAATCACACCCAACAACACATACACACACCCACCGAAGCACACATACACACACCCACCCAAGCACACATACACAGTCCCTCCACCCCTTCATTTAGGCGTCTGAAACAAGCATCATCTAAAAAACCTGCTCATGACTAACATGCTCATTTACAAAGGAAGGGAAGGAATAAAAAAACTACTGAAGAAATAAATGACATGGCACTTTTTGGCAGTTTATAGAGCGTGCCAGACCTGCTTTGATGTTGTCTCTTGTGGCACACAAAGAGGCGAGCCACAGGGCAGTCGTCAATCCCGTTTTATTGCGCGAGTGCGATGGCTTTATGAGCCCACGGGTCAAAGTGCACTAGCGCTTAAAATAAGACGGTGAGGTGCTACAGACGTAAAATACTTCCTGTGTCGTACTTTCAACTCCAGCAGACTCTGCAGGGGCAACCAACCTGTAGGCATGAGGCGGATGTCACAACTGGCAAATAGGGAAGGGAGTTGGAGCAGAGAGAAGTGGGTGGGGTGGGGGGTGATAATGAACAGGGGCAGAAATAGAGGAATGGTTAGAGAGGATGTGGAGGTTGAGAGATAAGGAGAAGAGATGATGTGAGGAAAGGTGCTGTGAATTGGGTATTTTTTTGTGAGTGCTTCTTTCCGTTAATACCATCACAGAAATGACAAATGACCCAACACAACGGATAGGGTTGAGACAGTAGTGGGATCCGAATAGACTGAATAGAGAATGCAAGCTAAAGGAGTTTCTAGCTGTTGTCAACATGAGGAACTTTTGCATGTTACCTTCTTTTACACCGTTATTGACTCTCGGCGGGCTTAACCTCATTGTCTATGCACTGTGGCTCATAATGCTGATATTATGTCTGTGTTTCTGTTTGTTAAACACACTGATCTGCTTAATTGAGACCATTGTTTCTGTAAAGCTCAGATTGCCTGTGACCCCAAATCTGAAAACAAGGTCAGACTTAACAAAGGAGCTTATCTCTGTGTGTCTATGACCATGAGACACCCATCTGGAAAGGTCTGTGTTTCAACACTAGCATTTCACATGGCCTTATGTGGATATAGCCTAGCCTACTTGCATCAAGTATTTATCCCATCACTTTGATCAACTTCAGCCATCGCAGAATGGCCTGCATTTAACCTGCAGTATTATCACCTTAGTTCATGCCTTTTTGGAAGGCAAATGACTATTTGTGCCTGTTTAGGCCCGAGTTGATGAACTAAGTTGTTAGGATCTACAGTAAGATAGGCTATTTCACCTTCAATCTCAGTCTAACATCACTTTTTTGCTTGTTATTAGCTTTAAATAGCTTGTTTGGCTGCCAGTCAGACACATCCATTTATCTTTGAAGATTTGGCTGAAGGCTGAATGGAGCTCAAACAACTTCAATTTTTCCGGTAATGCTTCTGAATGCCTCTCTTTCACAAAATTACATGGGCTAG
Source organism: Salmo trutta (assembly GCF_901001165.1). Taxonomy (NCBI): domain Eukaryota; kingdom Metazoa; phylum Chordata; class Actinopteri; order Salmoniformes; family Salmonidae; genus Salmo; species Salmo trutta. The sequence goes on along the minus strand of NC_042960.1, from coordinate 50,398,305 downwards.
CATCGATTATGGAATCGAGGGCTGAGCACGACGATGTGGTTTTCCCGCTTTTACCAAGGGGGATTTGGGACCACGCCCCTCGCACCTGTTCAGGCTCGAACTGTGTTCAGGCTCGCTGTGGTATTTACTCCGGGCCCCAGGGATACACAGAGGGCTTTGAAAGAACATAGGGAGGATAATTCATTTTGGTTGGTCTGGTTAACAGAGGGATCTGTAGTCTGGAGAAGGATTGGACATTCACGCTAGATTCTGATATTCATTATGTAAATGTTTAACAAGGGGTTAAAAAGTGTTTCTGTCTGAGAAAAATGGTTCAATACTGTTTTGAAATGTTTCTACTGTCCAATGTCCAATGTGTTCTCTATTCTCACAACACAGAAGCTGGTGTTTTTTCAAGTTTTAATTATAGTCCCCTCAAAGTCTTTAGTTTTCTAGTGTGGATTTAATGTTTCACTGACTGGTGGGTTTGTGCCCACTGGAGGCGTGTGTCATGTCCTGACCAGTATAAGGGTTATTTGTTATTGTAGTTTGGTCAGGACGTGGCAGAGGGTATTTGTTTTATGTGGTTCGGGGTGGTGGTTTATTTAGTAGGGCGTTTGATTTATTATTTCTGGGTTTTTGGGTAATGTTCTATGTTTGTATTTCTATGTGGTCTCTGGTCTTTTGTATTTCTATGTCTGGTTTATTGGGGTTGGACTCTCAATTGGAGGCAGGTGTTTTCTCGTTGCCTCTGATTGGGAGTCCTATATATGGGTATGTGTTTGGTTTAGTGTTTGTGGGAGATTGTTTCTTGTTTTGCCTGTGTAAGCCTGACAAGACTGTTTTGTTGTTCGTTCGTTCTCGTTTTGTTGTTCGTTCGTTCTCGTTTTGTTATTTTGGTGTTCACTTTATTTAAAATAAAATACAAAATGAGCATCCACATTCCTGCTGCGTTTTGGTCCTCCATTCCCGACGACAACCGTTACAGCGTGAACATGGTTCGATACAATAGATGGCGCCGAAGAACATGGCTGACGTTTTACATTCTTCCAACCAATTGTGCTATTTTATTTTATTTTTTTGCGTTTTGTGTAACTTCTTTTTTTTTCAACTTATTGTTGCTGTTTGCTTATAATGTTGCTGATACCGTATCTTATGACCGAAAAGAACTTCTGGACATTAGAAAAGCGATTACTCACCGCGGACTGGAAGAAACTTTTTCCTTTAACGAGTCCGACGAGAAGAATATTCTGCTTTCATTGGAACAGGCCCAGATTCACGCCTCTTGCGTGAAGAAAAGATGCCGCAAAAGAGGCCGCAGATCGTGCACCCTTCTGAGAATCCGGAGGTGAGCGAGTAAACTCCCATTGCCTTCCATTCTTCTTGCTAACATGCAATCATTGGAAAATAAAATTGATGACCTACGACTAAGATTATCCTACCAACGGGACATTAAAAACTGTAACATCTTATGTTTCACCGAGACGTGGCTGAACGAAGACACATACAATATAGAGGTAGCGAGATTTTCCATGCACCAGCAGAACAGAGACGCTACCTCTGGTAAGACGAGGGGTGGGGGTGTGTGTCTTTTTATCAATAACAGCTGGTACGCAATGTCTAATATTAAAGAAGTCTTGCGGTATTGCTCACCTGAGGTAGAGAACCTTATGATAAGCTGTAGACCACACTATCTACCAAGAGAGTTCTCATCTGTATTATTCGTAGCTGTCAATTTACCACCACAAAGGAAGCTGGCACTAAGACCGCTCTCAAACAACTCTATAAGGCCATAAACAAAGAACAAAATGCTCACCCAGAAGCAGCGCTCCTAGTGGCTGGGGACTTTAATGCAGGCAAACTTAAATCAGTTTTACCAATTTTTTACCAGCATGTCACATGTGCAACCAGAGGCAAAAAAATACTAGACCACCTTTACTCTTATTTTTTTGTTTCACCTTTATTTAACCAGGTAGGCCAGTTGAGAATAAGTTCTCATTTACAACTACGACCTGGCCAAGATAAAGCAAAGCAGTGCGACAAAAACAACGACACAGAGTTACACATGGGATAAACAAACGTACAGTCAATAACACAATAGAAAAATCTATATACAGTGTGTGCAAATGAAGTAAGGAGGTAAGGCAAAAAATAGGCCAATAGTGGCGAAGTAATTACAATTTAGCAATTTACACTGGAGTGATATATGTGCAGATGAGGATGTGCAATACTGGTGTGCAAAAGAGTAGAAGAACAAAAACAAATACGGGGATGAGGTAGGTAGTTTGTTGGATGGGCTATTTACAGATGGGCTGTATATAGCTGCAGCGATCGGTAAGCTGCTCTGACAGCTGACGCTCAAAGTTAACGAGGGAGATATGTCTCCAACTTCAGTGATTTTTGGAATTCGTTCCAGTCATTGGCAGGAAAGGAAAGGCGGCCAAAGTAGGTGTTGGCTTTGGGGATGACCAGTGAAGTATACCTGCGGAGCGCGTTACCTAGTTATTTATGTACTTCCGGCGTCGACAGAGATGGCCGCCTCGCTTCACGTTCCTAGGAAACTATGCAGTATTTTCTTTTTTTGTGTGTTATTTCTTACATTGTTACCCCAGGAAATCTTAGGTTTTATTACATACAGTCGGGAGGAACTATTGGATATAAGAGCAACGTTAACCCACCAACATTACGACCAGGAATACGACTTTCCCGAAGCAGATCCTCTGGTTGGCACACCACCAAGGACAATGGATCGGATCCCAGCCGGCAACCCAGAACAATGGCGCCGTAGAAGGGGCAGACGGAGCGGTGTTCTGGTCAGGCTCCGTAGACGGGCACATCGCTCACCGCTCTCGAGTATACTACTCGCCAATGTCCAGTCTCTTGACAACAAGGTAGACGAAATCCAAGCAAGTGTTGCCTTCCAGAGAGTCATCAGAGACTGTAACGTTCTTTGTTTCATGGAAACATGGCTCACTCGAGACACGCTATTGGAGTCGGTACAGACACCTGGTTTCTTCACGCATCGCGCTGACAGAAACAAGCATCTCTCTGGTAAGAAGAAGGGCGGGGGTGTATGCCTTATGATTAACAAGACGTGGTGTGATCACAACAACATACAGGAACTCAAGTCCTTTTGTTCACCTGACTTAGAATTCCTCACAATCAAATGCCGACCACATTATGTACCAAGAGAATTCTCTTCAATCATAATCACAGTCGTGTATATTCCCCCCCAAGCAGACACATCGACGGCCCTGAAAGAACTTCATTCGACTCTATGTAAACTGGAAACCACATATCCTGAGGCTGCATTTATTGTAGCTGTGGATTTTAACAAGGCTAATCTGAAAACAAGGCTTCCTAAATTCTATCAGCATATCGATTGTGCAATCCGGGCTGGCAAAACCCTGGATCATTGTTATTCTAACTTCCACAACGCATATAAGGCCCTTCTCCGCCCTCCTTTTGGAAAAGCTGACCACGACTCCATTTTGTTGCTCACAGCCTATAGACAGAAACTAAAACAGGAAGCACCCGTGCTCAGGTCTGTTCAACGCTGGTCCGACCAATCGGATTCCACACTTCAAGATTGCTTCGATCACGTGGACTGGGATATGTTCCGCATAGCGTCGAACAACAACATTGATGAATATGCTGAGTGAGTTTATTAGCAAGTGCATCGGTGATGTCGTACCCACAGTGTCTATTAAAATATTCCCCAACCAGAAACCGTGGATTGATGGCAGCATTCACGCAAAACTGAAAGCGCGAACCACTGCTTTTAATCAGGGCAAGGTGACCGGAAACATGACCGAATACAAACAGTGTAGCTATTCCCTCCGCAAGGTAGTCAAACAAGCTAAGCGTCAGTATAGAGACAAAGTAGAGTCGCAATTCAGAGGCTCAGACACGAGAGGTATGTGGCAGGGTCTACAGTCAATCACGGACTACAAAAGAAAAACCAGCCCCGTCGCGGACCACGATGTCTTGCTCCCAGACAGACTAAACAAATTCGTTGCTCGCTTTGAGGACAATACAGTGCCACTGACATGTCCCGCTACCAAAACCTGCGGGCTCTCCTTCACTGCAGCCAACGTGAGTAAAACATTTAAACATGTTAACCCTCGCAAGGCTGCAGGCCCAGACAGCATCCCCAGCCGCTTCCTCAGAGCATGCGCAGACCAGCTCTCTGGTGTGTTTACGGATATATTCAATCAACCCTTATCTCAGTCTGCTGTTCCCACATGCTTCAAGAGGGCCACCATTGTTCCTGTTCCCAAAAAAGCTAAGGTAACCGAGACCCTGGGTCTCGACCCCGCCCTGTGCAACTGGGTCCTGGACCTTCCCGAAAGGCCGCCCCCAGGTGGTGAGGGTAGGTAACAACAACTCCACCCCGCTGATCCTCAACACTGGGGCCCCACAAGGGTGCGTTCTCAGCCCTCTCCTGTACTCCCTGTTCACCCACGACTGCGTGGCCACGCACGCCTCCAACTCAATCATCAAGTTTGCAGACGACACTACAGTGGTAGACTTGATAATCAACAACGACGAGACGGCCTACAGGGAGGAGGTGAGGGCCTTCGGAGTGTGGTGCCAAGAAAATAACCTCACACTCAATGTCAACAAAACAAAGGAGATGATCGTGGACTTCAGGAAACAGCAGAAGGAGCAGCCCCCTATCCACATCAACGGCACAGTAGCGGAGAGGGTGGAAAGTTTTAAATTTAAAAAGGGGGAGGCTTGCAAGCCTAAGAATACCATCCCAACCGTGAAGAACGGGGATGGCAGCATCATGTTGTGGGGTTACTTTTCTGCAGGAGGGACTGCTGTACTTCACAAAATAGATGGCATCATGAGGCAGGAAAATGATGTGCATATATTGAAGCAACATCTCAAGACATCAGTCAGACAGTTAAAGCTTGGTCGCAAGTGGGTCTTCCAAATGGACAATGACCCCAAGCATACTTACAAAGTTGTGGCAAAATGGCTTAAGAACAAGTCAAGGTATTGGAGTGGCCATCACAAAGCCCTGACCTCAATCCTCTAGAAAATATGTGGGCAGAACTGAAAACGCGTGTGCGAGCGAAGAGACCTACAAACCTGACTCAGTTACACAAGCTCTGTCAGGAGGAATGGGCCAAAATTCACCCAACTTATTGTGGGAAGCTTGTGGAAGGCTACCTGAAACGTTTGACCCAAGTTAAACAATTTAAAGGCAATGCTACCAAATACTAATTGAGTGTATGTAAACTTCTGACCCACTGGGAATGTGATGAAAGAAATAGAAGCTGAAAGAAATCATTCCCTCTACTATTATTCTGACATTTCACATTCTTAAAATAAAGTGGTGATCCTAACTGACCTAAAACAGGGAATTTTACTAGGATTAAATGTCCGGAATTGTGAAAACTGAGTTTAAATGTATTTGGCTAAGGTGTATGTAAACTTTCGACTTCAACTGCATACAGAATGGTGTCGTCTGCGTAGAGGTGGATCAAAGAATCACCCGCAGCAAGAGCGACATCATTGATTCATACAGAGAAAAGAGTCAGCCCGAGAATTGAACGCTGTGGCACCTCCATAGAGACTGCCAGAGGTCCGGATAACAGGCCCTCCGATTTGACACACTGAACTCTATCTGAGAAGTAGTTGGTCAACCAGGCGATGCAGTCATTAGAGAAACCAAGGCTGTTGAGTCTGCCGATAAGAATACGGTGATTGACAGAGTCAAAAGTGTTGGCCAGGTGGATGACGACGGCTTTACAGTACTGTCTTTTATCGATGGCAGTTATGATATCGTTTAGCTTTGTATGCGAAGATGCATACCAAGCTCTCCCCGCCCTCTATTTGGCAAATCTGACCATAATTATATCCTCCTGATCCCTGCTTACAAGCAAAAACTAAAGCAGGAAGTACCAGTGATTCACTCAATACCGAAGTGGTCAGATGACATGGATGCTACGCTACAGGACTGTTTTGCTAGCACAGACTGGAATATGTTCTGGGATTCATCCAATGGCATTGAGGAATACAACACTTCAGTCATCGGCTTCATCAATAAGTGCATTGATGACGTCATCCCCACAGTGACTCTACGTACATATCCCAACCAGAAGCCATGGATTACAGGCAACATCTACATCGAGCTAAAGGCTAGAGCTGCCGCTTTCAAGGAGCGGGAGACTAATCCGGACGCTTATAAGAAATCCCGCTATGCCGTCAGATGAACCATCAAACAAGCAAAGCATCAATACAGGATTAAGACTGAATCCTACTACACCGGCTCTGACGCTCATCGGATGTGGCAGGGCTTGAAAACTATTACGGACTACAAAGGGAAACCCAGAGGCGAGCTGCCCAGTGACGTGAGCCTACCAGACGAGCTAAATGCCTTTTATGCAAGCAACTCTGAAGCATGCACGAGAGCACCAGCTGTTTTGGATGACTGTGTGATAACGCTGTCGGTAGCCGGTATGAACAAAACCTTTAAACAGGTCAACATTCACAAAGCCGCTGAGCCAGACGGATTACCAGGACGTGTACTCAAAGCATGCGCGGACCAACTGGCAGGTGTCTCACTGACATTTTCAACCTCTCCCTGACCGAGTCTGTAATACCTACATGTTTCAAGCAGACCACCATAGTCCCTGTGCCCAAGGCAGCGAAGGTTACCTGCCTAAATGATTACCGCCCCGTCGCACTCACGTCGGTAGCCATGAAGTGCTTTGAAAGGCTGGTCATGTCTCACATCATCAGCATCCTTCCGGACACCCTAGACCCACTCCAATTCTCATTCCGCCCCAACAGATCCACAGAAGATGCAATCTCAATCGCACTCCACACTGCCCTTTCTCACCTGGACAAAAGGAACACCTATGAGAGAATGCTGATAATTTGCTACAGCTCAGCGTTCAACACTATAGTGCCCACGGAGCTCATCACTAAGTTAAGGACTCTAAACACCTCCCTCTGCAACTGGATCCTGGACTTCCTGACGGGCCGCTCCCAGGTGGTAAAAGTAGGCCACAACACGTCTGCCACGCTGATCCTTATCACTGGGGCCCCTCAGGGGTGTGTACTTAGTCCCCTCCTGTATTCCCTGTTCACTCATGACTGCGTGGCCAACCACGACTCCAACACCATCAATAAGTTTGCTGACGACACAACAGTGGTAGGCCGGATCACCGACAACGATGAGACGGCCTATAGGGAGGAGGTCAGAGAACTGGCAGTGTGGTGCCAGAACAACAACCTCTCCCTCAATGTGAGCAAGACTAAGGAGCTGATTGTAGACTACAGTAAAAGGCGGGCCGAACAGGCCCTCATTAACATCTATGGGGCTGTAGTGGAGCGGGTCGAGAGTTTCAAGTTCCTTGGTGTCCACATCACCAATGAACTATCTTGGTCCAAACATACCAAGACAGTCGTGAACAGGGCACGACAAAACCTTTTCCTCCTCAGGAGACTGAAAAGATTTGGCATGGGTCTCCAGATCCTCAAAAGGTTCTGCAGCTTACCATCGAGAGCATCCTGACCGGTTGCATCCCTGCCTGGTATGGCAACTGCTCGGCATCTGACTGTAAGGCACTACACAGGGTAGTGCAAATGGCCCAGTACATCACTGGGGCCAAGCTTCCTGCCATCCAGGACCTATATAATAAGCGGTGTCAGAGGAAAGCCCATAAAATTGTCAGACACTCCAGTCACCCAAGTAATAGACTGTTTTCTCTGCTACCGCACGGCAAGCGGTACCAGAGCGCCAAGTCTAGGACCAAAAGGCTCCTCAACAGCTTCTACCCCCAACCCATAAGACCGCTGAACAATTCATGAAATCGCCACCGGACAATTTACAATGACCCCCCCCTTTGTACACTGCTGCTACTCGCTGTTTGTTTTTTACCTCCCACCTACATGTACAAATTACCTCAACTAGCCTGTACCCCCGCACACTGACTCGGTATCGGTGCCCCTTGTATATAGCCTCGTTATTCTTATTCTTATTGTGTTACTTTTTTTGTCTACTTGGTAAATATTTTCTTCTTGAGCTGCACTGTTGGTTAAGGGCTTTTCACGGTAAAGTCTACACTTGTATTCGGCACATGTGACAAATACAGTTTGATTTGAACATGCAGAACTGAATTCGAATGAGCTTAACAGCAATCTGCAGAGCTAACCAATTGCTGTGTTTTACCCAGAAGCCTGCAAGACACAAATTCTATTTTGTTTTTCTTAACAGTCTATCATTTATTTAGGGTATTTCTCACTGCAGTGCTCACCTCTCACTGTGCCTGCCTGAAGGAGAAAATCCTATCAGAGTTAACTCCTGGGTAAAATGTATGTGTATTAACCCTTGGGATGTGTGAGGAACTCAATTTATGCCTAGGCCTAGAGGCAATTGGCAAATAAGAGGAACCACTTCAGTTGAAATTGTCTTTTTATTTTCCCCAGACAATGAGTTAGGGAGAGAATAGGGTCAAAGGTCATGGGCAGGCCCTCTTCACAAATTTCTCTCTTAGTTACCTACTGTATGGAGGTCCTAAAGTCTATATGTGATCTGTGGTGTGTGTGTGCGTTTGTGCGCATCTGAGTCATGATCAATGATATATACTGTACACTAGATGACTTATGGGGGGTGCTGTGTTGAAGCTACCTTATCTCCATCTTGGCCCTCCCCACCGTTGTAAAAAAAATATTTTGGAAGGTATAGAAATGCATTTATTAGGGCCTCCCGAGTGGCGCAGAAGTCTAAGGCACTGCATCGCAGTGCTAGCTGCTTCATTACAGATCCTGGTTTGATACTGACTGTGTCACAGCCGACTGGGACACCCATGAGGCGGCGTACAATTGGCCCAGTGTCATTCGGGTTAGGGCAGGTTTTGTCCCATCGCGCTCTAGCGACACCTGTAGCGGGGATCCTAATACATAGTAAATAGTAAATGTCTGATTGTTAGGCTACTGTTAACCATTTTGTCTACTCTGTCTAACTATAATAATTCTAGTTAATTGATCATTTACTGTGTCTGAGAACGTATGGCAAAACAAGGACAGATTTAATTGGGTGACTATGGACAATAGATTAGTTTACCAGCCAAGTGTCTGCACATTGGAGTGTTATGAAAGAGCCTAGAAGCCCAATATGCAAGGCTATGGAGATTATAGATTATTTCAGATGGAGACATAGGATAAATATACTGAACAAAAATATAAGCGCAACATGGAACGATTTCAAATATTTTACTGAGTTACTCTTCATACAAGGGAATCAGCCAATTGAAATACATTTATTAGGCCCTAATCTATGACTGCGAATACAGATATGCATCTGTTGCTCACAGATACAGTACTTAAAAAAAGGTAGGGGCATGGATCAGAAAACCAGTCGGTACCTGGTGTGACCACCATTTGCCTGGCGCGACACATCTCCTTCGTATAGAGTTGATCAGGCTGTTGATTTTGGCCTGTGGTATGTTGTCCCACTCCTCTTCAATGGCTGTGCGAAGTTGCTGGATACTGGCGGGAACTGGAACACGCTGACAGGAACTGGAACACGCTGTCGCACATGTCGATCCATAGCATCCCAAACATGCTCAATGGGTGACATGTCTGGTGAGTTTGCAGGCTATGGAAGAACTGGGACATTTTCAGCTTCCAGTAATTGTGTACAGATCCTTGCGACATGGGGCTGTGCATTATCATGTTGCAACATGAGGTGATGGTGGCGGATTAATGGCACGACAATGGGCCTCAGGATCTTGTCATGGTATCTCTGTGCATTCAAATTGCCATCGATAAAATTGTGTTCGTTGTCTGTAGCTAATGCCTGCCCATACCATAACCCCACCGCCACCATGGGGCACTCTGTTGACAACATTGACATCAGCAAACCACTCGCCCACACAATGCCATACACATGGTCTGCGGTTGTGAGGCCAGTTGGATGTACTGCCAAATTCTCTAAAACAACATTGGAGGGGGCTTATGGTAGAGAAATTAACATTAAATTCTCTAGCAACGGCTATGGTGGACATTGTTGCAGTCAGCATGTCAATTGCACGCTCCCTCAAAACTTGAGGCATTTGTGTCATTGTGTTGTGTGACAAAACTGCACATTTTAGAGTGGCCTTTTATTGTCCCTAGGACAAGGCGCAGCTGTGTAATTATCATGCTGTTTAATCAGCTTTTTGATATGCCACATTGGTCAGGTGAATGTATTATCTTGGCAAAGGAGAAATGCTCACTAACAGGGATGTAAACAAATTTGTGCACAACATTTGAGAAAAATGGGATCTTTTATTTCACCTCATGACAGATGGGACCAATATTTTACATGTTGCTTTTATCTTTTTGTTCAGTGTACATAGAGCATTAAAACCACCGAAGATGTGGATGTCGATTAATGCAGCCCCCCGCACCTCTCTGATTCAGAGGGGTTGGGTTAAATGCGGAAGACACAATTCAGTTGAAGGCATTCAGTTGTACAATTGACTAGGTTCCCCCTTTCTCCCTTAAAATGTGAATATTCAAATTGCCTAAGAGATTGAATAATTGATGTATAAAGAACATTGAATGTAGATCACTGAGGAATCAGTGGAAAACTGCAGACTGGTACTGTATAATAGTGTAATACATCCAGACCGTAATAACTAGGTGAACTGTTCATGAATGGTCGACCAGAGAGGGATTAAGCACTCAACGGCCATGGTTTTAGTCCATAGATTAGTCTCTCTGGCTGTGTTTACACAGGCAGTCTAATTCTGAAAAGTTTTTCATTAATTGGTCTTTTTACCAATCACATCAGATCTTTTCACATCACATCTTTTTCAGAGCTGATCTGATTGGTTAAAAGTCTAATTAATGAAAAATAGGTCAGAATTGTGCTGCCTGTATAAATGCAGCCTACTAGTTACGGTTGCTCAACTGATTAGGTTTTTTTTCCCTGCAGAAATCATTGGCCTTGCTGATGCACTTAGAGAGAATTACAATAAAGTTCAAAGAGGTTCATGCAATTTCTAAGAAGTTTATAAGAGGCCACCAGTGTTTAATTCTGCGCATTTCCTAATTATTCCAATTCCACCATATCTGTCAGACACTTTACATATTTAATCTCAGACAAATATGATCTCAATCTTATCCCTATTTCATTGTCAGTCTAAATTAACTCTTCTCTCTGTCTCAACATTATGGCATAGTTGACATCAGATTTACGCAGATGACACCATTCTGTATACATCTGGCCCTTCTTTGGACACTTTGCTAACAAACCTCCAAACGAGCTTCAACGCCATACAACATTCCTTCCGTGGCCTCTAACTGCTTTTAAATGCTAGTAAAACTAAGTGCATGCTCTTCAACCGATTGCGGCCCGCACCGTCCCGCCTGACTAGCATCACTACTCTGGACGGTTCTGACCTAGAATATGTGGACAACTACAAATACCTAGGTGTCTGGTTAGACTGTAAACTCTCCTTCCAGACTCACATTAAGCATCTCCAATCCAAAATTAAATCTAGAATCGCCTTCTTATTTCGCAACAAAGCCTCCTTCACTCATGCCGCCAAACATACCCTCGTAAACTGACTATCCTACCGATCCTTGACTTCGGCGATGTCATTTACAAAATAGCCCCCAACACTCTACTCAGCAAACTAGATGTAGTCTATCACAGTGCCATCCGTTTTTTCACCAAAGCCCCATATACTACCCCCCTCTGCGACCTGTATGCTCTCGTTGGCTGGCCCTCACTACATATCCGTCGCCAAACCCACTGGCTCCAGGTCATCTATAAGTCTTTGCTAGGTAAACCCCCGCCTTATCTCAGCTCACTGGTCACCATAGCAACACCCACCCGTAGCACGTGCTCCAGCAGGTACATTGCACTGGTCATCCCCAAAGCCAACTCTTCCTTTGGCCGTCTTTCCTTCCAGTTCTCTGCTGCCAATGACTGGAACTAATTGCAAAAATCTCTGAAGCTGGAGTCTTATATCTCCCTCTCTAACTTACCGAACACTGTACCTGTACACAGCCAATCTGTAAATAGCACACCCAACTACCTCATCCCCATATTATTACTTACCCTCTTGCTCTTTTGCACCCCAGTATCTCTACTTGCACATCATCATCTGCACATCTATCACTCCAGTATTAATGCTAATTTGTAATTATTTTTGCCTCTAGGGCCTATTTATTTCCTACCTCCCTAAATCAAATCAAATCAAATCAAATGTATTTATAAAGCCCTTCTTACATCAGCTGATATCTCAAAGTGCTGTACAGAAACCCAGCCTAAAACCCCAAACAGCAAGCAATGCAGGTGTAGAAACACGGTAGAAGCACGGCAGTTGGTCCCTACTTTTCTACATTTGCACACACTGTACATGGATTTTTAAATTTTTCTTTTATTCTGTGTTATTGACTGTACGTTTGTTTATGTGTAACTCTGTGTTGTTGTTTTTGTCGCGCTGCTTTGCTTTATCTTGGCCAGGTTGCAGTTGTAAATGAGAACTTATTCTCAACTGGCCTACCTGGTTAAATAAAGGTGAAATCAAATTAAAATAAATAAAATTGCTACACATGGGCATCAGATCAGTCTCCAGTCCACTTGGCAGTTGGTCCTCTGTCAGAGACCAGAGGGCAGGCAGGCAGGGATGCATGGATGTTCCCAGCCAGCGTCACAGCAGATGCGTGTGGCGGCCATTCGATTAAAGCATGGGATGGCTGTGGTGGGATTATGCCAGGTGGGCCAGAGAAGACGCAGTGCTCTGCTGAAGATGCACAGCAATTCAATTATGATCAACTGGCATGACAAGAGTTGTATGTGGGTGTGCATGTGTGTGTGTGCTGTTTTCAGTTTTCAGGAGAGGGTGGGAAAGAGTTGATTATTGTACAGGTCACTCATGCTCTGTCTATGTTTGTCATGCCCTGAAACAAAAGCTCAAGCTCCTATTCAGCACGAACACCATATGTCTGATAATAGGATCCATAGATCCTTAGTTACCATGCCAAAAAACACTGAACAAAAATATAAACGCAACATGTAAATGTTGGTCCCATGTTTCATGAGATGAAATAAGAGATCCCAGAAATTTTCCATACAAAAAGCTTATTTTTCTTAAATTAGCTGAGGAATATTTCTGTCTGTAATAAACCCCTTTTGTGGGGAAAACTCACTCTGAATGGCAGAGCCTGGTTCCCCAGTGGGTGGGCTGTGGGTGGGCTATGCCCTCCCAGGCCCACCCATGGTGCCCCTGCCCAGTCATGTGAAATCCATAGATTAGGGCCTCATTTATTTATTTATTTATTTAAATTGACTGATTTCCTTATATGACCTGTAACTGTAAAATCTTAGAAATTGTTGAATGTTGTGTTTATATTTTTGTTCAGTGTGGATTAGTGATTCGTTGCTCTCTTCCTCTGTGCTGTAGCATATAAATAATTCATGACCAGTTGCTTTGCATTCTCTATCCTTCTCTAACCCTTGGGTGCTGGCCTACAGGCGTTGTGTGTAAACCTCCTGTGTGTGTGTGTGTGTCTGCGTGCATGTCTGCGTGTGCACGCATCTATGTGTCTCTGTGCACTGTGCACATGGCTGAGAAAAGAGATGGAGGAGGTGTCTAATGTCAGGTGATGGCTCAGCCTTCTCTGTATACAGACGGCTGGCGTTAGTGCACTGCGGTCGTCTGGCGACCTTTCACTGAGTCGGCCCGGCGTCTACCCTGTCAACACCTGGTTGAGGAGCGGTGTCCCCCCACCACCCCCTCTGCACCCCATCTGTCACGTTCCTCTCCACCGTCGGACACTGCGCCCCGGTGGTGATGTCACACTTTCCAAAAATGGACACACCATCACTGAATGGCCCTTCCCAGAGCCAAGGTGCCCGTAAAATTATACAGCGTTTAAAAATGACTCCCATGTCCTTCCCAGATTAAATTGTAGGCAGGGAGTAATTGGAGTGGTGGTGTGGCTGTTAGGTGGAGGGGAGGGGAGGGGAGGGAGGGAGAGCGGGGTTGCCATGTTTAAACACTGGCCCACATTCCAGATACGTGCTCAACAATCTCATTGAAATGATATCAGATGAGTTCCATCAGATGGATTGGAAAATGCCGTTTTTTAAATTGAATTATTATTGCTGTGTTAGATCCAATGTAATTTCTATGTGTGGGCTGTTGAATGAGATGCATGTACCGGTATAGGCTATATAGTCTGGCTGACACCAAACTGCAAGTCTTCCTGACTTCTGTCTGGATATAGACTTCAGTCTGATGCAGGCACAAAGTGTTGATATTGAAGGGGGCTGTGCTTTTTTTACTGATTGGTTCTCCTTGTGTCTTTTTCACTGAAACACCCACATGGACAGCCACACACAACCCGTGAACGCCGCCCCATTCCAATACAACTGTTCGATTTTCAAATCCAAACAACGAGAGGTCTCAACCCCCCAGGAAATAAAATGTTTGAGAGAACAAATCAAAGCTCGAGCCAACTTAAGCAGGAATATTGCACCAACAACAGACTCCTGTCCAGACCGGTGTCCCAGATCTCCCTCGCTGTGCACCACATGAGTCAGCCAGGCTACGGGGTATATGGATCTAGCTCCGCTGTTCTGAGATGGATTTTACACTTTCAATTTTGGTCTTGTGAATAATGTTCATTGAATGGAAAGTAGGTGCAGGATTGTAAACTGGATCCGCTGTCATGTAAATGCCTTTTACATCACAGTGCACAGAGAGCAATATATGGAAAGAAAGATGGTGGACAACAAAGAAAGGCATAGGTAAACTGAAAGAAAATAGATACAGTACATTGGTATGTGGATAGGGCGAGAAGGAGCAGCCCGAGACAGATGCAGAGTGATTGAGTATCATTCATTATCTCTGCTACAGAATGAGTGTTCAGAGAAGCCAATATGATTGTGTTCATTGTAATATGTCAGAGTTAATCCACTGCATCCATATGGAACAAACAGCCCATACAAGAATGTGATCCACCGCTGACTGACCTGCAGTATACAGTTGAAGTCGGAAGTTTACATACACTTAAGTTGGAGTCATTTAAACTCGTTTTTCAACCACTCCACAAATTATTATTATTATTATTATTATTTTTAATTTTAAGGGATGGATCAGCTTAATATTGCGGAAAGATTGTTGCTTCCATCAATGTAATTGTCTGCATCATTTCCAATCCCCCATATATTTTGGGGGTAAATATATATGTATATCCATATACATACACTTATACATATACACATATATACATACATACATACACATACCTATATACAGTGAGGGAAAAAAGTATTTGATCCCCTGCTGATTTTGTAAGTTTGCCCGTTTTGTACGTTTGATTTTGTACGTTTACGTGATTTTGTACGTTTTTTAGAATATACATTTATTATTCCCCGCAAACCCAACATCCTTCCCCCAATTGGAGTAAACTAATAAACACTTAGACTTCTACCTTCAGTTTATACATCTTATACACATTTTACAGACACAATCTATTTTCCAATAGTTATATTTTCTTTGTTTTTAGTCCTTCCTCTATTTCTGATGTCCATCCAGTTTGATTTCTATTTGTAACTGTGCTATTTCACAAAATATCTGAACCTATATACATTTTACAGACCCCGTATGTTTTACATTGGTTATCTTGTTATTAGTCCCACCCTTCAGCTTCATTCAACCCCTCCCATCTATCTCTAAACATCATCCATTTTGGATTTCTATTTGCCATATATTTTTCAACTGTGCTGTGATGCTTCACAAAGTACTGAACCTTTCTATTCTCATTGCTTCTACAGATTGTAAATTTAAAAAAAACATTTTTGCTAAAATAATTATTAGATTATTGATTGATTGACTATGGCTTTTCAAATCACCCAGTATTGCTATCTGCAGCGTTAGTTCTACGCAAATGTTGCAATTCTTCAGCCATTCCTGGACCTGTGACCAAAAACGAGCTACATATGGACAATACCAAAATAAATGATCTAATGACACATTTCTTGTTAACAAACTTTAGTTTTGGCAAGTCGGTTAGGACATCTACCTTGTGCATGACACATAATTTTTCCAACAATTGTTTACAGACAGATTATTTCACTTATAATGCACTCTATCATAATTCCGGTGGATCAGAAGTTTACATACTGTGCCTTTAAACAGCTTGGAAAATGGCTTTAGAAGCTTCTGATAGGCTAATTGACATCATTTGAGTCAATTGTAGGTGTACCTGTGGATGTATTTCAAGGCCTACCTTCAAACTCAGTGCCTCTTTGCTTGACATCATGTGAAATCAAAGTAAATCAGCCAAGACCTCAGAAAAAAATGGTAGACCTCCACAAGTCTGATTCATCCTTGGGAGAAATGTCCAAACACCTGAAGGTACCACGTTCATCTGTACAAACAATAGTTTGCAAGTATAAACACCATGGGACCACGCAGCCGTCATACTGCTCAAGAGGGAGACGCGTTCTGTCTCCTAGAGATGAATGTACTTTGGTGTGAAAAGTGCAAATCAATCCCAGAACAACGGCAAAGGACCTTGTGAAGATGCTGGAGGAAACGGGTACAAAAGTATCTATATCCACAGTAAAACGAGTCCTATATTGACATAACCTGAAAGGCTTCTCAGCAAGGAAGAAGCCACTGCTCCAAAACCGCCATAAAAAGCCAGACTATGGTTTGCAACTGCACATAGGGACAAAGATTGTACTTTTTGGAGAAATGTCCTCTGGTCTGATGAAACAAAAATAGAACTGTTTGGCCATAATGACCATCGTTATGTTTGGAGGAAAAAGGGGGAGGCTTGCAAGCCGAAGAACACCATCCCAACCGTGAAGCACAGGGGTGGCAGCATCATGTTGTGGGGGTGCTTTGCTGCAGGAGGGACTGGTGTACTTTACAAAGTAGATGGCATCATGAAGCAGGAAAATTACGTGGATATATTGAAGCAACATCTCAAGACATCAGTCAGGAAGTTAAACCTTGGTCGCAAATGGGTCTTCCAAATGGACAATGACCCCAAGCGTACTTCCAAAGTTGTGGCAAAATGGCTTAAGGACAACAAAGTCAAGGTATTGGAGTGGCGTTCACAAAGCCCTGACCTCAATCCTCTAAAACATATGTGGGCAGAACTGAAAAGCGTGTGCAAGCAAGGATGCCTACAAACCTGACTCAGCTCTATCAGGAGGAATGGGCCAAAATTCACCCAATTTATTGTGGAAGCTTGTGGAAGGCTACCCGAAACTTTTGACCCAAGTTAAACAATTTAAAGGCAATGCTACCAATTACTAATTGAGTGTATGTAAACTTGTGACCCACTGGGAATGTGATGAAAGAAATTAAAGCTGAAATAAATCATTCTCTCTACTATTATTCTGACATTTCACATTCGTAAAATAAAGTGGTGTTCCTAACTGACCTAAGACAGGAAATTTCTACTAGGATTAAATGTCTGGAATTGTGAAAAACTGAGTTTAAATGTATTTGGCTAAGGTGTATGTAAACATCCGACTTCAACTGTATGTGTTTGTCACTGTAAGTTAATTAACTTTATGGCTCATGCACAGTTTCCATGACTAAGCAACGCTGTAATGTTTTTAAGCCCCTTTACTGTAGTAAACATACTTCAGTCTAGTGACAACAAACATCTATGTCTGAGGTGGAAATGTCTTTCCTCCAGCCACAGATCAGTGGTTAAACCAAAAACAATTAAATATATTAAAGTGGAATGGCAACCCCTCTTTGGATGGCTTTGTTGCTTAAACCAAAGTTTCCATTTAGTTTTAAAAGTTACATTTAGACATTATGAAAGTCTTTGCAAGCCTTCTATTTCCCCTTCCAAGCATCTGACATGGTTTTCTTTTCTTTTTCTCTCTTTTGCATAGAGAGACATTTGTACACTCTTATAAAAAAGGGTTATTCAGCTGTCCCCATAGGAGAACCCTTTTTGCTTCCTTGTAGAACCCTTTTTGGTTCCAGGTAAAACTACTTTGGGTTCCATGTAGAACCCTCTGAGGAAAAGGTTCTACATGGAACCCAAACGGGTTCTACCTGGAACCAAAAAGGGTTATTTAAAGGGTTATCCTACTGTATGTGGACAGCCAAAGAACCCTTTTAGGTTCTAGATAGAGTGTAGGCTGGTCACAATTGTCTGTCCAGACATTCATTTCTGGTTGCAGAAGTGACAGCCATAGATATAAATGGCATGGAGAGTGCAGGTTCATGGACAAATAGTCAAAGTCAACATTTTCTTTCAACGGCTGTCCAATCTAGATTTGCTAGCTACATTTTCTGTGGAAGTCTTGCATATTGTATTAGTCTGTATTAAATGTGTGGGTTGTGCCTTTGACTGTGGCTGGCAGTGCTATGACTTTGATTCGATTAGTGTGACACAGGAGCGAGGTTGGACACCCCTCATCTCCCTCAGCAGTAATCTGCCTCTTGAATAAACGTTGTAAATGGGCTAGACTTTCTTCCCGCACCTGCTCCCTCACATAGCCAGCCAGCCAGAGACAGACAGACCAGACCAGACCAGACCAGACCAGACCAGACCAGACCAGACCAGGTCTGTCTGTCTGTCTGTCTGTCTGTCTGTCTGTCTGTCTGTCTGTCTGTCTGTCTGTCTGTCTGTCTGTCTGTCTGTCTGTCTGTCTGTCTGTCTGTCTGTCTGTCTGTCTGTCTGTCTGTCTGTCTGTCTGTCTGTCTGTCTGTCTGTCTGTCTGTCTGTTGCAGGGACGAACACCAAGCAGCCAACAGGATATGGATAGGATATAGCCAACCAGCCTCTATAGCAAGATGTAGCTGCCCATTTTCAATCATACCCATTACAGATATTTTTTATTAAAAAAAAAATATTATTTTGTATTTTTTACCCCCTTTTTGTGATATCCAATTGGTAGTTACAGTCTTGTCCCATCGCTGCAACTCCCGTACGGACTTGGGAAAGGCGAAGATCGAGAGCATGCGTCCTCCGAAACACGACCCTGCCAAGCCACGCTGCTTCTTGACACGCTACTCGCTTAACCCGGATGCCAGCCGCACAGCTGGCGACCGAGGTCAGCTTCCAGGTGCCCGGCCCTCCACAAGGAGTCGCTAGAGCACAATGGGACAAGGAAATCCCGGCCCGCCAAACCTTCCCCTTACCCGGACGATGTTGGGCCAATTGTGCACCGCCTCATGGGTCTCACGGTCACGGCAGGCTGTGACACAGGGCTGTAGTGACACTTCAAGCGCTGCGATTCAGTGCCTTGGACCGCTGCGCCACTCAGGAGGCAGATATTACAGAGTGTAGATACTGTAGGTCTAGAGCATCTCAATATGGAGTGGCAAATGTTACATACAGTATATACTGTTGGAAGGGATCTACATAATATAGGTCTAAGTCTCAGGAACCTTGCTGTCTTACTGGTCCAATGAGAGATGTGATCCTATCTGCATACTGATGATGACTTGCTATTTATAATTCTGTGTGTTTGTCTTTGCATGTCTATGGATTGGGGAGGGAGGTGTGTGGGTGGGTGCTCAAACGTGTGTCTCCTGTGTCCCTGGCTTGTATGAATGTGGGTGCACATGACAGATTATCAGTCTTGTCTTTCGTTGTTCACTGTCAGCAGTAATTGAAATGCATGCCACACATCTTCCCCCTGCTCGCTGACTAAAATGGACGCATGCTCATGAACAGGCCACAAGATGAGCTGTTTAATGAGATTTTAGCCTTTTCAGCTCCGTAATATTCTAGGCCTACGAGTGAGACACGCAATATGATCTCTACTAGAATCCATCCATTGAGTTTTTACTGGTTCACACTTTGCTCCACATATCAAATCACCTCATCACAACCTGTTTGAAGTCTCGCTTCAGAAGCTAAGCGCTGCTTCAAAGTAAAGACATAACTAAAATAAAGATTACAAAAAGAGATGTTCGGGAGGAAGGAGTTTATATTTGCCTAGTTAAATAAAGCTAAATATTGTTTTTATTATTATACACAATAGGAAAATGCACAATAACAATGGCTGTCAAGTTCATTGAGTGATACCCTTCTCATCTCTATACAGCGTGATCACGATCAGCATCAATCATCCCTTTCCATGTCCTCTCAAAGTTGTTTGATTTGATATAAAGGTTTGCAATACTCCCCATGACAATGTCACAATACTGTACCACATGCTGTTTACAACACTAAAGGAAAATAGACAAACTACTGCCTGACTACCACACAACTAGTGAGCTTCCTGGTAGGCAGATATCTATGTTCTTTCTCTGGAATTTTAAGATAAAAGTGAGGAAATAAATAAGTTAATAGAAACTTCTCTGAACTTTTCCCAACTGCTGTAGTCAGGAGTCATAAAAGATGCATGGATGCGATAACATCTCTTGCTCCAGTTTGCGGTAAAGACTTCCAGGGCCAGGCCGAGGGAAGGGCTTTAACAGGGAACCTGTTTGCGAAATGTGAGAGAGGGCAGGCAGATCACTCACCCCACATACCCCCTGTGTCTGCTTAACCCCCTCCTCAGGTTCACCCCCACCTGCCTGGGGACTGGGACTGCAGACTGTACTCTAAGCTGTCTGGCCCTCTTTTTTCCGCATGTGTGTTTGTTTGTGTGTGTGCTCCATTGCTCTGCTATCACTTCTAGCAATGTTCACATGCTGCACTGCAGAGATTTCGACATGTTTATCATCTTTGTGCTGTTCTGTATTTGTGTTTGTTGAGGTTAATCCCAGCTAGCACATTTGGTTTCTTGGAAGTTGTGGGAATGTAAATTTGTTGTTTCCCATTGATTCTGGGAATGAAGCCATATGTTTCCTTACCGGTAAAACTGAATGTTTTTTAAACGTTCTGAGAATGGAAGTGAACATTTTGCCTGTTCTGCGAACGTTAAAGGGAAATTTCTAAAAATGTCAACATCATATTAATCATTTCCAGCACCAGCCCAACATCAACATATGGGAAAATTGAGCTTTCTATGTTTGTAGTAAAAAAGATAGAGAAAGATAAAAAAAATGTTATGCCATTTTCACTTATGTTGATGTTGGGGTTTTGCTAGAGATGATGAATTTAGAAATGCCCCTTTAAGTTTTAGGTTGCAGGGCGTTTCTGAGAATGTTTTACTAGGGTTCCCTGAACATTTTCCTGGGAGGTAATTTTTAACCTTCTGAGAATGGAAATTATAGGTGATTTGAAGGTAATTAAATAACATTCTAAGAACATGTTTCAATAAGACTTAATAACACTGCTATCTTAGTTTGGGTTAACTGTTTTGAACTCCAAGCACAGATAGGACACATGGAAATGTAATTGCTTAGGCATTAGTCATGCAAACACATTTATTTTTTATTGTGGCACGGTGTCAGTGAGATTCAAACCTATGCTCTTCTGTTTTCTATCCATGGAATAAGTCCACTGCATCACCAGGATGGAGCTAGCATGCCATGTTTTTTTTTTTACTCATAAAAAGCTTTTCATTTAAGGCTATTCAAACAGAACGCATTTCAAAGGAAACAATCAAATCAGATGTGGCCAATTAGTAGGCGCGGCCGACACACCTGAACACACTTAAAAAATGTTTTAAATGTAATTGAGCAGATGCTTTTATCCAGAGCGACTTACTTTCCGTTCTTAACAAGATAGAGGATAGAGAAAGTTTTGTTGATGCTGAGAATGTAATGTATATCTTTTTAAATAACATTCTTAGAACATTCTCTGAATGTTACTAAAGTTTTCTTGTGGTTTTTATGGAAAGTTTTCTTAACGTTCTTGGGACAATTTGAGAACATTACTTAAAAAGAATCATGAGGAAACCTGTAGGAAATGTTATGCTGAAATACCGAAATTCCCACAGAAGAACGTTGTTTCTGAATGTTCTCTGAACTATTTGAGAACATTCCCAAAGTCAAACCAGTTGGAGAACACTCCTAGAACATTACCAAAATTGAAATGAAATATAACCATGTTTGAACTTTTTGGAAACATTATGTTAAAGTATTGAAATACCAAGATTTTTTTTGTGAAGTTCCTTCAATGTGCTGAGAATGTTCCAAAGCCAGAACACTATCCTGCACCGTTCCCAGAAAGTTGTGGGAAGGTTGTATGCAAAATAACCATAGGGCAACCACGCTCTCACCAAGCTCTAAGAAACATATGGTTCTCAGAACGTTATGTGCTAGCTGGGACGTCTTTTACAGTCGCTGCAGAAAGTTTTCACACCCCTTGACTTATTCCACATTTTGTTGTGTTACAGAATTTTTTTCTTACCCATCTACACACAATACCACATAATGACAAAGTGAAAACATGTTTTTAGAAATGTTTGCAAATGTTTTGAAAATGAAATACAGAATATCTTAATTACAGAAGTATTCCCACCCCTGAGACAATACATGTTAGAATCACCTTTGGTAGCAATTACAGAGTCTTACAGTTGGATTATACAATATTTGCCCATTATTCTTTTCAAAATTCTTCAAGCTCTGTCAAATTGGTTGTTGATCATTGCTAGACAACCATTTTCAGGTCTTGCCATAGATTTTCAAGCTGATTTAAGTCAAAAATGTAACCTGGTCTCTCAGTAATATTCATTGACTTCTTGGTAAGCAACTCCAGTGTAGATTTGGTCTTGTTTTTTAGGTTATTGTCCTGCTGAAAGGTGAATTCATCTCCCAGTGTCTAGTGGAAAGCAGATTGAACCATGTTTTCCTCTAGGATTTTGCCTGTGCTTAGCGCCATTCCATAAATGTTTTTATCCTGAAAAACTCCCCAGTCCTTAACAATTACAAGCATACCCATAACATGATGCAGCCACCACTATGCTTGAAAATATGGAGAGTGGTACTCAGTAATGTGTTGTATTGGATTTGCCCCAAACATAACACTTTGTATTCAGGACAAAAAGTGAATTGCTTTGCAATATATTTTGCCGTTTTACTTTTGTGCCTTGTTGCATACAGGATGCATCTTTTGGAATATTTTTATTATTCCTTCTTTTCACTCTGTCAACTAGGTTAGTATTGTGAAGTAACTAAAATGTTGTTAATCCATCCTCACTTTTCTCCTATCACAGCTATTAAACTCTGTAACTGTTTTAAAGTCACAATTGGCCTCATGGTGAAATTCCTGAGCGGTTTCCTTCCTCTCCGGCAACTGAGTTAGTAAAGACAGCTCTATTTTTGTAGTGACAGGGTGTATTGGTACACCATCCAAAGTGTAATTAATAACTTCACCATGCACAAAGGGATATTTAATGTCTGCTTTTTAGATGTTTTAGCCATCTACAAATCGGTGCCCTTCTTTGCGAGGCATTGGAAAACCTCTCCTGGTCTTTGTGGTTGAATCTGTGTTTGAAATTCACTGCTCTGATGGACCTTACAGATAATTGTATGTGTAGGGTACAGTGATGAGGTAGTCATTTAAAAATCTTGCTAAACACTATTTGATTTAATTTATTGCACGAAGAGTGAGTCTATGCAACGTACTGTATTATGTGACTTGTTAAAGCACCTTTTTATTCCTGAACTCATTTAGGCTTGCCATAACAAAGGGGTTGAATACTCAAATCATTTCAGCTTTTAATTTTTTATTAATTTGTAAAAATGCTGACATTATGGGGTATTGTGCGTAGGCCAGTGACCAAAAAAATCTCAATTTAATCCATTTTAAAGTTTCAGGCTGTAACACAACAAAGTGAGGAAAACGTCAAGTGGTGTGAATACTTTCTGAAGACACAGTACTGTATATGCGGGTATCAAATCAAATGTATTTGTCACATGCGCCGAATACAGGTGTAGATATTAGCTTGAAATACTTACTTACAAGCCCTTAACCAACAATGCAGTTTTAAGAAAATAATGTTCTGAAAATATTTACTAAACTATAGTAAAAAAAAAAAAACTAAAACATAAAGTAACACAATAAAATAACAATAATGAGGCTATATACAGGGGGAGTCAAAGTGCGGGGCTACAGGTTAGTCGAGGTAATGTAGGTAGGAGTAAAGTGACTATGCATACTGTAGATATTAAACGGCAAGTAGCAGCAGTGTAAAAACAAAGGGGGATGGGGGGGGTCAATGCAAATAATCTGGGTGGCCACTTGATTAATTGTTCAGCAGTCTTATGGCTTGGGGGTAGAAGCTGTTAAGGAGCTTTTTGGACCTAAACGTGGCGGTCTGGTACCGCTTGCCGTGTGGTAGCAGAGAGAACAGTCTATGACTTGGGTGACTGGATTCTTTGACAATTTTTTGGGCCTTCCTCTGACACTGTCTAGTACATAGGTCCTGGTTGGCCCCAGTGTTGTACTGGGCCGTACTCACTACCCTCGATAGCGCCTTACAGTCAGATGCAGAGCAGTTGCCATACCAGCCGGTGATGCAACCGATCGGGATTCTCTCGATGGTGCAGCTGTAGAACTTTTTGAGGATCTGGGGACCCATGCCTTTCTTTTAAGTCTCCTGAGGGGAAAAGGCATTGTCGTGCCCTCTTCATGACTTTCTTGGTGTGTTTGTACCATGATAGTTTGTTATTGATGTGGATACCAAGGAACTTGAAACTCTCGACACTCTCCACTACAGCCCCGTCGATGTTAATGAGGGCGTGTTCAGCCCTCCTTTTTCTGTAGACCACAATCATCTCCTTTGTCTTGGTCACGTTGAGGGAGAGGTTGTTGGCACCACACTGCCAGGTCTCTGACCTCCTCCCTATAGGCTGTCTAATCGTTGTCGGTGATCAGGCCTACCACTGTTGTGTCATCAGCAAACTTAATGATGATGGTGTTGGAGTCGTGCTTGCCATGCAGTCGTGGGTGAACAGGGAGTACAGGACGGGACTAAGCACACACCCCTGAGGGCCCCCGTGTTGAGGATCAGTATGGCAGATGTGTTGTTCCCTACCCTCACCACCTAGGGGCGGCCCGTCGGGAAGTCCAAGATCCAGTTAAAGAGTTAGGTGGTCAGTCTCAGGGTACTTAGCTTAGTGATGAGCTTTGTGGGTGCTATGGTGTTGAACGCTGAGCTGTAGTCAATGAACAGCATTCTCACATAGGTGTTCCTTTTGTCCAAGTGAAAAAAGGGGAAGGGCAGTGTGGAGTACGACTGAGATTGCGTCATCTGTGGATCTGTTAGGGTTTCCGGCATGATGGTGTTGATGGGAGCCATGACCAGCCTTTCAAAGCACTTCATGGCTACCGATGTGAGTGCTACAGGGCGGTAGTCATTTAGGAAGGTTACCTTCACTTTCTTGGGCACAGGGACTATGGTGGTCTGCTTGAAACATGTAGGTATTACAGACTCGGTCAGGGGGAGGTTGAAAATGTCAGTGAAGACACTTGCCAGTTGGTCCGCGCATGCTCTGAGAACGTCCTGGTAATCCGTCTGGCCTTGTGAATGTTGACCTGTTTAAAGGTCTTGCTCATATCGGCTATGGAGAGTGTGATCACGCAGTCGTGCGGAAAAGCTGGTGCTCACATGCATGCTTCAGTGTTGCTTGCCTCGAAGCGAGCATAAGGGAAAGGGGGATACCTAGTCAGTTGTACCACTGAATGCATTCAACTGAAATGTGCATTCTGCATTTAACCCAACCCCTCTGAATCAGAGAGGTGCGGGGGTGCTGCCACAATCTACATCCACATCTTCAGCACCCGGGGAACAGTGGGTTAACTGCCTCGCTCAGGGGTAGAACGATTTTCACCTTGTCAGCGCAGGGATTCGATCCAGCATCCTTTCAGTTACTAGCCCAACGCTCTAACCACTAGGCTACCTGCATTTAGCCCGTCTAGTAGGCTTGCGTCACTGGGCAGCTCGTGGCTGGGTTTCTCTTTGTAGTCCGGAGTAGTTTGCAAGCCCTGTGTCCTGCTCCTTGAAAGCGATTCCTTGCTCAGAACATGAGAACATATGAAAGCTGGTGGTTCCTTTAAACATGAGTCTTCAATATTCCCAGTTAAGAAGTTTTAGGTTGTAGTTATTATAGGAATTATAGGACTATTTCTCTCTATACCATTTGTATTTCATATAACTTTGACTATTGGATGTTCTTATAGGCACTATAGTATTGCCAGCCTAATCTCGGGAGTTGATAGGCTTGAAGTCATAAACAGCGCTGTGCTCCAGGCGGCCCAAACTGCTGCATATACACTGACTCTGCTTGCACTGAACGCTAGAGAAGTGACACAATTTCCCTAGTTAATATTGCCTACTAACATTAATTTATTTTAACTAAATATGCAGGTTTAAAAATATATAGTTGTGTATTTATTTAAAAAAAGGCTTTAATGTTTATGGTTTGGTACATTGGTGCAAGGATTGTGTTTTTTTGCGAATGCGCTTTTGTTAAATCATCACCCGTTTGGCGAAGTTAAAGTAGGCTGTGATTTGATGATAAATTAACAGGCACCGCATTGATTATATGCAACTCAGGACAAGCTAGTTAGACCAGTAATATCATCAACCATGTGTAGTTAACTAGTGATTATGTTAAGATTGATTGTTTTTTAGGAGATAAGTTTAATGCTAGCTAGCAACTTACCTTGGCTTTTTGCAGCCACAAGGTTCTTTTGATGCTGCACTCGCGTAACAGGTGGTCAGCCTGCCACGCAGTCTCCTCATGGGTTGCAATGTAATCGGCCATAATCGGCGTCCAAAAATGCCGAATACCGATTGTTATGAAAACTTGAAATCGGCCCTAATTAATCGGCCATGCTGATTAATCGGTCGACCTCTAGTACGTACAGTCACTGTAGGGACGATGTTGTCGATGCACTTATTGATGAAGGCAGTGACTGAGGTGGTATACTCCTCAATGCCATTGGATGAATCCCGGAACATATTCCAGTCTGTGCTAGCTAAACAGTCCTGTAGAGTAGCATCCGCGTCATCTGACCCCTTCCGTATTGAGCGAGTCACTTGTACTCCCTGCTTTAGTTGTTGCTTGTAAACAGGATTCAGCTGGAGCTTTATACGCATCTCTGTGTGTGGTGTTAAGGTGGTCTAGAGGTTTTTTTTCCCTCTGTATGCATATTTGACATGCTGGTAGAAATGAGGTAAAACAGATTCAAGTTTGCCTGCATTAAAGTCCCCGGCCACTAGGAGCGCCGCTTTTGGATGAGCATTTTCTTGTTTGCTAATGGCCTTATACAGCTGGTTGAGTGCAGTCTTAGTGCCAGCATCGGTTTGTGGTGGTAAATAGATGGCTACGAAAAATATAAATACAATTTTTCTGGGTAGATGGTGTGGTCTACAGCTTATCATGAGGTACTCTACCTCAGGTGAGCAATACCTCGAGACTACCTTAATATTAGACATTGCGCACCAGCTGTTATTGACGAATAGACACACACCCCCACCCCTCGTCTTACCGGACGTAGTTGTTCTGTCCTGTCGATGCACAGAAAACCCAGCCAACTGTATATCATCTGTCGTCGTTCAGCCACATATTATTACACATATTACATATAACATCTAGACGTTCCGCTAGCGGAACACCTGCTCCAATATCCAATGAAGGGCGTGGCGCGAAATACAAACTCCTCTAAAATCCGAAAACTTCCATTTTTCAAACATATGACTTTTTTACAGCATTTTAAAGACAAGACTCTCGTTAATCTAACCACACTGTCCGATTTCAAAAAGGCTTTACAGCAAAAGCAAAACATTAGATTATGTCAGCAGAGTACCCAGCCAGAAATAATCAGACACCCATTTTTCAAGCTAGCATATATTGTCACAAAAAACAAAACCACAGCTAAATGCAGCACTAACCTTTGATGATCTTCATCAGGTGACAACCCTAGGACATTATGTTATACAATGCATGCATGTTTTGTTCAATCAAGTTCATATTTATATCAAAAAACAGCTTTTTTACATTAGCATGTGACGTTCAGAACTAGCATACCCCCCGCAAACTTCCGGTGAATTTACTAAATTACTCACGATAAACGTTCACAAAAAACATAACAATTATTTTAAGAATTATAGATACAGAACTCCTCTATGCACTCGATATGTCCGATTTTAAAATAGCTTTTCGGTGAAAGCACATTTTGCAATATTCTCAGTAGATAGCCCAGCCATCACGGCTAGCCATTTAGACACCAACCAAGTTTAGCCCTGACCAAAGTCAGATTTACTATAAGAAAAATGTTATTACCTTTGGTGTTCTTCGTCAGAATGCACTCCCAGGACTTCTACTTCAATAACAAATGTTGGTTTGGTCCCAAATAATCCATTGTTATATCCAAACAGCGGCGTTTTGTTCGTGCGTTCAAGACACTATCCGAATGGTAAAGAAAGGTTACGAGCATGACGCATTTCGTGACAAAAAAATTCTAAATATTCCATTACCGTACTTCGAAGCATGTCAACCGCTGTTTAAAATCAGCGATAAAAAAGCGATAATATTCCGACCGGGAGTCGTTTTATCCGTTCAAAGACGATAGAATAAAAACATGGTGTCGTCTCGTGCACGAGCATGAGTCCCATCGTCCGCTGATAGACCACTTGCCAAACGCGCAAATGTGTTTCAGCCTGGGGCTGCCTCGATATCATTCAGCTTTTCCCGGGCTCTGAGAGCCTATGGGAGCCGTAGGAAGTGTCACGTTACAGCAAAGATCCTCAGTCTTCAATAAACAGAGACAAGAAGAACAAGATCTTGTCAGAGAGGGCACTTCCTATAAGGAATCTTCTCAGGTTTTTGCCTGCCAAATGAGTTCTGTTATACTCACAGACACCATTCAAACAGTTTTAGAAACTTTGGAGTGTTTTCTATCCAAAGCTAATAATTATATGCATATTCTAGTTTCTGGGCAGGAGTAATAATCAGATTAAATCGGGTACGTTTTTTATCCGGCCGTGAAAATACTGCCCCCTATCCATATTAATGTCCCATTGGTACGTAGGATAGTCTCAAACGGAGCTCATCCAGTTTACTCTCCAGTGATTGCACATTGGCCAATAGAACGGATGGTGGAGGCGGGTCACCGTCGAATTCTCACAAGGCACCCTGATCTGTGTCTACTGTATTTCCTTCTTTTCTTCATGCGAATAACAGGGATTTGGGCCTTGTCCATGAAACAACATTATATCCTTTGTGTCAGACTCATTAAAGAAAAAATCTTTGTCCAGTTCGAGGTGAGTAATTGCTTTTCAGATATCCAGAAGCTCATGTCGGTCATAAGAGACGGTAGCATCAACGTTATGTACAAAATAAGTTACAAATATGCAAAAAAACACACAAAATAACACAATTGATTAGGAGTCTGTTAAACGGCAGCCATCCCTCCGGCGCCATTCTTCTATTAGTAACTGCCAAAATAAAGGTAACACCAACATAAAGTGTCTTAGTAGGGCGTTAGGCCACCACGAGTGAGAACAGCTTCAATGCACCTTGGCATAGATTTTACAAGTGTCTGGAACTCTATTGGAGGGATGCGACACCATTCTTTCACTAGAAATTCCATGATTTGGTGTTTTGTTGATGGTGGTGGAGAACGCTGTCTCAGGCGTTTTTGGCAATTACCTGTATATGTCATCTGGTTGTTTTTATAAATGAGTCTTTGGAATGGCCCATTCTCCAGTGTAGTTTTCAGCTGTGCACCTCCATGCTCTTTAAGTTGATCCCACTGTGTCCTCTAACATAATCAATATCTCTGTTCTATGACTGAGCTCATCTCTATTCTCTCCGGTTAAGCTCTTCTCTGGCTGTAGTCTGACAGACACTGGTCTGATGTGTTGCTCAGAGACAGTCAGAGAGAGGGGGAGAGGTGATATGTGATAACCAGTGGGCTGCCTCCTCCACCTCTGGGGTCCTGAGGGCCCGAGGCCATGTGATGGCATGTCGGTCAGTGTAATGAATTGGTGGTAATAATGAGATATCATCCTCTCTCTTTCTTATTACTGTGGGTTCTAGGGAAGCAGAGGAGCCTGCACAGCTATTTTTAGATCCTTAAGAGATTGATTACTCCACAGGTTACTGAGACCAGTAGCAATCCATTATGGACCATTTTCAGTTTATCAAATACAATGCCCATCACAGTTGTGCTGTTTTGCTGTATGAACAAAATACAGACAGAACAAAATAAATGTATGGAAATATAGTTTGTATGTACTGTGGATAAAACCCTAAACATGTCCTCTCCTCTGTCTTGCGTCTGTGTAGGTGAGCACCTTCGGATCTGTCCCCAGGGGTACACCTGCTGTACCAGTGCCATGGAGGAGACCCTGTCCAACCTGAGTCGCAGGGAGTTTGAGGGCCTGGTCAGAGAGGCTGGACGCTCGCTACAGGCCTCTCTCAACGCACAGTACAGGAGCTTCGACAGTGAGTAGCAGCCTCCCAGAATGCATACACTCCTCTATACTGACAATACAAACACGCACGCACACACACACGTATTTGCGTGCGATCTTTGAGTTCAAGAACTGGATGCCCTTGATGATGTCCTTGACTTGTTCTGAGAATTTTAAAGACTGCAATCTTTAACACATCACTGATAAACTCTATTTATAAACGAATCAATATAGTCCTGAGGCTCCAGCTACAGGACCACTGTGGCCCAAAGGATATGGTGCCCCGATGACAGCAGCTGATAACGCCTGAAACACGGTTGTTTGCTCAGGGAAATAAATCCCCCACAAAGTAATCTGGACCTCCATCAATCCATCTGATTAACATAAGATTAGAACAGGAACTTGGGATGATGGCATGGAGTCATATTTCCTGCTTTGATGGGCCCTAGCTGTCATCAGAGTGGCATAGACAGAGAGCAGTAGACACAGAGACAGGGAGGAGATTGCGGGCGGCTGGGAGAGTGAGTTATGAATGGTTGTGGTAATGAGTCATGGAACCTAGCAGACACCGTCTGACAGGTTGGTGGGGATGGGGGGAGCAGGGAGCCCTCCCTCCATCTCTCCTCCTCCTATCCACTGCCACAGGCTGGGATGCTGGCAATGCTAATGGACATTGGAAAGAATAAAAAAAGGAAGGAAAGAGGAGAGGGTATGGTGGTATGAGTCAGGCAGTGTGTGTAAGATGGGGATTTCCATTTCCTTTTTCTCCTGCTTTCTGCACTTTCTGGACTGCTGGGCTGCTCTGCTTTACGGAGCGAGATGAAATAAGTGTGACTGATGTGGCAGAGTTAGCCTAGCAACAGGAGGAAGGTTTGGGCCACACAAGAACACTATCACACACACAGGGGCTGGGCTGGCAGAACAGTATAGAGCTAGTCCAGCTGCATACAGTACAGCTCCCTCACCCCAAAACCCACAACCCCTTTTCATCCCCCTCAACATCAGGAGGTTACAACCACAGAGACAGCGGAAAGTCAGATGTTGATGAGGATGAAGCAATGCAACAAAGAGGAATGAGCAGGAGAGCTATAGCTACATGAAGCAGCAATAGAGAGAGGAGGAAATGGAAGTGTGCAGGTGAAGTTTCAAGCCCATTTGATATGTGTAGTAGCAGTAGGAGCAGTAGAAACAGAAGGAACAGAAGGACGCGGAGAGCAGTGACGGTAAGAGCTACATGGCCATCTGGTTGTGTTCAGGGTTGTCGGGCGTGGGCCCTGGACTTACTCAACTAAATGCAGGTTTTTACTGCTTCTCCACAGCAGCAGCACTCCCAGGCCCCACCCAGGCCCTCCCCTCTCCTCCAGCATGAAAACCTCAGATTAGAGGGAGAGTCAGCCCATCTTAACCCTCTTTCTATGGGGGTCAGCTCCAGCAGCAGGCAGCAGCCCAGTCAGTGTGTCAGCAGAATGGGAGGATACAGAGATGTATTACATTTCCCACTGACACTGTAACTCTCAATATATGCTGCTTTATTGCTAGGCTCAATAAGGAGGTATATGGGGAAATGACATTGTCCCTTGTTGATTTTGTTGTTTTGTTTTTCTCTTCTCTCGCTATACACTCTTTGGAAAATGGTGCTATCTAAAACCTGAAAGGGAACTAAAAGAGTTCTACCTGAAACCAAGAAGGGTTCTTCAAAGGGTTTTCCTATGTGGACAGCCTATGTGGAACCCTTTTTGGTTCCAGGTAGAACCTTTTTTTGTTCCAGGTAGATCCCTTTTTTGGTTCCGGGTAGAACTCGTTTGGTTTCCATGTAGAACCCATTCCACAGAGGGTTCTACATGAAACCTAAAAGGGTTCTACCTGGAACCAAAAAGGGTTCTCCTATGGGGACAGCCGAATAACCCTTTTGGAACCCTTTTTCCTAAGAGTGTACCCGCACAGTGCTGTGAACTGAACTGCAGCTGAAAAAGTGCTCTACAGTTCTACAGATATATTCACAGGTTCTCACAGTGTCTATAGCTCATTTGTCAGGACAGCTAGAGCACTCCTCCTTGTATGTCACAATCAGTGCCCTAGTCTTTTGGGGGCCTCAAGCAAAACCTTGCAGGCAAACCATTTTAGTGGCCCCCCTTTTGAAGGCGGAGAGGAAAAATTTTTTGAGTAAATTTCCTGCAAATCTACACATTTTGTCATGGGGCTCAGAGAAAATGTTGCAGTTTTAAAACAAGTTTGCTGCTATTCTACATATTATGCCATGGGGTGGAGAGACACTTTTGCCGTTTTCAAGCAAATTTCCTGCAATTCTACACATTTTGCCCTGACTTATGCCAAGTTAGTTTGATATCTGAGTAAGAGTGACAAACAAAATCAATGGGTGCCCCCTGGAGGTCAGGGCCCCTGGGCACGTGCCCTTTGTGCCCGGTCGATATTCGACCATGATTACTACCACGATTACCACAAGTTACTACAAGATAGCTGGCTAGATTAATTTACCTATCTAAAAAATGGTAGCTGAAAATGGTGGCTTCCCTGTAGCTCAGTTGGTAGAGCATGGTGTTTGCAATGCCAGGGTTGTGGGTTTGATTCCCACGGGGGGCCAGTACAGGAAAAAAAAATGTATGAACTTGTATGAAATGTATGCATTCACTACTGTAAGTCGCTCTGGATAAGAGCGTCTGCTAAATGACGTAAACAAAAAAAAACATGGGCTAATTGATTGACTGTCAGTGACTACCATAACAAGAGAAATACTGCTGATGCTATATTATTCTCAACAGTAAGTTGAGACCCTGACTGAGTTCATAAAATATACAGTAACAGTCAGAAGTTTGGACACACCTACTCATTCAAAGGTTTTTCTTTATTTTGACAATTTTCTACATTGTAGAATAATAATGAAGACATCAAAACTTTGAAATAACACATATGGAATCATGTAGTAACCAAAAAAGTGTTAAACAAATCAAAATATATTTTATATTTGAGATTCTTCAAAGTAGCCACCCTTTGCCTTGATGACAGCTTTGCACACTCTTGGCATTCTCTCAACCAGCTTCACTAGCAGCCACCATTAACTGGCCAGCTTCCCCTGGAATGCTTTTCCAATAGACTTGAAAGAGTTCACACATATTGTTGGCTGCTTTTCCTTCACTCTGCAGTCCAACTCATCCCAAACCATCTCAATTGGGTTGAGGTCTGGTGATTGTGGAGGTCAAGTCATCTGATGCAGCACTCCATCACTCTCCTTCTTGGTCAAATAGCCCTTACACAGCCTGAAGGTGTGTTGGGTCATTGTCCTGTTGAAAAACAAATGATAGTCCCACTAAGAGCAAACCAGATGGGATGGCGTATCGCTGCAGAATGCGATGGTAGCCATGCTGGTTAAGTGTGCCTTGAATTCTAAATAAATCACAGACAGTGTCACCAGCAAAGCACCCCCACACCATCACACCTCCTCCTCCATGCTTCACGGTGGGAACCACACATGCGGAGATCATCCATTCACCTACTCTGCGTCTCACAAAGACACGGTGGTTTGAAACAAAAAATCTCAAATTTGGACTCATCAGACCAAAGGACCGATTTCCATCGGCCTAATGTCCATTGCTTGTCTTTCTTGGCCCAAGCAAGTCTCTTCTTCTGATTGGTGTCCTTTAGTAGTGTTTTTTTTGCAGCAATTCAACCATGAAGGCCTGATTCATGCAGTCTCCTCTGAACAGTTTATGTTGAGATGTGTCTGTTACTTGAACTCTGTGAAGCATGTATTTGGCCTGAAATTCCTGAGGCTGGTAACTCTAATGAATGTATCCTCTGCAGCAGACGTAACTCTGGGTCTTCCTTTCCTGGGGCAGTCCTCATGAGAGACAGTTTCATCATAGCACTTGATGGTTTTTGTGACTGCACTTGACATTTTCCGTATTGACTGACCTTCATGTCTTAAAGTAATGGTGAATGTTGATTCTCGTTGCTTATTTGAGCTGTTCTTGCCATAATATGGACTTGGTCTTTTACCAAATAGGGATATCTTCTGTATACCACCCATACCTTGTCACAACACAACTGCTTGGCTCAAACGCATTAAGAAGGAAAGCAATTCCACCAATTAACTTTTAACAAAGCACACCTGTTAATTGAAATGCATTCCAGGTGACTACCTCATGAAGCTGGTTGAGAGAATATCAAGAGTGTGCAAAGCTGTCATTCAAGGCAAAGGGCTACTTTGAAGAATCAAAAATATATTTTGATGTGTTTAACACTTTTTTGGGTTACTACATGATTCCATATGTGTTATTTCATAGTTTTGATGTCTTCACTATTATTCTACAATGTAGAAAATAGTAAAAATAAAGAAATACCTTGAATGAGTAGATGTGTCCAAACGTTTGACTGATACTATGCATATATATATTATGTCTCTTATGCCCTGGTCACAATGATGGGCCAAATCAATCTGCTCATTTCCACACTCCCATTTATTGAAATGTTTTACGTAGCACAAAGAACTTACCCTCTGGGCACAGACATCAATTCAATGTCTATTCCATGTTGCTTCAATGTAATTTCATTGAAATGATGTGGAAACAACGTTGATTCAACCAGTGTGTGCCCAGTGGGTAGTGCTTTGAATCTCTAATACAGTAGACCTGTACAGTAGACCTGACAGGTGCCGAAGGCCAGTAAGTGCTATTTCTCTTGACAGACAGGTGGTGATGGAGATAATGTTGTTATGGCTGGAAGCTGGAGACCAACCAGGTGTGTGTGTGTGTGTGTGTGTGTGTGTGAGAGAGAGAGGGAGAGATTGATTTTTGGTCTTGGTCAACTGGGCACGTTAGACTCAACCGAGAGGATGTCCTGCAGTTTTAATGAAACACACACCTGCATCTCCAGGTAGGCACAGGTGACCATGCGTGTGAATGAGCCTGATCACCCTTTTGTAGACTAGACCAAAGAGCTTTGGAGGCCTGTCTCTTTCATAGTCTCTTCCGTGTTTGATTGGTCGGTTGCCTCAAGTTCCTCAAGTAAAGAAATGTATCTCACTCTACGCTCCCTGGGCCCTGTTTGTGGTCTGGCAAAGGCATTGATAGGTGCTGCTCCTGTCCTATAAATACAACTGACTAGTCCAGTATTTGACTCCTCGTCCCTCTCTCCTCTCTCCTCAGCATACTTCACAGACCTCCTGAATAGCTCAGAGCGCTCCCTCCAGGAGTCCTTCCTGGCCAAACTGAGCTCCCTCTACTCCAAGAACGCCCCTGTGTTCCAGGACCTGTACACTGACCTGCGTCGCTACTACCGTGGCTCCGCTGTCAACCTGGAGGAGACGCTCAACGACTTCTGGGCACGTCTGCTGGAGCGCCTGTTCAAGGCCTCAGCCCTCCCACAGTACACCCTCACTGATGACTACCTGGAGTGTGTGGCCAAGCAGACGGAGACCCTGCGGCCCTTTGGAGACGTTCCCCGCGACCTCAAGTCCAAGGTCACCAGGGCCTTGGTGGCGGCGCGGTCATTCGTCCAGGGTCTGACCGTCAGTGGAGAGGTGGTCCGCAAAGTCTCCCAGGTACTGTTGTTGTAGAGACCTGTGCTGTTTCACGTGCTGTTGCCTCTGATAAACATGGCTGTGTTTTTTATACCTGAGATTACCACCTCACATCTGCTACACCGTTAACCATTAACCACCATACACACACATTACTCACATCCTACAGCACACACTGAAACCCTCTCAACCAGTTCAAATTGGGATTTTTATGAGTTAGTGTCTTGTGTAAATGTGTCACAAAAAAGTAAAGTGCCTGGATGAGACTATGTAATTTTCACCCACAGGCAATATTTAACCTTGGTTACCCTGGTGAAAACATATGAATACTGTGGATAGATAAAGCACACTAGGGGCTTGTCTCAGTAGGGGCGTGTCTCAGTAGGGGCGTGTCTCAGTAGGGACGTGTCTCAGTAGGGGCGTGTCTCAGCAGGGGCGTGTCTCAGTAGGGGCATGTCTCAGTAGTGGCGTGTCTCAGTAAGGGTGTGTAAAAAGCTGCTGTGCATTGCCTGTAGCACTCCCTTCTATAGCCATGAAATGCTTTGAAAGGCTGGTCATGGCTCACATCAACACCATCATCCCAGACACTCTGGACCCACTCCAATTTGCATACCGCCCCAACTCATCCACAGAGGAGGCAATCTCTATTGCACTCCACACTGCCCTCACCCTCCTGGACAAAATTAATACCTATGTAAGAATGCTGTTCATTGACTACTGTAGCGGGGTGCGTAATTGGCGGCAGAGAAGTCAGGCGCAGGAGAGCAGAACTGGGTAATAACCGGAGATTTATTAAGCAAAACCAACGGCATCCAGAACAACAAGATAAATGGGCACAAAAATAACCCGTTGTGAGCTCACAGGGAAAGTGCACAAGCACTACAATAAACAATCCCACACAAAGACATGGGGGGAACAGAGGGTTAAATACACAACAAGTATATGAGGGAATTGAAACCAGGTGTGTGGAAAAACAAGACAAAACAAATGGAAAATGAAAAGTGGATCGACGATAGCTAGAAGACCGGCAACGCCGACTGCCGAGCGCCGCCCGAACAAGGAGAGGACCCGACCTCGGCGGAAGTCGTGACAATTACAGCTCAGCTACCTCAATTACCTCGTACCCCTGTACATCGACTCGGTACTGGTACTCCTTATATAAATGGGAAAAAAAGAGATAAATATGCACATTGAACTTATCAGGTGCAGGACAAAAGAACGACTAAGATCCAACTCGGATCAAAACTTTGTGTTTATTGTGCGTCTGATTAAATCCCCATGGGAGCATACCAGAGTTGCGGACATTCCTCTTTTCTACTCCCTATATATATGGCCATTTTATTTTTATTCCATATTGTTATTCGTTATTCACTGGATATTTATTCCTCGTACCACGATTTTGTAAAAAAAAAAAATATCTTTATCTTTAACTCTGCATAGTTGGAAAAGGACCCCTAAGTAAGCATTTCACTGTTAGTCTATACCTGTTGTTTACAAGGCATGTGAAAAATACAATATGATTTTATTTGTCTGAGGGGCAGATGAATAATGTAGCTAGGCTAGATTAACATCTGTTCCCCATCAGAAGTGAATTACAGAGAGGTCTGGCCTTCCTGTCCCTGTTCCTACAGCCACTGTCTACTTGCTGAATACTTGCCCATTCTACTTTTTCTCTTCAAACATGGCTTTAAGTAGGGTAACAGTGGGACACTTCTCTGTCTCAGCAGTGGATGTATGCCAACTTTTTGATGCTCTTAGTGGTATAAAGAGTTTCAAAAGGTGATTCCTGGCACAGTCTTGGAGAGAGGAAGGAGCCTTTGAAAAACATTAAGGTTTTAAGTTAATGTGAATGTTACATTATTATGAAAGTACTTTAAGTCTACACATGTAATGTCATGTCTAATGTGTAATCTGTTGTGTTTTTTTAAAGTGGATTGACGTGTATTTGTACGTTACATATCGAACATACACAAGCTGTTTACACAAACACCACAGAGGCCAATAGCCACTTGCAGGAATCCAGTAGACTCTCACTCCCTTCTTGCTTAAAATAACCACCATTTCAAACCACTCTTTATGTTGGCACAAAGAGGCCGGAGTCTGGCCCATTTTAAATACAGACTGTGTTTCCAGTACATGACACCACAAGCTTTACCACCTTTAAATAGAACACAGGGAGAGGGAGATATATAAGAGGAGGTATAGAGAGATCGATGAACGTGAGTGTATGAGAGAGAGAGAGTTTGAGTAAAGTGAGAGGATCTGAGTGAGAGAGTCTGAGAGAGAGAGAGAGAGAGAGAGGGAGAGAGAATGCAGATGGAAGAATTCCTTTGAGCTATGGTTGATTATTGTCATTACTGCCAGTGATGGTGACTGCTGTAACAGTGAGGCATCATAGGCGTCTGTCCCATCATTGATCTTAATTTAGCAGCCACCAATAACTGGCCTCTGCTCTGCTCCACTCCCCCTCCTGTTGTGTCACACTGTAGGAGATCTCACACTGGGATGTCACAATCAATCGGTGACTGTCGGACGTGTTAGGAAGCCGGCTGTCTGTTTACATTAAGCCCTGTTGATGTGTCCCTGTGAAGTCTGGTAATACAAGGACCGGTTGTAATGATGCCTCTTTAATCTTGTTATCTGATCAGTTTGCTTGTAAAGTTCTTAATGGTGTCAAACTCTAGACATCCACATTAAAGAGCTAAATTTGAAACTGCAATCTGGGAAAATTACATGGTCCTCCTCTGAATGCGAGATTGTCCTTGGAAATGATGGCCGACTCTTTTGACCACAAACATCTACACAACATAGGCCAAGAAATCAATTTCTTTATCCACTATCTAACCACTATCATGTATTAGCTGCATGGTAGTGTTGCCGTTCCATATCGCACAATACTCTTAATCATAATCAATACATGATAATCAAGATTATAATACATATTATAACCACACATGCAATGAGGGTGAACTTCTGTCTCTGTATTGGAGATGGTGTACGCATTCAGAGACCTGTGTACAAAATGTCAGTGCTGGAGGGAACCAGTCAGAACATCAGGGGAGGAAAGATGTCTCTAAGTGAGCTTTACTGTGCTTTTCATCGGTCTTCGCACTGACAAGTGTAACGGCCCCTATCGCTGGAGCACAGCTATGCACAGTTGACTTGATACAAGGAACAACTCTCTACTCTACACAGGCGCCAGTCATCATGCCTGAGTGAAAATAGAATTTAGAATAGCAGTTCTTTTACAAAAAATAACCTTCCCATTCCAACTCGCTGTATTACTCATAACTCCTCAAGGTTGTAGTCAAAATTGAAAAGATGCAAAGCTCATTGATGATGATGATGATGATGATTGGTCTTTTCCTCCAGGTACCTCTCAGCCCAGAGTGTACCCGTGCCATGATGAAGCTGGTGTACTGTCCTCACTGTAGAGGCCTGGCCTCAGTCAAGCCCTGTGCCAACTACTGCAGAAACGTCATGAAGGGATGCCTCGCCAACCAGGCCGACCTCGACACCGAGTGGCAGAACCTCATCGGTGAGAGACACATGTCCGCCCGACTGCACGGACACGTACGCACACATACACACACACGCGCGAACACACACGCACACACACACATAGCAAATATAAGCACACACTCAGTCTTTCCCCTTGTTTATCTCCTGTCTCTGTTTGTCCAGACACCATGCTGCAGGTGGCATCTAGTTTCAGTTCGGACCCCAGTGTGGACGTGGTCATCTACTCCATCCCCCTCCGTATCTTAGGCGCCATCCTCTACATGCAGGAGAACACAGAGGTCTTCACCAGCAAGGTCCGTTCAACCAGCACCAAATGCTGACTAAACCTTTACTCCCACGCTCTATGCTATTTTACATGTGTTTGAGTCTCAGATGTGTATGTCTAAAGGTGTGTGTTTTACTGTGTGTTTGGTGGTAGGTGTTTCAGGCCTGTGGAACCCCTAGGGTGGCAGGCACACAAAGTTCAGGGTCTGAGGAGAGAAAGAAGAGAGTTAACCCCGCCGGCACCACAATGGAGTACAAACCCAGCCCCACTGCAGGGGCCCAGCTGGAGATGCAGGTGTGTGTTTCATTAAAACTGCAGGACATCCCCTCTGTTGAGTCTAATGTGCCCAGTAGACCAAGAATAGCTCTCTCTCTCTCTCTCTCTCTCTCTCTCGCTCGCTCTCTGTGTGTGTGTACATGCGTGTTTTGTGTTGACTAGTTTGTCATTTCTCTCCTAGATATCTGATGTGTCCAGTAAGCTGAGGGAGATGCAGCAGTACTGGGTCCAGCTGCCAGCTGCTCTGTGCAGTAGTAAAGTGGCAGCAGGAGCAGCTAGTGATGACAAGTGCTGGAATGGCATGACCAAGGCCAGGTATAGTGAGCACCTGTCCTGTAGTTTAGCTGTCTGGCATAGACAGACTGTTGACACATTGTCAACAGGAATATGCAGCATACCATCCCATGGTATACTATCCAGCTTCAAATGTCTGAGAACATCTGTACTGTGTTGGATGTGGATTGCTCAGGTAACCCTGAGATGCCCTTTAGTATGAGGGTGAACATGCTAACCATTCACAGAGCTATAGACACAACACTGCCTATTTGTCATGCAACGCTCTCTCTGGTTAGAGTGAATCCCAAAGACCCTCTGTAAACTAAATACATTATTGAGCAGTTTACCTCCCCCTCTGCAGAGCCACAACTCCTCCCTTATTGGATTGAGATTGGGCAATTTGATTTATGGAGGACTGTTTACTCTGAATAATGTCAGACTGTGTCATAAAAAATGTATGTACTTGTGGGTTCATGGGCGTGTTTGTGTTAGCGTTAAAGCAGCATTGGACGCTGATATAAAAGTGTATGTGCGTGTGTGTGTGATGCTGAAATATTGAAATATGTGACAGGCCATGTCATAAAAATGCAACTCCAAGGCAATGGGCCCATTAGTAATGCATGTAGCTTGGGCTGTGGCGGTCATGAAATTCTGTCAGCCGGTGATTGTCAAGCAAATAACTGCCAGTCTCACGGTAACTGACTGTTAATTAACATAAACACATTTAGCATCTCCTGGCTTCCATGCATAGCCTACAAGCCACTGACGCAGACCTTTGGGACATCTACATTTTAGTCTAAGTCTAATAAATCCATGTAATATAGCCCACACCATCACAATAAATGCATTGTTTATTTTAGACAGTTCTAAAGAAACATGATTTCAAGAGAATGTAGTCTATTTTAGAAGAACAGAGTAGCATACTCTGAGTTGTCCTTATGTTAGGCCCAATACGTATATGCCCTATACCTTTACACTGTCTCGGTGAGTGAGTTTATTAGGAAGTGCATTGGAGATGTTGTACCCACTGTGACTATTAAAACCTTACCTAACCAGAAACTGTGGATTGATGGCAGCATTCGCGCAAAACTGAAAGCACGAACCACCGCATTTAATCATGGCAAGGCAACTGGAAACATGACCGAATACAAACAGTGTAGCTATTCCCGCCGCAAGGTAATCAAACAAGCAAAGTGTCAGTACAGA
Organism: Salmo trutta; assembly: GCF_901001165.1. Lineage (NCBI taxonomy): Eukaryota > Metazoa > Chordata > Actinopteri > Salmoniformes > Salmonidae > Salmo > Salmo trutta. The sequence continues at coordinate 50,356,974 of NC_042960.1, read as the reverse complement.
GACAAGTAGAGTCGCAATTCAACGGCTCAAACACGAGACGTATGTGGCAGGGTCTACAGTCAATCACGGATTACAAAAATAACTTATTTGCGTGCTTTGAGGACAATACAGTACCACCGACACGGCCCTCTACCAAAGACTGCGGGCTCTCCTTCAACGTGGCCGACATGAGTAAAACATTTAAACGTGTTAACCTTCGCAAGACTGCCGGCCCAGACTGCATCCCTAGCCGCGTCCTCAGAGCATGCGCAGACCAGCTGGCTGGTGTGTTTATGGACATATTCAATCAATCCCTATCCTAGTCATCACACTGCACACTGCCCTATCCCGCCTGGACAAGAGGAATATCTATGCAAGAATGCTGTTCATTGACTACAGCTCAGTATTCAACACCATAGTACCCTCCAAACTCATCATTAAGCTTGAGACACTGGGTCTCGACTCCGCACTGTGCAACTGGGTCCTGGACTTTCTGACCGTTAAACAGCCATCACTAACATAGGGAGGCTGCTGCCAACATACAGACTCAAATCTCTAGCCACTTTAATAAATGGATTTAATAATGGTATCACTAGTCACTTTAAATAATGCCACTTTAATAATATTTACATATCCATCCTCTTACATTGTGTGTATAAGGTAGTCGTTGTGAATTTGTTAGATTACTTGTTAGATATTACTGCACTGTCGGAACTTGAAGCACAAGCATTTCGCTACACTCGCATTAACATCTGCTAACCATGTGTATGTGACAAATGAAATTTGATTTGTTCTGGCTATGCCATATGGCTGTGGGCTACACTAGTTAATTTAGCAGACGAGATTTTCTTAGAACTCAAACCCGGAAGCTTATAATAACTCCTGCTATGCCCTCCGATGAACCATCAAACAGGCAAAGTGCCAATACAGGACTAAGATTGAATTGTACTACACCGGCTCCAACGCTTGTCGGCTGTGGCAGGGCCTACAAACTGACTACAATGGGAAGCACAGCCGCGAACTGCCCAGTGACACGAGTCTACCAGACGAGCTAAATCACTTCTATGCTCAGCTGTTCCGGACAACTGTGTGATCACGTTCTCCGTAGCCGACGTGAGTAAGACCTTTAAACAGGTCAACATTCACAAGGCTGCTGGGCCACGGATTACCAGGACGTGTGCTCCAGGCATGTGCTGACCAACTGGCAGGTGTCTTCACTGGCATTTTCAACATGTCCCTGATTGAGTCTGTAATACCAACATGTTTCAAGCAGACCACCATAGTCCCTGTGCCAAAGAACACTAAGGTAACCTGCCTAAATAACTACAGACCCGTAGCACTCACGCCCGTATCCATGAGGTGCTTTGAAAGGCTGGTAATGGCTCACATTAACACCATTATCCCAGAAACCCTAGACCCTCTCCAATTTGCATACTGCTCAAACAGATCCACAGATGATGCAATCTCTATTGCATTCCACACTGCCATTTCCCACCTGGACAAAAGGAACACCTACATGAGAATGCTATTCATTGACTACAGCTCAGCGTTCAACACCATAGTGTCCTCAAAGCTCATCACTAAGCTAAGGATCCTGGGACTAAACACCTCCCTCTGCAACTGGATCCTGGACTTCCTGATGGGCTGCCCCAGGTGGTGAGGGTAGGTAGCAACACATCTGCCATGCTGATCCTCAACACTGGAGCCCCTCAGGGGTGCGTGCTCAGTCCCCTCCTGTACTCCCTGTTCACCCACGACTGCATGGCCAGGCACAACTCCAACACCATCATTAAGTTTGCAGATGACACAACAGTGGTAGGCCTGATCACCGACAACAACAAGACAGCCTATAGGGAGGTCAGAGACCTGGCCCGGGGGGTGCCAGAATAACAACCTCTCCCTCAACGTAATCAAGACAAAGGAGATGATTGTGGACTACAGGAAAAGGAGGACCGAGCACGCCCCCATTCTCATCGATGGGGCTGTAGTGGAGCAGGTTGAGAGCTTCAAGTTCCTTGGTGTCTACATCACCAACAAACTAGAATGGTCCAAACACACCAAGACAGTCGTGAAGAGGGCACGACAAAACCTATTCCCCCTCAGGAAACTAAAAAGATTTGGAATGGGTCCTCAGATCCTCAAAAGGTTATACAGCTGCACCATCGAGAGCATCCTGACTGGTTGCATCACTGCTTGGTACGGCAACTGCTCGGCCTCCGACTGCAAGGCATTTCAGAGGGTAATGCGTACGGCCTAGTACATCACTGGGGCTAAGCTGCCTGCCATCCAGGACCTCTACACCAGGCGGTGTCAGAGGAAGGCCCTAAAAATTGTCAAAGACCCTAGCCACCCTAGTCATAGACTGTTCTCTCTGCTACCACATGGCAAGCGGTACCGGAGCGTCAAGTCTAGGACCAAAAGCCTTCTCAACAGCTTTTACCCCTAAGCTATAAGACTCCTCAACAGGTAATCAAATGGCTACCCGGACTATTTGCATGAGTGTGTGGTTTTTCCATCCAGTACTGTGACCACAGCAATATAGTCCAGTGGATGAGAAGAGACCCAAGAGGAAGACGGGATAGAGATGATAAGGAGAGACTAAGATAGATGGACAGACACATATAAAGGCTGAAAAATCAATAACTGGTGAAATCGATAGACTAAATCCCTGAAAGAAAATTGATTTTGTCCAAACATAAATACCTACAGATTAGAACAGAAAAAGACAACATAACCCACAAAAACCTACTTGCCATACAACTCCATCATGGTCCAAATTCACATTACAATAATGTACAGCAGGAGGCCTAGTCCAAAATTTTTGTAATCCTAATGCAATGTAGTACCACAGAAATCCACAGTAGTACCAAATGTGTTGTCTGCGAAGTGACGTGTTGATGTGTACTGTGTCCAGGTATCTTCTTGAGGTGATGGGCGACGGCCTGGCCAGCCAGATCAACAACCCAGAAGTGGACATCGACATCACCAAGCCAGACATGACTATCCGCCAGCAGATCATGCAGCTGAAGATCATGACCAACCGGCTGAGGAACGCCCTCAACGGCAATGATGTGGACTTCCAGGATGCCAGTGAGTGGCGGGCGGGAGAGGAGAGGGGGAGGAGGGTTGAGAGAGGAGGGAGGAAGGGCCGAGAGTATAGTAGACAGGGTGAGAGAGTATGAGGTATTGGGTTTGGGGATGGGGGGTATTGGATGTGCAGGTTAGAGTTGGGAGTGTATCAGAAACATGTTGAACTGCTTGGTCTCACTGGTATCCTAATTTCAATTAACCAATGCCTTTCCCTTGTCTCCAGGTGATGACGTCAGTGGTTCAGGAAGTGGAATGTGTACAGGCGAGTCGTGTGCCCATAATGGACCTCGTGTCATTGTGCCCAAAGCAGACAGCACCAGATACTACAATCATCCTGAGAACAAGAAGGTGAAGGGCACAGGAACCCAAACCCACCCCTCCATCCTCCTCCTCCTGCTCTCATTGGCCACACTGCTGCGCAGGCGATAATGGACCGGTGGTGCATCCAGTCGAGACTGTGTTTTGGAGTAGGGCTCTGAGATGGAATAGAAGAGAGAAAAAAGGGGGATGGGTGGGTAACTTTGCCAAATAGGAAAGGATTGTTATTGAATGAATGGACTACCTTTCATTTTAATGAGAGAAACACAAAGAAATTTCCTATTCATTTTTTCTTGTTTTGATTTTTTTTAATGTGGCAAGTAGAGCTGGTCTTTGGCTTCTTTTTATTGTTTCTATGCTTGGGTGGTGAACAAGGATGGTTCACATGCTAGATGCAATGTTTGGATGGCACAAGCTTCTTAGCGATCATGCCATTCTAATGTAAAGTCAATGTGACCTTGTTGCAATGTTCTAACAATGCCAATAACTTGACAGTGATGTTGTGAGAGCACTGTGAGAGACGGTTTGGTGTGAATCTTCAGTGTGCTAATCCAATGCATTTGTTTTTCATATCAATCACAGTGACAGGGAATTTGGATCTCTCAAGTATATTAAATCAAAAAGAATGGTTTCTTGTACTTGTAATATACTTGCATCAATAGCACATTAACACAGCACCATTGACAAACTTCACTTGAGAGGGCATCTGTGAAAGCAGTATAACTATATACCTGACCTCTACTGAAGGACTGTAGAAAACCACTTTTGTCAGACTAGGCCTATAAGCCTCTCGCTGTGCCTGATATTTTCATTTATCCATCTGGTCTTAAAACTTGTAAAAGACACCATTCTGTTAGCAGTCAGGTGATAATGCGCAGTTCACTTAGCCAGAAACACACAGCATTTACACATGCCGAACGGAGTCCAACACACACAACAGAACAATTTCAATCATAGTGTACCAGTTGTGACATGATGACGGAGACCTTGGTTAGTATTGTTCACTCAACACATCCTAGCGACCTGTCCACAAAAAAAAAGACGGGTCCACCTTTTTGTACATATTTTCTATGTCTTATAATATAATGTAATCTATGGTCATTAACCCAAGCTTAGGGGTCTGAACCTTCCCCACCTGCCATCTACACAGTTGACTACAGCTGGATGTGGAGTGGGAATGCCTTGACTAAAACGCAGTCACACGTTCTCCAAACATTGCTGGAATGTGAGATTGTAATGAGATTGTAATAAGGTGCAGTCAGTGATGTAAGTGCATTGTTGGAGCTGGCTCATGTTCCCTCCGTCACACACAGGAGGACCATTTCAAAGTGTCTGTGTGTGTACAGTTACAAGTCTCATAGCAGAGAATAAATCTGATGCAGTGACAAATTGTGTATGTATGGCCAATGGTGATTAAATGTTCATATGTTGGGGTTGAGTAATTTAAGACATCCAGACAGTACGTGGATGTTAGAATGGGGAAGATCTGGTGACACAGTTTCCGTTAATGTAACGCAGTGTAGGTGTCAATGTACTGGTGTACGGTATGTAAGTGTGTGAATGCTTGTCTTTGACTTTGTGTAAAACTGTGTGTGTGACTGTTTGACTGACTGCATATAGGCACAGTATGAATGGATGCATGTAAAATGCATGCTTTAAGACTGTGTGAATACAGCGTCTGATTTCCCAGGAAAGAAGCATTGAAAACAGAGCTAAATGAAACGGAAACAATGGACTGAGAGCATGAATACTGCTTTCCAGTCTTGTTTACCATCCCCTAAATTTGCACCGCACCTTGTTTGTCCTTCAACACAGGCCCATGAGACTGCATGTTTCTTCCTTAACCTGCTTTTCATATGGTACCCAGGCACATTCAGTAGAGAGATATTGTGTTCTTAATTTCCCTTACTTTAATTGAGGTGGGAAGAAGATTAACACAACACAGGCCCATTCCCTGTTACCTGCAGATTCTTATAGTTCTTAATTTAAACTCTTTGTGCTGTAAACCTAACACTGGGCTCCTCAGTGCAGATCCCGGGGCCAACGAATGCTGAGCAATCGATGAGCAGGCCCTGTCTCAATGCACAATCAGAATCAGCACAATGCAAAATCAATGGGTGAGAAGCGCCATGTTGAAGTGCTGATTGATTTGGATACAGATACAGACTGGCTGATTACCATAAGTGTGTGGTGCAGATCTGGGTACAAATACGTGTATTTGAGTAATTGTTATTTAAATACTTTTTCTGTGTATTTGAGTATTTTCAAATACACAGCCCAAAACAATTGCTTTTGAGTATTTGAATGGTTATTTGTAAAAAACAAATAATTGACCAAATTGCATTTGAAAGTATTTTCCAAATGCCTTTTAACATAGGTATATCAAATATTATTTTAAATACCTATGATAAAGGCATGGGAGTGTATTCGAGTCATGTATTTGAGTATTTTCAAATACTTTCCAAGTATATTTCTAAATACATTCCAATAATCAAATACTGTTTTTTTTATATATATATAATTTTGTCTGAATACTTTTTTGGAAAAGTATTGAAAAGTAATCAAATACCTGAAGTAGTATTTGAACCCAGGTCTGGTGTGAATGTGTTTTTATGTGTCAGGGTGTGAATGAGTTTATGTATTTGGAATAAATGGATGAAAAGAAAAACAGGGTCCCCAAGTATTTTGTGAATACGCTTAATTGTCCAACTACAGTGGGAGGCATAAGTACAATGTGACAATTTGAAAAAGTGTCCAAGTGATAAAAAAAATAAAAATACATTTGCAACAATGCCGAGGTGAAAATATGTCGACGCGCTGTCGTTTTTCCCCCTAGATTGTGTCAGTTATTATAAACGTGATGACAAAGATGCCTGACTGACTGTTCTTTTTAACTGCTACTTGAGATAATAGAGTCAAGAGTCAACAGTACTAGGATGCTGTCCATACAATGTTTAATTATCATTAGTTTATCTTCCTGCACATTATCATGTCTCTCAAATCATCTGGCACACAATTTCACATGAAATCAAGTCATCACACTCCATGTTTCTAGAGAAATTCTACTCCCAAAGTGCTTTAATATAGCAGAATCTGTCTCTGTGTAGCTGTCAGATGATGCTGTAGTTCTTTTTCAGGTTTTCAAAGTGTCTCTGAGAGTTTCTGGGCCAGGCTGAACTGGCCCGTCATGGTTTTGACCCCGGCTCGTAAGTATCGTCTTTGAGCGTCCGGATCCTGAGGGCACTTGTTGCTTTTGGCTTTCATCACAGAGCTGTTTGGGTCATTGGGCTAAGCCGCGGACACAAACACAGAGCCATGCTTATTCCCAATCTCTCTAGCATCTAATGGGTCGTGACTGGCAGACTATCTTATCACATCAGAAAGACTTTCACTTTCTATTCAGTACTTTGAGATAATGTCCTGCAGTGAAGATGGTTCCTTGTCCTACTCTGATCCTACCCTATACTAACCCTCTTGCCAGCTTCTCCTTGAACCTCTCAAGATTCTGATGTTACCTCTGGTTTGTTCAGCCATTCCTAAGGGAAAAATCAATGGGGAAAGAATAGGGTTTTGGAAGAAACACAGAAAATAAGGTCTGAGGTTCACACAGGCTTAGGAGATCTTGTATGTTTTGTTCATTGAGATAAATTGACGTTAACTGATGAACATTTAGTGAATTCTGGAGAATTTGTTATTAAAAAAAGCACATAAATCACAAATGCTTCATAATTCATAAAGGTCATGTTAACGGACTGCTACTATCTCTTGGAACAAAACATATAAGATCTCCTAAGCCTGTGATAACCTCAGACCTTATTTTCTGTCTTTCTTCAAAACTCTATTCTCATGTACATGCAATAACAATGCCTTTGCTTCCATCTAGTGACTAAAACTTGTATAGCTTTAAATGTGTCATTTACTAGTCTGAACTCGTACAGTAGCCTACTACAAGGGGTCACACACTTGTTGTAGTCTAGTAGGTCAGGGTTTCCCAAACTGGGCCTGGGGCCCCCCCTGGGTGCACGTTTGGGTTTTTGCACTATCACTACACAGCTGATTCAAATAATAAAAGCTTGATAATGAGTTGGTTATTTTAATTGGCTGTGCAGTGCTAGGGCAAAACCAAAACGTGCACCCACCCATGTGGGGGGGGCAAGACCAAGTTTGGGAGAACCTGGCCTACTGGCCCACACGCTCATCCAAGTCAATTCATCCCAGCCTGACTGTGTGTGATGTCCCAAATAGCTCCTCTCAAGGATGTGCTCCCTATCTGGAACCTTCCATGCCCCCCAGCATTACTTCCAGCTCCTCTCCCTCCCACCTTTCAAAGCTACAGACGTGAGTGCTACGGGGTGGTAGTCATTTAGGCAGGTTACCTTGGCGTTCTTGGGCACAGGGACTACGATGGTCTGCATGAAACATGTAGGTACAGTGGCTTGCGAAAGTTTTCAACATCCTTTGCATTTTTTTTTATTTTGTTGCCCTACAACCTGGAATTAAAATGGATTTTCGGGGGGTTTGTATCAATTGACTTACACAACATGCCTACTACTTTTGTCACGTCCTGACCAGTATAAGGGGTTATTTGTTATTGTAGTTTGGTCAGGACGTGGCAGGGGTGTGTTTGTTTTGTGTTGTCGGGGTTTTTGGGTTGTGTTCTATGTTTTGTATTTCTATGTTCTATTTTCTATTTTTTCTATTTCTATGTCTAGTTTATTGTTTTGACCTTCAATTGGAGGCAGCTGTTCCTCGTTGCCTCTAATTGAAGGTCCTATTTAGTAGGGGTGTTTTTCATGGGGTTTTTGTGGGTAGTTGTTCTTTGTATAGCCTAATAGCCTTACAGGACTGTTTCGTCGTTGTTTTTGTATACGTGTTTATTTTTGTTTTCCTTCAATAAAAAAAATATGAGTATACATATTCCCGCTGCGTTTTGGTCCAATCCCTACGACACCGTGACAACTTTGAAGTTGCAAAATATTTTTGATTGTGAAACAAACAAGAAATGTGACAAAAAAACAGAACTTGAGCGTGCATAACTATTCACCCCCCCCCCAAAGTCAATACTTTGTAGTGCCACCTTTTGCAGCAATTACAGCTTCAAGTCTCTTGGGGTATGGCTCTATAAGCTTGGCACATCTAGCCACTGGGATTTTTGACCATTCTTCAAGGCAAAGCTGCTCCAGCTCCTTCAAGTTGGATGGGTTCCGCTGGTGTGCAGCAATCTTTAAGTCATACCACAGATTCTCAATTGGATTGAGGTCTGTGCTTTGACTAGGCCATTCCAAGACATTTAAATGTTTCCCCTTTAACCACTTGAGTGTTGCTTTAGCAGTATGCTTAGGGTCATTGTCCTGCTGGAAGGTGAACCTTCGTCCCAGTCTCAAATCTCTGGAAGACTGAAACAAGTTTCCCACAAGAATTTCCCTGTATTTAGCGCCATCCATCATTCCTTCAATTCTCACCAGTTCCAAAGTGAATGAAATGAAAAACATCCCCACAGCACGATGCTACCACCCCCATGCTTCCCTGTGGGGATGGTATTCTTGGGGTGATGAGATGTGTTGGGTTTGCACCAGACATAGCGTATTCCTTGATGGCCAAAAAGCTACATTTGACCAGAGTACCTTCTTCCATGTGATTGGGGAGTCTCCCACATGTCTTTTGGTGATCACCAAACGTGTTTGATAATTATTTTCTTTAAGCAATGGCTTTTTTTCTTGCCACTCTTCCATAAAGCCCAGCTCTGTGGAGTGTACGGCTTAAAGTGGTCCTATGGACAGATACTCCAATCTCCACTGTGGAGCTTTGCAGCTCCTTCAGGGTTATCTTTGGTCTCTTTGTTGCCTATGAATAATGCCCTTCTTTCCTGGTCCGTGAGTTTTGGTGGGCGGCTCTCTCTTGGCAGGTTTGTTGTGGAGCCATATTCTTTCAATTGTTTTATAATGGATTTAATGACGCTCCGTGGGATGTTTCAAAGTTTCTGAAATGTATTTATAACCCAACCCTGATCTGTACTTCTCCACAACTTTGTCCCTGACCTGTTTGGAGAGCTCCTTGGTCTTCATGGTTCCGCTTGCCTGGTGGTGCCCCTTGCTTAGTGGTGTTGCAGACTCTGGGGCCTTTCAGAACAGGTGTATATATACACTGAGATCATGTGACAGATCATGTGACACTTAGATTGCACACAGGTGGACTTTATTTAACTAATTATGTGATTTCTGAAGGTATTTGGTTGCAGCAGATCTTATTTAGGGGCTTCATAGCAAAGGGGGTGAATACATATGCACGCACCACTTTTCCGTTTTAAAGTTTTAGTAATTTTTTGAAACAAGTAATTTTTTTATTTCACTTCACCAATTTGGACTATTTTGTGTATGTCCATTACATGAAATCCAAATAAAAATCAATTTAAATTACAGGTTGTAATGCAACAAAATAGGAAAAACGCCAAGGGGGATGAGTACTTTTGCAAGGCACTGTAGTTAGAGGATGCAGCGCTCCAGGGAATGTTTCCAATACTCCTTGAAAACCGAGGTGGTTTCTTTTATTGGGCCACTGCTCCCAGGAGTGTTGCTGTTTACCCTTTATATCCTGGATCATGCAAACTTTTAGACCTGCTACTTTTCCAATAAAGTGTTTTTCTATGAATTACAGCTGCCAACACATTTGAAAATATAATGTGACATTGAGAGAATAATTATGTATCTGCTTTTATCTTGTTTGTAGGTCCAGCCTGAATAATGGAGAGTAACAAGGATTCTACTTTTTGTGTGTGTGTGTGTGTGTGTGTGTGTGTGTGTGTGTGTGTGTGTGTGTGTGTGTGTGTGTGTGTGTGTGTGTGTGCTCTTTTTCATGCTCATCTGACACATTTTTCATGCACATCTGTAAGGATATACTTTACCTAAGCCCCATCTTCACTTGAGCCCAGATTCAATACAACATGTAGGTTGGCTTGAATTAGTGCATAGTGTCTCAGGTATACATGTAAACTGAACTGCAACGTGGAACACATGTCAGTGCAGTGGTGCTGGCCTGTTTCTTGTTGTCCAATGTCATCAGATGACTTATTTTTTCAAATGGCGCTCTACACTTCACAGTATGTTCTTTTTGAGTTGGTCCATGAACTCCAAAAGGGTCAACAAATATTTACTTTCACAGGACAATGTCCTCCACGGACTTGCTGTTCAAATACACAACCAGTGTAATTTAGTTTCATCATTATATTACGGATGCTGAGATGAGAGTGAAATCACCAGAAAGTAGGTGATATAGAGAGTAATAGTAAGATAGTTACTGAAAGAGAATAATGCTGCTCAGAAGCATCACTTCTTGCCTCCCATCTTCAGCAACTATAGACAACCTGTTCTCAGTGGCCAGGGCAGGCAGCTTGGTTCCTGATATCTCTCTGGATGACACACTGCAAAGCTTCCTATCCCTGGACTCAAGTGCTGCTCTCGAACAACATTATGCAGGCATTCAGCAACACTTGTCTGCTGAACAACTCACTGTTTTCAACCAGGACCTGACGTCTTTATTGGGAGGGAGCACAAATGTGGCCTTGGGGGGTGTGGGTGTTGTGGCACTAGCCCTGTCTTTACTCTTTGATGTCTTAGCCCACAAGGCAAAAAGGCATGGGGACAGCAAGAATGCTATGGACCCTACCAAAATGATCTTTGGAATCAGCAATTCCTCAAGAATTGGGTCCCTCATCAGTGAATACCTGAAGCTGGTCCCTGAGATAGCCAATGATATGAACAAGATGGCGGAGGTGACAGAGCTCTATGACCAGTACCTGAAGTATGAGCTGATTGACCATTTTGAGAGGATGACGAACAAGAAACGCATGGGGTCAGTGGCCATGAAACAGTGGCTGTGTGGGGCATCTTTCCACCTGCACATGAGGATCCACGAGATCCGCTTGGGCTCCGTTCCACGAGGCTCAGCAGAAGCACTGCGTCTCTCCTACAAGACTGCGTTCACAAGCCTGGTCAAGCTCTATACAGCCCACCTACGCAAAAATATCCAGGAGACACCACCAGAGCCAGGAGCCAACAGCATGCCAGGGCTCCTTGTCATTGAGCCCCACAAGAACGTCACACACAGAGTTCAACACAGTCCCTGTGAGTCCAAGGTCATTGGAGACGCTCTGCTGACCCGGATCATTGCTGCTCAGGAGATTGAAGAGAGCAAAGACTTCTTTCTGCAGTCTGAACATGACTTTTATAAACTGATCAACCAACGGGAAGGTTTTGAATTGCAGAAAAGTAATTCATAGTCAAAAAGAATAGTCAATCATGACTGTAATTAAGGTGATTTAATGTTAGCTGCAATCTGAAAAGTAATGGAATAAAAGTTAATTTAAAGGGTGTAGTGGTAGTATCAACGGTAGCGGTTAATTTTATATTTTGGGATGGCTAGATTAAGAATGCATTGTGTAACCAGACGCTGAGTCTGTGTCAGCGTAAATGTATGTACTGTTTGTGTCTGCACTGAAGTCAGCATCAGTCAATGACCTGATTTTTCATTGGCTGAAAGATTTGCCGACATCTAATAACCCTAGATTCCGCTATTTGGTTATTAGATGTTTGTCCTAGCAGGGACAATGTCCTTCAGACTCTGAGCCCATCATGTATTTAAATAAACAGGTAGTATTTGACAAAGTCTTAGGAAAGAGGAGCGTGTGAGACAGACAGCACAGCCCAAACATGGGTAACAAAGCATGCAGTCCATCTTCAGAAACTATAAACTGTCTGTTTGAGGTAGCCAGCCATGCAGGCATCGTTCCTGACATCTCCCTGGACAGAACCCTCACCAACTTCCTATCCCGCAACTCCACTGCTGCTCTGGAACATCAATATGCAGCCATCCAGCAGAGCATGTCGGCTGAGCAACTAACAGCCTTTAACCAGGATCTGACGTCTGCATTTGGAGGGAGCACCAAGGTGAGCCTGGGAGGTCTGGGTATTGTGGCGCTGGCACTATCACTGCTCTTTGAGGTCTTGACTCACCAGATCCATGAGCAAAGGTCATACATGGACCCCATAAGGAGGATCTTTGGAGCGGATTACTCTTCAGAAATCGGCCCTATTGTCAGTGAGTACCTAAAGCAAGTTCCCGGTATAGCCAATGATAAGAAGAGGATGGCAGAGCTCCTCGAACATTATGACCAGAAGCTTAAACAGGAACTGGATAACTTCTATTCGAAGTTAATCATAGAGAGTAGAATGAGCTCCGCTGGCGTGAAACAGTGGCTGAACGGGGCAGCATTCCACATGCACATGCGGATCCATAGGTTCCGTATAACTGCCTTACCAGAAGGCCCTGTAGATGTGCTGAGCCAGTACTATCAACTCAGTATCCCTGGCTTGATAAAGACTTATGCAGAGTTCCTACAGAGAAATATTCAGGAGACCCCCTCGTTGACAAAATCCAACGGCATGTCTGGGCTCCTGGTCATTGAACCCTACAGGAACGTCACACACAGAGTTCAACACAGGCCCTGTGAATCCAAGGTCATTGAAGACTTTCTGCTGGCCCGGATCATTGCTGCTCAGGACATTGAGCAGAGTAAATACTTCTTTCTGCATACTGAAAGTGACTTTGATGATCTGATCAAACAACGGGGAGATTTTGAGCTGAAGAAATGAATGAAATCATATTTATCTGCATAATGCACAGTGGTAGAAATAACGATTTTTACTCTTATAGTTGGCTTATTACCTGTAATTAATGTCTACTCATGTTATAAACACAAAAAATATTTGATTACCACATAATAAAGTAACAAAAATTGAGATAAACCAGCATTCATAATGTTCTGTAGTGTGGGACTTCGGTACACATTCCTATTTACAGGGGGTCCTGTGTAAAAAGGGGATGTTGTGTGAGGAGATTGTGGTGATTAGATGTTGGAGGGTTCTGAAGAGGAACGGTATTAGGAGAGGACATCTGACAGGTTCATTGATAATGTTGTAGAGTTGTATAACTGTGGTATAGTATTAATGCGCTGACCAATCTCATGCATCTGTTTCATACATGGCTTCTGTTCCTGTGCCTTCCGTACCACTGGTTAGCTACCTTGAGCTGATAGCTATATCAATGTGTGTGTGTGTGTGTGTGTGTGTGTGTGTGTGTGTGTGTGTGTGTGTGTGTGTGTGTGTGTGTGTGTGTGTGTGTGTGTGTGTGTGTGTGCGCAGGGTTGCAGTACGTGCATGTGCGTGTGTCTGTGTAGGGGGTGCATCACTGTGTGTTTATGTGCAGCTGTGTGTAGGATTGGGCGCAGAAATGTTTTTCAACACTATCTGGTTGCTGCCATCTTAAGGTCAGCCAGCTCCACAGAGTCGGCACAGGGCTGTAATTGAAAGTAGAGCATGTGAGCGGAGCTGCTGTATTGATAAGAGAGCATCAGGCTCCGTCAGCAGGCCCTGTGTACGTCAGTGTCCCTGGGGAGGGGAGGAGGTGCTGGGAGTATGCCATTTGTTGGAGCAGGCCTCTCGTAATGGGGAGGCAGGGCGTAGGGGAGGAGGCAGGGAGGGGAGTCAGGCTGGGGGCAGGGGCGGAAATCCCGGGGGGGACGGGGGGGACACGACCCCCCCATCCTTGGAAAAATATGATTTGTCCCCCCCAATATATCACTGAAACATAACTATGTAATTTAAATAATATTAATAATAGGCAATGAAAGCAATTGTGCTGATTATAGACACTTAATAGCGTGTTTTTAAGTTTCAAAAGATTGCGACCCCCCCACCCTTTGCCTCACAATGTTTTGATCCACTGCCAGTTCCTTAGTTGGCAAGGTAACAGAGGGGTCGTATCTACTGTCTGAAAGGCACTCAATGAACGTAACTGAAGTGAGGTTAATCCAGTCAATCGCGCACACACACTAGCTGAATATGCAGAGCTAGCGCGCAAATATTAACTATTAAGCTAGCTAGTACCTATTCCATTTATGTGGCCTCGTCAAAGATGGAATCTTTGCTATCGTCAATTTATTCCAAGATCAGCATGCAGATGATGTAAGTTAGTGCTTCAAAGTCCCTGCGATAAGGTTAGCGATAAACTGAAGTCCAAACTGAACAGAACTACACTCTCTTCTACCATTGTCTTAAATATATTTAATGGTCTCATTGCAAAAGCTATATTGTCGCAAGGGAACTTTTATTTATTTATTTTATTTCACCTTTATTTTACCCGGGTAGCAAAGATTATAGCAAACACCACTGAAACGGAATTGGTGCTCGCTAGCTTTGCAAATTCAGCTATTGTTGGAAGCCAGCCAATATGAAACAAACGATTAAAATTACAAAAGGTTGCAGCATATGTTGTGTAAATGGTGAACTCATACAGCTGTCAACTCTTGTCATTTTAATCCGTTTCACATTTGCTAGCTACCTTTTAGATCGAAGCCCAAATAGAATGATAGAAGATGATAGAAGCCCATCTCCTACTGTAAATAACCTACACACTGTGTGTGTGTGTAGCCAGCCAGCCAGCCAGGTAGAAAAATGGCAGAAAAATAAAAGACGGACATCAGAGTATTTTTCAGTACACCAAAACGCAAAGTAAGAACCCTAGTAGCCTAATATCTCAAAGACTAGTTGATAAAATGTTCATAAGAAAGAAATGAAATTCTAATGGAAATGTTTCACAATGATGTCATTAGGCAGAGCAGGCAACAGATGGCACACAAACAGCAGAGTTGGGGACAGATATGCAGGGACAGACTGGCAGAGACAGGGAGTCTCAGGTAAGTTTGTTGAGTCTTTGTTTGGCAACATTATGAAAGGTTCTCCATTTTTTTTACTTGTAAAATAGGAACATAATTGGAAAATGCCATGGATACCCCCACTCTCAACTTAAACTGGTGACTGAACTAAGATTTGTTAAAGGCAATGGTATTGCTGTTGTGATTAGTTGTGTAGTTTTGGGTACCAGTAGTTAGGAGTACGGCAAACACCTTATTTCTTTGGTTCCTCAATATACATTTACCACATTACAATGTAGGCTATGTGTTACAGCACTACTTTTGGTGTCCCCCTCAGGAATTGCTCTTGAGAAAATGTAATGTAATTGTCCCCTCCAAAGTTGATATCAGATTTTCGCCCCTGGCTGGGGGAGGAAATAGGCATGGGGGTGGGTTGGTGTGGGCAGCCAGCAAATATATAAATATATGTGTAATAGCCGCAGATCTGCCAATTAAGGGAGATGTAATGGGAGCATGTGTGAGGTGTGCTAATGAAGACAAGTGGGTGAACTAATGTAACAGCACACACTAAATGTGTGTGTGTGTGTGTGTGTGTGTGTGTGTGTGTGTGTGTGTGTGTGTGTGTGTGTGTGTGTGTGTGTGTGTGTGTGTGTGTGTGTGTGTGTGTGTGGATGGGAGTGGGGGAGAGTTTTGCTACCTTGTGCCTGTAGAACAGCTCTTCAGTGCCACACAGTTGAGTGTGAGGGGGCAGAGCACAGTGGGGTGTGAGGGGGCAGAGCACAGCGAGGTGTGAGTGGGCAGAGCACAGCGGGGTGTGAGGGGGCAGAGAACAGCGGGGTGTGAGGGGGCAGAGCACAGTGGGGTGTGAGGGGGCAGAGCACAGTGAGGTGTGAGGGGGCAGAGCACAGCGGGGTGTGAGGGGGCAGAGCACAGCGGGGTGTGAGGGGGCAGAGCACAGTGAGGTGTGAGGGGGCAGAGCACAGCGGGGTGTGAGGGGGCAGAGCACAGTGAGGTGTGAGGGGGAAGAGCACAGTGGGGTGTGAGGGGGCAGAGCACAGTGAGGTGTGAGAGGGCAGAGCACAGTGGGGTGTGAGGGGGCAGAGCACAGTGAGGTGTGAGGGGGCAGAGCACAGTGGGGTGTGAGGGGGCAGAGCACAGTGAGGTGTGAGGGGGCAGAGCACAGCGGGTGTGAGAGGGCAGAGCACAGTGGGGTGTGAGGGGGAAGAGCACCGTGGGGTGTGAGGGGGAAGAGCACCGTGGGGTGTGAGGGGGCAGAGCACCGTGGGGTGTGAGGGGGAAGAGCACCGTGGGGTGTGAGGGAGAAGAGCACAGTGGGGTGTGAGGGGGAAGAGCACAGTGGGGTGTGAGGGGGAAGAGCACCGTGGGGTGTGAGGGGGAAGAGCACCGTGGGGTGTGAGGGGGAAGAGCACCGTGGGGTGTGAGGGGGAAGTGCACAGTGGGGTGTGAGGGGGAAGAGCACTGGCTGTTGACACACCCTGCCTACATTATTGTGTGGTCTGTCTGTCTGTCTACCCTCATTTAGGCAGACAGTAGTATTAGTGTTTCATTAGTGAGGGCAGCAAGTAATTGTATATTCCATACAATGAGCAAAAGCATTTAACGTACCTTCCCTGTGGCTCAGTTGGTAGAGCATGGTGTGTGCAACGCCAGGGTTTTGGGTTCGATTCCCACGGGGGGCCAGTACAAAGAAAAAAAATCCATGAAATGAAATGTATGCATTCACTACTGTAAGTCACTCTGGATAAGAGCATCTGCTAAATGACTAAAATGTAAAAAAAATATAACATGGGAAATAAATGTATACATATTAAATGCAACACTCTATGCATTTAGACACTATTTATTCTTATTACTCAAATTACTATTACAACGTGAAATGTTCTACATTATTCAAAATACTTATCATATTAATTCAATTTGATTCTAGAAAATAGCAGCAAGTACATTGAAGTGGCACACGATTAATATTCATGCTGGCAACCCACTTTCAAGGTGTTTGTATAGGGAAAGGGAAAGGTATAGAGGACATCAATGGCAGAAAATAATGATTTGTACTCTTATAGTTGGCTTATGGCCTGTAATTATGGAATACTCATTTACAAACACAAATGATAATTAAATTACCAAGAAGAAATTAAAAAACATTCCAATTAACCAGCATTCTTAATGTTCTGTAGTGTGTGACTTATGCACATGCACACACACGCACACACACGCACATACACACACACACACACACACACACACACACACACAAACATTATTCTCTTCCTCAGGTGAAGAAGGCTAAACGTGATTGATTGGCTGGCGAAGTGGTCTTTTCCCTGTGATCCAACCGCAGGGTCATAAGATCTCATATTAAAACTACTGCACTACTACACACATAAATCCAAACCATTTCATAGGCTAACAGTTTTTCGCTTCAATGCACCCGTTCAAAATTCATATGCAAAGCCATGGTGACACAGTAATGGACACAGTTGTTGGAAAAGACTCTTAAATCCGCCATAGTCTCTTGTAGAACATAAACCATTCATAAATCGATGAGCCTACTTAATCAACGAGTTGGTCTATCGTAAAGGAAGGCAGATATACATTGATTTGGTCGCTGTCCTGCATGTGATGAGTTTTATTCTCATCAAATAGAGATATTACAGGTGACAATTCAGTATATCACGATGGGCTGTGGAAATAACTCTCATGACTATGCATAGCCATAAAACATCATGGACTGCTTAGATTTATGGAATAGGGTGAGAAATAAAGGGTAAATGCAAATCACATTATCTACATAGATCATTTATCACTGACCTTAATCTGATTAAAAACACCTATCAGGTGAAACTGTGCATGCAGTACTTTCTCTGGACCACTAGTCGGTGCTCTTTCCCTGCAGTATGAGCGCACAGGGGGCTTTCAGTAGTTTGAAAATGTTAGTAGGACTCTGAGCGGGTCCTCTGCTGGGATTGGTTTGAGATCCACTATCTTCTTTCCGTGATTGGCCAAGAGGTGTTCAAGGGGTGTGAGAAGTGGTGTGGAGGGGAGGGGGCCCAAGGTCTTTCTCGCATCCGGCTTCACCTATTCCCTTCGTGCCACAAGCCTCCAAGTATTAGGTTTTCATACACTGCGTACAGTACGGTTTGAAATGTGACTCAAAATAAGCACTGGTGGAATACTATTCTGTGGCAGCTGAAGGACTTGTGTTTACACCTTTTTGAAAGGGAGAGGAAAGGCAGACCACCTTTGCCATGCCAGTGGATTTGTTTGCGATTTTATGCGTGATTGCTACGGTTTACGCAGTGGAAGGTAAATTATAGGAGTTTCTCTTTTTTAGTTATGATATTGTATTGCTATGTGTGAGCGCGTTTGAACGCAATGTGTTACAAAAACATGGTTATTGTAAGCACGTGGATGTATTATTTTCTAAAGGTATGGAAAGCTATTAGGATCTTAGATGGGATAACTTTGGAGCTGGTTCCGTGGCGCCTCTGATGGATGCAGGGCAGACAGAGGTACCCAGGTTCGAGGGTGGGTTTAACCTACCACTGCCACCAGACGATGGTGGACTTTCACTTTTGGGTCACACATTCCCTTCAATCATACGACTACGAGATGAACATTGAATCCATTTATTGTTGATATATAGGTTATGCGGTGCGGCAGGGTAGCCTAGTGGTTAGAGCGTTGGACTAGTAACCGAAAGGTTGCAAGTTCGAATCCCAGATATGTAACGCAAGGTACAAATCTGTCGTTCTGCCTAGGCCGTCATTGAAAATAAGAATTTGTTCTTAACTGACTTGCCTAGTTAAAAAAATGTTTCATCTTTAATTTGTTAATTGTGTTCAATTAATGACCAATCATTAAATGCCGCGGGGCAATTAAATGTTAACGCAACTATCTGTAGGCCTAGTACATCAATTATTTACACCAATATTATTTGATATGACATTACCTCCCCGAAATATAGGCTAGTGGAGATGAGGGACGCGTGCGACAGCCAGTCCCCGGCACCCTGGTGAAGGATATGCAGTCAGTCAGTGCGCCATGGAATATTTCATTCGGGTCATGTTTTAGATTGGTGACAGGCATTGTACCTATAATGATTTATTTATTTGACTATATCCCCTAAACCTCCATAAATTATGACTTCACTGAATCACATTTTAATGTGGAGCTGTGCCTGTCAAGAAGTTAGCTGTAGGGAAGGTCGTCCCCTAAATGCTATCTGTTCGACATACTGTATTATGAGATACGTTTTCTTCAGGTTTGCGGGTTTTGTTCCACATGTTAACGATTGTCTGGTTTTCAAAAAAAAATAAAAAACTTTAATATGGATTTTGTCTATATGGATGTTTTTGAGTAGGCTACTCGGGAAGAATCCACAGGTCGGGCTGGTCTCACCAGGTTTATTGATATACCTAGACGCTCTCAGTGAAGCATCGTCAGCTATGGATGTGGTAAATAGCATAGCAAACGCCAACCTGAACTCAGGGGTAGACATGACATAGTAAACTAAATATGGGACACTCCAATTAGTACGATATGTTATTTTTCAGTATAGTATGTATAATTTGTGGATGTCCATCATCCATTTTTTTCTATATGTTACGAATTACAATTCGTATGATATGTTGCTAATTGCAATTTGAACAATATGTTACGAATTGCAATTTGTACGATATGTTCAGAATTTCCTAAATGTGTATGTTTGGTATTGCAATTTATTGTGGCTAATGTTAGCTAGGTGACTAACGCTAGCTTTAGCTAGGAGGCTAATATTAGCTAGGCTCGGGTTAGGGCAGGGGTGGGCAATTCCAGTCCTCAAGGGCCTGATTGGTGTCACAGTTTTGCCCCAGCCCCAGCTAACACACCTGAATAATCACCTAATCATGATATTCAGTTTAGAATGCAATTTGATAAAATCAGCTGTGTTTGCTAGGGATGGAGTTCCCTGGGTTAGGGTTAGGAATTAGGTTAAAGGGTTAAAGGGTTAAGGTTAGGGTTAGGGGAAGGGTTAGCTAACATGCTAAGTAGTTTCAAAGTAGCTAGAAAGTAGTAAGAAGTTGCGAAGTGGCTAATGAGCTAATATGCTAAAGTTGTCCGTGGCGTTATTCGCTTACCCATCCCCGCGTTATTCACCTTGACCAACTCAGTGGCCTTATGTTTAGAGTGTCCACCCTGAGATTGGAAGGTTGGGAGTTCAATCCCTGGCTGAATTGCACCAAAGTCTATAAAAATTGGATCCAATGCGTCTCAGCTTGGCACTCCGCATTAATGAGTTTGATTGGTGGTAAGGGCCTGAGATAGACTGGCGTCCTGTTCAGGAGGGTGTACTTGTATATTAAGCTGCCTCACGCTACAGAAACAGGAGATAGGCTCCTGCTCCTATGAGCCATTCTGGCTCGTGCAAGGCTACTTACTTACTTACATCCATCCATCCCAACCAACCACCCTACTGTTGTTTTTGCCTTAAGTAACCTTCTGTCTTATGTAACCATACCAAATGCAACGTATCATACTAGTATGATTTGACCAAGATTACATTTTCTATGTTACGCCTAGACTATGAGACCAGGCTGCCAACATGCATCAGTGGTGCAGCCAATGACAGTCCATTGGGCACAAATCGAATGCCCTTGTCTCGTTTTTTTAAAGGTTTCTTATAGATCAATGCACTGATATACACCATGGTTAGAAAAAACCCCTGTATCAAATATTTAATCTTTGATTTGATACAATATTTCACTGCAGGTTTTTGGAAAGGCTAAAAGAGTGAACTATCTAACCTGTACTCAGTATGTGGACTAGGGTTGACTGGTCATATAGTGAGGCCCCTTACCATTTGCCTGGCCATGACAATAACCTGACTAATCCTTGGGCCGGATCCAATAGAGCACTGCTTAGTTCACCTATTAGTGGCCAGGCCCCATGAATGACTTGACCAATGTTTAGGCAGTCATTGTCATTAAATATCCACAGCTTGCTTTGACAATCTATCCATAAACAATGCCTATCAGTGAATCAGTGAATTGCCCTGGCATTGTAAATGAGCTGGCCCAAGCTTTATTTGGCCTTGTCGGGCATTGGGTATGGTGTGGCCAATCAGGCCAATCCTTCAGAAGGACTTCCTCTAACCCATCCTCTCTGTGTCCTAATTAAAACTGGTGCCTGTTGCAGGCAAATTGCTGCCTAATGAACTGGTTGATTAAGTAATTAAACAAGCCTCTGTTTATGGGAAACAACTTTATAGTGATGATTGGTCCAGAGCATAACTCTCACAACCTTACAACAGTGACGGTCTCACAGGCAATCGGTGTGCTGCTCTCTGCTCTCTGCTTCACTTCATTCTCTCCCTACCATACCATTGGATCTTCAATTCTCTTCTCCCTCTCTTCGTCTGTCCTTTTATTCTCCACCGTTAATTGTGTGAATATTTCAACATGTCTTCTGAATTCAGATGACACCAAAAACCCAAACAATCAAGTGCTCTGATCTAATCCGCAGTGTGTTTTAATGAGTCTTTTCCTTGTCGTCTTTCTTCATTCCTCTTTTCATCTTTTGCTCTCCTCATCCTCCCTCCTTTTCCCTTTCACTGCATCTGCATATTTCTCTCACTAACTGTCCGTTTGTATTCTATTCATTTCCCCCTTTTCTCTCATGTTCCCGCTATCACCCTGTGTTTTAATGAGCTTGCATGTAAGACATTAATTATTACCTAGCCTTCAATAAATTGACAATATCCCCTAGCTTGTCAATTCTGCCTCTACTTAAAACCATAACTTCCAGGCCTAGCCTTATCTTGACTCCCTCTGAAAAACTCTAACCCAGGCCCCAATCCTGTTGGAAAAGGGACAGAGAGGAGAGAATGAAAGAGGGAGAGAGATGGTGAGTTAGTGAGGGATGTGGATTGTGTAAGTTACTGAGTGAGTGTCATTGGCTGTGGTGGCGGTGCTGGGGTGGCATTGGGGGCCCCTCCCTTCCTCCCTGACACAGGCTAATGAGAGAGGCCCCTGAGCCTGGTTGGCTTTGGAAAGGGGGGCTTAGCATAAGGGTAATAAGGGTACAGGGGCCTTATGTCCGTACAAAGAATCATTGTTATGTCTGCGTGGACCTGCTCCAGGGCCTGTTTTTTCTCTCTCTCTCTCTCTCTCTCTCTCTCTCTCTCTCTCTCTCTCTCTCTCTCTGTGTGTCATTCATTCATCCATTCTCCTGGTAATTAAAGTCTTCAGTAGCGGCAGCAGCAGCTCCCGGTGAAGGCGAACAGAGCTCTCTGTGTGCCTCACAGCCCCCCGGCTAAAAGACTAATTGGTTTTTGTTTTGATATTGTGTTTGAAGTTTGAATGTCTGTGATTACGGACTTTGCTTTGTGTTTTTTAAACATTCTATTATTACATTGAATAGTAGTCAATATACATGTTTACAAAGGGACAACAGGGGTAAGTGTTAGACCAAGGGAGGAGGAAGAAGAGGCAGGAGCGAATTAGGTAGGTAGGGTAGGTAAGAGTTGTAGGGCTTAAGTGTCTCTCTCTCTCTCTCTCTCTCTCTCTCTCTCTCTCTCTCTCTCTCTCTCTCCCCTCTTAGTGTAGGAATGTGGAAGGTGATAGAGTGAGGAAGTTGTTAATGACCTTGCCCCCCTCCTCCCCCTCTCCCCTCTTAGTCGCTGCAGTTGATGCTGACGTAAACTGAAAAAAAAGCATTTTCAGGTAATTAAGTATTGATTTTTAAGAAGCAGGAGTACTGAAAAAAGAATGCAACAGCCTTCTTCTTCTCTGCCCTCCTTTCCTCCTCGATACTGGAGTGAGCAGCAGAGTTAGACTGGCTGTCAATCTTGGCTGCAGGGCCAGCCTAGTGGGGAAGAGAAAGGGTTCAGCAACTAGTGATGCAAAGTCTGGTGTAGACCAAGGACCCCCACCCCCAGACATCTTCCCGTGGCTATGTATGGAATCACTCAATATATTTTTTTTTAAGTGTTCCCATCTGGGTGAGAGTCTATCCAGTTGCTAGTGCAGTGGAGGGCCAATCTGTACTTCTGTCTTTCCTATTTGTATTCAGATGTCTAGTAATGTAGATGAACATTAATTAAATTGTGTCATTACTGTTTTAGTGGACAATGCTGATCATGTGATTTTCAGCCTGCTTGTCTTGTAAGGATAGAGACGGACTCCCTGTGGGTGTGAACATGGACTCACTTTGCCACCCAGTTCTTTCCCTCATGATTCACAGCCTCGTTATTTTAATATGTGCATCAAAATTGCAGCCCTTATTTCCTTTTTAAACCCAGGAAACAATGCCATAAAGCTGTTACGTACCTCGTGAATCTTCCTGAGTGGCCATTTTAGATCCCTATTAGAGCCTTAAATGCTTTGTTTTGGGTTTATGACCTCAGGAGTGTACTTATTTTGACTTCAGAGAGAGTGAGAGATAGAGGGAGAAGAAGAAGGAGAGAGAGGAATTATAGCTGTCATAATTCTGGCACTATTGTTTTTGTCTCTTATTAGTCTGTGTATGGGACAACACAGAAGAAGAAAGACATCTGAACATTACAAATTTGAATTAACAGCCCAATCTTTGATGCATTTCTTATCCTATTGCAAATCCACAGGGCAATAGGGTGATTTGACTGTTTTGGGCACTTGGTGATCAATAAGCTATAGAGGAGATATTGGGGTGCCAATTACCTTGTTGTTAGGGTTGATTTAACAACATCAGGATAACATTAAATTCCCTCAAGGATAGATATCACATCCACGTTTAAAATGGATTGATGTGCAGACACCCTTTTTATTTTTTATTTCACCTTTATTCCACCAGGTAGGCCAGTTGAGAACAAGTTCTCATTTACAACTGTGACCTGGCCAAGATAAAGCAAAACAGTGCGACAAAAACAACACAGAGTTACACATAAACAAACGTACAGTCAATAACACAATATAAAAATCTATGTACAGTGTGTGAAAATGTAGAAGAGTAGGGAGGTAAGGCAATAAATAGGCCACAGAGGAAAATAATTACAATATAGCATTAAGACTGGAGTGATAGATGTGTAGATGATGATGTGCAAGTAGAGATACTGGGGTGCAAAAGAGCAAGAGGATAAATAACAATATGGGGATGAGGTAGTTGGGGTGTGCTATTTACAGATTGGCTGTGTACAGGTGCAGTGATCGGTAAGCTGCTCTGACAGCTGATGCTTAAAGTTAGAGAGGGAGATATAAGACTCCAGCTTCAGTGATTTTTGCAATTCGTTCCAGTCATTGGCAGCAGAGAACTGGAAGGAAAGGTGGCCAAAGGAAGTGTTGGCTTTGGGGATGACCAGTGAAATATACCTGCTGGAAGAATAGATTCAATCGGTCGACCTCAAGTTAACATGCATGAAACCAAGGCTTTTACGGTTACAGAAGTCAACAAATGAGAGCTCCTGGGGAGTAGGAGTGGTGCTGGGGGCTGCAGGGCCTGGGTTAGCCTCTACATCACCAGAGGATCAGAGGAGGAGTAGGATAAGGGTATGGCTAAAGGCTGTAATAACTGGTCTTCTAGTGTCGTTCGGAACAGAGAGTAAAAGGAGCAGATTTCTGGGTGCGGAAGAATAGATTCAAGGCATAATGTACAGAAAAGGGTATGGTACGATGTGAGTACAGTGGAACAGTAAATAGTAAACCTAGGTATTGAGTGACGATGAGAGAGGTTTTGTCTCTAGAGGCACCAGTTAAGCCAGGTGAGATCACCGCATGTATGGGGGATGGAACAAAAGAGCTATCTAAGGCATATTGGGCAGGGCTAGGGGCTCTACAGTGAAATAAGACAATCACTAACCAAAACAGCAATAAACAAGGCATATTGACATTAGGGAGAGGCATGTGTAGCCGAGTGATCATATGGTCCAGAGAGTAACAATAGATGAGTCAGGGAGCCAATTCAGTAGTCGCTACTACGCTAGGCTAGCTGTAGACACGGAGATTCAGACAGCTAGCCGGCCGGGGATAGCAGATGGGCCACCGGTGACGTAGCTAGTTAGCTGGCTAGCTTCTGATGGGGGTTCCGGTTCTAAAGTATAAAGATAGCAGATCCGAACGACATTGGGTGAGGCGGGTTGCAGGAGAGTATATTTAGTCCGTAGGTGGAAAGTGAGATTAAAATATATATACAAAATATATACGAAGAAAACAATAAATACACGGGACAGGACGGGACAAGACAAAAAAACACGTCCGACTGCTACGCCATCTTGGATCCCTGCCTCTCAACATGCAACATCACTCGTGTTTAATACATGTTCGTTGTAGTCCTATCATTCCTCATTTAACTGACAGCTGACCTCACCAAGGGCACTGCTTCCTGCTTATAATTATGTGTGACATTAGTTCTTATTCATGACGAGAGGTCATCACTCATTTACTCTATCTCTTCAACATCCACTGCATGATGTGGTTGAAAAACATGGTTAGAAGAATTGAGCTGTCTTGATTTCACACCTAGGGCTGTGACGGTCATGGAATTTTGGATGACGGTTATTTGTTAGTCAAATGACCACGGTTACCATAATATTGTTGAAATAGCAACAACAACAAAAAATTGGTATACAATTAATGTGCACATTTTCTCCTCTCCTCTGCTCCTAACTGTCACAGATTGTGTCCTGTTTTTGGTAGGCCATTACAGTAGGTGCATGTACAGTATTTCATGATACTGGAACAAGGAGCAACAAAGTTTCATCACGTTGTAAAAGTCCATGTTACCACAGAAACGGACTCAACCACGTCAGCTGCAGCCATCTTCAGTCAGCTGTTTGTTCCACAACACAAAATTCAAATACTGGCTAGTTTTGCCTCCTCTCGTCTCTCCTTATATCGGCTGTTAGATGTGAATCAGTCTTACTTTTACTTGACTGCTTTTGGGTAAAGTTTGCCGACTCATAAAAAACATTTAAAAAAAACTGTTATGACTGTATTTTATTTTCATGATGGTCTTCATCCCTATTGGTCGGTTACGCGATTATACAATTACCGTGCCAGCCCAATATCACACCCAATATCACACACCAGTTAGTGTGTGGAGTTATAGACTGAAGCCTACTTTCTTTCGCTGACTTATTTTTGTCAGTGTACACATTGCTCTGCTGCAGTTGACTGCAATACAAAAACAAAGACCATCCAGAAGATGATGAAGTCCCTTTGCTGATGTTTTTCTGCACCGAAAAATAGAAAACACCAGTAGAGACAAAAGCGATCTGAAGAGCTGAACCACCCAACCTCCCTCTGCAATTTGCATAGCGAACATGATTTGATGGCTTTGATTTCAAAATAGATGATTGCGTTTGAAGAACAAAAGGCAAATGGGCATTTTAAAGAAAGGGTTCTTTGTTTCTAGCATAAGGCAACTTCAGTACTCTTTTTCTTTTTAGTCTTTTAATAGACTTATTAATGTGCTGGGTAAGCAGTGCTAGCCAACTGTCACCAGCATGCTACACAGAAAGCATGATGTGGGCTCCTTTAGAACATTTTAAACGTGGCATTTATGACAGAATACTAATGCATTACATTTGATGAAAAAGTTGATTTACGCTTCATTTCACACCGTATTTTGAAACATAATAGCTCTCCCACAGAGTCAGAGACAAAGACAAACGTTGATTTTTATGAATGTCAAATGCACCATCAGAACTCAACGGCCTTTTCACAAGCCCTGTGTGAGTTGGTTGAGAAAATGGGCCTCAGATTTGCCCATGTACTTTGAGGTCTGTATAAGGTCTGGGCCCTCTCCCTTGCAGCAGGGAGGGACATCACTCCTCCTAGGTTCCTGCCTCATCTGTTCCTTGTCCACTGATACAAGAGCATTAGTTCACATAATGGGGAATTATTATTGGAAGAGCAGATACACTATTTAAGAGCAGGCAGTGTGCCAGCCACCTAAGGAGTCTCTCTCTGGGCATATGGCTCCATAAGCAGACATGATGGATGTTTCAGGAGGATTATCCCACCAGGGAAGACAGATAGTGAAAGGCAACTAAAGAGAGAGGGAGGACTGTGAAAAGCGTGAAAGCATGGAAAATGACATACTCAAGAGTGTACGCCCATCTGAGGTAATGGAGGTTTTTAGAATAGCAAAGTTGCACTGGCTGTGAGTGTGTGTGTCAGAAAGTGTTGGCTGATCCAATTAATGATAATGACCTTTCCATATCTGTTTATGCAGGGGCATGACAGTATGATGGATGGATGGATGGATGGATAGATGGATGAATTAATAAAATGAGCGCTAAAATAGCTTCCTCCTTAAGGAGAAAAATAAAGTCCTCTTTAGCCCACCAATCTGACATGTCATACATTCTTAGAAATAAGGGTTCCAAAAGGGTTCCTTGGCTGTCCCCATAGGATAAGGATAAATCTTTTTGGTTCCAGGTAGAACCCTTTTTGGTTCCAGGTAGAACCATTTTGAGTTCCTTGTAGAACCCTCTGTGGGAAGGGTTCTACATGGAACCCAAAATGGTTCTACTTGGAAGCAAAAGGGTTCAACCTGAAACCAAAAATGGTTCTCATATGGGGACAGACAAAGTGTGTCACATGACCATGTGATTTTAGTCACTGCTAGAGGTGGTTGAGCGGTTGGACCACAGTCTGTAACTATGTTTATGTGTGGTAGTGGTGGTGAATGTTACAGTGCTTAGACTGTACAATCATACTTAGAGGGGATCAGTCACTTTTAAGTGGGTTATGATACGGACTGGACATGTGTTTTTGAAATTAAGCATATGGTCCTGACAGGTAGATTTATTGATATGGACGGGGGCACATTGTTCAGGAGAGTAGCCTAAGCCTACTGGTAATTGAAACCATGTGTAGCCCTACACTCTAACCCAGCATTAACAACCATACAGCTACCCTAATCCAACCCAGGGCTATAACGTTACAGGAACACTACTAACACCAACTCTGGTGAATAACCTTTCTTAGAACGCAGGCGGAGGAAAGTCAAGTAAAAGAGAACAGGGAGGAGAGAGAGCTTGATTAAAAGAGGATGAGGTGCTAAGAGGGTGCAGTCTCACTCTTTTTTGCAACACCTGTCTCTGTGGCAAGAATTGGTATTTTAGTAATGGCTATTACATTGCTCATTAGCTGTGGTGGATTTGTTGCTTATTCTGACATGCAGCCACTTTTCAGCCCCTAAGTTTGTTATCTTGCTTATTATAAAATTTTCCACAGTGCATCCATGGATATGGACGAGGGTGAAAAGCATTGACTCTGGAACTTGACTTTCTTGTGAGGCTGTGATCAGGGATGACAATCATACAGCATTCTCTGCTCTTCTTATACTCTGAGTCAGAGAGAGTGAGTTCTCTGTGACAGGACACATCACCTGACAACTGACGGACACAACTCCACTTTAGAGGCGTTCACACTGAACCTTAGCCCAGGGGCAGGAGCCCCTGGGCTCCAGGTTTGGCCGAGTATGGTTTCCAATCAGAGGCAGGTGTCTTTCGTTGTCTCTGATTGGAAGCCATACTTAGGCAGCCTGTTTTCCTTTGGGTTTTGTGGGTGGTTGTTTTCCGTATAGTCTGGGTACCTTACGGAACTGTTGGTCGTTATTATTTTGCTGTTTAAGTGTTCTCATAAAATAAATTAAGTATGAGCACTCTACACGCTGCGCCTTGGTCTGTTCACTACGACGCTTGTGACACAGGGCTAAGCGAGTGTTCACACTTGCACATTCTAAAGTGGGCTAGCACCAACCTTATCCCAGGGCTAACTGGCCCTGCTCCAAAGCATGGTTATCACTGACTTTGAGGCTAGCCCCAGAAACATAGTGCCAAAATAACCAGTGTGAAATGGGGTCAAGAACAACGCATCAAATTTTCACTGTCCATTCACAAAAGCTGCACTTTCACTTAATTTGCATTTTGTAAGGGCTGTCTGAAGAGAGAGTGGACCAAAACGCAGCGGAGTTAGTGTTCATCATTTAATATTTAATTGAACAACGTGAACACTATACAAAAACAAGAAAAGAGAAAACCGACAGCCAACAGTCCTGTCAGGTGCAAACACTAACAGAAACAATTACCCACAAACCCCAAAGGAAAAGTAGGATACTTATGTGTGACTCCCAATCAGCAATAACCCTCTACAGCTGTGCCTGATTGGAAGCCACACGGCCAAAATAAACGAAACAAACCAACCTACACACTTCTCTTCTGCCACGTCCTGACCCAACTACACCCTCTACTGGTCAGAACGTGACACATTTGCTTGTGATGTGTCTGTGATGCATTCTGCACACTATATTATTAAGTACATTCATACAATTTCATTCTCCCAACTGAGGACAAAAACTTGACAAAAAAACATTGGTTGCTATGGCTAACAAAAACAGTTGCTATGCAGGCTATCTAGTGTCTTCTCACTTAGCTAACCAACTGAAGCCAAATCCTCTACAGCTGGAAGGGCAGCAAACGCTCCATTTTCATCGGTTTTCATTGCTTTTCTATAGAAATTGATTTGGATATAGCTATCCATGATAATAATATTGTTGCATATTTTGCCTGGATCAGAAAAGTTGATGTATTGCCCTTGCACAGCATTTGCTGTACAGGGCCGATATCGCATGTCAAAGTGAAACATGGTTTCTGAGGTCAGACAGGCAGACAGCAAAGTTTATACAAACCATCACTGTTGGGAATCAAATGCTAGGCTAGAAGCAGGAGGAAATCAAATGCTAGGCTAGAAGCAGGAGGAAATCAAATGCTAGCCTAGGAGCAGGAGGAAATCAAATGCTAGGCTAGGAGCAGGAGGAAATCAAATGCTAGGCTAGAAGCAGGAGGAAATCAAATGCTAGGCTAGAAGCAGGAGGAAATAATGGGTTAATAAATGCCTTATTGCTTATTACATTGGTCACGTTGCAGAGATAGAATTTTGGTCGCATGTGTGTTTGTCCATTAGCCCAGGGTTTTGAAATACAACTTTGAAGCCTTAGCCCAGGTCTAAAGCTTATCCCAGGGTCAACAAATGCTTGTGTGAACACATGATAAGCTAGCCCAGGGCTAGGAATAAGACACATTTGACCTCAAACGAGGACCAGGTTTCTTCTCCCCTACCAGGATGTGATTGACAGACAAATGTAACTGTCTTTAAAGTCTTTAACAAGCACGTAAAACCAATGGTGACTTTTTATAAAACCTTTTCCATGACTACTGTTGAGCACATGTTTTGACTGTCTTCAACCTCATTGTCAAAAGTCTATTAATTAATCCTTCTTATCTCGTTTTACACATTTTCAACATTTATTGAGTGATAAATAATCCGTTTATTAAGAAAAACTAAAAAGTTATAAAAATATGCATCAATATGTTGTAAACAACAAAGAAAGAAGCAAGAAGTGGGCTGCTATAATTTTTACTAGAATAGCCTGTAGCAGAAGACGAGCAAAATAACTTGTTTACACAGGACCCAAAAATCTATCACATTTTCTGCTGGCGGACCAGAGACAAGAGCAGTAGGAAACCCAACACGGATTTCATCTCACCATAGCAACATCTCTTCAATCTTGTTAAAAAACAATTACCCCCCCCCCAAACACACACACGTGTTGGTTTGTGTATGAATGTGTTTGCATTTGAATACAGTATAAATGTGTTTGCATTTGCAATTGTGATTGCAGTTTGTTTGGGGTATGTATATAATATGTTTGTACTTTTGGGCAATCTGTTTGTGTGCTTTTTCTGTAGGGATGTATGGATCTGTAAATCTATGACTATGTTGTGGAGCTCAGTCAGTGACAGTGGCTCTGTTGTCTCTGGGAAGAGCTCATTCAGGTTTAAATCACTGGACAGGCGCGTCTTTGGCACAATGCCGAACCTTTCTGATTTACACAGATGTGAGGGGATAGGCCCTACAATCAGAAAGCCATTCACAAAATCTATGGCAACAAGAGTCTTGCTTTCAGTCACCAGCAACAGACATTTTTACCCACTGTCATTTTTCCCCCTAACTCAGACAGCACACACACACCGATACACACACACACACACACACACACACACACACACACACACACACACGCACACACACACACACACGCACACACACACACACACACACACACCTTCCCTTAGCCCACTGTCTGCCAAGAGGAAGATATAACAGTCAATAAAACATAGCTCCTTGGCCATGGTCCCAGCCTGCTGAACCGCCAGCGTGGTCCTGCACTTGCGGTCATAGAGCTCAATGGTGTCTGATAGCGGAGCAACCTGAAGCTAAGAGGGGAGATGACTCCATTCAGCCCACTGCTAAGGGAGGCTGTGTTTATAAATCTACATATTCTACAAGTCTCAGGCCCAGTGGCTTCATGGAAGGACATAGACTGACTATTGCCATTTTCTTACTGCTGTACAGTCGTGGCCAAAAGTTTTGAGAATGACACAAATATTAATTTCTACAATGTTTGCTGCTTCAGTGTCTTTAGATATTTTTGTCAGATGTTACTATGGAATACTGAAGTATAATTGCAAGCATTTCATAAGTGTTAAATGCTTTTATTGACAATTACATGAAGTTGACCCTTCTTTTTCAAGACCTCTGCATGCTGTCAATTAACTTCTGGGCCACATCCTGACTGATGGCAGCCCATTTTTGCATAATCAATGCTTGGAGTTTGTCAGAATTTGTGGGTTTTTGTTTGTCCACCCGCCTCTTGAGGATTGACCACAAGTTCTCAATGGGATTAAGGTCTGGGGAGTTTCCTGGCCATGGACCCAAAATATCGATGTTTTGTTCCCTGAGCCACTTAGTTATCACTTTTGCCTTATGGCAAGGTGCTCCATCATGCTGGAAAAGGCATTGTTCGTGACCAAACTGTTCCTGGATGGTTGGGAGAAGTTGCTCTCGGAGGATGTGTTGGTACCATTCTTTATTCATGGCTGTGTTCTTAGGCAAAATTGTGAGTGAGCCCACTCCCTTGGCTGAGAAGCAACCCCACACATGAATGGTCTCAGGATGCTTTACTGTTGGCATGACACAGGACTGATGGTAGCGCTCACCTTGTCTTCCCCGGACAAGCTTTTTTCCGGATGCCCCAAACAATCGGAAAGGGGATTCATCAGAGAAAATGACTTTACCCCAGTCCTCAGCAGTCCAATACCTGTACCTTTTGCAGAATATCAGTCTTTCCCTGATGTTTTTCCTAGAGAGAAGTGGCTTCTTTTCTGCCCTTCTTGACACCAGGCCATCCTCCAAAAGTCTTGGCCTCACTGTGCGTGCAGATGCACTCACACCTGCCTGCTGCCATTCCTGAGCAAGCTCTGTACTGGTGGTGCCCTGATCCCGCAGCTGAATCAACTTTAGGAGACGGTCCTGGCGCTTGCTGGACTTTCTTGGGCGCCCTGAAGCCTTCTTCACAACAATTGAACTGCTCTCCTTGAAGTTCTTGATGATCCGATAAATGGTTGATTTAGGTGCAATCTTACTGGCAGCAATATCCTTGCCTGTGAAGCCCTTTTTGTGCCAAGCAATGATGACGGCACCATATTTGATGGAGGAAGAACAATGATTCCAAGCACCACCCTCCTTTTGAAGCTTCCAGTCTGTTATTCGAACTCAATCAGCATGACAGAGTGATCTCCAGCTTTGTCCTCGTCAACACTCACACCTGTGTTAACGAGAGTCACTGACATGATGTCAGCTGGTCCTTTTGTGGCAGCGCTGAAATTCCGTGGAAATGTTTTTGGGGGATTCAGTTCATTTGCATGGCAAAGAGGGACTTTGCAATTAATTGCAATTCATCTGATCACTCTTCATAACATTCTAGAGTATATGCAAATTGCCATCATACAAACTGAGGCAGCAGACTTTGTGAAAATGTATATTTGTGTCATTCTCAAAGCTTTTGGCCACGACTGTAGGCCTGTTATGTTCGCACAAAATGACAGTTGCGTTGTGCCCTCACCGATGTGTTCTTCTCTGATAGTTTGAGCCTGCTCTCAGCTAATTACTTGTGGGTACATACACTACACAGTCATTTCCTTTTTCCCTTTTTCCCTTCCTCTCATTTTTTATCTGTCTTTTATTTCAAATGTTCATTTCCAAGACACACACATACATACAAAAGGATTCTTTCCCCTTTTCACTGCACTCCCAGGACGATTACTTGAGATCAGGGCAATTACCTGGGAAAACGGAAAGCAATTTGCTTCGCTTGGCAAAAACTCATCACAGATTGCTTCTGTACCTGGTTCCCTTCGACATTCATTAAGATGCTGCTGAACTTTGGGGAGCCCCTGGTAACTGAAAGCAATTCCAGCCATCTCAGCAAGCTGTTGAATGAAATGGAGGGCATGGTTTTTGGGAGAGGAGGGGAAAATGGACAGAGATGGATTATTTTTTTAAAGCTATTAAAACGAGCTTGCTTTTAGCACTGGCCAATTGTGACTTTAAAACGAGACTCACAGCTGTAATCATTGCCAAATGTGATTCTAACATGTATTGACTCAGGGGGTTGAATACTTATCTAATCAAGATATTAGTGTTTTATTTTTCATATATATACATATTTTTATTACAAATGTTAGAATTTTTCTTCCACTTTGACATTAGAGTATTTTGTGTAAATCTTTGACCAAAAAATGACAATTATATCCGTTTGAATCCCACTTTGTAACACAACACAATGTGGAAAAAGACAAGGGGTGTGAATACTTTCTGAATGCACTGAAGCTTGTCCCAAAAAAGTGGTCTCTTGGCACAATTTACCCCATGTATGGGGTACTTTGAGCCACGGGACAGGGTAAGTTAAGCCGCTTATACAGTACATTTCTGTACTATAATAAATATTACTACTACCTTTTTCAAACCATGTCTATCTTTATTTCCCAAACACAGTTCAACACAACCACAATCAGTTTTTGTCTTTTAATAACTTCAAGCATCTTTTAACACAGGCTTAACACCTAACGAACACTTTGTACTTTTTTAAACACTTTTAACCTAGGCCAGGCCATGTTGTTACCTCATATCCCAGCGATGCCTTGCATTACACATTGGAAGAGAACACTTCAATTTGCTTAACTTGCCATTTGCTCAACCATTGGCTCAACCATTGGCTCCACTTACCACATGGCAAACATTTTGACTATATTAGCCCACACAGTTACAAGGATGCACATTCATGCTAGGTTAAGTACAGTTGAAGTCGGAAGTTTACATACACTTAGGTTGAAGTCATTAAAACTAATTTTTCAACCACTCCACAAATTTCAAGTCGGTTAGGACATCTACTATGTGCATGACAGAAGTAATTTTTCCAGCAATTGTTTACAGACAGATTATTTCACTTATAATTCACTGTATCACAATTCCAGTGGGTCAGAAGTTTACATTGTTGACTGTGCCTTTAAACAGCTTGGAAAATTCCAGAAAATGATGTCATGGCTTTAGAAGATTCTGTTAGGCTAATTGACATCATTTGAGTCAATTGGAGGTGTACCTGTGGATGTATTTCAAGGCCTACCTTCAAACTCAGTGCCTCTTTGCTTGACATCATGGGAAAATCAAAAGAAATCAGTCAAGACCTCAGAACGCCTGAAGGTACCACGTTCATCTGTACAAACAATAGTTCGCAAGTATAAACACCATGGGACCTCGCAGCCGTCATACCGCTCAGGAAGGAGATGCGTTCTGTCTCCTAGAGATGAACGTACTTTGGTGTGAAAAGTGCAAATCAATCCCAGAACAACAGCAAAGGACTTTGAGAAGATGCTGGAAGAAACCGGTACAAAAGTATCTATATCCACAGTAAAACGAGTCCTATATCGACATAACCTGAAAGATCGCTCAGCAAGGAAGAAGCCACTGCTCCAAAACCGCCATAAAAAAGCCAGACTATGGTTTGCAACTGCACATGGGGACAAAGATCGTACTTTTTGGAGAAATGTCCTCTGGTCTGATGAAACAAAAATAGAACTGTTTGGCTATAATGACCATCGTTCTGTTTGGAGGAAAAAGGGGGAAGCTTGCAAGCCGAAGAACACCATCCCAACAGTGGAGCACGGGGGTGGCAGCATCATGTTGTGGGGGTGCTTTGCTGCAGGAGGGACTGGTGCACTTCACAAAATAGTTGGGATCATGAGGATGGAAAATTATGTGGATATATTGAAGCAACATCTCAAGACATCAGTCAGGAAGTTAAAGCTTGGTCACAAATGGGTCTTCCAAATGGACAATGACACCAAGTACACTTCCAAATTTGTGGCAAAATGGCTTAAGGACAACAAAGTCAAGGTATTGGAGTGGCCATCACAAAGCCCTGACCTCAATCCTATAGAAAATTTGTGACAGAACTGATAAAGCGTGTGCGATCAAGGAGGCCTACAAACTTGACTCAGTTACACCAGCTTTGCCAGGAGGAATGGGCCAGAATTCACCCAACTTATTGTGGGAAGCTTGTGGAAGGCTTTCACAAAACGTTTGACCCAAGTTAAACAATTTAAAGGCAATGCTACCAAATACTAAATGAGTGTATGTAAACTTCTGACCTTTCTTTGTTTTAGATACAATCATCATGAATCCTCTAACAATTAATTCATTTAACTTAGTGCAAATCTGTTCTTTGGACCTTACTTACCATTTTTTCCATGTGGTTTCTTCCATCACAGACTCCATGAAATGGGGACCTCTTCCTAAATATTTGGTCAAAAAAGAAACAAAAAAGAAACAAGGGTGCTCAAATTACATTTACATTTACATTTACATTTAAGTCATTTAGCAGACGCTCTTATCCAGAGCGAATTACCCCTTTGGCTCAACTTCCCCCACCTTCCCCTACTATTGTACTACTGTGACATTAGCGTATCAGATGCTGCAGTGTGTTTTGTTGTGGAGGTCCTGAACTGATGCTGCTGCCACAAGGACACTATGGCTGTGTCTACGCTGTTTGTGTCTCTGCTGCTGAGGTTGCTGCTGCATTGCAATCTTCCTTCTCTAAGCTGGGGCCTAAACCTTAGGAGATGGGAACTGTTCTGGAAGGAAGTCAAGTGTGGTCGTAGGAGCGAGCAGACACAGACTCCTAAAATCTCGCTTGACTTGCTCGCCCTCAGAGGTAGGTGTCCTCCTTTCCCCCCCCCTCCCGTTCAATCATGTTAGATTTCTGTTTCCAGCTAAAGTCCCCCTCCCTCCATCACACTACCCACACCCTCAGTCTGGGTTTGAATGAGTACCGAAGAAGACGTGACGAGCGTAAAGTGACACTTTCTGTGGCACAAAGATAGTGTGCCCTTACCCAAACTCCAATTCCTGGTACAACAATCCAGAATGCGTCAGTTTGCACGATGCATCAGTTCCCCCATGTAGGCTGTAATCAAAAATATACAGGTTAAGACAACGTAGTAATTCCATATAGAGTGTTAAAAAATAAACAAATGATTTGGACCAGCATAGTTGCTGATATTACAGGATTAGCATTCAAAATGTGACCAAAGGTTGGGAAATCAAGTAAAGTGGCTGTAGATCATTTGAAAAACATTTGAATGAATATAATGACAGCAAAACAGTTATGGTATGTGTTTGCTGAGTAGTTAGCTGAAATTCAGGACGATTGTGTTAATTTTGAACTTTACTTTACTGCTAACATTCATTTCCAGTCAATTTCGCTCGCTATCAACGGCGCTGGTCCGATGAATTTGTTTATTTTCTAACACTTCTGCATGGAAATATTACATTGTCCTAGCCTTTGTTATCTTCAACCTAGCATGTAAGCATGAATATGATGAGATTAATCCAGAATAGTTATAGGCAAATTTGATGGCCCCCCTCTTGACAAAATAAGTTTTAGAGTTAATTTCATGTAATTATACAAATTTTACCATGGGGTGTAGAGAAAATGTAGCAATTTTATAACAAATTTCATGTAATTTTGCCATGGGGCGGAGATGAAAATGTACTGTTTTACTGCAGAAATCTTTGCAATTGTTAATATGATATCTGAGTGAGACTGACTAACAAAATCAATGGGGGCCCCCGAGACGGTAATTCGACCAGTTTAGATAGCTGCCCGCTAAACTACTATAACTTAGCAATCACATTTTTTGTTGTTGCTATAGGCTAATTGACTGACTATCAGTGACTGATATAAAAAGAGAAAAACTACTGATGCACAACCAAATTTCGAAATTCCACCTTGTGTGTTCTACTATTCTAACTTGCAACAGTAAGTTGAGACCCAGTTTCCCATCCCTGATCCAGAGGATGGACCAAGAAAGCAGAAAACGGTAAACGGCAAATGCATTCGAGCGTCATCTGTACCATTCAGAGAATATGGCTTTGAACGGATGAACCTCTTCTCAAATGACATAGCGTGTATGTTTGCCAGGATATGAAACAACATTAAAATAATACCATGTATTCATTATTCATTAAACCTAGTAGAGCAAATGAATGTATCCTGCGGAACAATGAGAAAATGTATGCATTACCAGACAGGCAGAAAAGACGAACAAAATCATCCTATTTTAGATTTGCTGCACAAAGCACTAAATGGTGTATTTTACTGATGTGGCATGATCATCTTTGGAGTACCTGGTTGGAATTATATTTTCAGACAGGTCACCAGTGATACAAGTCAGTATTCAACATCCATACATGTCTGAGGACGTCGGGAGATGACGTGGAAATGGACCATTAGGGGCACCACTAGGTGCTGGTTTAGATATACCGTGCATTCGGAAAGTGTTCAGACCCCTTGACATTTTCCACAGCCTTATTCTAAAATGGATTAAATCGTTTTTTCCCCTCATCAATCTACACACAATACCCCATAATGACAAAGAAATACCTTTTTTACATAAGTATTCAGACCCTTTGCTATGAGACTCGAAATTGAGCTCAAGTTAAACAGTTGACAGTGCATGTCAAAGCCAAAACCAAGCCATGAGGTTGAAGGAATTGTCTATAGAGCTCTGAGACAGGATTGTGTCAAAGTACAGATCTAGATAAGGGTACCAAAATAAGTGTGGAACCACCAAGAACCCGATGATCACTCTGACAGAGCTCCAGAGTTACTCCTTGGAGATGGGAGAACCTTCCAGAAGGACAACCATCTCTGCAGCACTCCACCAATCAGGCCTTTATGGTAGAGTGGCCAGATGGATGCCACTCTTCAGTAAAAGGCACATGACAGAGTTGACCTAAAGGACTCTCCGACCATAAAATACTGGAAGATTCTCAGACCTCCCGGGTGGGGCAGCGGTCTAAGGCACTGCATGGCAGTGCTAGAGGCGTTACTCCAGAGTCCCATAGGGTGGTGCACAATTGGCCCAGCGTTGTCCGGGTAAGGGAAGGGTTTGGCTGCATGCTTCCCAGCCGAAACTGTTCAGAACAGTTTGCATATATTATGTCAACATTTTGTGACGTTTTTGTTCCTTTTGGACTTCGGCATGTTTTTTTTTTTGCCTGTTGGGCACACAACATTTCTTGAGGCAAGCCGAAGTTGGTAGCTGAAGTCTACGCCCCATCGTTGGCGATTGGTTAACAGTTGGGATTCTTCAATGAAGTGCCTGTTGTTATTCAACGAGAGACGACTCGTCCTCATGCACATTTTCTTCACTGCACACAAACACCATAGTAAGATGCAAAATTGCACAAAACGTCACAATTAATGATTTCTTGAGTTATCTTAGATCCAGCTCAGTCCGGGCTCAGTCTTCAGCAAGCAGTGGAAGAGTGAGGAGCTCTCTCATAAACCACTGACCTGCACACAAACAGCTGGGCTAACACCCATGGACCATTCCTCCTGCAGTCCTGGACTCTCCCAACAAATGCTTGTGGGAGTGCGTCACTGACCTATAATCCAGTTCTATTAGTCTTCTCTTCCTGTTTGTTATATGTTTTTGTCTGTTTGGGCTGCGGCAATAAATGTGTGAATTGTATCCCTGTCTCTTACTGGTCAGTTCCGTTCTCTAACCGGAACGCCGGGACAGTTGGACCTACAGTGCTTTCGGAAAGTATTCAGACCCTTTTTCCACATTTTGTTACGTTACAGCCTTATTCTAAAATTGATTAAAAAGTTACTTTCTCCACACAATAACCCATAATGCTAAAACGAAATCAGGTTTTTAGAAATTTTTGAAAATGTAAAAAAATATATATAAAAAATATTCAGACCCTTTCCTCGGTACTTTGTTGATGAACCTTTGTCAGCGATTACAGCCTCAAGTTTTCTTGGGTAAGATGCTACATGCTTGGCATACCTGTATTTGGGGTGTTTCTCACATTCTTCTCTGCAGAACTTCTCAAGCTCTGTCAGGTTGGATGGGAAGCGTCGCTGCACAGCTTTTTTCAGGTTTTTTATTTTATTTGTATTTTTTATTTCAGTTTTATTTAACCTGGTAGGCTAGTTCTCATTTGCAACTGCGACCTTGCCAAGATAAAGCAAAGCAGTTCGACACATACAACAACACAGAGTTACACATGGAATAAACAAACATAGAATGAATAATACAGTAGAAAACCTATATACAGCATGTGCAGATGAGGTAGGATAAGAGAGGTAAGGCAATAAATAGGCCGTGGTGGCGAAGGAATTACAATATAGCAATTAAACACTGGAATGGTAGGATGTGCAGAAGATGAATGTGTAAGTAGAGATACTGGGGTGCAAAGGAGCAAGATAAATAAATAAATACAGTATGGGGATGAGGTAGATTGGATGGGCTATTTACAGATGAGCTATGTACAGGTGCAGTGATCTGTGAGCTGCTCTGACAGCTGGTGCTTAAAGTTAGTGAGGGAGGTAAGAGTCTCCAGCTTCAGAGATTTTTGCAGTTCGTTCCGGTCATTGGCAGCAGAGAACTGGAAGGAGATGCGGCCAAAGGAAGAATTGGCTTTGGGGGTGACCAGTGAGATATACCTGCTGGAGCGCGTGCTACGGGTGGGTGCTGCTATGGTGACCTGTGAGCTGAGATAAGGCGGGGCTTTACCTAGCAGAGACTTGTAGATGACCTGGAGCCAGTGGGTTTGGCGACGAGTATGAAGCGAGTGCCAGCCAACGAGAGCATACAGGTCGCAGTGGTGGGTAGTATATGTGGCTTTGGTGACAAAACGGATGGCACTGTGATAGACTGCATCCAATTTGCTGTGTAGGGTGTTGGAGGCTATTTTGTAAATTACGTAGCCGAAGTAGAGGACCGGTAGGATGGTCAGTTTTACGAGGGTATGTTTGGCAGCATGAGTGAAGGATGCTTTGTTGCGAAATAGGAAGCCGATTCTAGATTTAATTTTGGATTGGACATGTTTAATGTGAGTCTGGAAGGAGAGTTTACAGTCTAACCAGACACCTAGGTATTTGTAGTTGTCCACATATTCTAAGTCAGAACTGTCCAGAGTAGTGATGCTGGACAGGCGGGCAGGTGCGGGCAGCGATTGGTTGAAGAGCATGCATTTAGTTTTACTTGCATTTAAGAGCAGTTGGAGGCCACGGAAGGAGAGTTGTATGGCATTGAAGCTCGGCTGGAGGTTGTTAACACAGTGTCCAAAGAAGGGCCAGAGGTATACAGAATGGTGTCGTCTACGTAGAGGTGGATCAAAGAATCACCAGCAGCGAGAGCGACATCATTGATATATACAGAGAAGAGAGTCGGCCTGAGAATTGAACCCTGTGGCACACGCATAGAGACTGCCAGAAGTCCGGACAACAGGCCCTCCAATTTGACATACTGAACTCTATTGGAGAAGTAGTTGGTGAACCAGGCGAGGCAATCATTTGAGAAACCAAGGCTGTTGAGTCTGCCAATAAGAATGTTGTGATTTACAGAGTCGAAAGCCTTAGCCAGGTCGATGAAGACGGCTGCACAGTAATGTCTCTTATCGATGGTGGTTATGATATCGTTTAAGACCTTGAGCGTGGCTGAGGTGCACCCATGACCAGCTCTGAAACCAGATTGCATAGCGGAGAAGGTACAGTGAGATTTGAAATGGTTGGTAACCTGTTTGTTAACTTGGCTTTCAAAGACCTTAGAAAGGCAGGCTAGAATAGATATAGGTCTGTAGCAGTTTGGGCCTAGAGTGTCTCCGCCTTTGAAGAAGGGGATGACTGCGGCAGCTTTCCAATCTATGAGAATCTCAGATGATACGAAAGAGAAGTTGAACAGGCTAGTAATAGGGGTTGCAACAATTTCGGCAGATCATTTTAGAAAGAGATGGTCCAGATTGTCTAGCCCGGCTGATTTGTAGGGGTCCAGATTTTGCAGCTCTTTCAGAACATCAGATATCTGGATTTGGGTGAAGGAGAAATGGGGGAGTTTTGGGCGAGTTGCTGTGGGGAGCGCAGGGCTATTGACCGGGGTAGGGGTAGCCAGGTGGAAAGCATGGCCAGCCGTAGAAAAATGCTTATTGAAATTCTCAATTATTGTGGATTTATCGGTGGTATCAGTGTTTCCTAGCCTCAGTGCAGTGGGCAGTTGGGAGGAGGTGCTCTTATTCTCCATGGACTTTACAGTGTCCCAGAACTTTTTGGAGTTTGTGCTACAGGATGCAAATTTCTGTTTGAAAAAGCTAGCCTTAGCTTTCCTAACTGCCTGTGTATATTTGTTCCTAACTTCCCTGAAAAGTTGCATATCACGGGGGCAGTTCGATGCTAATGCAGAACTGTCAAAGGAATTTTATATCCTAATGATAATAATTAACAATCCATAAGCCTTGACTAATTCCCAAGGTTTGTAAGACAATGGGTTAATAATTAGGCAAGGACTCAGCTTTCTGCAAAAGGTCTTGTACAGTTTATTCGGAGAACGTCTGCCCAACATGCACAAA
Source organism: Salmo trutta (assembly GCF_901001165.1). Taxonomy (NCBI): domain Eukaryota; kingdom Metazoa; phylum Chordata; class Actinopteri; order Salmoniformes; family Salmonidae; genus Salmo; species Salmo trutta. The sequence goes on along the minus strand of NC_042960.1, from coordinate 50,315,079 downwards.
TATGTTAATTTTATCCTCTCTCTCTGCTTACGCACACACCTCCATACCAACAGTAGATTACCTACACACACACATACGCACAAACAGTAGGTGAACAGTATCTCTCCCTTGACCTCAATCACTATCCAGAACTGCCTGTTCCTTTCCCCAGAGATTAGGAGAACCTTGAAGGCTACTCCCGGTATCTCACACACACATGTCTACTGCTCCCTTGGGCCCACTAAATACACACACACATTTCTCTCCCTCTCCAGCCTCTACTAGACTTTATGGGACTAACGTTCAGTACATTGATTATTCATTATCCATGCTACATAACTACCAATTCATAATGGATTATTGATTAATTTACCTTTATTAGATAATTCTCTTATCAAGAACGCCACAGGATGTTTTTGTGCTGGTCAAGGGCAGTCAGGTCTGGAGAGAACCAAGGACTATATCTGTTCCTGGTTCTACATTTTTTGAATGGGCCTTGCTTATTTAAGATGGAGAGGAAAGCACTTTTTAAAGAGCAACCAGGCATCCTCTACTGATGGGATGAGGTCAATATCCTTCCAGGATACCCGGGCCAGGTCGATTAGAAAGGCCTGCTCGCTGAAGTGTTTTAGGGAGCATTTGACAGTAATGAGGGGTGGTCGTTTGAACGCAGACCCATTACGGATGCAGGTAATGAGGCAGTGATCCTCTGAGATCTTGGTTGAAAACAGCAGAGGTGTATTTGGAGGGCAGGTTGGTTAGGATGATATCTATGAGGGTGCCCGTGTTTACAGATTTGGGGTTGTACCTGGTGGGTTCATTGATAATTTGTGTGAGATTGAGGGCATCAAGCTTAGATTATAGGATGGCCGGGGTGTTAAGCATGTCACAGTTTAGGTCACCTTGCAGCACGAGCTCTGAAGACAGATGGGGGGCAATCAATTCACATATGGTGTCCAGGGCACAGCTGGGGGCAGAGGGTGGTCTATAGCAAGCAGCAACAGTGAGAGACTTGTTTCTGGAAAGATGGATTTTTAAAAGTAGAAGTTTGAATTGTTTGGGTACAGACCTGGATAGTATAACATAACTCTGTAGGCTATCTCTGCAGTAGATTGCAACACCGCCCCCTTTGGCAGTTCTATCGTGTCGGAAAATGTTATAGTTAGGGATGGAAATTTCAGGGTTTTTGGTGGACTTCCTAAGCCAGGATTCAGACACGGCTAGGTTGGCAGAGTGTGCTAAAGCAGTGAATAAAACAAACTTAGGGAGGAGGCTTCTAATGTTAACATGCATGAAACCAAGACTTTTACGGTTACAGAAGTCAGCAAATGAGAGCACCGGGGGAGTAGGAGTGGAGCTAGGCACTGCAGGGCCTGGATTAACCTCTACATCACCAGAGGAACAGAGGAGGAGTAGGATGAGGGTACGGCTAAAGGTTAACAGGACTGGTCGTTTAGTGTGTTCAAAGCAGAGAGTTAAAGTAGCAGGTTTCTGGGCATGAGAGAATAGATTCAAGGCATAATCTACAGACAGAGGTATGGTAGGATGTGAGTACATTGGAGGTAAACCTAGGCATTGAGTAATAATGAGAGAGATATTGTCTCTAGAGACGTTTAAACCAGGTGATGTCACCGCATATGTGGGAGGGGGAACTAAATGGTAGGTTAAGGCATATTGAGCAGGGCTAGAGGCTCTACAGTGATATAAGACAATAATTACTAACCAAGACAGTAATGGACATGGCATATTGATTTTAGGTAGAGGCATGCATAGCTGGGTGATCAATAGGGGTCCAGTGAGTGATTGGGCTGGCTGGAGACATGACGATTCAGACAGCTAGCAGGCCAGGGCTACAAGCTAGCAGACCGGGGCTAGCAAGCTAGCAAAAGGGCCTTAGAGGGACGTCTCGACGGAGTAAAGTCTGTTTTGGTCTCCGCGTTGGTGATGTCGATAGACCAGTCGTGATGGATTAGTAGGGTTCCGAGTAGCAAAGGGGTCCAAGTCCAATTGGCAAAAAGGTATAGTGGCCCAAGAAATTGGCCGATGGATCTATACAGCTAACAGTCCAATATGCTCTAGACAGCTAGCTTCTAGCGGGCCGTGGCATTGCGGGTGGACATTCAGGGGTGGTCGCGATGTAGAGGCCAGTTGAGTACCCCCTTGAGCAGAATAACTCATAGTCCAGTCGTGAAGGATCGGCGGGGTTCCGTGCCCCGCAGTAGAAGGGGTCCGGCTATTGTAGCCCAGGAGTGGCTGATGGCTCCTCGCATGGGCTCCAGGCTAATTGGTGCTTGCTCCGGGACCGACGCTAGCTGCGAAGATCCAGGTGAAAATGTCCAGAGCTTGCGGTAGGAATCCAGGGATATGGAGAGAAAATAGGTCCAGTATGCTCTGGTTTGAGTCGAAGTACAAACGGGCGAGAGCTTTCCGAACTAAAGGTCAGCTGATGACCGCTAGCAGTGATTAGCTGACTGCTAGCTAGTAGCTAGTGAGCTGGCTAGTGAGCTGGCTAGCTTCTGTTGTGGGATTCCTTATTTGAGGTGAATAATACTTTAGAAAAAACAGATCCGCACCACATTGGGTTAGGCGGGTTGCAGGAGAGTGTTTTGAAGTTGAGTTTTAGAAAAAAATATTTAAAAAAGATATGCGAAGAAAAATATATAACAATATATTTATTACAGGACACGATAAGACGAGGACAAAGGATGCCTGACTGCTACGCCATCTTGGATTATGTATGGTCTCTCCAGAGACATTCGATCGGGTTCAGGTCCGGGCTCTGGCTTGGCCACTCAAGGACATTCAGAGACTTGTCCCGAAGCCACTTCTGTGTTGTCTTGGCTGTGTGCTTACGGTCATTGTCCTGTTGGAGGTGAACCTTTGCCCCAGTCTGAGGTCCTGAGCGCTCTGGAGCAGGTTTTCATCAAGGATCTCTCTGTACTTTGCTCCGTTCATCTTTCCCTCAATCCTGACTAGTTTCCCATTCTCTGCCACTGAAAACATCCCTACAGCATGATAGTGCCACCACCATGTTTCACCATAGGGATGGTGCCAGGTTTCCTCCAGACGTGACACTTGGCATTCAGGCCAAAGAGTTCAACTTGGTTTCATCAGAACAGAGAATCTTTTTTTTTTTTTTTGTATTTTACCCCTTTTTCTCCCCAATTTCGATCTTGTCTCATCGCTGCAACTCCTCAATGGGGAGAGAGAGAGGGGAAGGTGGAGTCATGCATCATCTGAAACATGACCCGCCTAACCGCGCTCCTTAACACCCGCCAGCTGAACATGGAAGCCAGCTGCACCAATATTGCAGGATCCTGGCCCGCCACAAGGAGTCGCTAGAGCGCGATCAGCCAAGTAAAGCCCCCCCCACCCCCCCCAAAAACCTTACCCTTACCCGGACAACGCTGGGCCAATTGTGCGCCGTTCTATGGGACTCGGGTCTGGAGTAATGCCTCTAGCACTGCGATGGCTTTGTACAGTGTTATTGCACCATTCGCACTGAAGGGTAGTCAAGTGATGTAGTGGAGAGCAGGGTCCCAGGTTGTGAGAGTGGATTAGCACAGACTGAACAGGCCAGCAGCTGATGGCTAACACAGTCCAGTGAGACTTATCCCCAGCCCAGCCGCCGGCCATCTTTCAGCCACCTGATGGTGGTGGTTTTAAGAGGCCTGATGTTCTGAGGGGGAAGGTCACTCCTGGAATGTGTGAGTGGATCAGCTCAGTCAGAGCAGTTATCCAGAGCCCGTTTAAAGGCTCCAAAGCTTTAAGTCTATTGTCCCAACTTGCCAAATGAAGCTTAAGCGGTAATCGTCTCAGGGCTGTGGCCAGGGCCCTGGGTGAACCTGTATGTATGGGCCCTGTCGTCCAGAGGGGCCCAGCCCTGATAGGCCCCCTTAGAGGTGTTGAGAGAGGGAGGCTCCTGAGCTCCAAATGATCAGGGATTAGAGCACATAAACCTGTTTTTACCATGGCTCTCCCACAGCCTCTGGTCTGTTTGCCTTTCCCAGACAGCAGTGGAAAGGAGGCTGAGGGAGCAGAGGAAGAGAGATGGCGAGACAGACTGCTGAACTTCTGCTGAGTTTTGGATGTGATGATGGATGACACAAAGTTACATTACAGCTAATGACACACTGATATTCACCCAGATCAAGTTTCACAGTGTTCACACCAGCACAACCAGGCCTGTTATCAGGGGTAGCTGGAATGTTTCGGGCTATTTTGGGGTCACTGAAGTTCAAGCGATGCAAAAGCATGCTCACTACATGGCCTTAGACAGACAGATAGAACACGTATTATGTTTCAGCACTGTGTATATGTGTGGGCACCACATAGACGGTAATCTCCTCTTTCCTGTTGTGCTGAAATCTAGGGATTATGTTTTAAGGCGATTGCTCAAAAGACGTTAATTGGGAACACGCAAAGGTGTGTACTAAATAATGATTCCATAGGATTTCAAAACCTTTTTGGCACCTAACCCAATAGACTTTGTTTAAGGAGAGACTAATTATTAAAATATTATTTACGCAACACGTTCTGAAAACACACCTATTTTAGTGTAACAGTGTTTTTTAAATTTAACTAGGGAAGTCAGTTAAGAACAAATTCTTATTTACAATGGCGGGCTAGTGGGTTAACTGCCTTGTTCAGGGGAAGAGCAACATATTTTTGCCTTATCAGCTCAGGGATTCGATCTAGCAACCTTTCAGTTACGGGCCTAACACTCTACCTGCCACCCCTGTGCATACTACTTTTTGGCATGCTCTCTTTTAGGGCTCATTAGTAATACTAACTTCATTGTTGTCCCGAATGGTTGAGTTCAACCTTGGCTTTTACTTCCATTAAGTTATTTCACAGTCTTTCTGTTCAGAGAGAAAGTGAGGGAGATATCTAAAAAAAAGAGAGGGGGTAAGTCAAAAGAGAGAGAGAGAGAGTGAGGGATACTGATTCTCTGTGTGCTGTATCTTTCTGGGGCCGGAGCCTTTCGTAGACCAGGAGAATGTATCACAGGCCAGGGGTTATATCACCACTTATCTCCAGCACCCCAAACAACACTATCAGCAGTACTCTCATCCACCAAGACTCTCCCACTGACCACAGAGCTGTCATATCACCACTTTTATCTCCAGCGCCCCACACAACACTACCAGCAGTACTCTCATCCACCAAGACTCCCCCACTGACCACAGTGCTGTATGTCTGCCAACAATTTCAATTCCCATCTCTGTCATAAAAACAATTTTCGCTCTTTCTCTCTTTGTTTCTTATTCAAACAACACTGAAATTATAGTTTTGGGGTTTGTCATATGTGGTATTGAAGTACTCTCTGCTTTCTGTGCATAAAGCCTATAGTGTTGTTTGATGCATTACTTCCATAGTAAGTTCTCCCTTACAGAGTTGCTTTTCATAATTGTTTCTGTGGAAACTTAGTAGGCCCACTTGCAGCCTAGGGTCTGTAAAACATAGTCCAGGAAGCAGAAAAGCAAAACACTTAACTTGACATACCTGCAAAATGACACCATAGCCGATAGCAATACACTGACAAACTACTGCATCTGCCAATGTGTAACCAGACTAATTAGCCATACAGGAGTTTCTGTGAGGAGTAGTGAAGTCTGTTAGATGGTCTGATGAGAGAAATAGGGGAATAGTGTACTGTGGGACTTAAAACCCTTCATTATTTATGTTTGCTGTGAGAAGTAGCTGTCCTCCAGGCACCTGAGCTGCATGTACAGTGAATGTTTAAAGGGCCAAAGATTGTCAACTGTAGAATATATAAAGAATATATATATACACACACACACCTGTACAAAAGCAGGCATCAATTTGCTCAAATCGACTTCAACATACTCCACGTTTTCCTCCAGTGGCTTCAATTTCTTCAAATCAAATGACATTTTATTTGTCACATACACATGGTTAGCAGATGTTAATGCGAGTGTAGCGAAATGCTTGTGCTTCTAGTTCCGACAATGCAGTAATATCAAAGGAGTAATCTAACCTAACAATTTCACAACAATTACCTTATACACACAAGTGTAAAGGAATGACTAAGAATATGTACATAAAAAAATATATGAATGAGTGATGGTATAGAACGGCATAGGCAAGATGCAGTGGATGGTATAGAGTACATTATTTACATATGAGATGAGTAATGTAGGGTATGTAAACATATAAAAGTGGCATTGTTTAAAGTGGCTAGTGATACATTACATCAAGATGGCAAGATGCAGTAGATGGTATAGAGTACAGTATATACATATGAGATGAGTAATGTAGGGTATGTAAACATTATATGAAATGGCATTGTTTAAAGTGGCAAGTGATACATTTATTACATCCATTTTTCCATTATTAAAGTGGCTGGAGTTGAGTCAGTATGTTGGCAGCAGCCACTCAATGTTAGTGATGGCTGTTTAACAGTCTGATGGCCTTGAGATAGAAGCTGTTTTTCAGTCTCTCGGTCGCAGCTTTGATGCACCTGTACTGACCTCGCCTTCTGGATGATAACGGGGTGAACAGGCAGTGGCTCGGGTGGTTGTTGTCCTTGATGATCTTTTTGGCCTTCCTGTGACATTGGGTGGTGTAGGTGTCCTGGAGGGCAGGTAGTTTGGCCCCGGTGATGCGTTGTGCAGACCTCACTACCCTCTGGAGAGCCTTCCGGTTGTGGGCGGAGCAGTGGCCGTACCAGGCGGTGATACAGCCCGACAGGATGCTCTCAATTGTGCATCTGTAAAAGTTTGTGAGTATTTTTGGTGACAAGCTGAATTTCTTCAGCCTCCTGAGGTTGAAGAGGCGCCGCTGCGCCTTCTTCACCACGCTGTCTGTGTGGTTGGACTATTTCAGTTTGTCCGTGATGTGTACGCCGAGGAACTTCTCCACTGCTGTCCCGTCGATGTGGATAGGGGGATGCTCCCTCTGCTGTTTCCTGAAGTCCACGATCATCTCCTTTGTTTTGTTGACGTTGAGTGTGAGGTTATTTTCCTTTCAGGATACATTTCCACTGTATATAAAAATAATGCTTTTGCAAAGTCACATCGAACCTATCATAACCATACCGTACATAAGTAAAAAGAGAAAATACCAGAAAACAGTCTGAACCAAGCGTTCAGGGTCATGATAAGAGATCAGGAGAAGTAAGATCACACACCAGCCCCAGGTTCTTTACCCTGGTTTTGTTTTAGAATGCTTTTCCCTGTTCTTTTCTGCTCCACATCCCTGCCTCTCCTGGCTTGGCCTGCTTCCAAAGTAAACAGTCTTAGTTCTGCTTTAAGCCAGTAAACTGATAAAATGCTATAAAAACACTAGTGTAGCGTTCAGATTTAGTGAGAATTCGAGAGAGAGAGCCAGAGAGAGTCAGCGAGAGCCAGAGAGAGTGAGAAAGACAGAAGCAATTTGTTTTGGTTGGAATATTCACATTGTCTAAAGGTTAATGTGCCAATAACTCCTGGCTAATGCAGGTGATGTGTGTATGTTGTACCACTGACATTCAGGTTGGGAATTACAGCACCAGACTTAATTATACTCAGTAAAGGGCAGACAGAGGTGGTTAGTTCATCTGCAACGTTTTTTCACTGGCCGTTAGATAATGTTGTTTTTGCTAAGGTCGTGTTCGGTGGAGATAAACCACTGTTTTGGGAGAAGAATACCTGTGAGGATAAAAACCAACAAATAAACAAACAAGCATAGAATGGAAATTACAATCTGACCTAATTACTCATGTTGGATGTTTGAGCTCATACCATCAGAATAACTACATGTGGAAGTATTACAACCTAATATCCAACTTAGCAGCTCATGTTTCCATGTTTTCAGTTCCCTCTCGTCCTTGATGAATCCTTTTTCATTTTTAATTTCACCTTTATTTAACCAGGTAGGCCAGTTGAGAACAAGTTCTCATTTACAACTGCGATCTGGCCAAGATAAAGCAAAGCAGTGCGACAAAAACAACACAGAGTTACACGTAAACAAACGTACAGTCAATAACACAATAGAAAAGAAAACTAGAAAAATCGATGTACAGTGTGTGCAAATGTAGAAGAGTCGGGAGGTAAGGCAATAAATATGCCATAGAGGCGAAATAATTACAATTTGGTATTAATACTGGAGTGATAGATGTGCAGATGATGTTCCTTCCTCAGAGAGCCGCAGGGCTACAGAAGGTTAAGCTAGTCTGCTGCTCAGGACACATAATAGGAATAAACCTGAGGGGAATATGAGTGTTGGGATGATCCTGAGTGCAGTTTGATGCTGCTGCATCACGACAGATAAATATATTTAAGCAATAAGGCCCAAGGTGGTGTGGTATTTGGCCAATATAACATGGCCAAGGGCTGTTCTTAGGCACGATGCGAAGCGGAGTGCCTGGATACAGCCCTTAGCTGTGTTATATTGGCCATATACCACAAACCACGAGGTGCCTTCTTGCTATTACAAACTGGTTACCAACATAATTAGAATAGTAAACAAGTAATTTTGTGTCATACCCATGGTATATTGTCTGATATACAACGGCTTTCAGCAAATCAGCATCCAGGAGCCAAACTACCAAGTTTATAAATAATAATAATAACCTTAGGCAAAGTCACAACACCGCGGTATACATTCTAACCACAACATGCATGTGCTAACCTATTTGTTGTTGTGGCGTAAACATGCCATGATTGCCTGTGGTGCAGGTTTACCCCTCACTGCTATGAGGGCAGAGAAAGGGTACCATGATATGTGTATCATCTGACTGTAGAGAGGAGAGTGTCTTGTGTGAAGTAGTCGTGTGAATGTATACTGTATGTCCGAGAAGAGGATTAGAGGAGGTGGATGGAGGAAGTTTCTCCCCTGGTCTGAATCCCAATCTTTCTCTCCACTATATCCAATTCTCTCAATCGCTCTCTCTCTCTCCTTCTTTTTCCTTACATACATTCTGTGGACTCCCTCTTGTTGGCATGGAGTCACATCTCTTTATTCAGAGAATAAGAACATTTCCCCAATATATCAATTATCAATCATTGAGGAAATCGGCCCTAAAAATTATGACAATGCATAGGTTTAAGTTAAGGCGAAGAAGTCCATACATTGAAATCGTTATCAGGCCAAACTTTCCCCTAGCTTTTGTCACATGATTGTTGATTTTAAATGAACGGATAAAATTGTCCCTATCATAAGGAATTACTGTCATTCTTAGTTGTGCCATCCCTTCAGGGGCTCCCGAGTGGCACAGCGGTCCAAGGCACTGCATCTCAGTGCTAGAGGCGTCACTATAGACACCCTGGTTTGAATCCAGGCTGTATCACAACCGGCCGTTATTGGGAGTCCCATAGGGCGGCGCACAATTGACCCAGCGTCGTCCGGGTTTGGCTGGTGTAGGCTGTCATTGTAAATAAGAATTTGTGCTTAACTGACTTGCCTAGTTAAATAAAGGTTAAATAAAAAATAATACAAATTTTAAAAATCTAGTGTTCCATTTCATACAGTTGCACACTGTGGAAGTCCTGCTACAGTATATTTTGAGTCTTTGTATCTGCTCAAAGTGTTTGCCTTGAGAACCTTATAGTTAATGTGTTTACCCACAGCAAGTGTGCAAACCAGACTGAAATCTGTGATAGGCGTCACCAAGAAGAGGTATTGGGAGTCTGTTATCAAAAGAAAAACTGCTCTGTGGACTAAGGAGTGAAATGGAAATGGGAAACAATGAGAAAACACTGAACTCCTCTGTGTTTTTCATCTCTACTGTAAATAGGCTGGCTGACTTTCATGTTACCTTCTATGGCAAAATAACAGTGATTTTCTGCTGTTATGTATCAGAGTTTCACCTGCATCTTGGTCCTCACAGGGTAGGCTACTGGCTTCACTTAGTGGACATACTGAGAAGGGGCTGATCCAAGCACTGAACACAACAGTTACCTGCTGGGTATCTTGACCACTTATTTTGCTGTGTATGTTATTGATAGTGGCTTATACATACTTTTGGTAGAGGCAGAACTATTACATCATAATACACCATGGCTGATTTACATCAACAGAAGGCATATATTATAATACCACAAGTCCATGACCCTATTTAAGAGACATGACTAGTTAATAGGATGAGCGATTGACAGTAATAGTCTTCTCAAATCAAATTGTATTGGTCACATACACATATTTAGCAGATGTTATTGCGGGCGTAGCGAAGTGCTTGTTCCTAGCTCCAACAGTGCAGTAGTATCTAACAATTCACAACAATACACACAAATCTAAAAGTAAAATTATAGAATTAAGAAATATATAAATATTAGGATTAGCAATTTTAGAATGGCTTTGACTAAAATACTGTAGAATAGAATACAGTATATACATATGAAATGAGTAAAGCCGTATGTAAACATTATTAAAGTGACTAGTGTTCCATTATTACAGTGACTAGTGTTCCATTATTACAGTGACTAGTGTTTCATTATTACAGTGACTTGTGTTCCATTATTACAGTGACTAGTGTTCCATTATTACAGTGACTAGTGTCCCATTATTACAGGGACTAGTGTTCCATTATTACAGTGACTAGTGTTTCATTATTACAGTGACTTGTGTTCCATTATTACAGTGACCAGTGATTCCTTCTTAATATCCTTTTAGTAAATCCATTTAACCATGAGAGAATATCACAATGCCTTTATCACAGCAGACTAAGGCTGCAGCTGGTGTTTTAAAGCCTTTCTCATTTTGGCAGTATAGCAACTTTAATTCAGCTTTGAATAGATCTTGTTTTATTGGTGCGTTATCAATGTGAAAAGACAGGGATATTTCCCAGTGAATTATAGCTCCGTGTGTGATGGTGTTGCGTGAAATGTCTGCTGGCAACCTATTACCTGAGATAAAAAGAGCGATTGGAGGCAGCTGTCAAGCTCAGAACTTGTTTACCTCAGTGGATGAAATGTGTCACTCACTCTGACTGACAGTTACATTTCCTGTGTAAACAATATGTGAGCATGAATGTATCCCTTTGCACAAATATCACGATTCCCAGGTGTGATATTTGTGTAATCTTGTGCTAGTGAACACACACACACACGCAGACACACACATGCAGGCACACACGCACGCACACACACACACACACACACACACACACACACACACACACACACACACACACACACACACACACACACACACCTATAATCCTGTCCAGTGGTCTGAACCCTGTCTCATCCTCTCTCTCAGTGTATATAGTAAACAGAGACAGCTCTTTATTGCTGAGTGTGTTTACTATGGTTATTAAAGGTTGTCAGCAGCCAGGCTAGCAGCTTACAGAGCAGTGTCTTGCCTTCTTCAGTTATGTCTCATCAGATTGATGGCTGGCTGGATAGGGGCCCGCATCTAAATCGAGAGAACTGAGAGAGAGAGAGAGAGAACTGAGGATCACATGCCTCTCTCTCAGGGTAAGAAGAGGGGATAGATTTTAGACTGGCCGAGGGAAAGAAAAGATTGAGAGGAGTACTTTTTTGTTTTTGAGTGAGCGTAGGGGTGTATTGTCACAAAGGACTCATTCTTCCTGAGTGGATGTGAAGTGTTTACAGAGGTGGAAACATACCCTCACTGGGGAACCTCGGCGGCCAGCTGCTCTGGGTTAAGTTTGCCCTCGAGATACTGATAGAGACATACTGTAGCCCTGCTCAGAGCCAGAGGACCTTCAAGCTGCTCCACTAGGGGAGTTCAGGCCTCCACTGGCCCTCAGTCATAGGGCACATTGACAGGCCCCTACCTCAGCTAACAGCTGCCCAGAGTCAGATTTCTGCCTGAGAGGAGAATCTCAGCACTCTAGCCTGTCTGTCTAGGAAGGCATGGCTATCCCAGTAGTGATAGACCTCTGATTCTTCAAGCAGCTGCGAGTTAAGTTTACCTCTACCGTACCAAACATACTGCACATCCCTCTACTTCCATATTCCTTGAAACTCACTACTTCATCTCAGCCATTGTTTCCTCAGCCCCTCCTTCTCACATGACTGGTGACCTTTTTACCTCCTCAGTCCAAATACCTATGATAGCCACAGGCACACACCTGTCTCAGTCAGCCCATAGCAAGGGTAACCCATTTTTCTAAATCTTTATTTAACTAGGCAAGTCAGTTACAAACAAATTCTTATTTTCATTGACGGCCTAGGAACAGTGGGTTAACTGCCAAGTTCAGGGTCTGATTTTTACCTTGTCAGCTCAGGGATTCGATCTTGAAACCTTTCAGCTACTAGTCCAATGCTCTAACCACTAGGCTACCTGCCACCCCACAAGGGTAACCCAAGATGACAGGTAAGGTAAATGTGCCACACCCATAGGGTAACATTAGCCACCTGTCAGTTACATTACATGCACACATGTAACACATGCCACAAGCATACATACATTTATTTTCATGATACATGTATGCTTATAACAGATGTCAGAGTTCCAACACACTCACTGCTGAGTGTGTTGGAACTTTAGTCTTGAAGGAGATTGTACAAAAACTGTTTCTCTTTGCCATGAGGGACATTTTCAACCTCTTAACCACTTTGCTTCAAATCCCCCCAAACACTCAACACACTACCATTTCACCTGGAGTGTCCGTGAGGTGTTTTCCACAAGTGAGCCAGCTTGCCCTTCTGCACTGCCACTCAAGTGGTCTTGGTGGCCCCTGGCCATATCGTATTTAAACTCCAGAGTCCAGACATTTTTACACAGGGCTAGGACATGTCTGACAACCACTCTTGAAAAACACAGTTGTCACCAACAGGCTGTTCGGGCGGTAACATTTGGTCAGCACTTCACTCCAGTAGCATTGGTAGCACGTAGCGCTGTCAACACAGTGGAGGGAGCTCTGCTCAGTGCACTGGATAGGACAGAGAGACAATGTTGTTCAGTTGTGTCTACTCAATATCCTGTCAACACTCTACTTCACTCCCAGTCAACACACACTGTATCAGAAATACTTACAAGGACTTGAAGAATGTGGTTTGTCAGCTGGAATGGTAATTGAATAGTCTGATAGGATTTATTTTCTGTCCTCCCAATTTGAGAGAACATGATTAATATGTTGTTTTCTTCTTTCCTCCACTTTCCCCCTTCCCTCTAAGTAACTCTGTGAAGAATTCCTCACAGGAGCTTATTAAGAACTGTGCCTATGGCCAGATGTCTTTGGGTCTCCTACAGCAGGCAGGCATACTGCATTGAATATATGTATCTTGTATATTCTCCCCTGGGGCTGTATGTTCTGTAGAGCTTCTGTTTCAGGTTACAACGCATCTATATATACTTCTCTCCATGGTCCCTGTGTTGTGTTGGATGTGGATAGCAGTATACCTTTGTCTCTCCCACTGTTCATTACCTTAAGAGTACTTTTCAGACTACTATTGTTCCGGTTCTTTAGGGCCATGTCGCAATGTGCCTCAGGAGTCAATTATTTCTCCAGACATATCTGTCTGAGTATAGTTGTTTTCCGGAACAAATCATTCAAATAAGTATGAGTGTGTGTGTGTTGTTATATTTTGTCTGTTTAATGTGAGACGAGCTCCGAAATGGAGCTAGCCTGGTGCTCTGGGAGGCCGAGTGAGGATGTGATTGTCTCCTGCAGAAGGCCAGACATGTTGTTTATAATAAACTCCCTTGTTACAGAGAGAGGGATTGATTATGAAAGAGATGGTGTGAGAGAAAGGGTCTCATCCCCTCCACTGATACAGGGAAATCATTTGTGGCTGGTATTGTTCTGAGTCTAATTCCTGGCTAACAGATTCAAGGTGGTCATTCCTAGATGGGATCCAGCTTTTGTGAAATTAACGTCAGATTTGACTTTTAGTGGTAGGTTAGGAGAACTTACACAGCAGGTTAGGAGAATTAACATTGTCATGTTAGGAGATTTAGGTTAAGGTCAGGAAAAGGGTTAGGGTTAGCTCAAATGCAAAGAACATCTACTTTAAGTTAATTTGACAAAAGCTGGATCCCTTCTGGCCCTTCCCATTGGGGTGTGTCAACAAAGATGGATGCTTGCAATTAGCTTTAACCCCATTTCCGTGAGCTACTTTCTGAAGCCAGGCTTTTAAAATTACGAGTCAGAGTTATATACCCCATGCACAGGGTAGAACATAAGTTATGATCCCTTCTGCTAATATTTGGTGGAAGTGTAAGGCATGAAAGGTTTTGGTCTCAATGGGGACCTTTGCTTTTTATCTCTCTCTCACCAGTAACATAGCATTACTTATTTCTGTTCAGAATGACTGTTCACCTGCTCTGTTGGCGCTTTTACCAGAGCTCTTCAGCCCTGCTCAGTGGATCAGCAGGTAATTGAGCTGTCATCTCCTCAAGTCAAATATGAGGCAGGCAGACGCCACAGGCAGACGCCACAGTCAGAGCATGTTTAAATATCGAGACTGAACTATACATCTGGAGAACTGACTGCAATTACAATGGAATCTAGGGTGACAAGTCCTGGTGAATTCAGAATGTAACTACCTGCGAATCTATTCTCGCCTGTTCCTGTGAGTCCTGTGAGATAATGACGTCTACACAGAGCAGTGAGGGAGCCAGTAACAGGCCTGTAATGGAGTCCATAATGTGTTGCAACTAAGAGTTGTGTGTGGATGCCAAGTCTCAGTAGGCTTTGTACTGGGTTATAGTGCAGTCTTCATCAAGCAGTAATAAGGTTGGTCTCTCTTCAGCTAATATACAGCATGTACTGAGGCACAGCTGTGTGCAAACTGCCACAGGAGCCATAGGATAGAGTCTGCTGCAATAATCAATTTACCCAATGATGAATATGTAATGGCATGGACAAAAATAGAAAGAGCTATAACTAAAATGTGCGATTCAATCATGAAAGCAGTTCAAAGGAGTTCACCATAATTTTCGATGAAATCATTGTAAAATGCACATATCTTGTTAATTCATAGGGATGGAGTCTTCTGGAAGGTGCTTTGTCTCATGCTTTGGGCGGTCTGGTCTGTCTGTCGTCCATGTTCTCTCATGGCATGTCCATCCACGGCCTGTTCAACTCAATCAGAGCCCAGTCATTCCTCCAATCACTCTTTCAGCAGCAGGAGTTCTACTGATGAAATCTATGCAGGGAGAGGTACTGAGTGGGTCACCCTCTCAACACTCAATCATCTTGGGCAAGCAATCATCCACTACAACAGGAGAGCCAAGATCTACACGAGATCCTCCACTTTTCACTATTCTCCACACGGATGATTCAGGTTTTAGGGTCTTATGGAAACATAGTTTTACACTTGTATTGGATGTGGTGCTACCCTTAGTCATCCTTCCTGATTCCTCTGGTGTTCTAAGTTGGTGTTTGTATTTGCAGATGTCTCTCTCTCTACTAATGGCCAAAGTAGTCCTGCTGACCTTTCCTGTTTCAGACAAACTACCGTAGAGAAAGGTAATTAATTAGTGCCTGGAGAGCAGAAATTAATTCCATTGCATCGCTCCCACATGTCCTCTACAAGGAGAACAGCAGCGCCTGGCACACACTGTGTGTGTGTGTGTGTGTGTGTGTGCGTGCGTGCGTGCGTGCGTGCGTGCGTGTGTGTGTGTGCGTGTGTGTGTCTGTATGTGTATGCATGTGTCTGTATGTGTGAAGGACAGTTTTGTCAATAGTTTAAGGAGAGAAGTATATTTCCCAACTCTGATTCAAACAGCAATTGTTTTTGATCTCTGTTTATCTCAGCTGGAAACTTGGATACACGGTGCGTACAGTATATGCCAAACATGTTATGCTGTAGTTTATTCAAAGCATGGTTTGTTTTTGACAGAGGAAAGTGAAAGCGACAGAGAGAATGCTAATGTCCCATGAGAGGAGTTTGCCTCACACTGCCTCCTCCCTGAAATCTCTTCACTATAAATACAACTGGAACAGTTCCAGCCTTATAAATGTGTCACCCACACTGAGTTGGAATGGGATGGGGAATAGAATTCCCTAGGTACAGCCTCTTCTTTACAGGCAGAGTCTCCACCGGTGGGATTTGACTTCGAGGAACTAAATAAATGTTAGCGCACATTCTAGCAGGGTCAAGTGAGCGGTGTCACCACTGACTGCATAATTGTTTAATTAGCTCTGTCAGACTTTCCACCATAACCCAGTCTCCCCTGCCCAGTGCACTACTACACAGTTAGGTATCTGTCCCTCCAACACAGCCACTAATGTGAGAGCTCCCTCAGTACTGGACTCATATGTATTCTCCTTCAGTACTCAAAATGTGATTCGTATGAAGCCTCCAGCGTATGGCTGACAATGTAGCCACTTACTATGATAGACAATTACATTTCATTTATGTACTGCAGCACTATTGACAAAGTCATTTGTAAAGGAAGAATGTACAAACAGAGATAGGGGCTGATGTAAATGAGTGTGTATGCCAGTATTGTGCAAATGCTCTGAAGCCAATGTCAGTTATGAGATATATTTGGGAGACATACCTAGATGATTGAAAAGAGAACACACACAGTGTCAGTATTCAGTTATCAACCAATTCAAAACTTGGTCCTGTTTTTGGCCTCTAAAGTCATTCAGATCTACAGCAACTGTGAATGTGTTACATCAGTGATACAGTTACAGCCATATGTTTTGGGGCATTTAAACCATTGGTATCGATGGTATAGGAGGCTATAGTGACAGCTTTTGGGTGGGGTGAGACACTGTGAGTGTATTCTTTCACATTTTCCCCCCATCCATGATCAAGGCTTGTACCCCTCTGTGTTTGAATTGCACAAATCCATACTTTTGTTTGTTCCTACTGAGGGAAAAAGAAGGTTATGTTTGTTAGGGCACAGAGAGCGCTCTCGTCTACAGCTCTGCCCTGAATCCATGGGCAGTCGCCCAAAACAAATTTGATAAATGTATTGGGAAAATGTGCTTTCAGATATGTTGAACATAGTGTTGCACCTGTGATATGTTGTTAAGGCATATCTTTGAGCTGAGGTTAAGGAGATCAGAGGCTGCTGGGTAATTAGCAGAATAGTTTTACATTTTACAATAAAGTAATTTAGCAGAGTGACTAAAGAGTGACTTACAGCAGTGAGTGCATGCATTTTCCCGTACTGGTCCCCTGTGGGAATCCAACCCACCACCCTGGTGTTGCAAGCGCCATGCTCTACCAACTGAGCCACACGGCCCAACTAAGCCACAAGTTCAAGGCCACACTTCATATTATGTTAGTTGTGTCCATACATACAGTATTACTTGAACCCTCAACATTTGTCCTCACTGTGTTACAGATAAGACCGGTTTATGTAAAGATTTGAACTGAGTGAGTGATGACACTGGCCAACCATTCCTGAACAAAGAGTTATTGATATTGTATCCATATGAACCTCAGTGCTTCAGTGGGTCAAGGTATTTAATCATGATCTCTGATTCCACTGGCATGCACAGACTATTGACTAAATTATACATTTGCACAGCAATATGCATTGATTGTCCATTCTATAAATACTTAGGCCAAACATAGAATGATCTCTGGCCTTCTTTGCTCTCTCTACTGCCATCTCTCTTTTTCCTATTTCCATGGTGGCTAAGGTTGTGGTTACATTTCTATTGAGAGGCAATCATCTGGACCATTAGATCTCCCACAGTAGCTGGTCATTTTGGCCAACCATGACAATTACAGTGTGTCATAGAAGGGTGTTTTGTCTGTGCAATATCTTTATCACACTTTCACCAAACCTGTGCACGTGTTGAACTTTTCCTGATAAGTGTCTTTACTTTGAACCTTCAGACTTTCAAAATGTTGATGGCACTCAAATCTGAGGCGACATACATCGTAAAAACAGAGAATATCTAGGATAATTTTTTTCTTCAGATTGTGTGTAAAAGAATGCTAGACAGTATCTATACCTGAATAGTTTTTTTGTCATCCTGACAGGTATGTCTGAGGCGAATCACTGTGTGATCACCTTGTTGTGATGAGACGTGATGGTGCTTTCATGGTGTAGCATGTTATCCAGAGAACCCTGGCTCTATAAATAAGAAAGCCTACAAATAAATTGGGTCATGCTTCCCATACTAAAAACAGATGCAGTTCAATAACACATTGTGGCATAGAATACTTTTCATGTGTAAAAATCATCTTGAGACTGGTTCTCCTGTTATACAACTGATTTTGATAACAAATGCATCCGTACTCATTTTGTGATGTTGCATTGTGGAATTCATATGCAGTGCCTTGCAGAAGTATTCAGACCACTTGGATTCCTTCACATTTTATTGTGTTACAAAGTGGGATTAAAATGGATTTAATTGTCATTTTTTAAATGGATTCAATTGTCGAAGTGGGATTATTATTTTTTTTACCCAAGATAAATAAACAACTCATAAGAAGTATTCAGTCCCTTTGTTTAGGCAAGTCTACATTCGTTCAAGAGTAAAATTAAGCTCAACAAATCACATAATAGGTTACATGGAGTCTGTGTGAAATAATATGGGTTGACATGATTTTTGAATGACTAACCCTTCCTCAGTCCCCCATACATACATACATACATCTGTCCCTTTCGAAAAGCTGCCCCTTAGTCAAGTATTGAATTTCAATCACAGATTCAACTACAAAGATCAGGGAGCTTTTCGAAAGCTTCATAAAGAATGGCAGTGATTGGTAGATGGGTAACAATAACAAATCAGACATTGAATATTCCTTTAAGCATGGTCAAGTTTTTTTAATTTGTTTTATTTTACCTTTATTTAGCTAGGCAAGTCAGTTAAGAACAAATTCTTATTTACAATGATGGCCTAGGAACAGTGGCCTTGTTCAGGGGCAGAACGACAGATTTTTACCTTGTAAGTTAATAACTTTGTTGTGGATTATGTATTAAACCACCCAGACAAATCAAAGATACAGTCAGCCTTCTGAACTGAGCTGCAGGACAGGAATGATACTGCTCAGGGTTTAATGGCTGTGATGGGAGAAATCTCAGGATGGATCAACAACATTGTAGTCCTAAATGACCAACTGAAAAGAAGAATACAAATATAAAGAATACAAATATTCCAAAACATGCATCTTGTATGCAACAATGCACGAAAGTAATACTGAAACAAACATAACAGCAAATGAATAGACTTTTTGGCCTAAATGCAAAGTGTTGTGTTGGATTTGCCCTCAAACATATCACCACTGGTGGTGGCTGCATCATGGTATAGGTATGCTTGACATTGGCAAATACTGGGGAGTTTTTCAGAATAAAAAGAAACGGAATGGAGCTAAGCACAAGCAAAATCCTAGAGGAAAAATGACTTCAGTCTTCTTCACACCAGAGACTGGGAGAGGAATTCACATTTACTTCAGTCTTCTTCACACCAGAGACTGGGAGAGGAATTCACATTTACTTCAGTCTTCTTCACACCAGAGACTGGGAGAGGAATTCACATTTACTTCAGTCTTCTTCACACCAGAGACTGGGAGAGGAATTCACATTTACTTCAGTCTTCTTCACACCAGAGACTGGGAGAGAAATTCACATTTACTTCAGTCTTCTTCACACCAGAGACTGGGAGAGGAATTCACATTTACTTCAGTCTTCTTCACACCAGAGACTGGGAGAGGAATTCACATTTACTTCAGTCTTCTTCACACCAGAGACTGGGAGAGGAATTCACATTTACTTCAGTCTTCTTCACACCAGAGACTGGGAGAGGAATTCACATTTACTTCAGTCTTCTTCACACCAGAGACTGGGAGAGGAATTCACATTTACTTCAGTCTTCTTCACACCAGAGACTGGGAGAGGAATTCACATTTACTTCAGTCTTCTTCACACCAGAGACTGGGAGAGGAATTCACATTTACTTCAGTCTTCTTCACACCAGAGACTGGGAGAGGAATTCACATTTACTTCAGTCTTCTTCACACCAGAGACTGGGAGAGAAATTCACATTTGAGCAGGACAATAACCTACAGCACAAGACCAAATCTACACTGGAGTTCCTTACCAAGTAGACAGTGAATATTCCTTAGTGGCCAAAATACAGCTAAGAGAAAAAATTGCTTGAAAATCTATGGCAAGACTTGAAAAGTGCTGTCTAGCCATGATCCCCAACATCTAGACAGAGCTTGAAGAATTTTGAAAAGAATAATGGGCAAATATTGCACAATCTTCTAGACTTACCTAAGACTCACAGCTGTAATCGATGCCAAAGGTGTTTCTAACATGTTCAGAATTGACTCAGGGAGCTGAAAACGTATGTAACGACTGTATTTTAGTTATTTCATTTGTATTAATCTTAATAAAATAAAATACAAATTATTCTACTTTGACATTAGAGTATTTTGTGTAGATTGTTGACAAGAAAATGACAATTAAATCAATTGTTTAATCCCACTTTGTAACACAATAAAATATGGAGAAATCGAAAGGGTCTGAATACTTTTGCAAGACACTGTAAATTGTATTGTGTTACTTGCTAGTTGTATAGAGATGTTTAAAGTATTATTATCGAGTAGTAATAAATTATGTTGTTATATTGTTATGTGGTATTGCTGGCTCATGATTTGTCATAATGTATCAGTGTAAGGTATTGGTAGCTGGATGCTGAATAAGTGTGCCATCATTGGAAAGTACAGCTGGCACACTGTGACAAATCGTGTGCTGGGAAATGGATTTACTTCAACACTGAACACAGATGTTAACGTGTTCTGGCTCATTGCGTTCTCGTTGTCCTACCTTGCCTAACTGCATAGGAGGGATAATGTGACTGTGGTGTGGCTTGTTCTGTGGGTCTCTGTAAAGGCAGAGTCGGCATGGTTCCTTTCGTGATAAAGCCCAAAGCACTCCACTGACCGATTAGGCGTACCACAGTTTCACGGGGCCCTCACGCAAGGTCTGAGCAATTCAACACATTTTGGCATGGGGCAATGATCATTTTTTTCTCCGTTTTTGCAGCTAATCTCATGCTATTCTGCACATTTTGCCATGAGGCTGAGAGAAAATGTGGCTGTTTTAAAGATAATTTCCTGTAATTCTACACATATTGCCATGGGCCAAAAGAAAAATGTTCAGTTTTATAGGTCATCATGCTATTCTACACATTTTACTATTAGGCTGAGAGAATTTAGCATTTTTTAAGATACATTTCACAGATAATGTCCTGTAATTCTAAACATTTTTGGCATAGTTTATGACGTGTGCATATGTAATCTGGGGAAATGGTCTTGGAGTGTCTTGTCTACAACATATATCCTGGATGTCAATCCAAAGTGCCTGTACTTCCATGCAGAAGTCTGAGATTTCCTCTGATGATCTGCTAATTCTGAAGAAGCCCTAATAGGATTAATGTGAGGCTTTGAGCTCAGTAAAAGTGAAAGGCAGGCAGGTACCCTGCGGCTGGCCCTGGGCCTGCTCTCCTCTGCTCTGCTCTCCTCTCCTCCACTGACTACAGAGAACAGCCTGTTCATTGAGACTAGGATTTAAGGATAAGTATCTGTATACAGAGATAAATGTAAAAAAAGACAGGATGGCATGATACTACCCTGACCAGTTTGCTGATAAGTGGGAGTGCATCAGTGTGGAGGACTGGTTGGAAGCTGAGTTGGTGTGAGAGTGAGGCGTACTTTTCTGCATTTTGCATGGTGCGGTTGTTTGGCAGGTGATTGGACCAGACCCTCTCTCTGTAAAATGGCTGTTGTTGTCGACTGATGATTTGCCATGCTGCTTTCCACCCTCTGGCTCCCAGAAAAATGGGGAAGGAGGAAGGAGGAAGAGTGAAGAATGGATAAAGATAGAGAGAGAAGAGAGGAGACAGACAGATAGTCAGACAGACCCACAGACCAGTTGATATATTGGGGCAATTTTCTTCTTTGAACAAAGGGATGTGACTCCATGCTAACAAGGAGAGAGAGAGAGAGAGAGATTTGATTCTTATTATTTTCTAATTGTAAATATCCAAAGTAAGCTTTGGCAATTTGTACATTGTTACGTCATGCCAATAAAGCGAATTGAAAATTGAGAGAGAGAGAAAGAAAACAATTGTTGTGGTGAAACGGCACCAATAATCCAAAATGTGCTGTTTTTGTGAATGCCCTTGTGGCTCTGTAAGCAGTGTTAGTTGTTTTTCATTTGAACCCCTCTGCCTTCAAGCCAGGTGTGGCAGTTGGTGGCACCGGTGTTTGTATACCTGCTGATGCACTATCACGGACGTGATCAATATTTCCCGGTACATCAATATTTAATGCACTCCTCCGCAGAAATCACCCACCAATAACCTATTGATCAGTCCCAAGCTGAATATACTTTTAGACTGTGTGAAAACAAACACAGAGGGGCAGGAAAACAACATGATGTATTTACCAAGGGCAACACTTTGAATGATGTCCACAGAGTTTGTTATATACTGTCCTGTATTTACTACACCTACACACTTATTCCAAACAAGTGTAAGAAAACTTTGGAGCTGTGAGCATATTTGATGTTCCTGAAAACAGTAGGTCATGCAATACTTTTGGTTTGGCAAGTAAATCCCTCTTTCCATGTCTCTTTTTATTTGTGGTTATATATCTTCCCCTTCAAGAATGTCATGGCCTCTTTTCAGAACCAGAGTCTATTACTGAAGAAGTGAAGAGTGGTGATAGCTCATACTGTGTTTCTCAGAGTCAGTTTGACAATAGTGAAATGTAATGAAATGTGTAGAGTGGGCTGATCTGTCTGATTTTGTCTGGCCCATTGGTTAAAGGGCTGATACACTTCCAGTAATGAGATATTTAAGATCTAGCTCATATCAATGGTTTTCAATGGACTGATAAGTAAAAATGAGCTTACACAAAAGTAATGGAATGAGGTGTTTTACTGTATCAGGTGTTTGCATTGGTAGTACTGTAGCAGAAATGTGTATTTAATCTCTCTCTCTCTCTCTCTCTCTCTCTCTCTCTCTCTCTCTCTCTCTCTCTCTCTCTCTCTCTCTCTCTCTCTCTCTCTCTCTCTCTCTCTCTCTCTCTCTCTCTCTCTCTCTCTCTCTCTCTCTCTCTCTCTCTCTCTCTCTCTCTCTCTCTCTCTCTCTCTCTCTCTCTCTCTCTCTCTCTCTCTCTCTCTCTCTCTCTCTCTCTCTCTCTCTCCTACAGAGACAGTGATGGACACGAGGACAGCCACAGCAGAGCTGGGTTGGATAGCGTATCCTGCCTCTGGGGTAAGAACACTCCACTGCATCTAGACCAGTGGTTCCCAAACTTTTTATAGTCCTGGGCCGTACCCCTTCAAACATTCAACCTCCAGCTGCGTACCCCCTCTAGCAACAGGGTCTAATATATATATATTTTTGCCATCATTGTAAGCCTGCCACACACACTATACAATACATTTATTAAACATAAGAATGAGAGTGAGTTTTTGTAACAACCCGGCTCGTGGGAAGTGACAAAGAGCTCTTATAGGACCAGGGCACAAATAATAGTACAATAATAATCAATCATTTTGTTCTTTATTTAGCCATCTTACATATAAAACCTTATTTGTTAATCAAAAATTGTGAATAACTCACCACAGGTTAATGAGAAGGGTGTGCTTGAAACGATGCACATAACTCTGCAATGTTGGGTTGTATTGGAGAGAGTCTCAGTCTTAAATCATTTTCCACACACAGTCTGTGCCTGTATTTAGTTTTCATGCTAGTGAGGGCCGAGAATCCACTCTCACATAGGTACGTGGTTGCAAAGGGCATCAGTGTCTTAACAGCCCAATTTGCCAAGGCAAGAAAATCTGAGTGCTGTCCTATCCAGAAATCTGGCAGTGGCTTCTGATTAAATTACATTTTCACAGAACCGCTTGTTGCAATTTCGATGAGGCTCTTGTTCAGATATCGGTAAGTGGACTGGAGGCAGGGCATGAAAGGGATAACGAATCCAGTTGTTTGTGTCATCTGTTTCGGGAAAGTACCTGCATAATTGTGCACCCAGCTCACTCAGGTGCTTCGCTATATCACATTTGACATTGTCCGTAAGCTTGAGTTCATTTGCACACAAAAATCATACAATAATGGAAAGATCTATGTGTTGTCCTTGTTAATGCAGACATAAAAGAGCTCCTACTTAATCATAGCCTCAATTTTGTCCTGCACATTGAATATAATTGCGGAGAGTCCCTGTAATCCTAGATTCAGATCATTCAGGCAAGAAAAAACATCACCCAGATAGGCCAGTCATGTGAGAAACTCGTCATCATGCAAGCGGTCAGACAAGGGAAAATTATGGTCAGTAAAGAAAGCTTTAAGCTCGTCTCTCAATTCAAAAAACATGTCAATACTTTGCCCCTTGATAACCAGCACACTTCTGTATGTTGTAAAAGCGTTTCATGGTCGCTTCCCATATCATTGCATAATGCAGAAAATACATGAGAATTCAGGGGCCTTGCTTTAATAAAGTTAACCATTTTAACTGTTGTGTCCAAAACGTCTTTCATGCTTTCAGGCATTCCCTTGGCAGCAAGAGCCTCTCGGTGGATGCTGCAGAGTACCCAAGTGGTGTAGAAAGCAACTGCTTGCACGCGTGTTACCATTCCACTACTGTATGTCTCCCTGTCATGGCTTTTGTGCCATCAGGACAGATACCAACATATTCATCAGTACAGATACCAACATATCTTGACCGCCAAAGCCCATTTGATGTCACAAAGCTACCCAGTACTTTAAAAATATCCTCTACTGTTGTACTGGTTTCCAGTGGTTTGCAGAAGAGGATGTCTTCCTTAATTGACCCCCCATAAATGTAACGGACATATACCAGGAGCTGTGCCAGGCCCGCCATGTCTGTTGACTCATCCAGCTGTAACGCATATAATTGACTGACTTGTATGCAAAGCAGTAATTGTTTCAAAACATCTCCTGCCATGTCACTGATGTGTCGTGAAACAGTGTTGTTTGATGAAGACATTGTCTGTATAGTTTCTTTGGCCTTTTCCCCCAGCATTGTCCCAGCCATATGTGTCATCTGCAGGAATAATTAAGTCCTCCACAATAGTATGGGGCTTGCCTGTCCTAGCCACTCGGTAGCTCACCATATAAGGCCCTTCTAGCCCCTTCTTATTAATGGTATCTGTTGTTTTTATACATGTCTTGCAACTCGAAAGTCATCTTTATTCACACTCAGGCTTATTTTTCTAATTGTCATGTTTCGTTTCTAAACGTCTGCGCAAGAGTGAAGGTTTCCCGCGATAGAGTAACGATTAATGTGATTGGATGTTAATTATTTGACTAGGCTACCTGTATTTGACATTGTGTTGTTATTTCGCTGAACACTAAATGGTTTAATTTTATTTTTGGCAGTGAAACGAGGCTTCTCAGGTGAGAAAAAAACTCACCCAAATGTATAGCCTTGTTGGAAAATATAAATCTACTGTTTGAAAATGTGAAGAAAAAAAATTTTAAGAAAAAGAAATTGGCTGTACCCCCGACTGCATTGCACTTACCCCTGGGGGTGCGCATACCCCAGTTTGGGAATACCTGCTCTACACTATAGTTGCTTGTTATGTCACATAAACAACATTTAGGTCAACTATTAGAATTTTAGCAACCATGAAATGCCGGAGCGATTTCTGCATAGTGCAGCTGTAAGAAAGTGTTGTGAAAATACTTCTGGGGTTTTTGGTGCATTTAAAAGGTAGCATCAAAACATGAAAAATGGTTCATGATCTCATGATTTAGAAATGCAAATGGTTTATAGCCTAAATATTGATTGCAGAATATTTTCTGTGGAATTCTACCTTAATTTTTTTCAATATTTATTTATACAGATTACAAACAGGAGAGGCAATAACTGGTACATTTCGTTTGAAATTTACCCACTCAACCACACTGTAAGAAATTATCCTCGGGTTAATTGAGATTTTATTTAACTAGGCAAGTCAGTTAAGAACAAATTCTTATTTTCAATGACAGCCTAGGAACAGTGTTCCTTGTTCAGGGGCAGAACAACAGATTTATACCTTGTCAGCTCAGGGATTTGAACTTGCAACCTTTTGGTTACTGGTCCAACACTCTAACCACTAGGCTACCCTGCCGCCCTACAACAACTAAAAATAACCAACATATACTTTATAAAAATTGATGCAAGTCATGCAGAGCCCGTTGGCTAGCAGTAACTCACCCACCCTCTCCCCACTGAAGACCGGGGTTAAATTCCTTGCTCCAACATTTTCATCTCTTTCTCCCACCTTTCTGTATCTCTGTCATTTCAGAACTATCTCAATAAAGTGCCAAATACCCCAAAAGTATATTACATTTGATTTGTTCATTTCATTTTACCAAAATAATATAAGAATAAATCCAACATAATATGTTGAGTTCATTTGCACAAATTGAAAAGTGAAAGACTAAAGCTACATACATGGGATGCTTTAGTGAATTTCAGAATGTCTGGAATAGGAAAGGCAGAAATAAAACAACTCAATAAACATTCGCAGCCAGTCATCCAAAACATAGCCCTATGCAGTTGTTAAATTCCTATACAAGGTAGCAAAGGCTGAGGATGTGTGTTCAACAGGCAGACAAGTTTGAAACCATTTAAATACATTCAAATCATTATAATTGTAACCATTGTAATGTAAGTGTCTTTCATAACCAACGAGAGAACATTTTGTGATTGTACTCATGGGAAGTCTGGTTTTTATCACCTTGCATTTCCTATCTTGCCAAGTGACTCTGTTTTTAAATGATTGTGGGTAATAATTATTTTTTGACTTTATGATTCTGTCACATGTTGTATGTATGTTTGAAGAAAGAGAAGTATACTTCTATGTTAGTATTAAGCTTGTTGTGCCATGATGTGTAATTGACAGAGGTGGGACCAAGTCATTATTTTACAAGTCACAAGTAAGTCTCAAGTCTTAGCACTCAAGTCCCAAGTCAAGACAGGCAAGTCCGAGTCAAGACTCAAGTCAAGACCGTCAAGTATCAAGTCAAGTCTCAAGTCCTAAACTTTGAGTTTCGAGTCCTAAACAAGTCATAATGTGCTCTTCACCAAATGTAATACCATTTCATATTTTTAACAAGAGCAATAGTATATTACATTTACGGAAATCATGAATGCTTTTAAAAATATCTATATATTTATTACTTTCCAGATAAACTTTATATTTCTATGGAAATACATGGGTAACCATGAGAAAGACACACCCCCCCAATAGTGATCGACTATCGAGGATCGCTATGGGGCGCAATCGGGCGATGTAGGCTTGTACACAATCGCCCAACCTTAACACACACACACACACACACACACACACACACACACACACACACACTCTCTCTGTGGTTACAGTAGGCTAACGTATGTCAATGGTTTTAGGAACACCAGTAACAACAGGCAGAATTTAGGCTACCAACTGCCTAGCCAGTTGTAGCTCAATCTTGGATGCAATGATCACGTTCCCACACTGACTGACTGTGTGGAGGCTCATTGATTTAACGTTACGTTAGCCTACATGATATACCAGTAAAGTAATAAAATAAATAGCTGTTGGCTATATTAGCCACGACTTACCGTTCTTTATGCAGCTACAAATGTCGAAAAAAGTTGGAAATTGTTGCGCCTCCGTCTGTAATTTTCTTCCTGCATGTTTTGCAAGTTGCAATCCATTTTTTGTTGATACAGCGTCGTCTTTATATACGAAAATAATAATTTGGGGTATCATCTTTCCAAGGGCTCTATCTGAATTCACCCGCCGATGTACCTCTGCACTGCCACGCGCAACTGTTTCTCAGCTGGCACAATTTGATTGGTTGCTGTCCGATTCAAACTGGAATCCGTTAAATGAAGAGTTTATGCGCTGCACACTTTTTTTAATAGCATATTTTTTTATATTTGGGCTTGGGGAGGGTATCAAGTCAGGTCGAGTCAAAAGGCTCAAGTCCAAGTCAAGTCACGAGTCATTGGTGTTAAAGTCAAAGTTGAGTTGCAAGTCATCATATTTGTGACTCGAGTCTGACTCGAGTCCAAGTCATGTGACTCGAGTCCACACCTCTGGTAATTGATAATGATAAACGGATATCAAAACCGTCAGGCAAATTGACATTCAATGAGGACAGCACCCATTCCCTCATTTGTGATTGTCAATGGAAGAGGCAAGTGTAGAATCCTCAATTCTCGCAGCCAGGTAGTGCTGGTGGTTTCAACACTGCTTGACAATGCCTGCCAAAATGGTAAATTATCAAATTCAGAAAACAATGTTAAACATTAAGAAGTTAAGAAGAAACACTTCAGAAGAAGAGATCTAATTCTGTATTAGACAGGATTCAAAACATCATAATGGTGTTTAATCTTATGGCTGGAATCCCGTTAGCGGGATCGATATGACAACAGCCAGTGAAAGTGCCAAATTCAAAACAACAAAAATCTCATAATTAATATTCCTCAAACATACAATACATACACCATTTTAAAGCTTTACTTGTTAATCCAGCCACAGTGTCTGATTTCAAAAAGGCTTTACGGCAAAAGCAAACCATATGATTATGTTAGGTCAGCGCCTATACACAAAAAAACACAGCCATTTTCCAGCCAAAGCAGAAATAGAGATACAATTAATCACTAACCTTTGATGAGCTTCATCAGATGACACTCATACGACTTCATGTTACACAATACATGTATGTTTTGTTCGATAAAGTTCATATTTATATCCAAAAATCTCAGTTTACATTGGCGTGTTATGTTCTGTAATGTTTTGCCTCCAAAACATCCGGTGATTTTGCAGAGAGCCACATGAATTTACAGAAATACTCATCATAAATGTTGATGAAAATACAAGTGTTATGCATGGAACTTTAGATAAACTTCTCCTTAATGCAAGCGCTGTGTCAGATTTCAAAAAAGCTTTACCGAAAAAGCACACCATGCAATAATCTGAGTACGGCGCTCAGACACAAAAACATGCCATACAATATATCCGCCATGTTGGAGTCAACAATAGTCAGAAATAGCATTATAAATATTCACTTACCTTTGATGATCTTCATCAGAATGCACTCCCAGGAATCCCAGTTCCACAATAAATGTTTGTTTTGTTCGATAAAGTCCATCCTTTATGTCCAAATACCTCCTTTTTGTTTGCGCCTTCAGTTCACAAATCCAAATTCACGACGCGCAGGTCAGACGAAAACTCAAAAAATTCCATTACAGTTCGTAGAAACATGTCAAACGATGTATAGAATCAATCTTTAGGATGTTTTTTATCATAAATCTGCAATAAAGTTTCAACCGGAGAAATCCTTTGTCTTCAGAAATGCAATGGACGTGAGCGCACATGGCTGAGGCTCATGCCCTGCTGGCAGTCCTCTCACTCAATGAGCTCTTATTCTCCTCCCACTTCACAGTAGAAGCCTCAAACAAGGTTCTAAAGACTGTTGACATCTAGTGGAAGCCTTAGGAAGTGCAAAATGACCCTACAGACACTGTAGTTTGGATAGGCAATCACTTGAAAAGCTACAAACCACTTCCTGTTTGGATTATTTCTCAGGTTTTTGCCTGCCATATGCGTTCTGTTATACTCACAGACATCATTCAAACAGTTTTAGAAACTTCAGAGTGTTTCCTATCCAAATCTACTAATCATATGCATATCTTAGTTTCTGGGAGTGAGTAGCAGGCAGTTTACTCTGGGCACATCAGTCATCCAAGCTACTCAATGCTGCCACCATCCATAAGAAGTTAAAAGCTTTAGAGAGAGGAAACAACATCAAATGAGAAGGTATCTAATTCTGCTCTAAACAGGGCTTGAATGACCTAAATAGTTTTTTCACTCTTTTCTGTTAGTGCTCCCAGTTACTGGCAAGGTGTTGCACAACACTTGATTAGGTGGTGTTACAACACACTGTGTAATGTTTCAAAATATCTCAGGATTATGTGTTTACTGCAGTAAAGTTACTTTTTCCTCTCTTTCAAGATGTTGGCAGCTCAGTTGCCACTAGTTTTGGTGTTCCAAAGCACTTCATTTTAACAGTGTATTGTTGATAATTCCAACCTGAAGGATGTAGTTACTCACATTGGTTATAATTTTATGCTTAGTCTAGGATATGTAATTCTTCAAATTTAAATTGTTACAAAAGCCACAAACAATCTCATTAAATCCCTGTTAACAATAAAACACTGTTAGGCCTAGTTATGTTTTCGTTGGTGAAGGAAAGTCACACTCAGTGACACTGAGTACACTACGCCAGCGCAGAGCTCAGAGCTACCATATTGAAGATGCTATCGGAGGAGACGATGACCCACTAGCATTGTGGAGAGGAAACGAAGGTTGTTTTCCACTCATGGCCAATGTCGCCTGAAAATACAATTTACAAAATTACTATTCGAAAACATTGTTAAAATTTTATATTGTCATTCAAAGAATTATAGATTAACATCTCGTGAATGCAACCGCATTGCCAGATTTAAAAATAACTTTACTGGGAAATCACACTTTACTGGGAAAAAATAGGCTAGGCGATACAGGTTAGCGCCATCTTGGAACCATCTAAAATCAAATATACTATTGTAAATATTCCCTTACCTTTGATTATCTTCATCAGAAGGAACTTCCAGGGATCCCAGGTCCACAACAAATGTAGTTTTGTTCGAAAAAGTTAATAATTTATGTCCCAATAGCTCCTTCTTGTTAGCGCGTTCTGAAGGCTACTCATAATGTACGAGGAGCATGGGACTTGTCATCACGAATGTGCAAAAAATATATATTTACGTTCGTTCAAACCTGTCAAACGTTGTATAACATAAATCCTTAGGGCCTTTTTCAACCAGAGCTTCAATAATATTCAAGGCGGATGATTGCATTGTCTTACTAAACGTTTCGGAATGAGAGGGTACCCATGGGCGCCCGCGTCATAGTAGTAATGGCCCTCCCCCTATGACCAACTTTCCAAGCCTCTCTTTCAGTCAGTTTCTACCGGAGAAGACTCAAACCACTTTGTAAAGACTGTTGACATCTAGTGGAAGCCTTAGGAAATGCTAAATGAATCCTAACTCACGGTGTGTTTCATAGGCAAAGTGCTGAAGGTGATTCCACAAATCAGATTTCCACTTCCTGCATGGAATCTTCTCAGGTTTTGGCCTGCCATATGAGTTCTGTTATACTCACAGACACCATTCAAACAGTTTTAGAAACTTTAGGGTGTTTTATCCAAATCTACTAATTATATGCATATTCTAGTTACTGGGCAGGAGTAGTAACCAGATTAAATCGGGTATGTTTTTTATCCGGCCATGCAAATACTGCCCCCTATCCCCAACAGGCTAAATGCATTATTAAAAAATGTAAAGAATATGGCACCACAACAAACCTGCCAAGAGTGGGCCACTGATCAAAACTCACAGACCAGGCAAGGAGGGCATTAATCAGAGAGGCAAAAAAGACCAAAGATAACCCTGAAGGAGCTGCAAAGCTCCACAGCGGAGATTGGAGTATCTGTCCATAGGACCACTTTAAGCTGTACACTCCACAGAGCTAGGCTTTATTAAAGAGTGGCCAGAAAAAAGCCATTGCTTAAAGAAAAAAATTAGCAAACACGTATGTTGTTCGCCAAAAGGCATGTGGGAGACTCCCCAAACATTTGGAAGAAGGTACTCTGGTCAGATGAGACTAAAATTGAGATTTTTGGCCATCAAGGACAATTATATGACTGGCGCAAACCAACCAACACCCATCACCCCGAGAACACCATCCCCACATGGAAGCATGGTGGTGGCAGCATCATGCTGTGCGGATGTTTTTCATCTGCAGGGACTTTGAAACTGGTCAGAATTGGAGGAATGATGGATGACGCTAAATACAGGGAAATTCTTGAGGGGAAACCTGTTTCAGTCTTCCAGAGATTTGAGACTGGGACGAAGGTTCACCTTCCAGCAGGGCAATGACCCTAAGCATACTGCTAAAGCAACACTCGAGTGGTTTAAGGGGAAACATTTAAATGTCTTGGAATGGCCTAGTCAAAGCCCAGAGCTCAATTCAATTGAGAATCTGTGGTATGACTCAAATATTGCTGTACACCAGCGGAGCCCATCCAACTTGAAGGAGCTGGAGCAGTTTTGCCTTGAAGAATGGGCAAAAATCCCAGTGGCTAGATGTGCCAAGCTTATAGAGACACACCCCAAGAGACTTGCAGCTGTAATTGCTGCAAAACGTGGCTCTACAAAGTATTGACTTTGGGGGGGATGAATAGTTATGCACGCTCAAGTTCTGTTTTTGTCTTATTTCTTGTTTGTTTCACAATAAAAACTATTTTGCATCTTCAAAGTGGTAGGCATGTTGTGTAAATCAAATTATAAAAACCCCCACAAAAATCTATTTTAATTCCAGGTTGTAAGGCAACAAAATAGGAAAAATGCTAAGGGGGGTGAATACTTTCGCAAGCCACTATAGCCTATAGGATATTAAAGCTAGCCTACCTGAAAACAGATGTTAGCCACTGCTCCATGATCTACCACCAACCACTCGACTTGAATCTTCTTTATTTCAATGGATTACAATACAGTATTTTTATGTTTAGGTGGCTAATGAGCACTGAGATGTTTTAGGAGATAACTAAACTAGTTCACATGTTTCAGCTAGCTAAGCTACCTAGCTTGAAGACATGGAATCAGTGCTTGGTAAACAACTAGCCATCTAGGAAGTTGATATAGTGTACATCAGTCCAATCAAAGTTACTGGGCATAAGATGTTGATTTATCCGTAGTCAATGACAATGGAGCACTGAAGAGGGGCTTTTGCTCTTGCTCTCCTAACAGGTGCTGCGGTGACGTAGTTTCCCCATGAGTGATTGAACCATAAGCCAATCACGCGCAACAAGAGAAGACCAAAGACACCTACGCTCTGTACTTTCCTCTGTCTGCCCCTCCACTACAGAAAGCACATAGCGATGCTAAAACAGCTGCATTTTGAAGCTGCCTTACTCAACGAAAAATGTACCAAACAATAATACAATGGGAAAGGGATCACGTATGCTTCATTAGAGCAAGCAATTATTTTAATAAAAGGAATGTTTTTGCTTACTGATATGATATATTGTTGTGACATGAAATAATATAATTGCATGCAAATCTCCTGGATATTGGTGGGGCTCTGTTTGTTTCCTATATTTCCTAACTCCTCATTCATACTGTAGGCGCTCGCTGGTAGCCTGGCTTTGAGTTTTCTGTGCCATGTTAAGTGGGGAGAGAGGATGTGCATCCGCTGTGTCTCATGCAATACCCCAAGGGTATACTTTAGCTTGAGCACACTTAGATTCCAATTTCAAGCTTGCCAAAAGATTAATTAAAACGCTTAGATATCGCTCTGAACAATTAAGTTCTACTTATGTGCTACAATAAGTGAAACATTAAACATCAGAATTGGTCAAATCCAGAGGAGGAAAAGAAATGCCAGAGGTCCTTATTTGCATGATCAGTTGTGAGAGCTTTAACGTTCCATTTTTTGTACACTCAAGATTAGATTCTGTTGATTATATGTGCATGTCATTAAGATTAATTAAAATTCACAAGACAGTGCCATATTCAGATTGACAGATTGACGTAGATAGTGAATTAAATTGCATTTCCAAATGATAGTAAGTCTCATACTTGATCGATTCACACTTGATGATTATAGAAACTGATTCAGTTTTTTTTATATAGATAAAAAGTAATTTAAACCTGTTTATTTTAGAAAATGGAAAATTAATAATGTTCAGCAAAATTAAGCGCATTTAGGCCCTTAGGGTTTGCTGTTTATGGGAATTTAATTAGTGAGATTAATTTAAATGAATATAGATTACATGCAGCAATATTCAAATCTATTTTACAGATGAATGATCAGCAGCAACAGGAAATGTGAAAATAGTTCATGACAATTTTTGAAGGAGTTCGTAAGGAAAAATCTAGTTTGAATTTTTTTATTTAAAAATACAAACTTCAGAAACATTTTAAACACCAAATATACTACCATTTTTTATTTCCTGCATTTTGTTGCAGAAGAGTTCTCCTGCAACAGGGTGTTCAAATTGAGATCCCACATCTCTAATTGGGTGTGGTTTCATACTGCCCTCTGTCAGCAAGTCATTTGGGATCTCGAGTGGCGCAGCGGTCTAAGGCACTGCATCTCAGTGCTAGAGGCCCTGGTTTGATCCTGGGCTATATCACAACTGACTGTGATTGGGAGTCCCATAGGGCAGTGCACAATTGGCCCAGCGTTGTTAGGGGAGGGGTAGGCCCTCATTGTAAATAAGAATTTGTTCTTAATAACTGACTTGCCTAGTTAAATAAAAAGTCAATAATATCTTTGACATTATTATGAAACAGTTTTTTGAAATTGTCCCTCTCTCATTTTCATCAGATACCCTGAGTAAAACCAGTGTTTTTCTATAGTCTTCTACTCATATGGACACTGAGTCCCTATGGACAACAGAGGGAGATGAGGAGATAGCAGGGGTTTTCAAAATTGTAGGTTATAAAGTGAAGAACAGTGAGTTTTCTTCCTTCAGATGAATTGAGTGTGTGGTGAAATACAGGCATGACCCGGAGCTAGATGCTCTGTTAGATTAAACGTTTAGTGGGTCAGAGAGAAACAATGAATTGAGAAGATTGAACTGGGCACTCGTGTGTTGGTGTGTACGGGATGTACAGAGATTTGGATGAGTGTGGGAAAGAAGTGGGAACAGAGGAGACCGCCTGTGGAGCGCCTGTACCCCTCCATCATCCCTCCATCCTCTGATCCACAGGGAGAACTCGCTATGGAGTCAGAGTTTATCCCTCGCTCACATTCCCACCACACTCCTCTACACCTAGCCTTCTTATAAAGTCTGCTCTTCTTCCTCCCCAAAAACATGCATGACATGGATGTTGATCATTACTTGTTTAACCTGGGGATGGTGTAATAGAATCTGAAGTTAGATTAGACTCTTGTATCTGTTCCTGATGCTACACAGACATTTAGAGCCATGTTCTAACTTCAGTCAAGAACCCACTGCAATTGTATCTAATATATTCTACCATTACATACAGTACATACTATAATTCATTCAGTGGCAAGTTTATTAGGTACACCCATCTAGTACCGGGTCGGACACACCTTTTCCTCCAGCACAGCCTGAATTCTTCAGGGCATTGAAACATTGCTGAAATGGTATCAAGGGACCTAACATGTGCCAGGAAAACATTCCCTACACCATTACACCACCACCACCAGCCTATACCGTTGACATCAGGCAGGATGGGGCCATGGGCCCATGCTGCTTACGCCAAACAGGCATTTGTCGGACCAGGCAATGTTTTTCCACTACTCAATTGCCCAGTGTTGGGGATCGCGTGCACCACTGGAACCACTTCTTCTTGTTTTTAGCTGATAGGAGTGGAAGCTGGTGTGTTCGTTTGCTGCAGTAGCCCATTTGTGAGGACTTACGAGTTGTGCGTTTTGAGATGGCGTTCTGCACACCACTGTTGTATTTACCTGTTCGTAGCCCACCTGCTAGCTTGCACTGCTATTCTCCTTCGACCTCTCATCAACAAGCTGTTTTCGCCCACAGGACTGCCACTGACTGGATGTTTTTTGTTTGTCGCACCATTCTTGTAAACCCTAGACTCTGTCATGCATAAAAAGCACAGTAGACCGACTGTTTCTGAGATCCTGGAACCGGTGCACCTGGCACCGACCGCTTAGGTCACTCATTTTACCCATTCCAACAGAATGCCTCGATGCCTGTCTGCCTGCTTTATATAGCAAGCCATGCCCACTTGACTCATATTCTGTAGGAGCTAACCATTTTCTAATTGAAAACCCTCCCACCAGCAATTACTGTTCTTTACACAGACACACACACAAAGAAACCGATGCATTTTTACACACGCAAACACACAGGATGTATTTCAGCTCTGTAAAGACCAGAGCATATTGAGCACTCTGTCATGACTAGTTGATTTTAACTCCTGATTTTCTGTTTTTGAGCCCACAATATAACTCTCTGCTATGATAAGCTACAGGCCTGTATGAGTAGGAACAAACTGTTCCAAAACGCTGCTGTGTTCAAATAGCTTTTTGGTATTTCATCCATCTTTCCTTTTAAAGCAATCTTTCTTTTTATTCATGATGAAAGAGGAACATACTGTATTCTCACTGAAGGAGAGATTCATTTCCAGCTACAGTGCATTCGGAAAGTCTTTAGACCCTTTGACTTTTTTAAAAACATTTTGTTACATTACAGCCTTATTCTAAAATGCATTAAATTGTTTTTTTGTTGTTTATTTTAGCAAATTTATAAACACATGTAAAAATGTGTATTCAAGTATTCAAACCCTTTACTCAGTACTTTGTTGAAGCACCTTGGGCAGCGATTACAGCCTTTAATCTTCCTGGGTATGACGCTACAAGCTTCGCACAAGTATTTGGGGAGTTTCTCACATCCCCTCAAGCTCTGTCAGGTTAGATGGAGAACATCGCTGCACAGCTTTTTTCAGGTCTCTTCAGAGATGTTTGATCGGGTTCAAGTCTGGGCTCTGGCCGGGCTTCTCAAGGATATTCAGAGGCTTGTCCCGAAGAAGCCACTCCTGCGTTGTCTTGGCTGTGTGCTTAGGGTTGTTGTCCTGTTGGAAGGTGAACCTTCACCCCAGTCTGAGGTCCTGAGCACTCTGGAGCAGGTTTTCACCAAGGATCTCTCTGTACTTTGCTCCGTTCATCTTTGCCTCAATCCTGACTAGTCTCCCAGTCCCTGCCCGTTGAAAAACATCCCCTAAGGCATGATGCTGCCACCACCATGCTTCACTGTAGGGATGGTGCCAGGTTTCCTCCAGACGTGATGCTTGGCATTCAGGCCAAAGAGTTCAATTTAGGTTTCATCAGACTGGAGAATCTTGTTTCTCATGGTCTGAGAGTCTTTAGTTGCCTTTTGGCAAACTCTGAACGGGCTGTCATATGCCTTTTAATGAGGAGTGGCTTCCATCTGGCAACTCAACCATAAAGGCCGGATTAGTGGAGTGTTGCAGAGATGGTTGTCCTTCTGGAAGGTTCTCCCATCTCCACAGAGGAACTCTGGAACTCTGACCAAGGCCCTTCTCCCCCGATTTCTCAGTTTGTCCGGTCGGCCAGCTCTAGAAAGAGTCTTGGTGGTTCCAAACTTCTTCTGTTTAAGAGTGATGGAGCCCACTGTGTTCTTGGGGACCTTCAATGCTACAGAAATGTTTTGGTACCCTTCCCTAGATTTTTGCATTCAACCTCATTGCTTGGTTTTTGCTCTGACATGCAATGTCAACTGTAGGACCTTATATAGACAGGTGTGCGCCTTTCCAAATCATGTCCAATCAATTTAATTTACCACAGCTGGACTCCAATCAAGTTGTAGAAACATCTGAAGGATGATCATTGGAAACAGGATGCACCTGAGCTCAATTTTAAGTCTCATAGCAAAGGGTCTGAATACTTATGTACATTTCTAGAAACCTGTTTTCGCTTTGTCATTATGGGGTATTGTGTATAGATTGATGAGGAAAGTGTTTTATTTAATCCATTTTAGAATAAGGCTGTGTCACATCCTGACCATAGAAAGCTGTTATTTTCTATGGTAGAGTAGGTCAAGGCGTGACAGTTTTTTTTTCTAGTTTAGATTTTCTATGTTGGTATGTTCTAGTTTTGTATTTCTACGTTGGGCTTTGTGTGGGATGATCTCCAATTAGAGGCAGCTGGTCATCGTTGTCTCTAATTGGAGATCATACTTATGTAGGTGTTTTTCCCACCTGGGTTTGTGGGAGATTGATTTTGAGTAGTGTATGTTTCACCTCTGCGTCACGGTTTGTTGTTTTTTGTTCTTTAGTTTATGTGTATGTATTGCATAGTTTCACAGTGAAAATAAAATGTGTAACAACACACACGCCGCACTTTGGTCCGCTCCTTCCTACGACAACCGTGACAGGCTGTAACATAACAAAATGTGGAAAAAGTCAAGGGGTGTGAATACTTTTCAAATGCACTGTATGTCCACACTATCCAATCACACCCACCCCATCCCAGTATGTCTTAAGCAGCCATTCAAGATTCTAAGTTTCAAGTTTCAAGTTTTATTAGTCGTAGTTTTAGGATATGCATGGTATGCATGTTCTTACTTGTATGTTCCTTCTCGATAATGAAACAACATTAATACATAATAAAATATAACAATACGAACATAAAGGAATATAATAAAATTTTTAGCATAAGTATAATACAGGATGGCACAATTTATAGTCGAATATTTACATGTCTTTTGGGGGAGTAGGGGATGGGCGGCAATGTATAATAAGTCTGGTAGCAGCAGTTATGATGTGTGTTTATAGCACGAATGTATATATGCGTGTGTGTGTGTGTGTGTGTGTGTGTGTGTGTGTGTGTGTGTGTGTGTGTGTGTGTGTGTGTGTGTGTGTGTGTGTGTGTGTGTGTGTGTGTGTGTGTGTGTTTGTGTGTCTGTGGTTGTGTGGATGAATGAGAGTGTGTGGGCTAAGATGTGGAGAATCAGAGCAGGTGGTCAGTCCGGTTCAAGTGTTCAGCAGTCTGATGGCTTGTAGATAGAAACTGTCTCTCTGAGTCTGTTGGTGTCAGACCTCATGCTAATATTTAGGTTTCTCGATTCCATTCTTTTACGTTTAGATTTGTGTGTATTGTTGTGAATTGTTAGATACTACTGCACTGTTGGAGCTAGGAACACAAGCATTAACGCCCGCAATAACTTCTGCTAAATATGTGTATGGGACCAATACAATTTGATTTGATTCCGCTTGCCCGACGGTAAGGGAGAGAACAGCTCATGGCTGGGGTGTTTGGGGTCCTTGATGATGCTGCATACCTTCCTCAGGCACTGTTTTGAGTATTTAGAATGTCTTGGATGGGTGGGAGCACTCAAACCTTCCACCTCCTAAACCACTTTTTCCTTCATAGACGGCCCAGATCACAGTAATGAGGAGGAAGAGCACTCAAACAGACCCCCCAGAGTTTACTAATTGAAACTAGTGGCCTCTCCTGCATATTCCCTCTATTGTGTCAGTCTAAAAGAGACATCTAACTTTAATCAGCGTCTGGCTGGGTTGGGGAGCATTGGGATGGGGAGCAGTGGAGCCTAGGCTCTTTTTCCCCTGCTGTTTCATTTATACACACTCTGTTACCTCATTAGGGTTGATGCAGGTGAGCCTGTTGATTCAGACTGTGGTGCTGCCTGCCTGCCGCTGACGGTCCTCATTATCACGCCTCTCTTCTCTTCCCCTTCTCCTCCGCTCACGGTCACACAGACAGAGTAATCCTGAGAGATAGGTGGAGAACAGGAGAGAGGAGGTTAGAGAGGGAGGGCACTTTTACTGGAACGAGGATGAACACAGTGGAAAAGAGGAAAGACATGGTCCAGTCTGATCATCCATGTTCACTCACTATGAAAACACACAGCTTTTACAGTACCATACCATAGTACGGTACGCTGTATATGTATCATATAGCACAGTGGTTCCCAACGCTGGTCCTCAAGTACCCCCAACAGCATACATGTTTATTGTAGCCCTGGACAACACACCTGATTCAACTTGTCAACTAATCATTAGGCCCTCAGTGAGTTGAATCCGGAGTGTCTGTCCAGGACGACAACAAAACTGTGCATTTGATGTTGTGGATGTTGTCCACTGTTTAAATTATTCACTCATATGCATTTACTCTCTAAATATACACATATGGATAGTACATCCAGCTCCAGAGGAGTGAGTGTGGCTCTCAGGTTTATTTGTAGAAGTGAATAAAGCAGCGGGACCAGAGAAGTGCATTACAACTGAGGTGCGGCAGGACGCCCCATTATTTCCATTACGGACCAGAACCAATGAGGTGCAGCTGAATACTCTGTTATTTTTACCTGGTGGGGCCGAGGCAATGAGGTGCCATGGGATGCTTTCTTCTTCTCTATCTATCTGAGAGGAGCACAGAGAGGAGAGGACACACACATACAGTACACAGAGAGTGAGACACTGCATCTGCTCCCAGGGCTGCTTTGTTCTCTCTCAGAAAGCCATCCATACATCCATCCAGCCACCCCCTCACTCTCTTTAGCTGCCTGCCTGCCTGGCTAAGAGGTGATGGAGAAACAGCTTAATTTAATAATCTCCACTGATTGTGTTTGCTGGGACACTCACGACAAGGACATGCCAGGTTTTTATTAGAAGCCCAATTAACACTACCTCTGCTTTCTGTTTGGACTTTTGTTAAAGATTGAGCACCCGGCTTCCTAGTTATTAGGATCTGGAGCAGCAACAGTTGAGACAGAATCAGTAGCCTAGATCAGGTGCAAAATAGGTGATTTTTTTTTTTACAGTGCAGGTGATGGAGAAGACTGGATCCAGAGATGTAGCCTATTTATCAAATATAAAATTTTTTAAAATTATGAAAAATAGTGGTTGACGAAAAACATAAACATTTTGCCACTAGTAATATTATCTCAACTCGAGGACAAAGTGCAAAAGCGCTTCAAACACAGGACAAACACCCATAAACTCACGCCTAGACAAGCATCTCTGATTGTGGAGAACAGTTGGGCATCATGCCCTAACCTGGCATAATCCATTCACACCTTTAAACAGGGAAATTCTTAATGAACATTGATATTACACTTCAAAGGCAATACTAGCCTATAGCATGATTCACACCATAATGGCAATATTTTACTTGTTAATGAAAACAAAGACTTAATTTACATAAACATTAGTGTTTACAACAAACAATGAAATTACCTCAACCTGGATAAACCAAAAACGAAAGCCCCGTAAACTGTGGTTAAAAGTCGTGCTTGACCAGCGCACTCACCAAGGACCAATTCTTGGCGTTACAAACTAAGAAATACTAATGCTTAACATTTTGTTTGTTCTTTTAGCTACATATTATAATACATTATATACATACATTATAATACAACATGTTTGATGGGACTAGCGATTGCATAGTCATAGGTTAGCAGCAAGAATTATCAACAATGTTTGTAGCAAACACTTCTGTTTCTGTGGGGAGAAATTGTGGGAAATAAATGGCCAGCGTCACTTGACAATAGCTCATAGGCAAATCGTCACAGCTTCATTTAGGTGCAAATGTATTTACAAAATGTGTTTACCTAGTGCAAATGTGTTTAGATTAACTTTGTAGGTCTACACTTGTAGATTGGTGAAAATCCACTTAGAATTAGTGTAGGATAAATTTGACCATAATATGTCTTCAATCTGACACCATTATCATCTGAATGCTATAGGTCCATAAGTGTATCCAATGGGTCTAACCAAGGTAGCAAGCCTTACATCACCACTCGGAGTACTATAAGCAGGGTAGGGAAGTACCGTTGTATGAAATTGATTACAAAAAAACTCTAATCCGTTACATTACCAGCAAAAATATTTGAATCAGATTACAGATACTTTTGACAAACTAGATGATTAATTCTAGGATTACTTTTGTTTTCTCAATGACATTCAAATCAGCATTGAAAAAAGGCACAAATGTACACTACTGGTCAAAAGTTTTAGAACACCTACTCATTCAAGGTTTCTTACATTTTACTATGTTCTATATTGTAGAATAATAGTGAAGACCTCAAAACCGTGAAATAACACATATGAAATCATGCAGTAACCAAACAAGTGTTAAACAAATCAAAATATATTTTATATTTGATATTCTTCAAATAGCCACCCTTTGCCTTGATGACAGCTTTGCTCACTCTTGTCATTCTCTCAACCAGCTGAATGAGGTAGTCATCTGGAATGCATTTCAATTAACAGATGTGCCTTCTAAAAAGTGCATTTTTGGAATTGTTTTCCTTCTTAATACGTTTGAGCCAATCAGTTGTGTTATGACAAGGTAGAGGGGGTATATAGAAGATAGCCCTATTTGGTAAAACCCCAAGTCCATATTATGGCAAGAACAGCTCAAATAAGCTCAGTTGGTAGAGCATGGTGTTTGCAACGGCAGCATGGTGTGTGCAACGCCAGGGTTGTGGGTTCGATTCCCACGGGGGGCCAGTACAAAAAAAAATAAAAAATGCATGAAATGAAAATGAAAATGTATGAAATGTATGTATTCACTACTGTAAGTCGCTCTGGATAAGAGCGTCTGCTAAATGACTAAAATGTAATGTAAGTGCAAAGAGAAATGGCCATCCATCATTACTTTGAGACATGAAGGTCAGTCAATACGGAACATTTCAAAAACGGTGAAAGTTTCTTCAAGTGCAGTCGCAAAAACTATAATGAAACTAGCTCTCATGAGGACCGCCACAGGAATGGAAGACCCAGAGCTACTTCTGCTGCAGAGGATAAGTTCATTGGAGTTACCAGCCTCAGAAATTGCAGCCCAAATAAATGTTTCACAGAGTTCAAGTAACAGACACATCTCAACATCAACTGTTCAAAGGTGACTCTATGAATCAGGCCTTCATGGTCGAATTACTGCAAAGAAACCACTACTAAAGGATACCAATAAGAAGAAGAGACTTGCTTGGGCCAAGAAACACGAGCAATGGACATTAGACCGGTGGACATTTGTCCTTTTGGTCTGGAGTCTAAATAGGAGACTTTTGGTTCATACCGCCGTGTCTTTGTGAGATGCAGTGTGGGTGAACGGATGATCTCTGCATGTGTATTTCCCACCGTAAAGCATGGAGGAGGAGATGTTATGGTGTGGGGGTGCTTTGCTGGTGACACTGTCCGTGATGTATTTATAATTCTAGGCACACTTAACCAGCATGGCTACCACAGCATTCTACAGCAATACGCCATCCCATCTGGTTTGGGCTTAGAGGGACTATCATTTGTTTTTCAACAGGACAATGACCCAACACACCTCCAGGCTGTGTAAGGGCTATTTGACCAAGAAGGAGATTGATGGAGTGATGCATCAGATGACCTGCCCTCCACAATCACCCGACCTCAACCAAATTGAGATGTTTTGGGATGAGTCGGACCGCAGAGTGAAGGAAAAGCAGCCAACAAGTGCTCAGCATATGTGGGACCTGCTTCAAGACTGTTGGAAAAACATTCCAGTTGAAGCTGGTTGAGAGAATGCCAAGAGTGTACATAGCTTTCATCAAAGCAAAGGGTGGCTATTTGAAGAATCTGAAATATAAATTATATTTGGATTTGTTTTAGACTTTTTTGGTTACTACATGTTTCCATATGTGTTATTTCAAAGTTTTGATGTCTTCACTATTATTCTACGATGTAGAAAATAGTAAAAAATAAAGAAAAACCCTTGAATGAGTAGTGTACCTTTTTTTCTGCCAGAGCGAGTTTGACCACCTGTCAGAGATGACTATGATGACACACCAAATGCATTTGATGGATTGCGGGAAATGAGCAGGAATTGATCCCCACAGTGGAGGTGTTATAATACCCAATTGTTTTTCCACAATTCATTTTTCCCATAGGGTATTTTAGAAACACTTTGGCAGTTTTAAAGCAAATTTTATTGCAATTCTATATGTTTTGCTATGTCTAATGTGTACTCGTGGTATTTGAGTGACTAAAGAAGTACAATAATATCGATGAGCCTAAAAACCTGAATAAAAAAAACGTTAGCTGACACGGGTTAGTTAATCTGGACATTTATGACAAGTCTATAAATAGCTCTCTAAGGTATTCAATGA
Organism: Salmo trutta; assembly: GCF_901001165.1. Classification (NCBI taxonomy): domain Eukaryota; kingdom Metazoa; phylum Chordata; class Actinopteri; order Salmoniformes; family Salmonidae; genus Salmo; species Salmo trutta. The sequence goes on along the minus strand of NC_042960.1, from coordinate 50,271,536 downwards.
CTGACATGACAAGAGGAACTGATGATGCACTACCCAATTTCGAAATTGCACCTTGTGCATGCTACTATTACAATGTTCAAGAGTACAGTAAGTCCCGTTTTTTGGATTCTTAAGGCAGCCGACATGTTTGCTTGGTTAGGGAACAGTGAATGCATGGCACAGTTGTTGTAGCAGAGCAATTTGCGTTGTGTAAAATAGGTCATCTGTGGATAGTGTGGACACGGATGGTCTCCTTAGCTTGGCTCTGGCTGCACTGAGCACCCCTCCTCCATCTCTCTCTCTGTGGCTGGTACCTGGCTGTATTAATATCTGCTTGGTGTTGAAAGGGACAAGTCGCTCTAATTCTGATGAATGGTCAGCCCAATGAAGAGGCGCAGAGCGAAGGAGAGGCGCTGAGAAAAAATAGAAGGTTTAACTTGTGTCAGGGCTCTCTGTAAACTCATTAATCATCTCAGCTCTCTGTGATTTGCTCCTCCTGGCCACTATTTCAACAGCGTCTCCCACAATGCACCGCTCCAGTTCTCCCCAGTAGCCACAACTCACCACGTTACCTCTCGTTTCACACAACCCTTATGCATCACACATCCACACACCGTCATATCCATCTCTCCTCCCTGAAGAAGGCCTGGTTTGTTGGAGAAAACAAGAACTCCCAGGAGGTTGGTGTGTAGTGTCCTCTCCACTAGTGTTTCTGTATCCATGCCTTCCTTAATCTGCCAGACTATGGGCTGCTGTGGCCATCGAGTGGGCCATCCCTTGGTCCAAGGAAATAAGGAGCTCATCATGTGGAGAAGTGGGCGTTTCAACATTATTAGGACCATTAGTAGATCATCATATTGCACATATACACAACACACACAACACACCCACATACACAATGCACACACACACATTTCTGTAATGATTATGAAGGATTTACCAGTGGTGTTAATGCACAGTAGCAGTGCTCCTGGTCCTTTACAGAACTTGTAATGTGTGAATGAATTAATGTGTGAATTAATGGTGTTGGGAAAGCAATGGCTGTGCTTAAGTCTTATCAGTGCTTTATGGCCGGCTCACAGCCTCCTAATGTGTGTGTGTACTGCTTTAGTGCTGACTCCATTAACTAGGCAGCTCATTCTGAGGCTAAGGGCCATCCTTTCCCTCAGGCTCTAATTCAATACCACGTATAATCCAACGTCTGTAATGCACCAAATGTCCTAATGTGGTGAGGCCTTGCTCAGTCCTACCTGCCCAAGATTGATTTTAGTTGGACCACTTGTCTGTGGTTACCTGGCTGTGCCTGAGTGGATTGTGTTGATTGATTGAAGCCTTACTCTAACTTGTCTCTGTGTTTGTTGTGTGTGTTCTCCACAGTGGGAGGAGGTGAGTGGTTACGATGAGAACCTCAACACCATCAGGACCTACCAGGTGTGTAACGTGTTCGAGCCCAGCCAGAACAACTGGCTCCTTACCACCTTCATCGACAGACGAGGGGCTCAGCGTGTCTATGTGGAGATGCGTTTCACTGTCCGTGACTGCAGCTCCATCCCCAGTGTCCCCGGCTCCTGTAAGGAGACCTTCAACCTCTACTACTACGAGACGGACTCGGTCATCGCCACCACCAAGGGAACCGCCTTCTGGATGGAAGCCCCCTACCTGAAGGTGGACACCATTGCGGCTGACGAGAGCTTCTCCCAGGTGGACTTCGGTGGTCGATTGATGAAGGTCAACACGGAGGTGCGGAGCTTCGGCCCGCTGTCTCATAATGGTTTCTACCTGGCCTTCCAGGACTACGGGGCCTGCATGTCTCTGCTGTCCGTACGTGTCTTCCATAAGAAGTGCCCCAGCGTGGTGCAAAACTTTGCCATCTTCCCCGAGACCATGACGGGTGCCGAGAGCACCTCCTTGGTCATTGCCAGAGGCACGTGCATCGCTAACTCAGAGGAGGTGGATTTTCCCATCAAGCTGTACTGCAACGGAGATGGAGAGTGGATGGTTCCCATCGGGAGCTGCACCTGCAAGGCTGGCTTTGAGCCAGACAACGGCAACGTCTGTAGAGGTGAGTTCAGTTCTCCTCACTTACAATAACCCCTATCACACCGGCGCTTTGTCTTACTGTGTCATACTGTTTTACTGAACATATGAAGGCATTGTCTCACTGTGGAAACAGTGGTGAGGATAAATGAAGTAAGGGCAGACACTGGAACAGACATTTTGTTTCGTCTGGCAATAAGTACTGTCAGGGGATAGCTACTGTATGTGGGCGGCTAGCCAATCACAACTGTACTGAGGGACGACTGATTAGACCAGCAGCAGGCATTATATTTGAAAAGTTCATAATTGTAATCATTTTTTTCCATCAAGGTACAAGAAAAGGTTGTTTTGTCTATTGCCAGTCAGAAGCACAGAGGGAGCCAGAAGCTGATTGTACTTTATTTTGAAAATTCTGTTTTTGAATTGTGGTTATTCTATAAAGAGTCATTTAATTATCATTATCATGCTAATAAAGTTATTCAAAGTTATTACGTTTTTCCATAAACTGTGTTCAGACCGATTTAGCTGTTTGGATTTTCCACTCTGCAGTATCTACAGTGAACTACCTGCATGGAATGTTTTCCTCACACAATACTATGTTCACAAATGACCATGTTTATCTTCTTCGTGTCATAGAAGGAGGACCTCTGTGTTCCATTCTTGACATTACTTCATTCAGGACAAACGTACGCACGCACACGCACGCACGCACGCACGCACACACACACACACACACACACACACACACACACACACACACACACACTTTTAGACTCCCATATCTTCTCTCACTGATTGCTAGTCTGCCTGTGTGGAGATCAGATAAGATCGATCTGCAGCTATATGGGCTGATCAATAATATAGATGTTAAACCCATCCACCTAATATGGAGTGGAGCCTGTTTCTCAGATGACCTAGTGGAGTCCTTGGCTGGGGAGTTGTTGACTTCATTTGGCCTCTGAGGTGAGCATTTAGATCAGTTAAATAGTGGATCTGATTACTGTACTGACGGTCACATAAGGTATGTGTCATCCAATAGTGACTAAATGTTTTATCATGGAAATTAAAGTGTCACTATGTCTATTAGAGGGGATGTATATGAGAGTAAAGGATATGATTTATATCTGCAGTAGATCATAGCCACTCTAATGTTGGAATAAGCTTGCCTGAACATGTGTATAATTTGTGAGTAAAATGTTCTAAAGGTGTTTATTTGGATTAGTGTGACATGGTGCTGGCGTAAAAGCGAGACTTGGCCTGGCTCTGCTCTGCAGTGTATTATTAGCAGCCTTCTTCCTTTATGTCTGTGTGATGGGTTCTGAGCATCCTTCTTTCAGTCTATCTGCTCATATGCTCAGTCATGCATCACACCTTAGCATTATCTATCTCCATGATGTATGTCTCTGATGTTTAGTTGTTTGTCAGAAAGTTGAGACATTTCTAATGGTAGATGGGTAAGAAAAAAAGCAGACATTGAATATCCCTTTGAGCATGGTGAAGTTATTAATTACAATTCGGATGGTGTATACCAGAAAATACACAAGGTCTCTACAAAGATACAGGCATCCTTCCTAACACAGTTGCTGGAGAGTAAGTAAACTGCTCAGGGATTTCACCATGAGGCCAATGGTGACTTTAAAACAGTACATAGTTTAATGGCTGTGATAGGAGAAATCTGAGGATGGATCAACAACATTATAGTTACTCCACAATGCTAACCTAAATGACAGAGTGAAAAGAAAGCCTGTACAGACTAAAATATTCCAAAACATGCATCCTGTTTGCAACAAGGCAATAAAGTAATACTGTAAAAAATGTCGCAAAGCAATTACATTTATTTATTAATATTTAATTTATTTATTTAACTAGGCAAGTCAGTTAAGAACAAATTATTATTTACAATGACGGCCTACCAAAAGGCAAAAGGCCTCCTGCGGGGATGGGGATGGGGCTGGGATAAAAAAAAGTTATGTTTGGGGCAAATCCAAAACAACACATTACTGAATACCACTCTCCATATTTTGAAGCATAGTGGTGGTTGCATCATGTTATGGGTATGCTTTTAATCATTAAGGACTGAAGAGTTTTTCAGGATAAAAAAGAAACGGAATGGAGCTAAGCACAGGTAAAATTCTAGAGGAAAACCTGGTTCAGTCTGCTTTCCATCAGACAAGGCCAAATCTACACTGGTGTTACTTGCCAAAAAGACAGTACATGTTCTTGAGTGGCCAAATTACAGTTGTGACTTAAATCTAGTTGAAAATATATACCAAAATAAAATGGTTGTCTAGCAATGATCAACAAAAAATTTGACAGAGCTTGAAGAATTTTGAAAAGTATAATTGGCAAATGTTGCACAATCCAGGTGTGAAAAGCTCTTAGAGACTTACAGTACCCAGATAGACTCTCAACTGTAATCAATGCCAAAGCAGCTTCTACAAAGTATTGACTGTATTTCATTTTCAATAAATTTGCAAACATTTCTAAAAGCATGTTTCACTTTGTCATTATGGAGTATTGTGTGAAGATGTGTGAGAAATGTTAAATTCAGGCTGTAACACAACAAAATGTGGAATAAGTCAAGGGGTGGAATTCTTTCTGAAGGCACTGTATACTCAAGTGCAAGTGCTTTGAGGCATAAACATGAATGAAAAATCTACAATCCCTTTTTATCTTTTTTTACATTTATTTAACTAGGGAAGTCAGTTAAGAACAAATTCTTATTTACAATGACGGCCTAGCGTGGCCAAACCCTAACCCGGACGATGCTGGACCAATTGTGCGCCACCCTATGGGACTCCCAATCCCGGCCGGTTGTGATAGAGCCTGGAATCGAACCGCCTCTTGCACTGAGATGCAGTGCCTTAGACCCCTGCACCACTCAGGAGCCCATCTTAAAGGACTATGAGTAGTCCAACACATTGGAAAAGCCTTCGAGTGCCTGATGAATGTTTCATTTATCATTAGAAAAAGCCTTGTGAAACCAGCCCCAGAAGTGTTAGTAAAGATGTGATGGTAGGTCAACACTGTGTGGCTGACCTCAGGAGATTAGAGGAAGAGGAAGAGGAGTATAAAGGAAAGGGGTAAAGGCCACTGTGGTTGGGCTGACTGAATATATTACACAGGAGAGACCATGGGCGATACCTTTGGCTCTAAATGTGGTGACTTATATTCTGTGCAGTTCCTTTGTTCAATGACAGCAGATACTTTGTGTCACAGGGGCACTATAAAGTATAGATTCTGCAGAGGACAAATTCTAAATGAATCAGTCAGGCTTCACATTGATGGGTGATTCTTTGTGGTGCAAGTGTTCTTAAATTGTGTCACTGGGTCTACACAGTGGCTGGAGACATTAGCAGAAACTATTGTAAAGTTGAATTATACGTTTGCCACGTAACCTAGTGTTCCTCATCCTGTGTGACTGTTTGCATCATTCACTAGATAGGTAGGGAACTCCTTGTCTCACTACTGTGCATTATTCCAATGGCCAGATCCCCTGATGTCTGACTCATTCCAAAGCCCCTCTCTTTAGCCATCCCAGAATGCACCTCTCCCTTGAACCAGAGGCACCATACTGCTCTGCATATAGATATGAGGCAGGGACAGAATGAAGAGGAGCACCTGCTCTCTATGGCTTCCAGACGCATTGACATTAATATTTCAAATATTCAAATAACTTTATTCAACATGCAGTAGGCTGCAGCAGAGGACAGTAGATTCACTGCCCTCCTGATTGACTGCTCATCCTCGGGTGTTAAGTGCAGACTGACTCATCAGGGGGTTGTTATTTATGGATGGTGCCTGATGATCAGCTGGCAAGGCTGGCAGAGGTGAATGAATTGGTACCCCTGTCTGCTATGGAGGGGACAGGAGAGGGGACACAGAGAGGGGGCACAGCCGCTCAAGGGGCTAAGGGCGGTTTCTCACTCTAACAGGCAGAGAGATATTCTTCATTTGGCATTCTGCAGCAACCTCCTCAGAGCCGAATAGAATTCAGAATTGGAGAGAGCCACTCAATATTCCTCTCACTCATTCATACTTTATAGAGGGGAAATCTGTAGGCATAGATAGCCCCACCGAGGGGGATAGATAGGCTGGGAGGTCTGGTGGAGAGGTCAAACAGGGATGAGAGAGAGTGAGCAAGTTATAGTTTAAGGGAGGTAAAACATGCACATTTGTTTCTGTTTGCATGTGATAAAGAGGGACTTGGTTTGTCTGTGTTTCTTACATTACAGATTGTGTCTGTGTGACTTGGCACATAACATCCCTCTCACTGAGACAGATAAACTATTGATCAGTTGCTGCCCATGCTTTGCTTCCAGGACCCCCTAGTGAGGCTGCCCGCAAACATTGCCTGCTTGAAAAAAATACTGTTTAAACAAACAGTGCTCCAATGTTTCAGCTCAGGGAGATGCCTGGGGAGTGAGGGAATGAGAGAAACAAAGAGGAAGAGAGGGTCGGGTGGGTGCTTCAAATTTTTTGGGAAAAAAGAACAAGAGAGCGATCGGCCAAAAGCCAAACATGTTGTTTTGTTGCACCATTTGTCAGGGGTGACACAAGATGGTTTCTAATCTAACTGTGAGCTCCAGCAAATCTGGCGAACAGCGGGGCTACTACAGAGAGAAATCAGAGCCTGGCCCTGGGAGACATGGATCTGATACATGTGAAGTTCCCAGCAGCTCAGCTTCACAGACCCTGGCAGCCTCTGTTCTGTTCTGTGGATGTCCTTCTCAGTGTCATTCTGTGGCCTTGGGTGTCTGCTCCATAGAGAGCATGGCCCTCACTTTAAAACTGTCGCTCTCTGCTCTTCTATTGTAACAGACATATCTCTGTCTCTCTCTCAATTCAATTCAGTAGACTTCATTGACATGGCAGGTTAAATTACTTACATTGTCAAAGTATACATATAACAAAAAATGGTGGGACCAACAGCAATAATAATAGTAGTAGTGGAAATGGGATTACCATTAACAACAACTATAACAGCAATATTAATGAGAATAATAATACATTAACGCAATGGTAGTTGACCAATCTCAACCTGACTGAGAAGCCACATAACATGGTATGAAAGCCAAAAAATAAAAAATGTAAATTATTATTGACATTACATTGCACTTTTCACTGGCTGTCCCTCAAGTGGTGGCAGGAGGACATATTTGGCTTTGCACATTTTGGCTTTTCACCCAATAAATATTTGATTATTTATTCTACATATTCTTTGTACTGAATGATCATTTTGGGAAAGAAAGATTCTCTTAGGTCTGAGTATTTGTCAGTGTAATAGGAAATGCAGCTCTGTCTCTACCTCACCCTTGGAGCAGAGTGAGCACAGCCTGTCCTCTCTGGGCAGCCAGGTTTACCTGTGACGACCAGTCTCTACAGCCAGACTGTGCTCACCGAGTCTTCACCTAGTCAGTGTTTTCCTCAGTTTTCTATCAGTCACAGTGGTCAGATAGTCTGCCACCATGTACTGTCTGTTTAGAGCCAAATAGCATTGAAGTTTACTTTGCTTTTTTGTGGTGTCTTTCCAATTGGCGATATGTTTATTTTTGTTTGTCAGGATTTGGTTGGGCCAGATTTTTGGAGTGCTGTCCTGAGGCTCCATGGGGTTGGTTTGGGTTATTGAATTGAGCCTCAGAACCAACTGGCTGAGGGGACTCTTCTCTTGTTTCATCTCTTGACATTGTAGGGCTGTGTGATGGAATGTTTTGGGGTCACTTGTTTTTAGATGGTTGTAAAATTTGATGGCTCTTTTTTCTATTCGAATAAGGAGGGGGTGTGTCACATCTTCTCCTGCCACACTCCCTAGTGGACATCCGGTGTCTCCTTGACCTGCAGCCATTCCCCCAGTTCCCTCTCCCTCTCTCTATGTGTGTGATTGTGTGGTTGGATACAGGTGTGCTGGAGTCAGAGCAGTTCCCCACCAGATGCAACCCGTTCCGTTATCAAGACCTCTACAAATACTCAGTCCTGCTACTTCCAAATCTCCGTTCAGTCAGTCATGCTTCTAGCTATTTATTATTATTTAAGATCCTGTATCCTGTTGTGCCTGTTTCCTTGCCTGACACTGTTTCTCCTCTCACTGCAGCTTTGCCACTCTGGCTCCTGTTTCAAATCTCACCACCCTGCTATGGATTCAACTCACCATCACTCCCTTGGATTCCCCTTCGGACCCGTTTACCCTGTCCCAACCCAGCTCACTCCAACCTCAGCCTCCACATCTGGTTTCCAACAACTCATCCGAGCTTCCCTGGATCTCCCTTTCATCACTCCCTGTGTTACAATAAATATCTTGGTTCATTCATCACTGTTTCCTGGTCTGAGTCTGCTCTTGGGTTCCCCTGTTCGGCTTTGCCTAAGTGTCGAGGCCCAACTGGTTAACAACACCTCCATCCAGAAAGCTCTCATCGGCACCTGAATCTATAAGACAGGAGCCAGAGTCAGAGCATCAGGCAAGGATACAGGACCTTAAATAATAAACAAAAAATAGCTACAAGCATGACTGACTGAACAGAGATTACAATCTGGCAGAGTGGAAGTTGCAGGACTGAGTATTTGTAGAGGTCTTGATTACGGAACGGGTTGCAGCTGGTGGGGAACTGCTCTGACTCCAGCACACCTGTATCGAACCACACAATCACACACAGAGGGAGAGGGAACTGGGGGAATGGCTGCTGGTCAAGGAGACACCGGATGTCCACTAGGGGGTGTGGCAGGAGCAGATGTGACAGGATGTTGGACAATTCTGCTTTACAGTGGTTCTTCCTTTAAAAGTTTTGAGTTTATGCCGCGACCGTTTGTGGTAGATGGTGTCAGATTGTGGTAAATTGCGTCATTCTGGCAACAATAGCTGACACATAAATAACGTACCATAGAATTCTGCAGCACCCCGCAAGCTGTGCTGCATACGCCACAACTTTTAAAGGAAGAACCACTGTACCTGCATTATTTTGAGTTTTTCTTTGCACTTGCGATACAGTCTTGCAAAACTCTGGATGTAGTATTTCGATTGGATGTTTGTCCCATTTGGTAAATTCCTTATTAGAGAGCAGACCCCATACTTCGCTGCCATATAGAGCAATTGGCTCTCTCTGTCTCTTTCTCGGCAACAATGTACATATTGCCAAAGCGTACTTTGGAGATTAAGTGATACATTTACAATATTAATCTAATTAAAATAATAATAATCAACATTGTCATCGGGACAACAATAATCAAGAGTCAAAATAACTATACATTGAACAATAACAATGGCATAGAGGACATGTGCAGTCTGGTTGCTCTGTCAGACACTGTCCCTAATTTTATGGCAGGCAGCAATGTAGTGCGGTGCCAAACCACAGCTCTCTACGTCCTCCCCCAACAGGACGGGTAGTCTATTCTCATCAGAGAGATTTTTGAAACCTTGAATAAGGGTTTCAAATTTGGGGAAATTACACTCTCTAATTGTCTTATATTTTTTTACATTTTGTCAGGAATTGCAGCTCTGTTTCAGTTTCTGCTGTGGTGCAGTGGTTGCACAGAGCCAGGTTTTACTGTGTCTACCCTTCTCAATGGCAAGGCTGTACTCAATGAGCCTGCACTTTGTCAAGGTTTTGCTAAGGTTTTGATCAGCAACTATGGTCAAATAGTTTGCTATGATGTACTTTCGATTTAGGGCCAGATAGCACTGCATATAACTTTTAGCATTTAGTTTCCCAATGTAGATTTGTTTTGACTGTTGTAATTTGGTTTATTCTGATTGATTGGATGTTCTGGTCATGAGGATTCAGTGTGTTAGTAGAACAGCCCCAGGACCAGCTGGATGAGGGGACTCTTTTCTTTGCTCAGCTCTTGGCATTGCAGGGTTTGTTAATGATAATTCACTCACTCACTCACTCACTCAGTCACTCACTCACTCACTCACTCACTCACTCACTCACTCACTCACTCACTCACTCACTCACTCACTCTAAATTGTGAATGTGCAGGCTAAATGTGGGATTGGAAAAAGCCAAACGACAAGGAAGGGTAATTGAAATTAGATCTGGAAGGCCGCCAGACAAAACAGAGGTTGGATATTTAAATTAGATGACAAGGTCAAGGTCATGTATTCTATCTGCCAGCTCATAGACTGCTATTTCACCATGGCAACCGCCTTGCTCTCGGTCCCCTCCACCCTCCATCTCCTTCATCTCTCTGTCTCGCTCACTCGCTCTTTGTTTCTCTCTGCCTTCACCCACTGTTCTTCAGTCCAACTGTCAAGGACTCCTCTTCAAACCCCTCTTGTCACTGTATGTTTGCATGTACGCATGTCTGTGTCTGTCTGTGCAAAGCACATGCGGCCATTCAGTGTGCCGTGTGTGTGTGTGCGTGTGTGTGTGTGTGGGACTCTGAGCTGCTATATGACTGAGAGACCGAGCTAGACAGAGACAGGTAGGGGCTGTAGCATGGTGATGATGCGGAGCTCCGTCTCTCAGGGGCCGGCTCTGGTGGGCCGTAGCCCTCGAGTCGGAGAAGGCGCCCAGTCTGGGATTAGTGGCTCAACGAGTCCCTCCGCTGGGTCAAGAAGAGGTGGATGAATGCACAGTGTCTCTCAGGGCCATCCAACTTGGTGTTTTTCCACTCCACCTTCCAGGCGAGATGGAGGACTCCAGGCATCACGGTACTTTCCCCGCCCACCTGCCCGTCAGGGGCCCAGCACAGATCGTTTCACTCGTCATGCTGGGTGCAGATTGGGTTTTCATAGCTTTTCATTGACTATACAATGCAGAAACTCTAAAAAGGCAACTTTACCTTGCTTAGTGGTAAGTTGGATGTGTGGCAAAGTTGATATCCATTCATTGCACCTGATGGGTTTAATTGAGCATTAGCATCATTGAATCCTATGTGAACTCATCTGTTTTATGAATCTGTAATTTACCATCCTGTCATTAGCACAGAGGAAATGAATACAATTAGGAAAGATGTCCCACATCCGTGCATTTATTTTGATGTGTAATGAGTATTTTCTGAAAGGTAAGGATGTGAATGGGGAGTACTATCCACAGGCGTGATGAAACACTGATAATGATGATCCACACTGGGCTCAAACTGGGCTAGTGTTGAATAATTGACGTTGTGTGCGACACCCAGCTGAGCATGCAGTTGCGTGTAGTGTAGTTGGGTAGTGGCTAGTGTGTAGTGGAATGGAATGTGCGCGTGTGTCTCGGAGAACGCTAGCAGGTGCTAATATCCACAGGGAATGTTTTGCAAGTGCGGGCTATGTTGTTGTTTGTTTGTGATTAATTTGCGGCCCCTGGGCACCCCTGCTGTGGACCTCAACAAGACTGGGGCCCTCCTGGGGTTTATGGATAGAGAGACAGTCCATTAACGATTCCTCCCTCCCTAGCTTGGGCATATAATTAGCCAGTGAGCAGCAACAGCAGAGTGGAGAAGGTTTTTTGAGGGAGTGTTGTCTCTACAAAACGCATGTGCATATGTTGTCTGTAACCATTGAGTCATAGCCTTGCACAGGAATTATGCATGGTCCAGCTGTAGTGTTAAATGGAGCACTGCGATGAATAGCCTCTAAAAGTTCGTCAGGCCTCCCTGGGCTGATAGTGCAGTTATATTCACTTCTTTAAATTCACAAAAAGATTAAATTGTAATTTGTCATTAGGTCAACTAGCTAGCTACATTTCATTTACTTGTGTGGGTTTTTTTCAGACATTTAATTGAAAAATCAAGTGTTATCTGCTACTGATTTTCATTTGACTTTTCATTATGGGACAGACATTTGCTTGTCTGCACCCTTGTTTGTTGTGTTATCAACGGCTGCATTTTTTGACAAATTAGGTACCATCTGGCCTCATCAGCAGGGAAATATATTTGGCACCTCAGGTAGCTCTGACTTAGAGCAACAGGATTAAGTGATACCACACACATTCACGCAAGCAAGTTCACACTCAAACTCTTTATCTATCTTTCTCACCTCTCTCTCGTTCTCACTCTCTCTCTCTCGTTCTCTCGTTCTCTCTCTCTCGTTCTCTCTCTCTCTTGTTCTCTCTCTCTCTCTCTCGTTCTCTCTCTCTCTTACTCTCGTTCTCTCTCTCTCTCGTTCTCTCTCTCTCGTTCTCTCTCTCGTTCTCTCTCTCTCTCTCGTTTTCTCTCTCTCTCACTCTCGTTCTCTCTCTCTCACTCTCGTTCTCACTCTCTCTCGTTCTCTCTCTCTAACTCTCTCTAACTCTCTCTCTCTCTCTCTCTCTCTCTCTCTCTCTCTCCTCTCTCTCTCTCTCTCTCTCTCTCTCTCTCTCTCTCTCTCTCTCTCTCTCTCTCTCTCTCTCTCTCTCTCTCTCTCTCTCTCTCTCTCATTAGGCCTCAGTAACTGCTATGACAGAGAGCTCCCTATATAGACTGTAATAGTAGGGACATGGTGGACCTCATCTCAGGATCCAGGCGGCTGTGTGTGACCCTGTGCCCCCCTCGTTTGGGCTGTGTCTATTCCTCTGATGAGCAGCTCTCTGCAGGGTGCAGAGGGGAAGACAGAGTCCTGAACTCCTGATCCCCACCATCTGCTGAGCTAATGGAGGCCAGCCACCCGTCCCTTCATCTCTATTAATTTCCCTGCCTTCTCTCTTTCACCACCCCTCCATCCACTGGTGGCTCATAGGTCAGGTCAGGTCAGGTGGCAGTGACATGCCACTCTAATCCTGCTCACTCACCTGCTCTGGCCTGAGCCCTGATCAAAGCCAGTACCAGGCGCCAATGTCATTTCATTGGACACACTATGCAGAGAGACCACACTCAAATAGGAGTGTGTCTCTGTGTGTGTGGGTGTGTGTGCTTGTGTGCGTGTGTGTCTGTGTGGTACAATAGAAGGTTCCAGGCTGTGTGACCTTGGGGCTAGTGCCCACACCATGTGGAGATAAAACATAAATCTTCAATCCAGATCTACTATGATACTGTCACTTGAGCATTTCAGGCGGGCATTAAAGGAATGCATAGCACAGCATGGCCCCGGATGACAATGATAATGACTATGCTGGCAGTAATGGTAATTATTCATTGGAATTTAAGTTATTTATCTATCTCAGCTTTGGAACTCTGTCTCATGGCGCTATCTCCCTGGTATCTCACTATCTTGTGGGGTGTCTCAGTCAGAGAGAAACAGAGTCACAGTGCGATTGCGTAGCTCAGCGTTGCTGAAGGCTAAGAGCTCCATGGCTGAGTCTGGATGAGGTTGCCCTGCCCTCTGAATGATAATGTGTTTCTGGTAGCAGGCTCATCTGTTTGGGCTATGCTGTGTGCTGTTGGCATGCCACCCCCCAATCCCACAATCCCCCTGTCTCCCAAAGCTTTGATCGCTAGCCAGGCTGGAGACATCGGGCCCTGCCAGCTTTTCTCTGTACCAAACAAATCCCCAAAGTTTAGGGCTGGCACTGCGTCCCGCCCTCTAGATTTCACAGGCGATGCCGTATGTTGCTGGACACCACTATTGTTCAATATGGAGACCATGGATGTGCCAGGAGAGCACCGGTTGCAGTGTAACCATGGTGAATGGGCTTTTGTAAAAGAGTAGTTTTACAATGCTTTTATAGTTGGAGGGAGATGTGGATGGGGTATACAGTGGGTATAATACACTACATGACCAGAAGTATGTACCTGCTTGTCGAAAATCTCATTCCAAAATCATGGGCATTAATGTGGAGTTGGTCATTCCCTTGCTGCAATAACAGCCTCCACTCTTCTGGGAAGGCTTTCCACAAGATGTTGGAGCATTGCTGCGGGGACTTGCTTCCATTCAGCCACAAGAGCATTAGTGAGGTCGGGCACTGATGTCATTCGATTAGACCTGGCTCACAGTCGGCATTCTAATTCATTACAAAGGTGTTCAATGGGGTTGATGAAGGGCTCTGTGCAGGCCAGTCAAGTTCTTCCACACCGATCTGGACAAACCATTTCTGTATGGACCTCACTTTGTGCACAGGGGCATTGTCATGTTGAAATAGAAAATATCCTTCCCCAAACTGTTGCCACAAAGTTGGAACCACAGAATTATCTAGAATATATTTTCATGCTGTAGCTTTAAGATTTCCCTTCACTGGAACTATGGAGCCTGAACCATGAAACACAGCCCCAGACCATTATTCCTTCTCCACCAAACTTTACAGTTGGCACTATGCATTGGGGCAGGTAGTGTTCTCTTGGCATCCGCCAAACCCAGATTAGTTTGTCTGACTGTCAGATGGTGAAGTCCAGAGAACGTTTTTCTTTTGCTCCAGAGTCCAATGGCGGCAAGCTTTACACCACTCCAGCCGACACTTGGCATTGCGCATGGTGATCTTAGGCTTGTGTGCGGCAGCTCGGTCACGGAACCCCATTTCATGAAGCTCCTGACGAACAGTTCTTGTGCTGACGTTGCTTCCAGTGTCTGTTTGGAATTCGGTAGTGAGTGTTGCAACCGAGGACAGACAATTTTTACATGCTACGCGCTTCAGCACTCGGCGGTCCCGTTCTGTGAGCTTGTGAGGCCTATCACTTCACGGCTGAGCCGTTGTTACTCTTAGACGTTTCCACTTCACAATAACAGCACTTACAGTTGACCAGGGCAGCTTTAGCAGGGCAGAAATTTGACGAACTCTTGTTGGAAAGGTGGCATGAGGGAATCCCGAGTGGCGCAGCGGTCTAAGGCACTGCATCTCAGTGCTAGAAGCGTCACTACAGACCCTTGTTTGATTCCAGGCTGTATCACAACCGGCTGTGATTGGGAGTCCCATAGGGCGGTGCACAATTGGCCCAGCGTCATTAGGGTTTGGAAATAGCCGAATCCACTAATTTGAATGGGGGTCCTCATACTTTCGTATAAATAGTGTATTTAAAGGAGTAATATGATACGCTATCAGAGCTCTTTTGCTCCTGGACTGCATCTCTCAGTTTAGTCTGTGTTTCATCTCCTGCTGCAGTGCCCTCTGCTCTGTCATCTCCGAATGAGAGGCTGATGGGAGTCCTCGGTCTCCAGATGAGAGGTCAGATAAACAGCAGACTTATGACCACTGGTATCATATCTACTAAGACACTGGAGAAAAGCCATGACTGAGACAGATAGGACAGGAAGATGGAAGACCATGCAGACATGAATTTGATAGACATACTGAATGGAAACTGTTTGTGTGTGTCTGTGTGTGTTTATGTTGGTGTGTGTGTGTGTCGGCATGTGTGAGTTAGCTGCAGTTAGGGGAAATGTGTGGTGATCCATCAGTGCCAGGTGGGGCCCTCAGCAGGGCTCTGAGGAGACACACTAACATCCTGTGACCGTGAGGATCCTGTCTTGGAGCCCACGCTGCTTTAACTGCAGGTCAACACAGCAAATCAGCCGGCCGGTCAAGTGGGGTCACGACCCTGGTCTGCCCCAGCTCCCAGACTGAGGTACTCTGGTGTTTAAGTAGAGGAACAACCTCTTTCGGGGTCACAGGGTGACTACTGCCCTTCCTATAAACCATGCATCCTGTTTATACTGCTACTGGCTAGTGACCCGTTCCCTGTCACTCACTGAGACTAAGTTATAGTCAATTTGATTCTTTCTGAAAGAAATATTGCTCTTTTGGGTACTTTTGGATTTCTTATAAATGCCCATTTTGGTTACTGTGAGTACAAGTTATCCATGCACTCTGGCTAACCTGTTGCTCTACTCTGATGCAGTAAACTATCTACATATAACCTGTCACATCATTTTTTTATATTTAACTAGGCAAGTCAGTTAAGAACAAATTCTTATTTACAATGACGGCCTACCCCAGCCAAACCTTCCCCTAACCCGGACGACGCTGGGCCAACGTTGCCCCGCCCTGTGGGACTCCAGATCACAGCCGGTGGTGATACAGCCCGGGATCGAACCAGGGTCTGTAGTGACCGCTGCACCATTTGGGTGCACACATGACCCTACTATCACTATGAATCCACCATTTTCTATTTTAAAATGAAGTGTACTTATTTGGTAGCCCATGTAGATTCAAGCTTCATAAAAGTTATATCAAATTCAGACATGTATGATGCTGTTCGATACATGGGTCATGTGTGATATCACTGATTTATGGTCAGCTCTGGATTTCCATCTGTCTGTCCTCTCAGGTCTACAGGCTGATCTCAGGCCTGTGGATTTACAGCTCTCTCCTTCTGATAGACCAGGTCTGTATGCCCCATTCATTTTAATCCAATATGTTCGCTGTCAGTCCTCCCCTCGTCTCCCCAGGCTGAGGCTCGCTCTCTCTCTCTCTGTCTCTGTCTGTCTGTCTCTTTCTCTCTCTGTCTCTTCCTCCCTCTCTCTCTGTGTCTCTCCCTCCCTCCCTCTCTCTCTGTCTCCCTCTTTCTGTTCCTCCCTCCCTCTCTGTCTCTTCCACGCTCTCGCCCCCCCCTCTCTCTCCTCTCTCTTCCCATGTGTAGCCATGGGCTTTGGTTAGTTTTAGCCTCGTCTAGAAGGGTCCTATATTATATTGTGAGTAATGATGTCCCTCTCAACCTTTGATACAGGAACAACATGCATACTGTAGATGACGAGTGTTGATGCCCATGCAGTCTCTGGAGTGAGGGGTGAGGTATGTGGAGAGGGATGACCTCTGGTTCCTCACTGATCCAGGATTCTCTTCCCTGCCTGGCACAACCTGCAGGTGGATTGGACCCACCCTGAAGGAAATGATATGCAGACAGGAAAATATTAGCTTAGGCTCGATCAAGTTTCTGTGCTGGCACATCTGCAAATGTTTTGCTGTAAGATTTACACTCTAACCTTTCTTTGGCTGACTGGATTGTGGGCTGTGCTTTTGTCCCTGGCTGAGCACATTCACAGTGGTTTGCAAAATGTGTTCTTGGCAGACAGGAGACAATGGGAATGAAAATGTCAAACAAGAATCCCATTTACTAGGGTCAGACATGAGCAGAAAATACATATGCAGAGTGCATGAATGTGAATGTGCATATGCATTACGTATGTGTGTGTGTGTGTGTGTGTGTCTGTCTTGAGAAAAAGAAAGAGATTTCATATTTTCACAGTATTTAAGGCCAGCGCCACCGCTTCACATAAAAAACACACCCCACACCATGACTCTGTCGAGGGTAGGGATGCATCTCTTCCTCTCTCTCCTCTCTTCTCCATTTGCCTCTCTCTCTCTTTCTTCTCTCTCATCCCTCCATCAACTCTCCCTTCATCTCTAATCCCTGGCTAACAGATCCCAGAACAAAGAGTGACCCTGAGCTTCTGTTAAGTTCTGCCTTCGCCTGAGGAGAGGAAAGAGACACCCTGTGGGCCTGTTCTCTCTTTAACAGACAGCAGAGAGAAAACAGTATGACTGTATACCTATCACTTTATTCCCTCACTCTGTTTAGAAGGTCTTTGGACACCAATACTTCTAACTTTGGTGGAATGGATGATAGTTATTAAGACAAGATGGTAGAATATAGCTGTCAGGCTGAACCCCCATACCATGGCCCATGTGTAGCTTAGACACTGTATCCCTGTCTGTGTCCCACGGTGGCAGGGCGTGCTCTGTCAGCTGATATCCTCTCATTGTTGCTCCTCACCGTCCCACTGGTCCCATCTCTGTTCTCTCGCTTTACAGCTGTTGTTCTGTCTGGAGGCCTTTTGATCTGTATGTCTGTCAGCACTGTGTCCACGTCCTGACCCCTCTACCCAGAGTTCACCGCGTCATCAGCTCCTCACTCTGCCAATGGGCTGGTTAACAACTGATCAATGATCTCGCAAAGTGCTGTGTTTGCTTGATCATGTTGTCAAGCAGCTGTGTTGTCATAACTCTCGCTGCACTAATACTATGCTGCTTTGCCCCCTACCCTGATTTCCCACTTAAAAAGCAGTCATTTTTATATTTTCATTATAGTTCTAGATGTACTTGATTCTGACCCTCTGAAAAAGGAATGTGCTATAACAAGTACTGTATGTCAGAATGGTGTGTTAATGGGGCTATTGGACCAGTGCCGATCCAAATGTTGTGTTCCAGGCCCTGTACATCAGTGCAATAGTGATGATATGAAGAAATCTTTTGTGGCAACTACCGGACATATGGACTCTGGGTTGTATCTCTTTTAAGTGACTGCCCTGGCCGAGTTTAACAACATATATCAAAGTATAGGCCTGAGTCCTTTGCTGCAAGACAATACGGCGTCTCTGTGGGTCCACAGCTTTATTTTCAGTCTTCACTCTTTTCATGACAAACTGTTCTTTTCATCATAATGCTATAAGATTCTAAAGAAATGCCCTTTATGACAGCTAAGCTGTATATGCTTGTTTCATATGCTTATAGAAGTGTATAGCTTGCAGGAACGGATTAGCCATTGAAAAATTGAGGAAAATAACATGTTCTCATTATGTTGTTTTTGTCATAAGCGTCGTAAGGGACAGACCAAGGCGCAACGGGTATAGTGCTCATCTTCTTTCTTTATTTAGAGAGAACACTCAAACAAAATAAACAAACGACAAAACAGTTCTGTAAGGCACACAGGCTATACAGAAAACAACCACCCACAAACCCAAAGGAAAAAAGGGCTGCCTAAGTATGGCTTCCAATCAGAGAAAGACACCTGCCTCTGATTGAAAACCATACTCGGCCACACATAGAAAACGAACATAGAAAATGAAAACTAGAACAAATCCCCTCTAAATAAACCAACCCCAAAACACACAAAAACAACACCCCCTGCCACGCCCTGACCATACTACAATGACAAAAGACCCCTTTACTGGTCAGGACGTGACAGTTTTAAATGTATGCTGCTTATTCCTTCTTTCTTGCCCCACTCTTACCATACCAACCCTTTCTACTTCTCCATCTACCATACCAACCCTTTCTACTTCTCTATCTACCATACCAACCCTTTCTACTTCTCTATCTACCATACCAACCCTTTCTACTTCTCTATCTACCATACCAACCCTTTCTACTTCTCTATCTACCATACCAACCCTTTCTACTTCTCTATCTACCATACCAACCCTTTCTACTTCTCTATCTACCATACCAACCCTTTCTACTTCTCTATCTACCATACCAACCCTTTCTACTTCTCTATCTACCATACCAACCCTTTCTACTTCTCTATCTACCATACCAACCCTTTCTACTTCTCTATCTACCATACCAACCCTTTCTACTTCTCTATCTACCATACCAACCCTTTCTACTTCTCTATCTACCATACCAACCCTTTCTACTTCTCTATCTACCATACCAACCCTTTCTACTTCTCCATCTACCATACCAACCCTTTCTACTTCTCTATCTACCATACCAACCCTTTCTACTTCTCTATCTACCATACCAACCCTTTCTACTTCTCTATCTACCATACCAACCCTTTCTACTTCTCTATCTACCATACCAACCCTTTCTACTTCTCCATCTACCATACCACCCCGTGCTACTCATTGCTATCTACCATACCACCCTGTCCTACTTATCGCTATCTACCATACCACCCTGTCCTACTTATCGCTATCTACCATACCATCCCGTGCTACTTAGCGCTATTTACCATACCACCCCGTGCTACTTAGCGCTATTTACCATACCACCCCATGCTACTTAGTGCTATTTACCATACCACCCCTGCTACTTAGCGCTATTTACCATACCACCCCATGCTACTTAGCGCTATTTACCATACCACCCCATGCTACTTAGCGCTATTTACCATACCACCCCATGCTACTTAGCGCTATTTACCATACCACCCCTGCTGTCACAGGCCTGCAGGCTCTGTGTGACTGGCAGGCAGGACAGGACTCAGCAGGGTTTTGACAAACACTTCTAGCTAGAGAGAGTGAAAAGAGCAGCACATCTGAGCTCAGGCCTCTGAGCAGGACTTTGCATCAGAGGTGTGTTGCTTCAGCTCAAAGCATTTTTTTCAGTTGTAACTATTTCAAAAGAATGAAATATATGCGTAAAATGGACGTACTGTATATGAAAACAAAGCTCATCCACACAATGTAAACTGCCAAGGTGAAATGCAGGTCATCTACTAGGCTGCCTTTTTGTGTGTTTAAAGACCAGCATAGAGGGCATTTTCCCTCCACTTCCCTATGCCTGCCTTGCCTGAGCGCAGCCGGATCGAGTACTCATCCGAGAGAGAAAAAATGGGAATTCAATTTTGAGCTCTTATCAGTTCCAAGAGTAGTCAGGGTTTTAATTTGGAGGTTGAAATGACTTGAGAAGGTGGAAGGAAGCAGCTGTACAGTGAACAAGGAGACATGGGCATCAGGCTATCACACAGATCTAAGGCTGCCTGCCTGGGAAAATAATTTCCAAGAACTGGATATGCCACCTGATCTGGCTTCCCAAACTCCTTAATAAGAAAATCAATGCAATGCGATGCTTCCAACCCTATAATTACATTAGCCCATTTCTGTGTTTACTGGGAAGGATGTTTGAGAGCCTGTGCTGAGGTAATGGCTTGTAGAGAAAATGATCGTTAAAACATTTGGCTTAGTAAGAGAGCTAGTGTTCTCTGTTTCTTAATTGCTGTAGCAGTACATACTGTAAGATATGCTTAGGTAAGTTTGATAGATTCTCACTTGGGATCTACTTTTCCTTATTCTGGATCCTGGCACTTATTTCTGTCATACTACATGTCACATGCCTGTTTTTTTTTAAACAACGGTTTTCTGGAGTGGATAAGATATTGAAGCATGAATTAATGTCCCATGAGTTCTCTCACTTCCTGCAACTTAGCAAAAAAAAATCTGTCTTTAGTCTTATCTGCTGAGAGTGGGAGAAAGGCAATTTAGTGGAGGATAGACTGTGGAGTCATGGTGCAATGCCACTTACTGCAGAGGGATTATGGAAATGTGAATTGCGTTCAGGCAACTGATTTCAGAGCGACAGCTCCACGCTGGGACCATTCCTTAGTCATGAGATAATAAGTTAACTTCTACACGCAGCAGAATACTTAAACAAGTGATGATTTAATGCCACCATAATACACCACTTCATATAACTGTAGCACAGGAGGTATTACTGCCTCTGTGTATCAACTGTAGTTTGGAATCCCTTTCTTCTGCCTTCAATTCTTCTTTGAACAAATTCAGCTGAAGCCATTCTGCTCGGTAGGGTTGTGCAATCCGTTTAAATGTTGCATGGAGGGTGCCCAGAATCAGATCAAGAACATGAAGAAAATCTGTTCTGTTGGAGCCTCGGAGCAGGCTGGTATCGAGTCAAGCTTGCCTAGATGAGGGAAAAATACAAATCCACTTATTTAGCTTGCCACATTCACATGCCAATTCACACTCGGAAAGGCAGATGAGCAGTTAGCGTTCTCTGTAATGGCTGTTTATGTTGTCCTGGCATGGTGTGATTATGCAATCTTGCCTCCATAGCAGTGATTCTTCAAACAGCTTAATATGAACAAACAAGCTAATTATTTTGATATATAATAATATACAGTTTAAGTCGGAAGTTTACATACACCTTAGCCAAATACATTTAAACTCAGTTTTTTACAATTCCTGACATTTAATCCTAGTAAACATTCCCTGTCTTAGGTCAGTTAGGATCAACACTTTATTTTAAGAATGTGAAATGTCAGAATAATAGTAGAGAGAATTATTTATTTCAGCTTGTATTTCTTTCATCACATTCCCAGTGGGTCAGAAGTTTACATACACTCAATTAGTATTTGGTAAAATTGCCTTTAAATTGTTTAACTTGGGTCAAACATTTTGGGTAGCCTTCCACAAGCTTCCCAACAATTAGTTGGGTGAATGTTGGCCTATTCCTCCTGACAGAGCTGGTGTAACTGAGTCAGGTTTGTTGGCCTTCTTGCTCGCACATGCTTTTTCAGTTCTGCCCACAAATTTTCTATAGGATTGAGGTCAGGGCTTTGTGATGGCCACTCCAATACATTGATTTTGTTGTCCTTTTGTTGTCCTCCATTTTGCCACAACTTTGGATGTATGCTTGGGGTCATTGTCCATTTGGAAGACCCATTTGCGACCAAGCTTTAACTTCCTGACTGATGTCTTGAGATGTTGCATCAATATATACACGTACTTTTCCTGCCTCATGATGCCATCTATTTTGTGAAGTGCACCAGTCCCTCCTGCAGAAAAGTACCCCCAAACATGATGCTGCCACCCCCGTGATTCACGGTTGGGATGGTGTTCTTCGGCTTGCAAGCCTCCCCCTTTTTCCTTCAAACATAACGATGGTCAGTTCTATTTTTGTTTAATCAGACCATAGGACATTTCTCCAAAAAGTACGATCTTTGTCCCCATGTGCAGTTGCAAACCGTAGTCTGTTTTTTTATGGCAGTTTTGAAGCAGTGTCTTCTTCCTTGCTGAGCGGCCTTTCAGGTCATCTCGATATAGGACTTGTTTTACTGTGGATATAGATACTTTTGTACCTGTTTCCTCCAGCATCTTGACAAGGACCTTTGCTGTTGTTCTGGGATTGATTTGCACTTTTCGCACCAAAGTACGTTCATCTCTAGAAGACAGAACACGTTTCCTTCCTGAGCAGTATGACGGCTGCATGGTCCCATGGTGTTTATACTTGCGTACTATTGTCTGACAGATGAACGTGGCACCTTCAGGCATTTATAAATTGCTCCCAAGGATGAACCAGACTTGTGGAGGTCTACAATTTTTTTTCTGAGGTCTTGGCTGATTTCTTTTGATTTTCCTTATGATGTCACGCAAAGAGGCACTGAGTTTGAAGGTAGGCCTTGAAATACATCCACAGGTACACCTCCAATTGACTCAAATTATTTAAATTAGCCTATCGGAAGCTTCTAAAGCCATGACATTATTTTCTGGAATTTTCCAAGCGTTTTAAAGGCACTGTCAACTTAGTGTATGTAAACCTCTGACCCACTGGAATTGTGATACAGTGAATTATAAGTGAAATAATCTGTCTGTAAACAATTGTTGGAAAAATTACTTGTGTCATGCACAAAGTAGATGTCCTAACCGACTTGCCAAAACTACAGTTTGTTAACAAGAAATTTGTGGAGTGGTTGAAAAACTAGTTTTAATGACTCCAACCTAAGTGTATGTAAACTTCTGACTTCCACTGTATATACCATTGAGCAGATGCTTTGATCCAAAGCGTCTTACAGTCATGTGTGCATACATTTTACATATATATATATTTTTTAATTTGTATTATTTCACCTTTATTTAACCAGGTAGGCCAGTTGGGAACAAGTTCTCATTTACAACTGCGACCTAGCCAAGATAATGCCAAGCAGTGCGACAAAACAACAACACAGAGTTACACATGGGATAAACAAATGTACAGTCAATAACACAATAGAAAAATCAATATACAGTGTGTGTATATGTAGGAAGATTAGGGAGGTAAGGCAATAAATAGGCCATAGTGGCAAAATAATTACAATTTAGCATTTACACTGGAGTGATAGATGTGCAGATGATGATGTGCAAGTAGAGATACTTGGGTGCAAAAGAGCAAAAATAAATAACAATATGGGGCTGAGGTAGTTGGGTGGGCTATATACAGATGGGCTGTGTACAGGTACAGTGATCGGTAAGCTGCTCTGACAGCTGATGCTTAAAGTAAGTAAGAGATATAAGTCTCCAGCTTCAGTGATTTTTGCAATTAGTTTCAGTCATTGGCAGCAGAGAATTGTCAGGAAAGGCGGTCAAATGAGAAGTTGGCTTTGGGGATGACCAGTGAAATATACCTGCTGGAGCGTGTGGTACTGGCGGGTGCTGCTATGGTGACCAGTGAGCTGAGATAAGGCGGGGCTTTACCAAGCATAGACTTATAGATGACCTGGAGCCAGTGGGTTTGGCGACGAATATGAAGCGAGGGCCAGCCAACAAGAGCATTCAGGTCGCAGTGATGGGTAGTATATGGGGCTTTGGTGACAAAATGGATGGCACTGTGATAGACTGCATCCAATTTGCTGAGTAGAGTGTTGGAAGCTATTTTGTTAATGACATCACCGAAGTCAAGGATCGGTAGGATAGTCCGTTTTACGAGGGTATGTTTATCAGCATTAGTGAAGGAGGCTTTGTTGCGAAATAGAAAGCCGATTCTAGATTTAATTTTGGATTGGAGATGCTTAATGTGAGTCTGGAAGGAGAGTTTACAGTCTAACTATTTGTAGTTGTCCACATATTAGTCAGAACCGTCCAGAGTAGTGATGCTAGTTGGGCTTGCGGGTGCGGGCAGTGAGCGGTTGAAGAGCATGCAGTTTTACTAGCATTTAAGAGCAGTTGGAGGCGAGGGAAGGAGAGTTGTATGGCATTGAAGCTTGTCTGGAGGTTTTTTAACACAGTGTCCAAAGAAGGGCCAGAAGTATATAGAATGGTGTCGTCTGCGTAGAGGTGGATCAGAGACTCACCAGCAGCAAGAGCGACATCATTGATGTATACAGAGAAGAGAGTCGGCCCAAGAATTGAACCCTTTGGCACTGGACATTTGACACACTTCTCTATCTGAGAAGTAGTTGGTGAACCAGGCGAGGCAGTCATTTGAGAAACCAAGGCTATTGAGTCTGCCGATAAGAATGCGGTGATTGACAGAGTCGAATGCCTTGGCCCAGTCGATGAAGACGGCTGCACAGTACTGTCTTTTATCGATGGCGGTTATGATATCGTTTAGGACCTTGAGCGTGGCTGAGGTGCACCCATGACCAGCTCGGAAACCAGATTGCATCGTGGAGAAGGTACAGTGGGATTCGCAATGGTCAGTGATCTGTTTGTTAACTTGGCTTTCGAAGACTTTAGCAAGGCAGGGCAGGATAGATATAGGTCTGTAACAGTTTGGGTCTAGAGTGTCTCCCCCTTTGAAGAGGGGGATGACCGCGGCAGCTTTCCAATCTTTTGGGATACGAAAGAGAGGTTGAACAGGCTAATAATAGGGGTTGCAACAATTGCGGCGAATAATTTTTAGAAAGAGAGGGTCCAGATTGTCTAGCCCAGTTGATTTGTAGGGGTGCAGGTTTTCAGCTGGGAGAAGCGGGGGGGGGGGGGGCTTGGGAAAGTTTCTACGGGGGGTGCAGAGCTCTTGGCCGGGGTAGTGGTAGCCAGGTGGAAAGCATGGCCAGCCGTAGAAAAATCCTTATTGAAATCCTCGATTATCGTACATTTATCGGTGGTGACAGTGTTTCCTAGCCTCAGTGCAGTGGGCAGCTGGGAGGAGGTGCTCTTATTCTCCATGGACTTTACAGTGTCCCAAAACTTTTTTAAATTTGTGCTACAGGATGCAAGTTTCTGTTTGGTCCTGGGATAGAACTGGTGGACACCATGTTGCAAAAACCATGCTCTACCAACTGAGCTACAGAGGACAACTGTGTTTCTCTGTAATTCTGGGACCTATTACACGCCATGTTATTGCCACGTACTCAGACTGAAATTAATCTGTTGTTCTTTTTGGAGTTATGTTTTGACAGCAGAAGAGGTACTGTACTAAGGCATAGAGAGATATAGTGAGAGAGGTTGAAGGGTGAGTGTGGGGTTGATGATAATGAGGCAACTTAAATTCTCTTAGTCAACCCTTTACGTAACCTCTTAGTCAACCCTTTACGTAACCTCTTAGTCAACCCATTACGTAACCTCTTAGTCAACCCTTTAAGTAACCTCTTAGTCAACCCTTTACGTAACCTCTTAGTCAACCCTTTACGTAACCTCTTAGTCAACCCTTTAAGTAACCTCTTAGTCAACCCTTTACGTAACCTCTTAGTCAACCCTTTACGTAACCTCTTAGTCAACCCTTTACGTAACCTCTTAGTCAACCCTTTACGTAACCTCTTAGTCAACCCTTTACGTAACCTCTTAGTCAACCCTTTACGTAACCTCTTAGTCAACCCTTTACGTAACCTCTTAGTCAACCCTTTACGTAACCTCTTAGTCAACCCTTTACGTAATCTCCAGGCTTTTGCAAAGGAGGAAATGTCTGGTTTGCGAGACTCACCCATGGGTGGTGTAATGGTAGTCTACATGTTGCGCCCTGGATACAGTACACTGTGGATGTTGATGAAGAGTCTAAATGCTCTGTTCTCTCTGTCTTTTCTTTCTGTCCTCCCTGCAGCGTGTCCCCAGGGGACGTTCAAGTCGACCCAGGGGCCAGGGCTGTGTCTGCAGTGCCCCCCCAACAGCCGCTCCACTGTGGAGGCTGCCACCATCTGCGGCTGCCGTAACGGATACTACAGAGGAGACATGGACCTGCCCGAGGCCTCCTGCACCAGTAAGTCTCACACTCCGACTAATCAATGGGAAAATACATTTGAAATTCATTTTCATTTGGAAAGGGGCATGCTCAATATCAACTATTCTACATGTGCTGCTTATGCGGCACTTCCCATGCTTGACTGCAACAGTGTGAGTATAGAACCTGAGGGATGCGTGAATGGCCACCCCCTCCTCTACCAGCTTCATTTTGAATACTCACCCTTTAACACAAGGTCCAGTCAATGAAGTGTGAGAAGGAGAAAGCACTCTGGTCTAAACAACTGTCGGACCGAAAGACTTTATGATTCCATCGATGGATGAGCAGCTGTTCTAGGTCTCTCTCCATCTACCCCATTGCCCCAGATCATATCAATGTAGGTTGCTACATGAATACCATTTAACTGCTGTCCCTGAGGTTGAGCCAGCCACTCCAACCACTGCCCTAAAACTCCCTGATTCAGTTCCTTTCAAACCCACAGGGACAGAGAAAGTGGGGCACTGCGCTATGTAGGTGACCTGGATAGACAAGTACTAGGGGAAAATAAGACATGGTCACCCCATTCATAAATAGTTGAATATGAAACTCATTTGTGAATGAAAGGTTGTTGGGTGAGAAAACACAGTCTATTAAACAATTGTTATTCTATCCAGACCCCTTAGACGTGCTATTATAACTCTTCTATTTCATTGCCTCCAAACCATGCAATCGGTGCTTCTCAGAGGGACACTTTGGAGACACTTTGGATCTGCAAAACCCAGGGCTAGAGCATTAACCTTTTACTGCAGTGGGATAAATCAGGGTCACACAGATTATATTTTTGTAGTTTTAAACAAATCTACTTTGAAACAAAAGTATATACCTCCCACACATGGTTATAGGCTTAAAATAAGACACCTGTACCATGTCAGATATAGAGTTGAAATGTATTCAATTTTGAGTTTGCATTCCAATATTACATTTTATATACTTCACAGAAGACTGAAATATACAGTGCATTCAGAAAGTGTTCAGACCCCTTCCCTTTTTCCACATGGTGTTACATTACAGCCTTATTAATAAATGGATTAAATTTAAAAAAATTCTCATCAATCTACACACAATACCCCATAATGACAAAGCGGAAACTGGTTTTTGGAGAAAAAAAATGCAAATGTATACAAAATAAAAAACAGTAATACCTTATATAAGTATTCAGACCCTTTGCTATTAGGTTCGAAATTGAGCTCAGGTGCATCCTGGTTCCATTGATCATCCTTGAGATTTGATTGGAGTCCACCTGTAGTATATTCAACTGATTGGTCATGATTTGGAAAGGCACACACAGTTGACAGTGTATGTCAGAGCAAAAACCAAGCCATGAGGTTGAAGGAATTGTCCATAGAGCTCCGAGACATGATTGTGTCGAGGCACAGATCTGGGGAAGGGTACCAAAACATTTCTGCAGCATTGAAGGTCCCCAAGAACAGAGTGGCCTCCATAATTCTTAAATGGAAGAAGTTTGGAACTACCAAGCCTCTTCCTAGAGCTGGCCGCCCGGCCAAACTGAGCAATCTGGGGAGAAGGGTCTTGGTCAGGGAAGTGACCAAGAACCCCATGGTCACTCTGACAGAGGTCCAGAGTTCCTCTGTGGAGATGGGAGAACCTTCCAGAAGGACAGCCATCTCTGCAGCACTCCACTAATCAGGCCTTTATGGTAGAATGTCCAGACAGAAGCCACTCCTCAGTAAAAGCCACATGACAGCCTGCTTTGAGTTTGCCAAAAGGCACCTAAACGATTCTCAGACCATGAGAAACAAGATTCTCTGGTCTGATGAAACCAAGATAGAACTCTTTGGCCTGAATGCCAAGCGTCACGTCTGGAGGAAACCTGACACCATCCCTACGGTGAAGCAGAGTGGTGGCAGCATCATGCTGTGGGGATGTTTTTGAGCAGCAGGGACTGGGAGACTAGTCAGGTTCGAGGGAAAGATGAACGGAGCAAAGTACAGAGATCCTTGATGAAAACCTGCTCCAGAGCGCTCACGATCTCAGACTGGGGTGAAGGTTCACCTTCCAACAGGACAATGACCCTAAGCACACAGCCAAGACAACGCAGGAGTGGCTTCGGGACAAGTCTCTGAATGTCTTTGTGTGAACGAGCCAGAGCCCGGACTTGAACCCGATCGAACATCTCTGCAGAAACCTGAAAATAGCTGTGTAGCAACGCTCCCCATCCCACATGACATTGCTTGAGAGGATCTGCAGAGAAGAATGGGAGAAACTCCCCAAATACACACACACACACTTGTAGCACACAAGATTGTAGCGTCATACCCAATAAGACTCGAAGTTCAGCAAAGTACTGAGTAAAAGGTCTGAATTCTTATGTAAATGTGATATTTCAGTTTTTATTTTTAATACATTTGCAAACATTTCTATTTTTTTGCTTTGTCATTATGGGATGTTGTGTGTAGATTGATAAGGGGGGAAAAACAATGTACTACATTTTAGAATAAGGCTGTAATGTAACAAAATGTGGAAAAAGCGCTCTGAATACTTTCCGAATGCACTGTAACAAAAACGTTTGACATAGAAACACTGGATTTTCCGTTTTTTAAAATTTGTATAATGTTTACTAATTATGGAATTATGAAAATATGAATAACATTTCACCAATGAGTCCACTAGAGTGTGTGGTGCTTGTCTTTTCTCTCTCTGGCCTCTTATCCCTGGTGGTGGTGAGGCGCTGGTGAGGGGCTTTTCTCACTCCTTTCATGTGACTTTGCTGTGACTAAGAGATGAGGCCGGGACTCCTGCTGGGCCTGGATCGTCAGTGCTGTTCCAATCCTGGGGCCCCGCTATAGAACACTGCAGAAGAGCTTCAGGAAGGCCTTCATCCCTTCTCTCTCCTCTTTCTCCATACCAGCTCCACTTTCTGTTTTATTGTGATTAGCAGGATGAAGGTACTCTCTCGGGTTTTAGAGTTGGGTCTTAGAAGCATCTATAGGTCCACTGGGCGTGAGTGTGTGTGTGTGTGTGTGTGTGTGTGTGTGTGTGTGTGTGTGTGTGTGTGTGTGTGTGTGTATGTACAGTACAAGTCAAAAGTTTGGACACACTTACTCATTCAAGGGTTTTTCTTTATTTTTACTATTTTCTAGATTGTAGAATAATAGTGAAGACATCAAAACTATGAAATAACACATGGAATCATGTAGTAACCAAAAAAGTGTTAAACAAATCAACATTTATTTTATATTTAAGATTCTTCAATGTAGACACCCTTTGCTTTGATGATATCTTTAAACACTGTTGACATTCTCTCAAACATCTTCACGAGGTAGGAACCTGGAATGCATTTCAATTAGCAGGTGTGCATTGTGAAAAGTAAATTTTTGGTATTTCTTTCCCTCACCTCAGATTGCTTCACAGAGTTAAAGTAACAGACATGCGCTAATTGTGTTATTTCATAGTTTTGATGTCTTCACTATTATTCTACAATGTAGAAAAAAGTAAAAATAAAGAAAAACCCTTGAATGAGTAGGTGTGTCCAAACTTTTGATTGGTTGTGTGTGTGTGTGTGTGTATATATATATGTGTGTGTGTGTGTGTGTGTGTGTGTGTGTGTGTGTGTGTGTGTGTGTGTGTGTGTGTGTGTGTGTGTGTGTGTGTGTGTGTGTGTGTGTGTGTGTGTGTGTGTGTGTGTGTGTGTGTGAGAGAAATGGTAAATTACTGTTTGTAATGGTTCTTTCTTTCACAACAATTACCCTCTGACACACATGCTCACCTCCACCACACATCAATGCTCATACTCTTATCCCCCCCTCTCTCTCTCTCTAGTTCAATTCAAATGGCTTTATTGGCATGGGAAAATATGCTTACATTGTCAAAGCATGTGAAATAGATAATAAACAAAAGTGAAATAAACAATAACAAAAGGAACAGTAAACATTATACTCACAAAAGTTCCAAAGGAATAGAGACATTTCAAACTATCACGTTTCAAGTTAAGACCCAGATGCAGACAACGTCAAATAAACAACAGTTTATTAATCCAACAGGGGCAGGCAAAGACAGGTCAAGGGAAGGCAGTGATCAATAATCCAGATAGGTGTGGCAAAGGTGCAAGATGGCAGGCAGGCTCAGGGCAGGCAGAAAAGGTAAAAACTGGGAAAACTACAAAACAGGAACAATCGAGAGACAGGAGCAGAGGGAAAACCACTGGTAGGCTTGACGAAACAAAACAAATTGGCAACAGACAAACAGAGAACACAGGTATACATACACAGGGGATAATGGGGAAGATGGGCGACACCTGGAGGGGGTGGTGACAATCACAAAGGCAGGTGAAACAGATCAGGGTGTGACAGAAATGTCATATTATGGCTACCTACAGTGTTGTAACGATGTAACGATGATCTGATGGCATACTCTGGGATTTCACCTAATATATATGGGACTTTATCAAAATTGGATTTGTTTTCAAATTCTTTGTGGGTCTGTGTTATCTGAGGGAAATATGTGTATACATTTGGCAGGAGGCTAAGAAGTACAGCTCAGTTTCTATCTCATTTTGTGGGCTGTGTGCACATAGCCTGTCTTTTCTTGGGGCCAGGTCTGCCTTCGGCGGCCTTTCTCAATAGCAAGGCTATGCTCACCGAGTCTAAACATAGTCAATGATTTCCTTAATTTTGGGTCGTTCACAGTGGTCAGGTATTCTGCCACAGTGTAACCTCTGTTTAGTCTTTCTCTCTCTTTCTCGCTCTCTCTCTCGCTCTCTCTCTTGTCATCCCTGACACTCTCTCTCTCTCGTTTTCCATGACACTCTCTCTCTCGCTCTCTCTCGCTCTCTCTCATCCTCCCTGACGCATACTCTCTCGTCCTCCCTGACGCATACTCTCTCTTGCTTGTCCTCCCTGACACTCTCTTTCCCTGTCTCCCCCTCTCTCTGTCTTTCTCTTTCCCCCCCTCTCTCTGAAATCAATTCAATTCAAAGGGCTTTATTGGCATTGGAAACATGTTTACATTGTCAAAGCAAGTGTAATAGACAATAAACAAGGGAAATTAGCAATCAGAAATTTACAGTAAATATTACACTCACATTTTTAAAATATAATATAGAAATGTCAAATGTTATATTATTGGCAATGTACAGTGTTGTAACACTCTCTCTCACTCGCTCTCTTGTCTTCCCTGACACAGTCTCTCTCTCCTATAACGTGTCTCTCAGTGTTTCCCCTCTAATCCGCTAGCTGTTAACTCCAGTGAGACAGTACTGAGACAGTGCGGAGGAGGCTGAAAGGCATGTGGGTGTAGTTGAAAAGAGCTCCTGACTATAGGGCTTTTACTCTTAGACAGGCTTTGTTCCACCACAGCCGTCACTGGGGACCCTGTGCTGTGACCATTACCAAGTCATCAACCATCCAGACTCACACAAAATGTCTTCTTCTCAATTTTATGGAATGAGAGAACACTAAAAAAGGAAAGAAGTGAGAGAGAGAGAGGAACGATGCTAATATCAGACACAGGAGGCTGCTGAGGGGAAGACGGCTCATAATAATGTGTGGAACGACGTGAATGGAATGGCATCAAACACCTGGAAACCATGTGTTTGATGTAGTGTATTTGATACCATTCCACCTATTCCACTCCAGCCATTACCACGAGCCCGTACTCCCCAATCAAGGTGCCACCAACCTCCTGTGTTATCAGAGTAAATGAGATCCTCCTCTTACTTTCCTATAGTGTCTGTACAGTTTTTCACTACCATTTCATAAACATTTTGTCAATGTGATTTGGATTTTGGGGTGTTTGTTTGGAGTATTATTCAGAAACCAACCTTCCCCTTTTCATCTACTCCCACTCACCACTTTGACTATTAAAAGTGTTCAAAGACAGAGACAGCAGCTGCATGGCATATGATTACAGTGGTGAAGTGTGCAGATATGATGCTGAAGCTGTAATCAATGTAATGAATGCATGGTTTCTGACTGTAGAGTGTGGCTGGCCACCCGTGTCCTTATCCTCTTACTGTTTATGTAAATCAGGATGTATCAGCTTAAATAATTATTCCCCCCACTGATATCGAGTGCTAATTGAGGACAGTGTGAGTTCGCTTGAAAACGCTAAACAGTTGTGGAAGGCAGATCTCTGAGGAAGCAGTGTGGAGCAGAGCTAACCTGAAGCCAGCCTCGTAGCGGGTGTACATCTAAGCATCCTTGTTCAGTTTGCATGTTATTGACTCACATATTTATTCTACTTACTATTCACCAAATTAGCTTAGAGATGAAGGTGGATTTCAGAAACACAAATAAACACACCCACCACATGCAAGCAGTACGCACTTACACACACACGTTAGTAGTATACACACGTATACTTTCTCTCTCTATTGGTTTACCCTGCTCACGGACTGTGCAGTAGAGCAGCTGTTAGGCTGTGTGTAGAATCAGTGTGAGCGAGGCAAGGCAAGGTGTGTGTAAAGTGGGCTGGTGTTCTGCTGCTCCCTCTGTCAGATTAGAAGGGTGATGGGTTGACACTCTCCCCACACTGTCAGCAGGAGAGCAACGCTACGCTATAACAATGGAGCTGCACTGGTAAGCCTCCATGCTCCTTCAAAGACGTATCACTCACTACTACACCTCTTAAACATCAGGCCCCCATCCATACCCCCCTATTGGAACTTCCTGTACCTCCCCTGTACACCCTCCTGGAAGCCCTCATCCGGCGCCATCCTGGGCCTTGCCATACTGCTGGAGAGGAGAACATTGATGTTTAATTATTCTAATTGAAGCGGCACCCCTACGGCAAGCCAGCAGTGTTGCACAGTGTGTGGACTTGACACAACATTGACGGTAATTACCTGGAGTCAGATAGAGAGACAATAGCTATTACTCCATCAGGGAAAGGAGTGATGAGACCATTCTACACTCACATAGCTCCGCCTCACGCAAAGGGGCAAGCATCTTAATGTCTGCAGCTATAAGATTAATTCCACAGTCTGTGGCCATTTGTGGTCACACATGCACACACACACACAGGGCAGGGCAGCAGGTAGCCTATCAGTTAGAGTGTTGCTAGTTTGAATCCCTGAGTACCAATGTGAAAAATCTGCCAATGTGCCCTTGAGCAAGGCACTTAACCCTAGTTGCTCCAGGGTTGCCGTTAATAATGGCTGACCGTGACCCCAATCTCCAAGGCTGTCTTAGGGGGATTTGGGATATGCAAAAAACACATATGTGTATAATGCACACTTGTACATGTGTGAAATAGGAGAAATGTAAGCACCGACCAAATTATATTTTATATTATAACAATATGCACATGCAAAAACATGGGCCTGGTCATCTCTAGCCCACTCACTCAGTCTCATGAAATATGCAGGTAGCGTAGAGACTCAGTTACCCTCTTCCCTTTGCTTTCACACTCAGACATAGACAGCTACAAAAGGTCATGAAAACATACAAATAAAGTGTTGCTCCAGACAGATTGAAACTAAAACGGCCTCATGGATTTTCCTCGAAAGGTAAGGTTGAATGTTAAAGCAGCCTTGACATCTTTAGAGCAGACAGTTTCAGACTGCTGTGCCCCCTTGGGTTTTGATATACAGTAGCATATGGCAGAAGCACTGAGGACTGTAGAGTCTAGATTGACATTCAAAAAGCAATTTGTCTCTGAGACATACCCATTAAAACCCTACTTCCCCTGTTCTTTATTAGGACATCAGGTCACAGAATCCTGTTGAAATCCAGGCGCACTGGGCAAAAACTGGTAGAATCAATGTTGTTTCCATGTCATTTCAACCAACACATGTAATTTAATCAACGTGGAAAACTGATTGGATAGGGAATTTTGTCTTTTTTTCCATGTTGAATTCACGTTAGTTGATAATTTCAAACAAATGTAAATCAAAACTAGACTTGAACTGATGTCTGTGCCCAGTGGGGGGGGGGGGGGGGGGGGGCAACATTAATGGTGAACTACCAGACTTACTAGCTAGATACTCTGTTGCTGTACTATAATATAATGTAATACAATGTCCCAGTGGAAGATAACTTTTCATTTAGTCATATAATGGCCTTTTCTAAACACTAAAGGGCAGTTTTGTCATGGGCCTCTCCACAGGGCATCTGTAATGCCTGATAATACAGATCAGTAGAGTCCGGCCTGTTATTTCCCTAGCCCCTCTGGGCGCATTCCGGAATGGCATCAGCAGAAAAGAATGAGAGAAAAAGGACCGCCGGAATGGCATCAGCGGGAAAGAAGAGAGAAACGACCGATCCGGTCAAGGAAGAAGTGATCCTGGATGTGGATGTGAGGCCTAGCTGTGTAAACAGAGGTGTGATTGTTAGCGTGTGGAGTCACGTGCCGACAGACTTCCAGACGGTGTCTTGGTGTGCTGTGGGTTTAGCCTTTGGCTCTTGGTCTTGCTGGGGTGATGGGTGATGGTGATGTGATGGGCCTCCAGTTACTGCAGAGTAGTTTGGACAGTCAATACGCAAGATTCCTTTTTTGTAGTTGTTCTTTTGCTCACAGAAATGAATACAACCTTCAAAGAGTTTTGGGCTTTTGATGAATCTATGGCGGCTTCTTGTATGTACTAAATCATTCTGTTTCTCCATATGTGAACTGTTATTGTAACTCACAGTTGATGACAAAAAAGTCCATTCTACACTTAAATTGCATATTTGCCACAGAATGTTAGCTAACCCTGTAACTCTCACTCTGAGGTCTCCTGGTAGGGTTGTACAGAAGGCTGGTGATCCATCAAAGGCTAGTCAATGGCAAAACGATTACCCCCTGTCGTGTCCCTGAGGGCAGGGGCACGAGGCGCAGTATCAATTACCCTCAAGGTAATTAGCATAGATCTACAGACCAGTCTGTGGGTCTGGGTGTCGATAACTCAGCTTGGTGCAGCCCTGTGCCACTGAGCCAAATCAACCTTGACTCCTATAGCTGATGGGACAGTGGGGGAGATGGGGAGAGAACAGTAACTAACGCTGTAGACAAATTAGATTCCCTCGCAAATGAAAGAGGGGAGGTGCTTGTGGCGATAATGGCCTGTAAATTAGACGTTACGTAGTGATCAGATCAGCCTTCTCAACCCCTCCATGTTTTATTTTTGCAGAGCTGAGAAACACATCACAGACATCGCAACGGGATCTATTAAACTCAGACAGGCTTTTGACTGAAAGGACCAGTGACCCTGTGTTATGTGAAGTGTGAACTGAGTCTTTCAATAAATCCCAGCTAAAAGAGTCTCTAATTGGCCACACATGGCAATCAACACCTACTTACAGCCATATCAAGATACATTTAGAAAGTACACAATTACATGTATTAACAAACAGTAAGCAAGACAGATGTATTCCCTATACAGTTCACACTGGCTGTGAGTTATGAGTTATCATACTGTATCATACCTCCTCTGGCTGGTCTACTATAGAGCTGCTGTGTAGAGCAAAGCCACTCTTCTCCACAGCACCTGACCATTACTGTTGTAATCCACAGACTCAGACTGCTGGCTCTGCTTCACATAGAGAAACAGAGAATGTGAGGAGGTGGATCAGGAGAGAGAAATATAAAAGAGGGGAATAATGACCAATTTTCATACATTCAGATCACAGCCGTGACTTACGGAGATGAAAGGGAGAAGACAGAAAAAGTGAATCAGAGAGACAGAAAACCCAGGCTGCTAAGGCATGGTCAGACCCCTGTGTGTACATCAGCAACCGCTATCAGAAATGCATATGTTCAATTGGTCAGCCAACCCAATGATCTGTCGGTTCCTCTTGATTCACTGGTAGAATGGTCAAATAACAATTGGAGTCCCACAGTGATGGTTGGGCTTCGTGAAATTGTAAATACACACATACAGTAACAACCGGCTATTGTGAATGCAATCTTGAAGTTTTGAGAAGCATACAGTACAGCCACCATAGGGAAATATGTCCACAAAAATATGATTGGACAAGAACTCAGATAATGTTGTGTGATGATAATAGCTTTAGTCTCAAGCACAGAGATGGAAACAGTGCACAACAAAACCCAACATCCCTGGCAGGGATCACAGAGCCAGCCAGTTCAAATGAAAGGGAAACATGAGAAATGTAGTGAAACCTGTTTCAGTGTTCCAGTATGAGTGGATGTTGGTGAGAGGGGTGAAGTTGTGTAGGAAGGTTTGCTAGGAGGGGGTGATTGAGTGGTGTAATTTCAGCTCCCATGCTGCGCTTTGTCATGTTAATGGTATTGTAACACTGTTGCAACACATCAACATCAATAACACATGGGGCTAAATGGCAGCTGAATACCCCATGAAGTCTAATAACCAGTGGGGGATCATTTCTGCGAAACGCATAGCAGTTACATACAGTACCAGTCAAAAGTTAGAACACACCTACTCATTCCAGGGCTTTTCTTTATTTTTACTATCTTCTACATTGTAGAATAATAGTGAAGACATCAAAACTATGAAATAACACATATGGAATCATGTAGCAACCAAAAAAGTGTTAAACAAATGAAAATATATGTTATATTTGAGATTCTTCAAAGTAGCCACCCATTGCCTTCATGACATTTTTGCACAATCTTGGCATTCTCTCAACAAGATTCATGAATG
This sequence comes from Salmo trutta, assembly GCF_901001165.1. NCBI lineage: Eukaryota > Metazoa > Chordata > Actinopteri > Salmoniformes > Salmonidae > Salmo > Salmo trutta. Next base: position 50,234,759 of record NC_042960.1, on the reverse strand, counting down.
CATTTCAATTAACAGGTGTGCCTTGTTAAAAGTTAATTTGTGGAATTTCTTTCCTTCTTAATGCGTTTGAGCCAATCAGTTGTGTTGTGACAAGGTAGGGGTGGTATACAGAAGATAGCTCCCAAATAAATGCTTCACAGAGTTCAAGTAACAGACACATCTCAACATCAACTGTTCAGAGAAGACTGCGTGAGTCAGGCCTTCATGGTCGAATTGCTGCAAAGAAACCACTACTAAAAGACACCAATAAGAAAAAGAGACTTGCTTGGGCCAAGAAACATGAGCAATGGACATTAGACCGGTGGAAATCTGTCCTTTGGTCTGAGTCCACATTTGAGATTTTTGGTTCTTTGTGAGACAGAGTAGGTGAATGGATGATCTCCGCATGTGTGGTTCCCACCATGAAGCATGGAGGGGGAGGTGTGATGGTGTGGGGGTGCTTTGCTCGTGACACTGTCTGTGATTTATTTAGAATTCAAGGCACACTTAACCAGCATGGCTACCACAGCATTCTGCAGCGATACACCATCCCATCTGGTTTGCGCTTAGTGAGACTACCATTTGTTTTTCCAACAGGAAAATGACCCAAAACACACCTGCAGGCTGTGTAAGAGCTATTTGACCAAGGAGAGTGATGGAGTGTTGCATCAGATGACCTTGTTGCCACAATCACCTGACCTCAACCCAATTGAGATGGTTTGGGATGAGTTGGACCGCAAAGTGAAGGAAAAACAGCCAAAAAGTGCTCAGCACATGTGGGAACTCCTTCAAGACTGCTGGAAAAGCATTTCTCATGAAGCTGGTTGAAAAAATGCCAAGAGTGTGCAAAGCTGTCATCAAGGCAAAGGGTGGCTACTTTGAAGAATCTCAAATATTGTCACGTCCTGACCAGTAAAAGGGGTTATTTGTTATTGTAGTTTGGTCAGGGCGTGGCAGGGGGTGTTTGTTTTGTGTGTTTTGGGGTTTTTGATTTATGTTCTATATTAGAGGCAGCTGGTTGTCGTTGTCTCTAATTGGAGGCCATATTTAAGTGTGTTCGTTTTTCACTTGTGTTTGTGGGTGGTTGTTCCTTGTATAGTCTGTGCACCTTACTGGACTGTTTTCGTCATTTGTTTTGTTTAAGTGTCTTCTCTTTAATAAAGTAAAGAAGATGATCAATATACCCGCTGCATTTTGGTCCACTCCTTACAATGCCGTGACAAATATAAAATATATTTTGATTTGTTTAACACATTAGTGGTTACTACATGATTCCATATGCGTCATTTCATAGTTTTGATGTCGTCATTATTAATCTACAATGTAGAAAATAATAAAAATAAAGAAAAACCTTTGAATGAGTAGGTGTGTCCAAACTTTTGACTGGTACTGTAGATATATACTATTTATAACAGAACAAAAACATAAACGCAACTTGAAATAGCCTATTTCGCTCAAATGATGTGCACAAATTTGTTTACATCCCTGTTAGTGAGCATTTCTCCTTTGCCAAGATAATCCATCCACCTGACAGATGTGGCATATCAAGAACCTGATTAAACAGCACGATCATTACACAGGTGCAACTTGTGTAATACGCCTCCAACGTCGTTTTAGAGAATTTGGGAGTACATCTATCGGCCTCACAACAACAGACCACATGTAACCAAGCTAGCCCAGGGCCTCCACATCCGGCTTCTTCACCTGCTGGATCGTCTGAGACCAGCTACCTGGACAGTTGATAAATCTGAGGAGTATTTCTGTCTGTAATAAAGCCTTTTTGTGGGGAAAATCATTCTGATTGGCTGGGTCTGGCTCCCAAGTGGGTGTGCCTATGCCCTCCCAGGCCCACCCACGGCTGCGCCCCTGCCCAGTCATGTGAAATCGCTAGAATAGGGCCTAATGAATTTTAATTGACTGATTTCCTTATATGAACTGTAAAACTGTAACTCAGTAAAATCATTGAAGTTCTTGCATTTTGTGTTCATATTTTTGTTCAGTATATTTATGGTTCTGACTGAATGTAATGCACATTGTGTATTTGTCAACATTACAGACGACTGGTAAAACAGCAGGAGTTAAATTACTTGTGTGCATATTTTTGACTGAAATGGTGGCATCAGTGCTATATATTTACATCTGAGTTCGTATTATTTGTTGATCACTATGGTTGATCCTAATATCTCTTTCATATCAGAGTACAGTGTCTTTTTGCCTTGCCATATTAAAGTAATAGCCAGTTGCTGAAACAGTGCTACAAACATGCCTAGAGACACCATACTACATACTGTACAGTATATTCATGTCTGCACTGCATTCCCTCTTCCTATCCAGGTGTCCCCTCTGGTCCCAGAAACGTAATCTCCATCGTCAACGAGACCTCGGTGATCCTGGAGTGGCATCCTCCAAGGGAGACTGGCGCCCGTGATGACGTCACCTACAACATCGTGTGCAGGAAGTGCCGTGCAGACCGGCCATCGTGCTCCCATTGTGATGACAACGTGGAGTATGTACCCAGGCAGCAGGGTTTGACCGAGACCAGGGTGTTCATCAGTAACCTGTGGGCCCACACCCCCTACACCTTCGAGATACACGCTTTCAATGGAGTCACCAACAAGAGTCCCTACCCTGCTCAGCACGTGTCCATCAACATCACCACTAACCAGGCTGGTCAGTGGCATTGTACAGCACCATGCGTTGTGTCTCACACCATGTGTTCATATACAGCCTCCACTGGCAACCATTATAAAGCTTTGTTCTGGGAATCAATTCTTCAAGGCTTACATTATATTAATCTTCTAAATGATTAATGGTATCGCACAACAACACATCAGTGCTTCTGGCATTTCTTGTTTTTTAAACCGGAGACATTCTTGAACGAAAGACAAACTTTTGATCTTTTGTCAAGACTGTTTTGGATTATTCATTACGTTTTTTAAATATTCAAACGTCACACATCGGTTCATTTGTTGTATGTCTTTCACAACATAGACAACATTCTGGAGGTAGAAGTGTAGTCACACAATGCATATTTATATCGCTTTATTTATGCTATTCAAACATCATATGAACTTAGTAATTTAAATGTGAGGTAAATCAGTATCTGGCTCTGTCAAGCTTGTGTCGGTTGGTGTACTAAAGTGTAATAAATGAAGGAGACATTGTTTCATTGAGAAGCCATTCTAATAATCAGTGCTCCTGTCACACGCTATACCCCATGGGTAATGCCAGGGCAGCCAACGGCCCACTTCGTCCAGACATAGGAATCGTTGTTAGGAAGACTTGAGAAGGATTCCAATTATGACTCTCTGCCTCGTTCCACTGTGAATGTTCCCGGAGGTACATCAAGATTGTCTTGCATTGCTATATTACTTTCACTTCAATGGGACCAAGGTTTGATTTCTTTTTGACGTTTTATTTAACCTTTATTTAACCAAGGTTACTGAGCTCAGTGAGCTAACATCGTGTTCAGTTGCATTCAGTTAGAATCATGTTGAACCAAACAATAGAGAGCATAGAGAAGACCTGTAGTCTGTCATTATACCATGGAATGTATACATACAGTACACTCCCTTATTTAAATGCAGGGTTTCTCAACTACTATTCAAAAAGGTTCGGTCACTTAAATTTCCTAGGTGACAAACGTCCGGATGGATATGTTCATTTATCGGCATAGTAACAAACCCCCACCTCGCAACCAATGTGACCCCAAACTGTTCAAACCGTTCACACCCCTCTTTTTGGCAGAGAGAAAATGTTGCCATTTTAAACCTAATTCCTACAATTATACACATTCTACCATGGCTTATGGTTGTTCATATGATATCTGAGTGACTCAACAAAATCAATGGGGGCCCCGTGTGGGTCGAGGCCCATGGGCATGTAATCTGGCTATGATAACTACAAGATTTAGATAGCTGGTTAGCCTAATTTACCTACGTAGCTAACATGGCTACTACTGTAGTTCATCAACTAGACATTTCAGACAGGTTATAAATAGCTCTGTAAGGTCTGTCAGCGAATGACATAACAAGAGGAAAACTGCCCATGAACTACTCAACAGCAGTAAGTAGAAAGCCTGACTGATTTCACAAAAACATATTTAATTGTTTATTTATTTGGGGTCGGATCCTGCGGTCCGTATTGACCCCGTGCTGGGTCGGGTCCGTGGTCTGCCAGTTGAGCATGGCTGTTTTAACACATTTTCCATACCTATAGTAATCTTCTGAGATTCCCCACTGCAAGTGAGTCATAGCTCCAAAACAAGTAATTCACTTAGAAATGTCCTTGTTTTTGAAAGAAAAGCACATTTTTTTGTCCATTAAAATAACATAAAATAGATCAGAAATACAGTGTTAATGGTGTACATGACTGATATTTCATGGAATATCTACATAGTTGTACAGAGGCCCATTATCAGAATTTGTTCTTAACTGACTTGCCTAGTTAAATAAAGGTTCAATAAAAAATATATATATAAAGAATCAGCAACCTTCACTCCTGGGTCCCAATGGCACGTTGTGTTAGCTAATCCAAGTTTATCATTTTAAAAGGCTAATTGATCATTAGAAAACCCCTTTGCAATTATGTTAGCACAGCTGAAAATTGTTGTGCTAATTAAAGAAGCAATAAAACTGTCCTTCTTTAGAATAGTTGAGTATCTGGAGCATCAGCATTTGTGGGATCAATTACAGGCTCAAAATGGCCAGAGACAAAGTACTTTCTTCTGAAACTTGTCAGTCTTTTCTTGTTCTGAGGAATGAAGCGGATTCCATGCGAGAAAATGCCAAGAAACTGAAGATCCCGTACAATGCTGTGTCTATTCCCTTCACAGAACAGAGCAAACTGGCTTTAACGGAATAGAAAGAGGAGTGGGAGACCCCGGTGCACAACTGAGCAAGAGGACAAGTACATTAGAGTGTCTAGTTTGAGAAACAGACGCCTCACAAGTCCTCAACTGGCAGCTTCATTAAATAGTACCCACAAAACATCAGTCTCAAACTCAACAGTGAAGAGGCGACTCCAGGATGCTGGCCTTCTAGGCAGAGTTCCTCTGTCCAGTGTCTGTGTTATTTTGCCCATCTTAATCTTTTATTTTTATTGGCCAGTCTGAGATATGGCTTTTTCTTTGCCTAGAAGGTCAGCCTCCCGGAGTCGCCTCCTCACTGTTGACTTTGAGACTGCTGTATTGCGGATCCTATTGAATTGCAAAAGTGTTTTCTAATGATCAATTAGCGTTTTAAAATGATAGACTTGGATTAGCTAACACAACGTGCTATTGGAACCCAGGAGTGATGGTTGATGATAATGGGTCTCTGTACACCTACGTAGATATTCAATAAAAAATCTGCAATTTCCAGCTACAATAGTCATTTATGTTAACAAGGTCTACACTGTATTTATGATCAGTTTGTTGTTATTTTAATGGACCAAAAAATGTGCTTTTCTTTCAAAAATAAGGACATTTCTAAGTGACCCCAAACTTTTGAACGGTAGTGTACATGGAATATGTTGGTACCTACAATAACACTACTAGAGACTAGCAAAACATGTCATGTATCAATGGTGGAATGTGTAAGAGGGAGGTTAGCGGTGTAGCTACATCTGCTGGATCACTGCCTTGACTAGGAGTTTAGAAATGTGTCCTTACTGGCTTTTACATATATGGTACATGAAATATAGTTAGCTAGGACAGGTTTTGAAATGTAACCTGGACTCAGGGGTAGATGACGTTTAACACAGTAAAATAAAATCTGGGACACTCGAATGTTACGAATTGCAATACGTACAATATGTTATTAATTTGCAATAGATATGATATATTACAAATGACAATTTCTTGTGGCTAATGTTAGCTACGTGGCTGACGTTAGGCTAAGGGTTAAGTTTACAGGTTAAAGTTAGGGTTAAGGGAAAGGTTAGCTTACATGCTAAGTAGTTGCAAAATATCTTAAAAGTAGTAAGTAGTTGCAAAGTTGCTAATTAGCTTAAATGCTAATTGTAATGAGATTCAAACACGCAACTTTTGGGTTGCTAGACGTTCGTGTTATACACCCACACATCCACACTGACCAACCTCCTTTCTATTTTGCCTTAAGTAATCATCTGTTTTATGTAAATATACCAAACATAACATACTCATTTAAATATATTTACTATGTTACGTCTAGTCTATGAGACCAGGCTGTGAAATGATGAGATTGAGAACATTGGCTTGTAGAAACAGGACTCAAGCAGAAATGAGAACGTAAATGGCCTTTATTACCTAGTAGAGCTAATAGTCCCCATCATCTTGCTTGACAGGGTAATTGCTTGACTTGACAGCTGGATATAGATAAAGAAAGAAAGAAATAGATACACCAAATAGCCAATGCCAATGTCTTTTGTAAAAACGGCTGCAGTAGTAATGAGTAGGTAAGAAAAATGGTCTGTGACATTGTATTATTGTCAGGTAATTGTGCCGTTTCAGCTGTCTCTGAGAAGCCTTTTATGTCATGGCTGTGTAAGCAGTTATCTGTCATGTTGGGAATAGAAGGAGGAGTTGAGAAGCAGTGGAGTAGATGGATGTTGAACTAGAGTTACCTTAAACGGTGAATGAGTTGGTTCTATTGAAAGGGTCCGTTTGGAGGAGACTGGTTGGAATAGTGCCACTTTCTGAGGTTCAGAGTAAAGGAATTCTCTCTTGAGGAGAGAATTAGTTGTGGTTCAGTAAGGGACCATTAGACCTTATTCAGGCTGGAGTGACAGAGCTGACAGGAACTCTGATAGATGCGCTTCTCCTTTCCTCTCTCCTCTCCTCTTGGACACAGTGGTGTGTTTTATCATGCATACCTGATTTACCACCAACCGAAGACCAGCTTACATCTTGGAACTTTTCAGTTGAATGTAGAATGTAATAGTACACGTGCTTTTACCATTGCCTTTTACAGTTTCTACATTCTCTAATGTAGGGAGTAATGTCTGCGAAAGTCTGGAAGAGAGTGTCATTCCATAAATTCAAACAGAGGTGCAGATTGAATGGCATGAAATTAATTTTTTAACATGGGCAATGATTTAACATTTACAATCCGAGGCTCCGCTTACTCTTCCAGAACGGTTTCAGGCAGTTCTAACAGAGTAACTGACAGTAGCAGGCCTGGATGATAGAAGCTCACAGAGAACTGTGCCAAACCTGTTAGTCTGGCACCACTTTGGGACCCCAAACTCTTCCCATACTGGCATAGAGTTAATGTGGCGGGTGCTGGTGCTCAGTGGAGGCTTCTCTCCAGCCCAGCAAAATGTGTGCTCACTTCTTACAGTACACATACTCCGCTCAGGGAAATTTAAAACGTGTCTACTGTTCCATGGGTAGGAGATGTCTGGTCAAAAGTTGCATTAGTCTACATAAAGGGATCCATGTTAACTTAAGCCTCTCATAAAGACCACTAAACCATGTGTCAATTTGTAGAGAGAGATTTTGTTCTTTGTTCCATCACTGGGAGTATTTGAATTCATCAGACAGACTGTTGAATTCCCAAGCTGAAAATCTGTCATAGCGCTCTCATAAACTGTACTAATCATTGAACAGCTTCAGACGGTTACTCATAGACGCTCTGCTTCCTACAGTAGTAAGACTGCATTTCAATTTCTCATGGAATATATATTTCCTGGCATTTTGAATCTATGAGGATTCAAGAATCACTGCATCAGCTAATCCCATCCTCCATGTCACCAGTATTCTGCAGTCATAGGGGTCTGTCCTTCCTTACCGAAGCTCATTCACCCATGACACCATTAGATGAGACAGGAAAGGCTTGCAGTGACTGTATTATTTGGCACCATATACACATAAGTAAACACCTCAGAAAAATACAGAATAAAATCAAGGTATAAGAGTAGCTAAAGTAGCCACTGGCAGTTAGCTATATTTAATATCTTATCACAGAAAGCCATGCTCTTGTGTTCTGGTCCGTTTGTCTCCTGTGTCCTATCGGGACATTTGGAAATTGCATCTGAACCAACATCTTGTAAATAAGAAATAAAGAAACAGATGGAAATATTCCCCTAGGCAGTAGACGTTCAGACGAATAACTCTGTGAGATAACAGGCTATGTCTGGCTATCAGGAGGACTGTCTGTCTCTGTGTGAGGGATCCCTGATGCTCAACACTTCCTGCGCCTGAGTAGAGGCATTATCTAGAGCTATAAAACATTCACAGAGACCGAGAGAAAGAGAGTGAGAGAGAGTGAAAAAAGAGAAACAACAATGTAAACAGAAAGAAAAGACAGATAAAGAAAACAAATTGTAGTAAGACCGAAAAAAAAAAAATTATAACGTACACTTAACAAAAAAAATTACGCAACATGCAACAATTTTTAAGATTTTCTGAGTTACAGTTCCAATCAGTCAATTTAAATAAATTCATTAGGCCCTAATATATGGATTTCACATGACTGGGTATTGAGATATGCATCTGTTGGTCACACAGTAGATACCTTCACACAGTTGCCTCATGCAGCGCAACACATCTCCTTCGCATAGAGTTGACCAGGCTGTATATTGTGGCCTGTAGAATGTTGTCCCGGGAATATTGGCGGGAACTGGAACACGCTGTCGTACAATCCAGAGCATCCCAAACATGCTCAGTGGGTGAAATGTCTGGTTAGTATGCTGGCCATGGAAGAACATCGGACATTTTCACCTTCTAGGAATTGGGTACATATCATCGATTTGCCCACTGAAGATGGTTACGACACCGAACTGCAGTCAGGTCAAGACCCTGGTGAGGACGACGAGCACACAGATGAGCTTCCCTGAGACGGTTTCTGACAGTTTGTGCAGACATTCTTAGGTTGTGCAAACCCGCAGTTTCATCAGCAGCCGGGTGGCTGGTCTCAGACTATCCCGCAGGTGAAGAAGCCAAATGTGGAGGTCCTGGGCTGGCGTGGTTACACGTGGTGTGTGGTTGTGAGGCTAGTTGGACGAACTGCCAAATTCTCAAAATAACGTTGGAGGCAGTTTATGGTAGAGAAATTAACATTAAATTATCAGGCAACAGATCTGGTGGGCATTCCTGCAGTCAGCATGCCAGTTGCACGCTCCCTCCAAACTTAAGACATCTGTGCCATTATGTTGTGTGACAAAACTGCATATTTTTGTGGCCTTTTATTGTCCCCAGCATAAGGTGCACTTATGTAATGATCATGCTGTTTAATCAGGTTCTTGATATGCCACACCTGTCAGGTGGATGGATTATCTTGGCAAAGGAGAAATTATCACTAACAGGGATGTAAAAAAATGTTTGCACACAATTTGAGAGAAATAAGATTTTTGTGCATATGGTCAATTTCTGGAATCTTTTATTTCAGCTCATGAAACTTGGGACCAACACTTTACATGTTGTGTTTATATTTTTGTTCATATGCGATATTCTTACCTTGTGAGAATTGAGGGTTCTCAGAGGATTGGAGCTCTTGACAGTTTTACCGCCCTTATCTTGCTTGTTCAAATTCTCCTCTACACATTTTCCTCCTTGTAAATCCACACACATCTTGGAGACATAAAAAGAGCAACACGCTGAGGCAGGCCTTTGAGAGCACTGCTGGTTTACCTTGGCCAATAAAAATGGATTGGCTACATGAAGCCCAATAATTCAAAAAATGATTATGAAGACATCAATGTCTCTCTAGTAACTTGTCATTATACAAATTATAGCCCGATATTCGGGGGGGTGTCTCTATTTTTTTCACTCCACCACAACAACAGAAAATCCCCTCAAAATATTCCCTCTCCCGTCGCACCGGCAAATCAAGCTTGTCTACACTTTTGCATGGCGCATGGAGATGCAGAAACAAGAGACCACATAGACCTATGTAGTTGTTTTAATAAAAATCTGGGAATATTTGGCTAAGCAAACAATCAGGAGAATGTAAGCAGTTACAAAGGAAGCTTTCAAAACTGGAGTGAAGAAGCAGTAAATACTGTATGTTGAATGAGTATGAGCTGTCTGTCATCTGTGAGCAATTAGGGTACTTCGGCTGTCCCCATAGCAGAAGCCTTTTTGGTCCCAGTTAGAACCCATTTTGGTTCCAGGTAGAACCCCTTTGGGTTCCATGTAGAACACTCTGTGCAAAGGGTTCTACATGGAACCCAAAAGAGTTCTACCTGGAACAAAAGGGTTATACCTGGAACCAAAAAGGGTTCTTCAAAGGGTTCTCCTATGGGGACAGCTGAAGAACTCTTTTAGGTTCAAGATAGCACCTTTTTTCCTAGTGTAGGTCTAAAACGTGAGCATGGAGAGCTACAGCACACAGGTTTGCCAAAATAGCTTATTTATTTCAGTCTAATAGTTACTCTATTTACTTACTTTTGTAGCTCTCCATCAGAAACTCACTTTTTGTGAACAATTGACCAAATGTGATTCGTTCAAGATATGACACATTGGCCACAAAATATCAGATGTCACAACGATTGTTTAACATCCCGAGATCACATCAATATGACATAAATCTTATCATAAGTGCAACGTGACTGCAAAACGTTGGGTTGAAATGCAATCTATAGCAATTCTGATCACATTCATGGAAAGTCTACGGGGCCAATGGGCTTTTTTTTGTAAATAAGTCGGCATACCTGAAAATGTTCTGAAGTACGGGACTGTTCCGGGAAAAAACCACAACGAATACCGTACCCCTGTCAGCCGAGACAATTTTATACACATGAACACACACACACACACAGGCATCAGATGAGCACATCAACTTCAATAGAATAAAATGACAATGCATCAACAATACTCAAATCATCATTATTTAGAGTGCCCCCCCCCCCCCCAACGTGACTTTTGTTGTCTTTAAGGGAGCTTATGTCTCATTCGGGGGAGCTGTGCCCCTTCTGGATCCCCCATAGTTCGCACCCTGCCTTATTCAGTGTAATTGTTTATAGAGATTTTGGAATCTCTTTTTTGACAGGGGCAACATGGTATCGATAGTTTCAGCATGAGAATCACACAAAAAAACATGCATTGTAATTAATAGCAGCAAACTATTTATTTTCACGGCTTGCCAGGGGAGATCGAGGCAGTTAAACAGCAGTTGAGAGAGCAACAACTCAGATGCATGTCGAAGAAATGTCAGATGGCTTCTTTGAGTTTTTGTGACTATTACTCAGACAGCCATTATTCAGACCTGAGCATGAAGTCTAGTCTAGCGTACCAGATTTATTTTCTTAGAGAACTGAGTGTTTTTTCTCCCTCCTCTCTGATTTGGCTCCTAATTCACTCAGCCTAGTGCCAGCTGAAGTCTGTGACAACAGACAAGAGAGGCGAGGGAAGAGACACACACACACACACACACACACACACACACACACACACACACACACACACACACACACACACACACACACAGACACACACACACACAGGTGTATATATAGCATTACTTGTCAAATATAGTTTGGCCTGTTTCGTTCACCGCTCAACATAAACCCCATGACTTTGGCCTGTGTGCTCGCTTTATTATACAAGTTGTCCAACAATATTAAACATTTGTGTTGAGGATATTCCAATCCATTTAGCTAGACTTTCACTCCCTAAAATCTAGCCAATTTCATATCTCAAAGTCCAAAAACGAAATCTTCAAATTAAAGGAAGTAAAAAATGAATTGAATGAAATAGGCTGCTTGAATTGAATAGGCTGCTGCCTCACCCCTAGCCAACCTCGGCGTAATTCATAATGCGGCTCAAAGCTGGAGCAGCAGTGCATGAAAGAGAGAGCCAGAGAGCATCCTCTCGCTGACTGACGACTTTCCCCCGCTTCTATCAGCCAGAGCAGCAGTGTACAGACAACCGCCTAACAATACTAACATCTCCTCCTGCTGCTGCTGCAGTAAGGTGGCTCAGTCACATTGAACTGCTGGGCTGTAAGACAAACATATACAAACAGATACACCATTAAGTAATAATGTGTCTGTGATATTGGCTCTGAGGGTAATGTCCTACACTCCTCCTCTCTCCATCCCTGGTGCAGGGCTTGCTGATGTGCCCTCCATCCCTCCCCTGGGTTAAGATGATGGGTTGGTGGAGACGGTGGCCTGGGGCATTGGAGTTGTAGCAGAGAGAGAGGGAGGAAATGAATGGGCAGTTTAATTCATTAAACATGTTATGTGCATTTCAACTTTATTGCTCTCTGTAAGGGGGAAAGAAGACTGAAAATCAAATGTGCAATAAAGTGAGCTCAGTTCAATGCCATATCATTTTTGTTATAGAAATACTATGACCAAGGATACCTCAGTCCTGCTCAAAGGAAGGGTGTGAAGACATCGTACATCTGTAGTGTTTCGTAAAAGATTTGAAAGCCATTCAATGAAATGCGACTCTTCAGTCAAACATGTGTTTTCTTCCTATCAAGCAAAACACAATTCAAAGCTTCATACAGTTTCAGCACAGATGACCTTTATTTCACAACATTGATGAAACATGTACAGTGGAACTGGTCCTATACTAAAGAGTGCTAAGGACGTATGCAGACAGTTAACCTTACCTCATGTTTGTCTGTTCCCTCAGCTCCCTCCATGGTTCCCATCATGCACCAGGTTAGCTCCACCATGAAGAGCTTCACCTTGTCATGGCCACAGCCGGAGCAGCCCAATGGAATCATCCTGGATTATGAACTGAGGTACTACGAGAAGGTAAGACAGTATTTTCAAGTTCAATGTTTGTAATAAGAACTAGATTACACGAGCAGATCATTATTGTCTACCAGGGGCATCTCCCTTACTTTCAATGGAAAGACACCCAGAATGTTGTCTCTGATGGGTGAATATTCTGGGTTGGTATTGGTCTACTAAGCTTGTTGGGAATATTAGCCTTTACTCCTTTATTTATCCTTTTCCCCATCAGACTCAATATTCATGTGCCATTATACTTGACACGTTTGGTCTAATTTGATTCTACCCTCTGATGTTTGAGTCATTCCCCCGGTTGCCTTGGAAAGCGTGTGCCTGAGATTGCCTTAGCAACCTTGATAATTGTCCATTAATTGCGTTTAACTGGCGTCTGCCTTAGATGAGCACAGAGCACTGGGTTGCTAGGATACTGCAGTTCTTGGACCTAATTTGTGTGAAAAGTGTTCTCTTAGGCTGGATCCTTCCGCTAGCCCTGTCTAACCCGTGGCTCCTCCACACAGCCTATTCTCCCCTGAGTAGAGGCAGCACACACGGCCTCTCAGCTCTATATCATTAGGTAGTAAACATGCAGCTTCCCCTATGCTTAGAGAGGGCTGCCCTGTATTCTCTCTCTGGTCTTATATCAACTCCATCGCCCTAGCCTCACTCTGGCTCTCTCCGCTTGCTCTATAACTCCCCACTCCCTCTTGGTCTTTCTCGCACTCTGTTTTACAGTGTGTTTCTCCATTGTTGTGTTCATTCCCTTTTCATTTTCCCTCTGTACCTGCTGCACCTCTACAGTCTTCTGTCAGTATCCTTCTCTGGCTCTCTTCTTTTCCTCTCTGATATAGTATGGTCATACCTATGGAGTTCATGGATAGGGTGGTTTTTATTGAAAAGGCTGTGTTTACAGTCCTGTCCACCCATAAAGCCTGCAGTTACTGTAAAATTGTCTATCATCCAGCATAACACTGTCAAATGTGCTCTTTCAGAGAGTTTGGTCAAAACCCTCTATGTCCTCTGATTACTTCGTTGTTGTCTTGGCATTATGTGAAAGGCTGTTATTAATAAGCACTATGTGTCTAGTTCTGAGAGCACGAGAAGAGGGAGGCTAGCAACACTCTAGCTGGCCTATTTAAACCGGCTAAGTTGCGTCAAAGACAACTAGCAATTTTAGCATTTTTACTTTTAATGGAAAGGACCACAATTGTTTTCATCTGTCTGCCTTTGTCTGTGGGGCGGTAGGTAGTCTGGTGGTTAGAATGTTCGATTAGTAACTGAAAGGTTGCAAGATCGAATCCCCGAGCAGACAAGGTAAAAATCTGTTGTTCTGCCCCTGAACAAGGCAGTTAACCTACTGTTCCTAGGCCGTCATTGAAAATAAGAATTTGTTCTTATCTGACTTGCCTAGTTGAAAAAATAAAAATAAATGTGTGTCTCTCCCCATCCGCTAAGCTATCTAGAGCTTTGGCAGTTTCTGTATTTCTCTTCTGTCCTGAGACAGTAGTAATATTTCAGTATAGAGACACACCTTTTTCATCATAGCAGAAGTCTGAGTGAAAATCACAGGTTTAGGATGAGGTGGTTTCATTTCCAGACTCCCACAGTGTTGCCAAAGACACAACATAGTGCTGAACACAATTTCCTCAGGGATAAAATAGTAATATCGTCAAGATATGGATAGGGATATTTGCCTGGACCGCAGTCATATTGCAAAGTAGAGATGAAGAGAAAACCTGAAACTCCTGCTGGTTTCATTGAAACTCTCAGAAAGATGGCTCCACACACGTAACACTGGGATTCAGGTGCTCCTGGCTTGGAAGGAGAATAATGAATTCTGCTATTACCCCGGGACCAGGTTAGACTCCCCCACAGAGAAGAATGGAGAGAATTCTGGATCAAATTGCATGGATACTGGTCTGAACGCTTTGTTGTACTTCCATTCTCTTTTATCTACCTGCCTAACATGATAGCTTTATCACCTCTGTCTGGGCAAAAGGAAAATGGGTCACAACTAAAAGTAAAGCCTTTTAAGTTTTGATCCCATGAAGTCATTGAAGACGCCCACTCTAGCTCGCATGATGCTGTGTGGAGTATTAGACATCTTTGATCTTCACTAAGAAACAACAGCCCAGGAATAGGGATCATACCTGGTGAAATAGATAATTGTGTATGGAGGGCCAGCGTAACATGCTGAGTCCTGTCCTGCCATTCCCTTCCTAATTTCACCACCCCCCGTCCAGTGTGTCTGTGTTTTAAATGCCAGTCGCCCAGCTGCACTCGCCAGAGAATGTCTGGAGCCTTGGGGGTGGTTTAGATTGGGGATCGGGCCTGGATTGCAACGATTGACCAGTGAAAGTAGAGATAAGGTCATCTCTATTCTACCAAAGGTTTTTTTCTCTCTTCTCTTCCTCTTATTCTTTTTTTTGCTCTTTTTAGACTGTGCAGACAATGAAGAAGCGGTTGGTTTCCCGATGGGACAGCACACTGATAATGTCAGCACTCCCTGTCACAATATCCCATTATGTAGGAGAAGAGTCCTACCCCAAGTAATGCTCCAGTACAAACTCCATTCCACATTCTCTGCCTGTGTGAGGAGAATTCCCTTTCCTAGCCTGTGCTGAGGTAGTGGACACCATCTTGGCCTTCTTGCTGAGCATCAAAGCTGGTGTGATGATAAGCGGTGAGAATATTGACGTGAAGGCAAGGTGCATTCTGCTATTGAAAGTGAAATGGCAAGGCAACAAGGCATATTTATCCGTCGGCTTTGACTGAAGTGCCACAGAACACTGCAGGGCTGGACACTGCAAGGCTGAACACTGCAAGGCTGTTGAGAGTTCAGTTCACAGTCCACCTCCACAGCTCTGGGAGTCTCTCCACCCCTCCCAAATCTTTAAAGAGGCCAGTCCAGGCGAGGATAAGGCCAAGGGTAGGGTGGGTTGGAGCTTCAGAGGGATGGGATTGGGAGGGTGGTGCAATCAGGCATTTCTGGGGAAGTGAGATAAGTGGCCTTGGGCATTTAAGGAAAGCCAGGCATTATTCAAAGTCCCCCGTATCTAATTCTGCGCTGGACCTTGTCATTTAGGCAGTGCATTGCTACACTCTTAGAAAAAAGGGTTCCAAAAGAGTCATTCGGCTGTCCGCATAGGATAACCTTTTGGTTTCAGGTAGAACCTTTTTGGGTTCAAAACCAAAAGGGTTCTACCTGGAACCAAAAATGGTTCTTCAAAAGGTTCTCCTATGGGGACAGCCGAAGAACTCTTTTAGGTTCTAGATAGCACCTTTTTTTCTAAGAGTGTACAGATGTAGGATCTTAATTTAAGCCAGTTTGCTACAGCAGGAAAATAATCCTGCAGCAACAGGGAATGTAAATTGTTATGTGGATTATAATTAATGGACATTTTTTGAAGGAGTTGATAGATTTTCCGTTAGGGTAAATCAAGTCTGACATTTTAAAGTGGAAATGTCAAACTTTAAAAGCCTTTTAAAACCTTAAATACACTACAAGTTTGCACTTCCTGTAGTGCAGATAAATTCTCAGCAACAATAGAGTAATGAAATTATGATCCTACATCTGTAAGGAGCAGCTATATTCCAGGGTTTCAGTTGCATCTCATTTCGGCTCAGTGTTTTTCTTCTGATAGAGAAAGTTCAGAGCCTCCATTAGCTGAGGAGAGCTCTCCCTTCCTGCCTGTGTCTCTGTGGGTTGGCTGTGTATGTGTGTCTGCTGTGTATGCACACACGTTTCCTGTTATAAAGTACCACTATGGAATAGATACTGAAAGTAGCAGGCAAAATGTGTCGTTTTTATGTACACCATCAGACCTAGCCTGAAATACAAATACCAAGTCACATTCTCACTGAACAGTTACTAAACACATGCTAAAGACTGAACATGTTTTTTAAATTGGCTGTTTTATGATTTTGTTATACTCTTGTGAATTCTATGGTTTTTACTAGATTACTTGTAGTTTTTCATGTTGTCTGTCTGTAATTGTGCAATGACTTGGTGCTGCCTATCTTGGGCAGGACGCTCTTGAAAAAGAGATTTCAAATCTCAATGAGCCCTTCCCGGTTAAATAAATGTTAGAGAAGAGAAGAATGTATATACCACAGGAGGCTGATTAGGGGAGGACAGCTCCTAGTAATGGCTGAAATGGAGTAAATGAAATGGTATTAACCACATGGAAAGCATGTGTTTGATGTGTTTGATACCATTCCATTTATTCCATTCCAGCCATTACTTTGAGCCCTTCCTCCCCAATTAAGGTGCCACCAGCCGCCGGTGGTATATACACTCTGGTGTACAGTACACAAAGAGATGTATGCTCTCCAAATCTCACACAAGCTCTTTTTCCTATATCCCTTCATTCTGGTCGTAGGCTAACCCGGACACGTCTCAGTGTTTTTCCACCTCCTGCGCCTGTTTGCTCTCATCCCTCCACCGAGGGAAGAGTCTGTGGAGATAGACAGACAGAGAGAGATGAAAGCAAACAGAGAAAGAAAAAGCAAATGCCATGCGCTCTCTGAGCACACACAATGCCAGTGAAAAGGTGGGCTGGGATGAGCCAGTGATCTGAAAGGAGATAAGTGTGAGTTAACTCTGGGTGATGATTGATGATGAATACCTCTATGCATGGATTCTAAAACCAGGATCAGTTACCAATATTCTGCAGCACGATAGAGGAAAAATCTAATGTGGGGATGATGTTTGGAACTCTTTTTTTTCTCTCAACACCTCCCACGTATTGATCCTTGTCCCTATTTCTGGTTTTATGTGGCCCAATTAAAATATTTAAAAAATGACATAATTTGTGTATGTGAAAAGCCTAATTCCCATTGGCCTAATCCAAGCCCCTCTATGGCTATATAAAGAGTGCAACAGTGGGGGCCGATGTGGAAATCCACCATCCATTATAATCTTATACACAAACCTAAAGAGAAAAAGGGGCCAAGGAAATGTTGTTATCTAAGTCCACAGGTTATTATGTACTGTATGAAATGGGATGATGGGTTGACTCGAGGTGTGTTACTCCACTCCACCGCCCGAAGGCTTCAGGGCCTGTGTGATGAGCAAATGTAATATTATCTATCTCGTTCTCCTCTTTTTCCATCTCTCCCTGTCTGTTACAGGACCACACTGAGTTGAATTCGACCATGGTGCGCAGCCAGACCAACACTGCCCGTGTGGAGGGCCTGAGGCCAGGCATCATGTACATGGTACAGGTCCGTGCCAGGACGGTGGCAGGCTTCGGCAAATACAGCAGCAAGCAGTTCTTCCAAACCCTGACAGATGGTAGGTTCTGTGTGTGTGTGTGTGTGTGTGTGTGTGTGTGTGTGTGTGTGTGTGTGTGTGTGTGTGTGTGTGTGTGTGTGCATGGGTGACACCATCGTGCCATGTGGGTCTTTGTGTCTGTGGACTTGGTGTGGGATGTTCAATATAGTATAGTAATAAATTCAAACATTTCCCAGCTAACTGGGTATTACTGCAATACAGATGTGTCGATGCAGAGCAGATGGTGAATATATTTCCTAAAATACATATTCCCTTGATATTAGGATTTATTTTTAACATTCAGTACATATTCCAAAACTATCCTACGTCCGGATTAAAGTGTTTCCTACTGAAAAAGAGCGTCACCTACTGGTGGTGGACTCCGATAGAGGTGCAATATAGTTGATATAGTTGCAACTGTCCGCCATCTTAGGTTGCATAACAATAACAACAACAACAATGGCCGGCGGCCATCTTAAGGCCTATGGTTGGAATGGCTATCAGATAGTTGCATACAAGCTTACAGTACAACCAGACATAAAGTGCCCTATCCCAGTACAGTGCACTTACAGTACATAGGTCAGTGACGCACTAACACTAGCGTGTGTTGGGAGAGTCTAGGGCTGCAAGAGAAATGGTCCATGGGTTGTGGCCCAGGTGTTGATGTGCAGGGCAGAGGTTTATGCTCCTCACTCTGCCAATGCTTGCTGAAGACTGAGACTTGTCCTGGTCCCACCTGCCTATTGGACAGACTTTTTAAATGTAACTAGGCAAGTCAGTTTAAGAACAAATTCTTATTTACAATGACAGCCTAGGAACAGTGGGTTAACTTCCTTGTTCAGGGGCAGAACAACAGATTTTTAATTTGTCAGCTTGGGGATTTGATTTATCAACCTTTTGGTTACTGGCACAACGCTCTAACCACTTGCCGCCCCAGATGACCTGAGGAGATGCACAACGCTCTAACCACCTGCCGCCCCAGATGACCTGAGGAGATGCAGGTGGGCAGGGTCAAAGGTGACTGGGTGTGGCATGTAACTGGAGAGCTCCAGGGGTGCAGAGTAGCCTGTAAACAATGGAGACCCATCCCCTGCCTCTGTTCTCTGAGTTGAGAGTAGGTAGGCTACTAGTTTCAAGAGATAGAGAAGGCTGTGAGTTACTGTTCAGGAGAGGAACTGTAAGGGTTTTCTACCCCTAACATCTGACTACTTCCATTTGTTTGAGGAAATGGCACACTTGAGGTGTTAGCCATAGTGAGTGGCACAGCTGCATAATGTAGTGTAGGAAAACAGCCAACAGAGAGCCCCTGCCTGCTCACAGTGTGGAGTAGCTTATTAACAGGGATCTTTAGCAGCAGTGCCTGCGGAAGACTTGGGGTTGCAGCAGCATCCGTTTCCCCCCAAATAGTTGAGTCATCAATCTTGGAAAAGTTTTCCGGTCATGGTCAGAGACAATAACCCAATAAAAAGTTAACAAAAATAAGACTTTTATGCAAATTCTGCACCCACAAAATATTATACAACTATAACCCATATCAGGGTTCTCCCCAGGTTTTAACAAGGTGGTAATGCTGAGTACGGACATGGGAGAGATCCTGTCGGGGGGCGGTGTCCTTTTGAACTCAGAGGTTTTTGCATTTTTTAACACATGTAATCCCCATTTCCTGCAATCTAGAGCCTAAATGATAACAAATAAAGTTAAAACATGTTTTTCTTTTAATTCTATATTATTTTTTACATTGTGGTACAGCCGTCCACAAGGTGACGGAGCGCCACTCTTAAATTCTTTGGGGAGAACCCTGCATATGATATCAGCAGAATATGAAAAGCGATGCTGTTCATTCAAAACACAATATGCATCGACATATGAATGAATATAGATCAATGCTGGAGAATGTATGTTTCAGTTGGAATTGACAGAACATCTACACATCCTTTTAAATCCGATCCATAGATATGAATGTTTCTGTTTACTTCTCAACTCTCCCTCTGACACATAATACAACATTTGTGATGAGATTAGCAGGCGTTCTTCTGACTCCTATTGAGTGTGTTAGGGGATTAGCTGTGTCAGGAAGCAACGTGTCAACTCTGAGGGACTGTCTGCACAGATACTAACCCACACGTCCGTGTATTCCCCGCAGTCACACAGAGCTAGTAAAGGCTTCTCTCCTTTCCTCTCTTCTCCCCTCCCGTATCTGTTATGTCACCCTCAACTCTCTCTCTCGCTTTCTCTGTCTGTCTGTGTGTGGTGTGCAGATGAGTATAAATCAGAGCTAAGGGAGCAGCTGCCTCTGATTGCAGGCTCAGCGGCTGCAGGAGTGGTCTTCCTGGTGTCCTTGGTGGCCATCTCCATCGTCTGCAGCAGGTAACAAGCATTTACAGATGTAGGATCTTGATTTGACCAGTATTGTTGTAGCAAAGTCATCCTGCAACAACAGGATTTGAATGTTTATATTAGTCCACAATGTTGCTTGATCGGTGGTTAGGCTATTAACTGTGCAAAAGTAGGCTACATGAAAAGTGCAACACTGTTAATATAACCATGTGTTAGTGCGGGTTTTCAGTGAATTCATGTAAATCAAGAAGCTCTTCTGCATTTCCTGCGACACAGGAAAATTCTCAGCAACAAAAGTGATCAAATGAAGATGCTACTACTATAGTCACTGTTCATACCTGGTGTTTACAAGGGATATGTTCAACCATTACTGTATGCCTCTCAGGAATGAAATGTTTAAAGATATAATCCTTAGTTGAATTTGGATATATATATTTGGATATATATATTAATGATATATACCCATTGACTCTTGAAGAACATAACCTATAACCTATAAATACCTCATGGGCTTAATTCAACTGTCGTGTCCCGTCAGATCCAAAATAGAAGCTTGTTTTACTCCAATCTTTGTAAATCATATAAATGTAAACAAACACTGTATAACCTCAAAACACGGTTAAAACTATCATTTTGATATCCGTCTTTGCATCCATAGGTCTGTGTGTGAATATAAGAGTGGTTACAATTCTCCAGGCCCACCCATCAGCTTTATACCAAATCAGAGGCGGGATGACAACTTTGTTGTTGTTTCAATTAAGGATTTTAGCTTTAATACAGTGCAGTTATATTGTCAAATATAGTTACATGAATGTCTTTTGCTGATTCTTTGCTGCAGGAAGAGAGCGTACATGAAGGAGACTATATACAGCGACAAACTGCAGCACTGCAGTACAGGCAGAGGTGAGCATACAGCTCTCACTCCATCCATCCATCCATCCCACACACACACACACAACACTCACCCCACTGAACCTCTCACTCCCACCACACACTCTCCTACTAGTGACTCCACCAGACCAACTGGGCACAGATGCCAGTTCAACATGTATTTTTTATTTACATTTGGTTAAGTTAGTGTGATTTCTTCAACAGTGGGGGGAAAAAGTATTTGATCCCCTGCTGATTTTGTATGTTTGCCCACTTACAAAGAAATGATCAGTCTATAATTTTAATAGTAGGTTTATTTGAACAGTGAGAGACAGAATAACAACAAAAAAATCCAGAAAATCGCATGTCAAAAATGTTATAAAATGATTTGCATTTTAATGAGGGAAATAAGTATTTGACCCCTCTGCAAAACATGACTTAGTACTTGGTGGCAAAACCCTTGTTGGCAATCACAGAGGTCAGGCATTTCTTGCAGTTGGCCACAAGGTTTGCACACATCTCAGGAGGGATTTTGTCCCACTCCTCTTTGCAGATCTTCTCCAAGTCATTAAGGTTTCGAGGCTGACGTTTGGCAACTCGAACCTTCAGCTCCCTCCACAGATTTTCTATGGGATAAAGGTCTGGAGACTGGCTATGCCACTTAATGTGCTTCTTCTTGAGCCACTCCTTTGTTGCCTTGGCCGTGTGTTTTGGGTCATTGTCATGCTGGAATACCCATCCACGACCCATTTTCAATGCCCTGGCTGAGGGAAGGAGGTTCTCACCCAAGATTTGACGGTACATGGCCCCGTCCATTGTCCCTTTGATGCAGTGAAGTTGTCCTGTGCCCTTAGCAGAAAAACACCCCCAAAGCATAATGTTTCCACCTCCATGTTTGACGGTGGAGATGGTGTTCTTGGGGTCATAGGCAGCATTCCTCCTCCTCCAAACACGGCGAGTTGAGTTGATGTCAAAGAGCTCCATTTTGATTTCATCTGACCACAACACTTTCACCAGTTGTCCTCTGAGTCATTCAGATGTTCATTGGCAAACTTCAGACGGGCATGTGTATGTATTCTTGAGCAGGGGGACCTTGCGGGCGCTGCAGGATTTCAGTCCTTCACGGCGTAGTGTGTTACCAATTGTTTTCTTGGTGACTATGGTCCCAGCTGCCTAGAGATCATTGACAAGATCCTCCCGTGTAGTTCTGGGCTGATTCCTCACCGTTCTCATGATCATTGCAACTCCACGAGGTGAGATCTTGCATGGAGCCCCAGGCCGAGGGAGATTGACAGTTCTTTTGTGTTTCTTCCATTTGCGAATAATCGCACCAAATGTTGTCACCTTCTCACCAAGCTGCTTGGCGATGGTCTTGTAGCCCATTCCAGCCTTGTGTAGGTCTACAATCTTGTCCCTGACATCCTTGGAGAGCTCTTTGGTCTTGGCCATGGTGGAGAGTTTGGAATCTGATTGATTGATTGCTTCTGTGGACAGGTGTATTTTTTACAGGTAACAAGCTGCGGTTAGGAGCACTCCCTTTAAGAGTGTGCTCCTAATCTCAGCTCGTTACCTGTATAAAAGACACCTGGGAGCCAGAAATCTTTCTAATTGAGAGGGGGTCAAATACTTATTTCCCTCATTAAAATGCAAATCAATTTATAACATTTCTGACATGCGGTTTTCTGGATATTTTTGTTGTTATTCTGTCTCTCACTGTTCAAATAAACCTACCATTAAAATTATAGACTGATCATTTCATTTGGGCAAACGTACAAAATCAGCAGGGGATCAAATACTTTTTTCCCCCACTGTACATACAGTGGGTTTTGAACCAGACCAATAGTCAGGGAATAGGGGTTAAAGCATGCACGTTTCAGTGTTTTACAGCTGAAATGATCGATATTGGATAACACGCTGCCAATCAGTGCCTACACGGCCCTGACCTTTCACAGATCAGATGTTGTTGCCATGTATTCTGAATCCGGACTAATTAAGGGTGAATTTCCCCAGAGTCTTATTGCCCTGTTCAACTACTCCTCTTCTCTCACTCTCTCTGTTGGAGCAGTACGGTGTGCATTGTCATCAAGAGCATTCGATCCTGTGTAGCCAACAGCCCTGTGCTTACAGTCAAATGACAGGTTATAATTAAACCATCTATTTTATATCAGGACATCCTTCTTCCTAATCAGGTATTCCTAAATCACAAAATGATTGGTTTCATTCGTCTTCCTTGTTTGTCAAGGGAGCAAGAGTAAAAACAAGATGTCATGGCGATTTTGTCCTCCCTCTGACATCTCTCCATCTCCTTCTTGCTCTGTATTGGGAATAACAGCATTAAACTGACATTCTGTTTCATAGACATTCTAAGCACTCAGATCAGATGTGGAGAGTGTTTAGAAATGCATCTATTATTTCTCTCCTCCATCCATAAAAAGATGGTGCCACAGAATAAAATTAAATATACAATAGTATGACCATCTGTAGAGCATCTACAGATACAAGACTATACAGATAAAGTGTGACCTGTTTAAATAGATTCTGCACATGTGGTGTGAAAATATTTGGACCGTGTGCAGGTAGGGCTTCATATAATCAGGGGTGAAAGTAGGTTTAATTTCTTACTAGCACAGGACACCCAAGTGCGCCCACAAAAACATTTTATACTACAAAAATTACAGGGTAGCCTACTCGGATGGCACTGACAAACAGATCAATAAAAACGATGTTGTCTGATCAATATAATTGGCCAACGAAAATGGGAGACACAAATACAATATGATGTCCATCTAACCTAGAGGAGGAAATTATTGTCCAAAAACAAACCGAAGTGGCAATGACCCAATGACAGTGAATATGCACACAAACCGGGGACATGGCCGATGTTCTCCGCTGGTGCCAATAAGATAAGCTACTGTTCGCTCAATTAAGTTAAGAATTTTGATAACTAAAAGACAGATTGGAGTCTTTTCATTGTCATCTCTTTACAGCAATAGCCATTAGCTTTCCAAACAGTTTTTCCCTGATTATATTTTTAAATATAGCGATATGCCTGGCTGTGTCTCTCTGCTTTTCACTGACGGTCACAACATATATTTGGTATTTGCAACTGGCAATGCCTAAATTGTGGGCCCTTCCGACTGTAGGCTATGTGATTTATAACAATACACAGTTTTTTTATGAAGCTAATGATCATCTGTGACCAAATATCATGCTTTCTGGTGTAGTAGCCTATTTTAAATGATTTTATGTAGGCTATTTCTGTATAGACAGGAGTAATCTAATTAAGCTATATCATTTGGCAATTTAATTCAATTTATTTTAGGGAAAGCTTAGCTTCCCCTAGCCTTATGGACATGCCGGCTATGCATTTTAATGTGGCATAAACACAAACAGTCATGATATTTTTATCTGATTGTCAAACAGTCATTTACCCGTGCATATTCGTCCACTAACTAATTAATTTCAGCTTCCAAACCCTAACAGTGCACTGTGCACCCGCAATTTGATTAATGGAAAAAGACATCTGCTACAAAACACCTACATGTATTGTAATGACATTCTGCGATTGTCTTTAGGCTTATACTTATAGCCTGAATTGATGCATCCACTGTTGTCCACGTGCGCCTCGGTCTTGGCCACTCATCTCCGCCTTCACAAAATGTAAGTGTTTTACTCAAACCACAAAGCAATAGGACCGTATACCACCAGGTTTCCAGTTAATTTGCTAATTTTGCAGCATGAACTGACATGTTGTCCACCCAATCAAAGAATCAAAGAATTAATTTAGTACTGAAAGCATAAGCTACAGCTGGCTAGCACTGCAGTGCATAACATGTGGTGAGTAGTTGACTCAAAGAGAGAGAAAGACAATAGTTGATCAGTTTTTAACAAATTAATTTCTTCAAAAATGAAGAAGAAGCAAGAGAGAGCGAGAGCTAGCTGTGTTTTGTATTTTCTTTTCACTTTCACTGACATAGCTAGCAAATGCAGCTAGCTAGATTAGCCTACTCAAACACTGGGCTATGGCTATCCAACACAGGATCTCTTCCAAGTTAAGGTAAGCTTTTGGTCTTATAAATGTATTGCCACCGGGCCCGCCGGTGTAACTGCTAAACTGCTTGCTGACTGTGCACTGTACTGCATGATTGTAGCGGGTTTACTAACACTTTAGTTCTAGTAGCTATGTTGATTATGACGTTAGCTAATATGGTGACAATTATGTAGGCTCTGTGTAGGGGTTATGATATAAAGGTTTGGTTGGAAAGTTTTTTTCCCTGGTCACAGACCGCTGATGTGTTATACAAGAGTGTGTAAGGCAGTATTGAATGTGTCAATGTCTGTCACCTTGATTACTCAAATTTCTCTCGACCTGTGCACCTACATTGCAAACTTTCATTCATAGGCTAGGTTGTAGCAACCTCATGATGGGTATAGGGAACATTTTTGTATCATCTAGTAGCCTAAACTTATCAATGTTATATTGAGCTGGGTGAATGGAATATGAATGACGATCATCCAATTTGCTGTAATAGAAATAAGGCCATGGTCATAAATAATCGTCCTTACTCGTCTTAAACGGCACCGACTACCACTGGTGAGCTGGTTCTCTTTGTCCCCTTTTTCCCAGCGCCTGAGTAAATCCTCTAATTTGAGTGTGTGTGGATTCACTTAATTGTCTATTAAACCTGAGTCGCCTATTGGTTCAAAGCAATTTTGTCAGAATAAGCCCCGTTCAATTGAGAACCAAGCCCTTGATCTCTCACATTCAGCAGGCCACATAATAGATGGTTCCAAGTTAAATCTGACAAATCTATAGTTAACCAAGTACCTTAATTGGAAAAATTCTGATAAAGCTAAAGTTTCCAGTTTAAGTTTACTTTGTTTTTGTTGTGAGGGTGAAATGTTGGCACAAATTAAACAAGTAGGATCTTAATTTGATAACTCTTTTGTTGATGAGAATGTTCCTGAACAGCAGGAAATGCAAACTTGTAGTGTATTTAAGGTTTAAAAAGACTTTTAAAGTTAGTAATTTACACTTAAACATTTTAGACATTTTAGATTTGCCGTAAAGTAAAATGTATCAACCCCTACAACATTTTTCCGTTATTTATAATCCACATAATAAGTCACATTTCCTGTTGCTGCAGGATTATTTTCCTGCTGTAGCAAACTGGCACAAATTAAGATCCTTCATCTGTATAATTCTGTATAGTTTTTCATCTGTTAATTGCATCTCCATTTCTTCACCGCACGGACCCTTTTATGCACAGGTGTTTCTGCACAGACCCTTTTAAGTGCAAACAAACAACACGCTCTGACAAGATAAAGCGTGCCCATCTTTATAATGAATATGAACTGAATGGGTTGAGATTAGGGCTGTGGCGGTCATGAAATGTTGTCAGCTGGTGATTGTCAAGCAAATAGCTGCCGGTCTCACGGTAATTGACCGTTAATTAACATAACCACATTTAGCATCTCCTGGCTTCCACTTATAGCCTACAAGCCACCGATACAGACCTTTGGAACTATATATTTTTTAAATCTAATAAATCCAAATAATATAGCCTATACCATCACAATAAATCCATTATTTATTTTAGACAGGTCTAAAGAAACATAATATGAAGAAAATGTAGTCTATTTCAGAAGAACAAAATAGCATACTCTGAGTTGTCACTATGTTAGGTCCTGATCTGGCTATGCCATATGGCTGTGGGCTACACTAGTTCATTTAGCAGACAAGATTTGCTTATCATTTTTTATACATTCTAATACCCTGACAACACTGCTCGTGTCGTAAAAGACTAATTGTTTTGCCGGTTGTTGTGGTAATACTATGAAAGTAGTAGCACAGAAAAAAAAAATGTATGATATGTATGAAATTGTATGAAATGTATGCATTCACCACTGTAAGTCGCTCTGGATAAGAGCGTCTGCTAAATGACTAAAATGTAAAATGTAAATGTAAAGTGTAAATGCCAATCATCATATAAGTTCAAAGATGAAAAAGCCTGGAAGGATGAGAGATGACTAGAAACAATTTGGTTGACCGTTTTATATGTGGATTAATTGTCGGAGTAGAGGACCTTGTGCATTTCAGGTAAAATAACAACTCAATGTTTATTTCCCAGGTCAAATTAGCTAGCAACAGCAAGCTAGCTAAATAGGACAAATTAGCTAGCAAGTGCAAGCTAACTAGCTAAATTGCCATACATGTTTAATGCTTTTTGACCTGTCCCCAAATGAATGTCATTGGTTCATAGTTTGTTTTGATATTTTAACCTGCGTGTCGTGATCACGTTTGGTGTAGGGGGACAAAATAAATGTATGCACGATGGCACCCTCGCACAGCCAGTTTGGGTTCTGTGTAAGGTTTCATGATGCGGCTCTAATGGTGATTTGAAAAAAGTTGCATGAAAGGCATGAGCTCTTTGTTTTTTGCACAGGCTGTACACACTTCATCAGTCTCTCATTCACAATTTGACAAGCACTTGATAACGCCTCTAATTTCCCGGCTGCATCCTCTTTGTGTGGCCTTAATGCCCCCTAAAAATATTTAAACCAAAATAATGTTTACAATACCATTACTGAATTCCTCTTGATTCAACTAACTTCCCACAATGATTTTAATCAGAACAGTATAGCCATTCCACTGTTGTAGTTCTCAGGTTAAAATATTTGCTAACATCGGATAACATTCTTATACTGGCCATCTCTGAAACACACTGAGATTATTCCTTTGATAATACAGCAGTAGCAATATAATTATATAACATCTCCAGAAAAGACATGAATGCCTATGGGGGAGGTGTTGCTGTACATTTTTTAGAGCCATATTCCTGTAAATCTTAGAGAGGATCTCATATCAAATGTTGTTGAAGTGTTGGGGTTACAAGTTCACCTGCCTCATCTAAAGCTTATTATTTTGGTGCGCTGCTATAGGCCACCAAGTGCTGACAGTCAGTATTTGGATAATACTGTATGTGTGCAATGCTTGATAGTGTGTGTGATGTTAACAGAGAGGTTTATTTTCTTGGTGACCTGAACATTGACTGTTTAGCAACTAGCTGTCATCTCAAGAGGAAGCTTCTAACTGTGACTAAAATCCTGTGATATGACCCAGGTTATCACTCAACCAACTAGAGTGCATACCAATAGTGTTGGATCTGTGACATCCACTTTTGATCATATCTCCACTAATGCTTCAGAGCTTTGCTCCGAAAGCAATATCATTTCCCATTGGCTGTAGTGACCATAACATTGTGGTAATTACAAGGAAGCCAAAGTGCCAGAGGTTGGGCCTAAAGTAATTTATAAGAGATCATACAAAATGTTTACTCAGGACTCTTTTGTTGAAGATGTAAAAAAGGTATGTTGGTCTGATGTGTATGAGGAAGTGAATCCAAATGCAGCACTGGAAGTATTAGTCAAAACATTCATGCCGATTGTTGACAAGTATGCACCTGTTAAAAGATTAACTGTGAGAACTGTTAGAGCCCCCTGGATTGATGATTAATTAAAACATTGTATGGTTCAAAGAAATGATGCAAAACAGGTGGCAATAAACCAGGCTGCTCAGCTGATTGGTTGACATACTTTAAACTGAGACATTTTGTGACTAAACTTAACAGAAATAAGAAGAAACTATATTACCAAACCAACATTTATGACATCAAAAGGTGGAAAAAAACTTTGGAGTACCTTAAATGGGAAGAAAACCCCATTCATCTCCATCGTTCATTGAAGTAATTTATAACAAAACCTTTCGATATTGTCAATAATTTCAATGACTATTTCACTAGTAAAGTGGAAAAACTCAGAAGTGAAATTACAACATTGAACACTTAACCATTATATTTGTGACTGACAGCCTTGACTCAGAGCTACAAAATGGCATATCATACACTGCTGTTGAGTAACAATGGGAAAGTATTTCTGCTGTGAAAGTTGATAAACCTTTAACCCCACTTTTGAGAAAATGTCCCTTGAATGTTTTTGTACACCTACTGGAGAGCTCTTCTTTGTCTACACCTATTCAGCATCGTTCACACCCTCTTAAGACTTAGCCCCACCCATCTCTTTAAATAGTTATCCAATAGCTACCCGGACTATCTGCATTGACTCTTTTTGCATGAACTCTTTTGACTCATCATATACGCTGCTGTTACTGTTTATTGTCTATCTTGTTGAGCTTCAAGTTCCTCTGTGTCCACATCACTAAGGAATTATCATGTTCCACACACACCAACACAGTCGTGAAGAGGGAATGACAATGCTTCTTCCCAGTCAGGAAGCTGAAAATTCTCGGCATGGGCCCTCAGATCCTCAAAAAGCTATACAACTGCACCAGCTCCCAAGTGGCACAGCGGTCTAAGGCACTGCATCTCAGCGCTAGAGGCGTCACTACCGACACCCTGGTTTGAATCCAGGCTGTATCACAACCGGCCGTGATTGGGAGTCCCATAGGGCGGTGCACAATTGGCCCTGTGTCGTCTGGGTTTGGCTGGGGTAGGCCGTCATTGTATATAAGAATTTGTTCTTAACTGACGTGCCTAGTTAAATAAAGGTAAATATTAAAAAATTAAAATTGAGAGCATCAGGACCCTGAACAGCTTCTACCTCCAAGCCGTAAGATTGATAAATACACTGAACAAAAATGCAAAATGCACCCATACACTCATTTCAAAGATAAGAGTTACTGTCACGTCCTGACCAGTAAAGGGGTTATTTGTTATTTGAGTTTGGTCAGGACGTGGCAGGGGGTAATTGTTTTATATGGTTCGGGGTGGTTGTGTATGTAGAGGGGTGTTAGATTTATGTATTCCAGGGTTTTTGGTTATTGTTCTATATTAGTTTATTTCTATGTTCTGTCTAGTCGTTTGTATTTCTATGTTTTGCTAATTGGTGTTGGGGCCTTCAGTTGGAGGCAGCTGTCTATCGTTGCCTCTGATTGAAGGTCCTATAATTAGGAGTATGTTTGTTTTGGGGTTTGTGGGAGATTGTTTATTGTATTGCTGTGTGAGCCTACAAGACTGGTTTGTCGTCCATTTATCGTTTTTTCGTGTTTGTTTTGGATTAATAAAAATGAGCATTCACATACCCGCTGCGCCTTGGTCCATCCATTACGACGATCGTGACAGTTACAGTTCATATGTGACTCACCACCTGGATTTGGTCTTATGTAGCTACATTTGAAATGTTTTTTTTTTATATTGGATAAAAGTAGAGACTCAGAGCTATAAAATGGTATATCAAACACTGCATTTGAGGAACAATGGGAAAGTAATTCTGCTTTGAAAGTTGATCAACTTGTAAACTCACTTTTGAGAAAATGGCCTTTGACTGATTTGGGATCTAGTGAAGAGCTCTTCTTTGTCTACACCCATTCAGCATCGTTCACACCCTCTTAAGCTTTAGCCCCACCCATCTTGTTTCGCTCTCGGAGCGCACACTTGACGCTCTGGTCGATGATTTGTTTGTTTACATGAAAAAAGCCTAACCAGCTCTGCTGGCAACAATTTCATTACGCTTTTTTACAGACGTTTATTGACACCGGCCATATTCAACGGATGTTGTACACATGTCACGCAACGTTAGCTAATGAGACAGCCAGCTAACGTTAGCTATTTAAACAACAATGCCACAGTGCTGGGAGATAAACAGCCTGGTTCAATGTTAGCTAGCTAACATTAGGCTCTAACTAGAATAGCAAACAGCTCTGGGAATCGAATAATAACGTCAGCTAGGGAGCCAGCCAGCTAACGTTAGCTAGCTAGCTAACAGTGCACTTTAGCTTAAGACATATAGCTAACTTAATCCTCCAGAAAGTGGAGATCAACACTTATGCAGCTCCAATACACAACACATTTAAAAAAATAGCTGCGTTCGACAGGATTACCATCACAGACTGACGAGCTCAAATAGACAGAAGCCTTCTACATGGCAGAACATTCCAAACTCTTTTCTCAGCATGCCCAGCCTACTCATTATCTCAGCCAATCATGGCTAGTGGGAAGGTTGCAGACTTTTTCTGTGGCTTAACCAACAAGGCTCGTAATTTAACAAGTTTGTTATTAAGGCGCATGAAAGTTCACATGTTCGAGAAGGCATTTTTTTATGTTCAAACGGCTATCCTGTGAAGTCGTGACTTGCGACATACGCCTAGTTTCCTGAATCGGGTCACATATAAGGAAATCAGTCAATTTGAAATAAATAAATTAGGCCCAATCTATGGATTTCACATGACTGGGAATACAGATACCCATCTGATGGTCACAGAAAACCAGTCAGTATCTGGTGTGAACACCATATATTTTTTCTATTTTTAATTTTATTTTACCTTTTTTAACCAGGTAGGCCAGTTGAGAACAAGTTCTCATTTACAACTGCGACCTGGCCAAGATAAAGCAAATCAGTGTGACACAAACAACAACACAGAGTTACACGTGGGATAAACAAAGGTACAGTCAATAACACAATAGAAAAATCTAGATACAGTGTGTGCAAATGGAGTAAGGAAGTAAGGCAATAAATAGGCCATAGTAGCAAAGTAATTACAATTTAGCAAATTAACACTGGAGTGATAGATGTGCAGATGATGATGTGCAAGTAGAAATACTGGGGTGCAAAAGAGCAAAAAAGTAAATAAAAGCAATATGGGGATGAGGTAGGTAGTTGGATGGGCTATTTACAGATGGGCTGTGTATAGCTGCAGCGATCGGTAAGCTGCTCAGATAGCTGATGCTTAAAGTTAGTGAGGGAGATATAAGTCTCCAACTTCAGCGATTTTTGCAATTCGTACCAGTCATTGGCAGCAGAGAACTAGAAGGAAAGGCGGCCAAAGGAGTTGTTGGCTTTGGGAATGACCAGTGAGATATACCTGCTGGAGCGCGTGCTACGGGTGGATGTTGTTATGGTGACCAGTGAGCTGAGATAAGGAGGAGTTTTACTGGTGGGACCTGGAACACACTGTCGATCCAGAGCATCCCAAACATGCTAAATGGGTGACGTCTGGTGAGTATGCAGGCAATAAAAGAACTGAGATATTTTCAACTTCCAGGAATTGTGTACAGATCCTTGTGACATGGCGCTGTGCATTGTCATGCTAAAACAAGAGCGGATGGCTGCGGATGAATGGCACAACAATGGGCCTAAGGATTTCATCACGGTATCTCTGTGCATTCAAATTGCCATAGATAAAATGGAATTCTGTTAGTTGTCTGTAGCTTATGCCTCCCGATACCATAACATCACTGCCACCATGGGGTGCACTCTTCACAACCTTGACATCAGCAAACTGCTCGCCCACGCTACGCTGTCTGCCATCTACCCAGTACAGTTGAAACCAGGATTCATCCGTGAAGAGCACACTTCAGCATGTCAGTGGCCATTGAAGGTAAGCATTTGCCCACTGAAGTTGGTTACTACGCCGAACTGCAGTCAGGTCAAGACCCTGATGAGGATGACGAGCATGCAGAGGAGCTTCCTTGAAACGGTTTCTGACAGTTTGTAGACAAATTCTCCGGTTGTGCAAACCCGCAGTTTCATCAGATGTCCGGGTGGCTGTTCTCAAACGATTGTGTGACAAACGTGTTGTGTGATAAAACTGCACATTTTAGAGTGATGATGGATTATCTTGACAAAGGAGAAATGCACATTAACAGGGATATAAACAAAATTGTGCACAAAACTTGACAGAAATACGTTTTTTTGCGCATATGGAACAATTCTGGGATCTTTAATTTCTGCTCGTGAAACCTGGGACCAACACTTTACATGTTGTGGTTATATTTTTGTTCAGTATAGTTGTTCAAGTAGCTACCCAGACTATCTGCATTGACCCTTTTTGCACTCTTGACTCATCACGTACGCTGTTGCTACTGTTTATTATCTATCCTATTGCCTAGTCACTTTACCCCTACCAATATGTACATATCTACCTCAATTACAGTACTACATACCCCTGCACATCGACTCAGTACTGGTACCCTGTGTATATAGGCAAGTTATTGTTACTCATTGTGTATGTATTCCTCATTTTATTATTTTTCTGTAATTAGTAAACATTTCTCTAATAGTCTACACCTGTTGTTTAGGAAGCATGTGACAAATAGGATTTGATTTTGATGTGATTTAGCTTTATGTTTCAGTGACTTTTGTGTTTATGGTGAAAATGCTGTTAAAAACATTCTGACACAGCTTTTGTGTTTCTTTCCCTTAAAATCTTAACATAATATACCCATAACTCAATGCACTGCTTTTCTAATGGATTATTTTTTCCTATTTAGGTCCAAATTTGAGCAAAATCTAAAATTGCGATTAATCAGAATTAGCTAATGCCATTAACTAAATTAATTATTTTAATTGTTTGACAGCCCTAATTTAGAATAAGGTTTTGCAGCTTTGTCATTCAATTTTTTATTTAAAAATTATCTTATTTGATATATTTTACATGTGGTAAGGTCACATAGAGGGCCAGAGATAATTACAGACACCTGTGATAATCTTAAGTACCCAAAAGGGCCATACAATCCTCTAAAGTGACCAACATTCTAGTAGTTTACTGGCAAACTTAGAAAGTCTCTAGTAATATACCCTCCCTTTGCAACACTACTGATGATACATTTGTTTGTTTCCCTGTGCTCATCCTAACCTCTACTCCTTCTCTGTCTCTGTTTCAGAACTCTCTCTGAGACCGGACATGTCCAGCTGTCCCTCCCCCATGGCATGCCCCACCCACTTCTCTGGCTCGCCAGCGATGAAGATCTACATCGATCCCTTCACCTACGAGGACCCCAACGAAGCCGTCCGAGAATTTGCCAAAGAGATAGATGTGTCCTGTGTGAAGATTGAGGAGGTCATTGGTGCAGGTGAATGGGAAGAGGGGAAACCTAACATTCAGTAGCATGGGGGAGAATCTCTCTGCCTTTGCTGCAGTGAAAGCTGTGAATCTATAATTCTCTTTTCCACTTCCTCTCTACCTGTATCTGGGTGTGGGATGAAGGAACTGTCGGAGACATTTGGTCTTACCTCAGATATTCTGTTTCTGAAAACCACTCTTTCCATCTGATTTCTTTTGCTTTTAGAGAGAAAGAACCATTTCCACTTAACAGACTTGCTGTCTTTACAGAGGGCAATGTTAGCCACTATCTCAGTGAAAACTGCTAATATGTAACTAGACTCCTTTCCATTCATCTATATTTCATTGCGGATTTTATCTGCCAGGATTTTTTTTTTTACTTGACTTGATATATTCATGCATTCAGCAAAAGAACGATCCTCGCACTGACTGGTGTCTGACATGTTCTAACTTGTCTTATGACCCTGAAACTGGGCTCTATATTAATGGGTACCACAGGGAGCCAGAGTGTAACACTCTCTTCATCTCTGTGTTTGTCACATATACAGTGTTTATCTTTATGGGGACTTTTGATTGTACATGTGCTATATTTAAGCTATAAGGCCCAAGGGGGTGTGGTATATGGCCAATATTCCCCGCACGACACAACGCGGAGTGCCTGGACACAGCCCTTAGCCGTGGTATATTGGCAATATATCACAAACCCCTGAGCTGCCTTATTGCTATTATAAACTGTTTACCAATGTAATTAGAGCAGTAAAAATAACTGTTTTGTCATACCCGTGGTATAAGCACTGAATGCTGATTGGCTGACAGCCATGGTATATCAGACCGTATACCATGGGTATGACAAAACAAAACACTCGACGTTGCGTCGTACATAAGAACAGCCCTTAGCCGTGGTATATTGGCCATATACCACATCTCCTCTGGCCTTATTGCTTAAGAATAAGAAGTGAAAATACATGATATCAGCTTGCATACTAATAGTTTGCTTTATAATAATGTAATTTATCATGTCTTTTCCTCCAGGCGAGTTTGGAGAGGTGTATAAGGGTCGCCTGAAGCCGTCTGGGAAGAGGGAGCTGTACGTGGCCATTAAGACCCTGAAGGCGGGCTACGTGGAGAAGCAGAGAAGAGACTTCTTGTCTGAGGCCAGCATCATGGGCCAGTTTGACCACCCCAACATCATCAGACTGGAGGGCGTGGTCACCAAGAGTCGGCCAGTCATGATTATCACAGAGTTTATGGAGAATGGGGCCCTGGACTCCTTCCTGAGGGTGAGCGCTGCTTTGTTATTCTGGTTGTGTCCTAAAGTTCACCCTATTCCCTTTATAGTGCACTACTTTTGGGCCTGGTCAAAAGCATATAGTGCACTTTATAGGGAATAGGGGCCCATTTGGGACGCATCCTCCTTTTTTTACCTCCTCTGGTCAGCACACCAGCCCTAGTTACAGCTTTCGCCTCTGTTGCATCGGACTACACACTGGGTTGAGCTATAGGGCCACAGTGTGGTTTCATATATCAATCATATTGATTGATCAGCTAAAGCTTTTATTGCTAATTTGACAGTTTCACACAAACAGTGAAGTATGATTATTGAGATTAGTTATTAAAAGGATTATGAAAATCGAGATTTAAAACTCCCTGGAGGATAAATGTTTTTCAATATAGCAGGGAATTGAGATCTGATAAACAACCTTGGCATGAATGAGCAAAAATGTCTTATATTTATCAATAACCTTCGATATTTCGTAATATAATTCATGTGATTAGCATAAATGAAATTGTTCCACCCAGAACCCTTTGAGGTAGCATAGCTAACACACAGTGCCCTGATTCAAAGTGCCAGCCTGGCACAGTTTACTGTTTCTTCTTCCTCTTTGGAAACAGAGAACATGGAACACAATCAATATGTGGCCCAGTTTTCTAATTCCTCCAACCTGTTTCCTCCTCCCTTTGATCCTGGACTCATTTGAAACGGGGATTTGAACACCCCTTTGATGTCCTCTCCCTCACCAGGCCCTCTTCCGAGCCACTGCACTTGACTCCCGTGGACATCGATTTCTGGGTTGTTTTTCTCCTGGCATGCCCCTGTTGCTGGCGCAGGAAGACAACAGTTGAATGAGTGACCTGCTTGGCGTGTTGGAGGTGCCCACTGAAGCCACAGGGTCAGACCTGCCGTGCCTCATGGGAGGGGGTTATCCACCTTGGTGGAGGCCGCTAATAAACAGCCAAGCTGAGGATAAGGAGCAGAGACAGAGAGTGATCAAAGACATGGATCCAATGTGGGGCTTAACGGACACACACACACACTCCTTACACGGGCCCCAAGTCAAGTGGAACACTTATTACATCAATGAATGACAATACTCAATAACTCGAAATATTTGCACAAGCTGCCCCACCAATAATTTTTTCCAGAAACAAATGTGTGAGGATTTGTTTAACCTAAAATGTGTACCTTTGCATTTCCAACACAATGAGGACATTTTAGAGAGATAATGTGTGTATCATTATCCCAAGTATCTGGCACTTTATTATGTCATTAACTCCAATTTTGGAGGCAGGCCATTCGATTTCGTCTCTGCGTTATATTGGCATCGAACATGTCACCCTCCCGAGGAGAGGGGGTGACCTTGATAATTTATTGTTAAAACGAGAGGCTGCCTGGATCTTTAATTTAAAGACACTTGCTCCCTTCGGTCTCAACATAGACTTTGATCTGAAGCCATTCTTGTGATTATTGTGATTTTGCCATTGTAATTGTTTGTTAGATACTTTTTAGACTACAAATGCTATGATCATATGTTATCCATTTGTTTGTCTTTTTGTATGTTCCTTGTATACCATTTTTTAAATATTTCAGTTAACCAATGATATTAGGCCATACTTGGCCATGATTACAAACACCTGTGTGTCTCTTGACACTATATAAATGACTCATCTCTCAGTGTTTGTGATGATACCCTGATGAAGACAGCTTAGCTGTCGAAACGTTGGTTATTAAAATTTTTGCATCTGAGCTCTTAGAGTGTGCGGCTTTCCTTTATTTTCTAATTAACTCCAATGTGACATAACTTCCTCTTTAACCCCTGCCCTGCAGCAAAATGACGGGCAGTTCACGGTGATCCAGCTGGTGGGGATGATGCGTGGCATCGCGGCGGGCATGAAGTACCTGGCAGAGATGAACTATGTCCACAGAGACCTGGCCGCCCGCAACATCCTGGTCAACAGCAACCTGGTGTGTAAGGTGTCTGACTTTGGCCTGTCCCGTTACCTACAGGACGACACGTCAGACCCCATCTATACCAGCTCCCTGGTGAGTACCCTCTCTGGCTGGCCTTTCTCCTCCCCGTTTGTTTGGAACACATTATACATTTTTTTTCTTATGGTCCAGTACAAAGTGAGACATCTCTTTGTCAAGAGAGAGTTGGGTGATTCAATAGTTGACATGGCCATGGTTATGTCTTTGTGTCTGTGGTGATCATAGTTATTAAAAGGATTATGAAAGTTCGGTGGTGGAGGAATTATAGTCTGGAGGAATAATAGTCTGGCACAAAGCGAGGTCCATAAAAGGATTATGAAAAGTTCAGTGGTGGAGGAATAATAGTCTGGAGGAATAATAGTCTGGCACAAAGCGAGGTCCATAAAAGGATTATGAAAAGTTCAGTGGTGGAGGAATAATAGTCTGGAGGAATAATAGTCTGGCACAAAGCGAGGTCCATACAGAAATGGATTGTCGAGATCGGTTTGGAAGAACTTGACTGGCCTGCACAGAGCCCTGACCTCAACCCTATCGAACAACTTTGGAGTTAATTGGAACTCCAACTCGAGCCAGGCCTAATAGCCCAACCTCACTAATGCTCTTGGGGCTGAATGGAAGCAAGTCCCCACAGCAATGTTCGAACATCTAGTGCAAAGCCTTTCCAGAAGTGTGGAGGTTATTATAGCAGCAAAGGGGGGACCTCCATATTAATGCCCATGATTTTGGAATGAGATCTTCAATGAGGTGTCCACATACTTTGTCATGTAGTGTATCAAAATATATACAGTGCATCTATGATTATTCAGCAAAATGCACTTTGATGAATTGTGATGATTTTTCTCACAATGTTTAGAACTTAAAGACATGCTCTGGAACTTTTGCAACTTCTAAGTATTTTTTAAACCTCCAGCTTTGGGCTGGATGTGTCAGTGTAGTTCACACATGAATAATATATGAGCAGAATTACTGTCTTACCTCAATTAGCCACTAAATCCCTAGTTTGAAAGCAACGTTTTTTCTGGAAGTTGTGCTATGCCATTTTCTCCCACTAGGGCCAGCCCCCTAGTAATTTGAGTTCTAACCAATGAGCTTCAGCCCATTGCCATTTGAGTGACAGCTTGCAAGCTGCACACACAGCAGAGCGAGAGCAAAGATGTGGTGCATATATATGCATATACAGTATCTGATGTAGTACACCATTTTCGGGGTCCACTTTTGGCTCGTGAGCGCTACTTTCAAACTAGTATACAAAAGTACCGGAGAATCTCTTTAAATTCAAGAGAGAAACCTAGTCCTATTTATTTGTATCTGTCTGTCTGTGTGCAGAGGCAGAACTTTCTAATGAAATTCTCCCTGCCTCCACAACAGCTCTAATCAGAACATCTCAACCTTCTAAAAGCACACAGTACATTTTTCTCTTTCCCTTTAACAAAGTTGATAGAATTATCTCACAATGTAGAACTCCGACACTGGCATTATAAATGAAATAATAACCCATGTCTGAGATGGGTGCATGCCTGCCTATGCAAAGACACCCTCTCTCACACATTTCTAGATGATAGCAAATGATTGATTGCTGCTTGCAGGAGCATTGTGCTAGACAACCCTGCTAGTGTCATCTAAGATCTCTGCTAGGCTACACTGTCTTGCCTATAAAGATGTATTGTAGATCTAATCAGAGAGTAATTGAATTTAATTTGTGTTTCATGAAACACTATTGAGTTGTACTCCTATATTATAGATTCCCTGTTTTGAATTTCCTCGCCTAGAAAACGTTAGTGTCTGTCGGTGTGTATAGTTAATGGGTATGGGTCTGTGTGGGTGATTATGGCAGAGAGGGAGTGTGTGTTGATCCTGTCATGGTTGGCCCAGAGGGCTGACCCTGTGGTTCTGGGTGGATGACTGAGGGAGGCTGAGGGGAGGCTGGAGGGTGATGTCTGTGCTCTGTTTGCCGCCTGCTAATTAAAACTCTCTCAGCCACTCCTGGTCTGCCCCATTCCCTGCTCCACTGTCTCTGCTCAACCCTATTTGTCGCAGGCTGACTAGCGTGAGATGAGGGCCGCTCCACATTAAGATGCTGATGACATGGTTGTCTGATTGACCCATACACCATAGATTCTCCATCATCTGTCTAATGCTTTCCCAATGACAAGAAATGGAGGGAGATAGTGAGATGAAGTACAACCATCCCTGTCCATTTGAATCTGCTTTCTCTCCTATGAGCTGTGTTTCGCTGGGAAAACTGTACCTAACTGTACTTAACATCATTTGTTACTGTCAAAATTGAAAAAAATATAGCAAATGTAAAGCTAAAGTAATATGAAAAAAAATGAGCTAGGTTTGAAGTTACTGTCTTGGAGTGAACGAAAACGGGGGAAAGTCTTATTTATATTATGTAATTAACCATGGGTATTGATACTCAATTACTGATACAAAATCGATATACCAATGAATAATACTGTATGTCTTTTTATACAAATTGTGTACATGAGAAATTGCTACCAATTCTATCACGACTCCACCTTTACCATTTCATAATATTAATTACCTGTTTATTTATTGTTCTTCAAATTTCGTTGCAGCCCTCCCATGTACAGTATGCAACATTTGTATTTTGATTATTTGTTAGGATGAAATTGTGATATGTAAAGGAAGGAAATTAAAGGAAGGAAAGTAAAGGACGGAAAGTAAAGAAAGGAAAGTAAAGGAAGGAAAGTAAAGGAAGGAAAGTAAAGGAAGGAAAGTAAAGGAAGGAACGTAAAGGAAGGAAAGTAAAGGACGGAAAGTAAAGAAAGGAAAGTAAAGAAAGGAAATTAAAGGAAGGAAAGTAAAGAAAGGAAAGTAAAGAAAGGAAATTAAAGGAAGGAAAGTAAAGGAAGGAAAGTAAAGAAAGGAAATTAAAGGAAGGAAAGTAAAGGAAGGAAAGTAAAGGAAGGAAAGTAAAGAAAGGAAAGTAAAGGAAGGAAAGTAAAGGACGGAAAGTAAAGAAAGGAAAGAAAAGAAAGGAAAGTAAAGAAAGGAAAGTAAAGAAAGGAAAGTAAAAGAAGGAAAGTAAAGAAAGGAAAGTAAAGAAAGGAAAGGAAAGGAAAGGAAAGTAAAGAAAGGAAATTAAAGGAAGGAAAGTAAAGGAAGGAAAGTAAAGAAAGGAAAGAAAAGAAAGGAAAGTAAAGAAAGGAAAGTAAAGAAAGGAAAGTAAAAGAAGGAAAGTAAAGAAAGGAAAGTAAAGAAAGGAAAGGAAAGGAAAGTAAAGAAAGGAAATTAAAGGAAGGAAAGTAAAGGAAGGAAAGTAAAGGAAGGAAAGTAAAGGAAGGAAAGTAAAGAAAGGAAAGGAAAGGAAAGGAAATAAAAGAAAATAAAAGAAAGGAAAGTAAAGAAAGGAAAGTAAAGAAAGGAAAGTAAAGAAAGGAAAGTAAAGAAAGGAAATTAAAGGAAGGAAAGTAAAGGAAGGAAAGTAAAGGAAGGAAAGTAAAGGAAGGAAAGTAAATAAAGGAAAGTAAAGGAAGGAAAGTAAAGAAAGGAAAGTAAAGAAAGGAAAGTAAAGAAAGGAAAGTAAAGAAAGGAAAGTAAAGAAAGGAAAGGAAAGTAAAGAAAGGAAAGGAAAGTAAAGAAAGGAAAGTAAAGAAAGGAAAGGAAAGTAAAGAAAGGAAAGTAAAGAAAGGAAAGTAAAGGAAGGAAAGTAAAGAAAGGAAAGTAAAGGAAGGAAAGTAAAGAAAGGAAAGTAAAGAAAGGAAAGTAAAGAAAGGAAAGTAAAGAAAGGAAAGTAAAGAAAGGAAAGTAAAGAAAGGAAAGGAAAGTAAAGAAAGGAAAGTAAAGAAAGGAAAGGAAAGTAAAGAAAGGAAAGTAAAGAAAGGAAAGGAAAGTAAAGAAAGGAAAGTAAAGAAAGGAAAGTAAAGGAGGAAAGTCTAGAAATGTGACAGAGGAGAAAGAACAGTGTTGTCATGTGTTTACATGTGATGTTTTGTTTGTTGTTGTTTGGTTAGTGTGATATGTTGTGTGTGTTGTAAATGAATTATGAATAAAAAATAACTTAAACATAATAATTAATAACCTTTAGACGTACGAGTTACCATACCCAGTCTCAGGGATGGACTCCGGTCGTCGATTAACCCCAACAGCACACATTTATGTTGTAGCCCAGACAAAAACGCCTGATTCAACTCGCTGAGGGCTTGATGATTAGTTGGCAAGTTTAATCAGGTGTGCTTGTCAAGGGCTACAATAAAAATGTGTGCTGTTGGGGGTACTGGAGGACTTGAGTTGGGAAACAATGCACTACATCTGAATGTATTGGTACCTCTCAGGCCGTTCAAAATGTTGATTAAGGACCTCTTTGCTGAGGAATGTGATTGTTTTTCTTGGAGTGTTTGTAATTTTGTATATTTGCATTCTATTGTATTATGTAACTTGTGTGTGCAGGGCTCACTTGTGAAAGAGCCCTTGATCACATTGATCTCAATGGGACTCCCTGTTAAAATAAAACAAATGTCAGCGGGAGCTCCAGTGCTTCAGTATCTCATCATATCCCAGCTCAGCATGAGAAATGCACATGGCCAACAGGCGAGCTGTTTCCATTACAAGAGCTGAGCTGCTCCGCTGCTGTTTGAAATGGGAAACAGGGCTCTCTGGGCTGGGGTTGCCCTTTTCACCTAACGAGCTCTGCCCTGTGCACCTCAGACTGCCCTGCTGAACAACACTATTGATTTCTTTCTGTTTGTTTTCCCTATTTATTCAAGCTCTCTAGTTGGTTGGCTCTGAAAGTAAAAAAAAAAAATATGTATTGAGATGCAGCTTAAACTGACGGATATTGATGGGGATTTTATTATTATTTTCTGCCCAATTTTGATCTTGTCTCATCACTGCAATTCGCCAATGCACTAGGGAGGTGAAGGTCGAGTCATGCGTCCTCTGAAACATGACCCGCCAAACCACGCTTCTTAACACCCGCCCGCTTAACACGAAGCCAGCCGCACCAATGTGTCGGAGGAAACACCGTTCAACTGACAACAGGGTCAGCCCGCAGGTGCCTGGCCTGCCACAAGGTGTCGCTAGAGTGCGATAAGCCAAGTAAAGCCCCCCCCGGCCAAAGCCTCCCCTAACCCTCACGACGCTGGGCCAATTATGCTCTGCTCTATGGGACTCCAGATCACAGACGGTTTTGATACAGCCTGGGATCGAACCCAAGTCTGTGGTGACGCCTCTAGCACTGCGATGCAGTACCTTAGATCGCTGCGCCACTCGGTAGGCCCGGGGATTTTTTTATTATGTTACTTAGATTGACACACGGGTGTGTCAATAAACTCTTAAGGATTTCTTAACCTGTTTTAAAAAACAGCCATTGCGGAGGCAAACAATTTATTCCAACCACAGTCTTTTAATTTCTGGCTCCAAGCCATTGGGAGTAAGGTTACTCAATGAAAAGTATGTTCGATTTTGCTGATGAATCTCACTACAGATGCAATCTAATTGCTTAAGGGTTGTATCGCTTATCATACACATATTATAACAAACCTAATATGATGGCTGGCTTTGGGAAGATTCACCCTTGAAGGGCAGATTTGGAGTGTGAGTATCTTCATTGACTTTTAGGCCTTCGTAAATGTCACACTCATCATGGGGAGCGAGAAAGTTGAGACAGAAGAATGTAGAGGCACAAAGCTGTTCAGAACAAGCTATCAAAGAGATTTCTAATAGTTTATGTCCAGCCCATTCAGGAGTCCAAAGATGATAAGTTAAATGAACTCTATCAAAGCTAAGCTCCTTGTCCCTGGTATAGTATGTGACTTCAATGTCTGACATGAGACGGCAGGTAGCCTAGCGGTTGGGCCAGTAACCAAAAGCTTACTGCTTTGAATCCCTGAGCCGACTAGGTGAAAACTCTGTCGTTGTGCCCTTGAGCAAGGCACTTAACCCTAAATAAGTCATAGAGCATGAGTTAAGCAGGAATCATGGGAGTACTTTTTCTTAGGGAGGTTCACGTAATGTTTGTACTATAGCTACTCGTATCTCTCCACAAACTATTCTTCCAGGGAATATCAATATCATTTGTACTGTTCTCTAAATGCCCATTGATACTGGGTTTCTTCCTGCCATATAGATAAATGTACTCATGGTTTGGACAGTGTGAAACCACTTGGCTTTAAAATGGGATGAAAGTCACTGGAGACAGAAGGGAAACGCCTGCTTTGCAGAAATGGCCCAATGATAAGGCCATATTGATTTGGGTTTAACTGTGCTATAAAACAAGAACGTGTGATGGGAAATGCGATACCCCTGGATTTTTTTTTTACAGAATAAGTGCCATTCTCTTCACCCAATGGGATCATAAACCAAATTGCCGGCTGGCATGAAATGCATTTTTCATCACCCCTCTGCCATATTAATAGTCTAATTTATCCTTGAAGATTGGAAAAACTAAGTCATTTGGTTAGGCTTCACATTACTATTTTATGATTTTCTGTGGCAGATATATGAGCTTATGTTATATGTGTGTAAATGGGGGGGCGGGGGGGGGGGGCAGAGGAAAGGTAGAGAGGTTTGCCTGTTTTTGTGCTAGGGATACAGAGATACAGGATAGGTTGTTTCTGTATTGTTGTATGTAGGTAGCATACCCCTCAAAAAGATGACTCAAATACATCATCAATAATTATTGTCATTCATTTAAGTAACAGTCATGGAATAACCAGCACGAGGAATGCTGTACCAAAACACAGCACATTACACCTTTCTCCACTCCCTACACTATACATTCTTAGAAAAATTATTATTCAGCTGTCCCCATAGGAGAACCCTTTGAAGAACCCTTTTTGGTTGCAGGTTGAA
This sequence comes from Salmo trutta, assembly GCF_901001165.1. NCBI lineage: Eukaryota > Metazoa > Chordata > Actinopteri > Salmoniformes > Salmonidae > Salmo > Salmo trutta. The sequence goes on along the minus strand of NC_042960.1, from coordinate 50,190,707 downwards.
CCCTTTTAGTTCCATGTAGAACCCTTAATACAGAGGGTTCTACATGGAACCCAAAAGTGTTCTCCTATGGGGACAGCCGAAGAACCCTTTTGGAACCTCTTTTTCTAAGAGTGTACTTCACCTAGTGTCTGGAGCTCTGGAGCTTTGTTCTATAGACCCTGCTTTAATACTGTCACCCACTTTTAAGTTGTCATAGTTTCATTGTTTCCCTGAGGGAATTCTCTCTTCTCACAGTTTTTATTGGGAGAGAGAATGTCGACTATTCGTTATGTACATACAGTGTGCGCCAAGCCTTTTGTTTGCTTCTGCATTTCAACAATTCGCTTCATTCAATGCAGCCTCAATCTAGCAAACCATTACAAGTTCAGCAGGAAATGCTGGGATTTGTAGTATCTTTTTATGCTGTAGCATTCCTTTCTTCTGTTGTGGAAGAGACATCTGAGCTCGCCTCCGGGGGGCCAAAGAACATGTATTGGAAAGTGCCTCAAAGCTGCTGTAAATGAAATGCACAAGAACTAAGAACTGAGAGTCTGATTCAAGGCATGCTTCTGAACAATGATTACTCTCATGTTGGCTGTTGCCACATTGAATACATTCCACATAAAACATCTTCCTTGTAAAATGGATCCTTAGTATTCTGTTATTCTTGAGTCAACAACTGACTTGTAAGCATCAGATCCATTTAGATGTTGTTGGCATGTGAATATTACTTATGGAGGTTTCCCTGCTCAACACTCAGTGGGGATTTTCCCTCAGTCCTGCATTCACAGCACAGGCTTTTCAACCCAAGACACTGTGCCCAGAACAATTAGAACAGGCCTTGTGCTTCATGACTTTCTGTCCAGAACTCCAGACAGAGTTTACAGAGGTCTTTAATCCAACCAGTTCCAGATGTCTCCAATAGCTGGGATCCAGCACTTCACTGACAGTGCACACTCATCAAAAGTATCCCCACAGATCATGTAGCTAGATCGGGAGGGCTGTGTAAGCCCTCAGTTCCTTTGAAATCAGGCTTATCCAAAAGTGTACACATTCTGTCCAATTTGTGCTGTACACTCCTCCGGGAATTGTATAGAGAAATCCCTCCAGGGTGTGCTGTATGCATGATGGGGATTATGAAGTGAACATCGTTCATCAATGTTTATCAAAAGAACTGCATGGTAAGCCAGTGTTGTTGGTACACTCAGTCATTACAGATGTACCACTCATCTTTTTTTATAAATACATCAACAGATCCCTGCAGTCAGCATTTAATTTTAAACATATTTTCCAATAGAATATTTAAAATGATATATAAAGGGTTTTGTTTTAAGTCAGCTGCATATGTTTTTAATATGGAAATTGTAGGCTTTGCTTAAATACTCTGTGATTGGTGGGGTGATTTCAGGAAAGCTCTGTTCTTGATCATGAAGTGTATTTGCAAGAGGAAGCTCACAGATATGAATCTAATTTGTCTTTGGCTATGACAACTTGGCCTTGGCTTCAAAAAGCAGCAAGCTGTCAAATATCATGTCAAACCAGCCAGTGTAAAGAGACACAAAATGTAAGTCTAAAAAAATCTCTCTTCTCTTCTCTTCTCAGGGAGGGAAGATCCCTGTGAGGTGGACAGCCCCTGAGGCTATTGCCTACAGGAAGTTCACCTCAGCCAGTGACGTGTGGAGCTACGGCATCGTCATGTGGGAAGTGATGTCATTTGGCGAGCGGCCGTACTGGGACATGAGCAACCAGGACGTGAGTATTATACAACTTCCTGTCCTTTCAGTATCAACAGATATGTGACTGTTTTAAAAATGGAGAATACTATGATCAGAGATGGGCAGTATTTCTGTGTATTTGGAATATGTATTTTAATTACCTCTGAGTATTTTGTCATTTGTATGACACTGGGCTGAATAAAACTCCAATGTATTTTGTAACAAGATACTTTTCAAAATACAAAATACTTTTCTATACCATTTTTTATAGCGGTTCACCATTTTGTGGCCCCCTTTCCCCCTGCATTGGTATCAGAAGTGTTATGGCACTATGGTGTGATAAGAGCGTCTGCTTAATGAACTAAATATACATGTACAGTGCATTCGCAAAGTATTCAGACCCCTTCCCCTTTTCCAAATGTTTTTACCTTACAGCCTTTTTCTAAAATGGATTTAAAAAAAAGAATCCTCATCAATCTACACATAATACCCCATAAAACCCCATAGATATTTTTGCATAAGTATTCAGACCCTTTTCTATGAGACTTGAAATTGAGCTCAGGTGCACCTTGTTTCCATTGATCATCCTTGATATGTTTCTACAACTTGATTGGAGTCCACCTGTGGTAAATTCAATCGATTGGACATGATTTGGAAAGACACACACCTGTCTATATAAGGTCCCACAGTTGACAGTCCATGTCAGAGCAAAAACCAAGCCATGAGGTCGAAGGAATTGTCCGTAGAGCTCTTAGATAGGATTGTGTCAAGGCACAGATTTGGGGAAGAGTACCAAAAAATCTCTGCAGCATCCCCGAGAACACAGTAGCCTCCATCTGTAACGTTCGGCGTCAGGTAACGAGGAAGCGGACCAAAACGCAGCTGGGAGCGAACACATGTTTATTCTTTTACACCGAAATAAACACGTACAAAACAAAGAAAGTACCGATACGTTAGCTGCTCAAAATCAAAGAGACAACAACCCACAAACATCGTGGGTGGAAAAGGAACTTAAATATGATTCCCCAATCAGAGGCAACTAGCGACAGCTGTCTCTGATTGGGAATCGACAGAACCCAACATAGAAATACGCCCCAAAGCAAGGCTATACCAAAAACATAGAAAATAAACTATAGAAATGCCACACCCTGACCAAAATAGAAGAGTTCACCTGGTCAGGGCGTGACACCATCGTTCTTAAATGGAAGAAGTTTGGAATCACCATCACCAGGATTAGGACAATTAACATAGCAGGTTAGGAGAATTAGGTTGGATATACTGCCAAATTCTCTAGAACAATGTTGGAGGCAGGTTATGGTAGAGAAATGAACATCAAATTCTCTGGCAACCAATCTGGTGGACATTCTTGTAGCATGCCATTTGCACATTGCCTCAAAACTTGATACACTTGTGGCATTGTGTTGTGTGAAAAAAATGCACATTTTAAAGTGGCCTTTTATTGTCCCCAGCACAAGGTGCACCTGTTTAATGATAATCCATCAGGTGGATGGATTATCTTGGCAAATGAGAAATGCTCACTAAGAGTGATATAAAAAAAAATAGTGCTCAATATTTGAGAGAAATAAGCTTTTTGTGCGTATGGAACATTTCTGGGATTTTTAATTTCAGCTCATGTAACACAGGACCAACACTTTACATGTTGTGTTTATATTTTTGTTCAGTAAATGTATTTCCTTAGGCATTTATCATGCAAACACATTTATTTTTTATTGTTACCTACGATCAGTGAGACTCAAATCTTTAATCTTTTATTCTACAGTGGTTGCTCCACCAAAGGTTTTGCCATTATGTTGCGGGATTTAGAGGTAATTTGTGGTTTAGTACGGTACCCTGCGTCACCACTTCATTGCTCCAGAACCAGCTCAAGGGGGAGTTAGAGCACTGATTATGCTTTGGGTCTTACTGTGTCTATAACTGACAATGAATTGGCGACATAAACCTAAATAGAAACTGAAAATTGTGCACGACTTCAGTATTACTTACTGAAACTGTTGTTACACTAAGGTTTTTATTTTGTTAGGATTATTTTGATCTTACTGTAGTACTGTAGGCCACTCTCAACCAGTCACGTTTGAATTCTTTTTACATTTATTTCACCTTTATTTAACCAGACGGCCAGTTGAGAATAAGTTCTCATTTACAACTGCGACCTGGCCAAGATAAAGCAAAGCACGGCGACACAAACAACACAGAGTTACACATGGGATAAACAAACGTACAGTCAATAACACAATAGAAAAATCTATGTACAGTGTGTGCAAATGTGGTAAGATTAGGGAGGTAAGGCAATAAATAGGCCATAGTGGCAAAATAATTACAATTTAGCAATTAAACACTGGAGTGATAGATGTGCAGAAGATGAATGTGCACGTAGAGATACTGGGGTGCAAAGGAGCAAAACAATAAATAACAATATGGGGATGAGGTAGCTGGGTGGGCTGTTTACAGATGGGCTGTGTACAGGTGCAATGATCGGTAATCTGCTCTGACAGCTGATGCTTAAAGTTAGTGAGGGAGATATAAGACAACAGCTTCAGTGATTTTTGCAATTCGTTCCAGTCATTGGCAGCAGAGAACTGGAAGGAAAGGTGGCCAAAGGTAGGAGTTGGCTTTGGGGATGACCAGTGAAATATACCTGATGACCAGTGAGCTGAGATAAGGCGGGGCTTTACCTAGCAAGGACTTATAGATGACCTGGAGTCAGTGGGTTTGACAATGAATTTGAAGTGAGGGCCAGCCAACGAGAGCATACAGGTCGCAGTGGTGGGTAGTATATGGGGCTTTGGTGACAAAACGGATGGCACTGTGATAGACTACATCCAATTTGCTGAGTAGAGTGTTGGAGGCTATTTTGTAAATGACATCGCTGAAGTCGAGGATCGGTAGGATGGTCAGTTTTACGAGGGTATGTTTGGCAGCATGAGTGAAGGATGCGAAATAGAAAGCCGATTCCAGATCTAATTTTGGATTGGAGATGTTTAATGTGAGTCTGGAAGGAGAGTTTGCAGTCTAACCAGACACCTAGGTATTTGTAGTTGTCCACATATTCTAAGTCAGAACTGTCCAGAGTAGGGATGCTAGACGGGCGGGCGGGTGTGGGCAGCGATCGGTTGAAGAGCATGCATTTAGTTTTACTTGCATTTAAGAGCAGTTGGAGTCCACGGAAGGAGTGTTGTATGGCATTGAAGCTCATCTGGAGGTTTGTTAACACAGTGTTAACAAACCAGTTATACAGCGCCTGAGTGGCGCAACAGTCTTAGACACTGCATAGTAGTGAAAGCTGTGTTGCTACAGATGCTGATTCAATACCTGTGCTGCCCTCAACTGGGAGACCCATGAGGTCATTTTAGGTTTTTGGTTTCTCTCCCTCTAAAACAGAAATAAATTCGAAATAACAAGCTGGCTTTATTTACAAATTAGTATCAATGTCTCACCCCACGTTCAAGAATGGCCTTTTTCTCGCTGATTTTACATTATTTGAAAACAAAATCATCTCCAAAATATATATATTTTTTAAACAAAGCGATTATTATTATTATTAATTTAGAATGATATAAAAGCCCCTTGGATATTCTCACAGATATATTATTAACCCTGTTATTAGCAGGACAATATATATTTGTCATATTGTTCAAGGCACCCGAGTGGGCGCAATGGGATTGCCTTGCAGTTCTCCAGCTGTATCCACTGAAAGCGTGCGAGATTCAAGGCACGAGGGCAGGGGGCACGGGATGGGCCGCAGAGCCGCGCATAGAAGACCAACCTAGCCCATGGGGAAGGGAGGAGGAGGAAGGGGGAGGGGGGGTTGGACCCCCACCCCGCCACACTGGCAACACTTTAACGGGCATCGCCCTAATAATGGCACTGACTAGGGAAACGTTTCCGCTGTTCTGTTCTTAGTGCCAGTCTGCACGTTCAAACTAAAACAACATAACTAATAATGGCATCTTCATGCTTTCGTTAATAACATAATGATAAAATACTCTTTCAAAATGCCGATGTTTGTTTAGTTATGGATCCATAACGAATTACTATGGGAATAAATATCACTGCATTACAGAAATATCCTCCAATCCTCTATATGTAATTATTGGTGGAGAGTCACGTCATATTTTTTTATATACTGTAGTCCTACCGTAGGTGTCATGAGTCTCACTAGTGTTGAGTAATGTGCTGTTAAAAGTGGGGTAGGTCTTATTTATTTAAAGAACATATTGAAGTTAGAAGCAATAGGATTTGAAGCAATAGCCTACAACTATTTTAGCACTGTTTCCCGCTGCTCTGAGACAAGCATGGGGACTGGTCTTGATAAATCAATGAGATATTTATTTTCACTGAATCTCCGTTTGTATATCCGTGGAATAAATCCAATGCGCCAAATCCATGCTGAAAACCGAATATATATATATATATGTTTTTATATATATGCTTTTAATTAACATTATTAGGACATTCTCTGAACGTTACTGAAGTTTTCTTGTGGTTTTTCTTGAAAGTTTTATTAACGTTCTTGAAACAATTTGAGAACATGTCTTTAAATAGAACCATGAGGAAACGTTACGCTGAAGTACTGACATTTCCACAGAAGAACATCTTTCTTAATGTTCTCTGAACTATTTGAGAACATTCCCATCTCAAAACAGTTGGAGAACATTCCTAGTACATTACCAAAATGCAAATGAAATGTAACCATGTTTGAACTTTTAGGAAGCTTTCTATTAATGTAATGAAATACCAAGAAAGTAATGTTTTTTTGTCAAGTTCGTTAATGTGCTGAGAATGTTCCAAAGCCAAGCAACTATCCTGAACCATTCTCAACAAGTTGTGGGAAGGTTGTATGCAAAATAACCATAGGATAACCATGCTCTCACCAATTTCTAAGAAACATATGGTTCTCAGAACATTATGTGCTAGCTGGGACTGGTCTCCTCAAATCTCCATAGCAAATATTACACTGCAGAATTGTTGTGGATCTGCCTGTCTGCCAAGCACTCCAGTTCCGTGCAGTTGTCATTCAGACCCTGTGTAGTGGCACTACTGTGTCCATCAGCACAGCGCTCTGTAAGTCCTTGAAGTAACCCACCTAGAGATGCTGGACAATTGTAGGTAAAGAAGATTATTGTTGACAGCACGGCTCCCGGTTTACAATAGTCCTGCCCCAGCCACTAACGAGATCTCCTATAGTGAATCCCTAGACAGTAACTCTCTTGCCTGCCACTCTCCTGCAATCAAGGTTGAATAGTCAGGGGGCGGGGGAAGATTTCTTAACAAAGACCCAGCTCTGGGTATATAGCTGCAGTTCATTAAATTCTCACTCTCTCCTTTTATTTCTGTTTTACAAGCAATCAGACCCCAGCCCCTGCAAGGAAGCTGGCTGCTGCCGGTCGCTATGGCAAAGCTTTCTGTTCTTTTATGGTGTGGTGATTGACGGCTGTCTGGAGAGACCACCGTCTCTCTGATAAAAGGGGAATCAGGGAATGGGCACATATCAAAATCCCTTCAGACGTCCCGTTTTTTAAAACAATTATCAACTGCGGTTTCCATTGTTCTGCGTGAAGTTCAGCTGCTACACAGACACCAGGGAAAATCTGCTGAGGATCGTATTGATAGAGAAAATAGATTAATCAAATGCGATGTTACTGTAACTTTTGATTGACAGATTTGGAGGTAGAGTGAAAATCCCAGGGGTACTAAGAGTGCACATTTCTGCATAGTTAAGCAAAGCTTTACACATGGTTTTTGGTGTATTTTTCCTCTCTGTGTAGCCAGTGTTTACACAGCCACAAAGCTTGGTCTTATACAGGGCCAAGCAGTGACAAGCTGGTGAGAAGCTTAAGTTGGATATGATGGTATCATTGGAACTGTGCCAATGAAATCCTATTAGATTTGGATTCCACTGCTCTGTTCCGGTGTTCTGAAACCTCCAATCTGGAAGCAGTTCAGTTGCAGGTGTCTGGAAACATACAGCGCATCAAAAACATTTGTCAATTGGTTATGAACTCTTCCATGATCCATGGAACGTTATACCAAGCTTTTCAAAACCAATATGACCATTTTCCATGCTGGATTCGTTTTTCTTATTTCATGTTTTTTGCTTCCAAATCAACACCTTTTCCATCCATTTAGTCTATGCTGTTAGTGTGATCCTCAGTCTCCCAGTGGGGTCTAGTATGTCCCTCTCTGTTTTCTTCCTTTCCTGTCTTGTAATGTGCCAACTCTTTCTCCTCTTCTCCTCATGCAGGTGATCAATGCCATAGAGCAAGACTACCGTCTGCCCCCTCCCATGGACTGCCCCACAGCACTACACCAGCTGATGCTGGACTGCTGGCAGAAAGACAGAAACGCCCGGCCCAAATTCACTGACATCGTCAACACACTGGACAAGATGATCCGCAACCCTATCAGCCTCAAAGCTGTGGCCACCATCACTGCAGTGTACGTCTGCAAGAACTGCCTTTACTCGTAACAGTACTCATAGTGCATATTCCGAGCACATAGATTACTGTATATTACTGATCAAATTTTGCAAGGTTTCTCCTTTTTATGTACCCCGTCTCCTTTTCACCCCTCTTTCACATCACTTCACTGTTTCATCCCTCTCTTCTCTCCTCTTTTTCTCAACAGGCCTTCTCAGCCCCTGCTAGACCGCTCCATTCCAGACTTCACCACCTTCACCTCTGTGGAGGACTGGCTAGGTGCCATCAAGATGGGGCAGTACAGAGACACTTTCCTGGGCTCTGGCTTCACCTCCCTACCCCTGGTGGCTCAGATCAGCTCAGAGTAAGTCCTGAGGACCAACGTCATCATATCTCACCCACATAATTTTCCATCTTATCAGGAGTCTCAGGAGATACAGTACCACACAGTACCAAACAGCAAAACCCTCCCATCACTAGTCACTGTAGCAATACAACATTTGGTCAGCCCTTGAATAGGCAGATGGTTCCCAAAATTACTCTGGAAGAATGTTACAATAGCAGTCGTGGAATACACACACACACACACACACACACACACACACACACACACACACACACACACACACACACACACACACACACACACACACACACACACACACACACACACACACACAACACAACACACACACATTTGTCACAGATTACAGAAGGTCTCAGAAGTATTATCCCCCTATAATTAGATTTGCACTCTTGTAGATGTAGCGTAATGGGGCAGGCTGGAATACATTTTCAATCAGGTTCACTGAGACGGCCTACCAGCAAGGCAGGCCATTGCAGTCACACATCCACCTTCAAAAAGCTGTCTCAGATGTCAGAATAATAGGAATCATGCTTCTGGCTCAGACAGGAATAATCCCTCAGTAAATGTCCATAGGAGATCAGGCCTGTCATACTTCAAATCCACCAGGCATTCAGAGCTGTGGATAGATCTACATCGGCAAGGTCTCTCCGTCTTACTAATCACTTTGATTTGATAGAGTGGCACAACTAAAAAGGTTTTTTAGAAGGACAAAGCATTGCCTTTCCTTTGGTTGTTCAGATTGATCAAATAGATGTCCCTTTGACGGCTACTGTACAAGTCAGCAACAATCCCCAGCAGCCCTCAACTAATTATGTCCATTCTGCGCTTACCATTGTAAATAGAAAACTATATTACCATATGAATGGGAACAGTGAGCAGATCTTGTGCTTATCTCTAGCAGGGAGTATATCTGGCACATTGTATACTGCGCTGGAAACAGGCTCTATATGTTTCTCTCTGCTCTGCCTCAAGCAGAAAAGATTATACCATTGTCTTTGTGCATGGTGTGGTAATGTTTGTGCATGTATTTATACATCCACAATATCCATAGCCCAATGATTCCATCCAAGAGCAAACTCACAGACATGAGGTACTGTACTGTGACCACCTCCATCCCTCAGCCTTGTTGTTGACACTGTTCTCGACTAACCTATACCCCCGTACACTGACTCGGTACCGGGACCCACCGTATATAGCCTCATTATTGTTATTTTATTGTGTTACTTGTTTTACTTTAGTTTATTTAGTAAATATTTTCTTAACTATATTTCCTTAAACCTGCATTGTTTGTTAAGGGCTTGTAAGTAAGCATTTCACAGTAAGGACTGTTGTATTCGCCGCATGTGACAAATAACATTTGATTTGATTTGTTCCTCTTGTTTGTCAGAGACCTGTTGAGGATAGGAGTGACCCTGGCCGGCCATCAGAAGAAGATCCTGAGCAGTGTCCAGTCTATGAGGGACCAGATGGCCCAGTCCCCCACCTCCATGGCCTGACCACAGGGTGCGCCACCACCACCCAGAGACAACCCACCAGGGAGCCCATAGGAAAACTCCTGATGACCCTAAAGAATACACCAGGGTGGAACACTAACCTGATTTAAAGAACGACCATATGGCACATACATAACAACATGCACGCTCCCAACACACACTCGCAACACCTAGGTAAAGACAGTTTACTGAAGATACAAAGGGGTCGAAGATAAGATTCTGCCTCAGGACAACTTCAATGGTTCAGTTAAGGTAGTCTATAAAGTTGGCTTCTTTTTTGCTGAAGAAGAGAGCAAGTGGAAGAGCAAGGGTGTCTGTTTGCTTGCTGTGACAGATGGTCATAAAATGCTAAAAGAAAATAGATTTAAAAAACGGTGCTACTTTATGAGGATCAATGGGTTGACTTGGCCAAAGGACAACATCAAACAGTGTCACCCAGATTGGAAAAACAAACAAAAGGGTTCAGAACCAGTCAACAGTTTGGACACACCTACACATTCAAGGGTTTTTCTTTATTTTTACATTCTTTATTGTCTACATTGTTGAATAATAGTGAAGACATTAAAACTATGAAATAACACATATGGAATCATGTAGTAACCAAAAAAGTGTTAAACAAATCAAAATATATTTAAGATTTGAGATTCTTCAAAGTAGCCACCCTTTGCCTTGATGACAGCTTTGCACACGATTGGCATTCTCTCAACCAGCTTCATGAGGTAATCACCTGGAATGCATTTCAATGAACAGGTGTGCTTTGTTAAAAGTTAATTTGTGGAATTTCTTTCCTTCTTAATGCGTCTAACCCAATCAGTTGTGTTGTGACAAGGTATATAGAAGATAGCCCTATTTGGTAAAAGACCAAGTACATATTATGGCAACAACAGCTCAAAGAAGCAAAGAGAAACAACAGTCCATCATTACTTTAAGACATGAAGGTCAGTCAATCAGGAAAATGTCAAGAATTTTGAAAGTTTCTTCAAGTGCTGTCTCAAAAACCATCAAGTGCTATGATGAAACTGGCTCTCATGAGGACCGCCACAGGAAAGGAAGACCCAGAGTTACCTCTGCTGCAGAGGATAAGTTAACTAGAGTTAACTGCACGTCAGATTGCAGCCCAAATAAATGCTTCACTGAGTTCAAGTAACAGACACATCTCAACATCAACTGTTCAGAGGAGACTGCGTCAATCAGGCCTTCATTGTCAAATTGCTGCAAAGAAACCACTCCTAAAGGACACCAATAATAAGAAGAGACTTTCTTGAGCAAAGTAACACGAGCAATGGACATTAGACCGGTGGAAATCTGTCCTTTGGTCTGATGAGTCCCATTGAGATTTTTGGTTCCAACCACCGTGTCTCTGTGAGACGCGGAGTAGGTGAACGACTGATCTCCGCATGTGTGGTTCCAACTGTGAAACATGGAGGAGGAGGTGTGATGGTGTGGGGATGCTTTGCTGGTGACACTGTCAGTGATCTATTTAGAATTCAAGGCACACTTAACCAACATGGCTACCACAGCATTCTGCAGTGATACGGCATCCCATCTGGTTTGCGCTTAGTGGGACTTTCATTTGTTTTTCAACAGGACAATGACCCAACACACCTCTAGGCTGTGTAAGGGCAATTTGACCAAGATGGAGAGTGATGGATTGCTGCATCAGATGACCTGTTCACCATAATCACCTGACCTCAACCCAATTGAGACATTTTGGGATGAGTTGGACCGCAGAGTGAAGGAAAAGCAGCCAACAAGTGTTCAGCATATGTGGGAACTCCTTCAAGACTGTTGGAAAGGCATTCCAGGTGAAGCTGGTTAAGAGAATGCCAAGAGTGTGCAAAGCTGTCATCAAGGCAAATGGTGGCTACTTTGAAGAATTTCAAATATAAAATAGAATTTGATTTGTTTTTGGTTACTACATGATTCCATGTGTTATTTCATAGTTTTGATGACTTCACTGTTATTCTACAATGTAGAAAATATATATTTTTAAATAATTATTGAATGAGTAGGTGTGTCCAAACTTTTGACTGGTACTGTATATATTAAAATAAAATAAATGTATGACTTATTTAAATGAATCTTCATATTGAAGATGATTTGTAAATACTATATGGATATTATTTTTCTGCTTGCATTTTTGGCAACATCACAACTAGTGTAGTTTCACCTGAATAGTTTAGGATTCTTATAGTCATTTTCTATGAAGGCACTTGGAAGTTCTTCTCAATAGGAGGCAGATCACTGGGGTAAAGACTGACCTGACTGATTCTGTATAAAGGATACACTGTTTAAATATACATACAAGATATCTCTTTGTAATGTTTTAGACTTTCAGAGACCACATTGACATTGAACCCATACACCTGCAAGAGTCAGAAAGCATCTAGTGTTCTGCATCGAAGACCCAGGGTAAATAAATAACTCTTACAGGCACAGTGAAGGTTATATGACATTTTAAAATTGTATTGACTGTCTCAAGTGCTTTGTGTTTCCACCACCCTACTGCCCTAGAACTTTATTTACCATTTCCGGCTGCTTTTCAAACATGACAACAGAACATCTTTCCCAGCTTGAGGTTCTGTGTTGAACATGCTGTGTTGATTCTGGGCCACTCGAGGCAAGATCATCTTAAACATTAAGTCCCATATTTAGGGGACTTTGAGCGGTTCTGGACTGGTTCCGACCGACATTTCTGTGTACAGAGTACTCTGTGAACAGAGCAACATCAATTGCTGTGCACTCCGTGAACGCTCTGTTTGTCCTGCTTCACACGCCGCTCTCCGCTCTCATCGGGAGCGGCACCAAACATTTTCTGGCCTATCCAGACAAAGGGTTGATTTCTTCTGTCTGTGAATCTCGCAGCTCCTCTAACAATACAGCATATGAAACGGGAGACCCATCTCGCTGTGATGTTCTCAGATGGATTTAGAGCTTTCAACATGACAAAATACACAACTGTTTTGTAGAATTCAAACAAGAACACTTTCTCTTGGTCACAAAGGGACGAAATCACTTTGTGCTTTTAGAGGCTATCTACAGTTACTACATAAATTTTTGGACTTATAAATTAATTATATATACCCATTGATTGTTGAATAAAATAAATGCTGAATGCCTCATGAGCTTAGTTCAACTGCCGTACCCCATCAGAACCAAAAATATAAGCTTGTTTAACTCCACTGTTTGCAACAACAACAAAAAAGTAAATGCAGACAAACACTATAGCCGAAAAACATAGTTAAAACTATAATTTTGATATCATGGATGGTAGGTACTTGCATCCATAGCTCTGTCTAATATGAATTTAAGAGTAGTTGCATTTCTCCAGCCCCAATCCTCAGCTTTTTACCGAAACAGGGGCAGAGAGTACACTTTGTTATTGTTTCAACTGCTGATTGCCGCTTTATATCTTAAGTTGTAATTAGTGAGCAGGCATTTGAATGGCGTATGTCCGTCGCTCAGAGCATGCTGGGCAGAAAAAGCCGTGTTGTCAGTTATATGAAATGGTGCCAATTTTATTTGACAGTTATAAAAAGGTGAAATATTATAGTCATTTATAGTTTGATTGTTACTATTTTTTAAATATAATTTCAAGCCCTATTCCCCCACCTTTGTTGAATATGAAAAACAATAATATATGATTTGTCACATTTTTATATTTGTATCATGTTTGTACTGTGCACCTGAGCTTGTGTCCTCAAACGTGACGACATCTCAGCAATTTATAACAATTTTATCAGAAAGGTGAAATGTTAATAATTCTGGCATTATAAGCATTACTAGGTATTGTTTATGGCCCTCTCATGATAAATAGTTACTTTTGGATATGTCAATTTAGGCGGAAATGTACATTTTGACATTACATTTAACACGTTTTAAAGAATGTATAAAAAGCATGTTGTAAGTCAATGATCTGTTTGCGATCAGCTCATAATGGTGTGTGGTCATGCAGGGGGGCTTTTGAAACAGTGCAGGTTAATAGCTTGAAGTGTTCTCCCGGGGACCTAGAAGCTTTAACTGAAGCATCAAATTAATTACCCAGCTCAAATATGACGGATTACAGGGTAACAAGTTTGAGCCTTCTAACATAAAACCATTTAAAATGTATCTACTGTTCATGTGTGTGCATATTTGCTCAGCAGGTATTAGACAGCATGTGAAGCTATGCACAGAGTAAGTGCCATCTCCATTACAAATCATTGTCTCTCTCATTACTATCACAGTAGGAGCCGTCTTCAGCAGTGTCATGGTAACCCCTCACAGATACAGTTATTGGTGGCAACAAAAAGTTATCATTGACCAGAGCAGACTGTGTTGTATGTCAGGGCCCATCAGGTTAAGTGTTACAAAAACACTATCACAGAATACAGAGAGTACTGTATCACTCGCATTCAAACAGAGAACCATCAGACTTTGTTTGAAGAAAAATGTCATTATGGATTTTTAAGTCTTTCTAAATTAGACTGTTCATTATGTGAGGACACATAACATGTTGCTGGCCCTATTAAAGTTTTCCTTTTAATAATATAAATGTGGTAGCTGTTGGAGATGCGTGTTCAGCTTCACTCCACTGACTCGGGTAATAGACTGGTGGAATTGGAAAAAGTGTTATTTTGCTCTCTTACCAAGTGAAGATGAAAGCCGGGAAAAGTTGGATAACTCGCACACCATGTGAAAACATTGTGAGGTCTCTAATCTTCAAAGTGCCTTTCTGTAATTCAGTCTCGTTAAAAGTCAAGGTCCAACAGCAAATGCAGACACTCCCAGACTCATTGAGGCAAACTTGGAGATTCTTATAAGTGGACTCATTCCTTATTTAACTGGACGTACACTTTATGATGATAGAGCTGAAGTTCTAGACTGTTTAGTTGTCACATTGACTTCACCTCCCCTTGTTATTGTGCCACTTTGTGATCCACCAGCAGATACGAAACTTCCCAGCCCAAACCCTAACTCTGGCTTTCACTCCCTTGCTGTCCTATACTGCTACCCCTTAAACTAACTTGTCTCACAGGATATTGCAGTCTTTGACGCTTTGTACGGTCTTGTGAGACCGTTTTTCTCAGATTTGTATTTTCTGTTTTCAAAATTGCATGTAGTGTGTATCTACATTTTGAGGAATGTTGGATTTCCAGCTTGCCAACCAAAGTAGATAGCTTGGATCAATATCAGCTTTTCCCTAAATTTTCAGAGTGCACCATGGTGAAACGTCCCCTTTTCACTTTCAAGGACATCTTCCAATGGCTGTTTTCACCAGCCATGTCTCTGGACTGAGACTGGACAGCCACAGCATCGTAGCATGACAACAGACACACTTATTCATCCCACTGTAAATAAGATTTGACACAACCAGGAAGGATATTTTTCATTTGTGTATGTGTCATTGTACAGTTACAAATGTGTTTATTGTGATGAGTATGTCAGAGTTTGTAGTTGTAACTTTCTGAGAATAAATATTGTATTAAAATGCACTCAATAAAGACATCAATCAAACTGGTCCATGGATTATTTAAAAGACTGTCTACAGTCTGCTTGAGATAATACATTGTGGAGAACAAATAAACAGAGGGAATGCAGTTGAAAATTCAAGCCTGTGTAACATGCACTTACAAAACATTAAGTTCAGAAGTTAGAATACAACTTCTGCCTTTTATGTTTCAATAAACCCCTCAGTGAAGTATAGCTGATGCTGACACCCTCAGCATGAAGTGTGTGGGAGAGATAGAGGTCCTGAAATGACTTTACACTTCAATATCCAACATATGGTAATAAACAATGGCCAAGTGCAATAAGAAAACCACATTATTTGAAGTTTCATATCACACATTTGTGGAATGAGGGGGATGGAATGAGAGTGCAAGGACCCACAGAGGTAATCTTGTATAATATAAATGTTGCCTGTTTTACTGTATAACAAACAGAGGCAGGATTTCAAGTTTGGAATATTCTGTGTCTCATATGGGACTGAATGTTTCTGTGTCTTCAACAACAGCACAAAGACACAGGATGCAAACAACATTTTACCAACTGTCAAGGCTTATCCATTGTTCCAATAATATATAATTATATATAATAGTATATAATTCTGAACTAAAACCTTTTGGAACATACTAAAGGAAAGACATCAGGCTGGCATGATCTCACCTCTGTGCACCCACTCCAATTAACATTTTACTGCAGTGGGTTAAATCAGGGTCACACAGAGTGATTCTTGGCAGTCTTAAACAAATGTACTTTGAAAAAACGTATGCAGCTTACACACATGGTTATGGGCAGAAGACATGTAAGATATAGAGTTGAAATGTATTCAATTTTGAGGTTGCATCATAATATTACACTTTACACATCACAGAAGACTGAAATATAACAAAACGAATTACTAAGCAGTATGGAATTGTTTTAAGAAGGTCATACCAAGGATTTTTTATCAAAACAATATTTAATGAAAAATTATTTTTGGCCCATACAAACACATTGAATAACAGATTCAGTACATGGAACAACAGATAGTCAAAAGGACGTTTGTTTTGAAGTGTCTGTCCTATATCTGAGCCATATAAGAATGACCAGGAAACATACAGTACCAGTCAAAAGTTTGTACACACCCTCTCATTCAAGGGTTATTTTTTATTCCTACTATTTTCTACATTGTAGAATAATATTGAAGACATCAAAACTATGAAATAACACATGTGGAATCATGTAGTAACCAAAACAAATCAAAATATATTTTATGTTTGAGATTCTTCAAAGTAGCCACCCATTGCCATGATGACAGCTTTGCACACTCTTGGCATTCTCTCAACCAGCTTCACCTGGAATGATTTTCCAACAGTCTTGAAGGAGTTCCCACATATGCTGAACACGTTGGCTGCTTTTCGTTCCCTTTGCGGTCCAACTCATCCCAAACCATCTCAATTGGGTTGAGGTCAGGTGATTGTGAAGGCAAGTTCAACTGATGCAGCACCATCATTCTCCTTCTTGGTCAAATAGACCTTACACAGCCTAGAGGTGTGTTTTCGGTCATTGTCCTGTTGAAAAACAAATGATAGTTCCACTAAACGCAAACCAGATAGGATGGCGTATCGTTGTAGAATGCTGTGGTAGCCATGCTGGTTAAGTGTGCCTTGAATTCTAAATAAATCACAGACAGTGTCACCAGCAATGCACCCCCACATCATCACACCTCCTCCTCCCTGCTTCATGGTGGGACCCACACATGCGAAGATCATCCGTTCCCCTACTCTGCGTCTCACAAAGGCATGGCGGTTGGAACCAAAAATCAAAAATTTGAACTCATCAGACCAGGACAGATTTTCACCGGTCTAATGTCCATTGCTTGTGTTTCTTTGCTTCAATTCAACCATGAAGGCCTGATTCACACAGTCTCCAAACAGTTGATGTTGAGATGTCTGTTACTTGAACTCAGTGAAGCATTTACTTGGGCTGCA
This sequence comes from Salmo trutta, assembly GCF_901001165.1. Lineage (NCBI taxonomy): Eukaryota > Metazoa > Chordata > Actinopteri > Salmoniformes > Salmonidae > Salmo > Salmo trutta. The sequence goes on along the minus strand of NC_042960.1, from coordinate 50,173,262 downwards.
TTCTGAGGTGCAATTAACTCTAAATAACTTATCCTCTGCAGCAGCGGTAACTCTGGGTCTTCCTTTTCTGTGGCAGTCTTCATGAGAGCTAGTTTCATCATAGCACTTGAGGGTTTTTGTGACCACACTTGAAGAAACGTTCCAAATTCTTGACATTTTCCTGATTGACTGACCTTCATGTCTTAAAGTAATGATGGACTGTCATTTCTCTTTGCTTATTTGAGCTGTTCTTGCCATAATATGTACTTGATCTTTTACCAAATAGAGCTATCTTCTGTATACCCGTACCTTGTCACAACACAACTGATTGGCTCAAATGCATTAAGAAGGAAAGAAATTCCACAAATTAACTTTTAACAAGGCACACCTGTTAATTGAAATGCAATCCAGGTGACTACCTCATGAAGCTGGTTGAGAGAATGCCAAGAGTGTACAAAGCTGTCATCAAGGCAAAGGGTGTCTACTTTGAACAGTCTAAAATCTAAAATATATTTTGATTTGTTTAGCATTTTTTCGGTTAATACCTGATTCCATGTGTTATTTTATAGTTTTGATGTCTTCAATATTACTCTACAAGGTAGAAAATAGTAAAAAAAAAAAAAAAAAAAATTGAATGAGTAGGTGTGTCCAACTTTTGACTGGTACTGTATATATTTGTGTAGCCCCTTATTTTTGCCACTAAACATTCTTAACCCTGTCTACGCCAGGGGAGGCGGGTTCTACTAAGCTATGGAGTTGTTTTAAGAATGTCATACCAAAGATCATTTTGCTATTTTATTTGGAATTTTAAGACCCCTTGAAATAACAAAAAAAATATACAAATATTATTTGATGAAAAAATGTATTTGTCCTTACTGCTATTACCTTCAGACAAATCTTGTGAGGCCTGTGGGCATCCTAGAACAAAACAATCGACATGCACGTGGGAGTCTCATCTTTCCATAGAGGGGTCACAGTTTGTAGGCCAATCCGTTCAGAAGCTACAGATGATTTTGTGAGAAGATCGATTTTTGGGATGTCTCATGGTCTGACAAGCACTGCTCTAGCTCTGTCACCTTTCACCCTAGATGCGGAATTGTTACATAGGCAGATACGATGGATTTTGATACAAAAAAATAGATATCTCTAGCTTAAACTGATGGGTTTTTCTGGGAATTTTTGTAATATGCTAATTCGAATTCCAAAGGGGCGCGGACATAGACCGTAGGGGTTTTAATGATAGTCCATGTAATCATTTCAAATTTCCTTTTGCTGCAGGATTATTTTCCTGCTGTAGCAAACTGGCTCAAATTAAGATCATACACCTCTAATCCCATTAAAATATCAACTTGATCTCCTGTATTTCTAGTGAACCCCCTGTATAAAGGACAGCATGCTGGGATATCTGCCCTACTCACCAACATTAACATGCCACCCTGCATCCCACTGCTGGCTTGTCTCTGAAGCTAACCAGGGTTGTTCATGGTAAGTCCCTGGATGGGAGACCAGATGCTGCTGGAAGCAGTGTTGGAGGGCAAATTGGGGACATTCTTCCCTCTGGTCTTAAGATCAATTGCCCAGGGCAGTGATGGGGACATCACCCTGTGTAGGCTGCTGTCTTTTGGGTGGGATGTTAAACAGGTGTCCTGACTCAATGTAGTCATTAAATATACTGGCAAAATTCCCAACCTGGCGTGTCACTCCGCATCTCTCCGTCTGGTGCAAATTGGTTGCTGTGCATCACCTAAGTGGGTGGGTGCTACATATTGGTGGTGAATGATGTGAGCTTTCCACTTACTATGAAAAGTGCTATATAAGTCCAATCAATTATTATTATTAATCAACATGGTTATATTTCACATGGAATCTCCAGCGTCAGGACCACCGAGAGAGGTTACACTTCACCGTAATTGCATTTCTACAACTACGCCCATTGTCAATTAGTTTGCAGGCTTATTATTTTCCAGTGAAGGAGCCATTATACATGAACTACGTCACCACTTGTAAAACAACTTTCAAGGTGGCAAATGGTTGTTTCTCTAACCTGTCCTTAAAACCCCCAGGAGGAATTCTAGTAGTACACACGGTTTATTGACAAATCCATCACTATGACTTTTTAATTGGAACTGTTTATTACTGTCTTTTAATTTTACAATCAATACTTCTAAAGTAATTACCAGTAACAGTAACCAGAGAGTGAGTTCAAATAAAGAGGGAGATGGACACATCCTTGAGAATGAGTTACATCCAAAAGGATTTTTCAGTTGTCCATTACATAACTATTTACTCAACAAGCTTGTTCAAATTCAGCTCACTTAGAGCAGAGTTTGTTGAGTAAACAAACTTTTACACATTAGCTCAAATTATTGTCCTTTTTAAGTTCACTCAACTCACAGAATAATGTTGTGGTGTGGAGAGACAGAGAGACAGAAACAAGACATATTTTGTCACAGTGGGGGAGTCTACGTTAATGCGCCATTAGCTTCTGTTTACCCAGAAGTGTCCATCTGACACATTGTGTTTGAATTACCCATCCATTAAATGTACTTGTTCTGGGCGTTGTTTTCTTTTTTTTACACTCGAGCTCACTTGGATCCGGAGCAGAAACATGAACAAATTATATAAATGAAGCAGCAGAACCGTGGAACATGAAATCTAGTCTTCCTATGTGCTGTCATTCCTAGAATGTTAACTAATAAGATCTTCCTGGAAAGAGGAGCAGTATTAGAATGTCATGTCTGCAGCTAGAATGAATCAATCAGCTTTATCTCTGAGGACTCCTGAAACTGAATCAAAGTAAATATGAAATGTTCTTCAATATATATACAAAATATTCCAACATGAAATTAGAAATCTCCATGCATTTCACATTGGGTCTGACAACTGCAGCACAGTAATTCATGTTTCAGTGGTGCTCTGGAATTGAGGGTGACAGAGGGTGTTCAGGTGTGTGGAGTAACAGAGTTTCCACTGGGCACACTGCATCATTTCAACGTGGATAATTGGGTAATATTTGGTCAAGACAATCAATGAGATTACAACCTATATTCACCCATTCAAAAAGACACCCCAAAGTTAGTTGAATTCCCAATGTGTTATTACTATGCTTTCAACCGTCTACAGTAAAAGCACAACCAAATTCTAATGGAAAAATTATGTCTGACTTTGGTTTAGTTTTCCCCCAAATGGCTATCAATGCACTTTCAACCATTTAAAAGCACAGAAAATGTAAAATGGTAATGCAATGTCAGATATTATCTATGCAACATATTAATGTGTTATCACTGTGCTTATTATTATAGCAACTGTGAAGATCTCCACAGACCTGCAACGGCCTATGCATGCTATCTTGAACATGCACGTTACAGTAACCTCAATGTGGCCGTGGATGTGTTACTCATTTCATTTTTAAATTTATTTTATTTATTTCACCTTTTTTTAATGTTAATGTTGAATGCTACAGTAGTTTGTAAGATAGCCTTAACTTGAGGCTATTTACTGTATTACAAAAGTCATATTGAATTGTGTTGGGTTGATAATGCATGTAAATATCAACATTCAAAGAAGACGTATCTACTGCTTGTATATTTCCATCTGAGCCACTGGCTTAATCCCATTCGTTAACTTTTATTTTTCGTTGAGTTGGTTACTTGAATCCAACATATAATTTATAATCTTTTCGACGAGTGAATAGGCTATTTATTGTGTTTCAAGGTTATATTTTGTTTGGTTGTCAACGCAACCAAATATGAACATTTTAAGGAGATGTATCTTCTGCTTGATAGTTCCATCTGTGACACTGACTCTGGGTTTTTAGATTTTTTTAAATGTAACCTTTATTTAACTAGGCAAGTCAGTTAAGAACAAATTCTTACTTACAATGACAGTCTACCTGGGAACAATGGGTCTGCCTTGTTCAGGGGCAGAACGACAGATTTTTACCTTGTCAGCTCGATCCAGCAACCTTTTGGTTACTGGCCCAATGCTCTAACCACTAGGCTACAGTACCTGCCACCCCTTCTTAATTCCAGTTGGTCTAAAAATGAATAGTTCATGATTTATGTGTTGGATTCACTTCTCCATCTCAACCAAAAATGTAAGTTAAAGAACAGGACTAAATCAAATCAAACTTTAAATGCATAACATTTGATTTGATTTAATACAATTCTTTAACTTTGATTTTTGGTTGAGATGGAGATGTGAATCCTACACATCTATTATTTTGTAGACAAACTACAATTAAAGCCAGACTAAGTCAGTGGCACAGATGGAACTATCCAAGCAGAAGATCTCCTTCAAATGTTGATATTTGGTTGCGTTGACAACCAAACAGAATACAATCGAAATCAACCAGAGCTTGAAACCCTAGGCCTATTGTTTTGTCTATTTTTTTGTTTGATTCTGGGTTGAATTTAAGCAAAAGCTGTTGATGACTGTAAATGCTATATAGGCCTAAATAGCAACATTGATTATGAGTGATAAAGTATCACATTTTATTTGCTCTGTTAAACCTACCTGTCAGAATGGCTTCTATACAGAAACAATGATTCTATTTCATGTTAAGTGGAGATCTCTCAACAATTATTCTCAAGATTGCACATTGGTAATAGCCAGTGACAAATATTATAGCTAAGCAGGGCTGGCTAAAACCCTGAATGGGAGACCAAAGGGTAGCTGTAGACAGATCCACTCCCCATTAGGATCTAGTGGATATAAAGTTGAGATCTGATGTTGTTTTAATGGTACAGATTCAATATATTTTATACAAGGTTTTTCGATGTTGAAATTTGGCTGCCATGATGACATAATCCTGTGGTTGAAATTTGACCCTCAAAACAACACATTACATTGGTCACTTTTTTCAAATCCAATGTATTTTCCATGTAGATTCCGAGTCACAATACGTTGTCAAATTAAGTTGAAACAACGTTGATTCAATCAGTTTGTGCCCTGTGGGTTGTTGTGAGCAGATGAGTATATTATAAAAAGAACATGTAAAGCCCTTTCAGAATGGGCCAATAATATGAACACATGCACCAATGGTCTTTATATGATATGTATGACATTGTGCCTGTTGCTGAAGTCTCCTGCTTAAAAGGGTTAATGGACTTCCTTAAAAATAATCATGCTTTGTGAAGCATAATTATAGGTCACAAACACAGAAGGAGTAGGTACTTTTAGAAAGGAGCTAAGAAAATAGATGAATATATGTAGTAAATTCATTTTCCTAAACAAAAATACATAAAAAGACAAAAGGACCACTTTAATATGTCATAAAATTAGGTGCAATGTCGTGCAGAGAGAGAGAGAGGAAGAGAGGGGAAGATTATCCCCAGAGATTAAATCCCCAGAGAGGGAGTTGGGAATTCAGGAAACTGCGCCACATAGCTCCTCGATCCTTTCCAGTGATGCTTTGCATTATTCAGTAGCCGTGGCCCGACAGTGATTTAATAGTGCGATACGTTTTGCACTCCATACCGAAATTCCTGGAGATGGTAGAGACGCTCCTTCCCAGTGTCACAGAAGACTAAAAGCCCTGGAAGGAAGACCCAGTGGTGCAGATGTTGGACTTTTGTGGAGAAATTACCATGTATATTTTATCCCCTCTAGTCCACAGCTTTATGGAGGTAGGCTGTGGCCCCTTTTTACACAGAAATAAGCCTCCTGTGCGTAGAAGACTGGGCTTAGAGGACATTGGTTTAACTCTCTGTTAAGAATTGCTCTTCACTACCATTACATATTTATTAAGTTTAAGTAATATGTTTAATTCATTTCTCCCAATATGTTTTACTGTGGCTAATTGGTGCCTACAGCATTTGAGCAGAATGCTCATTGAAGTAAGTCATTCTGGAGTTTCTAGTCAATCATTTTAGAATGTTTTCTAAGTGGTTTATAAATTAAATTATCATTATCATTGCTATCATCATCATCATCATCATCAATGTTGACCATTCCTCCATACACCTCCCCAACGCTACTTGTCAACCTTATAGTCAAATTTCACTTCACATTCCTCATGACACATGTGGCACTGGACATTTGATATAGAGCTTTGAGTGCCTAAGCAGGCTCACTGCACAGTAAGTGTATGTATTCAGCTGTATTTCATACAAAAATGCCCCCCCCCACTCAGATATTTCTCACTCACTAGTAAAAAATAAAAAAAAATACAAAATAAATTATATATATATAAATATCCATTAGGTTTATATCATAATAATTGTGAGGTCAGTTAAATGTTTGTCATATTGAAATATTATGACAGTTTTCATATGTTCATCATTTATGAAGTAGTTATCTTGAAATTGAGTTTGGGCTGAGAAATTATACAGTGTCTGTCAACCTCAAGAAAAACGATAGTAGAATGTGTTGTCATTGTATATCTGACTGGAGTTTAAAGCTCCTCTCTCCCATAGAACGCTACCATAATTGGCAACAATAACAATCTCTCACCTAGAGAATGGTTGAATATCAGGACAGAGGTAGGACAGAAAAGTAGAGGGAAAGAGAGAGCCATTTTACAAGAGCTGCCATTTCCACTGTACCGTCATAACTCAGGGTTCTGCAGCAGACAGACAGACAGCCTGACTGAGCACTGGGCTGAACGACACGGTGAAGTCACTAGGGGCTGCGGGAAGCTAAGGGCTAGCTAGCCACTGTAATTGGCTTAGTGTGCCTCTGCTGCCCTTGGGTAAAATCCCCTCATTGGGAAATTGAACAGAATTGGAAATATTCATTGGCTCACAGTTAAATTGTATATGTAATCAATATTTTAGCATAAGTCCTGATTTTGCTTTGTTGTTTAGTGCTTTGCTTTGTTTTGGTTTTCCTTATGTCACTTTTATATTGCATGTAGAAGATCTATGCTATTCTAGTGCAGTTTGCTATTGCTCAGAACATGAAGGGTGCATTATTTTTTGCTTTACTGTGTGAGTAAGTTCATTGTAAATCCACTGGATTGTGTCTCATGATATTGTGAAATATGGCTGGCTGGCTGTTAGTTGTCGCCAGACGCACTCAAGTGTGCTCCATAGCATCAAATTGCTTTGTTTATATGGCTGCTTGTTTTATTCTGTGTGATGTTCTCCTCCTGACATTGCTATGGGGCAAATGCAGTACCATGTACATACAGTATGTTGAGCTCAAACAATATAGAAAACCCCCACACAACAAAACCTTTACCATTTCAACAGATTTTACATTGAACTAGAGTAAAAAATAAATCGAGAATTTTCACTGTCTCGTATGTTTGAAAATATAAATTGTGAGTGAAAACTAACCCCAACCCCCTCCCACCATGCCATTTTGTCCAGAGGATGAAGCATGCTGCTTCGTGTGTATCAGAGTCGAGGTCACATTGTGGGGGGGTGAGGATATTCACAGGAAACGGACGTATTCTCTTGGAGAAAAAGAAATTCTTATGACAACAAAAATACAAAATAACACGTTATGACGTTCTTGCCCATCTTTTAGGAAAAATGGCAACGCCCAGACAAAGAGCTTTTACACATTTTGAGCTTAGCAAGGAACAAAGACTAACCGTCACCCATTTGTCCTCCTATCTGACTTTAGCAGTGGCTTGTTTCCTCTCTCTTTCCTGAAAGCTATTGTTTATTTTCCCTCAAAGCCTCAGCGTCTATGTTTAGAGCATTGCTGTGTATAGAGACAGCAGACATTCAAGGAAGCTGTTGTCAGTCTTTCTTTGATAATGTTCCCTCTCTCTGTGTGTGACATTGGAGGTGTACATACCTCAAATTCCTAATGATGTTGGTCATCTCTTTCATATTTGCTTTTTTCTGTAGAAAAGTTGAGGATTTTGTTTCATTCGGCACATGTGACAAATACAATTTAATTTGATATCAGGCCATGACTTCAGTGTACTTTCAAGTCAATGTAACACTTTGGGCTTCGTGGGTGTAGAGTCAGGCGCAGGAAGCAGGAAAATGTTTGGTACAATATGTAATTTAATAAGTACTGAAAACCGAGGAAATATGTCCAAACACAACAGGGCGAAACAATAACCCCGAAGTCCAAAATACATGTACCACAAAACATACAAAGTGACAACACGTAACAAGTCCGCACACAGAAGAGGTGGAGAGGCGGGCTTAAATAATAAAACTAATTACTAATGGGAAACAGGTGTAACTCATAAAGACATAACTAACAGAAAAACGAAAAAGGGATCGGTGGCAGCTAGTAGGCCGGTGACGACGACCGCCGAGCGCCACCCGAACAGGGAGAGGAACCGCCCTCGGCAGTAGTCGTGACAGTACCCCCCCCGACGCGCGGCTCCCGCAGCGCGCCGACACCGGCCTCGAGGTCGTCCCGGAGGACGAGGCGCAGGGCGATCCGGATGGAGGCGATGGAAATCAACTAACAATGATGGATCCAGTATGTCCCCCACCGGGACCCAGCACCTCTCCTCCGGACCGTACCCCTCCCAGTCCACGTGGTACTGCAGGCCCCCCACCCGGCGTCTTGAGTCCAGAATGGAGCGTACTGTATACGCCGGGCCCCTCTCGATGTTCAGAGGGGGCGGAGGGACCTCCGGCACCTCACCGTCTTGTAGGGGACCAGCTACCACCGGCCTGAGGAGACACACATGAAACGAGGGGTTAATACGATAATAAGAAGGAAGTTTTAATCTATAACACACCTCGTTTATTCTCCTCAGGACTTTGAAGGGCCCTACATGCTGTGGACCCAGCTTCCGGCAGGGCAAGCGGAGGGGCAGGTTTCGGGTCGAGAGCCAGACCCTGTCTTCCGGTGCGAATATGGGAGCCTCACTGCGGTGGCGGTCAGCGCCCGCTCTTTTGCCTTTCTCCTGCTTGTTTACGGGATTCCTCCACAGCTCTCCAGGTGTCCTTGGAGCGCTGTACCCAATCCTCCACCGCAGGAGCCTCGGTCTGACTCTGATGCCATGGTGCCAGGACCGGCTGGTAGCCTAACACACACTGGAAAGGCGACATGATAGTGGATGAGTGGCGGAGTGAATTTTGCGCCACCTCAGCCCAGGGTAAATACCTCGACCACTCACCTGGCCGGTCCTGGCAGTACGACCGCAGAAACCTACCCACCTCCTGGTTCACTCTCTCCACCTGCCCATTGCTCTCGGGGTGATAACCGGAGGTCAAGCTAACCGAGACCCCCAGACGCTCCATAAACGCCCTCCATACATGGGACGTGAACTGGGGACCCCGATCAGAGACGATGTCATGGGTGAATAGAGCCTCCGCAGTCTGTAAGGCCGTAGGGAGACCGGGCAACGGGAGGAGACGGCAGGACTTAGAAAACCGATCCACAACTACCAGAACCGTGGTATTCCCCTGAGACGGGGGAAGATCGGTAAGAAAGTCCACCGACAGGTGAGACCACGGCCGTTGTGGAATGGGGAGGGGTTGAAGAGACAGGAGAAATGAGGGCTGAATGTACCCTTGCCCCAGAGCTTCCGTGACATATGTCTCCATAGCCAACGTCTCCTCCTGGGACAATGAGTACACGTGACTCTTAGGAAGCGCAGCGTTATCCTGGAGGTCTATCGCACAATCCCCCGGTCGATGAGGTGGTAATTTAGTCGCCTTCTTTTTACAGAAGGCGAGAGCCAAATCGGCATACTCAGGGGGAATGCGCACAGTGGAAACCTGGTCTGAACTCTCCACCGACGTGGCACCGATGGAAACACCTAGACATCTACCTGAACACTCCTCTGACCATCCCTGGAGAATCCCCTGTTTCCACAAAATCTTAGGATTGTGACTAGCTAACCAGGGTACCCCCAGCACCACTGGAAACGCAGGTGAGTCGATAATAAAGAAACTAATTCGTTCCTTATGATTCCCCTGCGTTACCATGTCCAGTGGCACCGTGGTCTCCCTGATCAGCCCTGACCCTAATGGTCGGCTATCTAAGGAGTGCACGGGGAAAGGGGAATCTAACGGTACCAGCGGAATTCCCAACTTAAGGGCTAGTCCGCTATCCATAAAGTTCCCAGCTGCGCCTGAATCGACTAGCACCTTATGCTGGGAAAAGGGAGCAAAATCAAGGAAAAAAATTAAGACAAACACATGACCAAAAGAGGATTCTGGGTGAGTGTGGTGCTGACTCACCTGGGATGAACGAGGAGTGTTCTGCCTGCCCTCTCGACTCCCAGAGGGTCCCCCCCACAGCACCGGTCGGCCGTGTGTCCTCGTCGACCACAATTGGTGCAGGAGGGGCGCCCTCCTCCGTTTCCCTTTGACACAGTTCCCCCGAGCTCCATAGGAATGGGTGCAGGCAGGCTAGGAGCTGGAACTGACAGGACCCTCTCTGAACGCCCGCGGGCAGCCAGCAGATTGTCCAGTCGTATAGACATGTTGATCAGTTCATCTAGGGAGAGTGTAGTGTCCCGACACGCTAGCTCCCTGCGGACATCCTCCCTGAGGCTACACCGGTAGTGATCTATTAGGCCCTGTCGTTCCACCCAGCTCCAGCTGCCAAAGTCCGGAATTCTAGGGCAAAATCTTGCGTGCTCCTCATCTCCTGCCTAAGGTGAAACAGTCGTTCACCCGCCGCTCTTCCTTCCGGGGGATGATCGAAGACGGCCCTGAAACGGCGGGTAAACTCAGGGTAGTTGTTTCGTGCAGCATCGGGTCCATTCCACACAGCGTTGGCCCACTCTAATACTCGGCCCGTCAAGCAGGAGATGAGGAGGCTCACGCTCTCCTCCCCCGAGGGAGTCGGCCTCACGGTCACCAGGTATAATTCAAGTTGTAATAGGAATCCCTGGCACCTTGCCGCTGCTCCATCGTACTCCCTCGGAGGCGTAAGACGTAGTGCCCCAGATCCAGACGGGGAAGGGAGTGGAGGAGGTGAGCTCGTCGGGTGAACCGGAGGTGAAGGGAGGAGACCACTCCTCTCCCATCCATCCATTCTCTCCATCATCTGGTCCATGGCTGACCCAATCCGATGGAGAACGGTGGTGTGATGGAGAACCCGTTCCTCCATCGATGGTAGAGGGGTGGTGGCTGCTTCTGCTGACTCCATTTCTATGGTGCGGGCTTCTGTAACACTTTGGGCTTCGTGGGTGTGGAGTCAGGCGCAGGAAGCAGGAAAATGTTTGGTACAATATGTAATTTAATAAGTACTGAAAACCGAGGAAATATGTCCAAACACAACAGGGCGAAACAGTAACCCTGAAGTCCAAAATACATGTACCACAAAACATACAAAGTGACGACATGTAACAAGACCGCACACAGAACAGGTGGAGAGGCGGGCTTAAATAATAAAACAAATTACTAATGGGAAACAGGTGTAACTCATAAAGACATAACTAACAGAAAAAATGAAGAAGGGATTGATGGCAGCTAGGAGGCCGGTGACGACGACCGCCGAGCGCCACCCAAACAGGGAGAGGAACCGCCCTCGGCAGTAGTCGTGACAGTCAATCTCCATCATGTAGTTGAACAGACAGCAATAATACGGTGAAAAGCTGTTCTGGTGTTGAGAATTCTCTGCTATCCTTCACACAATGTCGGGCAACTTCCTTCAATTCCGCAACACAATTGAAATCTATTCACTACCTCTGGAATTTGATTCTTTAACATACTGTATTGTATAATATATATATTTTTAAAGTCATTTACCAGTGTATCTGAGTGTAAGTACAGTAACTCTCAGTATGTTATGCGTGAGTCACACTGTTCCTCCCTGGTCTCCTAAATGTTTTCATCTACACTGTGATGTGACAGACTCCAAGACAATCGTTGTCTGACGCTCCCTTCCTTTAATACGCCTTTCTCAATTTGCTCCCTACTTTATCCACCTCCCTAGGACTCCTCACAATCCTCCATTTACTGTAGCTGACTCCATCAGCCATAATGTCCATGTATCTCTATGGTCTATTTACACATGAAATTGAATGTTTTCTGAAGCAAGACAAGGAGTGTGTCTGTCGTCACAAATGGTGCTAGTGCTATCACAAAGCACTTCCTCAAATTTACTGTAAATAATATTCTGTGAAGTACAGGCACAGGTCTGAGCATAGCTCTAGTAGTCCTGTTTATCATTAGCTCCTACTAGGTAACTGAGTATGCCATTCCTAAAAAAATGAGTTGCTTGTATCTGACGCTCTAAGCATGCCAAGGTAGCACCATGACTGCCTAAATGATTTAGAACTCTGTTGGAGCAGAATATATTGACACTTGAATTGAGAAAGACCAGTCAAACTCACAGCAACCAATCAGATAGAATGTGAGTTCATTAACCTCCTGAGATCAGAAGTCATTCTGTGTGAAGACAGAGGTAACACAGGCTTTAATAGTTACATCAATACTAGATTAAGCAATCTGGCCAGAGGGATAAGTGAGCTGAGCTCATTACCCATGCCTGTTAGTAGGGAGACAAGCAAAAGAGAAGGAAGGACGCACAAATGGACTTCAACAGGCTCTCTGTATCTTTCCCTCTGCTCCTCTGATTGTCTTTAACTCTGCAGTCTTCGTGTCAGCATCTGTTTACCTATCCCTCCATTTTGAGCACTGCCAGCCATTAGGCGCACCTGCTCAGTATGCAAATTGCATTTTACCCTGGTGGCAAGGTGAGTTTTCAAGCCGGAATTCAAAGGCTCAGGTCTGCATGGAGAATAAATAAATAGCTGAGATTCTCATTTTCCTGCTCATCAAAAGGTTCATATACAGGACATTAGACACCCACACTGTAACTTGGGGGGTAATTTGGGTAATACCCCAATTTGAAATGTCACATTTCAACATGCTTATTGGAATATTAAACCAAAAGAGAGGTGGTGGTAAAACTAAAATTGGTAAAACTAAATGTTTTGTATTTTTTATTATTGAATTTTAAAACATACAATCTACCTGCAGTGAAGCCGCTCCACACTTACATTACATTCAGTCATCTAGCAGACACTCCCTGTAATGTGGTCCTGTGTGTAGATGGTGGAGAGAGTCAGGCACAGGACAGTAGAAATGAGTAATCAACGTACTTTACTAAAAAATACAATGAAAATAACAGACCAATTTACAAAGAACAATCCCTCACAAACAAACATGGGGAACAGAGGGTTAAATAATAAACAGGTAATTGGGTGAGTGAAACCAGGTGTGTAAGACTAAGACAAAACAAGTGGAAAATTAAAAGTGGATCCTTTTTCATCCCAGCATTTCCATAGTAATTGACGTTTCACATGATTATGAAAGAGACACTGCATTTCTATAGAGACGGCATTACTACAGTACAAATGTATCCCATACAATATGTTATTCCCCAACGTTCCTGTTCTGATATCTTCCCATTGCTTGTTGTTAACATAAATAGACAAGTAGACAAAGACATACATACATATTTAATGATAAAAGTTCTTGACAATAGAGAGCAAAATAGAGAGAAAGAGGAGAGCAATCAAGTGGGTATGTGTGTGTGCGTCCGTGTATATAATTGAGTGCGTGTGTGTGCATATCAACTTCATAATGTTCAGATATTTTACGGTCCCCATTATCTTTTCCGTAACCTGGTGTCCCCGTAAAAGAAAAAAGTAACTTTGCGAACAGTGTAATACTAGACTAGTTTATACACATCATGCTTGTTTATATTTTTACTCTATTTCCACTTCAAGTGAGACCTTGAAATGTAAAATCCATGTGAAATTGTGATTTCTACATCTGAAATCATGTGTTTTTTCTTTAATGGATAACGAATAGAACCGCAATATGTGTTCAAACAAGACTTAAATGTACAGTACATGTTGATATTGCTCAGTACCAGAGACTAGACAGAGACTGGATTCATGTCCATGTCACCATGGAAACCAGCCACTGAGAAGAAAATCTTTTATCTTCTTTATTATCTTTCAAGAGATATTATGGTTCAGGGCACTGGGCGATGAAGCTTGTTGCACTCTGACAAAATTAACCCCAAGAGGCAGAAACAAAAGAAAAGGTTTTGTGATATGTTTTTGTTACTCTACGGGGCTGAGAAGGGGTCTTTCATCAGACGCTGTGTGTTAATATTTGTACTAAAGGATGGTGTCGACCTTAGGCAGTTAACTGCAGTTTCAGTGATGGGTATTTCAGTTGAAATTTTCTCTCTCTTTTTCTCTCTCTCTCTCTCTCTTTCTCTCTGCCTCTCTCTCTCCGCCTCTCTCTCTCTCTGCCTCTCTCTCTCTGCCTCTCTCTCTCTGCCTCTCTCTCTGCCAATGTGAAAATCAAATTGTGCCGTCGCTCATTATTAATATCCTGAAACTGTTGGGAGCTCTGAGAGATGGTGCATGAGAGGGAGGAACTATACTGAGACAAAAGCTCTATGGGGCGAAAAAAAAAGGTATTTATTTTTCCCTGTTTGAATCTATTTAATTACCTGACATGGGACTGCATTCTCAAGTATGTAGTTGGTTATTAAAGAGTGCGAAGGGCTGATGTAAATAAGAGGAACACTCCTCTTAAGTATGTGCTTTCCATGATCAGCCAACCCTTTCTTGTTTTTTACTAAGCTTCCTCATCCTTTACAGTTTATGTTTGTTGTTGAGTTTTGTATGCTCCCTAGTAGACAGCTATGTGAGTCATTCCCATGATGCAGCAGAGCTCACTGCGAGCCATGAAAATGGAAAAATGACGTCATGTCAATCCCTGGAGTGAAGATGCGAGTTTTTACCTTAACAAGCTAATCGTGCTCCTGTCACAGGCTTATTTTAGTGTGTGGTTGCCTGAGGCTAAGGCCAGCTGAAAACCTGCTATCCTAGGACCACACACTGTCACAGACAGTGTTCATAGCATGATGCTGCTGTACATCAAAGGAAGTGATTTAACTCTGTACGTTTGGATGTTACATTTGGATGTTATGATATGGGTGCACTCAGGCAAAGAGGCCCTCATCACTCAAGCTGACTTGAGGAGCACAATTTAAATCTTGGTTGTCACTAGCAACCACAAACCTGCAGGGTTTATGCACTGATGAGTCTTAGGCTGAGTACCTAGAGTTGCTTAATGCAGACATGCCTTCTCAAGCAGTCAGTTACGCCATGCTGATGTTTGATGTTGGGGGATGATCAGTTGTCAGGTTGTCATTCTGTATCTTTCTCCCACAGTTTTCTTCTCAGAACAAAACCTCATTATGAATGGCATACTGGTAATGTTTTGCCCCATGGTCCCAGGGCTTTTTAATATTCACTGAGTGCATGTGTAAAGCTTTAAATTATTTTAAGGATGGCACTCACCACTATGTTTCCATTGACAATCACCATACTGACTGGGTTGGCTCTACTCACTCACACATTCCTCCTATGCTGGACCAGCCACTTCTGGAAATAATTCCCAATAAACTCAGGTATCTCCCTGTTACTTGAAACTGACCTTTATTCATTTGGAATAGAAATGAGGTGGGTCCAGGCTGGGGTGAGATATCTCTTCTATCATGGTCATAATGAAGACCCAGGGGCCTACTGTCCCCCTACAAAGATCACTCTCCACAAGCTCATTATCTACATTTTCAAGATAATTATCTCTTACTTCCTTTGCAAGACAATATTAGTGGGTAAGTCTTTTGCTCTCAAAATATAATAGCCACATTCGCTTTTGTATTTCTTACCAATATTTATTACTGTAGAATGCTGCTTTGAGCATGCATAAGGTGAATAAATATCATTTTATTAAGGAATGCTACATGTCACATGTTTGGTGGGCCATCAAACTCTTCAATTTCAACTCTATTGTCATATTGAAACAGAGAAGAATGACTCATGACAGCAGCAAGACACTGTTCATTGAATGCTTCACATTGTGGACAGAATGTGAGAGAAGATGAGAGAAATTGAAAAATACCCTTTCAGTATAATGGCCTAGACGCAGCTATAGAGCAGACATGATAGAATAAATACCACATTCGACCATCAAAGAGCCAGAGGAATGCTGTGACCACTCTAGGAATGTAGAGCACTTGGTCTTAGTTGGTTCTTGAAGTCACTGCTGTGAGATGTCCTGTGACCTCGAGGCATTTTTGGAGCATCCTTTTAAACTGCAGTAAATAAAGTATCGCTCTAGAAGAATGTGTATGTGGTCAGGAAGGAGAGAAGGGTTGGCTCTGTAATGATCATGATGGCAGGGATGAAGCAATTTTCATGTATTCCTTCTGTCTCTCCTTTTCTCCTCTCTCTGGCAAATTCCTGCTCCCTCTCACATGTTCTCTCCCTCTACTCTCTCATCTAGTTCTCAAATCAACACTGCCCAATCATACAATAAGTTAAAATATAATTCACAGACAACAAAAATATGCTGGATAGGAATCTATGACAATATTGACATGGCATTCTTGTATTTATTTCATTAGGATAGGTGAAATAGTCTAAAAGACAACATAACAACACTCAGATACATCCACAACTCAGTACAGTTAAACTTTTAGATGCCAAGGTTTGAATGAGACTTACTTTGTTATAAAATGTGTTCTGTGAGCTGAGCTATCTGCAGTGCTGGCTGGTTCATTCAAAAAGTAGCAGCAGCACTTTGATGGATGACCACAGTTTTAGTTTAATGAGCGGAAGGTTGAGGCTGCAACATGACTCACTTTATACTGCCAGAATAGCAGCAGAAGAGGTGCAACTCAAAGATGTTGCTTTTGCCTAAAAAGGTGTTCACACCACTTTTGGTGACTTTCACTATAGGAGTACCTGATTGGTACAAACAATGAATAGACCATGAGTACTTTTTCTTTGCAGGCCATGCACATTTTTTTTTGCAGATGCAAGGATAAAATAAATAATTAAAATGCAATTGGAAGCTCTGTAAATCCCTGGATAAACAACAGATACTTTTGTCATGTAGTGTATGTGAACACCTGCTTGTTGAACATTTCACTCCAAAATCATGGACATTAATATAGAATTTGCTGCTACAACAGCCTCCACTCTTCTGGGAAGGCTTTCCACTAGATGTTGGAAAATTGCTGTGGGTACTTGCTTTTATTCAGCCACAAGAGCATTAGTGAGGTTGGGCACTGATGTTGGGTGATTAGGCCTGGCTCGCAGTCGGCGTTCCAATTCATCCCAAAGGTGTACGTTGGGGTTGAGATCAGGGCTCTGTGCAGGCCAGTCAAGTTCTTCCATACCAATCTCGACAAACCATTTCTGTATGGACCTCGCTTTGTGCACAGGGGCATTATCATGCTGAAACAGGAAAGGGCCTTCCCCAAACTGTTGCCACAAAGTTGAAAGCACAGAATCGTCTAGAATGCCATTGTATACTGTAGCATTAAGATTTCCCTTCACTGGAACTAAGGGGCCTAGCCCGAACCATGAAAAACAGCCCCAGACCATTTTTCCTCCATTATTCCTAGTTCGCACTATGCATTGGGGCAGGCAGAGAATCTGTTGGCATCCGCCAAACCAAGATTCGTCCGTCGGTCTACTAGATGGTGAAGCGTGATTCATCACCCCAGAGAACGAGTTTACACTGTTCCAGAGTTGAATGGTGGCAAGCTTTACACCACTCCAGCCAACGCTTGGCATTGTGCATGGTGATCTTAGGCTTGTGTGCGGCTGCTTGGACATGGAAACCCATTTCATGAAACTCCCAATGAACAGTTATTGTGCTGACTTTCAGAGGCAGTTTGGAACTCTGTAGTGAGTGTTGCAACCAAGGACACATCCCGTTCTCTGCGGTCCCGTTCTGTGAGCTTGTGTGGCCTACCACTTCATGGCTGAGTCATTGTTGCTCCTAGATGTTTCCACTTCACGATAACAGCACTTACAGTTGCCAGGGTCAGTTCTAGCAGGGCAGAAATTTGACAAACTCACTTTTTGGAAAAGTGGCATCTGCATGGCTGTGTGCTTGATTTTATACACCTGTCAACAACGGGTGTGGGTGAAATATCTGAATCCATTAATTTGAAGGGGTGTCCACATACTTTTGTATATATAGTGTACATTGTATCTCTAAACTGTCAACATTAAAGCAAAATGTTTGTCATTACCAAAGTGTGCATGCTTCAATGTATTTAGGAAACAACTATTTCAATTTGGATTTTGAGAAAACAATAAAAATGTAATACTGTCACTTACAGATGAGCTGCATTAAACCGTCCCATTCCTCTCTTTGACAATATGTACTCTGAGCTAATAACATTAGCCAAGTATTTGCATGACTTCATTTATATTAAGCATGTTTGAAAAGAGTCCTGTGGGGGGGGGGGTTATTCCAGTTTTATGCCTTTGATGAATCGCTTATTATTTCCTCCCTTATTATAAGCAAGGATATGCATATTCTTAATACCATTTGAAAGGAAACACTTTGAAGTTTGTGGAAATGTGAAATTAATGTAGGAGAATATAACACATTAGATCTGGTAAAAGATTGTATGTTCCAATATGTTCCATCATCTTTGAAATGCAAGAGAGGTGTGGTCAAACTGTAGAACCCAGTTCCTACATCTGAACATAATTATATATTTTTTTCAAACAAAACCTCAGTACACTACATTTTATCTCTGGGACCCTCAGGATGACAAATCAGAGCAAAGATTACTGAATGTAAGTACATTATTTACCTTCAGAGGTGAATGTATTAAACCAGTTACCGTGATAAAAGTGTTTTGTTGTTGTGCACTATCCTCAAAGAATAGCTTGTTTTTTTTGTAATAGCTACTGTAATTTGGACACTGCAGTTAGATTAACAAGAATGTAAGCTTTCTGCCCATATAAGACATGTCTATGTCCCAGAATTGACTGTTGTTTACAAGGTCATCCTAGTCACATTATCACATATTGAGAAACAACCGTCCCGGTTTAGGGATACTGATCCCATGGAGGTTTTAAACAAATCAGTAGTCATCATTGGTCATCAAGTGCAGTCTCCGTCATGCAACCTTCATCAACAGAGATCCTTATTATGCATAGATACCCGCATGACTTTGTGTAACCTGCCTTGGTCGATGATGTTGCTATTCTTTTATTGTTTTGTTGATTTCCTGGTATAGTGCTTCCATGAATGTCAAATGGATTCATCATACCATTAGTTATCGTTTCACGGTATACTTAATCATCATGAGGAATATGTCAGAGATATGCAGATACTGTTACTGTGAACGGGTTCTTACTGTGTTAGCCTCAAACAGACTAGGCAATAGATAGTCAGCCTTAATGAATAATAGAAAATATATATGAGATAGAGGGAGCACTGTTTTAAGTTGTTTCTTTAACAACATCTTCCCAGGCCTTTTTATTTGGTTACAAACTTTGTTGAGCCTCTTTGTGCACTCAAACCTGCACTGAATCAATAAAAAGCTTAAACTTGACATAACATTTGTAGAAAGTAGAGTGCTTTAGGCTATTCCATTCCAACTATGTTGCCCAAAATGTATTACCCACGACATTTGACTCAATCTGATATTCTAAAGTATTTATTTAACCTTTATTTAACTAGGCAAGTCAGTTAAGAACAAATTCTTATTTTCAATGACGGCCTACCCAGCCAAACCCTAATCTGGACGACACTGGCCAATTGCGCACCGCCCTATGGGATGCCCAATGACGGCCGGTTGTGATACAGCCTGGAATCGAACCAGGGTCTGTAGTGACACCTCTAGCAGTGAGATGCAGTGCCTTAGACTGCTGTGTCACTCGGGAGCCCAAATAAGTAGAGTGCTAACTAGAACAACAACAATATCAACAACAGAAAAGCACAGGGTACCAAACTGTGATATGGCAGTTGGTTTTCAACAGTATCTGTGGGGTCATCATACTGAACATCAGCAAATGATTACAGAAGGCGTTGTGTTGGGGCCATGTTTTGGAACTCGTTATGAGGGCTAATGTGACAATCTAATGTAGGCTACAGTGTGTGCTGTTTTCCATGACCGTGGAAGGGATCCATTGCTCTGAGATCACCATTACACATTACACTGTAACCGACACAGACTGCTATATTCCTGTCAATACTGTCAACTGGCTTTGTACTAAATAGGATATATTTGATCTCCTGTGAGAAAATATCCAGTGCTTTTGAAATACTTTTACCTTATGTGATGATTCAAGACTATAGAAAAATATGTAGTAAAGCTTCAACAAGAGATATTTCCTTTGCAGGTTTTATACAAGCATTTTGCTACACTCGCAATAACATCTGCTAACCATGTGTATGTGACCAATAAAATTTGATTTGATTTATGGATGAAAATGTTTCATTCATTAGTCAATCTCTCCAGAGCATAACATTCAAATGTGCTTTGTAATAGACTTGAGTGGGAAAAGTTTTCTCCACCCGTTTCCACTTTTGGAGTCGTTCAGGACTAAAACTTGATCAGTAACTCTACACATTCAACACAACTATCGCTTCATAGGATCTCTAAGTCTGAACACGATATCATTAGGAGGAATCATCGGAGCCAACTCTCATAAAACGTTCATTCCCAGCGTGTTCCTTAAATGAAAATGTTCTCATTGATCATTTAGAGGACACTAATGCCTTTTTGGCTCTTAGAGGATGGAAACCTGAATTATTTAATATTTCATTATTTTCTGTTCAAGTTATTGATGTGATTGGATTTTAATGATGATCCTCCTTTCTGCACACCTGTCAATATTTCCTGTGGAGCTTGTTTTACTTTGTGTGAAGTGAGTGAAGAGATCAACCTATCTCAACATCACCATTAAAGTGTACATGTTCCGAATCCAATCAGAGATCATCTAATTCATGCAATGGTGTCACTGGGACTTTTGCTCAGAAAGATTAGTTACTGGCGTGTTCATGCTGTCGGAGTTATCGGAAGTTCGGAGTTCTGAATGGGAAGTTTCACGTGAAGTGAAAAGTGGGGAAACGGAGAAAATGTTGTTACAGAGTTGCCGAGTTGTGACGTTTCACCACAGGATGACAACAAATCAGCTTTTAACAATGACAAATTTATCAAAGTGGATCATGTAGCTCTTCTGACCATATTGTCAATGTTAAGCAAGCTAGCTAACTTTATTATAACCAACGCTAGCTAGCTTCTCTAGCTAGCTAAAATCTTATTGGTATAAGAATTGTTCCGACTTCAAAAGCACTTGAACACAATCATGCTGTACTTAAAGTGGAACTGACAGGGTTTTTAACTACGTTGCAGATATGAAACAAACAGACAGTCATATCAGTCAAAAATATAAAATTCCCAGTTTACACTTCAAAACTACATTCATAAGAGGTTTTAAAATGAGGTTCTATTTTACTCAAAATACCATGACGTACATTTTTGGTAGAATAGATGAATGCAGTTCAATGCATGATTCATATTATTCACCAATATATTTCTTGGTAGTCAAAAAAGATTGGTATCAGGTTGTAAATCACAGCTGGCCTGGTACATTGTTTGCTGCCTCCACCCATTTGAGGTGCACTGTTTCAGTTTCATTGACTCAATATTTTGAACAAAAACGAACGACTGAAACTAAGGCTGAGAATGTCAATACAATAAAACTAGCAAGGGCAATGATCACAAGTCAGTCATAACGTGTCTGATAGGCTAGTGCACATGTTTCAAACACAAGGCCAGAAGGGCTGAATAGGAGACACAAGCCAGTATAAATGAGTCAACAGTTGAGTCATCTACTTTATGAAATTACAGCCTGATATGCTCGCATTGGTGAATTAAACTTCAATTGCACTGCTTTCGTGTGTCCCGTTTACAGCACGCAGCGGAGGGAAGGTGTGCATATACATGCCACAGTCCTAGCTAGACTACTAAAATGTTGCAGTCTGGCTTCAGTTTTTAAACTTGACAATGAATAACCAAAAAACAAAACCTGCCACAAAACACCATGCAAAGGAGAAACATGTAGGCCTATTACAGCAACATTTGAGCAGTAGCCTCGGCTGAGCTAGCAAGCTGCTGGGAGGATGTCATCTAATTGGAGGAGTGACCGACTCTTCCTCCTCTTATCGTTTTCGGTAGCTACAGCTACTGTAGGGATGCAGGTGTCATTTGGTTAGTGAATCACTTTGCTAGCTAGGTAGCCATGCGGAATTTTAACGGCTGTTATTCACATCTATTAGTTATCTATCAAATGGGTGGGCAGGCAAGTTCCAGTTGTCAACGTGGGTTGGGACAAGTTTGCACTGGCAGGCAAGCTGCAGAAGGACGAGCAGGTTACTATTCCCCATCGTTTATCAGTGCAATTGTGACAGCCAACTAGCTAAAAAAAGTTTAAGAGGGTTTATCTAATGTTCCATCGCTATATTTTAGCTTATCTCGTTCTGGCTAACATTAGTTGTTTAACTTTGTGTAATTGATGTGCATAGACAACTGAGGGAGAGATGGCATACATTTTCATGGTTGTTTGATTAATAGGACTGTGAAGTTCCCATTTGTAAGAGGACTTAACATATTTGTAGAAATCCATTCAAGTGTATTTTTTGGCGAATTTGTTCTAATGTTCTAAAGTCACGCTGTTGCTACTGCCTGTAATCACAGTCCAGTTCAAAGTGTACGATGGCAGGCCTGCGTGGAGAATGGTTTATTTGCATATAGGCCTACTGTAACTATGATTGGCTATGGTGCACCGGTCTGTGTGGACACGGTCCTGGACGAGAGAGTTAATTTCCCACTCTGTGTTGCTATAGAATTTTCACAAATGCCTCCCCAAACATTCTATGAATTTATGAAAACATGAAAATTATCATATCTAAGTGCTCGCTTGTCAGAAAAAAAGGGGGTGTCATATTCTTCCCGGGGTGTATATGAACAGATTTGAATAAGATTTCATGTTACTAAAACTGTCACACCTTGATCTGTTTTACCTGTCTTGTGATTGTCTCCACCCCCTCCAGGTGTCGCTTATTATCCTTGGTGTATATATCTCTTTGTTTCCTGTCTCTCTGTGCCAGTTCATCTTGTATGTTTTCCTGTACTCCTGCTTCTATTCTCTTTTGCTAGTCCTCCTGGTTTTTGACCCTTGTCTGTTTTCTGGACTCTGTACCCACCTGCCTGACCTTTCTGCCTGCCCTGACCTTGAGCCTGCCTGCCACTCTGTACCTCCTGGACACTGAACTGGTTTTGACCTTTTGCCTGTCCACGACCATTCTCTTGCCTACCCCTTTTGGATTGTTTAATAAATATCAAGACTCAAACCATCTGCCTCCTGTGTCTGCATCTGAGTCTCGCCTTGTGGCCTTATATAAACACTGTCAGTTCCACTTTAAGACTTCCTTATTGGGAAGTTTTCCACTTCCGATGGGTACCTGAATGCCCCATAAGTATTGGATTCAGCCTCTGTGTGGTGGAAAGCAGATTTATTAAAGTCAAGCCTTGGAGAATATCATCCAAGATGAGTTACAATCTGTCAACTAATGAATCTGCAGAACCTTAAACTTCCCACTGTAGTGAGTAATGAAATATACTGCATGAGATAAAATGCCAGTTTGATTCAGAATATGGTCCCAACATGAATCTAAGTCTCTATTGGATGCAGTACTAAATTATGAATATTGTGGACAGTGTTTTCAATGATTTGAAATGCTAACTAATATGGGCCTAGGGGGCCAAAGTTACAGTATGAGAGAATTTGAATTGATAATATTCAGCAAATACTGTACTTTTAAGGAAGTACATGAAATGCTAGTACAGTTTACACACTATGCAGTATAGGTCAGAGATCCATAACACTTTGATGATGTAACCGGTTAACTGTCAGAGTTTGTCTCTGGAATCTGTGTTGATTTGTTGCGTTACAGCAGACGACACCTACTTTATCCCTGCTTTACAGATCTAAAGGCATAAGTTACTCATGTTTGTCTCCAGAAAATATCAAAATTGACAAACAAAAAAAGGCTCCCTGTAATGAATATGGATGTGTTTCATAAATGACTCGGGGAATCTTGCAAAACAGACTCATTAGCTCCCACAGAAGTTCATTTTTCTCCAGATGCAGTGGATCAGTGGCGAGCTCCATCATGTGTCCCTAGCCATTACTCTGGCATGTCTGCTGTGTTCTCCATGCCAACTAGGATATAGGAATCATAGCCTGACATTGTCTGTGTTTAGGCTCATCACTCACATGGCTTCAGTGGCCACTTTGACATGAATGAGGAGACATGAGCAGATGCCAACCAGAAAGGAGGTAAAAGAGTTTGCGTGTGCGTGCATGAGTCCGTGTGTGTGTGCATAGTGTGTTTCAGGTATCAAATAACTATTGTACATATTAGAGCTTTACCCCGTGCATGTAGAACTGTGTAGTGGAAATGTTTGTGTCTTCTGTGTCTCTGCAAATGCGTGATTACATTTAGCGTGTTTGTTTCTTGTTGTGTTAGGATGTTATGTGACTTTGCTCTGTTATGTGACTTTTGCTATCAGGGATTGATAGAAGAAGAACAGAAAGAAAGGAACACATTGATACTTTTGCCCAACGCCTAGAAACTATGTGTGCAAGGTCATGATCAGCTTATTGCACCCTGAGAGCAGAGACGCCTAGTTTGTGCCTGAGTATAAAGAGTGCTGAAGGGAGAGAATCCCTTCAGAGCTTCTGACAGACTTGTACTTTGAGTATTACGTTTCTTGTAACGTCTCTGGCCGTGATAAGAAAGATATGTTCATTTAACTTTGACTTGGAGTCCTTAGTGGTAATTTCCACGACAACTGTTATAAATTAAACAAGGGTAAAGAGTTCTGGTTTTAATTGTGTCATGCAAGGTGGGTGGTCTGAACCTGTGTTTTAGTAGAGTCACACAGTGAGGATAGGCTCCACTCCAGTGTTAGTGATGTGTCTGCTGTGTTCACTGCATGTTTGTGTGCCTGTTTGTACTTCCTTGTAGCATTACATGGTCCATGACATCTCCCTGCTGGGATGTGGAGGGGAATGGATTCCTTATGGCCATGATGATGATGAGGCAGAGCTCTCTGGGGTTAGCAACTGAAGCTACTGTCAGAGAAACAGAAGAGAGAGAGGAAGTGATGAGTTTGAGAAAGATAAAGAGAAGATGCACTGCACAGTATGTTGGTATGATGGATCACACCAAGTGGCTCATGGAAGTAGGCTTTTGTTACTATATATACATAAATGGCTTGTTATAGTCTGCTGATTTGGGCAAATGGATAAAAAGGCATACCTGTCCTAACTGGTCCCTCTTTAGCTATAGAGCTTTCAAATCCAGCCCAAAATCAGTCACTCTCCATCTGATGAGCTATTCAGTCACACCCTACGGTCTAAGTGCATTGTACCACTGATAATGCTCATTTACTCCCCAGTTAGGCTGTTAAGGTAGACCGCTAAACCAGGAGCCATTTTACTACATCTCTTACCAGACAGATACTGTTGTTTTATTTTTCTATTACTGTGCAAGAAATCACTTTCATCCCGCCAATAAAACATGCAGTATGAAACGTTATTTCAATAATTTATTGTTAAAATGTCTTTGTGGGTGGGTGGCAAGTAATGAATGAAACAGTTTTTCAACTATTCAATCTTAATCACTTGAGTTTTAGATGAATCGTTCATAGTAGTCCTGTTCTATACAAGCTCAGGGTTTATAATAAGTGGGGTTAGTACTTGAGTAGGATAGCTGAGTGACCTGTGCTAGGTGCATCTTTTTTCTCATCGTCTGTCTGAGAGCTAGAGCTATTGATCCTGTCACCTCAACGTTCACTCACCTTACTGTGTCTTTCTGCTGAAGACCAAGGGGATACGTGAAGAAAGGTGGAGTACACAGACTGTGTTGTTGACAGCCAGTGAGTGTTGGGTTGTGTTCAGGGGAACTCTAGTGTGACAGCAGAAAACACCATCTGTCATAAAGAAGTGAGGAGGCACGTGATTAGGGGCTATGAACTCTCTTCTGTCTCCCCAGGTGTGATGAATTCTTGTGTAGCTCAGTTGGTAGAGCATGGCGCTTGCAGCGCCAGGGTTGTGAGTTAGATTCCAATGGGGGACCAGTATGGAGAGAAAAAAAGTATGAAAATGTACACACTAACTACTTGGATAAGAGTGTCTGCTAAATGACTAAAATGAGAAACAGGAATTGGTATGTAATATGTTGTTGTTGTTTCTCACTTACCTGTATGTGACAATGGGGACACGGTTACAACTACCAACTGACTTTCTCCAGGCTAGACTGGGGGGTATAGGCTAGGTCCATTATTTTATGTCATATGATGCATTTTGCATCACCATGATGATCTGGCCAGTGACACCTTGCTTCTTGAAAGTCCAATATCTTGAAAACTTGACTTCTGACATGCAAACATTTTTGGGACTTTATCAACATCGGACTAATGAAAAAAATACCAAAATATTGTTTTTGAGCAGAGTTTTACTTTAACGCTTGTTTCACTGCATAGCAGTTGTGTAACCTTTTTATTGTATCAGTTGACTTTGAAGGGCACTGTTGCCCACCCCCTCCCTTCCCGTACCTCATTGGATCATTAAACTTATTTCATGAGCTCTGAGATTTATTTGCACTCGTTCCTTTACGTAGTGGGTAAAGAGCTCTCCGGCTTTTTGGACGTGAAGGGCGGCCTATAAAAGCAGTCCATTATTGTTATTGTAACTGAGACGGGGCCGTGCCATCGGCTGCAAAGAGAAGACACAAGTCATTAAATCTAAATGAAGCAATATTTTCATTGAGCGCATGAAGAGCTCTCGCTGTGGTAGATGGATGTTCATGCTCTCTGTTGCCCTTTTCTGTCGAGGGTGAATAGAATCAACTTCATACTTAAGAGAAAAGGGCCAAGTAAATTAGTATTCCACTGAAGAAGGAAGATACAGTAGGAATGGGTAACCTTTACTATTGGCCCACAGCAGATGTTGTCTTTGGCCGTTATCTGGCTAATATCCACCGTTACACATCATCCCCTATTTCCTCTAGTCAAGTGTAAAACAATGAGAGAGAGAGAGAGATCTTGTTTATTTTAGATGGTCTGAGAGGATCCCCTGTCCCATCCTTGTTTTAGACAGTCTAAAATCCCATGCTGTCCGGTCAACATTGCTCTCAGCACAGTATCATCGATCTAATTATTGATTGGTGTGTTATTGATTGGAGGGAGGTGTTCAACCAGCTGCTTTGTTGTGTGTTTTTCTCTGATTTAAATTTCACTCCATCCATCGGGGTCACACAACACTGTGTTAACCTCATTAAACAGCTTCCTCATCATCAGTGTCACTGGATTCCAATAGACTGAAGAAAACTCTGGGATTACCCAGAGGCCAAAGCTGGTTGCAATGACATCACTACAAGCACAGACCTAGAATGAGTAGAACTGGCATCCCCATTTAAGTCAATAATGCCACAATGGGTGGTTACAACTCATTGTACTGGCTGGGTACTATTGTTTTAGACTGGTTGAGTTGGTACTCCCTCTACACTTTGCAGAAGTGTGTGATTTGTGGCAGATGTAGTAAACAGCACTGAGTAAGACCTCATAGTTGAATGGTGGTGCATATCATAAAGCTAATGATTGTTCAGAAGCTGTCTTCATTTGTTGTGGTGCACAGAAATGGTGTCTTTTTTTACATCTCTTTTCTTTCATGTGACATCATATATTTCATAGGATGGCACCGTGGCACGTTTGCCGTCATTTCCTGAAATATTAATGATCTATTTTTATGGCATGGCACGTCATTTAGTTTGGCAAAGTAAACTCTCAGATTTTAATGAGATTGATAATAATGCACAGGATATCATGTGGATCATGGGCAAAGACATCAATCACCAAAAACTGCTTTGTTATTGGTGGATTAAGAATGCAAGTGTCACAACATCGACGGAAGGTGGTGCCCCTCCTCGCCCGGGCGGCGCTCGGCGGTCGTTGTCGCCGGCCTACTAGCGGCCACCGATCCTTTTTTTATTTTCTGTTGGTTAGGTCTTGTTTAGTTGGCACCTGTTTCTTATTAGTTCATTAGTGGGGGAGGGTATTTAGTCGTTCTGTGTAGTGTGTGCTGTGTGCGTGATTATTTGTTGTCAGGTGTTACGTGTTTGAGGTACAGGTGTTTTTTTCCCTCTGCCTGTGAGTTTCAGTGCAGCGTGTTTTGGGCTGCGTCCCTAAGGCGGGCTGTTTGTTTTGGGCATTTGTTTTGCCTTGCCCTGCATTACCTGTTTTCTGGGCAACGTGTGGATATCTAATAAATATTTTTCGTGTGTTCACGAACTTGAGTCTGACTTCGACCCTCCTGTTTCCTGGTGAACACTGACAGAATCATGCACCACTTATGGAGCCAGCAGGAGCCGCAGCGTCGACCCCGTCCATGGAGGAGAGGGTGGCTCAACACTCCGCCATCCTGCATCGTTTGGGCAACGCCATGGACCAAGTCTTGGCGCGCCTGGAGAGCCTGGACAGAAGCGCTCCCACCTCGTCGAACGCGGCTGCCCAACAGCCAGTACCACCACCAGCGCCAACATCACCCAGTTCCAGTGGGGTTAAACTCGTGCCCCTGAGGGAGTACGATGTCGCTGGGTGTAAGGGTTTCCTACTCCAGTTGGAGTTGTACTTGGCGACCGTCCGTCCTCCTCCCTCGGGAGACGAGAGTGTCAGCGTCCTCGTCTCGTGTCTCACGGGTAGAGCCCTGGCCTGGGCCAACGCAGTTTGGGACAGTCCGGACTCCGGAGCGGGGTGGAATGAGAGGGCCCTGATAGACCACTACCGTTGAAGTTTGAGGGAGGACGTCCGCCGGGAGCTAGCTTGTCGGGACACAACAAGCACCCTGGACCAGCTAATAGATATGTCCATCCGACTGGACAACCTGCTGGCCGCCCGCGGGCGTCCGAACCGGGCCCTGCTCGTTCCACCTCCTAACCCTCCTGCTCCCACGCCTATGGAGATGGGGGGGCTGCAGCCAGGAAGACTGGAGGGGGAGCCCTCTCCTGCACTCACTGTGGTCGCAGAGGGCACACTGCTGACCGGTGCTGGAGGAGCTCGCCCGGGAGTCCAGACGGCTGGCAGAGCACTCCTTCGACATCTCAGGTGAGTCAGCACCAGTCTCACCCAGAGCCCCCTGTCAGTCATATGTATGGGTTAGTTTCCTTTCCTGAATTTTCCCCTCACTCCCGGTTTAAGGCGCTAGTCGATTCAGGCGCGGCGGGTAGTTTTATGGACCGTGGGGTCGCCAGTAAGTTAGGGATTCCCCTGGTTCAATTAGACCAAACAGTCGACCACTAGGGTCAGGGCTGGTCAGGGAGGTTACAGTGCCACTGGTCATGGTAATGCGGGGGGGTCATAAGGAGAGTATCAGTCTCTTTATTATTGATTCCCTGGCGTTTCCGGTGGTGTTAGGGATCCCCTGGCTAGCCACTCACAACCCTAAGATTTTGTGGAGACAGATGGCTCTTAAGGGGTGGTCGAGGGAGTGCTCGGCAGATGTATAGGGGTTTCCATCGGTGCGACGACGGTGGAGAGTCCAAACCAAGTCTCCACCGTGCACATTCCCTCAGAGTATGCCGATTTGGCTATCGCCAAATTGAGTCGAAGACGACTCAATTACCACCTCATCGTCAAGGAGACTGTGCGATAAACCTCCAGGTGAACGCTGTACTTCCCCGGAGTCACGTGTATCCTCTGTTTCAGGAGGAGACAGTGGCTATGGAAACATACGTCACTGAGTCCTTGAGGCAGGGATACATTCGGCCATCCAAATCACCCGTCTCCTCTAGCTTCTTTTTCATGAAGAAAAAGGGGGGGGGGTTGCGCCCGTGCATTGACTATAGAGGTCTAAATTCCATCACAGTGGGATTCAGCTACCCGCTACCTCTCATCGCCACGGCGGTGGAGTCATTTCACGGGGCGCGCTTCTTCACGAAACTGGATCTCAGAAGCGCGTACAATTTGGTGCGTATCCGAGATGGGGACAAGTGGAAAACTGCATTTAGTACCACATCTGGCCATTATGAGTACCTCGTCATGCTGTATGGGTTAAAGAATGCTCCCGCCGTCTTTCAATCCTTTGTGGACGAGATTCTCCGGGACCTGCTAGGTCAGGGTGTGGTGGTGAACATCGACGACATTCTGATCTACTCTCCCACCCGCGCTGCGCATGTGTCTCTGGTGCGCAAAGTGCTTGGGCGACTGGGGGAGCATGACCTATACGTCAAGGCTGAGAAATGTGAGTTCTTCAAACAAGCCGTCTCTTTCCTTGGGTATCGCATTTCCACATCCGGGGTGGTGATGGAATGTGACCGCATTTCTGCCGTGCGTAATTGGCCGACTCCCACCACGTTGAAGGAGGTGCAGCGGTTCTTGGGGTTTGCCAATTATTACCGGAGGTTTATCCAGGGCTTTGGGCAGGAGGCGGCTCCCATTACCTCACTGATGAAGGGGGGTCCGGTGCGGTTGCGGTGGTCGGCGGAGGCGGACAGGGCTTTTAGTCGGCTGAAGGCTCTGTTTACAGATGCTCCCGTGCTGGCGCACCCGGATCCCTCTTTGCCATTCATAGTGGAGGTGGACGCGTCCGAGGCTGGGGTGAGAGCCATGCTATCACAGTGCTTGGGCGCGTCCCCGAAGCTTCGCCCCTGTGCTTTCATCTCTAAGAAGCTGAGCCCGGCGGAGCGTAACAATGATGTGGGGGATAGGGAGTTGCTGGCTGTGGTAAAAGCCCTGAAGGTGTGGAGACATTGGCTTGAGGGGGCGCGACACCCTTTTCTCATCTGGACCGACCACCGTAACCTGGAGTACATCCGGGCGGCGAGGAGACTTAACCCTCGTCAAGCCAGGTGGGCGATGTTCTTTACGAGATTTCGGGTTTACGATCTCGTACATCCCAGGTTCCCGGAACACTAGGGCTGAAGCACTGTCTCGTCTCCATGACACCGAGGAACGGTCCACCAATCCCACTCCCATAATTCCAGCCTCCTGCTTAGTGGTACCGGTGGTCTGGGAGGTGGATGCGGACATCGAGCGGGCGTTACGGGCGGAACCTACTCCCCCTCAAGGTCCCGTGGGTCGTAAGTACGTTCCACTCTGTGTCCGTGATCGGTTGATCCGGTTGGCACACACGTTACCCTCCTCGGGTCACCCAGGGATTGAGCGGACGGTGCGGGGTCTTAGTGGGAAATACTGGTGGCCCACCTTGGTGAAAGATGTGAGGTGCTATGTCTCCTCCTGTTCGGTGTGCGCCCAGTGTAAGGCCCCTAGGCACCTGCCTAGAGGGAAATTACAGCCCCTCCCCGTTCCACAGCGACCATGGTCCCACCTGTTGGTGGATTTCCTCACCGATCCCTCACCGTCTCAGGGGAACACCACGATCCTGGTCGTTGTGGATCGGTTCTCTAAGTCCTGCCGTCTGCTCCCTTTACCCGGTCTTCCTACGGCCCTGCAGACCACGGAAGCGTTATTCACCCACGTCTTCCGGCACTACGGGGTGCCTGAGGATATCATCTCTGATCGAGGTCCCCAGTTCACGTCCCGGGTGTGGCGTTTATGGAGCGACTGGGGGTTTCGGTCAGTTTGACCTCAGGTTTTCACCCCGAGAGTAACGGGCAGGTAGAGAGGATTAATCAGGATGTGGGCAGGTTTCTGCGGTCCTACTGCCGGGACTGGCCAGGGGAGTGGGCGAGGTTCGTGCCATGGGCCGAGATGGCCCAGAACTCTCTCCGCCACTCCTCTACCAACCTATCGCCTTTCCAGTGTGTGTTGGGTTACCAGCCGGTCCTGGTGCCCTGGCATCAGAGCCAGACGGAGGCCCCTGCGGTAGAGGACTGGGTCCAGCGCTCTAGGGAGACCTGGAACGCCGTTCAAGAATCCATTGAATGGGCCAGGGGATGACAGAAGGAGAGCGCAGACCGTCGCCGCAGTGAGGCCCCCGTGTTTACCCCGGGAGAGAGAGTCTGGCTCTCGACCCGGAACCTGCCCCTCCGCCTGCCCTGCTGGAAACTGGGTCCGCGGTTTGTGGGGCCATTTAAAGAGAGAATAAACGAGGTGTGTTACAGGTTACAGCTTCCCTCTTATTATCGTATTAACCCCTCGTTTCATGTGTCTCTCCTCAGGCCGGTGGTAGCTGGTCCGCTGCAGGACGCTGAGGTACAGGAGGTCCCTCCGCTCCCCCTGGGCATCGGGGGGGCCCCGGCGTACACAGTCCGGTCCATCTTGGACTCCAGGCGCCGGGTAACGGGCCTGCAGTACCTCGTGGACTGGGAGGGGTACAGTCCGGAGGAGAG
Source organism: Salmo trutta (assembly GCF_901001165.1). NCBI lineage: Eukaryota > Metazoa > Chordata > Actinopteri > Salmoniformes > Salmonidae > Salmo > Salmo trutta. The sequence goes on along the minus strand of NC_042960.1, from coordinate 50,141,193 downwards.
GTGCTGGGTACCGGTGGAGGACATCTTTGACCCATCGCTGATTCGGGAGTTCCACAGCCTCCATCCGGATCGCCCTGCGCCTCGCCCTCCGGGGCGTCCTCGAAGCCGGCGTCGGCACGCTGCGGGAGTCGCGCGTCAAGGGGGGGTACTGTCACAACATCGACGGAAGGTGGCGCCCCTCCTCGTCTGGGCGGTTGTCGTCGTCGCCGGCCTACTAGCGGCCACCGATCCTTTTTTTATTTTCTGTTGGTTAGGTCTTGTTTAGTTGGCACCTGTTTCTTATTAGTTCATTAGTGGGGGAGGGTATTTCGTCGTTCTGTGTAGTGTGTGCTGTGTGCGTGATTGTTTGTTGTCAGGTGTTATGTGTTTGAGGTACAGGTGTTTTTTTCCCTCTGCCTGTGGGTTTCAGTGCAGCGTGTTTTGGGCTGCGTCCCTAAGCTGCGTGCGGGCTGTTTGTTTTGGGCATTTGCCTTGCCCTGCCTTACCTGTTTTCTGGGCAACGTGTGGATATCTAATAAATATTTTTTGTGTGTTCACGGACTTGTGTCTCCTGCGTCTGACTTCGACCCTCCTGTTTCCTGGTGATCACTGACAGCAAGTGCCATTACTGTTGTGAATCTAAACATCTTATACATTTGACATAATCACCTTTAGTAAAAATGCATCAGATTTTAAAAGTCCCCGTCTCAGGCCATACATTTTATATATATATGTATATATATATATATATATATATATATATATATAAAATGTATGGCCTGAGACAGGGTCTTTTAAAATATATATATAAAATGTTCCTTATTAGTGATGTCTGCGGTAAATGAGATCACATTGCTTTCCAAGGAGCACTTGCTGTATGAGCAAACAGTCCTCAGTCTGCTAATTCCTATTTGGTCAGATACAGTAAGTTACATAGTATCATATCTACCTCTCCACATCTTTAGGAAATGGAAATGTCATGCTGTATGGCTTTGAAACCTCAGGACTATAAACACATATACGTTATATCTTAACATGAATATTTCATTGATGAAAGAAAAAGGTTGTCTGGAGGGAAAGTCACCTTTTTGAAAAGAAAACATGGCAGTCTTCTTAAAATATTGGCCCTACAAAGATTATGCTTTTTACTGAAACATGTATCAGGTACAGGCTTGACTTGCCTCAACTAAATAATATTTCTTCATGTAAGGACAGAGAATTTCCCCCAGACCAACCCTGACACTTCTGCGTACTGTATCTGAACTCATCAGCCTCTCTTCAAGAACAGGAGCACAGAGTAAAATCTGAGGCCAGTCCCAACAGATCTGAGGCTAGTCTTTATCAATATCCCCTGAGGGTGTTCATTTTGCCTTGAATAAAAGTTATTAAAATGTTGTTTATGGGCTATAGCCATTGTAGGCCTTCACTTTTGATATTCACTCTTTTCCTCAGTATATAAAGCATGAAAACCACTTAAAACATAATTATGGAAAGGAGATGCTGTTTTTTGTTCTTATATGTCGCTTCAAATTAATATTCCATGTTAGTCTCTCTGTCACTGATTTGTCTGCCTTTTTCCTGGACATGTCATTATAGGTTTTATCATTGTAAATTATGAGCACAAAGCAACACTTGCTGTAATTCTTATCTACTGCGGGCTATTAGCACCTTTAGTAAATGTCATCAGTTTTTGAGAGCTTGAGGCATTCCAAAGAGTGGATAGAGACTACTCACCGGGCATAAACGTTCGATCAAAATCCGATTTTGGTTGATATTTGATTTAGTTGTCAAGAAACATGAAAGCAAAGAGTTGGGCGCTGTCCAAGGTCCTGATTACTTAGGACTTATGGTGGTGCTGAATAGACAGCTAAGCTCTCTGTATTGTAGGCCACACCTTTTCCCTTACCCAACAGTTAAACAATAATTGTATTTTCATAAGCTAACTTTTAAAGTGTCTGAAAACTTGACCCTTAAAGAAACACAATACCATGGAACAGTGCCTGGAATGAGACAAATACCTGAAACCCTTCTCTGGCAGAGGTCTGACTTCACCCCACTCAGACAGACAGTATTCTGGCTCCCCTGTTCTGTTGACTCCTGGGGGCTGTGGAGGCTGTAGTAGTACAGTGATATGGGAGTCTTTATCTCTCTCTTCTGTCCTTCTCCTGTGGTCTCAGCAGGGCAATCCATCTACCTGGGCCTGTAGCTACCTATACATCTGTGTCACGGGGCTCAGGCTGCTGCTGGAGAGGAGCAACACAGAACAACCTGCACCAAAAGACCAAGAAGTCAGAAAATATGACAGAACAGAGAAACACTTCGTCACACCAGTAGTGCTGAGTGATTAGTGCTTTTTGAGGTCAGTTCGGTTTCAGGACGATTATTAAAAAATAATATTGGTTTTCAATTTCAGTTTGATTATTTCTTAAATGTATTAAGAAATAATGACATAACATTTATTTTAGAGCTTTTTAATGGAAATTCCAGCCAAAAGTACGTTTTTGTGAGAATACCTCTTTTTCGGGATGCCTCCTGGTCTGACAAACAGCACCGTAGCTCTGACACTTTCCACCGTAGATGCAAAAGGCTGATATCTCTAGTTTAAACTGGCGCATTTTGATGGGGATTCGTGTATTATGTTAATTTGATAGACTCCTTTAAGTTAGCATTGAATCATAAATTCTAATAGATTAAGACAGGCCGCTTTCCATTCCACGTGGTTCATTGAAATTACATTTGTTTACTGGTACTGTATCTTACTCCATAGATGGTCTTGTTGTTGACCGTGCAGAGTGGGGGTTCTTCAGGACATGTTGGTCTGGTATCCTACAGCAGCTCAATTTGTATTTGTTGCAAATAGAGCAGCTCAATCAATATATGCTTTGAAGGAGTATTAACCTCTTATACCACTCTCTATTTCAAATAGTAGTACTGTACATTCTCCTGTCCCATTTAACCATCCATCCGCAGACATACTCTGTGTTTCTCTCTTTATGTCTCAGCACACTTCCTCCTTCTGTTCTGTCCCAGCTTTCTATCTGATAAACCTAACCTTGACAAGTCTAAAGCGGTCACAGGTGGTGGGGGTTGTGGGATAGCTGAACGGTGATTCAGTATTCATTAGCGATATAAACCCAATAGGTGCATCTTCAACCAATCAGAACAAAACAAGCTGCCCACGAGAGGCTGGTATCTGAGCATTCAAAGTTCCACCCCAAGGTCAATTTAACGTCTCCCAGCTCATATTCCCCCGTGCGCTCTCTCTGCGCAGGTAGATATGAGAGTTTCAAGGCAGAGAACAGGAAGGGAAGAACTGTAACTCAAAGATAGCCTGGGGGCACAGCTATAGTTGCTTCCAGTAGATTCATACTCCACAGAATCAGTCAGTCTACAGCACATAACTGCTAAATGTATATATTTTTTTTCACTCGTTCTATCAATTCCATATTCCCCCACTCTTCCTCTGAGTGATTTGCATTTTCTGCCTATCCTTTACTTTTCCCTGCGCTGTAGACTCCATGCACAGACAAGGAGCACAGAAAATGTTTAATAATGTCACTCACCAATTTCTCCCTTTTAATGGTCCCGTGTGGCTCAGTTAGTAGAGCATGGTTTTTGCAACGCCAGGGTTGTGGGTTCAATTCCCACGGGGGACCAGTACGGGGGAAAAGAAATGTATGAAATGTATGCATTCACTACTGTAAGTCGCTCTGGATATGAGCGTCTGCTAAATGACTAAAATCTTTAAACAAAATGTAAATGTATTGTATTTTATTTGAAAAGAGACACATGGTTGTTGTTTTTGTTCAAAGAAGTGATAGAGAGCTGTAATTTCCTAGGTAACACCTTTGACTGATAGATCAGTGGGGTGAGCCCTTACAACAAAAAACATGTTAAATTTGCAGTTTCAGATGTGAAATAGCTGTTTTCACATGTTGAGCTTAAGTTTCACACATGTATTGAATTTAGAATTCATATGTTAACTCCACATTTTCACAAAGAATTCACATTTAAGAAAGCTCCACATGTGAAAATGTCACATTCACATGTGGAATTGCATTTTCACATGTGAAAAACATAATATTAAAATCTCATTTGCAGTGTGAACGTGAAATTCCACATGTGAAAGTAAGCTTTTCACAGGTGAAAGTGTTTCACATACGGAACTACAAATGTGATTTCTACATGTGATTGTTTTTCACTTGCAATTCCAAAGTGAAAATGTGATTTGCAGTTTCACATGTAAGAACTCCACATTTACTCCAATGTCTGCAAACCAAATAAATGTAAACACTGCATGAACTAAAAACATGAGGCATACCCGTCCTAACTGGTCCCTCTTTAGTAATAGAGCTTTCAAATCCAGCCTAAAATCAGTCACTCTCCATCCGATGAGCTATATAGTCACACCCTACGGTCTAAGTGCATTGTACCACTGATAATGCAATACTTTTATATTATGGATTGTAAAGTGTACAAAGGGAGTCGGGTAGCAAGTACAGGGAGGACAAATAGAACATACAGTTGAAGTCGGAAGTTTACATACACTTAGGTTGGAGTCATTAAAACTCCTTTTTCAACCACTCCATACATTTCTTGTTAACAAACTATAGTTTTGGCAAGTCGGTTAGGACATCTACTTTGTGCATGACACAAGTAATTTTTCTAACAATTGTTAACAGACAGATCATTTCACTTATAAGTCACTGTATCACAATTCCAGTGGGTCAGAAGTTCACATAAACTAAGTTGACTGCCTTTAAACAGCTTGGAAAATTCCAGAAAATTAGAAGCTTCTGATAGGCTAATTGACATAATTTGAGTCAATTGGAGGTGTACCTGTGGATGCATTACAAGGCCTACCTTCAAACTCAGTGCCTCTTTGCTTGACATCATGGGAAAATCCAAAGAAATTAGCCATGATCCCATAAAAAAAATTGTAGACCTCCACAAGTCTGGTTCATCCTTGGGAGCAATTTCCAAATGTCTGAAGGTACCACGTTCGTCTGTAAAACAATAGTATGCAAGTATAAACACCATGGGACCATGCAGCCGTCATACCGCTCAGGAAGGAGATGCATTCTGTCTCCTAGAGATGAACGTACTTTGGTAGAAAAAGTGCAAATCAATCCCAGAACTGCAAAGGACCTTGTGAAGATGCTGGAGGAAACAGGTACAAAAGTATCTATATCCACAGTAAAACAAGTCCTATATCGACATAACCTGAAAGGCTGCTCAGCAAGAAGAAGCCACTGCTCCAAAACCACCATAAAAAAGCCAGACTACAGTTTGCAACTGCACATGGGGACAAAGATCATACTTTTTGGAGAAATGTCCTCTGGTCTGATGAAAGAAAAATAGAACTCTTTGGCCATAATGACCATCGTTATGTTTGGAGGAAAAAGGGGGAGGCTTGCAAGCCGAAGAACACCATCCCAACCGTGAAGCACGGGGGCGGCAGCATCATGTTGTGGGGTGCTTTGCTGCACGAGGGACTGGTGCACTTCACAAAATAAATGGCATCATGAGGATGGAAAATTATGTGAATATATTGAAGCAACATCTCAAGACATCAGTCAGGAAGTTAAAGCTTGGTCGTAACTGAGTCTTCCAAATGGACAATGACCCCAAGCATACTTCCGAAGTAGTGGCAAAATGGCTTAAGGACGCGGGAACCTGTAGAGCCAGCTGAGGCACGGGAACCTGCAGAGCCAGCTGAGGCGCGGGAACCTGTAGAGCCAGCTGAGGCGCGGGAACCTGTAGAGCCAGCTGAGGTGCGGGAACCTGTAGAGCCAGCTGAGGTGCGGGAACTTGTAGAGCCAGCTGAGGCGCGGGAACCTGTAGAGCCAGCTGAGGCGCGGGAACCTGTAGAGCCAGCTGAGGCGCGGGAACCTGTAGAGCCAGCTGAGGTGCGGGAACCTGTAGAGCCAGCTGAGGTGCGGGAACCTGTAGAGCCAGCTGAGAAGCGGGAACCTGTAGAGCCAGCTGAGGCATGGGATCCCGATGAGCCAGCTGAGGCATGGGATCCCGAGGAGCCAATCGAAGCTTGAGAACCTGTCGAGCCAGCTGAGGCATGGAAGCGTGATGAGCCAACCGAAGCTTGTCAACCTATCAAGCCAGCTGAGGCATCCCCGGTTGCTTCGGCAGCCACCCTTAGACTCGACGTCACCAGTAAAAAATAAAAAATAAACAACAAAAAATCCCTGTTGCTTCCCTTTGGTGAGGCGTTATTCTGTAACGTGTATTCTGGGAGTCGGGAAGCAAGTACTGGGAGTGCACATTTTATAATAAATAGAACAGAACAATTAACACGAAAGCGTACAGACATGAAACATATACTGCTCAAAAAAATAAAGGGAACACTTAAACAACACATTCTAGATCTGAATGAAAGAAATAATCTTATTAAATACTTTTTTCTTTACATAGTTGAATGTGCTGACAACAGAATCACACAAAAATAATCAATGGAAATCCAATTTATCAACCCATGGAGGTCTGGATTTGGAGTCACACTCAAAATTAAAGTGGAAAACCACACTACAGTCTGATCCAACTTTGATGTAATGTCCTTAAAACAAGTCAAAATGAGGCTCAGTAGTGTGTGTGGCCTCCACGTGCCTGTATGACCTCCCTACAATGCCTGGGCATGCTCCTGATGAGGTGGCGGATGGTCTCCTGAGGGATCTCCTCCCAGACCTGGACTAAAGCATCCGCCAACTCCTGGACAGTCTGTGGTGCAACGTGGCGTTGGTGGATGGAGCGAGACATGATGTCCCAGATGTGCTCAATTGGATTCAGGTCTGGGGAACGGGCGGGCCAGTCCATAGCATCAATGCCTTCCTCTTGCAGGAACTGCTGACACACTCCAGCCACATGAGGTCTAGCATTGTCTTGCATTAGGAGGAACCCAGGGCCAACCGCACCAGCATATGGTCTCACAAGGGGTCTGAGGATCTCATCTCGGTACCTAATGGCAGTCAGGCTACCTCTGGCGAGCACATGGAGGGCTGTGCGGCCCCCCAAAGAAATGCCACCCCACACCATGACTGACCCACCGCCAAACCGGTCATGCTGGAGGATGTTGCAGGCAGCAGAACGTTCTCCATGGCGTCTCCAGACTCTGTCACGTCTGTCACGTGCTCAGTGTAAACCTGCTTTCATCTGTGAAGAGCACAGGGCGCCAGTGGCGAATTTGCCAATCTTAGTGTTCTCTGGCAAATGCCAAACGTCCTGCACGGTGTTGGGCTGTAAGCACAACCCCCACCTGTGGACGTCGGGCCCTCATACCACCCTCATGGAGTCTGTTTCTGACCGTTTGAGCAGACACATGCACATTTGTGGCCTGCTGGAGGTCATTTTGCAGGGCTCTGGCAGTGCTTCTCCTGCTCCTCCTTGCACAAAGGCGGAGGTAGCGGTCCAGCTGCTGGGTTGGTGCCCTCCTACGGCCTCCTCCACATCTCCTGATGTACTGGCCTGTCTCCTGGTAGCGCCTCCATGCTCTGGACACTACGCTGACAGACACAGCAAACCTTCTTGCCACAGCTCGCATTGATGTGCCACCCTGGATGAGCTGCACTACCTGAGCCACTTGTGTGGGTTGTAGACTCCGTCTCATGCTACCACTAGAGTGAAAGCACCGCCAGCATTCAAAAGTGACAAAAACATCAGCCAGGAAGCATAGGAACTGAGAAGTGGTCTGTGGTCCCCACCTGCAGAACCACTCCTTTATTGGGGGTGTCTTGCTAATTGCCTATAATTTCCACCTGTTGTCTATTCCATTTGCACAACAGCATGTGAAATGTATTGTCAATCAGTGTTGCTTCCTAAGTGGACAGTTTGATTTCACAGAAGTGTGATTGACTTGGAGTTACATTGTGTTGTTTAAGTGTTCCCTTTATTTTTTTGAGCAGTGTATAAACAGAAACAATAGCACCTGAGGAAAGAACCTAAGGGAGTGACAGATATAGGGGAGGTAATCATAGAAGTGATGGAGTCCAGGTGAGTGTCATGAGTCGGAGGTGCGTGTAACGATGGTGACAGGTGTGCGTAATAATAAGTAAACTGGAGATAACGAGCGCCAGAGAGGAGGTGCGGGAGTAGACATGACATGGATGGTCAGTCTTTACATCCATAACGTAATATATGGATTTCAGATAGGTTGCATTTCTCCAGCCCCATCCCTCATCTTTTTAAACTGTGGCGAGGAAAACACTTTGTTAAAGTTTCAATTACCTATTGCTGCTTTAAAGACACTTAATAGAGTAATAGTGTTAATATATGGTGCAGTTCTCTAGTGCGTGAGTTTGGTGCCATTAATATGAAGCAAAACCTCTGAAGTCAAGAACAGAATTCTTAGTATTGCAATCAAAAATATAAATGCAAAATTATTGATAGCAAAACAAATTATTGCAAGGAAAGTATTTTTAAATGCAAGAGAAAATGAATTGTAAATGGATGCAAAATATATATATATATCTACATTTACATTACATTTAAGTCATTTAGCAGACGCTCTTATCCAGAGCGAATTACAAATTGGTGCATTCACCTATAATATCCAGTAGAACAACCACTTTACAATAGTGCATCTAAATCTTTTAAAGGGGGGGTTAGAAGGATTACTTTATCCTATCCCAGGTATTCCTTAAAGAGGTGGGGTTTCAGGTGTCTCCGGAAGGTGGTGATTGACTCCGCTGTCCTGGCATCGTGAGGGAGCTTGTTCCACCATTGGGGTGCCAGAGCAGCGAACAGATTTGACTGGGCTGAGCGGGAACTGTGCTTCCTCAGAGGTAGGGAGGCGAGCAGGCCAGAGGTGGATGAACGCAGTGCCCTTGTTTGGGTGTAGGGCCTGATCAGAGCCTGAAGGTACGGAGGTGCCGTTCCCCTCACAGCTCCGTAGGCAAGCACCATGGTCTTGTAGCGGATGCGAGCTTCAACTGGAAGCCAGTGGAGAGAGCGGAGGAGCGGGGTGACGTGAGAGAACTTGGGAAGGTTGAACACCAGACGGGCTGCGGCGTTCTGGATGAGTTGTAGGGGGTTGATGGCACAGGCAGGGAGCCCAGCCAACAGCGAGTTGCAGTAATCCAGACGGGAGATGACAAGTGCCTGGATTAGGACCTGCGCCGCTTCCTGTGTGAGGCAGGGTCGTACTCTGTGAATGTTGTAGAGCATGAACCTACAGGATCGGGTCACCGCCTTGATGTTAGTGGAGAACGACAGGGTGTTGTCCAGGATCACGCCAAGGTTCTTAGCACTCTGGGAGGAGGACACAAGGGAGTTGTCAACCGTGATGGCGAGATCATGGAACGGGCAGTCCTTCCCCGGGAGGAAGAGCAGCTCCGTCTTGCCGAGGTTCAGCTTGAGGTGGTGATCCGTCATCCACACTGATATGTCTGCCAGACATGCAGAGATGCGATTCGCCACCTGGTTGTCAGAAGGGGGAAAGGAGAAGATTAATTGTGTGTCGTCTGCATAGCAATGATAGGAGAGACCGTGTGAGGATATGACAGAGCCAAGTGACTTGGTGTATAGCGAGAATAGGAGAGGGCCTAGAACAGAGCCCTGGGGGACACCAGTGGTGAGAGCACGTGGTGCGGAGACAGATTCTCGCCACGCCACCTGGTAAGAGCGACCTGTCAGGTAGGACGCAATCCAAGCGTGGGCCGTGCCGGAGATGCCCAGCTCGGAGAGGGTGGAGAGGAGGATCTGATGGTTCACAGTATCAAAGGCAGCAGATAGGTCTAGAAGGATGAGAGCAGAGGAGAGAGAGTTAGCTTTAGCAGTGCGGAGAGCCTCCGTGACACAGAGAAGAGCAGTCTCAGTTGAATGCCCAGTCTTGAAACCTGACTGATTAGGATCAAGAAGGTCGTTCTGAGAGAGATAGCAGGAGAGCTGGCCAAGGACGGCACGTTCAAGAGTTTTGGAGAGAAAAGAAAGAAGGGATACTGGTCTGTAGTTGTTGACATCGGAGGGATCGAGTGTAGGTTTTTTCAGAAGGGGTGCAACTCTCGCTCTCTTGAAGACGGAAGGGACGTAGCCAGCGGTCAAGGATGAGTTGATGAGCGAGGTGAGGTAGGGGAGAAGGTCTCCGGAAATGGTCTGGAGAAGAGAGGAGGGGATAGGGTCAAGTGGGCAGGTTGTTGGGCGGCCAGCCGTCACAAGACGCAAGATTTCATCTGGAGAGAGAGGGGAGAAAGAGGTCAAAGCACAGGGTAGGGCAGTGTGAGCAGGACCAGCGGTGTCGCTTGACTTAGCAAACGAGGATCGGATGTCGTCAACCTTCTTTTCAAAATGGTTGACGAAGTCATCCGCAGTGAGGGAGGAGGGGGGGGAGGGGGAGGAGGATTCAGGAGGGAGGAGAAGGTAGCAAAAAGCTTCCTAGGGTTAGAGGCAGATGCTTGGAATTTAGAGTGGTAGAAAGTGGCTTTAGCAGCAGAGACAGAAGAGGAAAATGTAGAGAGGAGGGAGTGAAAGGATGCCAGGTCCGCAGGGAGGCGAGTTTTCCTCCATTTCTGCTCGGCTGCCCGGAGCCCTGTTCTGTGAGCTCGCAGTGAGTCGTCGAGCCACAGAGCAGGAGGGGAAGACCGAGCCGGCCTGGAGGATAGGGGACAGAGAAAATCAAAGGATGCAGAGAGGGAGGAGAGGAGGGTTGAGGAGGCAGAATCAGGAGATAGGTTGGAGAAGGTTTGAACAGAGGGAAGAGATGATAGGATGGAAGATTAGAGAGTAGCGGGAGAGAGAGAGCGAAGGTTGGGACGGCGCAATACCATCCGAGTAGGGGCAGAGTGAGAAGTTTTTGATGAGAGCGAGAGGGAAAAGGATACAAGGTAGTGGTCGGAGACTTGGAGGGGAGTTGCAATGAGATTAGTGGAAGAACAGCATCTAGTAAAGATGAGGTCAAGCGTATTGCCTGCCTTGTGAGTAGGGGGGGAAGGTGAGAGGGTGAGGTCAAAAGAGGAGAGGAGTGGAAAGAAGGAGGCAGAGAGGAATGAGTCGAAGGTAGACGTGGGGAGGTTAAAGTCACCCAGAACTGTGAGAGGTGAGCCATCCTCAGGAAAGGAACTTATCAAGGCGTCAAGCTCATTGATGAACTCTCCAAGGGAACCTGGAGGGCGATAAATGATGAGGATGTTAAGCTTGAAAGGGCTGGTAACTGTGACAGCATGGAATTCAAATGAGGAGATAGACAGATGGGTCAGGGGAGAAAGAGAGAATGTCCACTTGGGAGAGATGAGGATTCCAGTGCCACCACCCCGCTGGCTCGATGCTCTAGGGGTATGCGAGAACACGTGGGCAGACGAGGAGAGAGCAGTAGGAGTAGCAGTGTTATCTGTGGTGATCCATGTTTCCGTCAGCGCCAGGAAGTCTAGGGACTGGAGGGTAGCATAGGCTGAGATGAACTCAGCCTTGTTGGTCGCAGACCGGCAGTTCCAGAGGCTGCCGGAGACCTGGAACTCCACGTGGGTCGTGCGCGCTGGGACCACCAGCTTAGAGTGGCAGCGCCCACGCGGTGTGGAGCGTTTGTATGGCCTGTGCAGAGGGGAGAGAACAGGGATAGACAGACACATAGTTGACAAGCTACAGAAGAGGCTACGCTAATGCAAAGGAGATTGGAATGACAAGTGGACTACACGTCTCGAATGTTCAGAAAGTTAAGCTTACGTTGCAAAAAATCTTATTGACTAAAATGACGAAAATGATACAGTACTGCTGGCTGGTGGAGTAGGCTAGCTAGCAGTGGCTGCGTTGTTGACTTTGTTTGAACGTGTAGCTGGCTAGGTGTAGCTGGCTAGGTGACCTCGATAGTTTCAGTACTACACCTTGTCATGATACAAAAGCAACTTTGTAGCTAGCTAACATAACACTAATCAAGACGTTCCTTTGTAATGTATTTAGTTTCTACAGTGTTACTCGTCGGTAATAGTTGGCTGGGTTTGGAAAAATGGCGTCGCGGGGGACGGCAATAGCTGGCTAGCTAACCTCGGTAATTACTAAACTACACAATTATCAAGCTATGACAAAGACAACTATGTAGCTAGCTAGGCAACACTGCACTAGTCAAATCGTTCCGTTGTAAAGTATTAGTATCTACAGCGCTGCTAGTCGGTAACGGTTGGCTAGCTAGCTAGCAGTGGGTTAATGAAGACTAGGTGTGTTGACTAAGTCTGGCGTCGCGTCGCGGCTGGCTAGTTACTAATAATTACTCTAAACTACACAATTATCTTAGATGCAAAGACAGCAAAGACAACTATGTAGCTGGCTCACTAACACTACACTAGTCAAGTCGTTCCGTTGTAATGTAATAGATTCTACAGTGCTGCTAGTCGGTGGAAGTTGGCTGGTTGGCTAGCTAGCAGTGTTGACTAGCTAGCTAGCAGTGATGACTACGTTAGGAGGACGAAGATAGCTAACTTCGATAATTACTCTAAGCTACACGATAATCTTTGATACAAAGACGGCTATGTAGCTAGCTAAGAAAAAATTGCTCAGATCAAACAAATCTGTAGTGAAGTGTAATGTAGTGAAGTGTAATGTAGTGAAGTGTAATATTACCTGTGGAGTGAAGCGTAGTGCGACTACTCGCTCCAAACCGGAAGTATATTTATGATTACGCAAACAAATAAAACACCTTCTTACCTACAATTTTCGCTATCTTTGGTTTTGTTACCCTGGCCTTTGCTTTCGCTACCTTTTTTCCAGTTGCAAGTTTTAGCACATTCAATCCAGTATCATACTGTAGCACCCTGCATCCCACTGCTGGTTTGCCTCTGAAGCTAAGCATGGTTGGTCCCTGGATGAGAGACCAGATGTAGCTGGAAGTGGTAAAAAATAAATGTGTGGGAAGAAATGTCACGTGGGGGTAACAAAATTGATGAGGGAAAAACATGAAAAATGTATACAGTACCAGTCAAAAGTTTGGACACAACTACTCATTCAAGGGTTTTTCTTTATTTCTATGATTTTCTACATTGTAGAATAATAGTGAAGACATCAAAACTATGAAATAACACATATGGAATCATGTAGTAACCAAACAAGTGTATATTTTAGATATATTTTAGATTTAAGATTCTTCAAAGTAGCCACCCTTTGCCTTAATGACAGCTTTGCACACTCTTGACATTCTCTCAACAAGCTTCATGAGGTAGTCACCTGGAATGCATTTCAATTAACAGGTGTGCCTTGTTAAAAGTTAATTTGTGGAATTTCTTTCTTTCTTAATGCATTTGAGCCAATCAGTTGTGTTGTGACAAGGTAAGGGTGGTATACAGAAGATAGCCCTATTTGGTAAAAGACCAAGATTCCATATGTGTTATTTCATGGTTTTGATGTCTTCACTATTATTCTACAATGTAGAAAATAGTAAAATAAAGAAAAACCCTTGAATGAGTAGGTGTGTTCAAAGTTTTGACTGGTGCTATATGTGTCCGAAAACCACGTATCTGACTCAAAGACTTTTGGTTTCACATTTGACATTTTTCACATTTGATTTTTACACACGTATCTGAAAATCCACTTATTTTTTTCAAATTATACATTTGTGTTTTAAGGGAGGTTAGAGAGTCATCTGAGATGCAAAGCACCATATTGAACATGCATTGTAAGTACACATTGCGGGAGGAGGGAGGTTTGCGGAATGTTAAACACTTTTGTACGAGGGAGTCAGAATGAACACCCCCAAACTACAAGGCCTACTGCTAGTCCATTACTCGGGAGACCTGCTGTTTTCATTTACTACAGGCTCTGAGAAGACATCTAGGGCAAAGGACCCAATCCAGGGGTCTTTGGTCATCCATATGCAACAGAGGCTTTACCTATTGCTGCTGTTTTCTACTATCAAATCTGTCTGACCAACGTTCACTATCCTCGGGCATATCAGAGACCACCTCTAGCAAAAGATGGAAAAATGAACACAATTATTGGGAGGCAATTACATGTGTTGTTGACTTAAGTTTTAATTATCTAATGTGCTCAGTTTTTGGGATTTAATTAAAGTTGTCGTGAGTGTCTTTGGATATGACTTAGGCAGTCAGTATGTTTTGGGATATGACTGAGAAGCAATACTGTAAGCAATGTAATATTGAGGAAAAGTTTATTGCAAATGTGTACAGTGCCTTCAGACAGTATTCACACTCCTTGACTTTTTCTACATTTTGTTGTTACAGCCTGAATTCAAAATGGATTACATTTAGATTTTGTGTCACTTGCCTACATTCAATACCCCATAATATCAAAGTGAAATTATGTTTTTAGACATTTTACTAATTAATAAAAAATGAAAAGCTGAAATTTCTTGAGTCAATAAGTATTCAACCACCAGGCATCCTTCGTAATTCAGTTGCCTGAAAGGAAGGAAACCGCTCAGGGATTTCACCATGAGGCGAATGGTGACTTTAAAACAGTTACAGAGTTTAATGGCTGTGATCGGAGAAAACTGAGGATGATTAGCAACATTGTATAGTTACTCCACAATACTAACCTAAACAACAGACCTTGACCTTGTGGGAGATCTGCCGACGTGCCCTTGAGCAGGGCGTTGACCCTGGTTGCTTCTGTGTGTCGCTCTGAATGGGAGTCTGTTAGATGACTAATGTGATGTAGTTGTTTAGCGGCTTCACTGCAAGTATATTGTATGTTTTAAATATTCAATACAATTTTTTAAATAAAATGACAGAGAGAAAAGAAGGAAAACTGTACAGAATACAAATATTCCAAAACATGCATCCTGTTTGCAATAAGACACTAAAGTAAAACTGCAAAAAAATGTGGCAAAGAAATGTTATGTACTGAATAGAAAGCGTTATGTTTGGGGCAAATCAAACATAACACATCACTGAGTACCACTCTTCATATATTTAAGCATGGTGGTGGCTGCATCATGTTATTGGTATGTTTGTCATCGGCAAGAAGTAGGGAGTTTTTTGGGATAAAAAGAAAACCTGGTTCAGTCTGCTTTCTAACAGATACTGGGAGACAATCACCTTTCAGCAAGACAATGACCTAAAACATAAGGCCAAATATACACTGGAGTTGCTTACCAAGACGACATTGAATATTCCTGAGTGGCCTAGTTACAGTTTTGACTTAAATCGGCTTGAAAATGGCTGTCTAGCAATGATCAACAACCAACTTGAAAGAGCTTGAATATTTTTTTAAAGAATAATGTGCAAATATTGCACAATCTAGGTGTGCAAAGCTCTTAGAGACCTACCCAGGAAGACTCCGAGCTGTAATCGCTGCCAAAGGTGACATTGACCCCGGGGTGTGAATACTTATGTAAATGAGATATTTCTGTATTTCATTTTCAATAAATTTGCAACATTTTCAAAAAACATGTTTTCACTTTGTCATTATGGGGTATTGCGTGTAGATGTATGAGCAAAATAATCAATTTAATCAATTTTTGAATTCAGGCTGTAACACAACAAAATGTGGAATTGGTCAAGGGGTATTAATACTTTATGAATGCCCTGTAATTATGAACAAACAGTGATGTTTTTTTATTTGCTTATGACATGCTAATTAGAAGCCAGTCTGCACAATCAGTGAGGTTAGGGGTAATTGTTTCCTACTGTATTTACCGTACCACTCAAATGTGTTAGTTGTGGAATCAACAAAACCTGCTTGAAATGACACCTTACCTTCCATCCAATTAGAAATTCAGAAAACAATTTCATTTGTCACTGATCGAACAACAAAATCATGTGCTGCACATACAGTAAAGGAAACTAACTCTTTATGGAAGGTTTATGCTTTCTGAAAATGGCTTTAGTAGGTTACCCATGATCCATCACATTTTTTAAGAGATTGTTAGAATACTGCAATATATATAAAAAACTATTCATCCTCGACAGTACTTTCTACAGAACATACTAGTATGGATAGTGCCATATCAGCACAACCATCTCCTCCATAGCGCTCAATAATCCACTCAAAGGAAATCCCCTTTCATATAATGTACCATAAGTCATGTTTGATGATCAAAAGACATGCAATAATCTGTTGAAAACCTGTATTAGGTTTTTTAAGCATGGCAGGTCTATAGGAATGCAGTAGATTGATGGCCATGTGGTTGATGACATCTGATCTCCAATGTCTTATATTAAGACTGTTAAATCAGACATGAATATTCAGTGAGAGTTATAAATCAGAGCAGGACCGTTATAGAGACTGTGAGTGGTTGTTTCTCAGAGTGTTTATACCACACTGCCATGTTTTATCAACCAAAGAGGATAAAACTGACTGACCTTGAACATACACTGTACTCTCTGTCTCGCTCGTTCTCTCTCGCTCTCTCTCTCTCTTTCTCTCTTTCTATTTGCTGTTACTACTCCCACTCTGCAGATTGGTTATATTGTCATGAATCTTGCCCTGGAGGCATCTAGTGGAAATTGCTCAATTCTGCCTCCTGGGCAAGATTCATGACAATAAACGTCAACCTGCAACTCTATTTAAAAAATAACAAAGTGGGCCCTCGTTTTTCTTTACCAAATTCTTATTCTCTGTAATCAAGTTATCAAATCAAAGCAAATAAAAAGACAACAGCACATTTCATTCCTTGAACATGTTTTTGCATTTCCTGCTCCGGGATCCTGCATTCTCAAGAGGCCTGTACAGAGCTGTGAGAGGAGAGAATGTAATCACTTTTACCTCCACCATCCACCTCTTCTCTTTGCCATTCAGTTGTCCATAGGGTTCATTAGTTGGTATTGTAACTTGTATCAAAGCCTCAGCACCCATGCACCTTAATGTGGGAAAACCTCAGCCTTCTCCCAATAATTGGGTAGTAGTAACAAACACTAAGGGTTTGCCCACAATCAACCTAGCCAAATATGAACAGTTTTGAACGTTATTGCTCTTCCTTGCTGTAGTATAAATGCAGACATTTTCTGCTTATGTTTTGAAAGAGTCGGAGGGACACAAATACAGTGTAGCAACTAGGATGGAAAGGCTTGCCTTGACAGAAATAGATGTCTATTCAGATGCCAGGGCTTTCACTTCCTGCCTCTGACATTGAGTGTTAATCTTGGTCACAGAGACTTCCATTGATTTGCTCATTGTCATTGTTCTACAGAGCTTTCCAGACCACTGAGAGAGATTACCTTGTCCTGCTTGAGGCCTGGTATTTGTTTTAGTAATTGATGTAGAAGAGGCCTAACAACAACAACAAAAATCTCTCCTCAATTTTATGCTTTATATTTATTGAAATAAGCTGAGAAGATTGAGCAAGCACAATTAAGGGAAATTGTCATTGAAGTCTGGAGTTTGATTGGTTCATTCTGGAAATATTTGTTTTGACTTTGTTTAAACTAATTGAATAAAGAACAAAAGGTCATACTAATTCAACTCTTCCTCGTTAAGATTCCCTATAAGAAGTACAGTATGTACTTATTGTGCTAAAAATAAGTGGAAGTTGCAGAACAGAAATGATATATATGACATGATCCCTATTCTGTAATAATGTATTTCATTTGTTTATAAATAATTATTGACATAATCTATTGTTAATTTGTAAATTGCCTTCATACAGTAGAGATTTGCTCATATATTTTGCCCTTTGCCCGTCACTGTTGCATGATAACAGTATCTCCTATTTTCTAATTAGATACATTTATTTTCTAAGCTTCTGAGATTTATCATCTCTAAGGATATTTTCATTCAACTGAAATTGAATGTCTGTTTGAAATAAAGAAAATGATACTCCAAAACCAAAGGTATGATACCACCTCTGTAAAAACAATTAATACATCTGCAGTTCCTTGTGGGAGATGGGGTAGGGAAAATAATAACATTTGATATGAGATGTGTCATTCTCGGCGCCAAAACAACTTAGACTACCTTACTGAATTAACGTCAAACATTAGCTACAATGAAACGTTCCGACTGAATTCATACTTCCATGAGTGCAACCTTTCCATTGCCCACAATCGATCTCTATAACCCACAATCCATCTCTATTTTGCTGCAAGAACAGTGTTTGTCCTAGGAAGACAAATGTTGATGAGAAATTATAAGAAATTTCCCATGAGGTAGGTCATGCATGCTCTGCCGTTCTCTAGTCTCTCCACAAAATAGCCTGTCATTTTTCAACCTTTATGTCTAGGCCTGCTTCTCTCTCCTTTCCTATCCTCCCTCCCTCAACCCTATTTACTCTGTCGTTCACCCCTTCCTCCTCTCCACACCACCGCTCCCTCCTTACAAGGCACTAGCAGTGTCACTAAATAAAGGTTTTAAGATATATATTTATACATGTGAACAGCGTGTTTAAACCTTCCTTCCTTCCATGGGTATACATCATGTTGGAGTTAATGAATAAGGTAACAGGCATTTTTTTAATGACACTGCTAGAGTTCCAGAGCCTCATGATGAATAGGGCTGATTCTGCCGAGCTATAATTGTACCTATGTTACTGCACTCATAATAGATTTTTTATCTCCTTAAAGTGAGTACATGTTAGCACATGCTAACCCCATCAGCTGGGCACCCACAGATAACAGAGAAGGAGAGGAGAAGTAATATGACTTGTGAAAGTGGGTGTAAAAGTCAGAGAGGGAGAGGTGTGGACTGAGCTGTTTGATATAGTGTGCCACTCTGTCAATGGTGGGTGTAGCTGGTGCATGGAAGTCAGGCGCAGGAGAGCAGAGATGAGTAGACAAAGCACTTTATTTAGGCAGTCATAATACGTAACGCAACCGCGTCACAAAACAAATGCCCAAAGAACAACTGAGTACAAGTACAAAGTACCGGTTGCCACAAAGCACGGGTATAAAACAAAACCCGGCGCAAACCAGCCGGAAGCGTGCCAACCTTGACAATAAACAATACCCCACACAGACATGGTGGGAACAGAGGGCTAAATACACATAGTAATGATGATGAGATGTAAACCAGGTGTGCAGGAAAACAAAACAAATGGAAAATGAAAGCTGGAGCGGCGATGGCTAGAAGACTGGTGACGTCGACCGCCGAACGCCGCCAGAACAAGGAGAGGGACCGACTTCGGCGGAAGTCGTGACAGTACCCCCCCTTGATGCGCGGCTCCAGCAGCGGGCCGACACCGGCCTTGGGGATGACCCGGAGGGCGAGGTGCAGGGCGATCCGGATGGAGACGGTGGAACTCCCGCAGCATTGAAGGGTACAATTCGTCCTCCACCGGGACACAGCATCTCTCCTCCGGACCGTACCCCTCCCAGTCCACGAGGTACTGAAGGCTCCTCGCCTGACGCCTCGAATCCAGTATGGCGCGAACGGAGTACGCCGGGACCCCTTCGATGTCCAGAGGGGTGGAGGAACCTCCCGAACCTCAGACTCCAGGAGCTTGCCAGCCACCACCGGCCTGAGGAGAGACACATGGAACGAGGGGTTAATACAGTAATCGGGGGGAAGCTGTAACCTGTAATTCACCTCGTTCAGTCTCCTTAGGACTTTAAATGGCCCCACAAACTACGGCCCCAGCTTCCGGCAGGGCAGGCGTAGGGGCAGGTTTTGGGTCGAGAGCCAGACCCGGTCCCCCGGTGCGAACACCGGGGCCTCAATGCGGTGATGGTCTGCGCTGGCTTTCTGGCGCAGCACGGCCTACTGGAGGTGAACATGAGCGGCGTCCCATGTCTCCTCCGTGCGCCTGAACCAGTCGTCCACTGCAGGAGCCTCAGTCTGACTCTGATGCCAAGGCGCCAGAACCAGCTGATACCCCAGTATGCACTGGAAGGGGGAGAGGTTAGTGGAGGAGTGGCAAAGCGAGTTCTGAGCCATCTCGGCCCAGGGAACGAACGTTGCCCACTCCCCCGGTCGGTCCTGGAAATAAGACCGCAGAAACCTACCCACATCCTGGTTCAATCTCTCCACCTGCCCATTACTCTCGGTGTGAAAACCCGAGGTAAGGCTGATCGAGACCCCCAGACGTTCTATGAACGCCCTCCAGACCCTCGAAGTGAACTGGGAACCCCAATCAGACACTATATCCTCAGGCACCCCGTAGTGCCAGAAGACGTGCGTAAACAAGGCCTCCACAGTCTGTAGGGCCGTAGGGAGACCGGGCAGAGGAAGGAGACGGCAGGACTTAAAGAAACGATCCACAACAACCAGGATCTTGGTGTTTCCCTGTGATGGGTAGGAGATCTGTAAGGAAATCGATCGAGGTGAGACAGGTGTGACCATGGCCGTTGTGGAACGGGTAAGGGGTGTAGCTTACCTCTGGGCAAGTGCCTTACACTGGGTGCAAACCGAGCAGGAGGAAACATAAACCCTCACGTCCTTAGCCAAAGTGGGCCAACAGTACTTCCCACTCAGACAGCGCACCGTCCGACCAATGCCTGGATGACCAGAGGAGGGTGACGTGTGGCCCCAATAGATCATCCGGTCACGGACAGCAGATGGAACATAGAGATGCCCAGCGGGACACTGGAGGGGAGAGGGCTCTGCACATAACGCCTGCTCAATGTCCGCGTCCAGCTCCCACACTACCGGCGCCACCAGGCAGGAGGCCGGGAGTATGGGGGTGGGATCCATGGGCCGCTCCTCTGTGTCATACAGCCGGGACAGTGCGTCTGCCTTCACGTTCTGGGAACCTGGTCTGTAAGAAAGAGTGAAAACAAAACGGGTGAAAAACATGGCCCACCTTGCCTGACAAGGATTCAGTCTCCTCGCCGCCCGGATGTACTCCAGATTGCGGTGGTCAGTCCAGATGAGAAAAGGGTGTTTAGCCCCCTCAAGACAATGTCTCCATGCCTTCAAAGCCTTGATGACAGCAAACAGCTCCCGGTCCCCCACGTCATAGTTTCGCTCCGCCGGGCTGAGCTTCCTCGAGAAGAAGGCACAGGGGCAGAGCTTCGGTGGCGTACCCGAGCGCTGAAAGAGCACAGCTTATATCCCAGCCTCGGACTCTTCCACCTCCACTATGAACGCCAAAGAGGGATCCGGATGGGCCAGCACGGGAGCCGAGGTAAACAGAGTCCTCAGGTGACCAAAAGCCCAGTCCGCCTCAGCCGACCACTGCAAACGTACCGGTCCCCCCTTCAGCAATGAGGTAATGGGAGCCGCTACCTGACCAAAACCCCGGATAAACCTCCGGTAGTAATTGGCAAACCCTAGAAACCGTTGCACCTCCTTTACCATGGTGGGAGTCGGCCAATTACGCACGGCTGAAATGCGGTCACTCTCCATCTCCACCCCTGAGGTGGAAATGCGGTATACTAGGAAGGAGACGGACTGTTGGAAGAACAGGCATTTCTCAGCCTTGACGTACAGGTCATGCTCCAACAGTCAACCAAACTCCCTGCGCACCAGGGACACATGCTCGGCGCGTGTAGCGGAGTATATCAGAATGTCATCAACATACACCACTACACCCTGCCCGTGCAGGTCTCTGAAAATGTCGTCTACAAAAGCTTGGAATACTGATGGAGCATTCATCAACCAGTACGGCATGACGAGGTACTCATAATGCCCTGAGGTAGTACTGAATGCTGTCTTCCACTCGTCTCCCTCCCGGATACGCACCAGGTTGTAAGCGCTCCTGAGATCTAGTTTGGGGAAGAAGCGCACCCCGTGCATTGACTCAATTGCTGTGGCTATGAGAGGTAGCGGGTAACTGTACATCACAGTGATCTGATTTAGGCCTCGATAGTCAATACACAGGCGCAGACCTCCCTCCTTCTTCTTCTTCATAAAAAAGAAACTCGAGGAGGCGGTTGAAGTGGAAGACCGAATGTACTCCTGATGCAGGGATTCGGAGACATATGTTTCCATAGGCGCCGTCTCCGCCTGTGGCAGGGGATACACGTGACTCCTGGGAAGTGCGGCGTCTACCAGGAGATTTATCGCACAATCCCCCCGTCGATGGGGTTGTAATTGAGTCGCCTTCTTTATGGAGAAGGCGAGAGCCAAATCGGCATATTCGGGGGGAATGCGCATGGTGGAGACCTGGTCTGGACTTTCCACCATAGTAGCACCAACAGAAACCCCGAAACACCTCCCCGAGCACTCTCGTGACCACCCCGTGAGAGCCCTCCATTGCCAAGAAAAAGTGGGGTCATGACAGGCTAACCAGGGTAGGCCTAGCACCACGGGAAACGCAGGAGAGTCAATGAGAAAGAGACTGATTCTCTGCTTGTGAACCCCCTGCGTCACCATGCCCAGGGGAGTGATGGCATCCCTAATCAACCCTGACCCCAATGGTTGACTGTCTAAGGTGTGAACTGGGAAGGGCACAGCCACTGGAACAATGGGGATCCCTAAACTATGAGCGAATGCTCTGTCTATAAAATTCCCAGCCGCGCCTGAATCGACGAGCACCTTATGCTGGGAATGCGGAGAAAACTCAGGAAACATGACATGCAAAAACAGGTGTGCAACCGAGGGCTCTGGGTGAGAATGGTGCTGATTCACCTGGGGTGACACTAGAGTGCCCTGCCTGCTGCCTCGACCCCCAGAGGAACCAACTCGACACCGACCGGCAGTGTGCCCTATGCGGCCACAGATGGTGCACGTGAAGGCCCCTCCTCCGGCCTCCCTAAGCGCAGCACCTCCCAGCTCCATAGGTATCGGAGCAGTGGTGCTGGGGGATGGATCCAAAAGAGCCCGATCTGGACGTCCGCGGGTGGCCAGCAAGTTATCCAGCCGGATGGACATGTCCACCAGCTGGTCAAATGTAAGGGTGGTGTCCCTGCATGCCAACTCCCGACGGATATCCTCTTGCAAGCTGCAGCGATAGTGGTCGATCAGGGCCCTGTCGTTCCATCCCGCTCCGGCGGCCAGGGTCCGTTTGTCCAGAGCGAACTCCTGGGTGCTCCTCGTCCCCTGCTGCAGGTGGAAGAGACGTTCACCCACCGCTCTACCCTGAGGTGGGTGGTCGAAGACTGCCCGGAAACGCTCAGTCCGATGATGCTGTGGCACACCGCCCCAGACCATGACGGACCCTCCACCTCCAAATCGATCCCGCTCCAGAGTACAGGCCTCGGTGTAACGCTCATTCCTTTAACCTCTTACATCTAGACGTTCCGCTAGCGGAACACCTGCTCCAATATCCAATGATAGGCGTGGCGCGAATTACAAATTCCTCAAAAATCCCAAAACGTCCATTTTTCAAACATATGACTATTTTACACCATTTTAACTTCTTTGGGCTAGGGGGCAGTATTTTCCCATCCGGATAAAAAACGTACCCCATTTAATCTGGTTACGACTCCTGCCCAGTAACTAGAATATGCATATAATTATTGGCTTTGGATAGAAAACACCCTAAAGTTTCTAAAACTGTTTGAATGGTGTCTGTGAGTATAACAGAACTCCTATCGCAGGCAAAAACCTGAGAAGATTTCATGCAGGAAGTGGCCTGTCTGACAAGGTGTTGTTGTTCTTGCTTCTGTTTATTGAAGAGTCAGGATCTTAGCTGTAACGTGACAATTCCTACGGCTCCAATAGGCTCTCAGAGCCCGGGAAAAACCTGAACGATGACGAGGCAGCCTCAGGCTGAAACACATAATCGCCTTTGCCAAGTGGTCTATCAGAGGACAATGGAATTAGGCGCGTGCCCGATTCGACCCCGTGCAGTATTTTCCTTCGGCTGTTTACCTAATTGCAGATTCCCGGTCGGAATATTATCGCTTTTTTACGAGAATAATGGCATAAAAATTGATTTTAAACAGCGGTTGACATGCTTCGAAGTACAGTAATGAAATATTTAGAAATCTTTTGTCACGAAATGCGCCGTGCGCGTGACCGTTATTTACCATTGGGATAGTGTCTAGAACGCACGAACAAAACGTCGCTGTTGGAACATAACTATGGATTATTTTGGACCAAACCTACATTTGTTATTGAAGTAGAAGTCCTGGGAGTGCATTCTGACGAAGAACAGGAAAGGTAATCAAAAATGGGTGTCTGATTATTTCTGGCTGGGTACTCTGCTGACATAATCTAATGTTTTGCTTTCGTTGTAAAGCCTTTTTGAAATCGGACAGTGTGGTTAGATTAACGAGAGTCTTGTCTTTAAATAGCTGTAAAATAGTCATATGTTTGAGAAATTGAAGTAATAGCATTTCAAAGGTTTTGAAAATCGCGCCACAGGATTCAACTGGCTGTTACGTAGGTGGGACGAATTCGTCCCGCCGGTCCTAGACAGGTTAAAGACAAGACTCTCCTTTATCTAACCACACTGTCCGATTTCAAAAAGGCTTTACAGCGAAAGCAAAACATTAGATTATGTCAGCAGAGTACCCAGCCAGAAATAGACACCCATTTTTCAAGCTAGCATATAATGTCACAAAAAACAAAACCACAGCTAAATGCAGCACTAACCTTTGATGATCTTCATCAGATGACACTCCTAGGACATGTTATACAATACATGCATGTTTTGTTCAATCAAGTTCATATTTATATCAAAAACCAGCTTTTTACATTAGCATGTGACGTTCAGAACTAGCATTCCCACCGAACACTTCCGGTGAATTTACTAAATTACTCACGATAAACGTTCACAAAAAACATGTGATGTCTGGTGAGGACCTGCTTTACAACAGGCCTAAAAGCCCTCAGTCCAGCCTCTCTCAGCCTATTGTGGACAGTCTGAGCACTGATGGAGGGATTGTGTGTTCCTGGTGTAACTCGGGCAGTTGTTGTTGCCATCCTGTACCTGTCCCCAGGTGTGATGTTCGGATGTACCGATCCTGTGCAGGTGTTGTTACACATGGTCTGCCACTGCAAGGACGATCAGCTGTCCGTCCTGTCTCCCTGTAGCGCTGTCTTAGGCGTCTCACAGCACGGACATTGCAATTTATTGCCCTGGCCACATCTGCAGTCCTCATGCCTCCTTGCAGCATGCCTAAGGCACGTTCACGTAGGTGAGCAGGGACCCTGGGCATCTTTCTTTTGGTGTTTTCAGAGTCAGTAGAAAGGCCTCTTTAGCATCCTAAGTTTTTATAGCTGTGTCTTTAATTGCCTACCGTCTGTACGTTGTTAGTGTCTTAACGACCGTTCCGTAGGTGCACGTTCATTAATTGTTTATGGTTCATTGAACAAGCATTGGAAACAGTGTTTAAACCCTTTACAATGAAGATCTGTGAAGTCATTTGGATTTTTACAAATTATCTTTGAAAGACAGGGTCCTGAAAAAGGGTTGTTTCTTTTTTTGCTGAGTTTTTATAGATTCAAGATGGTGCCAACGGACACAGTCAGCGTCTCATGATATTCAGCCTGACTTTGTTATTTAGTGACTTTTTAGTGTTCATCTTAAAAAATGTCGTACAGAAAGTTCATACTATTATCACCTATGACTGCCAAGCACTTTTGGAAATCAGATCGGCAGTTACTTGCCTCGATTTCAACTTCAACTTTGACTTATTTGTTCTGAGCTCCTTGTTTACATCGGACCCTATTCCATTGTTCAGACTACGAAAGAACTGTCACAAGCATAGATGCTGGAGAAGGGCTGGCATCTTGGTTAGATTAAGATGCAGAGGAAATCATCCGTCACTCCCCTCTATTTTATTGGCAAATGTTCAGTCACTTGAGAATAAGATGGTCGAGCTCCTTTCGAGAGTATCCTATCAACGAGACTTGAAAAGCTGTAATATTCTATGAGCTACAGAGACTTGGCTGACTAATGCTATGGATATACTGCTCGGCGGATTCTCCACGCTTCGTCCCGATCGGACAATGGACTCAGGGAAAAACAAAAGTGGGAGGGGTGTGCCTTTTTCTAAGCAACAACTGGTGTGCGGTTTCCAGGGTGAAGGAAGTCCCAAGCTTTTGCTCATCCGACATAGAAAACCTCATGGTAAATTGCAGACCAGATCTAACCAGAGAGTTTTCATCTTAAATTACACCGCTGTCTACATCCCACTACAAGCCAACACCATTTTGGCACTCAACGAACTGTACGGGCCGTAAACATACAAGAAACCGTGCACCCAGAGGCAGCGTTGCTTGTAGCTGGAGACTTTATCGCGGGGAGACTCAAATCTATTTTACCCAATTTCTATTAACACGTCTCCTGCACCACAAGAGGTGCTAAAACCAGGACTCATCCAATGGCATTGTGGAGTTTAAAACATCCGTCATGGCTTCATCAATAAGTGCATTGAGGATGTCATCCCCACAGTGAGTGTACGTAGGTACCCAAACCAAAAGCCATGGATTACAGGCTGCATCTGCGATACTCGTCGGATGTGGCAGGGCTTGGAGACTATTGCGGATTACAAAGGGAAACACAGCCGTGAGTTGCCCAGTGATGCAGTCCTCCCAGACTAACAAAATGCCTTCACGCTTGCTTCGAGGTAAACAATACTAAGCCATGCATGGGAGCCTCTGCTGTTCTGGACGACTGTGTGATCTCGCTCTCTGTGGCCAACATGAGTAAGACTTTTCAACAAGTTAACACCTGAATACCAGAGCTCATTTTCAGAGCATGCGCAGACCAGCTAGCAAGTGTCTTCACTGACATTTTCAAACTTTCTTTGTCCCAGTCAGTAATCCCAACATGTTTCAAGCTGACCACCGTTTTTCCTGTTAGTAAGAACTATAACTTAGCCTAAATGACTATCATCCCGTAGCAATCACATCTGTAATCATAAAGTGCTTTGAAAGGCAGGTCAGGGCACACATCAACACCATCATCCCAGCCACACTGGACCCACTCCAATACGCATACCACCCCAACAGATCCACAGATGACACAATCTCAATTGCATTTCACACTGCTCTCTCCCACCTGGACTAGAGGAATACCTAGGTGAGAATTATGTTCATTGACTACAGCTCAGCGTTCAACACCGTAGTCTTATCCAAGCTCATCACAAAGCTTGGGATCCTGGGAATGAACACCTCTCTCTGCAACTGGATCCTGGATATCCTGATGGTTTTCTCCCAGGTGTTGAGGTTAGACAACAACACCTCAGCCACACTGACCCTCAAGGGGCCCCTCAAGGGTGTGTGCTTAGCGCCTTTTCTCCCTTGACTGGCTGCATCAGCGCTTGGTATGGTGGCTGCATCAGCGCTTGGTATGGTAACTGCATCACCCTCGACCGTAAGGCGCTACAGAGGGTGGTGCGGACGGCCCAGTACATCACTGGGCCATAACCGACTGCAGCTGCTTGATGTCTGGATTTGGCTGTACAAAGTGTATCAGGGGACAAGTCTCTTCTGAATGTAACTTTGATCTAGAGGGGGTGTTTCCCCCAGGGCTTCAGAGGCTTCGGTACAGCTCAGAGAATGTTTCTTTTGGGGCTCTGACACTACCTCCCTCTATCTACATAAGAATAAAGCATGGATAGAGTGTTCTTTCAGTGAACTGAATGTCTCATTATACACCTAACCACCACATCTCCCAGAACAAGTTTATTTTATGTGAATATTATTCCCATATGCGTAGAGGTTCACTCTTGGGGTAGAGGCAGCCTTTCCTGTGTGACTATGGTTACAGTGTCTATTTGTTGCTATCATGAATAATGTATTGTCCTCCGTCAAAGCATTTGAATATCGCTATAGTCTGCTACAATCAAAGAAAGCCACCTGCAACACATGACATACAGTAGTCCTGGTTTGAAGAATAACATTTGGAGCAGCACTTTGAATAAAAATCCAACATTTGAATATTATAACATTTAAAAACCTTGGAGAGCTAATGTCACAGAACGGCAACATGAAAAAGCATGGTTTCACATTATCCTCAACATAAAGTCTTTGGAGCAAAATCATAGGCTAATGCTATTGCTGTATTCCATTATGATTCTTTTTTATTTCAAAACTTTTGTTTTCAATTAGACTTTTTATGGTAAAATAAAAATCTGATACAAAATGTACAAAACACTTGAATACAACTGTATGGAAGATAGTTCATCCTCAGATGTGATACATGCTCAGATGTGATACATGCTATCTTTATAATATAAAGATATAATATATATCATAATGATCCCATAATAATACATCTCACACCTAATTCCATGTTGCACCACTGTATGATTAATGACATAATAAGCACACTATGCAGCCACTGTTTCATTTAATATAAATGTCTATCTATTGGTCACACATCTCCAACATTATTTACGATGATATGCATGGCAGTGTATTGTACACCTGTTATAAATTAAAGGAGAAACTGTTATCTCAACACACAATCATTTGTTGAATATTATAGTGAGAGAGATATTTGTAAGCATGATATCTAGTATGTCTTGCCATTACTCACTAAATTCAACCAACATCACACAGGCTGCAATTCATGTAGACAAAATCACATATTGTCCCTACCCCTTTCTCTCTCTTTCTCTCCTCCTATCTGACTGTCTGAGAGTGAGTAATCCTGGGCTGCTCAGGAGAGCTCCTTGTCAGTAATATGCCAGTTAAAGAGAGTGAGGAAGACGAATGAGTGTTCTTTTAAGGAGAGAGAGAGAGAGAGAGAGAGAGAGAGAGAGAGCAGAGAGAGCAGAGAGAGAGAGCGATGGAGAAGGAGAAGAGGAGGAGGAGCTGGTAAAGAGAGCAGTGAGAGGAGATAAGTAAAACACCTTGTGGGGTTGGCCGCTGGTTGACTTGCAGACAGACAGGGCTCTGGGGGGCTGGCTAATTGTCTCCAGAGAGGCAGGGAAGTAAAATGGATTTATTCTAATGAGATCCTTTGGAGTGTCTCCTTTTAAGAACGTTTCAGGACTTATCAGTTTGAGGTCCGCTTGCTTGTCTGAATCCCTTGGAAGAAGCCCGCTGGAAACGTACACATCATTTCAACATGGATAATTGGGTAATATTTGGTTGAGACATTTATCAATGAGATTGTAAGCTCTACTCAATAAGACAGACAAAGCTAGTTGAATTTCCAATGTGTTATCACTCTGCTTTCAACCATTTAAAAGTACAGCCAAGTTCAAATGGGAATACAATGCCAGAAATTGTGGATTTATAAAACAGATTGTGTTATCATTGTGCTTCATCTAATAGCAGAACCAAATGACCTGGATTACAGTTGAGATTACATTAAAAGTACATGGTGTAAGTGATGCCTTTCGAGATTCTGCACAGATTATTACAGCAATTGTGAAGATCTCCACAGACCTGTGACGACCTATTTATGCCATGACTAGCCGGCTACCACCCGGTTACTCAACCCTGCACCTTAGAGGCTGCTGCCCTATATACATAGACATGGAATCACTGGCCACTTTAATAATGGAACACTAGTCACTTTAATAATGTTTACATACTGCTTTACTCATCTCATATGTACAGTGCCTTGCAAAAGTATTCATCCCCTTTGCGTTTTTCCATTACAACCTGTAATTTAAATAGATTTTTATTTGGATTTCATGTAATGGACATACACAAAATAACCCAAAATGGTGAAGTGAAATGAAAAAAATTTACTTGTTTCAAAAAATTTGAAGAAAACTAAAAAAAAACTGAAAAGTGGTTTGTGCATATGTATTCACCCCGTTTGCTTATGAAGCCTCTAAATAAGATCTGGTGCAACCAATTACCTTCAGAAGTCATATAATTAGTTAAATAAAGTCCACTTGTGTGCAATCTGTGCAATCTATGTCCTCCTGTGTGCAAGTCTTACATGATCTGTCACATGATCTCAGTATATATACACACACCTGTTCTGAAAGGCCCCAGAGTCTGCAACACCACTAAGCAAGGGGCACCACCAAGCAAGCGGCAACATGAAGACCAAGGAGCTCTCCAAACAGGTCAGGGACAAAGTTGTGGAGAAGTACAAATCAGGGTTTGGGTTATTAAAAACAAAACTGAAACTTTGAACATCCCACGGAGCACCATTCAATCCATTATTAAAAAATAGAAAGAATATGGCACCACAACAAAACTGCCAAGAGAAGGTGCCCACCAAAACTCCCGGACCAGGCATGGAGGGCATTAATCAGAGAGGCAACAAAGAGACCAAAGATAACCATGAAGGAGCTGCAAAGCTCCACAGCGGAGATTGGAGTATCTGTCCATAGGACCACTTTAAGCCATACACTCCACAGAGCTGGCCTTTCCAGAAGAGTGTCCAGAAAAAAGCATTGTTTAAAGAAAAAAAATAAGCAAACACGTTTGGTGTTCGCCAAAAGGCATATGGGAGACTACCCAAACATATGGAAGAAGATACTCTGGTCAGATGAGACAAAAATTGAGCTTTTGACCATCAAGGAAAATGTTATGTCTGGCGCAACCCCAACACCTCTCATCACCCTGAGAACACCATCCCCACAGTGAAGCATGGTGGTGGCAGCATCATGCTGTGGGGATGTTTTTCCTCCGCAGGGACTGGGAAACTGGTCAGAATTGAAGGAATGATGGATGGTGCTAAATACAGGGAAATTGTTGAGGGAAACCTGTTTCTGTCTTCCAAAGATTTGAGACTGGGACGGAGGTTCACCTTCCAGCAGGACAATACCCTAAGCATACTGCTAAAGCAACACTCAAGTGGTTTAAAGGGAAACATTAAAATGTCTCGGAATGGCCTAGTCAAAGCCCAGACCTCAATCCAATTGAGAATCTGTGGTATGGCTTAAAGATTGCTGTACACCAGCGGAACCCATCCAACTTGAAGGAGCTGGAGCAGTTTTGCCTTGAAGAATGGGCAAAAATCCCAGTGGCTAGATGTGCCAAGCTTATAGAGCCATATCCCAAGAGACTTGCAGCTGTAATTGCTGCAAAAGGGGGCTCTACAAAGTATAGACTTTGTGGATGAATAGTTATGCACGCTCAAGTTTTCATTTTTTTTGTCTTATTTCTTGTTTGTTTCACAATCAAAAATATTTTGCGTCTTCAAAGTGATAGGCATGTCATGGAAATCAAATGATACAAACCCCCCAAAAAATCTATTTTAATTCCAGGTTGCAAGGCAACAAAATAGGGAAAATGCCAAGGGGGTGAATACTTTCGCAAGCCACTGTATGTGCTGTATTTTATCATACTGTATTTTAGTCAAAGCCACTCCGACATATACTTCTTAATTCCATTATTTTATTTTTAGATTTGTGTATTGTTGTGAATTGTTAGATACTTCTGCACAAGCATTTCGCTACACCCGTAATAACATCTGCTAAATATGTGTATGTGACCAATGCAATTTGATTTGAACGTGCTCTTTTTATATGATTACATAAGAATACATTTATAGTCACAGCAACCTCAAAATGTGGCCATGGATGTTGTTATAGTGTGGACACTATATAAATAATGACATGGTTATTATTGGTATTGACCGTGACCTTTCCCTTTTGATGATGTCAGCACTAAGAGTGAGTTCTGTGCAATGTGATTCTACCACCGGTTGAGTGGGCTATATAGTTCTGCTATATTTGTACCGTTTGTACCTGGCAATACACCTTTAGGTTTGGGTTGAAAGTAAAGGAAAGTAATATTGAAATGCGTGTGGGCATTCCTTGTCAAGTTACTACACCTTTTTGGCGACGAGGATAAAACTTTATCACCTTGTACAGGGCGAGTTGCTAGCTAGCTAAGAAACAGTGGAGGTAGTCAGTTAGCTAGCTAGCTTAATGAGCGACGGAGAGCAGGTGCCGCTGAACGGAAATGCAGACGGGGACAATCAGCAGCAAGGGAAAATCGCTAACGAGGATCAAGGACAAGTTGGCGTTATAATGACAATGTTTGGGACTATCACTGAGTTTGTGGAAGAGAACGAAGACTGGACGGAATATGTGAAAATGTTGGGACACTTTTTCTTGGCAAATGGAATCATAGATGAGGCTAAACAGCGCTCTATTCTCTTTAGTGTGTGTGGGGCTAAAACCTACAAGCTAATGAGGAATTTGGCTACACCACGGAGACCGGGAGAAATTCCTTTTGGGGATCTAGTTGCTCTCGTTCAGACTCACCACAATCCAAAGCCATCAGTGATTGTCCAGAGGTTCAAGTTTAACTGCCATTTTCAGAAAACAGGTCAGTCTGTTGCTAACTTTGTTGCTGAATTACGTGAACTCTCTGAACATTGTGAGTTTGGGGCTATGTTAGAGGACATGCTCCGTGACAGATTAGTCTGTGGCATTAATGAGGACAGCATACAGCGTTGGTTGCTGGGGGAAGCCACACTGACTTTCAAGAGAGCATTGGAACTATCTCAAGGGATGGAGATGGCCGCTAGTAATGTGAAAAATATTCAAAAGGCCAACAGTGAAAGTTGTGCAGTGCATCAGGTGACAAAAGAGGTGGCAGGAAAAAGGGGGAAAAGCAGTGGAATGTTTCAGATGTAGAGGGACACATTATGGTAACAACTGTAAGTTCATGGAGACTGTCTGTCACAATTGCAACAAAAAGGGACATTTAGCAAAAAAATGCAGGGGTCCTAGGAGCAAGCCAGAGGGTGGGCGGACTGGGCTGGGCAAGTTCACAGCACCAAAGCCTCAGTCAGCAGCGCACCACCTAGAGAGCACAGAGGAGGAGGAAGAGCATTGTTCCTACAACATGTTTAATGTGAGGGAGCCGCGCGCAGAGCCTATCTATGCTACAGTGGAGGTAGATGGAAAGCAGATGAAGATGGAGGTTGACACGGGGGCCTCTGCCTCTGTCATAAGTGAGGAAACCTACAAACAAAAATGGGGCTCAAGACAGGTTTCTGCCCTCAAACCGGCAGGGATCAGACTGTGTACGTACACCGGGGAGACCATACCATTGCTGGGGGCTCTAGAGGTGGACATTGCATACAACAGCCAGGAAGCGAGAGCATGGCTCCTGGTGGTGAAAGGGAATGGGCCTAGTTTACTAGGGCGTGACTGGCTAAACAAAATACAACTGAGCTGGGGTGAGATAAAACACACCCGAGTGACTGAGGATGTCATTTAAAAGTACCCAGAGATTTTCAAAGATGAACTGGGCACACTGCAGGGCACTGCAGTTAAGCTGTTCGTGGATCCTCAGGCCGAGCCTCGCTTTTTCAAGCCCAGGACAGTGCCTTACGCCATGAAAAAGAAAGTGGAAGATGAGTTGGAGCGGCTGCAGGAAGCAAACGTCATTACTCCCGTTCAGTTCTCCCGCTGGGCAGCTCCTATCGTTCCCGTTCTGAAAAGTGACGGCACGGTGCGTATATGTGGGGACTACAAACTCACCATCAACAGGGCCTCTAAGCTAGACACTTACCCGCTGCCATGAGTGGAGGACTTGTTCGCGACACTGGCAGGAGGCAAGACGTTCTCAAAGCTTGACATGAGTCACGCCTACCAACAGCTCCTCCTGGACGAGGACTCAAAAGAGTATGTCACAGTGAACACGCACAAAGGCTTGTTCAGGTACAACCGCTTGGTTTTCGGAGTGGCGCCCAGCCCAGCAATTTTCCAGAGGACAATGGACAATCTGCTGCAGGGGATCCCTCATGTAGCAGTGTACCTGGATGACATCCTGGTTACAGGGGAGACGGAGGAGGAGCACCTCCACCATCTGGACCAGGTCTTAAAGAGATTCTCTGAGGCAGGGCTGCGCCTGAAGTGTAGCAAGTGCACATTCCAAGCACAGAGTATGACATACCTAGGTCACAAGATCACAGCGCAGGGTCTGTGTCCTGTGGAGGACAAAGTCAGGGCAATCAAGGATGCTCCAAACCCCAAGAATGGGTCAGAGCTCAGGTCGTTCCTGGACATGGTGAACTACTATGGTAAGTTCCTCCCGGAGCTGTCGACAGTGTTGGCTCCACTTCATCAGTTGCTCCACAAAGACTGTAAATGGAAGTGGGGGCCAGCACAAGAGAAAGCTTTCAAGGAAGTGAAAGCACTACTACAATCAGCACAACTTCTGGTTCATTTTGACCAAGACAAAGAGATCATCCTGTCATGTGACGCCTCACCCTATTGCGTCGGGGCAGTACTCGCTCATCAGATGGAGGACGGGTCAGAGAGACCCATTGGATTCGCATCACGTACGCTGACGAGTGCTGAGAAGGGTTATTCACAGTTAGACAAGGAAGGTCTGGCCATAGTCTTTGCTGTGAAACGTTTCCATCAGTACCTCTATGGTTGTCATTTCACCATATGCACTGACCACAAACCACTGATGAGCCTTTTTAGTGAATCAAGATGCATTCCGCCCATGGCTTCAGCAAGGTTACAGCGCTGGGCCCTGACACTGTCAGCTTACCAGTACACGATAGTGTATAGAGCGGGGAAGGACAATGCAAATGCAGACGCGCTCAGCCGTCTCCCGCTACCAGAGATGCCTGCCACAACTGTAGTGCCTCCCGGGACAATTTTCCTAATGGAGAGATTGTCAAACTCACCTGTGAATGCCAAACAGATCAAACAGTGGACAGACCGGGATCCTATCCTGTCCCAAGTGAAAAGATTCCTGATGCAGGGTTGGCCTCCTGTCATAGAGGATGATGGACTAAGACCTTATGCAAAGCGCAAAACTGAGCTGAGTGTGCAGGATGGCTGCATACTCTGGGGGTCCAGAGTGGTTGTTCCACCCCCTGGCCGTGCACAAGTCATGGATGAGGTCCATGAGGCTCACCCGGGTGCCTCCCGGATGAAAAGTTTAGCCAGATCTTACATCTGGTGGCCTAACATGGATCAGGAGGTAGAAGACAAAGTTAAATCATGTTCTGAGTGCCAGATCAACCAGAAGATGGCGCCGCCCACGCCACTACATCTGTGGGAGTGGCCTGACTGCCCATGGTCCAGGCTGCATATAGATTTTGCAGGCCCTTTTATGGGTCACATGTTCCTTGTCATGGTGGACGCACACTCCAAGTGGCTGGAGGCGCACATCATGAGCAACATCACAGCAACCACAACCATCGAAAAGCTTCGGCAGGTGTTTTCAACCCATGGTCTGCCGGACTCTCTGGTGTCCGACAACGCAACAACGTTTACCTGTGACTTGTTCCAAGAATTCATGCGGAGAAACGGGATCCGCCATGTCCGCAGCGCCCCGTTTCACCCGGCCTCAAACGGCTTAGCGGAGCGGGCTGTGCAGACACTGAAAGAGGGGCTCAAAAGGATGACTGGGGGAACCATCACAACTAAGCTCTCTCGGTTCTTGTTCCAGTACCGCATCACGCCACAAACAACAACAGGACAGGCTCCAGCGGTGATGTTAATGGGCAGAAAGCCAAAAGCTCACCTGGATCTACTGCGTCCGAACATCAGAGCACGAGTGGAACGGAAGCAGGAGAAACAAAAAGAGAGACATGACCACCATGCAAGGGAGAGACAGTTAAAACCCAATGACACTGTCTACATCCGCAACTTCACAAGGAGCCAACGCTGGTTGCCAGGTATCATTCTGAGTCAGAGTGGTCCCGTCTCCTTTGTGGTCAAACTGACTGATGGGCGAGTAATGCGCAGACACCAGGACCATCTCCGCCTGCGCTATGATAAAGACAAGACCATGTTTTCAGACGGAACAGCTGTGGGTGGTAGTATACAAGTTGAAACCCCACAGGAAACAGCATCTGAGGAACAGGGGCATTCAGTGGTTTCAGCAGAGGGTGATGGACATTCTCTCACAAACACCCAACCCGCTCCTGTGCCCTCAGACCCAGCTCCACTGGGACACGCCTTACCTGTGTCTCGTAGCACACCAGGAGTACTGCGCAGATCACAGCGTAGTCACAAGCCTCCTTAAAGACTAACTCTGTAGTTGAGACTGAGAGACTCGTGGTGTTAGTGTTTGTTAGGAGCAGCAGACCTAGTAGAAAAGAAATAAGGACTGTCATTTTGTTGTTGTTGTTTTATTTACATTTACGGTAACACCAGCAGAAGTTCTACAGTGTGGTGTAGTAAAGAAAAGAAAACACTGATGTGGTTTACTTGTTAACCTTATGTTTTCCTTACAGGGGGGATTTCAATTGTGGGGTAGAAGTGTTATAGTGTGGACACTATATAAATTATGACATGGTTATTATTAGTATTGACCGTGACCTTTCCCTTTTGATGATGTCATCACTAAGAGTGAGTTCTGTGCAATGTGATTCTACCACCGGTTGAGTGGGCTATATAGTTCTGCTATATTTGTACTGTTTGTACCTGGCAATACACCTTTATGTTTGGGTTGAAAGTAAAGGAAAGTAATATCGAAATGCGTGTGGGCATTCTTTGTCAAGTTACTACAGATGTGTTACTAATTTTAAGGTTGAATTTGACATTAGTTAGTTAATAAAAAAGGTTATATTAAATGAATTGTGTTTGGTTGACAACGCAACCAAATATCAACATTTAATGGATCTGTATTTACTGCTTGGATAGTTCCATCTGAGCCTCTGGCTTAATCCCACTCTAACTGGTTGAGTTGGAGACGTGAATCCAACATATAATTTGTTATTGACAAGTTAATAGGATATTTATTGTATTTCAGAAAAGATATTGAATTGTGTTTGGTTGTTAAGATTTAATACCATTTGTGCCATTGACTTAGTCTGGCTTGAAGTCCAGGCACCAGTCTGAAATTACATTTTTGCATCTACCTATCAATTTTGAGATTTGTTGGTATCTTGGTCCATTAATACTAATATTAGTATTTTCAAAAAGTGTAAAATGTTAAAAAAAACTTAATGAAAATATATATTTTGATCACACGGACTGGGAAATGTTCCAGGCAGCCTCAGAGAATAATATTGATTCATATGCTGATTCGGTGAGTGGGTTTATAAGGAACTGCACTGGAGATATTGTACCCACAGTGACTATTAAAACCTACCCTAACCAGAAACTGTGGCTAGATGGCGGTATTCTCGCAAAAGTGCGAACCACCGCATTTAACCATGGAAAGACGACTGGGAATATGGCCGAATACAAACAGCGTAGTTATTCCTTCCACAAGGCAATCAAACAAGCGAAATGTCGGTATAGGGACAAAGTAGAGTCGCAATTCAAAGGCTCAGACACAAGATGTCTGTGGCAGGGTCCACAGGCAATCATGGACTACAAAAAGAAAACCAGCCAGGTCACGGACACCGACGTCTTGCTTCCAGACAAACTTAACACCTTTGCCTGCTTTGAGGATAATACAGTGCCACCGACGTGGCCCCGCTACCAATGACTGCGGGCCCTCCCTCTCCTTCTCCGTGACTGACGTGAGTAAGACATTTAAACGTGTTAACACTCGCAAGGATACCGGCCCAGACCGCATCCCTAGCCGCGTCCTCAGGGCATGCACAGACCAGCCGGCTGGTGTGTTTACGGACATATTCAATCTCTCCCAATCCCAATCTGCTGTCCCCACATGCTTCAAGATGGTCACTATTGTTCCTGTACCCAAGAAGGCAAAGATAACTGAACTAAATGACTATCACCACGTAGCACTCACTTCTGTCATCATGAAGTGCTTTGAGAGACTAATCAAGGATAATATCACCTCCACCTTACCTTCCACCCTAGAACCACTTCAATTTGCATATCGCCCCAATAAGTCCACAGACGATGCAATCACCATCTGTGACGACCCTCCCACTCTGTCTGCTGTATTTTCTCTCTTTGCTCTTGTTCCTCATTAGGATGCCAGTGGGCGGAGTTGGAAGGGTCGTCAGCTAGATGGGAAACACCTGGGCTCGGGTGTGTCCCAGGATAAAGACAACTCTTCCACAGTCATTGGGGAGACTCTCTCCACGCAGACACCTTGTTGATTTTGGTTGTGTAGTTTTGTGGCTTTTTGGTTATTTGCTTTGGCACCTTTCAACACCCTGCATTATTACATTCAGGTATGCAAAACACTCACTTACATTACTGATTACACATGCCATTGTTAATTACTTAGTTACTTTATTTAATAAATATATATTTTTGTTACTCCTTGTCTCCACGTTGTCTCCCTTTTGTTGCGAACTCTGAGCCGGTTCGTAACAAGTGGGAGCTCATCCGGGATTTTGAACGGATTGTGTTTGGGAGAAAACGTGGAGGTATGTTAAATTCCGTAGGTACTTTGTTTGTATATTTTGTTAGTTTGAGTTTGGTGCTCAG
This sequence comes from Salmo trutta, assembly GCF_901001165.1. Lineage (NCBI taxonomy): Eukaryota > Metazoa > Chordata > Actinopteri > Salmoniformes > Salmonidae > Salmo > Salmo trutta. Next base: position 50,103,307 of record NC_042960.1, on the reverse strand, counting down.
TACTGGTTGCTTTTTGTTTGGTTTGTGTGCTGGGTTGGAGAGTACATTGGTTAGTTTCCAGGTCCTGCCTAGCCTGAAAACGCTTGTTCTACTCGCTGTGGTAACATTGGTCTGAGGAGGTGAGTGCAATCAGCTGTGTACCTCGGTGGGAGATTTGGGTAGGGTAGTGAAACTTACTACCCGGAGCTATAGCCTTTTTCCCCTGATAGGCTTAGCGACGTGTTTCATTTTGGAATATGTTGGGCATTGTTAATGTTTGTTATTTTTGTGTGGTGTCTGTGGACTGAGCAGTTGTCTCGGGAGCACATCCGTGGCTTGGTGGAATCTACCAGCGTGCTGGGGGGTTACTTCCTTGCCAGCGGGCTACAGTGCATAATTACCCACCGCAAATCTGCATGAAGACTAGGGTTGAGTTATTGTAGGTTTTGGGGAAGCTCCATATCTCATCTCTTTTCTGTGGTGCCAGTGTGATTGTTATTTCTCTTATTGTGGTCTGGTGTGCTCAGAGGGGTTGAGTGAGAATTATTATTTATTTTTTTCTCTCTCTCACTATGACGTCTAATGTAGACGAGTTCATTCGCTTTCCATCAGAGGAACTGTTAGACTTATGTACTAAAGAACAGCTGTTGAAGGTTGCTGAACACTACAAGGTTGAAATTAGTGACAAACGTCTAAAAAATTCTATTAGGTTAATATTGAAGGCCAATCTGATGGAGAGTGGTATTCTTGACGTTACCACTGGGGCAGCCTCTGCTGAGGACTCGCCTTCTCCCCGATATGTCACAATTACCGCTCCATCGGTTAGTCCTAGTAGTCTTCTTTTTGAACAGCAGAAAGAGCTGCTTCTGTTACAGCTAGAGCACGATCGTGAGAAGCTAGAGCATGATCGTGTAAAATATGAGAAGGAATTGGAATTTAAACAGGATATGGAGCGTGCTGATCGGGTAAAATATGAGAAGGAATTGGAATTTAAACAGGATATGGAGCGTGCTAAAATCAAGCTGCAACAAGAGCGACTAGAGTTGGTTAGGGAAGGAAAGCTCTCAGGAGAGAGTTTGCTCTGGGAAAGTGACGCAGATTTACTTAGGAATCGTTCCTCTTTTGGTCGTGCCCCGGACACATTTGACATTGTTGGGAATTTACAGTTGTTGCCTCAGTTTAATGAAAGGGACCCTGAGACATTCTTTTCGTTGTTTGAGCGTGTTGCTGACGCTAGGAGTTGGCCTGATTCTGACCGCACTTTAATGTTGCAGTGTGTGCTGACTGGTAAAGCGCAGGAAGCATATTCAGCTCTTAGTGTAGCCGACAGTGTCAGTTATGATAAGGTTAAAACGGCGGTGTTACAGATTTACGAATTGGTTCCTGAGGCTTACCGCCAACGATTTAGAACTTTAGAAAGGGATGATAAGCAGACTCATGTTGAGTTTGCGCGAAAATTATCTTCACAGTTTAATCGCTGGTGTTCCGCCTCTGCGGTTATGACTTTTCAAGGGCTGTGTGATCTGATTATGCTAGAGCAATTTAAGGACACAATCCCTGATCATATAGCGACGTATATTAACGAACGAAAAGTAAAGACTGTCGCTGAAGCTGCGGTTTTGGCAGACGAATATGTGTTGACTCACAAAAGTGTTTTTGTAGAACCCCGTACTTGGAGTGAGTGGGGGCGTTCGGATAGATTTGGGCCTCGCTCACAGAGATACTCTGGTTCACGGGCAGAGTTTTATTCAACTAGGGTTGAGCATGACTCCCGTGGTAAAACTGACTTTGGTCAAGAGTGTCACTACTGTCAAGGCTCAGGTCATTGGAAAAACGAATGTCCGGTTCTCAGGTCTAGGGGTAAATTCAGTACGTGTGCTAACGTTAAATCTAGGCCTACGGCGTTAGCTGCGTCTGTTCCACATCAGTTTACTCCTGAAACATTGTCTCAGGCCCAGGGCCATGTGAAAGTTCATATTGACCCAGGCTATTTACCTTTCGTTACGGAGGGTTTTGTGTCTATGTTAGGAAGTAAGAACCTAGTGCCAGTGAAGATCCTACAAGACACAGGTGCCTCGGAATCGTTTGTGTTGGAATCTGTGTTACCCTTCTCTGCTGAGACTGATTCTGGGAATAGTGTTCTAATTAGGGGAATAGGTTTGAACAATCTGTCAGTTCCATTGCATAAACTGATATTGGATTGTGGACTGGTGAAAGGTGAGGTTGTTGTGGGGGTGCGTCCTTCGTTGCCTATTGAGGGTATCGACGTTATCCTTGGGAATAACTTGGCTGGTGAGTGTGTGTGGCCTGTCGTGTTTCCATCTCTAGTGGTTTCCACTAAACCGTCAATTGTAGGGATTCCTGATGAGAGTGCGCAGAGGTTCCCAGCAGTGTTCTCTGCGGGTGCAGTGACGCGGTCTATGAGCCATGGTGACCTGGTCCCTGCTCCGGTAAATGAGAATACCACAAAGAAGTCTCTCACTGTTTTCCCTGTTATTCCGTTGTCTGTACTCCGCTCCGATCTAAACAATGCGCCACGGACTGACCCCACATTAGAAGAGTTGTGTGACCAAATTGTGCCTGTGGAACAGTTGGGAGATGTCGCACATGGTTATTTTCTCCAAGAGGATGTTCTGATGAGAAAGTGGGTGTCTATAGAGGATGGTAAACCTGTTCGTTTGGCTGATAACGTTACTTCCCTTGGTTCTTTTAATGCTAGGTCTGTGCATGAGGAAAAAAATGTTCCTGGTCCCGATGATTGCATACTGCAGGGTAGATTGAAAAATTCTGAGACACTGGATATTTTGGATAGCCCTTTTACTCAGCTACCTGTTGATGGGCGGAAAGAGCTGGTTGGTCTGATTCGGAAAATTCCAGGTTTGTTTTCTGTGACACCTACACGTACAAACTTGATAGAGCATGATATTGACATTGGAGATGCTGACCCCATTCGTCAGCGGTTCTATAGAGTCTCTGTAGAGAAACTGCGTTGTCTGGATGCTGAGGTCAGGTACATGCTGGAGAGTAAGATAGCAGAGCCTTCTTTCTCCAGTTGGGCTTCTCCCTGTATCTTGGTCAGTAAACCGGATGGAACGGACCACCGTAAGGTAAACGGAGTCACTAAGCCGGATTAATTTCCTCTTCCTCAGATGGAGGACTGCGTTGATCAAGTCGGCGCAGTTAAGTTTGTGAGCAAATTTGACCTGTTATTGTGCTATTGGCAGGTGCCACTGACGAGTAGGGCACATGACATTTTTGCCTTTATTACACCCTCTGGTCTGTACTCGTATTCGGTTATGAGTTTAGTGTCTATGAATCATTGGAGTGACTATGAATCGTTGGGAAATGACAACCGTTGAGTTGTGACTGAACAGTTGGGAGATGTTGTTTGCATTTGTAGCTGATGTGGTCTCTTGTGCGCCCTGTTCCTGAGTGTTATGTGACTGACCATTGTTTGGTTTTGTCATGTTCTAACTTTCCTGTCTGTTCCCTCCTGGTCTTGTGTTCTCCTTTCCTCTTAAATGTTGCTTCCTGTACACAAAGGTTGCTGAGGTCTGGGGAGAAGGAGGTTGGCTGGGGCAAGTGGAAGGTGAACATGTAACCTCTCGTAAATTTGGGACGCAGAGGCCTGTGTCAATTTGGGACGCAGAGGCTGGTACGTTGTTCCGGGGCCCTTGTTGGTCCCCGGTTTTATGGGGGGGGGGGGGGGGGGTGTGACGACCCTCCCACTCTGTCTGCTGTATTTTCTCTCTTTGCTCTTGTTCCTCATTAGGATGCCAGTGGGCGGAGTTGGAAGGGTCGTCAGCTAGATGGGAAACACCTGGGCTCGGGTGTGTCCCAGGATAAAGACAACTCTTCCACAGTCATTGGGGAGACTCTCTCCACGCAGACACCTTGTTGATTTTGGTTGTGTAGTTTTGTGGCTTTTTGGTTATTTGCTTTGGCACCTTTCAACACCCTGCATTATTACATTCAGGTATGCAAAACACTCACTTACACTACTGATTACTGATTACACATGCCATTGTTAATTACTTAGTTACTTTATTTAATAAATATATATTTTTGTTACTCCTTGTCTCCACGTTGTCTCCCTTTTGTTGCGAACTCTGAGCCGGTTCGTAACACATCACACTGCCCTATCCCATCTGGACAAGAGAAATACCTATGTAAGAATGCTGTTCATTGACTACAGCTCAGTATTCAACAGCATAGTACCCTCCAAGCTCATCATTAAGCTTGAGGCCCTGGGTCTCAACCCTGCCCTGTGCAATTTGGTCCTGGACTTTCTGACGGGCCGCCCCCAGGTGGTGAAGGTAGGAAACATCTCCACAACGCTGATCCTTAATACTGGGGCCCCACAAGGGTGCGTGCTCAGCCCCCTCCTGTACTCCATGTTCACCCATGACTGCGTGGCCATGCACGCCTCCAGCTCAATCATCAAGTTTGCAGACAACACAACAGGTGTGGGCTTGATTTACAACAATGACTAGACAACCTACATGGAGGGCACTCGGAGTGTGGTGTCAGGAAAACCACCTCTCACTCAACATTAACAAAACAAAAGAAATGATTGTGGACTTCAGGAAACAGCAGAGGGAGCACCCCCTATCCACAACAATGGGACAGCAGTGAAGGTGGAAAGTTTTAATTTCCTTGTAATACACATCACGGACAAACTGATCCACCCACACAGACAGTGTTGTGAAGATGGTGAAACAGCGCCTCTTCAACCTCAAGAGGCTGAAGAAATTTGTCTTGTCACCTAAAACCCTCAAACTTTTACAGATGCACAATCGAGAGCATCCTGTCGGGCTGTATCACCACCTGCCACGGCAACTGCCCCGCCCACAACTGCAAGGCTCTCCAGGGGTGGTGCGGTCTGCACAACACATCACCAGGGGCAAACTACCTGCGCTCCAGCACCTGATGTCACAGGAAGGCCAAAAAGATCAAGGACAACAACCACCCGAGCCACTGCCTGTTCACTCCGTTAAAATCCAGAAGGTGAGGTGAGTACAGGTGCGTCAAAGCTGGGACCGAGAGACTGAAAAACAGCTTCTATCTCAAGGCCATCAGACTGTTAAACAGCCATCACTAACACAGAGAGGCTGCTGCCTACATGGAGACTTGAAATCATTGGCCACTTTAATAAATGGATCACTAGACACTTTAATAATGCCACTTTAATAATGCTTACATATCTGGCATTACCTATCTCATATGTATATACTGTATTTTATACCATCTATTGCGTCTTGCCTATGCCGCTCATCCATATACTTAAATGTATATATTCTTATTCCATCCCTTTACTTAGATGTGTGTGTATTAGGTAGTTGTTGTGGAATTGTTAGATTACTGTTAGATTTTACTCCACTGTCAAAACTAGAAGCACAAGCATTTTGCTACACTTGCAATAACATCTGCTAACCGTGTGTATGTGACCAATAAAATGTTATTTGATTTGATTTAAATACATTTTCCAGGCTTGTCAAGAGGAAATTGTTGATATGCTGACAATTTCTTACTCTAGATAACATTTTATTTAGAAAATTGCAAAAATAAAAATCATATGTTTGGTATTACATTTTTTATTTTATTGAACCTTTATTTAACTAGGTAAGTCAGTTAAGAACAAATTGTTATTTACAACTGGCCGTGATTGGTAGTCCCATAGGGCAGCTCACAATTGGCCCAGTGTCGTCCAGGTCTCGCCGATGTGGACCATCATTGTAAATAAGAATTTATTCTTAAATGACTTGCCTAGTTAAAAAAAGGTTAAATAAAAAAAAAGGGTTAGGGTTAGCTAACCAATCACCATCCTTTCATTTTTGCCTTAAGTAACCTTCCGTCTTATGTAACCATACCAAACATAACATATCATACTAATTGTAGTGTCCCAGATTTACGTTTACAATGGTACGTCTAGTCTACGAGACCAGGCTGGTTGGATTTACCTCTCCATCTCAATCAAAAATCTTAAAGCATAGGACAAAATTAAATGAAATCACACTTTAAATTCACTTTAAATAACGTTTGATTTGATTTAGTCCTATTCTCTAAATGCGATGTTTGCTTCAGACGGAGACAAATTTAACATATAAATTATTAATTTGTAAAAAAAAATGGAATTAAAGTCAGACTAAGTTAATGGCACAGATGAAACTATCCAACTAGAAGATACATCTCCTTCAAATATTGATATTTGGTTGTGTTGACAAACAAACACAATTCAATAGCATTCCATTTGAAATCAACCATCTTGAAACCCTAGGCCTATACTGTATGTACTGTCTATTTTAGTTTAATCCTGGTTTTAATTGAAACAGTTTTTTTTAGTTAAGTGGAGATCTCTCAATAATCATTCTGACAGTAAGTAGGGCTGGGCTTGGTTAAAACCCTGGATGGGAGACCAAAGGGTAGCTGTAGACACAGTTAAAGTCGGAAGTTTACAAACACTTAAGTTGGAGTCATTAAAACTTGTTTTTCAACCACTCCACAAATTTCTGGTTATTAACAAACTGTAGTTTTGGCAAGTCGGTTAGGACATCTACTTTGTGCATGACACAAGTATTTTTTCGAACAATTGTTAACAGACAGATTATTTCACTTATAATTCACTGTATCACAATTACAGTGGGTCAGAAATGTACGTACTGTGCCTTTAAAATGTTTGGAAAATTCCAGAAAATGATGTCTTGGCTTTAGACGCTTCTGATAGGCTAATTGACATAATTTGAGTCAATTGGAGGTGTACCTGTGGATGTATTTCAAGGCCTACCTGCAAACTCAGTGCCTCTTTGCTTGACATCATGGGAAAATCGCCAAGACCCCATAAAAAGAATTGTAGACCTCCATAAGTCTGTTACATCATTGGAAGCAATTTCCAAACGTCTGAAGGTACCACGTTCATCTGTACAAACAATAGTATGCAAGTATAAACACCATGGGACCACGCAGCCGTCATACTGCTCAGGAAGGAGACGCGGTCTGTCTCCTAGAGATGAAAGTACTTTGGTGCGAATAGTGCAAATCAATCCCAGAACAACAGCAAAGGACCTTGTGAAGATGCTGGAGGAAACAGGTACAAAAGTATCTATATCCACCATAAAACGAGTCCTATATCGACATAGCCTGAAAGGCTGCTCAGCAAGGAAGAAGCCACTGCTCCAAAACCACCGTAAAAAAGCCAGACTACGGTTTGCAACTGCACATGGGGACAATGATCGTACTTTTTGGAGAAATGTCCTCTGGTCTGATGAAACAAAATAGAACTCTTTGGCCATAATGACCATCATTATGTTTGGAGGAAAAAGGGGGAGGCTTGCAAGCCGAAGAACACCATCCCAACCGTGAAGCACGGGGGTGGCAGCATCATGTTGTGGGGGTGCTTTGCTGCACGAGGGACTGGTGCACAAAATAGGATGCATCATGAGGAAGGAAAATTATGTGGATATATTGAAGCAACATCTCAAGACATCAGTTAGGAAGTTAAAGCTTGGTCGCAAATGGGTCTTCCAAATGGACAATGACCCTAAGCATACTTCCAAAGTTGTGGCAAAATGGCTTAAGGACAACAAAGTCAAGGTATTGGAGTGGCCATCACAAAGCCTTGACCTCAATCCTATAGAACATTTGTGGGCAGAACTGAAAACGCGTGTGCGAGCAAGGAGGCCTACAAACCTGACTCTATTACACCAGCTCTATCAGGATGAATGGGCCAAAATTCACCCAACTTATTGTGGGAAGTTTGGAAGTCTACCCGAAACGTTTGACCCAAGTTAAACAATTTAAAGGCAATGCTACCAAATACTAATTGAGTGTATGTAAACTTCTGACCCACTGGGAATGTGATGAAAGAAATAAAAGCTGAAATATATAATTCTCTCTACTATTATTCTGACATTTCACATTCTTAAAATAAAGTGGTGATCCTAACTGACGTAAGACAGGGAATTGTTACTAGGATTAAATGTCAGGAATTGTAAAAAAAAACTGAGTTTTTATGTAATTGGCTAAGGTGTATGTAAACATCCGACTTCAACTGTAGATCCATTTTCCAGTAGGAGGTTCTTGTTTTTTTTCCTCATTGTGGATATATAACGTTTAAGATATTATGTTGTTTGTACAAATTCAACGCATTTTATACAAGGTTTGTCTATGTTGAAATTTGGTTACCATGATGACGTAATCCTGTGGTTGAAATTTAACTCTCAAAACAACAGTTGATGACTTTCAAAATCTAATGTATTTTCTATCTAGATTCCACGTCACAATATCTTGACAAATTATGTTGAAACAACATTGATTCAAACAGTTTGTGCCCAGTGGGAGCCCTCTAAAATCCCCAAAACTCGCACAAACAAAAGTGTAAGTAAAAAGATGTAATCAGATACTTCTCAGGATTTGTTTTAAGGGCTTTTCAGCATCTGTGAGAATATTAGCAGGTCAATCATCAAACGTCATGAATAAACAGCACTTGTATCACAAAGCCTTTTGTTTATGAACTAGATGATTTGAAAGTAGTAGTCTCAGAACCCATCATTCATCTGACAGATGTACAGCCCTCTTTGTGTCTATTGTAAGTCACCCCTTTTCATTTAACCCATTTAGATTGAATAGGGAATGGGAATAAAAAGGGACTCTGATTGATCGTTTTTGTAGGCTACAATACAGTTGATCTAATTGCTCTCCATAAATCTAATCCAGTGGTTCATTTAACATAGTAGTTCACTAATTCATTCTTTCACAGTAGATCAAAATGCTTTTGAGAGGCAAATTCTAAAGCAAAACTGAATTGAAAATAAGTTTGTATTCAAACATTCTCATTACATACAGTAATAACAGTATTTTTCCTTTGCTGATCTCAATGTCAAATGTAAGGTATGGAAATGTATTGCTTGTCTTAAAACCACTTCGCAAAAATAGGCAAACTTATTTTCACAGCCCAGTAATGGATTGAGAAATATATTGGATGCTTACGTACATTATGTCTCCTGATACTGTGGTATTGCACTGAGACTGTGTCCAATACACTACTTGATGTTTAATCAAATTATGCTTTAATTTGTCCTTGGCCAATCTACAAATTGATCCTCTGCCACCTGAAAATTAAGTTGCTCTTTGTTTGATTAAATATCAATCTGACTAAACAAATAATTTCAGGAGCCCGCCACAGTTCCTCTATGGCTTTCAAAAGCTTATTTCACATCGTGCCTCAGTTTTCCTTCCATTAATGAAATTTGCAGCCAGGGACCTATGTTAGATTGCAATACGTATATTGAGTTTATATACTTCAGATGAACTGTAAGTCTCATTTTCTTATCAAACTCATATTGATGACTACAAAGGGAAGCACAGCCGAGAGCTGCCCAGTGACACGAGCCTTCCAGACGAGCTAAAATACTTATATGCTAGCTTCAAGGCAAAAAACACTGAAACATGCATGAGAGCACCAGCTGTTCTGGACGACTATGTGATCACGATCTCTGCAGCCAATTTGAGTAAGACCATTAAACAGGTCAACATTCACAAGGTCGCAGGGCCAGATGGATTACCAGGATTTGTACTGCGAGCAAGCGCTGACCAACTGGCAAGTGTCTTCATTGACATTTTCAACCTATCCCTGTCCGAGTCTGTAATACCAACATGTTTTAAGCAGACCACCATAGTCCCTGTTCCCAAGAACACTAAGGTAACCTGCCTAAATTAATACCGACCCGTAGCACTCACATCTGTAGCCATGAAGTGCTTTGAAAGGCTGGTCATGGCTCACATCAACACCATTATCCCAGAATCCCTAGACCCACTACAATTTGCATACCGCCCTAACAGATCCAGATGATGCAATCTCTACTGCACTCCACACTGCCCTTTCCCACCTGGACAAAAGGAACACCTATGTGAGAATGCTATTCATTGACTGCAGCTCAGTGTTCAACACCATAGTGCCCTCAAAGCTCATCACTAAGTTAAGGACCCTGGGACTAAACACCTCACTCTGCAACTGGATCCTGGACTTCCTGACGGGCCGCCCCTAGGTGGTAAGGGTAGGTAACAACACATTCGCCACGCTGATCCTCAACACAAGGGCCCCTCAGGGGTGTGTGCTCAGTTCCCTCCTGTAGTCCCTGTTCACTCATGACTGCACAGCCAGGCATGACTCCAACACCATCATTAAGTTTGCCGATGACACAACAGTGGTAGGCCTGATCACCGACAATAACGAGACAGCATGATCCTAAAAAGGTTTTACAGCTGCACCATCGAGAGCATCCTGACTGCTTGCATCACTGTCTGGTATGGCAACTGCTCTGCCTCAGACTGCAAGGCACTACAGAGGGTAGTGCGTACGGCCCAGTACATCACTGGGGCCAAGGATCCTACCATCCAGGACCTCTATACAAGGCGGTGTCAGAGGAATGCCCTAAAAATTGTCAAAGAGTTCAGCCACCCTAGTCACAGACTGTTCTCTCTGCTACCACACTGCAAGAAGTACCGGAGCGCCAAGTCTAAGTCCAAGAGGCTTTTAAGCAGCTTCTACCCCCAAGCCATAAAACTCCTGAACATCTAATCAAATTGCTACCCAGACTATTTGCATTGCCCACCCCCCTCTTTTACGCCGCTGCTACTCTCTGTTATTATCTGTGCATAGTCACTTTAATAACTCTACCACATGTACATATTACCTCAATTACCTCGACTAACCAGTGCCCCCACACATTGACTCTGTACCGGTACCCCCTGTATATGGTCTCGCTATTGTTATTTTACTGCTGCTCTATAACTACTTGTTACTTTTATTTCTTATTCTTATTCATATTTTTTTAACTGCATTGTTGGTTAGGGGCTTGTAAGTAAGCATTTCACTGTAAGGTCTACACCTGTTGTATTCGGTGCATGTAACTAATAACATTTCATTTCATGTCAGTGTGTTGAGTTGTTACCAAGCTCACTGTTTAAGACTCCATGAATCAATAGTTACGGGGGGCACAGAAAAGCTCATTTGATTACATACCTATGTAGTGGAACTGATGGCTTTTAGTACAGCATGAAATGGGTCACTCAGCAACATCATTAAGAATAGAGGGAGACATACAAAAATATTTGGGTGAGAACACAGACAGAGTGCAACGGTAGACTAGAAGGAAAAGACAAGAAAAATGTTTTAATTCAAGATGGATCTCCCTAAATGAAAATCACCTCATTAAATGCATTCTGAGGAAGACATTGACTTATTACCTCCACACGCTCATTGTTCAATGGTATTTAGGGCTTGATTCAATCTGTATCGCTGAAGTTAAACGTTATAGCGCGATTTAAATTGAAAGGTAATTTCCGATTGAACCGACGTATGCAGCGTTTACAGTGAATGCAATCTCCGCCAATGCAGGAACATTGCCTTTACATTTCTATTGCAGTGTAGCGCAGCTCTTCAGTGCTTTGTATTGAATTGACATGCTAACTGGGAATTAGAACAGATCATATGAGCAGAGCTCAGCATCATTTTGCATACCTTGGGGTTTGTGGGTAACAAATGTTTTTAAGGTACACAGAGCCCTCATAAAGTACAGAGTTGTGGGAGACGTGTTGTGAATTTCAAGAATGGCTCACTCCCTTTCTTCTTAATTGGCATAGATGTGTCTTATTGCCAGGCACCTCTCCCTCTGCCAGTTCACCCTGCGCTCTGCTCTGCTCTGGGTGAGGCGTCCGCAGCACATTGCCTGTCTTGCTGATGAGATATTCAGGCTGAAGCTGGAAGTCCCCAGGGTAACCACTGACAGCTGCCTGCTTCCAGCAGCCTACATCCTCCCTCTGTTTTGCAGTAGAACTTCTGCTCTGAAAGTTTCCTTTCTCCCAAAATGTAACATCTGACGGATATTATGTCAGTAGTATGGATGATGAGATTCCTAATAATGATGATGGTGTGTGATAAGTATGAATTGAAGAGGTTAGCTAAGGTAATAAAAGACATTGTTGTCATAGGTATCGTTATTGTCATCATTATGGTCATCGCCATCACCATCATCATCATTATCTTCCTTCAAATTCATAAAAGTGACTTCAACCTGTTAGTTGTTGTTCCAGCACTTCAGCTATTTTTGTAAATCTCTCAGTCCGAATCAGCTCGTGTTCATGCTTTATTAATCTCTGTCAGTAGGTAAGGGTTATTATCTCTCTCTAAAGATACTTCCCACTGAGCAAAACAGAGCCCTGTTTTATTTACTCCCATTCACGACACTCTTGCCTCACTTCTCAATTTAATCAAGGAATGCTGCTATCTAATTTACATTCTGCTCATGACCGAAAAAGATTCCCTTACACATTATGTTTTGGAATGCTTATAGTTGTTTTGGTTGTTTGTGTTGTTTTGTGCACTGATGCAGGCTGTCTGTGTCTCCGCTGAGGCCCTCTGAGTTCTGCATTTTCCACATGGTTTGAGTGCGTCTCAACCATGACTGTCTGCTACACACCTGAGTGCTAATTGAAATGAGGAGAGCGGCTCACTAATTGAACTGCTCTAGCGCTAATGCGATGACGAATAATCAGCACCTGCCGCAGCAAGTCTACTGTGCCAGATGTGGCTGCCAGCCGATGAGGGGGAGAGAGGGACAGACTACACACTTACATAGTGACACAATATAACAATCACAAAAACTCTGAACAAATGTGAAACATGGACAATACAAGGGCATAGAGGAAGGACAAGTGAACAGGGTACAAAGATAATTTTCAGAAAACAACTGAATAGCATTGTCAATTCAACCAGTGTCTGCTGTATTAAATACTGTATGTGCAATGAATTGTCAATTTGAAAAATAAAGGAGGCTATATTGTACAGAACAGAAAGTATTCTAACAAATTGGGAGGGCTCTTTCTAACATTGCAAAATATTTAAATTCATATCAAATCTGAATACAAACAATTATTATACAGCTTTCAGCATAATGTTAATGAGGTATATAGATGAGTAATTACCAGTGAAGTGTTCTTAGTCTGTCTCCTGCAGCATCATGTGTGACCTTGTGTTAACCGGGGCCCCTGGCAGCCTTGTTTGCCTGTCAGGGTGAGAAACAGCAATCAGCGCTCCCTGATTTAGCTAAATGTGATTTGAGTGGACCTGTAGCTACAGACTAATCAGGCCCACATGCTGTTTCCCATTAGACTGACTGTGAATGCACTCTCTGACTGCCCAGGAAGAGCCCCTCTCTCCCACTCTACATAACTCTGTACTCGGTCAGTAGCTAATCTGGGATGAGAATTGGCAATGCCATATATAGTTTATTTTTCTAATGTAGTAGAAGATCAAGAATGAAATACATTTTAACATTGTTTATTTTATTCTTATTAAACACAATAATGGATGCTATTTGATGCTTGAGCCTATTATACAATTTTGTAAATGGCATATTCAGTCCCATTTGCAAGAGAAGTTGTACAATATATTCAAGAGAATAATGCATCTCTCTCGCTCTCTGAGGTACTGTATATTTGCAGCTGACTCCTAAAAGCCATTAGAATAGTTTAATGAGACACAGTACATAGAATGCTCTAGAAGCTGCAGTTGAAATTGGATTTAAATGTCAACTTTGTAATGAGAAAATTGGTTGAAGTTATCCACAAGGCATTCAGCTTAAATAAAAAGTTATAGTTAAATTCTACAACCCGTTTGTGTCAGAATTGAGTTTCAACTCTTTGAAGAGTGAATGTAAAATAAGATAGAAGTAACAAGGAGACAGGAGAAGAGCGGTGGTGGTTTTTGCTGAAAGATGTGTGGAATACAAATGTTGTTGAGTCAGGCAGGCAGTATTTTGAATACCAGTGGTGCATGCAGGAATTCATCATCTCATTTCTGGTAAATATGTATTTTCTCCTCACTCACATGACAACCTGCTGTCATCCGAAGTCCTTCATCAACAAGTACCATACACATGGGAGGAGATGGACTAAGGAAGAGGGGTGATGGTAGCATTTGGAATGACCCCCACTGACTAGGAAGGACACACATTGGGGGGTGTAAGAGCGTAGAGAGAAGAGGAATTGGCGACTGGCTTCCACCGGTACTTGTACGGTAGCTTCATTAGGAAGTCCATCATGAGTCCCAACAGAAGTGTGCGTCCGAGCTAATTACTCCATCCAGCATGGGCAAGGAATTAGACAAATGTTGTGACTTTGGCACAACTGACAGCATGCAGCGTGAGATAACAAAACGAAACCTACCAGAGAACAGGTTTCCAAGTAAGCTTCCAATGTTTAACTCCATAGGAACTATGAATGGGAGTTTTCATCCAATGATTTCTCAGTTCAAATATGTAAGACCTTATATATCTACTTGATCAACACAGCAGAATAATTTCCTTAGGACAAGATATAGGTCAAAGGAGGATGTGCGATGTTTGTAGAGTGTCAGAGGTTTCAAATAGAAATGAATAGCTAAACTGTAGCAGCAGGGAAACCATTACTGTTCACCAATAACCTGTTATTTCAAGGAGGCATAAATAATGAATGTGTACAGTATGATAGCTAGATGTGATATTAAACCTTGGTCACATCATCTGAGAAGGAGACCTAAATATAGCCAGGAAGCTGGCTGGGAGACCAGTGTTACCAGTGGATGACGGGACAGTGACATTAGCAAGGGACAGGGCTTAATTAAAGGAGAACTGCACCTTCTGATTTGGCCTTGTTTCTTGGCTTGCTCCTGAAGAAATGCAGGCAGCCAATAACAGAAGTCAAACGCACATTCGCTTTTGGGTGTGGTTTGATGTGGGTGTGTCTTTGCCACCACCAAGACACACCCATCTGTCAGAACCTTGCCCCCACTCAATAACAAGAAACACACCTCCTGAAGGTTGAGTTAAATAACTTTAGGCAGATGCCGGAAGAAGTTTTGAATAGGTCGGTAGCCTACAGAGTAATATAAGAAGAATGCAATTGCTGAATTGATGTACAGTGCATTCAGAAAGAATTCAGACCCCTTCCATTTTTTCCACATTGTTACATTACAGCCTTACTCTGAAATGTATGAAATAAAACATTTCCTCACAAATCTACACACGATACTGCATAATAACAAAGCAAAAAAGGTTTTTAGAAATTGTAGCAAATGTATGAGAAATAAAAACCGAAATACATTATTTACATGAGTATTCAGACTCTTCGCTATGAGACTCGAAATTGACCTCAGGTGCATCCTGTTTCCATTGATCATCCTCGAGATGTTTCTACAACTTGATTGAAGTCCACCTGTGGTATATTCAATTGATTGGACATGATTTGGAAAGGCACACAACTGTCTATATAAGGTCCCACAGTTGACATCAGAGCAAAAACCTAGCTATGGGGCCGAAGGAATTATCCGTATCTGGTGAAGGGTACCAAAACAATTCTGAATCATTGAAGGTCCCCAAGAACACAGCGGCATCCATCATTCTTAAATGGAAGAAGTTTGGAACCACCAAGACTCTTCCTAGAGCTGAGTAATCAGGGGAAAAGGGTCTTGGTCAGGGAGGTGACCAAGAACCCAATGGTCACTCTGACAGAGCTCCAGAGTTCCTCTGTGGAGATGGGAGAACCTTCCAGATTGTTAACCATCTCTGCAGCACTCCACCAAATCAGGCCTTTATGGTAGAGTGGCCAGACGGAAGCCACTCCTCAGTAAAAGGCACATGACAGCCCGCTTGGAGTTTGCCAAAAGGCACCTAAAGACTCTCTGGTCTGATGAAACCAAGATTGAACACTTTGGCCTGAATGCCACATGATGTGACAAGTGCCAAGCTTGTAGGGCCATACCCAACAAGACTCAAGGCTGTAATCTCTGCCAAAGTACTTCAACAAAGTACTGAGTAAAGGGTTGGAGTACTTACAGTATGTAAATGTAAAATTTCATTTTATTATTTGTATTTTTTTCAGAAAACCTGTTTTTGCTTGGTCATTATGGGTTATTGTGTGTTAGCATAACGCTGTAATGTAACAAAATGTGGAAAAAGTTAACGGGTCAATATTTTCCCATTGAACTGTTTACTGTACTTCCATAACTTTTTCAACTGGTACCAGGGAATCTTCAGATGAGTCTTGTAAGGCCTGTGGGCATCCTAGAGCAAAACACGTGCACATGTTCGTCAGAGTCTCATCTTTACACAGAGGGGTCATATTAGTGTGTAGCCCAAATGGTTCGGACGCTACAGACAGAAGTTGGCATATAGGGTGTACCGACTTCAGATGAGTCCCAAGACGCGAACACCATCATGTTCGCAAGAGTCTCCTCTTTCCATAGAGGGGATTGTAGGGCAAACCGTTTGGATGCTACAGACGATTTTGTGAGAAGAATGATTTTCGGGATGTTTCATGGTCTGACAAACATCGCTCTAGCTCTGGATGCGGTGGATTGAAATGCATCCAATGCAGATATCTGTACCTTAAATTGGCAGATTTTTAATGGGGATTTTTTTATTATGCTAATTCCATTTCCCCGGAGGTGCCGACATCGACCTGTTATAGGGCCAGATGCCCAATTGAAGGGGAATTATACTCAGAAATCAAAATGTGTTGGTTTTCTTCCAGACCTAAAAATGATTTGATTTAATCACTGACATGGACGC
This sequence comes from Salmo trutta, assembly GCF_901001165.1. Lineage (NCBI taxonomy): Eukaryota > Metazoa > Chordata > Actinopteri > Salmoniformes > Salmonidae > Salmo > Salmo trutta. The sequence goes on along the minus strand of NC_042960.1, from coordinate 50,086,724 downwards.
AGAACATCCAATTTCGTTGTTTCTTTATGAACAATTGTTATTTTTGAGTAAAAAAAGAAAGACATCTAAAACTAGGAAAAATAAACCTGAGAAAACATAAAACACAATTTTGCAAAAACAAAATCGCTGATTTTATAACCATTATCTTACCAGGTATATTGACAGAAAACATGGTGTACTACTTTCTCTTGTACACTAAGGACCCAGGGAAGAGTTTCAGGGGAGAGGAGAAAAGAAGAATGTGCCTATTTGAAAGTTAGAAAATAATGAGTAGCTTGCGATATGTTAAAATGTTAGCTCTGATGCTACAAAAAGGTTGGAGACCCTGTTTTCTACATAGAAGAGCATCGGAAATCCCAGGACATATTGTCTCTAATACTGTATTAAGCTCACATATTTGCTGTCACAAACTCCACACAGTTGTCACTGACCAGTTGGATATTAATTTCTCACTGAGCAAACCATTTCTGTAACTACTGCATTCTTATAAATGCATTTTTTTATCAGGTTATTGCTTGGTGGACCATATTTTTTTTATTGACATGAGTCAATAAAACTCATGTACGCAAAAGTTTATGTAATATTTTGACTAAGTTTTGGGCTGAAATCATTTCACATTAAAATCACTTTTTCATGACAAAATGTTTTAGGCAGTTCAGACAATTTATATTGATAGAATTGCTATTAACAATGAAAATGTGGCACACCGTCAAAAAAACATGGAAAGCATTCTTGAGCAGCTCCTACTCCGTTTAAGGGCTTTTTCATCAGTATTTATCGGCGATTGAAATCCATGTAATGACACCCTTTTTCTATGATGTATGTATGGAAAATAAAACATTTATGGAGGACCAGAAACCCTGATGCAAAAACGTTGAGTCCATCACTGGTGTACTCCCTATCCTAAGGTAGTGTGGGCTTTTCTTTTCATTTGTTAATTTGTATGTTGTAAGGAAAATCCAGTGGGTGTCCATGGTGGGTGTCTGTTAAGACCTTACTCGAGTTGCTTGGTCCGCACCCAGTAGGCACAACGTAACAACATAACAAAATGTGGGCTCATCCGGGATCCTATTTCCCATTAGTATGTTAGTCGCTCTAATCACCTACTCTGAAGCTCTATCTGTCACTGACAACCAACATAAGGGTTTATAAGATTGGGTGAAATCAGTTTGGAAAAAAATACTTTGATTGGAAGCATTTGGGGAAAAACATACTTGGGAAATATTCGATAAATGGGCAAAGGTGAATTTGATAATCATCATTACAAAGCATTATGATATCAGTATGACAGCTGCCCATCCAAAATCAGAAGTCAAAGAGCTGCTCGATGCTGCTTTGGTGGAGAAGAAAATTCTCCCGGAGAGAAAGACTGATGAAAAGGAAGTCCTCCCAGAGGGACAGTTTGATGAAGAGGGTGCTACCGGTAGTAGGGTAAACCCCTATGATATGCAACTGTAGGAGTTAGAACAAAAGGCAAAATTGGAGCAACAGAAATTTGTGTTTGAGTACAGACTTTAACAAGAAGAACATGCAGCCAAACAATAAGAACAAAAGCATTCCATGCCATTCAATTAAAAGGAAGTGGGTCTGGTAGCATGCCAAAGAGATAGATCTGGAAGTACTCCAGATGCAGTCATGCAATCCTGCACCCTCAAAAGTGTTTGACATGTCCTTGTACTGTCTTTCAACAAAAAAAAGAGCTGGACTTCTAGACCGCTGTGTCACTCGGGAATAAGGTACTGCATCTCAGTGCTAGAGGTGTCACTACAGACCCTGGTTTGATTCCAGGCTGTATCACAACCGGCCGTGATTGGGAGTCCCATAGGGCAGTGCACAATTGGACCAGCGTCATCTGGATTAAGGTTTGGCCAGGGTAGGCCGTCATTGTAAATAAGAATAATCTGTTTGAGGGGATTGCCACGTCCCTAAAATGTTGACTGCTCCTCAAGTGTTGTTGTGGGAAAAGCTCAGAATGTGTACGGCTCTTTATCTCTTGAACTGAGTTCAAATTATGACATTGTTGAAGCAGCTATTTTTCGGGCTTACGAGTAGGTCCAGAGGCATACACACAAGGGAACAACCATGTCTTTTTGATTGGTGGTGTTCTTCGCAAGGACCTTGAGGGTTTAAAGACACTCATGCTACTTGAACAGTTCAAGCGTGGCCTTCATTAACAAGCACAAGGATCTCACTCCTGAGAAAGCTGCAGTCCTTGCAGATGAATGTGTTGACACATATAGTAAAACTACCTTCACAAACAAGGCCCCAAGTAGTTATCTCTACACAAAAAGCAATCCAGCAAGGCCCAGCAGTTTAAGTTTTAAATCTCTGTTTGGGACTGGTTTATCTTATGAACAAGATTTTGGATAACATTTGTATGAACCCCTTTGTTTCAGACGGGATTGTGCCTCTGCAGCGTGGTGATGCTGTTAAACAGCCTGTGAAGATACTGCGGGACACTGGGGCAGCCCAGTCCCTCATTTTGGAAGGTGTTTTGCCATTGCCTGACAGTTCAGCAGCTGGTTAGTGTTAGTCCAAGGCATAGAGATGGACTGCATGGAAGTTCCTTTGTATAATATGGAACTCAAGTCTTATCTTGTTTCTGGTCCCGTGGTCATTGAAGTGAGGCCTAGTATACCTGTGAAGGGGGGTCTCATTCATTTGCAGGTTTGCATTTGTCATGAATCATGCCCTGGAGGCAGCGCTGTAGAGTGCACTATAAACAAATATTGTGCTAGTTGTACTTAAAATAGGCAATTATTTGCATCAGCTTTTGAGTATTCCAACATGATGTATTCTTATGTACAATACACTTAGTTTGTGAAACATCAAAAGTTGTCAGGTTCGTCGTAGGAAGAAGACCAAAGCGCAGCGTGGGTATCGTTCCACATCTTTTATTTTAATGTGAAACTTTGCAAAACAAACAATAAACTACAAACAAAACACAAACCGTGACGAAAGAGGTGCAACATGCGCCAACTCAAAATAATCTCCCACAAACACAGGTGGGAAAAACTACTAAATATGATCCCCAATTAGAGACAACGATGACCAGCTGCCTCTAATTGGGATCATACAAAAATCCCAACATAGAAAAAAGAAACTAGAACTAAATAAACCCCCCCAGTCACACCCTGACCTGCTCTACCATAGAAAATAAGACCTCACTATGGTCAGGACGTGACAAACACTATAAGTCCTGCATCTAAAAAAAAAAAAATGGCTTGGATCCAACTTAATTTATCAATTCCAAAACTGTTATTCTTCATTACATCCACTTCATATTTTTGATTACCTACTTTAAGTGATCATGTCTTATTGTTTAACATTTTTGAATATTAGCCATTTTCATCCACTTTCACAGGCAATGTTGAGCACTATGCTCAATCCACTAGCAGTAGCCTAAGTGGAGATAGCTACAAGCATTGTATGATGCTGCATTTGCCTCAGTTTCCCCCCACTCAATCACAACAAACAAACTTCCCGCAGCTTGAGTTCAATAACTACAGGCAGATGTACGGTGAGATGCCGGAGGAAGCGTTAAATAAGTCAGTAGCCTACAGAGTAACATGAAAAGAATGCAATTGATGAATTTATGTAGATATTCTAAACTAAGTGTTTTGATAACTTTCAAATGTAGTAACAGGTCCATGATAGTATTATGTAAAGGATAGTTTATTCTATAGAAGCAGTGTTCTGATAATATAACAATGTGAACCTTTTATCTTTCATTGTCATTCCCTGCCGATACAGATACTGTGCCTAACGGTATTTTGTCTGGTGGTAATGGGGCTACCTTGGCAAACAAAGCAGTGGTCATACCTTCCTGTGAAATGTCCTGGATACAATAGGAGTTCCCTGATCTTAGTGCAGAATACACAGGCTTCCTCCCTCCCCATCTTGACTGATAGCATTCAATTCAATAATAAAGACAATACAAGTAAAAGTTGTCCCGTAAAATGTTTATGTTGAGTGCCAGGCCTCTCTCCTGTCTGTCAGTCTGGACTTTATCACATCATCTTGCAAGTCTCCACGTGCTGGCTCCGAAAGTATTCAGACTTTTTAAATATTTCGTTATAGCCTTATTCTAAAATGGATTAAGTAGTTTCTCTCTCATCAACCTATACCCCATAATGACAAAGCAAAAACAGGTTTTTAGAAATTTTTGCAAAATATGACTCACCACCTGGATTCGGTTTTATGTGGCAAAATTTGAAAGTGTTTTTTACATTGGATAAAAGTAGAGACTCAGAACTACAAAATGGTATGTCATACACTGCATTTGAGTAACAATGGGAAAGTAATTCTGCAGTGAATGTTGATCGACTTGTAAACTCACTTAGAAAAATGGCCTTTGAATGTTTTGGTATCTGGTGAAGAGCCCTTCTTTGTCGACACCATTCAGCATTGTTCACACCCTCTTAAGCTTTAGCCCCACCCATGTCGCTCTCGGAGTGCACACTTGACGCTCTGGTCGATGATTTGCTTACCTATGGATAACATGAAAACAGCGTAACCAGCTCTGCTGGCAACAATTGCATTACGTTTTTTGCAGACGTTTACTGACACCGACCACATTCAATGGGTGTTGTACACACGTCACATAATGCTAGCTAACAAGCCAGCCAGCTAACGTTAGCTAGTTAAACAACAATGAACAGTGCCAACAATGCCACAGTGTTGGGAGATACCCAACCAGGTTCAATGTTAGCTAGCTAACATTAGGCTCTAACAAGAAAAGCAAATGGCTCTGGGATACAAATAATATCAGCTAGGGAGCCAGCCAGCTAACGTTAGCTAGTTAACAGTACACTTTAGCTTGAAATGAAACCACTGTCAAAATTAGAAATGTGTAATATCTGAAAATGTAGCTAGCCAATGCCAGACTATCATGCATGATGGACATGTCTCCCTATCAGGAATGCCATACCACGGTTGCCCTTAGTTTGAAGATGTAATCCGGAAACAGGTGTTTTCTCCATCTCTTTAGCTATCATATTCTAATTCCACTGATTTAAAAACTTGATCTTCCAGAAAGTGGAGAGCAACACTTATGCAGCTCCAATAAAAAAAAATTTTTTAAAGCTGCGTTCGACAGGATTACCAACACAGACTGACGAGCTCAAATAGACAGAAGCCTTCTACATGGCAGACCAATCCAAACTCATCTCTTGGTATGTCCACCCCACTCATTATCTCAGCCAATCATGGCAAGGTTACTGACTTTCTGTGGCTTAACCAACAAGGCCCGTAATTTAACAATTTTATTAGTCGCAGACAAGTTTCTTATTAAAGGCCTCTGAAAGTTCACATGTTCGAGAAGGCATTTCTGCCCAAAAACATTGTTCAAAAAATATTTTTAGACGGCTCTCCTGTGAAGTTGTGACATACGCCTAGTTTCCTGAAATCGGGTCACAAATGTATATTAAAAAAAAGAAATGCATGTAAGTATTCAGACCCTTTACTCAGTACACTCTAAAAATAAAAGGTCAAATCTTCTAATTTAAACTGTGGGGGAACCCCTATGTTATTCGAAGAACCCTTTTTAATGGATCCTCTAAGAACCTTTTGGGGTAAAATTCTTTAGCTATCCCCCTATTATTATGATTAATACAAATAACAATATTTTGGTTGTCAGTGTTTATTATGATTTTAGTGGCAAAGCAGAATAAACAAATTAAAATATGAGGTAAACTCCCAGCAGAGCCCCAAGTCCAATGGACATATCCTCTGGTGTGTTGATGTTAATGTGTTGATGTTCTCCGAATTCATAGCCAGAATGATTTTGCAGTGCATGATGATTGAACATGTTCCTGTTATATTCAGAGGTGTAGGGAGGGTGAAGTCTGAACCCTAACAAAACATGACTGTATTCATACCTTGGTTTTTGTGGTAAATGTGAATGAAAAACACTGTTTTGATAATAGTTTTCATATACATACCTTGGCACAGTGGTTTAAGGCACTGAGTCGCTGTGCCGCTCTGTCACAGCCGGCCGCAACTGGGAGACCCATGACGCGGCACACAATTAGCCCAGCGTTGTCCGGGTTAGGGGAGGGTTTGGCCGGCAGGGATGTCCTTGTCCCATTGAACACTAATGACTCCTGTGGCAGGCTGGGCGCAGTGCACGCTGACACGGTCGCCAGGTGTACGGTGTTTTCTCCAATACATTGGTGTGACTGGCTTCCGGGTTAAGTGGGCATTGTGTCAAGAAGCAGTGTGGCTTGGTTGGGTTGTTTCGCCTCTCCCGAGTCCATACGGGAGTTGCAGTGATGAGACAAGACTAACTACCAATTGGATACCATGAAAAAGGGGTAAAAAAAATATTTAAAAAATAAATAAAAAATGGGAGGAGGATGGTACATGTGATCCGCATAACATTCCAATTGACATAACTTTGTATGTATCCTTGTCTGTATACCTGCAGACAGACACAAAATTGAGCAGTTCAGCCATCTGCACCCAATACAGCTAGCCTTCAACATATAGTACATATTCTTACCTCTTTGTTGATTGATATCCATTGAATTGTGTCCATTTTCTGTTTTAGAATGATTTGCAAAAATATGAAAAGCTAGATGGTATCATCACAAAATAATATCAATTTAGATCATAAGGGACAGACTTTAACTGAAAAATGTAAAGATCACCTCAATTTAAGTGCCTGTACCTGCTGTCCTTTCAAATTAAAATCCAAATGTTTCAGTTGGGCAGTTAGGTTCCTGCAAGAACCCCCACCAACTAAGAAGGTTCTTCGATGAACCCCACCTCCTATGGGGTTCCTGGAAATCCTTTTGGGGAAAATTCTCCGTGCCAAGAACCCTAAGGTTCTTCAAAGAACTCTGAGGATCTTAGAAGAACCCTTGTTGAACCCCTAATTTTCTGGGTGTACTTTGTTGAAGCACCTTTGGCAGCGATTACAGCCACAAGTCTTCTTGGGTATGATGCTACAAGCTTGGCACACTTGTATTTGGGGAGTTTCTCCCATTCTTCTCTGCAGATCCTCCCAGGCTCTGTCAGGCAAGATGGGAGTGCCGCTGCACAGCCATTTTCAGGTCTTTCCAGAGATGTTCGATTGGGTTCAAGTCCAGGCTCTGGCTGAACCACACAAGGACATTCAGAGACTTGTCCCGAAGTCCCTCCTGTGTCGTTTTGGGTGCGTGCTTAGAGTCGTTGTCCTGTTGGAAGGTGACCCTTTGCCCTAGTCTGAGGTCCTGAGCAAGTTTTCGTCAAGGATCTCTGTTCTTTGCACCGGTCATCTTTCCCTCAATCCTGACTAGTCTCCCATTCCCCGCCGCTGAAAAAAATATCCCCACAGCATGATAGAGCCACCGCCGTGCTTCACCGTAAGGATGGTGCCAGGTTTCCTCCAGGCGTGATGCTTGACATTCAGGCCAAAGAGTTCAATCTTGGTTTCATCAGACCAGAGAATCTTGTTTCTCATGGTCAGAGTCCTTTAGGTACCTTTTGGCAAACTCCAAGAGGGCTGTCATGTAAGCCACTCCCCAGTAAAAGGCACATCTGACCACTACCATAAATGCCTTATTGGTGGAGTGCTGCAGAGATGGTTGTCCTTCTGGAAGTTTCTCCCATCTCCACAGAGGAATGCTGGAGCTCAGTCAGAGTGACCATCTGGTTTTTGGTCACCTCCCTGACCAAGGCCCTTCTCTCCGATTGTTCAGTTTGGCTGGGCAGCCAGCTCTAGGAAAAGTCTTGGTGGTTCCAAAGTTCTTCCATTTAAGAATGATGGCCACTGTTTTTGGGGACCTTCAAATCAAATTGTATTAGTCACATGAGCCGAATACAACAGTGAAATGCTTACTTACGAGCCCCTAACCAACAATGCAATAAAAAAAAAAAAGTGGATCAGAATAAGAAATAAAAGTAACAAGTAAATAAAGAGCAGCAGTAAAATAACAATAGCGAGACTATATACAGGGGGGGTACAGATACAGAGAATGTGCGGGTGCACCGGTTAGTTGAGGTAATATGTACATGTGGGTAGAGTTATTAAAGTGACTATGCATCGATGATAACAGAGAGTAGCAGCGGTGTAAGGGGGGGTAATGCAAATAGTCTGGGTAGCAATTTGTTTAGGTGTTCAGGAGTCTTATGGCTTGGGGGTAGAAGCTGTTTAGAAGCCACTTGGACCTAGACTTGGTGCTCCGGTACCGCTTGCCGTGCAGTAGCAGAAAGAACAGTCTATGACTAGGGTGGCTGGAATCTTTGACAATTTTTAGGGCCTTCCTCTGACACTGCCTGGTATAGAGGTCCTGGATGGCAGGGATCTTGGCCCCAGTGATGTACTGGGCTGTTCTCACTACCCTGTGTAGTGCCTTGCGGTCATAGGCCGAACAGTTGCCATACCAGGCAATAATGCAACCAGTCAGGATGCTCTCGATGGTGCAACTGTAAAAATGAGGATCTGGGGACCCATGCCAAATCTTTTCAGTCTACTGAGGGGAATAGGCATTGTCATGCCCTCTTCACAGCAGTCTTGGTGTGTTTGGACCATGATAGTTTGTTGGTGATGTGGACACAAAGGAACTTGAAGCTCTCAACCGGCTCCACTATAGTCCCGTCAATGAGAACGGGGGCGTGCAAGACCATCCTTTTCCTGTAGTCCACGATCAGCTCCTTTGTCTTGATCACGTTGAGGGAGAGAACCATGAGCACTTTCAACTCAGGACATCATTCACAGGATTAGCCTCTCTAGAGAATGAGGCAACAAATGGAACTCATTAAAACTGCATAAAATAGGCCAAAGTTGGCAGATGGATGATTTGAAAAGAGGAACATCAACATTGATTTTCAAATCATTGATGAAATCTAGTTGCTCAACCAGAGTCTTCATTCACCATACCCTGCTCAACACCAAAATATGTATAATTAGCCTCACATTTCTCAATAGTGTTGTACTCTCTGGGTGCATGCATCTTTTGAAACAGTAAGCCCCTCTTCTCTAAGAATTACCAAAAAAAAAATAATAATAAAATCACTTACCTCTGATGAGGTTGTTTTCATTAGCCCAAGATGCCAGCTTTACACATACCACCCTTTCTTGCAGTTTGAGAAGATCCTTCTTCACACTCACTACACTATCAGACGACCTCTCAATCTCATCACTATCAAACAATCTTTCAGTACGATCACTTGTTTTAACATGGGAGAAGGTGTACCTCAAATTACTATCAACACTAGTTTCAGTAGAAATATCAGATGTTACATTATTTCTAGACTCTGCCTGAGCTAAAACATCCACATGGAATTTACTCCACTGTTTATGATAAGCCATAGCTAAATTGCAGTAGTCCAAACAACCAAACCAAGTCCCATTTGCAATTATAGGTGACAACATTATTGTGTCTTACCTAGTCAGCGATTGTCTTCTTCTCCACACGGCTTGATTAGCTTGAAATTGGTTGTGTTCTGTGTTAATTATTATAGGCTACTCATACTAATAAGGCAATCAAGTCAATCGGGTGCAGCTGTCAGACGACGTCATGAACACGTCGACAAGACACCTTTTTCACTAGTGGCAACACTTCATGCAATGTAAATCACAAAACATCATATTTACATTTGGATATTGTCTTATCCATATATATTATGAATAACATATTTAAAAAGACAATATCCAAAGGTAAAAGTTTATTTATAGGACTAATGGTAACTACTTCTAAACTTCTGAAGATCAATCATGAATGAATGATAGTATACCTAGCTACACGTTGAAATGATGGTGTCCTTTGGGCAAATCAGATGTCAATGTACTACATTGAATGTATGCCCACATAAACTCAACTTCACTTCAAATGTACTTTCACATAGCTTGTGTTAAACAAGTTAGAGGAGTTACTTTCAACTATTCAATGTTAAGGTAGAGGAGCTACGCAAATGAGTATGGAAGCTGATCAGTATCCATACGTGTTGACGTAATAGCTCAGCAGAAATGAACACTGTTTTTTTCTGAAGCTAAGCGGGGTGCTTAGAGATAAGCATCTGGATGGCAGGCTTGTTCTCACTGAAGTACATTGACTCTTACTGGTATATGAGGGTTACTGTTCAGACAAGTATCCATTTTTTTTAGGTTGATGGTGTGACGTTGTTTTAAACATACCATTTTACTATCAACATTGAAACAAGGTCAAATAAATGTCTAAACAAATATGAAATTCAACATAATTTCAATCACCCAATATATTGAATATAGGATGAAAAACAGACATTGATTTAACAGTGAGAATATGCAAAAATATCAACATCTAAAATATGCTGAAAATGTTACGGTGATCTGATGTTGCATGTTCAACATATTTACAACACAACATGAATTGTGTTGCATTTTCCACGTAGATTCTACGTGAGATTTTTAACCATTCTACATGGAATTTTCAAAGCAATTTTAGCATATACATAGTGTTGATGATTATGTTGAAATTAGATTGATGTTAACCTGTTAGTCAGGTTAAGTCATTTTATTTAAGTTTTACCCCAATTTTAATGTTTGCAACGCTGGTGAAATGATATGAAAACAGTAGTGGTTGATTACTTTTTCAAATACAGATGTGTTTCAAACATAGATTCAATGTCATATTATATTGAAATGACATTGAAACAACGTTGATCCAACCAGTTTGTGCCCAGTGGGTTATGACTCAATCTACTAAGGCTGGGGATTTCTTGACCTTTGTGGAAAACATGAACGCTCAACTGCTGTACTACAGGGGTGAATCTCTGTGCCCTTTAAAGACTCCTATCATTTCCTCTGAGACCATCTCTGTATCTCTGAGTAACCTTGTCCTTGGCTCTCTAGCAAAGGTCATATAGATGGAACGGTTGCAGCAAAACAGGATGAGAAATTGTGAAAAATGTATGATTTTTTTCAATGATCCACTATCCTGAGCAACTGCTATTCCTTTCAGCTGCTTGTTTAGCAAGAGCAGGGTAATTATGGAGATGGTAAGCATTCTAATTAATGTAAGCAGCTTTAGAATTCAAAGACTGTCATCAGAGCTGAGCATCAGTCTTATCAGTGATACAAACACATAAACATATGTACACACACAAACACACACACACCTTTCTTTTTTGTATATATCTGCTCTAGTGTCTGTATTGCAGCATTTACAAAAGGGCTAACTTTTGATGATACAATTATAAAATAGTCATGAACCTGGAACATTATCTTATTAGGTGTATCTCTGTGTGGTGAAAAATGTACAATGGGTGCTATGAAAAACACTCCAAAGCATTACTCTTTGAACAACCTCCACAAAGTCCCCTGAAACACATTGAAGTACTTGCATACTGCCTATGCCAGAATAATGTACATTATGCCTCTGGGATGGCAGAGTAAGATGGGGAGAAAAGAAAGGTGTGAGTCCTGGAGGTTAGCCCAGCTGCATGAAAACCACATAGTAAATAATCATTTAAAAAAATACACAAACAAAATAAAAGTACTGATGTTGGAGGATCAAAGTAAAGCCATAACGGAGAGAGAGCCAGAACAAGGGTATTAAAATAGCGAGGAACGCACTTGTGTGTGTGAATTATCCATTATGCAGTACAATAGGTGGAAAAGCTCTCTGTAATCTTCCCACATGCATCAGAAGTTAGAGTACAACGCAAGCTGAAAGTGGGGGACATGGAAGTAGAGCATGAACTAAGACATGATCAAAGGACAGTGCTCTGGAGTAATAAGAATATGATTTATACACAGAGTTAAAGTGGAACTGACAACATTTTAGTAACATGAAATCTTATTCAAATCTGTTCATATACACCCCCAGAAAGAATATGGCATTTAAAAAAAAGAAATCTGACAAGAGAGCACTTAGATACGGTCATTTTCACATTTTGGGAATTAGGCATTTGTGAAAATTGTATAGCAATGCGGAGTGAGAAAGCAGCCGTGCATTTGAACATCTGTCTCATCCAGGACTGGAGTCTATGCAGACCGGTGCAATCATAGCTACAGTAGGCCCTTATGCAAACAAGCCATTTGCCACACAGGCCTGCCATCATTCACTTTGAACTGGACTGTGTGTTTACAGGCAGTTGCAACAGTGCAACTTTAGATCATTAGAATGCATTCGCCAAAAGCCACAAAATACACCTGACTGGATTTCTGCAAATATGTCAATACCACGGGAGTCCTCTTACATTTGGGAACTATTGATCAAACTATTGATCAAAGAACCATGAAAAGGTAGGAAGGTAGGCTCTCTCTCCCTCAGTTATGCACATCGACAACAGCAAGATCAACAACTAATGCTAGCCAGAGCAGGATGAGCTAAAATCTAATGAAGGAACATTAGATAAACCCCCTCAAACTGTTTCAGCTAGTTGGCCGTCAAAATTGCACTGATAAACAATGGGGAATTGTAGCCTACTTGGCCTTCTGCAGCTTGCCTTCAACCAAGTACCCAAGCTAACTGGCAAAAAAATTCTAGCTAGCTACCTAGCTAGCTACTTCCAGACACAAATGAGAGAACACCTCACTCTGAGCATTTTACTCGCCCTAGCAGAGCTGGTTAGCTAGGCTGTTTACATGTTATCTAGAGCGCTTGTGACTAGCTATTACTTTCTTTGCCTACTTTTACTGACACCGGTCAAATTCAGCGGGGGTTGCGTTCATAAATGCATTAGTTATTCTGCGCTCTGGCACACTCAGACAAGAGTGCTTTGAAATCAGAGTAGAGGGCCAGAGTGAATTTGCGAATGCAGGAGATATGCTAACTGGATAAGTCGTTCAAGATCTTGCCTAGCTAATCAAATGACACCTGCATGTATAGCCACCAAAAAACAATATGAGGGGAAAAAGTCAGCCACTCCTCCAGTGACATGACATCCTCCTAGCAGCTAGCTAGCAGGCTAACATTAGGCATTGTGTTTTTAGCTTGCTACATAAATAAATACACTAGCCTATTAGCTACATTATGACTGACTTGTGATCATTTCCCTTGGTAGTTTGATTGTATTGACATTCCCAGCCTCAGTTACAATGCATTCGAAAAATAATCATACCCCTTTACATTTTCCACATTTTGTTACGTTACGGCTTTATTTAAAATGGATTACATTTTTTTTCTCATCAGTCTACACACAATAACCCATAGTGACAAAGCAAAAACAGGTTATAAGAAATGTTTGCAAATTTGGCAGCAATTACAGCCTTAAGTTTTCATGGGTATGACGCTACAAGCTTGGTACACCTATATTTGCGTAGTTTCTCCCATTCTTCTCTGCAGGTCCTCTTAAGCTCTGTCAGGTTGGATGGGGAGCATTGCTGCACAGCTGTTTTCAGGTCTCTCCAGAGATGTTCGATCGGGTTCAAGTCCGGGCTCTTGCTGGGACACTCAAGGACATTCAGACACTTGTCCCCAAGCTAACTCCTGCATTATCTTGGCTGTGTGCTAAGGGTCATTGTCCTGTTAGAAGGTGAACTTTCGCCCCAGTCTGAGGTCTGGAGCAGGTTTTCATCAAGGATCTCTCTGTACTTTGCTCTGTTCATCTTTTCCTCGATCCTGACTAGTCTCCCAGTCCCTGCTGCTGAAATACATCCCCACAGCATGATGCTGCCACCACCATGCTTCACCGTAGGGATGGCGCCAGGTTTCCTCCAGACGTGACGCTTGGCATTCAGGCCAAAGAGTTCAATCTTGGTTTCATCAGACCAGAGAATCTTGTTTCTCATGGTCTGAGAGTCCTTTAAGTGCTTTTTGGCAAACTCCAAGTGGGCTGTCATGTGCCTTTTACCAAGGAGTGGCTTCCGTCTGGCCACTCAACCATAAAGGCCTGATTGGTGGAGGGCTGCAGAGATGGTTGTCCTTCTGGAAGGTTCTCCCATCTCCACAGTGGAACTCTGGAGCTCTGTCAGAGTGACCATCGGGTTCTTGGTCACCTCCCTGACCAAGGCTCTTCTCCCCTGATTGCTCAGTTTGGCCGGGCGGCCAGCTCTAGGAAGAGTGGAGGTTCCAAACTTCTTCCATTTAAGAATGATAGATGCCACTGTGTTCTTGGGGACCTTCAGTGTTCTGGTACCATTCCTCAGATCTGTGCCTCGACACAATCCTGTCTCGGAGCTCTACAGACAATTCCTTCGACCTCATTGCTTGGTTTTTGCTATGACATGCACTGTCAACTGTTTGACCTTTATATAGACAGGTGTGTGCCTTTCCAAATCATGTCCAATCAATGGAATTTACCACAGGTGGACTCCAATCAAGTTGTAGAAATACCTCAAGGATGATCAATGGAAAGAGGATGCACCTGAGCTCAATTTCAAATCTCATAGCAAAGGATCTGAATACTTATGTAAATAAGGTATTTTTTTATTTATTTTTTATACATTCGCAAAAATGTCTAAAAACCAGTTTTTACTTTGACATTATGGTGTATTGTGTGTAGATTGATGAGAAAAATATATAATTTTATCCATTTTAGAATAAGGCTGTAATGTAACAAAATGTGGAAAAAGTGAAGGGGTCTGAATACTTACCATTTTTGTCCAAAATACTGAAACTGAAACAGTGCATCCCAAATGGAGGCAGCAAACAATGTACCAGGCCAGCTGTGATTTACAACCTGATACCAATCTTTTTGGGACTCCGAAGAAATATATTGGGGAATTATATAAATCATGCATTGAACTTCATCCATCTATTCTGCCAACAATGCTTTAGTTTACATCATGGAGTGTTGAGTCAAATATAATCTATTTTTAAAACCTCTTGTAAAGTTAGTTTTGTAGCATCAACTGGGAATTTGACATTTTTTTACTGATATTATGATTGTCTGTTTGTTTCATTTCTGCAAAGCAGATACAATGCTGTCAGTTCCACTTTAAGTGCCTCCAAATTACAATTCTGTTCTTAGGTTACTTGGGCAAACATTGATCTGATCATGGTGATCGTCATTTTACTGTGGGGATTGTTATCTCGCTCTCTCTCTTTCTCTCTCTGCATATTTTCTTATATTTACAGTTATTTAAGGCAAGACAAAGACAAATGTGTGGAGGTAAGAGGATAGATTCACAGAAACAGAAGAAATGGGTTCCCTTCTGATCCTGTATCCACTGATCCATTTGATTTTCATCACCCAGGCGAAGATTGTAGTATGGTGGGAGGGAGAGATTCAAGTCACACGGTGCCCTCTTGTGGTCTCAGTACACAAAATATCCAGCGCCCAATCACTTGACCATGTAACTAACTACATTATGTCCTACTAGCTTGTCCTTAATCTTTTGTCATTTTCTGTCACCAATCCAGTCATTTCACATCAACAAGGATGAGGAACAGGATTTGAAGGGATGAAGCCACTTTGGGGACAAAGAAGCAGTGTCAAGACATTCTACCTAAACTAAGATGGTGCCGGAGAAGAAGGCAGACGTTTTACATTTTTCCAGTCGATTGCGTTTTTAGTTTGTTTATTTGCGTTGGTTGTAACTTAATTTTTTTACTTATTTTGTACATAATGTTGCCACTACCGTCTCTACATCAGGACTGCGATTACTCACCACGGACTAGCAGAATCCTTTTTCTTCTTTCAACACTCTGACAAGCCCGATGCGAAGGATATACTGCTTCCTCGGGAATAGGCCCCAATCCCTGTGATCTGCGTGAAGAGGAGGCGGAGAAAGAGGGGCCAAAGGGTGGGCTGCATTCTGAGAATTCTTAGGTGATCGAATAAACCCCCACGTCCCTCCATTCTGCTAGGAAACATGCAATCCTTGGAGAATAAAATCGACAAGTTACGTGGAAGATTAAACTACCAACGGGATATTAAAAACTGTAACATCTTATGCTTCATGGAGTTGTGGCTGAGACGACAATATCAACATACAGCTGGCTGGTTATATGATGTACCGGCGGACTATGTATTTCTGTAAATAACAGCAGGTGCACGATATCTAAGGAAGTCTCGAGTTATTGCTCGCCTGAGGTAGAGTATCTCATGATAAGCTGTAGACCACACAACCTACCGAGAGGGTTTCATCTGTATTCTTTGTAGCTGTTTACATACCACCACAGTCAGAGGGTGGCACTAAGACAGCATTGAATGAGCTGTATTCCGCCATAACCAAACAAGAAAACGCTCACCCAGAGGCGGCGCTCCTAGTAACCGGGGACTTTAATGCACGGAAACTTAAATCCGTTTTACCAAATTTCTATCAGCATGTTAAATGTGCAAACCTATACTCCACACACAGAGATGCATACAAAGCTCTCCCTCACCCTCCATTTGGCAAGTCTGACCATAATTCTATCCTCTTGATCACTGCTTACAAGCAAAAATTAAAGCAGGAAGCACCAGTGACTAGATCAATTAAAAAGTGGTCAGATGTTGCAGATGCTAAGCTACAGGGCTGTTTTGCTAGCACAGACTGGAATATGTTCCGGGATTCCTCCGATGGCATTGAGGAGTACATCACATCAGTCATTGGCTTCATCAATAAGTGCATCAATGACGTCAGCCCCAGAGTGACCATACGTACATACCCCAACTAGAAGCCATGGATTACAGGCAGCATCTGCACTGAGCCAAAGGCTAGAGCTGCCGCTTCCAAGGAGCGGGACTCTAACCCAGAAGCTTACAAGAAATCCCACTCTGCCCTCCGACGAAACATCAAACTGGCAAAGCATCAATACAGGACTAAGATCGAATCGTAATACACAGTCTCTGACGCTCGTCGGATGTGGCAGGGCTTGCAAACCATTACAGACTACAAAGTGAAGCATTGCCAAGAGCTGCTCAGTGACACGAGCCTACCAGACGAGCTAAACTCTTTTCAAACAATGTTTGCTTCGAGGCAAATAACACTGAAACATGCAGAAGAGCACCAGCTGTTCCGGAAAACTGTGTGATCACGCTCTCCGTAGCCGATGTAAGACCTTTAAACAAGTCAACATTCACAAGGCTGCAGGGCCAGATGGCTTACCAGGACGTGTACTGCGAGCATGCGCTGACCAACTGGCAAGTGTCTTCACTGACATTTTCAACCTCTCCCTGTCCGAGTCTGTAATACCAACATGTTTTAAGCAGACCATCATAGTGCCTCTGCCAAAGAACACTAAGGGAACCTGCCTAAATGACTACTGACCCGTAGCACTCACATCTGTAGCCATGAAATGCTTTGAAAGACTGGTCATAGCTCACATCAACACCATCATCCCAGAAACCACGGACCCACTCCAATTTTCATTCCGGCCCAGGATCCACAGACTATGCAATCTCTATTGCACTCCACACTGCCCTTTCCCACCTGGACAAAAGGAACCCCTATATGAGAATGCTATTCATTAACTGCAGCTCAGCATTCAACACCATAGTGCCCTCAAAGCTCATCAATAAGGTAAGGACCCTGGGACTAAACACCTCCCTCTGCAACTGGATCCTGGACTTCCTAACGGCCCGCCCCAGGTGGTAAGGGTAGGTAACATCACATCCGCCACGCTGATCCTCAACACAGGGGCCCCTGAGGGGTGTATGCTCAGTCAACTCCTGTACTCCCTGTTCACTCATGACTGCACGGCCAGGCACAACTCCAACACCTTCGATGACACAACAGTGGTATGCCTGATCTCCAACAACGACGAGACAGCCTATAGGGAGGAGGTCAGAGACCTGGCTGTGTGGTGCCAGGACAACAACCTCTCCCTCAACATGATCAAGACAAAGAAGATGATCGTGGACTACAGGAAAAAGAGGAGCGAGCACGCCCCCATTCTCATCGAAGGGCCAGCAGTGGAGCAGGTTGAGAGCTTCAAGTTCCTTGGTGTCCACATCACCAAAAAACTAACATGGTCCAAGCACACCAAGACAGTCATGAAGAGGGCACGACAAAACCTATCCCCCTCTGGAGACTGAAAAAAACTTGGTATGGGTCCTCAGATCCTCAAAAGGTTCTACAGCTGCACCATTGAGAGCATCCTGACGGGTGCATCACTGCCGGGCATGGCAACTGCTCGGCCTCCGACCGCAAGGCACTACAGAGGGTAGTGCGTACAGCCCAGTACATCACTGGGGCCAATCTTCCTACCATCCAGGACCTCTATACCAGGCAATGTCAGAGGAAGGCCCTAAAAATGTCAAAGACTCCAGCCACCCTAGTCATAGACTGTTCTCTCTGCTACTGCACAGCAAGCAGTACCAGAGCGCCATGTCTTGGTCCAAGAGTCTTCTAAACAACTACTCCTGAACATCTACTCAAGTGGCTACCCAGACTATTTGCATTGCCCCCCCCCCCTTTAAACCATTGTTACTCTCTGCTGTCATCTATGCATAGTCACTTTAGTAACTCTACCTACATATACATACTACCTCAACTAACCGGTGCCCCGGCACATTGACCCTGTATCAGTACTCCCCTATATATAGTCTCGCTATTGTTATTTTACTGCTGCTCTTTAATTACTTGTTACTTTTATCTCTTATTCTTATCCATATATTTTTTAAACTGCATTGCTGGAAAGGGGCTCGTAAGTAAGCATTTCACTGTAAGGTCTACACCTGTTGTATTCGGCGTATGTGACTAATACAATTTGATTTGATTTTATATGACCTAGAATACCAGGGAGCCAATATACATTACCTGTATAATGTAGTGCTTACAGTTGGTCTCACTCCACACATTACAATATTTATCCTCAAAGTTCCCATTCCAAGCGTGAGAGTAGTAATAATCATTTTACTTTGCTACAGAGGATGGGTTTTTATATGCAGTAATATAACGCCACACTGGCAGAGGCATTTTGTCCTTGCTGCTTAATACACTCAGCTTTTCATTTACCAGAACAGAACAACCCGCATAAACCTGTTTCTCCTTATTATCCTTTATTTCTTACTTCTCTTAATTTAAGTGTTTTTCATTGCCTGCTTTTTATGTGAAAGAGGATGAAAAGACAGAACTGGCTGTGTTTTATGACATCTTTTTCTTTTTCTCCATGTTTAACTATTGAAAATGGACTTGTGCTACATCAAAAAGTCACATGTTTAAGCAGTGATTTATAGCTTGTGAATACTGTATTGACATGAATAGAGCTGCATGTTCTTTCATGACTAAACCCTTCATTTATTCTTAAGGAGAACATTTACTCTCTAATCTCGGTCACAATATTCTATGTGGAGGTAATAGTGTCTTTCTTCTAAAAGCTTTTTCTCATAAATTGTTTATAAAATAAATGCTTCATGTATGATTGCGGTCATGGATATTTGGTCTCAGTCAAATAGCCTCTCTGCAGTAATGATCTTTGGTTTAGAGGACAATCCCTTCTGACCGTCGCTCGAGGACTTCTTTCGTGTCAGTTACAGAGGGGAAATTAATTATTTTGTTGTGCTCAGATGAAGCCTGACCTTACCCTCAAACCAACAGCAATGCAATGTCCTTTGGTTTAACATCCTTTTTTTGCAGCAGTTGTGTATGCAGATGTAAAAAAGGTGTTCAAATTATATGGTGTTCGTGGCCCAAGCTCCAATTGAAGTGCTACTCAACACAGAAAAAAAGATATCCACATTTCTGCAATTTCCCCTATAGCCAGAACTCAAATTGAATCTGAGAAACTATATTTGACTTGTCAACATGAATTATAGCAAAGATAAAATACTTCACCTCTTTCATTGATACAGTACCGGTCAAAAGTTTGGACACAACTACTCATTCAAGGGTTTTTCTTTATTTATACTATTTTCTACATTGTAGAATAATAGTAAAGACATTAAAACTATGAAATAACATATATGGAATTATGTAGTAACTAAAAAAGTGTTTTAGAAAATCTAAATATATTTTAGATTTTAGATTCTTCAAAGTAGCCACCCTTTGCCTGGCTACTTTGAAGAATCTCCAATACAAAATACATTTTGATTTATTTAACACTTTTTAGTTACTACATGATTCCATATGTGTTATTTCATAGTTTTGATGTCTTCGCTATTATTCTACAATATAGAAAATAGTCAAAACTAAGGAAAAACCCTTGAATGAGTAGTTGTGTCCAAACTTTTGACTGGTACTGTATATCAAAACTCAACTCTCTGTTGTAAATAAATTGATTATGATTATGCTAAGTTGTGAAAACCATGCCCTTGAAAACCAAATGTATTGTTGTGTTTCCTGTTCTAGCCCCACATACAAACTTAGGTTTGTATGTGGGGACATCCGCCCATGGTGTAATGAATGACACACCTGCTACATCACATCTGCCAAGCTGTGCATCCAGATGCTAATGCTGTTGATTAGTTATGCAGAAAGCCCCCACAGGGATATAGAATACTGTGCCATGTTGCAGGAAACATCAACATCATTTAAGGCAGATGTACATAAAATGAAGAAATGTTTCACTTGAAAGCGTACCTCTTCAATGCACTGAGCATGGTGAATGATTTCAACTGTTGAAGTTGAGTTTACCGGAACAAGTTCATCAGTAAAGGTTCATCGTAATCCCAAAGTAACAGGGAGACAACAGCAGAATGGGCAACTGGTCATTGATAAACAAATGTTATGCAAACAAATCAAGTACAAGCTGCAATACTAAGACCGATGCTGATTTCTAGAACTTTATGCAACCTGGGGAAATTTACATTTACATAATTTAGAAGACACTCCTATCCCAAGTGATTTTCAGTAGTGCATGCATACATTTTCACCATACTGGTCCCCCGTGACAATTACACCCACAACCTTGGCGTTGCAAGCACCATGCTCTAACAACTGAATTAATGTAAGCTAAAACCATGCATTGCAATGTCTTCGCCTGGACACAGAGGTAACATGAAATACTTCTACAAGATGGAAAGACAGATCCTACAGGTGAAAGTGAAAATGGTAGTAAAGTCTATGTAGATGCAGTGCATGTGTGTGCGCGCATGTGTATGCCCATGTTAGTGAAGGTGCCTTTCTGCACTTATTTCGATAAGACAGGGTTCCAAATCTCCATATTTTATACAATGCAGGCAATGCATATAAGTGCTGTCAAGTCAATATTCCTTTTTTTCAACTCACTTCCCCCATTTCATACTCACAGGTTCAAGTGGAAATGACAGTTGAAGAAAAGGAAGTCAGGGTATAATGGATTCTAACATCACTTTGAAGCCTGCCTTCATCATTAACTCCATGGTTCTCGATCACACATACCCATTTCAGGCTGACAGGAACCTCGCTCTTCATTCATTTATTCTTTACAACTCGGAAAGAGCTTTTGTTGCACTCGCTACCATGGCTTTTGTGTGCACAGTCAAAACACTGACCTTATGGGGGGCAGCAAGTAGCCTAGTGGTTAGAGTGTTGGACTAGTAACCGTAAGGTTGCAAGATCGAATCCCTGAGCTGACAAGGTAAAAATCTGTCGTTCTGCCCCTGAACAAGGCAGTTAACCCACTGTCCCTGTTCCTAGGCCATCATTGAAAATAAGAATTTGTTCTTAACTGACTTGCCTAGTTAAATAAAAAAAATGGGCCACCCTTTGAGATGGTCAGAGGTTATATGGTCAAGGTTATATTCCACTGATACAGCTCTGTGTGTATCCTGTATCTGGTAAGAGTGACTAGGTCATCAGTTACCAATGGATGATAAGCAGGAAGAATATCAGAGAAACATTATTTACAAGGTTAAAAAACATCTCACCTTAACTCACCTCAACTTCCAGATGTTGATGTGGTCTAAGGGGTAGGATGTAGGCAGATATGTGGGACTGAAAAAGTCTCAAGTATGAAAGATTAGCCCTTGAGGTCCGTTGATCCTGTCAGGAGGAAGCCGAGGATCCCTTTGTTCACTCTCCTCCAAACTGCCTATAGAAGGTGGAAAAACTGAAGGATGCTTTTGATCAGTGCTACAGTCAGGTACATCAATGCAGCAGTCAAAGGCTCTTCAACACTGTCTTTCCACCCACACATTTTACTCCTATGATACAATATCCTCTCTGAAGCTATAATTTTATTGGAATGATAGAAGAGGGAGTGTTCAGATTGGTTCATGGAGCAACACAGTAGAAGTTACAGTTTGGATGATGTAGAGATGGCCATCCCAAGTTGGAGGAAAGTATGTAGATATGTTGACGCACCCCTTTGTGACATGTACTCCTTTTCTGAGTCTTCCATCCATTTTGATGGATAGTTGCCGATATTTAAAAAAACATTTTTATAACTTGTAAAAAATATGGATAAACCTTAGTGAAAAGAAAGCCCATTCATCACTAGGTCACATTATTTTTATTTTGTTGTTAACAGCATTTCTACATTTGTCACTGTCCCAGTGCGTGTGCCAGAGAAGCATTTTGTCCCATTATTTGGCACAACGTTGCTAAGCTGTAGCTCAGGAAACAAACCCCAAATGGACGTGTAAAAATACTTTAATTAGTATATGTGCCTTGCATTCCCTTTCATACTGTAATTGAACGTTATGGCAAAATGTAGATTTCTGCCTAAATAGATATACCTAAAAGTAATACTTTTTCATGAGATGGCCATAAACAATAACTAGTAATGCTGCATAGTTCTAGAAAGGTCTGGAACTCACTTTTCTGGTAAAAAAATTGTTGTAAATTGCTGAGGTGTACTCCCTTTTGAGGACACAAGATCAAGTACATAATACAAATATTATGAAAATATAAAAGTTAATATATTCCTATTCAATAAAAGTGGGGAAATAGGGCTTGGAATGACTGAAATGCTTTCTAAATATAGTAACAATCAAATTATAAACGACTTATCTAAGATTTTACCTTTCTTATAACTGTAAAATAAATATGATCATATGTAGTGACTACAAATTTGGCCATATTTCACATAACTGACAACATCATCTTTTGCAAAGCTTCCTCTGAATCAAGCAGAGACACCATTCGAATGTCTACAGGCTCGTTACAATTTCAGCTTTATACACAAAGTGATGTCGTCTCTCTGTGACCAAGAGAAAGTGGTTGGATTTAATTGGGTTTAATTTATTTTTATTTAACTAGGCAAATCAGTTAAAACCTCTTAAGGATCTGCCCATTTATTTCAATTTTCACCTAAAATGACATACCCAAATCTAACTGCCTGTTGCTCAGGACCTGAAGCAAGGATATGCATATTCTTGATACCATTTGAAAGGAAACACTTTGAAGTTTGTGGAAATGTTTAAGTAATATAGGAGAATGTAGCACATTAGATCTGGTAAAAGACAATACAAAGAAAACAACAAGCGTTTTTTGTATTTGTTTTGTACCATCATCTTTGAAATGCAAGAGAAAGGCCATAATGTATTATGCCAGCCCAGGCCGATCCTGTAGAGGTTTTAAGAACAAATTCTTATTTACAATGACGGCCTACCCCGGACAACACTGGGCCAACTGTGTGCTGCCCTATGGGACTCCCAATCATGGCCGGATGTGTTTCAGCCTGGATTCGAACCAGTGACTGTAGTGACACCTCTTGCGCTAAGATTTTTATTTTATTTTATTTTATTTCACCTTTATTTAACCAGGTAGGCTAGTTGAGAACAAGTTCTCATTTACAACTGCAACCTGGCCAAGATAAAGCAAAGCAGTGCGACAGAAACAACAACACAGTTACACATGGAATAAACAAGCGTACAGTCAATAACACAATAGAAAAAAGAAAGTCTATATACAGTGTGTGCAAATGGCATGAGGAGGTATGGCAATAAATAGGCCATAGTAGCAAAGTAATTACAATTTAGCAGATTAACACTGGCGTGATAGATGAGCAGATGATGATGAGCAGATGATGGTGTGTAAGTAGTGATACTGGTGTGCAAAAGAGCAGCAAAGTAAATAAAAACAATATGGGGATGAGGTAGGTAGATTGGGTGGGCTATATACAGATGGACTATGGTCTGGCGATGAATATGTAGCGAGGGCCAGCCGACTAGAGCATACAGGTCGCAGTGGTGGGTGGTATAAGGCGCGTTGGTAACAAAACGGATGGCACTGTGATAGACTGCATCCAATTAGCTGAGTAAATTATTGGAAGCTATTTTGTAGATGACATCGCCGAAGTCGAGGATCGGTAGGATAGTCAGTTTTACTAGGGTAAGTTTGGCGACGTGAGCGAAGGAGGCTTTGTTGCGAAATAGAAAGCCGATTCTAGATTTGATTTTGGATTGGAGATGTTTGATATGAGTCTAAGGAGAGTTTACAGTCTAGCCAGACACCTAGGTATTTGTAGTTGGCCACGTATTCTAGGTCAGAACCGTCCAGAGTAGTGATGCTAGTCGGGCGGGCAGGTGCGGGCAGCGAACGGTTGAAAAGCATGCATTTGGTTTTGTTAGCGTTTAAGAGCAGTTGGAGGCAGTACCTTAGACCGCTTAGACCGCTGTGCCACTCGGGAGCAATTCTACAAAATTATTTTGTATTTTTTCATGCTGAGAGCTCTAAATCCAGCTATGAATATCACCGCAAGATGAGGCAAGGCTCCGCTGCTCCGAAGTAGAGGAAATCAAAAAATGTTCTGGATAGGCCAGAAAATGTGTCACGTCACTCCCTATGTAAATGTTCGGTGCGAGCTCTGCTGACAAAGTGGTAACGGAAAACAGACAGACTATAATGCCCGGGCATATACTACATGATTTTGCCATGAATTAGAACCGTTTTTGTCATCCCAGACAAAGTTTCGTGATCGGGGGGAAATCCTATGAACTTGGGCTAGGAGCAGTGCAATGGGACTCAGGTAGTTTGAGCTGGGAAAGGACGAAACCGATGATGGCTGTTCTCTTCTCCAGACCCTTGTCGGTTGTCCCGATAATTGTCTGACATGTCAGAAGGGTTGGTCGTTCATCTTGTAGTATGAGCAGTGCTACGACGGGGCAAGGGCAAGGACTACTGCTAATAGCCAATGAGCATTCCGCATGTGAGACCCAAAACAATGACGGCGAAGAGGAAAGCAACATCAACGTGCACCGTATGGACCAAGGTGATGGAAGACAGATTGGTGGAGCTGTGGAGAGAATGCAGCAGCCTTTTCAATATTACCTCTGTGTCCCACCATGACAGAAACCAAAAAGATAAATGAATGAAATGAAATGAAATACCCTCTGCCCTTCAGCAACCTGGTAAGTAAAGTGGATGTCATCATAGACATAGAATAAATATTGGGTTTGTGAGTAAAATACTGTACACAAGATGGTTAGCTAGCCTGTTGATAATGCCAAGTATCTAGCATGCTAACTATAGGCTATAACTTTAATAAAAAAGTGTTATATTACCTCCAATTCCCTCTGTAGAATAGAAAGTTCATATTGTCCACATCTGCCCAACCATTTGCGGGTCCATATTCTGCACCTCCAAAAATGTTTTGTGTTTCTGCACATAATAATGTGCACACTAATACAGCAGCTAGCTGTTTGAATGTCAGCATTTTTTTCCTATGCCAACCAAGAAACACAGGGCAGGATCAACTAGGGAATCATCATGTAGTGTGGGCACCCACGTCCTGGGGTTGATGATGGACAGAATGAAAGATTTGGGACAAGGAAATCGGGAAGTGTGAGCATGTCCAAGATAAGATTTTAGAAGGCATCTAGTCTATGCCCAGCATAAGGCACTGGACCCTGGAACTGGTCCAGAACCATTCAAAATCCCCTAAATAGGGAACTTATATCATCTAAGAAGAAAATGGAAGTGTAAAAATCCTTAAATATATGTATGTGCCTTGCATTCCCTTTCATACTGTAATCAGGGAAATGTGAAACCTATTGTTAAACTTTTTTCTCTTTGGCACACAGAAAGTAGAGGCTATGAGTAACTTGGTCAAAAAGAATGGCACTGACTGGCCTATAGGTTGCACTGTTATGAGCAGTCTCACTCTCTGTAGCCGATGTGAGAAAGACCTTTAAACAGGTCAACATTCACAAGGCCGCAGGGCCAGATGGATTACCAGGATGTGTACTCCGAGCATGCGCTGACCAACTGGCAAGTGTCTTCACTGACATTTTCAACCTGTCCCTGACTGAGTCTGTAATACCAACATGTTTCAAGCAGACCACCATAGTCCCTGTGCCCACTAACACTAAGGTAACCTGCCTAAATGACTACCAACCGGTAGCACTCACATCTGTAGCCATGAAGTGTTTTGAAAGGCTGATCATGGCTCACATCAACACCATTATCCCAGAGACTCACCCCAATTTGCATAAATCGACAGATGATGCAATCTCAATCACACTCCACACTGCCCTTTCCCACCTGGACAAAAGGAACCCCTATGTGAGAATGCTATTCATTGACTACAGCTCAGCATTCAACACCATAGTGTCCTCAAAGCTCATCACTAAGCTAAGGACCCTGGGACTCCTCTGCAACTGGATCCTGGACTTCCAGACGGGCCATTCCCAGGTGGTAAGGGTTGGTAACGAGTGGAGCAGCTCAACCTGCTCCACTACAGCCCCGTCGATGAGAATGGGGGCGTGCTCGGCGTGCTCGGTTCCTTGGTGTCCACATCAACAACAAACTATCATTGTCCAAGCACCCCAAGACAGTCGTGAAGAGGGCATGACAAAGCCTATTCCCCCTCAGGAGACCAAAAAGATTTTGCATGGGTCTTCAGATCCTCAAAAGGTTCTACAGCTTCACCATCGAGAGCATCCTGACTGGTTGCATCACTGCCAGGTATGGCAACTGCTCGGCCTCTGACCACAAGGCACTACAGAGGGTAGTGCGTACGGCCCAGTACATCACCAGGGCCAAGCTTCCTGCCATTCAGACCTCTATACCAGGCGGTGTCAAAGGAAGGCCCTAAAATTGTCAGTCTTAGACTGTTTTCTCTGTTACCGCTCGGCAAGCGGTACCGGAGCGCCATGTCTTGGTTCAAGAGGCTTCTAAACAGCTTCTACCCCCAATCCATAAGACTCCTGAACAGCTAATCAAATGGCTACCCAGACTATTTGCATTGTCCCCCCCCCACCCCCCCACGCTGCTGCTGCTCTCTGTTTATTATCTATGCATAGTCACTTTAATGCTACCTACATGTACAAATTTTATTTGTTACAAGCGCCAAATACAAAGGTTTAGACCTTACCATGAAATACTTACTTACAAGCCCGTATCCAACAGTGCAGTTCAAGAAATAGAGTTAATAAAATATTTACTAAATAAAACGGGAAAGAAAATCTATCAAAAAGTAACACAAGAAATGTACACGACAATAACGAGGCTATATACAGGGGGTACTGGTACCGAGTCAATGTGCGGGGGTAGAGATTAGTCAAGGTCATTTGAAAAGTGACTATGGATAGATAATAAACAGTAAGTAGCAGCAGAGTAAAAACAAAGGAGGTGGGGTGGCCATTTGATTAGTTGTTAAGAAATCTTATGGCTTGGGGGTAGAAGCTGTTAAGGAGCCTTTTGGTCCTACTGTAGACTTGGCACTCTGGTACCGCTTTCCGTGTGGTAGCAGAGAGAACAGTCTATGCCTTGGGTAACTGGAGGCTTTGACAATTTTTGGGGCCTTCCTCTGACACTGCCTAGTATATACAGTATGTCTTGGATGTCAGGAATGGATGGCGGGGGGCGGCCCGTCAGGAAGTCCAGGATCAAGTTGCAGAGGGAGATATTTAGTCCCAGGGTCCTTAGCTTTTTGTGGGCAACATGGTTTTAAATGTTGAGCTGTAGTCAATGGACAGCATTCTCACATAGGTGTTCCTTTTGTCCAGGTGGGAAAGGGTAGTGTGGAGTACAATAGAGATTGTGTCATCTGTGGATATGTTGGAGTGGTATTCGAATTGGAGTGGGCCTAGGGCTTCTGGCATGATAGTGTAGATTTGAGCAATGACCAGCTTTTCAAAGAATTTCATGGCTACTGACGTGAGTGCTACGGGGCGGTAATCATTTAGGCAGGTTAACTTCGCTTTCTTGGGCACAGGGACTATGGTGGTCTGTTTGAAACGTGTAGGTATTACAGACTCGGACAGGGAGAGGTTGAAAATGTCAGTTAAGACACTTACCAGTTGTTCCGTGCATGGTTTGAGAACACGTCCTGGTAATCCGTCTGGCCTCTACGCTTTGTGACTGTTGACCTGTTTAAAGGTCTTGCTCACATCGGCTACGGAGAGCGTGATCACACAGTCGTCGGGAACAGCTGGTGCTCTCATGCGTGCTTCAGTGTTGCTTGCCTCGAAGCTAGCATTAAAGGCATTTAGCTCGTCTGGTAGGCTCACATTGGTAAAGTGGCAGCTTTAAAATTTGTCATTGGCTTTGAAACTGTGATTGGTCAGAGATGATCCAATCGCTAATGATTTTGTTTTGTACAATGCCCCTCGTCACCACAAATGACTTCAATGATTGCAGTCTCAGACTAAAGTATTTAGCGAATGACAGAGAAGCAGAATCAATTAGTGTGAGTATTCAGGCCAGTCTATCCTCATGCTGAACAAGTTTGCCTCAAGGACCCATAATGTCCATCAGATAGATTTTTGTCCATCTTGGACATTTTGGAAAACCATTCAGAAATGTATTCTCAAATTTGTTATGTAGGCCCATGGTACATCTCTTAACTTAGTTTGAGCTCGGCCTCATCCTCCAAAAGTCTTCTCCTCACTGTGCGTGCAGATGCACTCACACCTGCCTGCTGCCATTCCTGAGCAAGCTCTGTACTGGTGGTGCCCCGATCCGCTGAATCAACTTTAGGAGATGGTCCTGGCGCTTGCTGGACTTTCTTGGCCTTCTTCACAACAATTGAACCGTTCTCCTTGAAGGTCTTGATGATACGATAAATGGTTGATTTAGGTGCAATCTTACTGGCAGCAATATCCTTGCCTGTGAAGCCCTTTTTGTGCAAAGCAATGATGACGGCACGTGTTTCCTTGCAGGTAACCATGTTTGACAGAGGAAGAACAATGATTCCAAGCACCACCCTCCTTTTGAAACTTCCAGTCTGTAATTCGAACTCAATCAGCATGACAGAGTGATCTCCAGCCTTGTCCTCGTCAACACTCACACCTGTGTTACCGAGAGAATCACTGACATGATGTCAGCTGGTCCTATTGTGGCAGGGCTGAAATGCAGTGGAAATGTTTTTGGGGATTCAGTTCATTTGCATGGCAAAGACTCATCTGATCACTCTTCATAACATTCTGGAGTATATGCAAATTGCCATCATACAAACTGAAGCAGCAGACTGTGAAAATGTATATTTGTGTCATTCTCAAAACTTTTGGTCACGACTGTACAGTTGCAAAGAAAAAGCCATATCTCAGACTGGCCCAAAAAATAAAAGATTAAGATCAGCAAAAGAACACAGACACTGGACAGAGGAACTCTGCCTAGAAGGCCAGCATCCCGGTGTCGCCTCTTCACTGTTGACGTTGAGACGTGTTTTGTGTGTACTATTTAATAAAGCTGCCAGTTGAGGACTTGTGAGGCATCTGTTTCTCAAACTAGAAACTCTAATATACTTGACCTCTTGCTCAGTTCTGCACCGGGGTCTCCCACTCCTCCTTCTATTCTGGTTAGAAGGAGTTTGCACTGTTCTGTGAAGGGAGTAGTACACAGCATTTTATCAGATCTTCAGATCGAGTTTCAGAAGAAAGTTATTTGTTTCTGGCCATTTTGTGCCTGTAATCAAAACCACAAATGCTGATGCTCCAGATACTCAACTAGTCTAAAGAAGGACAGTTTTATTGCTTCTTTAATCAGGACAACAGTTTTCAGCTGTGCTAACATAATTGCAAAAGGGTTTTCTAATGATCAATTAGCCTTTTCAAATGATAAACTTGTATTAGCTAACACAACGTGCCATTGGAACACAGGAGTCATGGTTGCTGATAATGGGCCTCTGTACGCCTATGTAGATATTCAATTAAAATCGTCCGTTTCCAGCTAAAATAGTCATTTACAACATTAAATCAAATCAAATTGTATTTGTCACATACACATAGTTAGCAGAAGTTAATGCGAGTGTAGCGAAATGCTTGTGCTTCTAGTTCCAACAGTGCAGTTATGTCTAACAAGTAATCTAACAATTCCCCAACAACTACCTAATACACACAAATCTAAAGGGGTGAATGAGAATATGTACATATAAGTATATGGATGAGCGATGGCCGAGCGGCATAGGCAAGGTGCAGTAGATGGTATAAAATACAGTATATACAGTACATGTGATATGAGTAATGTAAGATATGTAAACATTATTAAAGTGGAATTATTTAAAGTGGCATTGTTTAAAGTGACTAGTGATCCATTTATTAAAGTGTCCAGTGATTGGGTCTCAATGTAGGCAGCAGCCTCTCTGAGTTAGTGGTTGCTGTTTAGCAGTCTGATTGCCTTGAGACAGAAGCTGTTTCTCAATCTCTCTGTCCCTGCTTTGATGCACCTGTACTGACCTCGCCTTCTGGATGATAACGGTTTGAACAGGCAGTGGCTCGGGTGGCTGTTGTCCTTGATGATCTTTTTGGCCTTCCTGTGACATTGGATGCTGTAGGTGTCATGGAGGGCAGGTAGTTTGCCCCTGGTGATGCATTGTGCAGACCGCACCACCCTCTGGAGAGCCTTGCGGTTGAGGGCGGTGCAGTTGCCGTACCAGGCTGTGATACAGCCCAACAGGATGCTGTCGATTGTGCATTTGTAAAAGTTTGTCAGGGTTTTGGCTGACAGGCCAAATTTCTTCAGCCTCCTGAGGTTGAAGAGGTGCTGTTGCGTCTTCTTCAGAACACTCTCTGTGTAGGTGGACCATTTCAGTTTGTCTGTGATGTGTACGCCCAGGAACTTAAAACTTTCCACCTACTCCACGGCTGTCCCTTTGATGTGGATAGGGGGATGCTGTTTCCTGAAGTCCACAATCATCTCCTTTGTTTTGTTGACATTGAGTGAGAGGTTGTTTTCCTGACACAACACTCCGTGTGCCCTCACCTCCTCCCTGTAGGCCTCACCTCCTCCCTGTCTCGTCGTTGTTGGTGATCTAGCCCTAGCCCACTACTGTTGTGTCGTCTGCAAACTTGATGATTGAGTTGGAGGCGTGCATGGCCACACAGTCGTGGGTGAACAGGGAGTACAGGAGAGGGCTGAGCACACACCCTTGTGGGGCCCCAGTGTTGAGCGTCAGCGAAGTGGAGATGTTGTTTCCTACCTTCACCACCTGGGGGCGGCCCATCAGAAAGTCCAGGACCCAGTTGCACAGGGAGGGGTTGAGACCCAGGGCCTCCAGCTTGATTATGAGCTTGGAGGGTACTATGGTGTTGAATGCTGAGCTGAAGTCAATGAACAGCATTTTTACATACAGTAGGTATTATTTTTGTCCAGATGGGACAGGGCAGTGTGCAGTGTGATGGTGCGTCATCTGTGGACCTGTTGGGGCGGTATGCAAACTGAATTGGGTCTAGGGTGGCCGGTAAGATGGCGGTGATATGATCCTTGACTAGCCTCTCAAAGCACTTCATGATGACAGAAGTGAGTGCTACGGGCGGTAGTCATTTAGTTCAGTTATCTTTGCCTTCTTGGGTACAGGAACAATGGTAGCCATCTTGAAGCATTTGGGGACAACAGACTGGGATAGGGAGTGATTAAATATGTCCGTAAACACACCAGCCAGCTGGTCTGCGCATGCTCTGAGAACGCGGCGAGGGATGCTGTCTGGGCCAGCAGCCTTGCGAGGGTTAACAAGTTTAAATGTTTTACTCACGTCAGCCACTGAGAAGGAGAGGGGGGGACGCAGTCATTGTTAGCGAGCCGGCGACGGTGGCACTATATTATCCTCAAAGCGGGCAAAGAAGGTGTTTAGTTTGTCTGGAAGCATGACGTCGGTATCCGTGACGTGGCTGTTTTTATTTTTGTAGTCCGTAATTTCCTGTGGACCCTGCCACATACGTCTCGTGTCTGAGCCATTGAATTGCAACTCCACCTCGTCCCTGTACCAGTATTTTGCTTGTTTGATTGCCTTGCGGAGGGAATAACGACACTGTTTATATTCAGCAATATTCCCAGACCTCTTTCCATGGATAAATGCGGTGGAGAGCACTTTCAGTTTTGCCCGAATGCTGCCATCCATCCACGGTTTCTGGTTAGGGTAGGTTTTAATAGTCACAGTGGGTACAACATTTCCAATGCACTTATTTATAAACTCACTCACCGAGTCAGCGTATATGTCAATGTTGTTCTCTCAATGTCTACACTGTATTTCTGATCAATCTGATGTTATTTTAATGGACAAAAAATGTTTGCTTTTCTTTCAAAAACAAGGACATTTCTAAGTGACCCCAAACTTTTGAACGGTAGTGTACACATGTTCATGAAATACAGTAGACGGCCGTAATCACCCCCAGACACACCTGGCTAACTTGATGGGTCATGCAATCATCTGGCAAAGTGGAGTCTTTTGTTTAGACATGTAGCTATCTAGACAGCTAAACAATAAACCATAATCCCAACACATAGCTACAGTACAGTACAAACGGATTGTCATAGCTAGACACCATGCATGAAATGCTGTAGTTTGAATCTGCAGGTAGCTGAAGCTAACCAATTAGGTTCAATGTTAGCTAGCTAGCTAACATTAGGCTATAACTAGCAATGAAAATGGGCTTCTGAGATACAAATAATATTACTACACAGATCAGACACGTAACATTAACAAGCGAGCCAGCAAACCAACGTTCGCTAGTGAGCCAGCAAAACAACGTTCGCTAGTGAGCCAGCAAACCAACGTTCGCTAGTTAGCTAACAGTACGCTTTAACTTGCAATGAAAATGACTTTCTGACAAAATTAGAAACTTATAATATCTGAAAATGTAGCTAGACTCTTATCTGTATACATGTATGAACACTTGTTTGGCTTGTTGTGTCAAGTCACTCCGGTTTGCACTGACCCAGTGCAGAAAGTAGTCCATCACAACTTTTTCCCACTGATCTTTGTTGATAGTGCCTGCTAAATTCAGGGCAGCAATTTTGTTGAGAGCAAATCAAATCAAACTTTATTTGTCACTTGCGCCGAATACAACAGGTATCTTACAGTGAAATGCTTACTTACAAGCCCTTAACCAACAATGTAGTTTTAAGAAAAATACCACAAAGAAAAGTAAGAAATAAAAGTAGCAACACTTTTGCAGTTCTCCATGGCTTACATTATATCTTTTAAAAATCTGTGGTAGCAAGGATTACCTACAGATACTGAGCAGCTCATGATATAGATTGAAGCATGCTTCATGTCAGACCAATCCTAACTCATCTCTTGGCATTTCCAGCCCATGCATTATCTCAGTCAATCAAGGCTTTTTCCGTGGCTAAACCAACTAGGCTCATAATTTAACAATTTATTTGTTTTTACAGATGGCATACACATTTCTTATTAAGGCACATGAAAGTTCACATGTTCCAGAAGGCATTTCAACCCCCCAAAAAACATTTTGATTTAAACAATTAAAAAAATACGTTCAAATGCCTCTCCTGTGTAGTGATGTGCGACACACAGCTAGCTTCCTGAAACGGGTCACATATGCTAAAATATGCTAAAAATACTGTTTTTGGAAATGCTGGATTATCGCTTATCTGGTAGCGAAATCTCCTTTCATGGGATACCCAGAGGTAAAGTCATTCATATCCGTAAGCCCTTACCAATACACAAAACATGGCGGACAGTTTGTCTCGCCTTGGATCTGAAACCAGTAGTAACCACCAACTTCAATGACAGTTAACTTAAAAAAAGATACATCTAACATTTCCATGCCCCAATAACATTGTCACAGAGGAGGGCTTGCTAGCTAGCTATGTGGAATATAATTCATGGCCATTTTTGTAGGGATTGATACATTTTTTGTTAGAGCTAATCAAGTGGAAAAGACTAACTTTAGAAAACTCAAATACACTACAAGTTTGCATTTCCTGCTGTGCAGGAAAATACTCAGCAACAAAAGAGTGATCAAATTAAGATCCTACATCTGTATGTATATGTCCTTAGAAGCAGTACGAATAAACTCAGCAAAAAAAGAAACGTCCCTTTTTCAAGACCCTGTCTTTCAATGATAATTCATAAAAAGCCAATAACTTCACAGATCTTCATTGTAAAGGCTTTAAACACTGTTTCCCATGATTGTTCATTGAACCATAAACAATTAATGAACATGCACCTGTGGAACGGTCGTTAAGACACTAACAGCTTACAGACGGTAGGCAATTAAGGTCACAGTTATGAAAACTTAGCACACTAAAGAGACCTTTCTACTGACTCTGAAAACACCAAAAGAAAGATGCCCAGGGTCCCTGCTCATCTGCGTGAACGTGCCTTAGGCATGCTGCAAGGAGGCATGAGGACTGCATATGTGGCCAGGGCAATAAATTGCAAGACGCCTAAGACAGCGCTACAGGGAGACAGAACGGACAGCTGATCGTCCTCGCAGTGGCAGACCACGTGTAACAACACCTGCACAGGATCAGATGGAAGCAACAACTGCCCGAGTTACACCAGGAATGCACAATCCCTCCATCAGTGCTCAGACTGTCCACAATAGGCTGAGAGAGGCTGGACTGAGGGCTTGTAGGCCTGTTATAAGGCAGGTCCTCACCAGACATCACCGGCAACAACGTCGCCTATGGGCACAACCCCACCGTCGCTGGACTAGACAGGACTGGTAAACAGTGCTCTTCACTGACGAGTCACGGTTTTGTCTCACCAGGGGTGATGGTCAGATTCACATGTATCGTTGAAGGAATGAGTGTTACACCGAGGCCTGTACTCTGGATCAACTTGGAGGTGGAGGGTCCGTCATGGTCTGGGGCGGTGTGTCATAGCATCATCGGTCTGAGCTTGTTGTCATTGCAGGCAATCTCAACGCTGTGCGTTACAGGGAAGACATCCTCCTCCCTCATGTGGTACCCTTCCTGCAGGCTCATCCTGACATGACCCTCCAGCATGACAATGCCACCAGCCATACTGCTCATTCTGTGCGTGATTTCCTGCTAAACAGGAATGTCAATGTTCTGCAATGGCCAGCGAAGAGCTCATATCTCAATCCCATTGAGCACATCTGGGACCTGTTGGATCGGAGGGTGAGGGCTAGGGCCATTCCCCCCAGAAATATCCGGGAACTTGCAGGTGCCTTGGTGGAAGAGTGGGGTAACATCTCACAGCAAGAACTGGCAAATCTGGTGCAGTCCATGAGGAGGAGATGCACTGCAGTACTTAATGCAGCTGGTGGCTACACCAGATACTGACTGTTACTTCTGATTTTGACCCCCCCTTTGTTCAGGGACACATTATTCAATTTCTGTTAGTCACATGTCTGTGGAACTTGTTCAGTTAGTGTCTCAGTTGTTGAATCTTGTTATGTTCATACAAATATTTCCACATGTTCAGTTTGCTGAAAATAAACGTAGTTGACAGTGAGAGGACGTTTCTTTTTTCTCTGAGTTTATAAAGTCACTGCAACCTGATATGGCTGCATCAGACCAGCTGGTGGCACTATAGATGTCATTGGCATCAGTGGAACCATAGAAATAACTATTGATCAAGTGGACTGAGTTTAATGCAAATTAATGTTAGATTTAAATTATGGATATTTAATTTGGTAAAATTAAACACTGGAAGTCCTGCGGCTTGCACAGTGAGCGTATTACAACTGTGAGAATGTATTGAAGTATTTTGGAATGCCAATCTTGAGTGAACCAACAGATTTAAATCAACATGGTGTTAGGTTCTAATTTTCAGTGTAAATAACTCAACGGACACACTAGAAAAGCTTAACCAAGTTTAATTCTTCCCAAAGGGTTGGTACAGCTGTAATTCAGACTCAGACATGGCTTCCCCCGTGGTGGTATTCATACCCCACTTTAGGTGGAGTCGCCTCCTTATCGCTAAACATTGCATCAGTCTTGCTAAGCAGGGTACTAAGTGATATGAGCCTTCAACGGTTTCTCCCCTTATCAGTACTGTCACATGCAATTGTGTTCCCTGCACTCAGCCCCTCCCAATCTTCATTATGGCACCCCTCATGTCTTTTCTGTAACTAATGTTCCTATACTTCTGAATATAACAAAATTGAACCCCAAATCCAACAATGGTAATGCTTTCACTGATTGCACATAAATAAAGATTGTTTTTACATGATAGAGTGCTTGCTTTGTTATTGAATTGTTCTCGTGTCCTTTCTTTCATCCTGTGAACCTCGTTCATTGCTGCTCACAGCTATAGCTGCCTTTGGGTCTCAGCAAACCTCCATGCCTCTGCCTTAATCCCATGTTAAACATTTTTATTCTATAATTGTTGTGAAGCCAAGAACTCTCTTAATTACACACAATTTCATGTTGGACCCTCTACTTATGTTTAATTCATAAACCATTGGGCTTGTTTTAGATATATAAACTGTCCACCCATACATACCGGTGCCCCTTACCCCCACCCCTTACCCCCACCAGCTATGCAAAGCAGTACAACTCCCCTGTTGGTGTCTCAGTAAATAGTATTCGTTTTGAAATTTCTCACAATAGAGGCTTATTTACAACAGTGAAACTAACATGATACAGGCCTACATTGTCCATAAAAATTCAACATAAAATAAAGGACAAAATAAAGATGGTGCTTTCCAATGAAAACATTTCCTTCACAAGTGTTTATTCAACACGCTATGGTTCAAAAGTATCTTCAAACTTTACAGCGGCCCACTGAAGTGCACATACCCATCCTCTAATCGGCCGCCACCATTCATGCATTTTTGGCATGGTAGATTTGTTCCGTGGCAGGAAAACGATTCCATCCTATATGTCCATGAAGTAGTCAAATCTCCTTGAGAGATAGGCCTAAATTATTTATTTTGTAGTGCAAAATTAAACACTTTCCAAACATACATCTTTGGGTCTTTATGCTCATTTATTAGCAGCAAAGATAAAAACATAGCGAGAATTACATACATGTAGATGTACTTACCTTAGGTGCATATCATAGATAACAAGAACTGTATGGTCTCCATACCTGTGCATGTCTACTTCCTGGTCATCTGTGTGCCTATAGGCCAGTGGAGGCACAACATATGCCCTCAGGCTGGCTCTCTAGTGCACAAATGTAATGGAATATACAAAGACAGACAACAACAACCACATAAGTAGGTCAAAATTGCTTATACTGTACACACAGTATGAGCCAAAGCCCATGGTGTTGATCATACTGACCCTGTCTGAGTCCTCACTGCTTAGTGTGTCTGTACGTTTACTCGGACACCAGTTACAGAAATTAAATTATACATGTAAAGATGTAATTCATCATGCTATCAATTTACAGGGAGGAAAGTGTCCAGGCGATGGATGACTCTCTTCCCACAGCAGTGTGCAGGACACTGTAGTGGACTGGAGCATCTTAAAGCCATGCAGGGTGATTACCATATCATTTACCAAGGCACACTTGGTGTGAGAGTTTGTCTGCATTATGCATAAGCTGCTGCAGGGTCTGGCTGGCCTGTGGTTGTAGCACTGTGGTGTTTACACAGTACACACCACTAGGAGTGTGTTGTTCTAGGAGAGATTGATGATCTTTTCCCTGGCAAGTACTTTTATTTGAGTATTTGAAGGGTTATTTGTAAAAACCAAATAGTCTACCAAGTTGTATTAGAGTATTTTCAAATACTATACTGAGCAAAAATATAAACGCAACATGTAAAGTGTTGGTCCCATGTTTCATGAGCTGAAATAAAAGATCGCAGAAATGTTCCATAGGCACAAAGAGCTTATTTCTCTCAAAAGTTGTGCACAAATTTGTTTACATCCCTGTTAGTGAGCATTTCTCCTTTGCCAACGTGTGGCATATTGTCACGGCTGTTTGAAGGAGCGGACCAAGATGCAGCGTGTTCGTAGCTCCACATATTTATTAAAAGTGAAACTGAATGCAATACACTGAAATACTTGAAAATACAAAACAACAAACCGTGACGCAGCGAGGACAACACACTACTCAAAAGACAATAACCCAGAAACCACAATGAGAAAAACCCCTACTTAACTATGATCTCTAATCAGAGGCAATGAGGATCAGCTTCCTCCAATTAGGGATCAACCCCAAACAATCCTAACATAGAAATAGACAAACTAGAACCTAAACATAGAAATATAAAACATAGATTAACCAAAAACACCCCCGTCACGCCCTGCCCAACACTACTATAGAAAATGACATCTTACTAGGGTCAGGACGTGACACATATCAAGAAGCTGATTAAACAGAATGATTATTACAAGTGCACCTTGTGAAGGGGACAATAAAAGGCCACTCTATAATGTGCAGTTTTGTCACACAACACAATGCCACAGATGTCTCAAGTTGTGAGTGAGCGTGCAATTGGCATGCTGACTACAGGAATGTCCACCAGAGCTGTTGCCAGAAAATTTGACGTTCATTCCTCTACCATAAGCCGCCTCCAACATCGTTTTAGAGAATTTGGCAG
Source organism: Salmo trutta (assembly GCF_901001165.1). Classification (NCBI taxonomy): domain Eukaryota; kingdom Metazoa; phylum Chordata; class Actinopteri; order Salmoniformes; family Salmonidae; genus Salmo; species Salmo trutta. The sequence continues at coordinate 50,048,372 of NC_042960.1, read as the reverse complement.
TATATCCAACCGGTCTCACAACCGCAGGCCACGTGTAACCACGCCAGCCCAGGACCTCTACATCTGGCTTCTTTACCTGCGCGATCATCTGAGACCAGCCACCTGGACAGCTGAGAAAACAGGAGTATTTCTGTCTGTAATAAAGCTCTTTTGTTGGGAAAAACTCATTCTGATTGGTTGGGCCTGGCTCCCCAGTGGGTGGACCTTGCTCCCAAATGGGTGGGCCTATGCCCTCCCAGGCCCACCCATGGCTGCGCCCCAGCCTAGTCATGTGAAATCCATAGATTAGGGCCTAATTAATTTATCGCAATTCAAATCAAATCAAATGTATTTATAAAGCCCTTCTTACATCAGCTGATATCTCAAAGTGCTGTACAGAAACCCAGGCTAAAACCCCAAACAGCAAGCAATGCAGCTGTAGAATTCACTGATTTCCTTATGAACTGTAACTCTGTAAAATTGTTGAAATTGTTGCATGTTACGTTTATGTTTTTGTTCAGTATATTTTCAAATACCTGGATTAAATGCCTGGGATTGTGTTTGAGTCAGTGTATTTTAGTATTTTCAAATACTTTCCAAGTGTATTTCCAATACATTAAAATGTTAAACTCCTTGTCTTTTCAAATGAAATATATCTGAATACTTACTTTGACTGTGTGAAAGTAATTGAGATATTTGAAATTGTACAGTATTTGAAGCCAGGTCTGGGAGACACCTTTCCGTTGAGCCAGGAAAAGACCAAGGTTTATCTCAGTTAGGAATTCACCAATTAAATGATACCCATAGTAGTTGCTGTGATTTTGTATCACACCTGCATTCAAACCATCCAACACCCCTCATTACAAATTCTGTATGCAATATATGGGAAAGTAAATAGTGAGTATTAGATAAGGGTTATTATTCCATGATAAGAGGAAACTACCCAAAGAAATGTTCAGTAAATTATGTTCAGTAACCCCACACTGTAAATCTGAGTATAATATAAAGGGAAAATGTCTCAACATTAAAAACAGTAGCATTGTTACTCATTGCTTCATTGCCTGAATAATGCATGCATTTTGGGCAGTGGCATCTCAGCTTTCCTTGCATTGTAATGCTTGGATTGACCTCTCTCTTATACAATCAATCATGCCCGCCATGGGTGCCATTGTACCACTCCTGGGTAATAAATACTTATATGGCAAGTGAGAGGCTTGGAAGTGGGTGGAGGTCACATCTTTAGCAGAATTATCATACCACTTTGTTATAATGTTAACTCTGTACATTATTGATTAGTGCCAACTGTGTTGGTGCATCAAGAACAGGAAGCAAGAGGAGGCTTACACATTATTGTCTGTCAACGTCTTATACAGTATTTCTGAATTCAGGAAAGGTAAAGTGTCAATGACATTCAGATATTCAAAATGTATACGGGCACACACATAACCACAGTGATTCTCAACCACTGCATGCCCACCTGTGCACGCACACACACGTACACACGCGCACACACACACACACACACACACACACACAGGGCTGGTCCCTACCACACTAGACTCTTCCTTCAGGAGCTATATTAGAGCTTTTAAGTGCCAACTTCAAATAGGCTTTTAAAAATAGCCTTTGGGGTAAAAAAAGTTAAGTTGCTTTGAGGTTGTCTCTCTGGGCAAGGTCATGGAATGTCTGAGACTGTTGTCAACACTCTGCCACACTAGTACACCCCTTCCCCTATGTTTTTCTGGGCTGGGCTATAACTCACTCATCCTATGCATTGGGGATCACACATTTTGTAGATGCTCTGGAGATGTGAGAGTTGGCTAATATCATAATATGTTACCCTCAATATGACCTATGCACCATTTTATCCCAAACAAAAATATTGGTCACAGAAGGACATTTATTTTTAAATCCTAAGGGGGTAGACTAATTAATCAAGTTGACCTGCTAAGTTACTCTAATTGACCACTGCTTAATTCATCAAGATCACTCAATATGGAGTTATCAGTATTCCTTTACTGACTGAAAACAAGATTTCAGCCACCCTACAGTTAATTGGAAAGGTATGTGGACACCTGCCCATTCCAAAATCATGGGCATTAACATGGAGTTGGTCCCGCATTTGCTGCTATAACAGCCTCCACTCTTCTGGGAAGGCTTTCCACTAGATATTGGAACATTGCTGCAGGGACTTACTTCCATTCAGCCGCAAGAGCATTAGTGAGGTCGGCACTGATGTTGGGCAATTAGGCCTGGCTCGCATTCGGCGTTCATATTCATCCCAAAGGTGTTCAATGAGGTTGAGGTCAGGGCTCTGTGCAGACCAGTCAAGTTCTTCCACACCAATCTCGAAAAACCATTTCTGTATGGACCTCGCTTTGTGCACACGGGAATTGTCATGCTAAAACAGGAAAGGGCCTTCCCCAAACTGTTGGAAAATTCTGTAGGGTTAAGATTCACCTTCACTGGAACTAAGGGGTCTAGCCTGAACCATGAAAAACAGACGCAGACCATTATTTCTCCTCCACCAAACTTTACAGTTGGAACCATGCATTGGGGTAGGTAGCTTACTCCTGGCATCCGCCAAACCCAGATTCGTCCATCGGACTGCCAGATGGTGAAGCATTTCCACTGCTCCAAAGTCCAATGGCGGCGAGCTTTACACCAGTCCAGCTGAAGCTTGGCATTGCGCAAGTTGATCTTAGGCTTGTGTGTGGCTGCTCGGCCATAGAAACCCATTTCATGATGCTCCCGACGAAAAGTTATTGTGCTGACGTTGCTTCCAGAGACAGTTTGGAACTCGGTAGTGAGTGTTGGAAATGAGGACAGACGATTTTCATGCACTACAAGCTTCAGTACTCGGCAGTCCCGTTCTATGAGCTTGTGTGGCCTATCACTTCGCGGTTGAGCCGTTGTTGATCGGACAGCTCTAACAGGGCAAAAATTTGACAAACTGACTTGTTAAAAAGGTGGCATCCTATGACGGTGCCACGTTGAAAGTCACTGAGCTCTTCAGTACGGGCCATTCTATTGCCAATGTTTGTCTATGGAGATTGCATGGCGGTGTGCTCGATTTTATGCACTTGTCAGCAACGGGTGTGGCTGAAATAGCCAAATCCACTAATTTGAAGGGGTGTCCACATACTTTTGGCCATATAGTGTAAGACAAGAATAAGAATAGAATATTGATATGAACAACCACTGTACTGTATTTTATAATGTTGTACAGGAGACTCCTAATGGATTCAAGATGGCATGTGCAATACTCCTATACTCCTGTGTACTGAGAGAAGAGAATAATAAGGGATGAGAGAGGAAAATAGAATAAAGTAAGAGAGTGTGGAGACAGATATTGGAAATGCCATTTCCTCCACTGTGCAAATCAAAGGGAATCCTCTATGACTCCTGGGAGCAGAGTCACCCGGGTAAAAACAGTTTCACTGTAAATGCAAATCTCTCTCCCCCTTATACAGTGAGGGAAAAAAGTATTTTATCCCCTGCTGATTTTGTACGTTTGCCCACTGACAAAGAAATTATCAGTCTATAATTTTAATGGTAGGTTTATTTGAACAGTGAGAGACAGAATAACAACAACAAAAAATCCAGAAAAACGCATGTCAAAATGTTATAAATTGATTTGCATTTTAATGAGGGAAATAAGTATTTGACCGCTCTGCAAAACATGACTTAGTACTTGGTGGCAAAACCCTTGTTGGCAATCACAGAGGTCAGATGTTTCTTGTAGTTGGCCACCAGGTTTGCACACATCTCAGGAGGGATTTTGTCCCACTCCTCTTTGCAGATCTTCTCCAAGTCATTAAGGTTTTGAGGCTGACGTTTGGCAACTCGAACCTTCAGCTCCCTCCACAGATTTTCTATGGGATTAAGGTCTGGAGACTGGCTAGGCCACTCCAGGACCTTAATGTGCTTCTTCTTGAGCCACGCCTTTGTTGCCTTGGTCGTGTGTTTTGGGTCATTGTCATGCTGGAATACCCATCCACAACCCATTTTCAATGCCCTGGCTGAGGGAAAGAGGTTCTCACCCAAGATTTGACGGTACATGGCCCCGTCCATCGTCCCTTTGATGCGGTGAAGTTGTCCTGTCCCCTTAGCAGAAAAACACTCCCAAAGCATAATGTTTCCACCTCCATATTTGACGGTGGGGATGGTGTTCTTGGGGTCATAGGCAGCATTCCTCCTCCTCCAAACACGGCGAGTTGAGTTGATGCCAAAGAGCTCCATTTTGGTCTCATCTGACCACAACACTTTCACCCAGTTGTCCTCTGAATCATTCAGATGTTCATTGGCAAACTTCAGACGGGCATGTATATGTGCTTTCTTGAGCAGGGGGACCTTGCGGGCGCTGCAGGATTTCAGTCCTTCACGGCGTAGTGTGTTACCAATTGTTTTCTTGGTGACTATGGTCCCAGCTGCCTTGAGATCATTGACAAGATCCTCCCGTGTAGTTCTGGGCTGATTCCTCACCGTTCTCATGATCATTGCAACTCCACGAGGTGAGATCTTGCATGGAGCCCCAGGCCGAGGGAGATTGACAGTTCTTTTGTGTTTCTTCCATTTGCGAATATCGCACCAACTGTTGTCACCTTCTCACCAAGCTGCTTGGCGATGGTCTTGTAGCCCATTCCAGCCTTGTGTAGGTCTACAATCGTATCCCTGACATCTTTGGAAAGCTCTTTGGTCTTGGCCATGGTGGAGAGTTTGGAATCTGATTGACTGATTGCTTCTGTGGACAGGTGTCTTTTATACAGGTAACAAACTGAGATTAGGAGCACTCCCTTTAAGAGTGTGCTCCTAATCTCAGCTCGTTACCTGTATAAAAGACACTGGGAGCCAGAAATCTTTCTGATTGAGAGGGAGTCAAATACTTATTTCCCTCATTAAAATGCAAATCAATTTATAACATTTTTGACATGCGTTTTTCTGGATTTTTTTGTTGTTATTCTGTCTCTCACTGTTCAAATAAACCTACCATTAAAATTATAGACTGATCATTTCTTTGTCAGTGGGCAAACGTACAAAATCAGCAGGGGATCAAATACTTTTTTCCCTCACTGTATCCCTCTCCTTCCCTCTTTCTTTATTTTTCTTCATCCCCTGTTCTCTGTTATGGTTGCAGCACACTGCACAATCAATATCAGTGGAGCTGTCCAGTGATGGGAGAAGGAATTAAATTGAATAACAATTAGCCCTGAACTAATTCCCAGGCTCCCTGTGAAGAGAAAGGAGGATATAGGATGAAGGGATGAGGAGGCGTTATATGAAGTTCTCAAGCTAACCCCTAGTTCTAGATGCAGCATTTAACAAGAAGCACTTTGTAGTAAAAGGCGAGAGTAGTGACTCCAAAACTGTTTTTACTGTATTGTCAACATCACTAAAGAGCAATCTTTAGAGCAAAGCAGATTACTTTTAAATCACATCAAAGGTCTTTAAACTTTTGTCTCTTCCTCTACTGAGCAAGCCTGCAGAGCATTCTGACATCCTTATCTCTCCCGACCAGACCCTGCTGCAAACACATCAATTGGCTGCTGCGACGCACACCACATTCAGTATTATCTTCTTTTTTTTCTTTCTTTTTTAATCTTTTATGATTTTATTTTTCAGCTGTCTGTTTATTACAGATGCAATGCATTTTGGCATAACCAGGTTGAGTTAATGGTTTCCAACTAACTGCAATCTCTCTTTTGACTTGGCAAGGAACAGACATACTAATTGTTTGCTAAACATGAGATAAGCAATACGGCTCTTTACCCGTAGAACTCTGCATCTGATCAGGATCCATAAAACGGGTTTCAGATATAATATTTTAGTAGGATCCCCAAGGCACTCTTCATGGGGTACAAACAGGAAACAGAACACAAAAATAAAATACATAATATACTGTACATAACACTTCGTAATACAATACAAAATATATCAAAATGTCTGTCTCTCTTCACAGCCCCCGTCGTGCCGTAAGGTGTTCTTTTATTTGCTTTTTTAATATAGTTTTATTGCTATCTTGAGTTACCTGGGGTGGTAGAGAGTTCCATGTAGTCATCATGGCTTTATTTAATACTGTGCGTTTCCCAGCCTCTGTTCTGGACCTGGGTACTGTGAAGAGACCTCTGGCTGCATGTCTTGTGTGGTACCGATGAGTGTCCGAACTGTGTGCCAACTGCTTGAACAGACAGTTCGGTAGCTTTACCCATCAACAACTCGCACATAACTTTGAGCAGGGAGAGATTGATATGCATACCACTGACATTCGCCCTATGTGTACATCTAAGTGCAACTCGTGCTGCTCTGTTCTGGACCAACTGCGATTTAGCTATGTCCTTCTTTGCCGCACATGACCACACAACTGGGCAGTAGTCCAGGTGCAACAAAACTACGGCCTGTAGGACTTGGCTGGTTGATTTAGATGTCAAGAAAGCCGAGCAATGCCTTATCATGAACAGACCTGTTCCCATTTTAGCAACCATTGAATCTATATGTTTTGACCATGACATATTGCTATCTAGGGTTACACCCAGCAGTTTAGTCTCCTCAACTTGCTCAATTGGTACATTATTCAGCAATAGATCTAGATGAGGTTTAGGGTTGAGTGAGGGATTTGTCCCAAAAACTATGCTTTTAGTATGATGTTTAGCACCAGCCTATTGCTAGTTACCCATTCTAAAACTGACTAGTGCTCTATGTTAAGGGTGTCAGTTATTTATTTTACTGTCGTAGCTGATGTGTATATACATTTGAGTTGTCAGTGTACATTGAAACACAGGCTTTATTCAAGGTCAGTGGAAGGTCATTAGTAAAAACAGAAAACAATAACGGCTGTAGCCGGCTACCCTGCGGTACACCACACTCAACAGAATTTGCATTAGAGAGGCTTCCATTTATTAGATAGGTAACTCAATCCATGATAAGGCAGATGATGTAAATCCATAACACCTATGTTTTTTCAGCAATAGGTAATGATCAATGACATCAAAAGCTGCACTGAAATATAACAAAACAGCCCCCACAATCTTCTTATTATCAATTTTTTTCAGCCAATCATCAGTCATTTGTGTCAGTGCAGAGTATGTTGAGTGCCCTTTCTTATAAGCATGCTGAAAGTATTTTGTTAATTTGTTTTCTGTAAAATAACATTGTATTTGGTCAAACAACATTTTTTACAAAAGTTTTTTAAGCACCAGTAACAGGCTGATTGGTCGGCAAGGGCTGTTTTGATATTCTTGGGCAGCAGAATGACCATTGCCTCCCTCCAGGCCTGAGGGCACACACCATCTTCTAGGCTTAAATTGAAGATGTTTTATTTTATATTTTTTTTCTTTCACCTTTACATTTACATTTTAGTCATTTAGCAGATGCTCTTATCCAGAGCGACTTACAGTAGTGAATGCATACATTTCATACAATTTCATACATATCATACATTTTTTTTCTGTGCTGGCCCCCCGTGGGAATCGAACCCACAACCCTGGTGTTGCAAACACCATGCTCTACCAACTGAGCTACAGGGAAGGCCTTTATTTAAGACTAGTAGACTAGTTGAGAACAAGTTCTCATTTACAACAGTGACCTGGCCAAGATAAAGCAAAGCAGTGCGACACAAACAACAACACAGAGTTACACATGGAATAAACAAACATACAGTCAATAATGCAATAGAAAAAGTCTATATACAGTGTGTGCAAATGAGGTAGGATACCGGAGGTAAGGCAATAAATAGGCCATAGTGGCAAAATAATTACAATATAGCAATTAAACACTGGAGTGTTAAATGTGCAGAAGATGAGTGTACAAGTAGAGATACTGGGGTGCAAAGGAGCAAAATAAATAAATACAGTATTGGGATGAGGTAGTTGGATGGGCAATTTACAGATTGGGAAATGGAGGAATTGGCTTTGGGGGTGACCAGTGAAATATATCTGCTGGAGCGCGTGCTACGGGTGGGTGCTGCTATGGTGACCAGTGAGCTGAGATAAGGCGGGGCTTTACCTAGCAAAGATTTATAGATGACCTGGAGCCAGTGGGATTGGCGATGAATATGAAGCGAGGGCCAGCCAACAAGAGCATACAGGTCACAGTGGTGGGTAGTATGTGGGGCTTTGGTGACAAAACGGATGGCACTGTAATATACTGCATCCAGTTTGCTGAGTAGAGTGTTGGAGGCTATTTTGTAAATGACATCGCCGAAGTCAAGGATCGGTAGGATAGTCAGTTTTACGAGGGTATGTTTGGCAGCATGAGTGAAGGATGCAAAGTAGGAAGCCGATTCTTGATTTAATTTTGGATTGGAGATGCTTAATGTGAGTCTGAAAGGAGAGTTTACAGTCTAACCAGACACCTAGGTATTTGTAGTTGTCCACATATTCTAAGTCAGAACCGTCCAGAGTAGCGATGCTGGATGGGCGGGCAGGTGTGGGCAGTGATCGGTTGAAGAGCATGCATTTAGTTTAACTTGCATTTAAGAGCAGTTGGAGGCCACGGAAGGAAAGTTTTATGGCATTGAAGCTCGTCTGGAGGTTAGTTAACACAGTGTCCAAAGAAGAGCCAGATGTATACAGAATGGTGTCGTCTGCGTAGAGGTGGATCAGAGAATCACCAGCAGCAAGAGCGACATCATTGATGTATACAGAGAAAAGAGTCGGCCCGAGGACTAAACCCTTTGGCACCCCCATAGAGACTGCCAGAGGTCCGGACAACAGGCCCTCCGATTTGACACACTGAACTCTGTCTGAGAAGTAGTTGGTGAACCAGGCGAGGCTGTCATTTGAGAAACCAAGGCTGTTGAGTCTGCCGATAAGAATGTGGTGATTGACAGAGTCGAAAGCCTTGGCCAGGTCAATGAATACATCTGCATAGTATTGTCTCTTATCGATGGCGGTTATGATATTGTTAAGGACCTTGAGCGTGGCTGAGGTGCACCCATGGCCAGCTTGGAAACCAGATTGCATAGCGGAGAAGGTACGTTGGGATTCGAAATGGTTGGTGAGATGTGACAAATAGGAGTCGCAATGTATTCCGCTACCAACTTCAGCAATTTACCATCCAGGTTGTCGGTACCAGGTGGCTTGCCCTTATTTATAGATTGCAATTTATTCACTTCTTCCTCACCAAGTTTGCGTAACTCAGAACTACAGTGCTTGTCTTTCATTACTTGGTCAATTGTGCATGAATATGAAGGCTCAGCATGTGTTATTTGCATGTCATGTCTAAGTTTGTCAATCTTGTAAACAAAACCGTTATTAAAGTGGTTGGTAATATCAAAGGTTTTTTTTATGAACAAGCCATCTACCTCAATGAAGGATAGAGCCGAGCTTGCATTTTTAAAATGATATTATTTGGTTTGTTTTTACAGTTTTTTAAAGAATTTACTGAATATTTAAAACATACAATGTACTTGCAGTGAAGCCGCTCAACATCTACATCACATTAGTCATCTAACAGACTCCCTTCCAGAGCAACCCACAGAAGCAACCAGGGTTAAAGTCCTGCTCAAGGACACATCGACAGATCTCCCACAAAAACGGGGACCTGAACCAGAGACCCATCAACCACCGGCCCAAGCTCCCAACCACCAGGCCACCAGCCCTCCAAGATCCCCCCCCCCCCCACAGTTCCCCAAGAGCTGCCCCTCAAACATCCGAGACCCCCCAAGAAAATGTGTATAATTCCATTTCCCCACCCCCAATGAACCAACAACCAACAAAATGAACAAAAGAGAAAGACAAAGGAAAACAGAATACAACAATGCAAAAAATTTAAGAAATCGAGGACAACAAAAATCATAACAGCAAGGCCAAATTAATATGTTTGAGTGCATGTAGGGCAATATTTACGTGTGTGTGTGTGTGTGTGTCCATGTGCAGTTGAAGTAGGAAGTTTACATACACCTTAGCCAAATACATTTAAACTCAGTTTTTCACAATTCCTGACATTTAATCCAAGTACAAATTCCGTCTTAGGTCAGTTAGAATCACCACTTTATTTTAAGAATGTGAAATGTCAGAATAATAGTAGAGAGAGATTTATTTCAGTTTTTATTTCTTTTATCACATTCCCAGTGGGTCAGAAGTTTACATACACTCAACTAGTATTTGGTAGCATTGCCTTTAAATTGTTTAACTTGGGTCAAACGTTTCAGGTAGCCTTTCACAAGCTTTCTACAAGAGGTTGGGTGAATTTTGGCCCATTCCTCCTGACAGAGCTGGTGTAACTGAGTCAGGTTTGTAGGCCTCCTTGCTCGCACACACTTTTTCAGTTCTGCCCACAAATGTTCTATGGGATTGAGGTCAGGGCTTTCGGATGGCCACTCCATACCTTGACTTTGCTGTCCTTAAGCCATTTTGCCACAACTTTGGAAGTATGCTTGGGGTCATTGTCCATTTGGAAGACCCATTTCTGGCCAAGCTTTAACTTCCTGACTGATGTCCATATAATTTTCCTGCCTCATGATGCCATCTATTTTGTGAAGTGCACCAGTCCTTCCTGCAGCATAGCACCCCCACAACATGATGCTGCCAACCCTGTGCTTCACAGTTGGGATGGTGATCTTCAGCTTGCAAGCATTCCCCTTTTTCCTCCAAACATAACAATGGTTATTATGGACATACAGTCCTATTGTCACGAGCATCTAAAGGAGTACTCAGAGTTCCACATGTTTAATAAATATGAAACTCACCAAAACAATACAGAGGAAAACGAAACGTGCCGTTCTGGGCTGCTCACAGGCAGCTACACAAAAACAAGATCCCACAAAGCACAGGTGGGAAAAGGCTGCCTAAGTATGATTCCTAATCAGAGACAACGATAGACAGCTGCCTCTGATTAGGAACCATACTCAGCCCAAAACAAAGAAATACAAAAACATAGAAAAAGGAACATAGAACACCCACCCCAGTCACACCCTGGCCTAACCAAAATAGAGAACAAAACCCTCTCTATGGCCAGGGCGTGACACCTATTTCTGTTTCGTCAGACCAGAAGACATTTCTCCAAAAAGTACGATCTTTGTCCCCATGTGCAGTTGCAAACCGTAGTCTGGCTTTTTTTATGGCAGTTTTGGAGCAGTGACTTCCTTGCTGAGCGGCCTTTCAGGTTATGTTGATATAAGAGTCGTTTTACTGTGGATATAGAAACTTTTGTACGTGTTTCCTCCAGCATCTTCACAAGGTCCTTTGCTGTTGTTCTGGGATTGATTTGCACTTTTCGCACCAAAGTACGTTCATCTCTAGGAGACAGAATGCATCTCTTTCCTGAGCGGTATGACGGCTGCATGGTCCCATGGTGTTTATACTTGCGTACTATTGTTTGTACAGATGAACGTGATTTTCCCATGATGTCAAGCAAAGAGGCACTGAGTTTGAAGGTAGGCCTTGAAATACATCCACAGGTACACCTTCAATTGACTCAAATTATGTCAATTAGCCTATCAGAAGCTTCTAAAGCCATGACATCATTTTCTGGAATTTTCCAAGCTGTTTAAAGGCACTGTCAACTTAGTGTATGTAAACTTCTGACCCACTGGAATTGTGATACAGTCAATTATAAGTGAAATAATCTGTCTGTAAACAATTGTTGAAAAATTACTTGTGTCATGCACAAAGTAGATGTCCTAAATGACTTGCCAAAACTATAGTTTGTTAACAAGAAATTTGTGGAGCGGTTAAAAAATGAGTTTTAATGACTCCAACCTAAGTGTATGTAACCTACGTGTATGTAAACTTCCGACTTCAACTGTATGTGCATGTGTGTGCATTTGAATGAGTGTGTGTGTTCATGCATGTGCACAAACACCTGCGTGGTATCAGCCTCAGGCAAACAGTCATTAGCTGTAACACTGCCCCTCAGTGTCATTCAAGCTTACTTTTGGTTGTGTTTTATTTTGACTTAATTTTTGTTATCTTTGTCTTTGACTGTCATTCTATTCCCCGCCCAGCAACTCCTCTCCCACTTGTCCTCAATTCCACATCCCAACACTCAGTTCGCTTTTTTGCCTAGAGTTTTATTTAAGGTACTACACAGCTTTTTACTACCATTCTTTATATAATTTATCTTTGTTCCATACTGAAGTTTCTTCTTTTTGTTTAGTTTAGCGTGATTTCTCAATGTACTGTATGTTTAAGAAATCTGCTGTGTTGTCAGACTTATTTGCTATTCCCTTTGCCTCATCCCTCTCAGCCATACAGTTTTGCAACTCATTATCTATCCATGGGGATTTGGCAGTTCTAACAGTCAGTTTCTCGATGGGTGCATGCCTATCAGTAACCGGATAAAGCAATTTCATAAATGCTTCAAGTGCGGCATCAGGTTGATCCTCATTACACACATCAGACCAGGTTTTTCCGTTATAAGAAAGAAATGGCTGGTACTTCAGACTGTTGACACCAGCTTGAGCCCATTTGTCAAGAGTAGTCATTTGCTCCTCTATGGCTTTGTGCTTAATGCCTTGGTGTGTGAGTCAGCATATTGTGAGGATGTTAGAACGCACTGCACAAGCGGAAAACTGGCAAATGTTGCTCATGACACACCTTCTGAATTTTGATAATTTCAAGCACCCATCTCTGTATTTGACTGTTTGTGAAATACATAGATTTGATTTGGCTGTAATACCTCACAGTTGATGGCCAGTTGTACAGTTTCCTGTGAAGGGGCACCACAGTCATCTAGTGGGGATAGGTGGTAATACCTCTGTAGAGGCACCCCTCTCTGGTACCATTCCAGGTGACCAGTGTCAGTGTGCTGCCTGCTGTAGTCCAGAATAAGGAGTTGCAGGGGACTGAATAAATTTCCTGTGGAGAATGTGTACGTCAAAGCAGAGCCATCAGTCCATCTGCTGTCATTAATCAGCCAGGCTTTGTGTTGCCTAACCCCGGGGGACACCAGCCTTCCTCTCTGCTCGGGTGTTATCCTCAAACAGACACTCTCTCCTCTGAGAGTGATCTCTCTCTGCCATTGCAGGAAGTAACACGGGCTACAATACAGATACACAACTCTCTCTGTGGGGTGGGGGAATTAGGATTATTTTTAGGCAAGGGGAATTCAGGAGGAATGTGCTATTCTCATATCACTTGCAGCACCTTTTAACAGTGCTAATGCTTCAAATATTTCACCTAACCAGTACTACTACAGGTTAGAACAACTTTTTCAGAAGTTTTACTAAACTGACCTTTTCAGATATAGGAATAAACAGAAAGCAAAGTGAGACGTAAAGGGTTATGGTATACAGTTAGTAAAGCAGTAGCATACTGTACCTTTCCAAATGTTTCTGGGATTGATTTGTGAAAGCAGTTCATCTGTTATGAATATTACAAAAACTATTCTAATCACATACTGTGAAATTCTAATGGAAAAGTCTAAGTAATTTGAGAATCCAATCAACAAGAAAATATAATATATGGTTTAAATACATACATATCTAGTACAGGTATTGCACTTTTGTGTTTCCAAATGTGTCCTCTTGTGTTAATGAAAATCACTGTAAGGTCAAGACTGTTTACAGAATGCATTTAACCCATGTCACGGTTGTCAAAAGGAGTAGACCAAAGTGCAGCGTGTGTGTCGTCCCACATTTTATTTAATCTGTGAAACTATGCAATACATAAAATAAACTGAATAAACAAATCAACAAACCGTGACGCAGAAGTAAAACAAACACTACTCAAAAATAATCACCCACAAAACCTAGGTAGAAAAATCCCTACTTAAGTATGATCTCCAATTAAAGACAACGAGGACCAGCTGCCTCTAATTGGAGATCATCCCAAACAAACCAACATAGAAATACAAAAACTAGAACCTAACAACATAGAAATAGAACACATAGAACAACCCCCCCCGTCCCCGTCCCCGTCACGCCCTGACCTACTCTACCATAGAAAATAACAGCTTGCCATGGTCAGGACGTTACAACCCAAACTTTGGGACTACCCTGCATTTTCTGGCCCCCATCTTCTTCATTTGACAATTCATTCCAGGCTACACGACCACACAAATCTATATTCCATCCATGGATATACAATGACATTATGTCTAATATGCATTTCCCACAACAATACCAGTGCATACGCATATCAGTAACAACAACATTGTTAGATGTCATGCAGTAAAAACAAAACTGCCATTGGAAAAAAAGGAATCTACAATGCCACAATGTTAAGACAGTATCAATGACATACAACTTTAGTTCAGCATTGTACTGTAATGACCTCGATAGATCATAAATAAAATGATGTCCACAACAGAGGATCGAGTTCTTGAATTGAACAGTTTATTAACCACAACTGACACAGGCTACTTTGGCCGTAGCCTATGCTAAATACATCCGTATTCCACCCAGACTATTTGCCTTGACATCCCTCCCCACCCCCCTTTGTTTTTACACTACTGCTACTAGCTGTTTATTATCTATGCATAGTCACTTTACCCCTACCTAGATGTACAAATTACCTCAACTAACCTGTACCCCCGCACACTGACTCGGTACCGGTACCCTCTGTATATAGCCTCATTACTGTTATTTTATTGTGTTACTTTTTTAATTAAAATTTCTTAAAACTGCACTGTTGGTTAAAGGCTTGTAAGTAAGCATTTCACAGTAAGGTCTACACCTGTTGCATTCGGCACATGTGACAAATACATTTGATTTGATTTGATTAAACAACAGGTATCCAACTCTCTGTTAGGACGTGAACGAGACAGAACAATAAAAGCATGACAATATAACATGTAATGCCACCTGCCCAGCCCCCCACTGGTCCGTCAACTACAAGGACGCACTGAAACATTCCAGGCATTTCTTTGATTGCCAGACAGCAGGGGGACTGTCATGCTGGACCCTGCGAAACCATCAGAAACTGATAAACATGCAATGATAACCACACAACAACGGAATGTCAGAACACAGGCACACATAACTCCCCAAGCAAGTCGCTACAGTACAGATTTATGGTATTTGTCTGCATGCCACTAGATAGCGTCAAATCCAGTCAGGGGAGCTCATTAGTGATTTCACTAAGGTAGTTTTGAATTACTTCAAATTTCAGAGCTTAACTGTGTACTATTGACTTAACTCACAACCTTTCCCAGCATAGGCCTGTGTCACATCCTGACCATAGAGGGCTCATATAATTCTATGGTAGAGTAGGTCAGGGCGTGACTGGGGGGTTTTGACTAGTTTACATTTTCTATGTTATGTTCTAGTTTCTTTTTTCTAAGTTGGGGTTTCGTATGATTCCCAATTAGAGGCAGCTGGTCATCGTTGTCTCTAATTGGGGATCGTATTTAAGTAGTTGTTTTTCCCACTTGGTTTTGTGGGAGATTATTTTGAGTTAGTGCATGTAGCACCTCTTCGTCATGTTTAAAAAAATTAAAATAAAAATTATATGGTTTATTGTATGTCTTGCCTAGTTTCACATTATAATAAAATATGTGGAACGATATTCACGCTGCGCCTTGGTCCGTTCCTACACACAGTCGTGACAGCCTGCTACTGCCAACACACCCCAGTTCCTTAGTTCTCTCTCTCTGTTCTCTGTCTCTTCCTCTCTCTCCTCAGCATGTCTGTGCTAGTTCCCCTGTATTCTCTTTAAAGTGCAAAACATTTTTAAAGGACTCGGCTGACAGGAGATAGAGGAGTTCTGAAGGCAGGTTTTAATCACTCTGTAATACTATAGTTTGAGAGAAGCAAGTGCTCAACTCCCCCCTTCCATTCCCTCCCTTCCCCTAATACACCCTTTCTCTCTGCAGGCTGTGTATCACCAATGGATTGGAAATATGCTATTTTTCTTGTCTTACCCATTTTTTTCACATTCTTACCCACTACTATAAGATGAGCTGTGGACTATCCAGTGTTAGTGGCCATTTAAACAGTGCAGCCACACAATTTCAGCTAGGCCTATTACTGTAAATGTTTTATACTATTCATAAACTGTCAATGGTTAAGGTATTTATAAACCCATTTTTAAATATTTTAAGTTAACTATAATGTCAAATGTCAGTGGTGTAAAGTACCTAAGTAAAATGCTTTAAAGTACTACTTTAGTTGTTTTGGAGCTATCTGTACTTTACTATTTCTATTTTTGACAACTTCTACTTTTAGTTAACTACATTCTTAAAAACACCCAAAAGTATTAGTTAAATTTTTAATGCTTAGCTGGAAAGGAAAATGGTCCACTTCACGCACTTATCAATTGAACATCCCTGGTCATCTCTACTGCCTCTTGTCATGGGCGTCGTAGTGATTGGACCAAAATGCAGCGGGGATGTGAATGCTCATTTTCTTCTTTATTAAATAAAATGAACACTGAAGAATTATAGATAAAGAACTCCTTTATGCAATCGCTATGTCCGATTTTAAAATAGCTTTTCGGTGAAAGCACATTTTGCAATATTCTGAGTAGATAGCCTGGCCATCATGGCTAGCTATTTTGACACCCACCAAGTTTGGTACTCACCAAACTCCGATTTACTATAATAAAAATTTGATTACCTTTGCTGTTCTTCGTCAGAATGCACTCCCAGGACTTCTACTTCAATAACAAATGTTGGTTTGGTTCCAAATAATCCATAGTTATATCCAAATAGCGGCGTTTTGTTGTGCGTTCAAGACACTATCCGAAGGGTGACGCGCCCGGCGCGTTTCGTGACAAAATTCAAAATATTCCGTTACCGTACTTCGAAGCATGTCAAACGCTGTTTAAAATCAATTTTTATGCGATTTTTCTCGTAAAAAAGCAATAATATTCCGACCGGGAGTTGTTGTTTTCGTTCAAAGACTGAAAATAAAAACATGGAGTCTCCTCGTGCACGCGCCCCCAGTCTCATTGTTCTCAGATCGACCACTATCCAAATGCGCTACTGTTTTTCAGCCTGGGCCTGCAAAGGCATCATTCAACGTTTTGCCGCCTTCTGAGAGCCTATGGGAGCCGTAGGAAGTGTCACGTTACAGCAGAGATCCTCAGTTTTCAATAAAGAGAGTGTAGAAGGCCAAGGAATGGTCAGAGAGGGCACTTCCTGTAAGGAATCTTCTCAGGTTTTGGCCTGCCAAATGAGTTCTGTTATACTCACAGACACCATTCAAACAGTTTTAGAAACTTTGGAGTGTTTTCTATCCAAAGCTAATAATTATATGCATATTCTAGTTTCTGGGCAGGAGTAATAATCAGATTAAATCGGGTAAATTTTTTATCCGGCCGTGAAAATACTGCCCCCTATCCATAACAGGTTAATGTGATCGAGACAAAGGAGATGATTGTGGACTACAGGAAAAGGAGGACCAAGCACGCCCCCATTGTCATCGACGGGGCTGCAGCGGAGCAGATTGACAGCTTCAAGTTCATTGGCGTCCACATCACCAATAAACTAACATGGTCCAAGCACACCAAGACAGTCGTGAAGAGGGCACGACAAAACCTATTCCCCCTCAGGAGACTGAAAAGATTTGGCATGGGTCCTCAAAGCCTCAAAAGGTTTTACAGCTGCACCATCGAGAGCATCCTGACGGGTTGCATCACTGCCTGGTATGGCAACTGCTCGGCCTCCAACCGCAAGGCACTACAGAGGGTAGTGTGTACAGCCCAGTACATCACTGGGGCCAAGCTTCCTGCCATCCAGGACCTCTATACCAGGCGGTGTCAGAGGAAGGCCCTAAAAAATTTCAAAGACTCTAGTCATAGACTGTTCTCTCTGCTACCGCACGGCAAGAAGTACCAGAGCGCCAAGTCTTGGTCCAAGAAGCTTCTAAACAGTTCTATCCCCAAGCCATAAGACTCCTGAACATCTAATCAAATGGCTACCCAGGCTATTTGCATTGCCCCCCCCCCCCCCACACCGCTGCTACTCTCTGTTATTATCTATGCATAGCCATTTTAATAACTCTACCTACATGTACATAATTACCTCAATTACCTCGACACCAGTGCCTAACGCACATTGACTCTGTACAGTTACCGCCTGTATATAGCCACGCTATTGTTATTTACTGCTGCTCTTTAATTATTTGTTATTCTTATCTCTACTTTTTTTCAGGGATTTTCTTAAAACTGCATTGTTGGTTAAGGGCTTGTAAGTAAGCATTTCACTGTAAGGTGCCTGTTGTATTCGGCGTGTGTGACAAATAACATTTGATTTGAAAGTATCAGAATCAACCAACAGGAAGCTCCACGTTTCCGAGTCCGGAGTTTTCCGATGGGCGGGTTCACAACAACATTAGAGCTTCGGAGGCGGAACGCGGAAGTAAATTTACAATAGTAAAGGAGCTAAACCAAATCGAAAAAAGTATTGTATCCAGTGTAGGCCTATTATTCTCATAAACGTAGCTATAATTTATACGTTTAGTAGATTTAGTGAAGTGACGCTGGAGTATTATGAACGCGGAATTGGAAGCTCAGGAAGATGAACTGCTGGCGCTCGCGAGTATCTACAGTCAGGAGTTCAGACGGGCTGTTTCAGGATTGGGTGGGGAAATCCGGGTCTCTTTGGACCTTCCTCGGGACTTCAGTGTGATTGTCAAAGCAGGTTTGGATTCAAATAATAGTCATTATTTTATAATTTATGCAAGTCACCTCAACTCACAATTTAGAAACCGTTATATGAGTATTGAATTATTTTGATCTCACTACCAGTTTTATTGCAGCCTTTAATTAGGTTATGCTACAATATAAATTGACAAAACATATATTCTATACTCAGGGTATTCTAGTAAAGCAGATGAATGGTATCCAGGCTTCTTTTGTCTTTATTGTGATACCAAGGTGACAAGCACAGAGATTATGTAATATCTTTCCTCCCTCCTCTGGTGCTGGCCTTCGACCTACCTTTGGATTACCCCTCCACCTCATCACCCGAGTTTATACTGAGCTGTAAGTGGCTCTCCCATAGTCAGGTATGTCAAGATCAAAAATGTATTCAATACTGTGAAGTGTATTGATTTTTAGACATCATTTGTATGTGTAGTAATCATTGATTAATGTCTCAGCTCTCAGCAGTGTGTAAGCATTTGGATAAGATATGGGAGGACACTGTGGGTAGTGTGGTCCTCTTCTACTGGGTCCAGTTCCTCAGAGACGACCTGCTTGACTTCCTGAATATCCGGCCACCGCTGGAGATCCCTGTCAATGACCAGGGCCAGGCCACTCCATCTACTGAGGGCAGCGAGGCTGGAGACTCTCAGGGGGAAGCAGAGGGCAGTGTAGTTGAAACCTCTGATGAGGCTGCAGTGTCCCTGGACCCAAGGGCCCTCTCAATGTTAGCCACAGACACAGACCTCCTGGTGCATCTGCTGGACTATGATGAGAGACAGAGGCTGAGAGTGTTCGAGGGACAGGCATATGACTGTGGGATATGCTTCATGAGCAAGTTAGGCTGTAGTCAGTACAGAGAGTGCGGCCATATTTACTGCAACGAATGCATGTCGGAGTACTTCACGGTCCAGATCAGAGACGGGAACGTCCGTGGCCTTACCTGTCCGGAGCCTGAGTGCAGCTCCACAGCTACACCCTCACAGGTAATGAAAAACTGAAGTGAATAGATGTTTATTCTAGAGATCAAAGTTGAAATACAGTTTCCTCAGTAAATATCTGAAGTTAACCTGTGTGAAACTGCTATTCTACACTATGTGGAAACTAAACCCAGAGAATTAACTGTTGTTTAAGGTGAAGCGGTTGGTTGGGGAGGAGTTATTCACCCGTTACGACCGCCTCCTGCTCCAGTCCACTCTGGACCGCATGGCTGACGTGATTTACTGCGCCCGCAAGGCCTGTGTTGCCCCAGTGGTGCTGGAACCGGACACAACCGCTGCCCTCTGCCCCTCCTGCCGCTATGCCTTCTGCACTATCTGTCGCAAGACCTACCATGGCACCTCCCACTGTAAACTGAGGGAAAACACACTCCTGACCTCAGGCTCTGACTCAGCTGCTGAGTCATCCTATGCAGGCGTACCTCAGACAGAGGGTAAGAGAAACCATTCAGTGTAAGTTATATGCAACCAAATGAACCACATGCATGTCTGTTGATCAGTCACACTTTCGGAGCCTTGGTGCTGTGTGAAAACCTACAATGAAAGTGTATGATTGTGGAAGGTAACTTAGAATAGAATGTTTCACTAATTCTTAAAGAAATAATAAACACAATTAATGTATTTGAGATGCTGTGCCTCTAAGCACTGTCATGGCATTTTAAGTATCCAATGTTTAGCTCTATCCACTGTTGAGTCATTCCAGGTTGCTTTGGCTCAATCAAACTCTTATCCCAGCTTGTGCGCCATTTTCTGTGTTTGTCTGTTTCTGCCTGTAGCTGGGCTCCAGGGCCTATGGGAAGATTATGCCTCAGGCAGTGAGGAGAGGAGAATGTTCCTGGAGAAACGCTATGGGAAACACATTCTCAACACAGTGGTGGAGGAGAGCCTGAGTGAAGGCTGGAAAGGCCAGAACAGCAAAGAATGTCCATCCTGCCGTGCCAACATACAGGTAAGCCTGAGCTCTATAACCAGCCTATTGTACCTTTGACATGGCATGGCTTGACATCATCCTCGTAACCAGTGTCTATCCTCTCATTACAGAAGAACGGTGGCTGTAACAAGATGGCCTGTTTCACCTGTGGTCAGTACTTCTGCTGGGTGTGCCTTAGTATCCTGGACAAAAAGAACCCTTACAAGCACTATGAAAACCCTAACACTGCCTGCTATAATGCCACATTTGACTGACCGTAAGGTTGTGCTACTGTTTGATAACTCTGTGCATGTTATTTTACAGCTCAAGTTCAGATCAAATCATATTTATAGTCAATGCTATCAGATTACGACATGAGCTTTCTAAAATCTTAGGCATGTAACAAAAACTGCTGCTCAAATACCTTAACCCATTTGTTTCCTGGTGCACCTAAGTGCAACTCAACCAAGGTTATGGATGAACACAATAAAATATAACCTCTCAGAAATGCAGGCTTTTTCAGACCCTTGAAAAGTGCTTCTTACAGTTCTTTAACACATTTAAAGCTTTCTTTAAGATTTACCTCAGTCTTTGGCCAAATATGCAGTCAATAATGAAGCTTTATTCTATGCTACAATACAGTGTACATCAGGGCTCTCCAACCCTGTTCCTGAAGAGCTACCGTCCAGTAGGTTTTCGCTCCAACCCTAATCTAGCACACCTGATTCTAATAATTAGCTGGTTGATAAACTGAATCAGGTTAGTTAAATCTGGGGTTGGAGCAAAAACCTACAGGAGGGTAGCACTCCAGGACCATGGTTGGCGAGCCCTGGTGTACATTAATAGCTTTAAAAATAAGAATGTTCTCTGTGTAAAGCATCACAACAATAAATATTTTCAAAAGTCTAAAACTTAATTATTGATGGATTCTTGCAGTATCTGTATGTCATTTTTTTTATGTTTACAACAATTTCTCTGTAATAATACATTTTTATGACCTCTGGATTCTCGCAGATTCAGGAATGGCTGAAGAATCGCAACATTTACCTGGAGCTAACTCTGCAAATAGCACTGCTGGGTGATTTGAAAAGTCATAGTCAATTAATCAATAATATAATAATACTCTTAGCAAAAAAAATATATATTTTATTTACAATCTAGAAATTATGAGAATAGAAAGGTTCAGAACTTTTGTGAAACAGCACAGCACAAAAATATATGGCAAATAGAAATCAAAACTGGATGTTGTTCAGCGATAGATGAGAGGGGTTGAGGATAGCTGAAGGATGGGACTAAAAACAAACAGAAAGATAACTAATGTAAAATATACTGTGTCCGTAAAATGTATATAGTATGTATAAGCTGGAAGTAGAAGCCTAAGTGTTGTTGTCCATTAGTTTACTACAATTAGGGGAGGAGTGGAAGGGTTAGGTGAAAATAATAAAGGAAAATATATACAAGTATGTATATATATATATTTATTTAAAATAATATATATTTATTAAAAATATATATATGTGGGATTGGAAATGATGCAGAGAATTACATTGATAGAAGCCACAACCTATCTGCAATGTTAAGCTGATTTACCACCTAAAATATATTTTTTTTAAATAATCTGGTCAGACAAGATTAATGATAGGAATGCAGTCATCCCTCCATTTCCTTACCACGCAGGGAGGAGGAGCTCTACCTAAACAGGATAAACAGGATAAACAGGAGATGAGAGTATATAGCTCCAAACGACTTCACTGACATTGACCTTAAAGGTTTAGAAGAAAACAGACAGGATAAATGGCACTTATCAGAATGGGTTGTTACACTGCACTCATTGCTCTTCTGTTTATCCTTCACACTGTAAATGGACAGACTACTACAGGTAGGTAGAGCACACACACATACTGTAGATTAACCTTTTCTAACATGAAAATATACAGTCACGGACTTCAATACAAAATGTCATGTTAACATTTTTGCCATTTTAGTCTTGTACTGTACACTGGTTATCCCATATCAACGTGAGAATAAAACATTCCTAAACTGTACTGTTGATAATAAATACGACACAAATAAATTGAATAGGCTTTCCAGTCCATTTATGTATTGTTTTGCAAAGCCTTTCTCAACTCTTCTGTATAAATGACTCCAATTTGTCTTGCTGTTTGTCCTCTGAGAACAGCAATTCCACCATCGAGCACTACTGGTCCACCATTGAGCTCAGCAGCCCCACAGTCAAGTGGGACTCCTGTCCCACAAACGAGCTCAAATTATCCACTGTCAAGCTCAAGAGCCACTTCATCCTCAACAACTTCACCATCAGATACAACAGCTTCATCAGTTGGTATAACACCCTCGTCAACAAATGTTACACCCTCACTGATTGGTGCCTCATCTCCAGTGTCAAACACAGACAACCCTACATCTATTGCAACAACTAAAGCATCAAGTTTGACGCCTCAACAGCCAAATGCAACAGCTCTGCCATCAAATGTAACAACTCCATCTACCAATACAAGCTCTCAGAGTGCATGGACAACTCTGGCCACTACAAGCAGGTCATTCAATACCACTCAATATCACTTGGGCAATTTGTCGACACCATTTCCTGGGATTAGTGGAACTAGCCCAGTTCCTCTGGTGGCTTCAAGTAAGTTTCTCTGCAATGCATCAAATAAAATAAATTATGAATCAAATCCTGCTGTAAACATAACTACCATATACTTGAATTATTGTCCCATCATTTTAAAATGTTCCTTTTTTGAAAATTCTGAATAAATGATAACCGATTACAGAATTTACATTCAGTAGCAAGGTAAAGTACACCTATCCTTTTAACATATTTTCATACTTGTTTTTATATGTTTGCATTCTAGGGAGATGTTCTTCAAATCCACCTCTGTGTTGTCTTGGGCTCAACAGTTCCTGTTTCAGAGGGTGCTTCTGTGATGTGGCCTGTATAAGGTTGAAAGATTGCTGCCCAGACTTCCGGACTACTTGTGTGACAGGTATAGCTGAGCCATTTGTTTTATCATCTCTGTTTTTATGGAGGCCCTTAATCACTATTAATAATAGTTGTAAAATCTTGAAATTGTAGAAACTTCAAATTGTAAACATGCTACTTGTGTCTGAGGTGGCATCATTTACTGTCTTTGTTTAAAGGTTTGCAGATTGGATCAGCCACGGTGTCCCCAGTCTCCAATGCAACCAATGCAACCAACGCAACCAATGCAACCAACGCAACCAATGCAACCAACGCAACCAATGCAACCAACGCAACCAACGCAACCAATTCCACTTCCACATCATTCCCAGTGTTCTTATTTCCAGGTTCCTTTAGTTTTCTTCTCTACCACATCAAAATGTGATTTTTTAAAATACATTTTATCAAGGCTTTACAGTCAACCTTCCTGTTCAATAATTGATGTTTTTCCAATCATCCTAAAGGAAATTGTTCTGCACGGCCGGCCTTGTGCTGTAAAGGCAGCAACGTGAACTGCTTCAGAGGGTGCTTCTGTGACGAGGTTTGTCAGACTCTAAATGACTGCTGTCCTGACTATGCAGATACCTGCACAAAAGGTCAGAACCCTTGATCCCTCTTTTTTAAATCATTAACAGTTCAAGCGTACATGATATGTTTGATAGTATTTTGCTCTGTACCTATTTTGGGAAACACCAAAAACTGGAACTGAGTTTCAGTGTCACAGGACACCAACATCAAAGAGGGACGGTTGAGAGAGTATTATACTTTTTTGCCATTAACTTAATGTCATATTGTTTAGACATTCAGAAGGTGATTGGTAGTGGAAAGATATCCATTCTTGCTCCACCCAATTCAACTGATGCTTCTCTTGAAGTGTCTATTCAGAATGTAAGTACTACTGCTTTCTCTTTGCCTATCTCAACACTCAGAAACAACAAATGCTCTACTTACATATTACATTTTAGTCATTTAGCAGACACTCTTTTCAGAGCGACCAACGCGCTTAACTGCTAGGCTGTCTTCCAGGGTGACATAGATCAGAATCAGTCATAGAAGACCGGAAAGACTTGATTTGGGAATCTGCAGAAATATGTAGTTACTTTTCACTTTGTCTATCTCCCTGTCAACAACACCTTCCTTCTCTACCTCCTCCTTCTCAGGCTGCATTACAGCTGCAGGCCTATCTCAAGGCAACATACACTGAAATCAGCTCCTTCAGAATCATCAAACTGAAGAAGACCGGAAAGACTTAATTTGTAAATCTGCTCAAACACATCAGAAATATGAAATTAGGTTGCATATTTCTTTCTCTCTGTGTGATGAAACTAAACATAATTGATTAAATTACAACATGAAGCACTTGTAATAGATACTTCTAATGTATATCTGGTTTGACGGGTACTATGTGGGAGAACAATAATATGTTCATTGTATTGGTCGCATACACATATTTAGCAGGTGTTATTGTGGGTGTAGTGAAATGCTTGTGTACAGAGAAATGCTTTGCACGGCTGTCTGTGAATGAGATGTGTCTTTAATGTAATTTCTCAAATAAATTGTCAGACTTATAGGACTAAACATTGAACATGAAATGAATCATACAATAATGTTCCTCCCTGAACAAGCAGGAAGTTGCCAGTAGAGGTCATAGTAACCCAGTTTTCCATTGCATGATGCCTTCCTTGCCTTTCTCCTGTATAGAATAAACCACCTTTCTTGATCTGGGTAGCGTCTCTGGTTTTACCAGCAGAGGTCCCCACTCCCCACTGTACAGTAGTGGACATTTTTAATATGCCTAAAAATGGCTTCTCATCTCAATATCCTGAAACTCTAGGACACCACCAATGTCTGAATGTTAATGTTACAATTCAATAACTCAGAGTTCAATTATTAATTTACCTTTGTATCCAGGGATATTTGTGTTGTGTTTGTCTCCACTGACAGTGTCTGTCACATTTGCCCAGTGGGCCTATATTGACACAAACCTAATGCAATTCAATTGGTTAATTTCATTGATCACATTACACACTCATTGTATTTGTCTCTCGTGAAGGAATGTAAGGATCTAGTCATGTATCATCACCTACTATCCTAAACCATCATGGTTACAATCTTCCTGCTCCTTAAAACAGATGATTATAGTGCAATAATGTGCATAATGCTTTTAGTGATGAAGACATAGACCGTTAATGTTGCCATAATGAAAGACAGGACTAACGGAAAAGGTGTGTGACGGAGACTCATGCTGTCTGTCGCGCGTGTGATGGAGAGAAAATTAGATAGAAAGTGGTATCTAAGATATTTAGTTGGTAGGAACATCGGGGAATAGATCAGATAAAACAAAAGTCAAGAAGTAAACAAAGCAAGTGTTTAACAATTCAACTGTAGCGCTATTATGTGATCGTGCATTTGAGAGAGGAGGAAGGGAGGGGCTAGAGACCAGGAACGTACTGAATTGGATGACACCGTGCGGGCGCAAGAATAACATATAATGGAATTAAAGGAAAATTAGATATTCTGATTAATCAAAATTGTTTTTTCTTTTTTGGAATACAAATCTGTCGGCTTGAAGCTTATATTTTCGAGGTTGGACATCTACTTTAGCCTGCAAGTATCGGACATTTTACTATGATGCGGGGCCCTCGCTGTGCAATGATAAAGGCTCGACAGTAGCCTTGGACAATGTGTTCAAAACGTCTGATGTGTATTTTGCCGAGGAGATCCTGTTAGAATATGGCCAAATCTATAGGAAGGTGTCGGTGTGCTTCTAATCGAAATAACGCGCTCTTCCGAGCTGATCCATTCGAAATTGGGCGATTGTAATTGTATAGGTCATCTCTCCATCCTTGTCTGGTATGTGGCCGCCGATGATGCCTCTTTTTCTTTAAAGAACAGCTGATATAATGTGGACTAGGCAGTGTGTAGCCAAATGTTTATGCATTATTATCACAGTGTAGGCTGTATGAGATATCGATCTATTATGGTAGTGTGTTGTAGGCTAACTGATCAGCTTGCACAATATAAATAAGAGCAACCATGACAGTAATGAATTATGATAAAACATGCATTATTATTATTTATTAATTATTATTTATTAGCAGCAGGCGTTGTGGTATTACTAATATTATTATTACTGTCGTTATTAGTTGTAGAATCCAAGTAATGGTGGCTGTATAGTTATTTGTCTAGGCCTAGATAAGCGTCATCTCATAAATATGTCTGCTATGATACCGTTTTGGCATATTCTCATTCTCTGACTTATCTGCCGAGTTACAATAGGCTACAAACCAAAACAGTCAGGAGAATCAGAGCTTAGAGGCCTGGTCATGAATAAGATTCTGTTATCAAACATATAAATGCTACAAGTCATGCAGTATGCCACTTACAGATTCCCCAGGAGCTGCATCACAGCTCTTCAGGAAAGCCTCCAGGCCCTTGCTAGGTGTCCGGCTTATTAGAGGAAGATGTATGCTCACTGCCTGGTCACTTCCTGGAATTGATCTCACCTTCTCCAAGGAAATGGTCTGCTCATCTCTTAACACAAGCTTGTACTTCCAAAGCTGCCTGCAGCAGCCTATGTTTGGAGAGAAGGCAGTGGAATCTGCCTAATAAAGGCTCCTCAGTATTTCAGTATCTTCCTCAGGAGCGTCATGCACCAAATATTTTATAGGGGGCACGAAGTAGAGTAGGCCTACGTGCAGTTGGAGGGGAGGGGGTGTTTTCGGAGAATTTAGCATTATCAAACACCTGAAACAGCTTTTTCCTGCAATCTAGAGCCATAATCATTATGCCTAATTCTATTCTACAGGGGGTGTCATTATGACTGTAGTAAATCACACATTTCAATATACTGCACTAACATGCCTCGGATATTACATCCAAATTACAACACAGTACACAGGGATCATAACACACATCATCAATACAGGCACATATCATGGCATCATAATTCATGTACAAATATCATAAGGTAAGGTGACATATTACATTTAAAACAAGTCTTTTTCTACTTGTCTAAGCATACCTCTTGAGCTGTCTGTATCCTCCTGACAGGTGTTTTTTTTTTTAAAGAAACTACACTGAACTCAAATATGAATGCAACAATTTCAAAGAGTTACAGTTCATATTAGGAAATCAGTCAATTTAAATAAATTAGGCCCTAATCAATGGATTTCACATGACTGTGCAGGGGAGCAGCCATGGGGGGGGGGGGGGGGCCTTGGAGGGCATAGGCCCTCCATCCACTGAGGAGCAAGGCTTTATTACACACGGAAATACTCCTCAGCACCACCACCCCTCTCAAACAATCCCGCACGTAAAGAAGCTGGATGTGGAGGTCCTGGGCTGGCGTGGTTACACATGGTCTGTGGTTGTGTGGCTGGTTGGCGTTACTGCCAAAATCTATAAAGCAACGTTGTAGGCAGCTTATGGTAGAGAAATTAACATTCAATTCTGTGGCAACAGCTCTGGTTGACATTCTTGCAGTCAGCATGCCAATTGCATGCTTCCTCCAAACTTGAGACATCTGTGGCATTGTGTTGTGTGACAAAACTGCACATTTTAAAGTGGCCTTTTATTGTCCCCTTCACAAGGTGCAGCTGTGTAATAATCATGCTGTTTAATCATCTTCTTGATATGCCACATCTGTCAGGTGGATGGATTATCTTGGCAAAGGAGAAATGCTCACTAACAGGGATGTAAACAAATTAGTGCACAACATTTAGGATAAAAAAGCTTTTTGTTCATATTGAATATTTCTGTGATTTTTTATTTCCACTCATGAAACATGGGACCATCACTTTGTTGCATTTATATTTTTGTTCAGTGTAAATATGCATCTCTGCAAAAATCTGGGTAAAAGATTGAAAGGAATGTGAGTCTTATTCAGCAGGGGTGCAACTTTCACTGGGGACATTCTGAAATTGCATTTTTGTCCCCTCCAGTTTTATTATTGGAATGTGATATAAAACTAGGCAACTGTGTGCTTTAGGACCATGCGGACGCCTCCGAGTGGTCGGGTAGGCTGTTTGGAGTGTTTATCTGACTGGATAAAAAATAATAATGATAATAATTAAGGTTGTGCCCCTGTTATTCAGTACATTTAGTAATTGCTTGCTTTTCTGAAGTTTAGCAACCTTGACAGCAGGCATGCCAGCTAAGATAGACAAGTACTCTAATGATTGATAGCATGAAATGACTTGGTAGCTAGTTATGAGGTTGGAAGATTGGGAACCAATCTGGCTAGCTAAAGCCAACTTCATAAAATTGCTGCTAGGTGGCTAGTATTACAGAGAACCCACAAAACATTTTTGTTTTATTTATTTATCAAGAAGGAATCAATAGGCTGAAGAACTTGATCAAATTAATTTACAAACATACACTACATGACCAAAAGTATGTGGACAGACACCTGCTCATCAAACATCTCATTCCAATATCATTGGCATTAATATGGAATTGGTCCCCCCTTTGCTGCTGTAACAGCCTCCACTCTTCTGGGAAGGCTTTCCACTAGATGTTGGAACATTTCTGCCGGGACTTGCTTCCATTCAGCCACAGGAGCATTAGTGAGGTTGGATACTGATGTTGGACAATTAGGCCTGGCTTGAAGTCTGCGTTCCAATTCATCTTAAAGGTGTTCGATGGGGTTGATCTCAACAAACCATTTCTGTATGGACCTCGTATTGTGCACGGGGGCATTGTCATGCTGAAACAGGAATGGGCCTTCCCCAAACTGTTTCCACAAAGTTGGAAGCACAGAATCGTCTAGAATGTCATTGTATGCTGTAGCATTAAGATTTCCCTTCATTGGAACTAAGGGGCCTAGCCCCATCCCTGAAAAACAGTCCCAGACCATTATTCCTCCAGTCCGTTGGACTGCCAGATGATGAAGCGTGATCCCTCACGCCAGAAAACATGTTTCCAATGCTTCAGAGTCCAATGGCGGCGAGCTTTACACCACTCCAGATGACGCTTGGCATTGTGCATGGCTTGAGTTAGGCTTGTGTGCGGCTGCTCGGTCATGGAAACCCATTTCATGAAGCTCCCGACAAACAGTTCTTGTGCTGACATTGCTTCCAGAGGCAGTTTGGAACTCGGTAGTGGGTGTTGCAACCGAGGACAGATGATTATTACACGTTTCAGCACTCGGCGGTCGTGTTCTGTGAGCTTGTGTGGCCAACCACTTCGCTGTGGAGCCGTTGTTGCTCCTAGATGTTTCAACTTCACAATAACAGCACTTAGAGTTGACCGAGGCAGCTCTAGCAGGGCAGAAGTTTGATGAACTGACCTGTTGGAAAGGTGGCATCCTATGACGGTGCCACGTTGAAAGTCACTGAGCTCTTCAGTAAGGCCATTCTACTGCCAGTGTTTGTCTATGGAGATTGCGTGGCTGTGTGCTCGATTTTATACATCTGTCAGCAATGAGTGTGGCTGAAATAGCCAAATCTAGTTTGAAGGGGTGTCCACATACTTTTGTATATATAGTGTACCTCATGCAAGTCCTGTCCATCATGTGTAGCTAAAATATCTTATGGGACACGTGCCCTTGGGCCCCATATGGGAAGGAAGCCTCTGCTCTTGTGATACTGTATTGTAACCTCACAGCCAGGCTGGCAGCATGCAACATTAGTACTGATACTTGCATTTTATTTATGGGCTCAGGCAGATCATTTTGAGTTCAACACAGCAGATATTGTAAACAAAGTTATATATGTAACCAGTTTCCTCTTCCCTCTCTAACCCTCCATCTCTCTCTTCTCAGTCTGCCGGTCTCTCTCTAGGATCTCTGTCCTATTTGTGCGATGGCCTTCTCCTTTCTGGCTTTCCTGATCTTATCTGTCCACACCCTCCTATCCATTGGCTGCCCAGTGGGATGTCGCTGCTACAGCTTGACTGTAGAGTGTGGCTCTATGGGCCTCCGGGACATCCCCTCACATGTCCCACCCTCCACACAGGTTAGCCATGATGACTCAATATGTCTACCACATACATCTGTTTCCTAGACCCACACACACATAGGCCACCACGCCCCACACAATATAGCCAGTCTTGAATTATCCATACACTTATCTTCTTAGAGAGTTTACAGAGTTTACAGGGCGGCAGGTGGTTAGATCGTTGGGCCAGTAACCGAAAGGTTGCTAGATCGAATCCCTGAGCTGACAAGGTAAAAATCTGCCGTTCTGCCCCTGAACAAGGCAGTTAACCCACTGTTCCTAGGCTGTCATTGTAAATAAGAATTTGTTCTTAACTGACTTGCCTAATTAAATAAAGGTTAAATAAAGATGGTGTTGTGCTTTCCCTGATCATTGTATTTTGTACTTCTGCTCATCTATTCCACTTAGACCATCTTCCTCCAGGACAATGCTATCGGGCAGATCAATCTATCTGACCTCTCCCAGTTGGGCCTTCTGCACTGCCTGTATCTGCAGAATAACAGTATTGCAGCACTGGAGCCTGGGGCCTTCCAGAGCCAGGGTAATCTTCTGGAGCTAGCCCTCAATGGGAACCGCATCCACCTGATCACAGGAGACATGTTCAGGGGCTTGGAGCACCTCCGTATCCTCTACCTGGCAGGAAATGACATCACTCGCCTACAGGACTATACCTTCAGAGGCCTACTGGTCAGTCCCTATATTATCAGTCACTCAAGTTAATGTTTTGCTAAATCAATGCTTTTCTTTACTGTTCCCTTCCTCCCTTGCAAGCAGACCATGTTTGTCCAGATAGTTGTCTAGACTTCCACCTCAACACAACAATCAACGCATCAACGTCAATGACTTCCTCTACATTATATCACTATTCATTACTAATAATGATTACAATCCCTGCTTCCGTAGCGTCTTCAAGAGCTTCACCTGCAGCAAAATAGCATTGAGATGCTGGGAGACCAGGCTCTAGTTGGTCTGTCCTCTCTTGCCCTCCTTGACCTCAGCCGGAATAACCTGCACACCATCGGCCCTGCCACCCTGCGGCCCCTCGTCAGCCTGCAGGTGCTGCGTGTCACAGGTAAGGGGAGCACCAAGAGAGAGGACATGGGGTTGGGCTGTGGAACCATAAAAGAAGCATACAGTAAATATACTGACATTGTTCTTAAGCTAGAATTACCTCCTAACTTTGTCTTAATTGTGTCATTGTCCTGTCACATCCTTTTTCATCCTCTTTTGTTGACTTGGCCACACCCACCCATCACATGATCATTTCCTATTGAAGACAATCCGTGGCGTTGCGACTGTGCCCTGCACTGGCTGCGCAGCTGGATCGATGAGGAGGGCCAGCGCCTGCTGAGCTCGGCCGAGAGACGCTTGGTGTGTTCCGAGCCGCCCCGCCTTTCCCACCTCAGCTTGGTGGAGGTGCCTCTCAACAGCCTGGTGTGTATCCCCCCTCTGGTGCAGCTGGAACCACGCCGTCTGGCCGTGCGCCTGGGTGAGAGCCTACGTGTCTCCTGCCATGCCTCTGGTTACCCCCGGCCACAGGTCACCTGGAGGAAGGCGTCCCAGGGCAAGGTGCAACTATCCCCACGGGGGCTGGTGCAGGACCTGGGCAGTGTAGGAAGCGTGGGGGCTGAGGATGTAGCACACCCAGGGCGGGTGAGACTCCAGAAGGAGGATGGGGAGCGCTTCGATCCAGACACGGGCAGTGGAATGCTTTTCCTCAGCAACGTGACGGTGTCTCACGCCGGGGTGTATGAGTGCGAGGCCTGGAATGCTGGAGGGGTGGCCCGTGTGACCTTTCAGCTAGCAATCAACTCCTCGTTCTCTTCCGGTTGGTCCCCCGCCTCCTACGCCCCATCCTGGCCTCGTCTGCGTGCCAATCGGCCAACATCGTCAGACGTGAGGCGAGAGCCCCTGTACGCCCTTGGCAGCATGGCCTTCAGCACGCTGGGAGCTGCTACACAGACTGCCATCGCCATAGGGATCTCCCTACTGGCTCTCACTGCCCTTCTCCTAGTGGCCATGATCTACAGCCGACACCGCCATCGGCAGAAGGACACAGATGACAAAGAGGAAAGCATCCTGTATGTCAATGATTACTCAGATGGACCAACAACCTTTGCCCAGCTGGAGGAGTACCGCGATGAGCGCGGGCATGAGATGTATGTTCTTAACCGCGCTAAACCCATCATCCCACCTTCCACCACAGCTGATACCACCACCCTGGGGTACCAACAGCAGGAGGCACTGTCTCCCACAAAGCCCCAGATGGAGCCCGATATACGGACAATGAGAAGGATGGCAGGGGAGGGCGTGGAGGCAGAGACGGTGACAGCCGAGTCAGAGGGCTTGTTTCTGAATCACACAGGGTTGTTCCTCGACTCACAATTTGCATATGAGATCCACTGCTGAAGGCCCCCAGGAGGACGTTCACTGTGAGCTAGCCCAGAGTGCTTAATGTCACTTTTCAGATGGATGTCCCTCTGGTGACCAAACCTCTAGACTGCAGATCAGATGTGACAATGAGAGTTCAGATTAATCATAAATCCTGATTGCTCTGGTTCCAGAGTGACAAGCTTGAGCAGCAGTGAGATATAAAACATACCAGGAGAGGTGCCGTCGTCAACCAAAACCCCCACTGTACTGTACCTTACTGTGAGCTGAAAAAATGTGTCTTATCTCATGTTGATTAACTCCAACTTGAAACTATAGTTACCATATTATGGAGAAACCATTAGTGGAGTGAGTCACGTGTAGTGGAAATAACCTTATTATGATTCTACTGTTTTACATCAACTAAACTGTGTTATTCGCCTAAACAGGCTCCCTTGGCTGAACGCTGAGAGGTTGAGAATTTAATGGTTAATGTGTATCGTAAGTCTATCATAAAATACTTCTTTGTGACAAACTGATCTACCCAGATCCTCCATTTTCTAGTCTACAGCCATTGTCTTCGGTCAGATGGCGTCATTCTAACGCAACACACGTCAGTGCAGACGGCCGTCGCGCTGACGTAAGACAATGGTCTACAGCATAATATTCCTTCCAAAGATGTCATCAGTCAAACAACGGTATACAGTCAAACAAGCTCTCTCTCCTTCAGGTCCTGTTCATTTAATTACAGTGCCTTGCAAAAGTATTCATCCCCCTTGGCATTTTTTCCTATTTTGTTGCATTACAACCTGTAATTTAAATGGATTTTTTATTTGGATTTCATGTAATGGACATATACAAAATAGTCCAAATTGGTGAAGTGAAATGAAAAAAATTACTTGTTTCAACAAATTACAAAAATGTTAAAACGGAAAAGTGGTGTGTGCATGTGTATTCACCCCCTTTGCTATGAAGCCCCTAAATATGACCTGGTGCAACCAATTACCTTCAGAAGTCACATAATTAGTTAAATAAAGTCCACCTGTGTGCAATCTAAGTGTCACATGACCTATCACATGATCTCAGTATATATACACACACCTGTTCTGAAAGGCCCCAGAGTCTGCAACACCACTAAGCAAGGGGCACCACCAGGCAAGCGGAACCATGAAGACCAAGGAGCTCTACAAACAGGTCAGGGACAAAGTTGTGGAGAAGTACTCATCAGGGTTGGGTTATAAAAAATTATCTGGATCTTTGAACATCCAACGGAGCACCATTAAATCCATTATTTAAAAAAAATGGAAAGAATATGGCACGACAACAAACCTGCCAAGAGAGGGCCGCCCACCAAAACTCATGGACCAGGCAAGGAGGGCATTATTCAGAGGCAACAAAGAGACCAAAGATAACCCTGAAGGAGCTGCAAAGCTCCAGAGCAGAGATCGGAGAATCTGTCCATATGACCACTTTAAGCCGTACACTCCACAGAGCTGGGCTTTACAGAAGAGTGGCCAGAAAAAAGCCATTGCTTAAAAAAAAAATAAGTAAACACGTTTGGTGTTCGCCAAACATATGGAAGAAGGTACTCTGGTCAAATTTAGCTTTTTGGCCATCAAGGAAAATGTAATGTCTGGCGCAAACCCAACACCTCTCATCACCCTGAGAACACCATCCCCAAGTGAAGCATTGTGGTGGCAGCATCATGCTGTGGGGATGTTTTTCATCGGCAGAGACTTTGAAACTGGTCAGAATTTAAAGAATGATGGATGGCGCTAAATACAGGGAAATTCTTGAGGGAAACCTGTTTCAGTCTTCCAGAGATTTGAGACTGGGATGGAGGTTCACCTTCCAGCAGGACAATGGCCCTAAGCATACTGCTAAAGCAACATTTGAGTGGTTTAAGGGGAAACATTTAAATGTCTTGGAATGGCTTAGTCAAAGCCCAGACCTCAATCCAATTGAGAATCTGTGGTATGACTTAAAGATTGCTGTACACCAGCGGAACCCATCCAACATGAAGGAGCTGGAGCAGTTTTGCATTGAA
This sequence comes from Salmo trutta, assembly GCF_901001165.1. Lineage (NCBI taxonomy): Eukaryota > Metazoa > Chordata > Actinopteri > Salmoniformes > Salmonidae > Salmo > Salmo trutta. The sequence continues at coordinate 50,013,626 of NC_042960.1, read as the reverse complement.
GAATGGGCAAAAATTGTAGCTCCCTCCAGTAACCACGAGCACAACTGTTCCTTGATTTTAACTGGCGGTTTTATTCTGTAGTTTTAGTCAGAATGATCACCTCCGTGAGAACTATAAAGTAAATGAAAATATAGTTAATCACTCTTACAACTTTCTTGTCTTATGAGTAACTTATTAGCTTGATATGACTCTGAAGTGCTTATATACATAAAAACAGTTTAGCCGGAGATATAACAGTATCAGGTTAAATACATGAATAAAGGAAAAATACCTCATTGGCTGTTTATTACAGAAGGGAGGAAATCCAAAACTTCACACTTCTTATTCCTGGCATGAATTCACGCTTCATCCTTAATTATTATAACGTTACCATCATAACATACACGTTTCAACTGTTACGAACTACACCCGAAGACATGAAAAACCTAGCTAACACAGCGTAGGATTGCCTTCACTCCAAAAGTGTCTTGCTACGATATTAATCTCCGTTACAACAGTTCTTAGCCATGTAGTTCCGCTTGTCTTACCATGTCCCCCGCATAGCGAACACGTAAACAATTCAAACAAAAACAACGACATAGACTGACAGGTAATTGTCAGTTACAAAAATCCCAGTGGCCAGATGTGCCAAGCTTATAGAGACATACCCCAAGAGACTTGCAGCTGTAATTGCTGCAAAAGGTGGCTCTACAAAGTATTGACTTTGGGGGGGGTGAATAGTTATGCACGCTCAAGTTTTCAGTTTTTTTGTCTTATTTCTTGTTTGTTTCACAATAAATAATATTTTGCATCTTCAAAGTGGTAGGCATGTTGTGTAAATCAAATGATACAAACCCTCCAAAAATCTATTTTAATTACAGGTTATAAGGCAACAAAATAGGAAAAATGCCAAAGGGGTGTGAATACTTTCGCAAGCCACTGTATATTGGTGACAAAATATATATAAAACAAAATGTCAACATGCATGAACTGAAGATGAGGAGAAGTATTACGTTTGAGGGCATTATGAGAAATCATTCATCTCATATAACTTTAAATGAATACTTTTTTAAATCCATGAAATTACTGTAGGGCTCAGCTTTATGATGAAAGTGTTTTTGTCGCTTGTACTTCAACATGTTTTTTAGTTGACAAAACAAGGCCTAATGTGGTTCAATGTAGATTTTTAAAAAAATAAAGTGTTCAATAGCTTTTAGCCAACTGTATTTCCAGTATACCTCAGCATAATTAAACTTGTTTCAAAATAGTCTAGTAAAATGTCAGTGGTCCAGACAGCACAAGACTACAGTAGATTATGGCATGTGCTGTAAACTGCACATATAGTGCATACATTTTTGCAGTACATTGCTGTATGGCACTCAGTTGGGACTATTTACTGAAATTCCACCAAAAACGACCAAATCCACAAAAATATTACCATTCATTCAAACTGTGTCTTTGTCATTCAGATGTTGAAAAGTATTTGTTTGAAAGAGGAATTGCAGTGTACAACAGCTCAATCTTCCCCCAGCCGCTGTACAGGGAAAGAGTGGTAGCCCATCGCATACTGGTGTGGTGATACTGATGATTTGTCGCCTCAGATGGTTTGTTTACATATCAGGTTGGGATTATTAACGTGGCAGGTTAGGTGAAATAACGTGGCAGGTTAGAGAACTAACGCAGTAGGTTAGGTGAATTAACGTAATAGGTTAGGAGAATGAGGTTCATTTTAGGAAAAGGGTTAGGGTTATGCTTAGCTACAATCCTAGTTGTCAACCACTGTTGTCCAAGACGCGACCAGTAGATAGCGCTGTTGGCCAACGCCATCTTTCAACAACGATAGAGACGTTAACAAACCATCTGTGGCGACAAATCATCAGTATATCATAACACTGGACATTGGTGTGTTTGAGGCGGGAAGAGTGAGAAAAACCGTGCAATCTGTTATTAAAACACTGGATTGTCCCCCCCCTCCCCTTGTAAAACTGAATTTCAAGCTCTTAATTTCAGATGTTTTAATGCATTTATTTAAAAATGTATATATATTTCTGGTTTATATTTATTGTGTTTTATTCATTTTCCAAATAAATACAGTTAGGAAAATGGTCTCTGTTGATGTTTCAGATGGAACTATATTGTACTCCTTTTGTCAACTTGCCCATTTGTCCAAACATGTCTAAAATACAATGCTCCATGTAGCCTAACATTCTCAATTAACCCAATCCCACAATGTAAGGAAATAATGGAGGCCCAAAACCTGCCATGAAATTAGGCCAAATATTCATTTATTGTATGTAAACTTATTTTGATTTCAACGCAAGAGTAGGCCCAAGTGAAGTGTTTATTTTGCAGTGCGTGTTTAATTGATCTGCCCCATATTGAATGGGCCCATAACAGTCAGTTTCAGACCACAATTCATGACAACATAATTGGAAGTCAGCATGGTCCGGTAAACGCACCGGTGTGCGTGGGACAAAAGACGAATAGGCTACGGAGATATTTGGATTTCATGAAGGGGCATGTGTTTGATTCGGTTCTATTTATAGAGCCAACGCAAAGCGCGCCAGCAGCGAGAAGAGAGGAGACGTGCACTCGGATATACTGTACCTATCGACTTCTATTGATCAGGATTTTGTCAATATTACGATATGCCTAGCGTCTTTCGCAAGGCATACACAGGAATCTCTTGGAACACTAACCTCGTGGTCTCCAAATTGTTGTATATCTGAATTGTGCATTATAATGGGGCCTTTTGGCTGTCTTGGGGGTGTGGACTGCCTTGAGTGATCATCATAAATCCTTACTGAATTTGAGTAATTATTGTCTGATTAATAGTCATGCTGATTCTTAAGGAGAGGAGTCCTCTCACAGAATTTAATAGAATATATACACATAATTTAAGATATGTAGGCATTTATAGGCCTAAGGGTGCTCTAAATTAGATTGTTTAGATTGAACATCATTATGTTAATAGATTTAGGCAAAATTTGAACTGGACATGTTGAGTCAAAATTATCCAATTTCCTTGCTTTCAGACATGTCTGAAGCTGAACAAGCTATATAATAGGATGAAATGTAAACATTGATCAATCAGACCAGAGCACAAAGGTCATTTGAAAGGTTTAAGAAATTCCACTCACAAGATCAATGAGAATGGATTCAATTTAGAAGGTGATGGGTTGTGCAATTCTTGTTTTTTGTCTCTTTTCATGCAAACATCCACCCTTCCCAGGAACAACCACTCAGAGCTGGAAAGGCATAAAGTAGGTGGACATTTTGGACAAGCAATTCAGAAGGAGAGAGGATCTGCTACAGTCATGATTTTGACAGAGGACATAGAGATGGACCTGTTTTCCTTTATAGGCATGTTTGCTGTGCCAACAGCAGTAATTCCGCAATGCCGACAGGAGACAACGGTAGGTAACGCAGCCATTGAGGCAGTTGAACAGGTCAAATCAACCTCTGATCCTCTATGATTTAGTGTTATAGATAAACATACTACTGAGTCTGACCATGATTAGGTTCAGTTACATTTCAGATTATACTTACTCTGCATCTATCTCTCTCCTATAGAGACAACAACCTGAACACCCCCTAGTACCACCGTTGGAGGAAGATTATATAGAACCACCTAAACAGCAGACTGTTACACCTGCAAAGATTGAGAAAGAATATATACCAAGGATTACAAACAACACCTTTGAGAGCATTGAGATCGAAATGGAGATGTTTCCGCCCTCAGGCTTGACTGAAAGTGATGTGGTGGAGATCACTCCAGATGACCCCTCTGTCATGTCCAGGGTAAGGACCCCAATCATTGTGTCGTTTATGACCTTTAATTTGCATGCCTGCAAATAAATCCAAGGAATGTTACATTTTATATACAATTATTTTCAATGTTTATATCTTGGATGATTTGTGAATCACACACTCAATTTAGAAATTAGAAATCTAGAATATTCATTCCTTTTATTCAGACACCAGAACCAGTTGTCCCAGTTTCACCAGAACCGATCCGACCAAGCAAACTGAAATGGAGGAGAATCACACCAGGGAAGACTTGTTTGGTGGTTAAAGATGTGATCTGCCTGCCACAAGGCCACTACCTGGCTCAGGAGGACAGGCACAGTGTCCCCAGAGGCCAGGAGAGGGACGAGCTCGCTGCCATGGGCCTCATCGCTAGGATAACCATAGACAACTCCTGGCTCCATCATGAAATGGAGAGCCGCCTTGCCTCTCTGTTCAGGAGCCGCTTCTTCAGTGGACGCGAACAAAGATTCACCTTCACATACCTTCAGGTGATTACAGTGGAGGATCAAACACTTGGCATACTAACTCTGATACAGCACCACTACTGATCGCGGGACACAACTACGCAATGGTGCATCTGTACATTAAGTACCTTTGTCTCTGTGTCCCTACCTGCATTCTGATTTAATATGTAAACCGTATTTTTCAGTGTCTGCAGGGCTCTCGTGTGCTGTTTGTTCCAGACACCCCACCACAGTTCTCCTGGAGTGGGGAACAGGTGTTGCGGATAGCAGGACATGGCCCCCTTTATATTCTCAGTCACTATGATTTCATGAGCTTTGAGGTAAATGGATAATAATGAAAATAATGAATGTGATTTATCTTTTATTAAATGTATTTGCTGTGCAATTATTGGAACATTTATGAAGTCTTTGTTGTTGTTATTCCATAGATAGAATATGAGTGGCCAACAAACAGCGCACCAGTAATTAACAGGTATGTAAATGACATTCGAACTGGATCTTTATCAATGTCAGTGCAATTTATTTTCATGACTCAACATGGCATTGTGTATATATGATCTCAAGCGAACTCATAACAAAACACTTTACTGTTCACTTAACCAATGCTCTAATGCCCTCAAATGTTTTTAATTTAGTCATGATTTCTTGATGGATGACAATGAGGATGAGGAGGAGGAGAGAAGTGTAGAGTCTCCACTGCCTGTCACCACTGATGAGGAGGTAAGCTTGGTATAACATTTGGTAAAACATGTAGAATTCTGTATCTTTACAAGATAGTTTTTATGTTTTAGGTAATTTCGGACCTGGTCACCATCCTCCAAACATACAGAGAACAAAACTCAATGCCTGACATCCAAACACACATGTATGTGAGGCGGAGAGACATCTTCAGAAGTGCACTCAAGGTGATGAGGAAGAAGTCATTCTCCATCAAGACAACTCCTCTCTTCCACTTCCTAGGAGAGGATGTTGATGACTATGACGGCCCTATGAGAGAGTTTTTCAGGTGAGTTCTTACTGCTCTCCCTTTTCATTTACACTATACAATATATTTGGTTGCCCCCTTCATAACAGGAAATTATTTTGTTTTTCACTTTGACATGCCCTAATGCAATTGATTCCTTTTTTTCTAGACTCATCATGTTAGAGTTGCAGGAGAGCGGTATCCTGGAGGGTCGCCCGGGGCATCTGCTGTTTGCCTACGACCAGGCTGCCCTGGAGGAGAGGAGGTACTACGCTGCTGGAGTCATGGTGGCCTGGTCTCTGCTGCATGGCGGTCCTGGACCATGCTGCCTACACCAGTCCCTCTACCAGCTCATGTGTGGCCAAAGCCCTCCCCTGGAAGACTTCAACTGGATGGACATCTCTGATGTGGATGTACAGATAAAACTGCAACAGGTACAACACAAGACAATCAAATCACTACCATCCTTTTCTTTGTTTTGGTGTACTCAATCCCTGTTCCTAGCGGTACTGGAGCGCCAAGTCTAGGTCCAAGAGGCTTCTAAACAGCTTCTACCCCCAAGCCATAAGACTCCTGAACAGCTAATCAAATGGCTACCCAGACTATTTTCATTGCCCCCCCCACCCCCCTTCTACGCTGCTGCTACTATTTGTTATTATCTATTTATAGTCACATTAATAACTCTACCTACATGTACATATTACCTCAATTACCTCGACACCCCACATTGACTCTGTATCGGTACCCCCTGTATATAGCCCCGCTTTTGTTATTAACTGCTGCTCTTTAATTATCTGTTATTCTTATCTCTTACTTTTTTGGGGGTATAAAACTGCATTGTTGGTTAAGGGCTTGTAAGTAAGCATTTAATTGTAAGGTCTATACCTGTTGTATTCGGTGCATGTGACAAATAACATTTGATTTGATTTGATTCTGGGTTTGTGATTGATTCTTTTTTATAGGTCAAGAATTGCACTAGCATCCAGAGTTTGACTCCAAACCTGTGTGAATGGATTGCAGGTTGTGGAATTCCTGATATCTACAGTGCCGAAATCAAAGACATGCCCTACATCTATACCTGGGTTTTAAGGCACTACATTTATCACAGGTAGGATATTATTTTTTATTGGTCATAGGATCTTAATTTGATCACTATTTTGTTGCTGAGAATTATCCTGCACTGCTCTCTCCAGGGCTTTAGGTCGCCATGCTCTCGCGTCTCAGCCTGACTGACAGGTTTCTCGTGCCTCAACAGAGGTGACCGGTCCGCTCCTGATCCCCGGGATCGTCATTTTGGTCGGCGTCCTGCGGCTGGAGCCCCGCGTCAGGGAGGGGGTACTGTCACGTGTGCGCCCTCTAGGTCACCAGGCTGGTTGTTATGGCGCACACCTGTCACCATCGTTACGCGCACCTGCTCGTCATCACTCACCTGGACTCCATCACTTCCCTGATTACCTTCCCTATATATGTCACTCCCTTTGGTTCCTTCCCCAGGCGTTATTGTTTCAGTTTCCTGTCTGCATTGTTCGTGTTTCTTGTTTTGTTTATTAAATGATGTACTCCCTGAACTTGCTTCCCAACTCGCAGCGTACTCATTACAGATGGCTTAACCACCCATCAAGCAACATTATGGACTAAACGTTAAAATCCTGTTGATGCAGGATCATTCTGCTGTGCCAGTATAGGTCAAATTAAGATCCTACATCTGTATATTTTTTGAACACCTATTCAACATTTGGTCATCTTGCTTTTCCTCTGCTCTTACGATCATATGGAATGAAACTATACGTTTGGTTAATATCACTGCTTGCTTTTTTTTTGCAGGGTGTCAAGCATGATCTCCCAGTTCACAGAGGGTCTGAACAGCTGTGGTGGCCTGTGGGATATCATCAAGGCCCACTCTGCAGCCTTCATGCCTGTCATGACCAGGACAGAACACCCTCTCACCCTGCAACAGTTCAGAAGTCTGTTTGAGGTGTCGTGGAGTCCTCTGGAATCAACCATAGGCCTGAGGAGACCACAGTCACCTCCTGGGAGAGATTTCTGATCATGGTCAATGGTAGGCTGGGTATTTTCTGTTGCGTTGTATTGAATATTTCTAGAATTAATTCATTTTCGGTCAAGGTTCATACATAGATCTAGATCACCATAAACGTTTTCCACTAATTCCTGAGCATAGCAATACAAGTATGTACATTGAAATGTAAGTTTAATATATTCTCAGATTTTCTGTTCTTGCATCGCTTCTCAGAACACCAGACTGCCTTGTCCTTTGGGAATCTACTGGCCTTCATCACAGGGGCGGATCAGATCCCTCCTTTGGGATTCCTAAGAAATCTCTGCATCAGATTCTACGACCAAGACCAGGGAATGTTCAGTGTCTGTTTACCACATGCCTCTACTTGTACTTTGGAGCTCTACCTTCCCCGAGGTATGGCCAGTCCTGGTGGGTTGAAGGACATGCTGACAAGAGCACTGCAAGAATCTTTAGGATTTGGAAACATTTATGCTGACAGTTCAGCTTTGAGCCAATGATCAATCCAACAAAAAACAATGTGGGAGAAATCGAAGCTTGAAAATGTTTGATAGATTAGGTAATCAATAATGCATGGTTTACCAGTCTAGGTGTTTTATTTGTTCTACAAATTGTCATTTTCTAAATTACTATTGAGATTCTCAGCTATGGGTACAGTACGTACTGAATGAGATTGCAAGATAAGGGCTGAATATTATTTCTGATATGCAGTTAATATGAAGGACATTCAACTGAATGTGTCAATGTAACAGGGTCTAGCACATTTCCTTTTAATCTGGAAGTTTATTTACTTAATATTCTATGTATTAATATTTTAGATATGCTAAACTCAGTCATTTTTGTCAAAATGAATTAAGACCAAGACAGTGCATATTAAGTCATCAACAAATAGTATTTGGGAATCATTTGAAAATAGAATAACAATACATTGCTAATTTTGATTCTGACAAAATTGAGATGTAATTATGCATTGTAGAGATCATGTTGATCTACAAAATGTGACTTAATAAAATATTTTTGATAACATGAATGAAACTGAAATTAGCAATATTTAATTGATTCAAGGGCAGCTACTCACAAATTAGAGGATTAAATCATAATTATATCTTAAATGCCATCTTTATACACTACTGGTAGTAAGCCCAGATATTTTACTGTCCAAAAGATACCTTCATGGTGTTACTACTTTTATGTACAGTTCCTTCAGAAAGTATTCAGACCTTGACTTTTTCCCATTTTGTTACAGCCTTATTCTAAAATAGATTAAATTGAGGAAAAAAACTATCTACACACAATACCCAATGATGACAAAGCAAAAACTGGTTAAGAAATGTTTGCTAATAAAATATATAATTTACATACGTTTTCAGACCCTTTACTCAGTACTTTGATGAAGCACCTTTGACAGTGAATACAGCCCTTCTTCCCCAATTGCTCAGTTTGGCCGGGTGGCCAGCTTGGTGGAGTCTTGGTGGTTCCAAACTTCTTCCATGTAATAATGATGGAGGACACGGTGTTCTTGGGGACCTTCAACACTGCAGACATTTTTGGTACCCTTCCCCAGATCTGTGCCTCGACATAATCCTGTCTCAGAGCTTCCTTTGACCTCATGGCTTGGTTTTTGCTCTGACATGCACTGTCAACTTTGGGACCTTGTATAGACAGGTGTGTGTGTGCCTTTCCAAATCATGTCGTCAATTGAATTTACCACAGGTGGGCTCTAATCAAGTTTGAGAAACATCTCAAGGATGATAAATGGAAACAGGATGCAGCTGAGCTCAATTTCGTGTCTCATAGCAAAGAGTCTGAATACTATTTTTAATACCTTTGCAAAAACTCTAAAAACCTGTATTCGCTTTGTCATTATGGGGTATTGTGTGTAGATTGCTGAGGAATTGTTTTTATATAATCCATTTTAGAATAAGGCTGTAACTTAACAAAATGTGGAAAAAGTCAAGGCATCTGAAAACCTTCCGAAGGCACTCTATTTCACTGTGATCTGTGTTCCATTCACTCGAGCATGGAAGAACTAAAATCAGAGGAAACTGACACAAACTTAAATCTATTTTCCCTATATTTATTCATATCATTATGGACAGGAAGCAATTATTACGATAAAAACGTACCTCTTTAATAAGTTGGATGACTGTTTCATTGTATAGTTTAACAGTGGAGGACATATTGAATGTTGCATATGCAACATTTGTGAAGCCTGTGGAAGAGATTAAGACAATGAGGAACAAAATCCTAACATTTACACAAGTTTTGATACAAGTAGGGGGTATTTGGAAACCTGTTACCAGTCTGTTGGTGCGATCATGCCACTTCTTGTCATGTTTGGCATGTAAGGAGTGGTATGTTGGCACAAACAGATCAGGGAAAAGGCTAGGTATTTTGGGGCTTGATTCCCAAAGCATCCAAGTATGTTATACACTGACCAAAAATATTAACTCAACATGTAAAGTTTTGGTCCCATGTTTCAGAGCTGGTCATGGGTGCACCTCTGCCACACTCAAGGTCCTAAACGATATCTTAACTGCCATCGATAAGAAACAATACTGTGCAGCCATATTCATTGACCTGGCCAAGGCTTTCGACTCTGTCAATCACCACATCCTCATCGGCAAACTCAATAGTCTTGGATTCTCAAATGACTGCCTCGCCTGGTTCACCAACTACTTCTCTGATAGAATTCAATGTGTCAAATCGGAGGGCCTGTTGTCCGGGTCTCTGGCAGTCTCTATGGGGGTGCCACAGGGTTCAATTCTTGGGTCGACTCTCTTCTCTGTATACATCAATGATGTCGCGCTCTTGCTGCTGGTGAGTCTCTGATCCACCTCTACGCAGACGACACAATTCTGTATACTTCTGGCCCTTCTTTGGACACTGTGTTAACAACCCTCCAGACGAGCTTCAATGCCATACAACTCTTCTGGCCTCCAACTGCTCTTAAATACAAGTAAAACTAAATGCATGCTCTTCAACTGATCGCTGCCTGCACCTGCCTGCCCGTCCAGCATCACTACTCTGGACGGTTCTGACTTAGAATATGTGTGTAACGTCCGTTGTTGGAATGAGACCAAGGCGCAGCTGGTAAACCAGCAAAAACCAAAACAAGAAAGCAACACAACGAACGAACAGTTTCGCAGGCTACTCACAGCAATGCAAAAACAACTTCCCACACCAGACAGGTGGAAAAAGGGCTACCTCAGTATGGCTCCCAATCAGCGACAACAATGTACAGCTGTTCCTGATTGAGAGCCATACCAGGCCAAAACACAGAAATACAAAACATAGATAGGGAACATAGAATTAACATAGAAATAGAAAATATAGAACACACATCAAAACCCCCAAACACACAAAACAAACACACCCCGCCACGCCCTGACCAAACTACTATAACAAATAACCCCTTTTACTGGTCAGGACGTGACAATGTGGACAACTACAAATACCTAGGTGTCTGGTTAGACTGTAAACTCTCCTTCCAGACTCACATCAAACATCTCCAATCCAAAGTTAAATCTAGAATTGGCTTCCTATTTCGCAACAAAGCATCCTTCACTCATGCTGCCAAACATACCCTCGTAAAACTGAACATCCTACCGATCCTCGACTTCAGCGATGTCATTTATAAAATAGCCTCCAATACCCTACTCAATAAATTGGATGCAGTCTATCACAGTGCCATCCATTTTGTCACCAAAGCCCCATATACTACCCACCACTGCGACCTGTACGCTCTCGTTGGCTGGCCCTCGCTTCATACTCGTCGCCAAACCCACTGGCTCCAGGTCATCTACAAGACCCTGCTAGGTAAAGTCCCCCCTTATCTCCGCTCACTGGTCACCATAGCAGCACCCACCCGTAGCACGCGCTCCAGCAGGTATATCACTCTGGTCACCCCCAAAGCCAATTCCTCCTTCGGCCGCTTCTCCTTCCAGTTCTCTGCTGCCAATGACTGGAACGAACTACAAAAATCTCTGAAACTGGAAACACTTATCTCCCTCACTAGCTTTAAGCACCAGCTGTCAGAGCAGCTCACAGATTACTGCACCTGTACATAGCACATCTATAATTTAGCCCAAACAACTACCTCTTCCCCGACTGTATTTATTTAATTATTTATTTGTTTTTGCTCCTTTGCACCCCATTATTTCTATTTCTACTTTGCACTTTCTTCCACTGCAAATCTACCATTCCAGTGTTTTACTTGCTATATTGTATGTACTTTGCAACCATGGCCTTTTTTGCCTTTACCTCCCTTATCTCACCTCATTTGCTCACATTCTATATAGACTTATTTTTCTACTGTATTATTGACTGTATGTTTGTTTTACACCATATGTAACTCTGTGTTGTTGTATCTGTCAAGTTGCTTTGCTTTATCTTGGCCAGGTCGCAATTGTAAATGAGAACTTGTTCTCAACTTGCCTACCTGGTAAAATAAAGGTGAAATATTTGTAACATTTTTTAAATGAGCTGAAGTAAAAGGTTCCACAAATGTTCCATACACACAAAAATATTATTTCTCTCAAATTCTGTGCACAAACTTGTTTACATCCCTGTTAGTGAGCATTTCTCCTTTGCCAAGATAATCCATCCTTCTGACACATTTGGCATATCAAGAAGCTGATTAAACAGCATGATCATTTTCTATTTTGTATTTATTAGGGATCCCCGTTAGCTGCTGCCAAGTCAGCAGCTACTCTTCCTGGAATCCAAATACATTAAGGCACTTACATCACACATAAAACAACAGATAAAACAGTACATCATATAATATTTTTACATCACTACATATCTACAATACAAAATGTATAATAATTGACATGCATATCATTAATGTTAGCTCCTCATGTACATTGGGCAGCTTGCGTCTGGGTTTCCCTTTGTAGTCCGTAATAGTTTTCAAGCCCTGCCACATCCGACGAGCGTCAGAGCCGGTGTAGTAGGATTCAATCTTAATCCTGTATTGACGCTTTGCTTGTTTGATGGTTCATCTGAGGGCATAGCGGGATTTCTTATAAGCGTCCGGATTAGTCTCCCGCTCCTTGAAAGCGGCTGTTCTAGCCTTTAGCTCGATGCGGATGTTGCCTGTAATCCATGGCTTCTGGTTGGGATATGTACGTACAGTCACTATAGGGACGACGTTATCGATGCACTTATTGATGAAGCCGATGACTGAGGTGGTGTATTCCTCAATGCCATTGGATGAATCCCGGAACATATTCCAGTCTGTGCTTGCAAAACAGTCCTGTAGTGTAGCATCTGCGTCATCTGACCACTTCCGTATTGAGCGAGTCACTGGTACTTCCTGCTTTAGTTTTTGCTTGTAAGCAGGAATCAGAAGGAAAGAATTATGGTCAGATTTGCCAAATGGAGGGCGGGGAAGAGCTTTGTATTTATCTCTGTGTGTGGAGAAAAGGTGATCTAGGATTTCCCCCCCCCTGGTTGCACGTGTGACATGCTGGTAAGAATTTGGTAAAACTGATTTAAGCTTGCCTGCGTTAATGTCCCCGGCCGCTAGGAGCGCTGCTTCTGGGTGAGCATTTTCTTCTTTGCTTATAGCCTTATAGAGTTGGTTGAGAGCGATCTTAGTGCCAGCTTTGTTTTGTGGTGGTAAATAGACGGCTACGAATAATACAGATGAGAACTCTCTTGGTAGATAATGTGGTCTACAGCTTATCATAAGGTACTCTACCTCAGGTGAGCAATACCTCGAGACTTCTTTAATATTAGACATCACGCACCAGCTGTTATTGACAAAAGACACACACCCCCACCCCTCGTCTTACCAGAAGTAGCGTCTCTGTTCTGCCGGTGCATGGAAAATCCCACTAGCTCTATATTGTCCGTATCTTTGTTCAGCCACGCCTCAGTGAAACATAAGATGTTACAGTTTTCAATGTCCCGTTGGTAGAATAATCTTAATTGTAGGCCATCAATTTTATTTTCCAATGATTGCACATTAGCGAGAAGAATGGAAAGCAGTGGGAGTTTACTCGTTCGCCTCTGGATTTTCAGAAGGATGTCCGATCTGCATCCTCTTTTCCGGCGTCTTTTCTTGACGCAAAAGGCATGGATCTGGGCCTGTTCCAGTGAAAGCAGAATATTCTTCTCGTTGGACTCGTTAAAGGAAAAAGTTTCTTCCAGTCCGCGGTGAGTAATCGCTTTTCTGATGTCCAGAAGTTATTTACGGTCATAAGAGATGGTAGCAGCAACATGATGTACACACAACCCCAGACCACGTGCAACCACGCCAGCCCAGGACCTCCACATCTGGCTTCTCACCTGCTGGATCGTCTGAGACCAGCCACTCAGACAGCTGATGAAACTGTGGGTTTGCATAACCAAAGAATTTCTGCACAAACTGTCAGAAACAGCCCCAGGGAAGCTCATCTGCGTGCTCGTCGTCCTCACCAGGGTCTTGACTCAACTGCAGTTCGGCATAGCAACCGACTTCTTTGGGCAAATGGTCACCTTTGATGGCCACTGGCACATTGGAGAAGTGTGTTCTTCACAGATTAATCCGTTTCAACTGTACCAGGCCGATGGCAGACAACATGTATGGCGTTGTGTTTGCGAGCGGTTTTCTGATGTCAACATTGTGAACAGAGCATAAGGCAGGCATAAGCTACAGACAACAAACACAATTGCATTTTATTGATGGCAATTTCAATACAGAGAGATACCGTGATGAGATCCTGAGGCCCATTTTCGTGCCATTCATCAGCCGCCATCACCTCATGTTTCAGCCCGATAATGCACAGCCCCATGTCGCAAGGATCTGATCCACGCCCCTACCCTTTTTTTTAAAGGTATCTGTGGCCAACAGATGCATATTTGTATTGCCAGTCGTGAAATCCATAGATAACGACTTTATAATGAATTTACTTCAATTGACTGATTTCCTTATATGAACCGTAGCTAAGTAAAATCTTTTAAATTGTTGCATGTTCAGTTTAAATAATATGATTACCTACCTTGATACGGAGCAGTGTGTATTAGAACTGGATATGTTGGAGCAGTGGTTGTTGAGGCTGGAGTTTTTTTGTTGTTGGGGGATTTGGGTTGGCGATGATAATGCTATGGTTTGGATTGATGTTGCTGTGGTTGATGATGACAAGTGATTTGGAGATGGTGTTTCCATGGTTACCGATTAAGTTTCCGTGGTTGCTGATGATGTTGCCATAAATAATGATGACTTTGCCATGGTTACTGATGATGTTTGCATAGTTGGTGATGATGATGCCGTGGTGGGTTGAGGATGTTGCCGTGGTTGGGAATGTTGCTGCGGTATTTGACAATGTTACCATAGTTACCGATGATGTTTCCGTAGTTGGTGATGATGTTGCCGTGATGGGCAATGACGTTTCTGCGGTTGGTGATGTCGTCATGGTTACCGATGATGTTGCCATGGTTACCGATGATGTTTCCATAGTTGGTGATGATGTTGCCATGGTGGGTGATGATATTGCTGTGGTTGGTGATGCTGTTGCCACGGTTGCATATGATGTTGCCATGGTTACCAATACTGTTTCCGTAGTTGGTGATGATGTTGCCGTGAATGATGATGACTTTGCAATGGTTACTGATGATGCTGCTGCCATGGTTACCGATTACGTTGCAATGATTACTGATGATGTTTCAGTAGTTGGTGAATATGTCATGGTGGGCGATGATGTTTCTGTGGTTGGTGATCGTGTTACCACGATTGGAGACAATGTTGCCATGGTTACCAATGGGGTTTCCGTAGCTGGTGATGATGTTTCCGTGATGGCAGTTGATATTTCTGTGGTTGCAGATGATGTTGCCATGGTTACCAATGACTTTGCAATGGTTACGAAATATACTGCTCAAAAAAATAAAGGGAACACTTAAACAACACATCCTAGATCTGAATGAAATAAATAATCTTATTAAATACTTTTTTCTTTACATAGTTGAATGTGCTGACAACAAAATCACACAAAAATAATCAATGGAAATCCAATTTATCAACCCATGGAGGTCTGGATTTGGAGTCACACTCAAAATTAAAGTGGAAAACCACACTACAGGCTGATACAACTTTGATGTAATGTCCTTAAAACAAGTCAAAATGAGGCTCAGTAGTGTGTGTGGCCTCCACGTGCCTGTATGCCCTCCCTACAATGCCTGGGCATGCTCCTGATGAGGTGGCGGATGGTCTCCTGGGGGATCTCCTCCCAGACCTGGACTAAAGCATCCGCCAACTCCTGGACAGTCTGTGGAGCAACATGGTATTGGTGGATGGAGCGAGACATGATGTCCCAGATGTGCTCAATTGGATTCAGGTCTGGGGAATGGGCGGGCCAGTCCACAGCATCAATGCCTTCCTCTTGCAGGAACTGCTGACACACTCCAGCCACATGAGGTCTAGCATTGTCTTGCATTAGGAGGAACCCAGGGCCAACCGCACCAGCATATGGTCTCACAAGGGGTTTGAGGATCTCATCTCGGTACCTAATGGCAGTCAGGCTACCTCTGGCGAGCACATGGAGGGCTGTGCGGCCCCCCAAAGAAATGCCACCCCACACCATGACTGACCCACCGCCAAACCGGTCATGCTGGAGGATGTTGCAGGCAGCAGAACGTTTTCCACGACGTCTCCAGACTCTGTCACGTCTGTCACGTGCTCAATGTGAACCTGCTTTCATCTGTGAAGAGCACAGGGCACCAGTGGCGAATTTGCCAATCTTGGTGTTCTCTGGCAAATGCCAAACGTCCTGCACGGTGTTGGGCTGTAAGCATAACCCCCACCTGTGGACGTCGGGCCCTCATACCACCCTCATGGAGTCTGTTTCTGACCGTTTGAGGCCTGCTGGAGGTCATTTTGCAGGGCTCTGGCAGTGCTCCTCCTGCTCCTCCTTGCACAAAGGCGGAGGTAGCGGTCCTGCTGCTGGGTTGTTGCCCTCCTACGGCCTCCTCCACATCTCCTGATGTACTGGCCTGTCTCCTGGTAGCGCCTCCATGCTCTGGACACTACGCTGACAGACACAGCAAACCTTCTTGCCACAGCTCGCATTGATGTGCCATCCTGGATGAGCTGCACTACCTGAGCCACTTGTGTGGGTTGTAGACTCCGTCTCATGCTACCACTAGAGTGAAAGCACCGCCAGCATTCAAAAGTGACCAAAACATCAGCCAGGAAGCATAGGAACTGAGAAGTGGTCTGTGGTCCCCACCTGCAGAACCTCTCCTTTATTGGGGGTGTCTTGCTAATTGCCTATAATTTCCACCTGTTGTCTATTCCATTTGCACAACAGCATGTGAAATTTATTGTCAATCAGTGTTGCTTCCTAACTGGACAGTTTGATTTCACAGAAGTGTGATTGACTTGGAGTTACATTGTGTTGTTTAAGTGTTCCCTTTATTTTTTTGAGCAGTGTATGTTTTTGTAGTTGGTGAAGGGTCTGAATACTTATGTAAATGTAATATCAGTTTTTATATTTTTTATAAATTAGCAAAAAATTCTAAAAACCTGTTTTTGCTTTGTCATTATGGAGTATTGTGTGTAGATTGATGAGGAAAAAATAAATGTAATCCATTTTATAATAAGGCTGTAACGTAACAACATTTCCTAAGGCACTGTATAATGTAGGCCTAATTATGGCCATCAATAATAAACTCCATTAAACAAACATTCATAGCGTACAGTACAGAGTACCACAGTATGAGTCATAATACCCTTAAAACCTATCGGTCAAACAGGGAAATGGTTCCAATCATTTTTCCACCATTCATTTTTCCCCATAGGGGATTTTAAAAACACTTAAAATAAGGTCTGTGTTTCATGTAGGCTTACCCTGGCGTGACATTTTATTAACTCTGTAAATCTCTCTAGGACAAGTTGACTTTTATCAATATATTCGCCTGTATTTACCCCCCCCCCTCCCCCAAATGAAAAGCTAATTAGCTGCTAATGTGGCTATCAAGGCCACATTAGCCGAATCGAGGCAAAGGTAAGAATCTCTGGATTAAATTGGCAAAATTTCTTTACATGGAAAATTCTGTGAACTGTCTTGTGCAAGTTTTAAATTGACACAATACCTGTTAGCAAAGGTGTCTGCTAGAGATGACGTGCAGGGATGTGTAATTTTCCATGATGTCAACTTTGATGCTGATTAGTATTTTCGAATCCGAGAGTAAATAGAGCCCAATATATTGATAAGAGTCGCCTTGTCCGAGAGAGATTTACATGGTTAATAAAATGTCACACCAGGGTAAGCCCTTTTTTTCTAAGTGTTTCTAAAATCCCCTATGGGAAAAATGAATGGTGGAAAAACGATTGGAACCATTTCCCTGATTTTATAGGTGGGTTTTATGGGTATTCTGAGTACACCTCCACTGTGGGGCTCTATATACTCAGTTTAGGCAACCAGTGTAGATATTCTTCGTTACCTGTTGTGTTACATACAGGAAAACCCAACCAAAACTATTTATAGAACATTTTGCTATGGATAAAAGAGGCTCTCATCAAGACGATGTCTCCTGAATGTTTTGTTAGACTGGAAGGACAGGAGAAATCCAGAACTATCAACAAAATTGTATTTACAAAATATGTCTAAGGCAACCCTATGAACTCAAAAAGGTTCCTAGTATGGTTTTGTTTCTTTTGGGACCAAATAACTGTAACACATAAGATTGAAGTTCCGGACGCTCGAGAGTTAGAACGCTTCCACAGATTCTTCTGTCAGATAGCTAGCTGCTAGCTATGTCAATAATTCGCGTAAATGTTTTGTATACATCTGTAACTGCACGGTAAGTTGCTTTTTGTCCGCAGTACAGGGCAGCAGCAACAACTAACGTTAGCTAGCTAGCGCCAGTGCCATATATTTACAGCTGGCTAGCCAGCTAACAATGTTGCTCTCGTGACGTGAGTTGGGCTTTTGGCCGCGCTGCATTAAAATATATTTGTGATTCTTCTTCGCTAGCTACTAGTTTGCTATTATGCTAACATATTATTCTTCTGTTACAGGATGATGTGCATACTAGCTAACCAGGCTGAATTCTGATGCCAAAAACTGAAAATGGATAGAGATTTACTGAGGCAGACTTTGTCTCACCATGGACAAAGCCTGTTTACCCATCTCAAATGTGAACAAAGTGAAAATCCAGATTTCAAGGCTATTGAACCTGACTTGTCCAAAGCCAGCTATCAAAGGTCATTTAAATGGACAACACAGACAGTATTGAATCCACATTTATTTGAATCCAAATGTAGGCTAATTGAGCTCAACACTGTCAACTGCAAATTTCCAGACAGGTGCACTGATAATGTTAAAACTATCATCTACAGGAAATATGGAGGGGAGGACAATGCCTTAGTGGAGCAGTTCATTGCTAGAAAAGCTGACATCCTGTTTGCGCCATCATGGAAGTCTAGTGCACTTATGGAGGATGTGTTAGAGGAGGAAGGAGAAGGTAACATTACTGTGAAATTTAGGGGTAAACCAACATATTGTCTTGAGTGTGGACTAACGACTGTATCCTTTTCCTAGAGCCCTACGCCATCATGCCCCCTCTGGAGCAGTTCATGGAGGTGTCGTTTGAGGAACGGAGGAATCTCTTGTACAGGGACATTGAGCGAGGGGACATTGTGATAGGCAGGATCAACTCCATCAGGGACTTTGGCTTCTTTGTAACTTTGATCTGCATGGGAGGTGGACTAGAGCGAGACATAGAGGATCTGGAGCTCACGGTAGGGTTTGTGGCTTCGGCCTGGTGGTCAGTGTGCCCTATTGAAGAAATAGGAGTAAGTGGTAGCCTCTTTCTCTGCTTTCTTTCTCTCCTCAGGCCCTGTGTCCCCTTAGAGATGTACCTTCCAATGGCAATCATGATGATCCGTTATCATACTATCAGCTTAATGATTTGATAAGAGGTGAATGCACACTAGCTAACTTTGTGTTGTACATTTAAACAACTTATCACAAAACTGCATTGTGAACATAAGTCAACAAACTGTACCATGTGCTGTTCTCTAGCTGGAGTGAAGGACATTGACCGATACCATGAGAAGATAACCATTTCACTTCAGCCCTCCTCCCTCGGCCCAAATCTGATGAACCTAAAGCTTGGCGTTTTTAGTAGAGATGATCTGCCACTTCAATACAGGTAAGACAGATGTATTCTAGTTGGTAGAAAAATAGTTATGCTAGAACTTAGGCTACATCTTTGCTCATTGTATTGTTTTCATTGTTTTACCCAGTCGCAGTGTGAGGGTTGCAAACGACAACACTGAAACCTATGAGAGGGTTTTAGAGGGTTCTCTTGGCTACTCCAATCCATCTAATGTGGAATATCTCCTGGGGAAGATTGGGGTCAGTGACACACAGCCTCCCTCACTCATGAGAGGGCTACAGAGGTGAGAAGACAAACTTGTTGTTTTGCTATTCTTCAGAAGACACACTTTCCATAAATTGATATCTGTAGCCCCCTTTTATCAGCACTTGACTGTATTTTGGGACTCCTTTACAGCAAACATTTCCTTGAGGAGGACTTTGCCACAACTATCCGAAAGAAGCAGTCTGCATCCTGGGCTCTTAAATGGTATGCCTGACATTTTAACTTTTTTTGCATTTTGACATTTGCAGCAGCATGTCACTAAATCTCTGCTAGCCGAATGTTTACAGAATGAATGAACTGGTCCTGATCTTTCTTTCTTTGTCAATATGTCTGCGCTACAGTGTAAGGGTTGGTGTGGACCACTTCAAATCTGGCCGCCATGTCGAAGCAATGAATGAATATAACAAGGCCTTAGAGATCGACACTAACAATGTGGAAGCCCTTGTGGCACGTGGTGCACTGTGAGTAGCCATCTTATTTTATTGATAATGTGGTCGATCATTAACAATCTAATAGTCAGCACTCCTAGCATACACTCTGCTAGTTCTCTGTTGACCACAGGTTTTTGAAACGTGATGTTTAATTGTATAAAATGTAGTTGTGGTCCTACAGCTAATATAAACTTGCCATTTGATTTCCCAGGTATGCTAACAAAGGGAGTTTGCTGAAGGCAATAACTGACTTTGAGCTGGCATTGGAAAGCTGCCAAACCCACAGAAATGCAAAGAAATACCTATGCCAGACCCTGGTCGAGCGAGGTGGCCAGTAAGTAGGAATGTTTATCCACTTCCTTTATTATCTTCTGTGCACTGAAGTGATTTATAAGCGACAACCCTTCCACTGAAAAAAAGTTTTTTCATTCTGTTAGACTGGAGGAGGAAGAAAAGCTAGTCACAGCTGAAGGTCTCTATAGAAAAGCCCTGGCCTTAGACGACTCCTTCCAGGACGCCAAGGAAGCATTGAAAAAAATAGAGCTGCTTATCCAGGTGAGCTGGAACATTCCATGGCAATGCCAACTATTCCTCATATGACTGATCATTGAACATTGTGAACTATGAACATTTTGGGAAAAGGGCCAGTGAAAAGTTCTGTGTCGTTAGCGTGCTTGGAGTAACACACAGGGAACCTTGTAATACTGATTAAGTGTTTGTTGTGTGCTTGTCTGATCTGGGATCCTGCCCTTTGACTCTACCCAACTGCCTTGATTGTCGCTTGTCTATTGGGGGAACAAACAACCTTACAACTGGAATGAAAATGGTTGGTACGCTGGACCTGGTCTCAATGCGGTAAATGTAAACCCTTTTTGTCCACCTGGAAAAATTAACATTGGTTCTCTGCTTGTAATTGTGATTTCTGGATCATGCTATGGTAAACGTCTGTGTATATGCCATTTTCCCCATTGCCTTATCCATTCAAATTAATTGATGGAATGTTTTTCACATTGCTGGTTTCCTCCCTTTATAATTTTTCATCTCTTGAAAACGGGTAAAATTTTACTGTGAAAATGACTGCTTTAAAGAAATCCCTCAAACTGAGAGAAGAGGCAGCTGCAAAGGAAGCGGAAAAAGCTAAGAATGTGGAGACAAGTGCAGAAAAATTGCGTAAGATCTTAAAAGAAGAAAAAAGGTACATCCATACCAATCCGTCAGAAAGGTAACCTGGTAAACTGTCAGCTCATCGGTTGTCTTGTAAAACAAAATACATACACGTAATTTTAATTTGGCGAAATATTATCATTCATCATTTAAGTTGATCACAAATATCACCTATTTCATATGTAGCTACATCGTTTCTGCTATAACTCCCTTTAGAATGAAAAGGAAACAGAAGAGATCCTCCTCTTCATCGTCTTCCTCTTCTTCCGACCGATCCTCCTCGGGTCGCAGGAAGTCAAAGAAAAAGAAGCGCAAACACAGACGGTCATCTCGAGGGAAGAAACAACAGCCGGTTTCATCCAGGGACAACAGGAGTGTGGCTGATGACGAGGAGGAGTGGTACCCTGCCCCGCCCAACACCTCCGCCTCCTTCCTGGATCAGAAATCTAGCGTGGTTAGGCCGTTTGAGGGGCCAGAGAGGACTGAAGAAGGCAGTCAGCCCCCCAGCAAGGGCAGGAGCCACTCGTACCGCTCTTTATCATCAGTGTCCGACGCTCCGGACAGCAGCAGGTTTGAAGATGACCCTTTTGACGCCTCTCCTCAGCGAGCTGAGGGCAGCAAGGGAAAAGATGTCCGTGATGGAGACGTGAAGGAGAGGGAAGGCTCCAGGGGCCAGAGGAAGAGCCAGGGCCAGGAGGATCAAAGTGGCCCACAAGACGTTCCCAGCTCATTGGAGAAAGTCAAACACAGAAGAATGTCCTCCTCATCTGCCGGTTCAGAGCATTCCCGCAAATCTGACCAGTACACCAACGACCTCCCATCACAGTCCCACATATCCACTTACAGGCGATCAGATAGTGGGAAGTATGGTAGCACAGAGCGAGGCGATAAGAAAGAGCAGGAGAGGGGCACCCGAAGGTCTGATGGAGGAGATTACAGGTCTTCCACTGACGCCACTCGGAATGGTAAGGGATCGTCCGCAGGAGGAAGTCAGAAAAAAGAGCTGCCAACTAATCTCCTAGATCTCTTCAGCCAGATAGCCCAGTTTGAGAAGGAGAAAAGTGTCAAGCCGAAAAAGTGATTTCAGCTTTTCCGAGATGCTTTTACCTTATGTCGTAAAAACGATAAACTAATGCTATTCTAATGTTGGACAAAGTTGTAGTGACCAAGCTGTCATAATTCAGAATTTAGTGTTGGTGATATCAAACATTTTCCTCTGAAATGTTTATTGTTATTTCTGTGATCAATACACTGCCTTAATATTATGAGATTACATTTTCTGTGAAAGGATGTTTTTTTTATGTGCCAGAAAGCAAATGAGACCAGTTAAGATGTCTTCTTTTGGCTTACAGCTGGAAAAATGTATTTCCTTTGAATAATTGTGTATTTTCCTCTTAGTACAATGAACTCTGTATTACCAAGTACCATCAGGAAACTCACAAATCAGATCTATTGAGAAAGAAATGTGCCATTCTTTTCTATTTGCTGGTAGTAGATTGGAAGATGTAATTTAATGACTGATAACACATTTCCATGTGTGAGTCTTTTTCAATAAATGGCCTATGAGCTTTGCCCAAAATGTCCAAGCTTGATTTGTTGTTTGGTTGAAGCATCAACGTGGTTATTTTGTGTTAGACCGCTGCGCCACTTGGGAGCCCTAAGGCACTGCATCTCAGTGCAAGAGGCGTCACCACAGTCCCTGGTTCAAATCCAGGCTGTATCACATCCGGCCGTGATTGGGAGTCCCATAGGGAGGCGCACATTTGGTTTAGGTTTGGCCGGGGAAGGCAGTCATTGTGGGTAAGAATTTGTTCTTAACTTACTTGCCTAGTTTATTTAAAGGTAAAAAAAAAATTTGTCCAACTTAGTATCAGAAGTTCTCAAATACTGTTGTGTTAGCCTTGTCTGGATCTCTTACTGTTACAATTCTGGTCTCACTTCAGTGTTGAGAAATTTATTTTATGTCCAATTGCTGCTTGGTGAGCTATTTTATGTTAAATTGCATGATTTAATAACTAGACACCGCATCCTTGCAAAGAGCACAACTTTAATGCAAACAGCCAAAGTGGCTTATTTACAGCTTAATTTAAACGTCTTACTCCATCATCATACTGCACATCAGTTAAATGTTTTTAGTTCATCTTGTTACAAGGGATTACTCACTAATTCACAGGCACAGCTATTTAGTCTGTCAAATATGTCACTCTTAAATGCCCTAATATGTTTTAATAAACTGGTCCCTTTAACACTAATCATGTTATCCACTGTTTACTCTGAGGTGTGTATTTATTTATTTTTAATCTGCTGGGTGGACTAATCTTTTATTCCAATAGAGTGCACTCCTTTGATCAGAATAACATATTACATGTATGAAGGGTCCTGTTCCCCACATCTATTTTCTCACATGACTATATTCATATTTTTACCTGATGATTGTATGAAATACAGATGTAATATATCCCGGTGCCGACCTCAACTGAAAACATGAATTTTTGAGACTTTCCACTGGAGGGCAGTACAACACTAGCTCTGCATACAGGTTTTTTTAAGTACTGTATGGCCAATTATAATGATGGTAAAAAAATATATATTGGCATTTTTCCTCCACAGTTAAATTACATCAAGCTTAACTTCACATTCACCCTAATAGTAAAAATGTATTAAATCATTTTATGAGAAGTGTCTTCTAGTTATGACAAAAATGTACAGATCTCCATATCAATCAATCAGAGAACGCAATAAATGTTTTAACCACTTCATTAATTCACCTTTCTTTGAAAACACAGGGTTTCATAG
This sequence comes from Salmo trutta, assembly GCF_901001165.1. Taxonomy (NCBI): domain Eukaryota; kingdom Metazoa; phylum Chordata; class Actinopteri; order Salmoniformes; family Salmonidae; genus Salmo; species Salmo trutta. The sequence continues at coordinate 49,989,611 of NC_042960.1, read as the reverse complement.
GCTGCATTTACACTGCCTGTGGGGTGTAAATGCTTGGGCTGCCTGCATTTACACAGGCAGCCCAATTCAGATATTTTGCCCAATTAGGGGCAAAAGACCAAGGAGTGAAAAATGAAAAAAAGACTGTAATTGGCCTGCAATAAGTGATAGTCAATAGTAACCTTGTATGTACACTTCAAAAGCACATCCTCCCTACGTTGTCTCACAATAACAATATTGCCTATTTAACAAAGAGATAGGGGTAGAAATCATATTGTACCAATCATCGTGCTATGTTCAAATTAAAATGAAATTTCACCTAGTGTTCCAAGGCAAAAGCATGTCTCTCTAGGGGCACTTTAGATGCTGGAGATTTGCATGCATGGCCGGGAACTCTGCCTGGTTCATCTCCCTCAAACTCACAAAGGCCTTTTCATTGCATCACGTCAGCGTGAACACATTCACTGGCTCTCTGGTAATGTAGGGCCACAGTCCATGGTGGTAATATATTGCCCCCACCACTCTCCAAACGTGTACTGATCTGCACAGCAGAGGAGCAACGGCCTTGCGTCAACTGACAACAACTAGCAAAGGTTTTTGGGCTAATGAGTTTGATTTGGTAGGCTTATATTTAGAATTTATTCATTGTTCCTTTCAGGTCATTTGATTTACTAAACATTTTTCTCTGTTTCCCTTGGGAATAAACAGGTTAAGCCTTATTGTCTGAAGGACCTTAAGGCCTTGGATGAGTCTCAGTGATGGCACTAGCCTCTGGAAGCTCTGGTGACCCTGGCTTAAGGGCAGGCCTGACTGCGTTTGATGAAACTGCAGATTTTTGCATTTGAGAATCATTCATTCCCTTTCTTTGACTCAGATGGAAGAACCAGTGTTCCTTTTCAAAAAGGGGATTCTATTTCTATGAAGTCATTCTTTCATGGGGCAATCAGACAGTTGAGCATGCAGAGATGAGACGTTTTAAATTAATGTAAAAAAAAAAATGTCTTCCATTTAAAAAAAAGTATTACATCGAATTCTTAGAGCATGACAATATGGTGGTTTGAAAATGAAAAGTAAATGGAAGTGGTGCCCTTAAGTTCTTGGATAATTAGAAATGTAAAACGTTTTTCATCCCCAGCATATCAACCTCAGGCAGGTGTTCAATCAAACCCGCACTGCAACAGGCCTACCACTGCATAGGTCTTTAACTATGTATCCAAAGGAAATGTACTGCTTGTACCACCCAAGGCTAACTTGAGTTGATTTTTTTTCTAATAGAAAAAGATTTAAATGGAATTCTTGTAAAAGCACTCTGAATCTGCCCTCATTCCAACACTTATTTCCCTGACAAGTTGTTGTTTTCCTCACAGCACAGCTACAAGCATTCCAGGTTTCCTTTTAGATTGGTATCTTTCAACCATTGAGGTTTTGCTATTGTCTCCTGCAAAAGCAGGGGACAGGTTGTACAGCAAAAGGAAATATGAATGCAGCGACAAATACATTCTGATACACACATAGAAGAAGTCGGCAAATTCCTTTATGTGTGTGAACTTAAAACGATTTAGGTTAATTTAGTAAAAACAGGGTCACAGCTCCTACAACAGCATAGAAATACAGAGATGAGGGGAGCATTTTCAGGAGAGCAGAATTTCAGAGAGAAATGCTGACTGTGTTAGCTACGGCCTGGCCTTGGCTAAATCCAGTGGAGATAGGAAGACTTTCTAATTTGCTTTCCCCCTATTTTAATAATAGCTGTGTGCATAAGTAATTTATGAAAGGCCAACCAGACACTGGGCAACGGAAAATTAAACTCATTTTATCTGAAAGCAGGTGGATTTCTATTTATCATTAACATGCATAGAATTTGCACAATGTTATTTCTGCTACTGATGGAACGTAACCAAATAATGTATGAGGGGTTTTTGCTTATGCTCGAGTGAAATTCATAGATAAAGTACTAGCCTTTTGCAATTTTCTGCAAACGGAAACTAATTCTGGGAAGCTTCTTATTACAGCAAGAGATTCATTTGGTTTGCATTAAAGGCAGACATAAGTGACATTAGGATTTCTCACAGATTTCATGAGATGCGTTGCTTTCTGTTAAATCATTAGGCCTGCCCCTTCCCCTACTTAAGAAGCCCCTTTCTCACATATACATAAAACAATTTATATTCTTGTCCAATGGTATAGCTTGAATATTTCTGTTACCTTGATGTGGACCATATTAAAAGATAAAACTGAGGAAAAACCAACCCAAGCAATAAGTCAAGTTGCATGTATTTCATTTGAACACATTTCAGTGGTTGGATTAATTATAACTGTACTAAGTTGTTTTGATTTATGTACTATAAACACAACTGATGCTCCACAACACCAGAGGAATATTACTGTTGTTCCTACTTAAACTTTTATTATGACTGCTTACACTGAAAATGTTGCTCTTTACTCATTATAAAACAAAGTGCAACCATAACTCAGTCACTCTACCATCCAACCACTTCTGGGTTTTCGCTACACTGGTGAAGTTACAGAAGATCATATGACGTGATTTCCTATTCACACCAGTCATTATTCTAATAGTAAACCATGATGCATACTGTACCGAACCCATAAAGATGCTTCACATGCATTGTTTAGTAATGTGTTTCACTGTCTGATCCTTGATACAGTACTTAAGATACCATTGTTGTGTAAGTATGTTTTTTTTTCTGTCTGGGCACCTCCAGTATAGATTCTGGGGTTCAAAGAGATGTTTGTCCTAGCAAATGGAATGCTAATCCCAATATGATACTTATGTGTCAACAAAGGAATCCTAAAAAGCTGGTAACCCTTTCAAAGAATAGCTTGGTCTTTTATGATAGTATAACGTATTAATTTCCTCCTGTCCAAAGTTGCCTTGAGAGATGTACTGTAACTTAATTAAATATATTTCTAAACTTGAATACTTTCCCATATGCAGCCACACAGTAGTAGTAGTAGTAGTTGTTAACACTGCTCAAATGATACCTCCAATGTAAAACGCTAACATAAAGGTATAAAAGAGGAACTTGCTCAGTTGTTACAGTTGATTCATTAATTTCACCATTCACTATGTGAAGAAAATAATATTAGAACATTTCTGCATTTATGGGGAGATTTTTGATCCAAACCATTTTGTGTCAATGTTTCACTTATGATTGTGGAACACTTTTGTTAAATTGGAGAAAAAGCATTAATATAGAATGTATTTTGAACCCCGGCCCTAAGTAGATTCTAAACATTTATTATGGCATGTTATCATATTCTGTGCAACATATTGCAAACTTCTGTTGGCCAGTTTTAAACATGTTGTTGAAGATCATAGTTAGTTCTGCTGATTTATGGTAATGCAGCGGCCATATCACCCACTGCATCAGAAATACTAACAAGCTTAGTATAAGCTTTGGCTGAAATGTTATGAGGTTTGAATTTCTGGAACGGCTATGGACTGTGTAGAAAAATCTCACTTCAGCAGAAATAGAACGATTCCTGTGCTTAAAAATTAGTGCTACTGCATATATTTTTTTGCAAGGAAAGGAGGTCTGGTCTTGTGAAAACGCATTGCATGTAGAAATTTGGGAGAGCGAGCATTTTTCAGAGGAGTAATCAGTTGAAAACTTACTAAACGTGCAATACTAGGTTTATAGTATACTATAAGTAAAAGTTAAAGCTGAGATCAATATTGACTCATTTCTGATTGCAAGATGTTAAACTTTACAAATGTATACATGTGAAGTTGATGTATACCTTGAACTTTCAGTTTCATTACAAATCAGGCGTATCTGACATATAAGCATGTTATGCTTACAAGCCTCATTTATCGATGGTGCATTACAGGCAGGGGATATGCGCTTCTCTTGAACATAATACATCCTGTTTGTGTCTCTGGGTTGCTCTGGGGTTTTACATTAATCTGACCATCCTTTCCCGCAGTGGCATATTCTTCATTTAGAAGAGCAGGCCAAGGTGCAACATGTAAGACCACAGTGAGAGAAGGTCTGACTTAGACATACAGTAAATGTATAGCACCTTCAGTATAGTACAGCCACAGTACTGTCTTTGATACAGCCTTTATTTTATAAAAGTGTAATTTTTAAGAGGAGAGAGAGTGGAAGTAGTGGAATACAAACTGATAACCCCAGCTCCAAAGTCAGCTGACTACAAACCAGTGCTGCCACTACACTCTCTTCTCTCAATAATTAATCGGCAGGTTTTTATAAAATAACAACAAAAACCCAGCAGCTGTAACCATTCTGTCTTGGGTTCCCATTTCACTCATCAAACCACTCCCCCCCTCGCCTTGAAGAAGAATTTAGTCCCTCACAGATTTGGGACTTGTTTCAGGTAACTCGACAAATCGATTTATGTAAACTCTGTCAGTCAGTGTTATCAAAATTGCACATTTGGAGCTGTTAGCATGGCCTACAAAAGAAGAGAACAAAGTTGAGGACATTCTCATCTCATTACAGGAGCAGAAATAGTGGAATTAGCCTGAATCTAATTACAGGCCACACTATCTAATGTAAAAACATGCCTGTTTCTTCATTTTCATTCATTTAGACTAGTAATTAGTTTTGGCCTCAAAAATGCCACCCTTTAATCATCAAAAGGCAGATGTGATTTGCAGTCCAATATAATCTTGCTTTAATGAAGAACTAATGGACGCATTGCAAATTACTTTTTTGCTGTTGAACAGGGAGAAAAATCTATTTCCTGCTTTTGAAAAGATCAAGAGTATCTTTGATAATGGCGAGAGCGGCCCAGGCAGTTCTCCTGCATCATGCCAACAACCTCTTTTACTCTACTGAAATTCAATAGAAAGGAGGCCACAATTAGCAACAAAGCAGCGAAAATGCATCACTACAGCAGAATTTCTCTCCATGGCTGATGGCTCAACCCTCGAGCTACCAACTCCTTGTTAGAGACACGGCTAAAGTGTCTGTGTGGAACAATGAACCATGATAAATTACCCTCCCCAAAAAAGATGTACTACTAATTTTCAATTATACTCATAATGCATCACAGATTGGAGGAACATTGGGCATGCATTGAGGACAAACAGTAATAGATTTTAATCCCGCTATGGTTTTTCTTTAGCAAGCTATGATTTTACACAGTGTGGTTTCAAGCAAAGTAGCATGCAGCTATGTAAACCACTTAAAAGACAGCACTGTTTCAAACAACCATTACTGTAAAGAGGATATTTTACAAAATATTAAGACCAAATAAGAGTGATTCAAAGCATAAGGGATGTGAAAACTGTGAAGGGTCAGACATGGTGAACACGTGTATCTCTATGTGCATGTATTTTACTAAAATGTGGGAGAGGTTGAAGCCTAATGGAAGTTGGCTTAACTCTGGAGACAGCCCTGCTGTATATCTGATTACTGGGCCAATAATTTTCTTTCTTAAATAAGGAAAAAATTGGATAGGATGAATGAAATTTGGCTGTCATATTGCAATGATGGTACCACGGGAGATTATGTATTTCATAATCATTCATCATTTCCACTAGTGTTGGGGCTTAGCATAATGGAATTCGTAAACTGGTTTAAATCTGAAAGTGAGGACAGACTATCAGCTGGGCCCTAAATGCTTATATGGTAATTGCTCTTGAGCCCAGTGAAATATTTTTACAAGCATTTGATTTATTGATTAGATTTTTTTTCTTACAGGGACATGTGTGCACCAACATACTGTAAATACTCAAATATGACAACAGTCATAACTGATGTCTGTAATAGCTATTTTGTTGAAAAAATTGCCAGTCTTTATACTGTGATATTTTTTTCACTACATTTTCTTGTGGAAATAGTGAGAGGAAATGAGTTTGTTTTCACAAATAGGATATCTTTGAGAAATATTAATTTAGTGTGAATTTACTGTTTACAAATTCTGCCCAAATTACTAAAACAGCAAATATCAAATCAAGTCTTTGTGTATCAGGCTCATTCCATGAAAAGAGGGCCTTTTGATATTTTAAAGAGCAACTGAAGGCAATATACAACTTCTATGGTAGAAAATGGCCTATGAGGTAACGATATTAAAATAATTTATTCTAGTTAAAAAATGAACTACAAAGTGTAAATAGGATCATTTTGGTTATAAAGCCAGTCTCGTTCAAAACTGATATTTGAGAGATAATTAGGAAAAGATGGTACTGTATGTAATGGAATGAAGGGTACTGTAACAGTTTTCCTTGGGTTGGGTTCATTTACATCTTGCCCACAGCTAACAGCACCCAAGTAATCATCAATTCGGAGTGCAGCCAGCTGCACACACCCGATCTTAATGCCCATGGTCAATTTGGTTTGACATTCGATATCCCTATGGGGCTAGTTAGTGACCACCAGTAAATTACACAATGTACATGGGGCAATATTTAAAAAATTCAATAGCTCCAAATTTCAATCACTTAAAAACCTCAAACCAACAATAAAATGTAGAAATGAATATACAAATATTGAAAGCATTTGAGACAACTAAAATATGTGAAACATGATTTATTGACGTTCCCTAACTAGCCCCACAGATAGGCTATCCAAAGTCAAACCAACTGTCACGGTTGCACACCAGCCGGCTGAAGCTAATTGGCGAAATAAGGTTGCTAGCTAGTCTAAGCTACTTCCAGACACAATACCTGTTTAGACTGTTGGTAGAGTGAACTTACAAACGCTTAGGGTTGCCATGTGTGCGGTTTTCTTTCCCACGGGTTGCGGGTTCTTGGGCTACTTCTAAATTGCACTGCAGCCACCATTGATTGCATTTCTCTAATTTATTTTCAATTAATTTCACTGTGACCTGCTACTGCTGACTATCAAGCAGTGAGGCATGCTGTTGCTGGGTGGGTGAGTGGGGGGATGGCCAGAGAGCACAGTCATTGGTGTTGAGAGAGTGCTGAAGCAGGCAGTCATGACAAGTGATGTGAGAACAACAAAATAATTAACTAGAACTAGCTAGCTACATAATTCTCCCTCACAAAAAAATGAACTAAAAGACACCAAAAAGCAAATGATTGGGACTTTTTTATCCTTATTCTCTAGTTGAAAATATGATTCTTTTAGAGCAATGTGTTATCCATGTTTGCTTTCGATATAGAGGGGGGTGGTAGCGTCTAACAATTGGATTTCATTCTTTCATGGGCACCGCTTGGTGACGCAAACAACGCATTCTTTATCAGAACGGGCCACCGATCACGGATATACCCTCCGAGCTTTGTTAACCATTCCACAATGTTTTCTAAAAAAAAAAACATGTCTTAACCATTCACTATCAATCACTTCTATAGTTCATATTAAATCATTTGGTTTGATGAAACAATATAACAAAGGGAGAAATGTAGAGAACAATTTAAAGCAATTTTAACGGGTGTATTTAGATTATCATTATGGAGACACCTATTGGATAAATGTGGCAACTCCTCTCTTGCTGCAAAAAAATTAACTTAGGTCTAGTTTTTAGGCCTTGTGGGTGGATTTTGAGTGGTTATTGGACCGGACATTTGTGCTAGACCTGGCAAGCCTGCAAACACTTCCCACCTTCGAACACGACACACAAGAGACACCCACATCAAAACGCCCAAATCTAGTTCTCAGTCACATTTCCTAATGAGAAGAATTGAAACCGAGGCTAAATCAGGAAGTTCAGCCCCCCTTTAAATATAAATTGTGCACCAATATTGCATGTTAAAAGCCTGTTATATAGAACACATGGAAAGTTTAAATGTTTTTTTTACATGAATAAAGACTTGCTAAAGTGCCTCTCTGCACCCTCTGTGTCTTAACCTGCTTAACCACAACATTTTTCCAAGTTTTGTAAAGCCCTAGTTATTATGTTGCTTTGACAAAGTTATTTCAAAAGATTATTATTTATTTCATGTGATTAGGGATTCATCTAATCATATGAAATGTATGTCCCTCATTTTAAGGTCAACCCTGTTACGTGAACTGAACTCTCATTTTAATATGGTGAAACTATTCCTTCTTTTTTTTTATTCTAAAGAAACATTGAACATCTAATAGTCAAATCAAAGCAGGTGAGCTGGTTCTACTTTTTGACAATTTTCTGGTGTTTTGTAGTGGAAAACCTGAGCGAGTAAAGCATAGCAAACACATCAACCCTGTTACCCATAGACAACAGGCTAGAAACGTTTTAATAATGTAAATGTTTTGTGAAACTTGCATTCAATTGCCCCTCCCTGTTGGACACAACAAACTTCCATTCCCTCTGTCACAAGGGGATTTATGGCTGATTTAAGATGAAATCGTCAACCCTGTTACTTTATTTGGCGCTTATTATAGTCATTTTTGAGATGGGAAAACGTGTTTTTATTAAGTTGAACATGTGCTCTTTATGACAGAATGTTGAAAATCTGTGAAATAAATGTATTTTTGGATGAAGTTACACTACCCAAAAGGTACTCATTTGGTGGAATGACCCATCACTTAATATATTCTCCTGAACAGATTTTCTGAAAAATATAGTATGCATTCTCCTGTATTATTGCTTTCTGAAAAAGTCTCTGTACAATTAGGACTGGTATTTGAAAAGCTTTGATATCAGCCACTAGATGTCACAAAAGAGATGTAAAAAAACATTGCATGGGATCAGATTGAAACAATGATACACTGCATTCGGACTTTTTCCACATTTTGTTACAGCCTTATTCTAAAATGGATTTAAAAAAAATTCCCCTCATCAATCTACACACAATATCCCATAATGACGAAGCAAAACCAGGTTTTTAGACATTTTTGCAGATGAAAAAAAAAATACTGAAATATCACGTTTACATAAGTATTCAGACCCTTTACTCAGTACTTTGTTGAAGCACCTTTAGCAGCAATTACATCCTCAAGTCTTCTTGGGTATGACGCTACAAGCTTGGCACACCTGTATTTGGGGAGTTTCTCCCATTCTTTTCTACAGATCCTCTCAAGCTCTTTCAGGTTGGATGAACAGTTTTCATGTCTCTCCAGAGATGTTTGATCACGTTCAAGTCCAGACTCTGGCTGGGCCACTCAAGAATATTCAAAGACTTGTCCCTAAGCCACTCCTGCTTTGTCTTGGCTTTGGGGTCGTTGTCCTGTTGGAAGGTGAACCGTCACCCCAGTCTGAGGTCCTGAGCGCTCTTGAGCAGGTTTTCATCAAGGATCTCTCTGTACTTTGATCCATTCCTCTTTCCCTCGATCCTGACTAGTCTGCCAGTCCCTGCCACTGAAAAACAGTGTGTGTGTGGGGGGGATCACTTCTGAAGGTGATACATTCACCTTCAGAGGTGAATGTATCAAACCAGTTGCCGTGATAAAAGTTTGTTGTTGTTGTGCACTATCCTCAAACAATAGCACGCTATTTTTTCACTGTAATAGCTACTGTAAATTGGATAGTGCAGTTAGATTAACAAGAATTTAAGCTTTCTGCCCATATAAGACATGTCTATGTCCTGGGAAATTTTCTTGCTACTTACAACGTGATGCTAATCACATTAGCGCACGTTAGCTCAACTGTCCCGTGGGGGGGTTTTAAGGACATCGTTTTCAAATATATGTTTAGCTCACATCATATAATGTAAAAGTATGCAGAAATGTGTGTAATAATAGAATAAAAGCAGCAAAAACACATTTAGACATTAAAAAATGCATTTATATAGTTTCCAAAATATTGTTTTTCATTGGTGCCAAGATGGTGCCAAGATGGAGGTGCGGTGTCTTCAAAACAGCAGCCCCTGTTAGTGTAACCGATGTGAAATGGCTAGTTAGTTAGCGGTGGTGCGCGCTAATAGCATTTCAATCGACGTCATTGGCTCTGAGACTTGAAGTAGGGTTTCCCCTTGCGTTGCAAGGGCCGCGGCTTTTGTGGCGCGATGGGTAACGATGCTTCGTGGGTGTCAGTTGTTGATGTGTGCAAGGGTCCCTGGTTCGAGCCCAGGTTGGGGCGAAGAGAGCGACGGAACCTACACTGTTACATTAGTCATCTAGTGTATATATAAATCATTAGATTTAAACCATTGCATAGGATCGATCACATTCCATCAACTCCACACTGGGAAACACGCACTATGAAAATAACATTGTTTATGCACTGGGGGATAACACTTTAATTCAAATAAAAATGTGTTTTGATTTGTTTCCTCCAGTTAACATTCCGTGAAAATGTGACGCCTAGGGATGGGTTGAGTAGCTACCGGAGGTGTCATCGAATCCAATAGGTTGCTTTAGCATTAGCTAGCCTAGCATGATCATTTAAATGGTAGTTTAATAAAAAAATAGCACTATTTCAATCTTCTCAATGTATCATTTTGGACAATGCGATAATTAGGAGTGCAGCACCCTCTCCCATTCCTGGATTGAGGTACGTTTTCTTAACTTTTATCTCGCGGCGACTCCACGGTATCCTGATCATGGCAGCCTGCAGTTCAGACCTTACAGGGAAGATGTAATTACAGAGACCGTAAGGTCTGAATCTTTAGGCTAGGTTGTCATGATACCACTATCAAGTATCGTGGCAAGAAAACAAAACATGATGCAGCCCTCGCTCTGTTGTCACCTATAGTCAAATTTGTTTATTTTCCCAAGCTATATCACAAAATATTTTACATACAGCAGGTTTTTAAAGGAGAATAGAGTTGAGTTTTCCTTTTTTTTACCATAGAAAATGTAGTATAATGGTATCTTGATACTGGTATCATCTCAATGACAACCCTATCAGGTTGTCTGAACTGTACTAGAATGTCCTTCATTATGGCCCAGGAACAACATTCTGCAGTGTGTTTGATTCAGTTCCAGCTTCATTACAACATTTACACCTGAAAAGGGTTACCAGGATGAGTGACACAAAAACACATTCCTTTTGAATCACAAGCTTTTAATTGCATATGTCCCTGTCAATAGATTCAGTACAACTGTTAGAAGACCATTTCAGTGTGGTCATCATCTTAATCCTCTGATAGCAATGCTGATGATGAACCTCCTAATTTCTAAAATGCATCATATATATATATATATATATATATATATATATATATATATATATATATATAATATATGTGTGTGTGTGTGTGTGTGTCACATTATTCTCATATGTTTCTATTTAGCTAACTAAACCTGGTACATTTAGGCATATGTTATGGACAGTTACAATCTTGTTTGGTATTTCTTAATCTTGAGTTATAACAATCATATTCTCCAGATGAGCTTCAATGCCATACAACTCTCCTTCCGTGGCCTCCAACTGCTCTGAAATGCAAGTAAAACTAAATGCATGCTCTTTAACCGATCGCTGCCCACACCTGCCCGCCTGTCCAGCATCACTACTCTGGACAGTTCTGACTTAGAATATGTGGACAACTACAAATACCTAGGTGTCTGGTTAGACTGTAAACTCTCCTTCCAGACTCACATTAAGCATCTCAAATCCAAAATTAAATCTAGAATGGGCTTCCTATTTCGCAACACAGCATCCTTCACTCATGCTGCCAAACATACCCTCGTAAAACTGACTGTCCTACCGATCCTTGACTTCAGTGATGTCCTTTACAAAATAGCCTCCAACACTCTACTCAGCAAATTGGATGCAGTCTATCACAGTGCCATCTGTTTTGTCACCATATACTACCCACCACTGAAACCTGTATGCTCTCGTTGGCTGGCCATCGCTTCATATTCGTCGCCAAACCCACTGGCACCAGGTCATCTTTAAGTCTTTGCTACAGTGAGGGAAAAAAGTATTTGATCCCCTGCTGATTTTGTACGTTTGCCCACTGACAAAGAAATGATCAGTCTATAATTTTAATGGTAGGTTTATTTGAACAGTGATAATAACAACAAAAACGCATGTCAAAAATGAAGTATTTGACCCCTCCGTAAAACATGACTTAGTACTTGGTGGCAAAACCCTTGACGGCAATCACAGAGGTCAGACGTTTCTTGTAGTTGGCCACCAGGTTTGCACACATCTCAGGAGGGATTTTGTCCCACTCCTCTTTGCAGATCTTCTCCAAGTCATTAAGGTTTCGAGGCTGACGTTTGGCAACTTGAACCTCCAGCTCCCTTCAGCTCCCTCCACAGATTTTCTATGGGATTAAGGTCTGGAGACTGGCTAGGCCACTCCAGGACCTTAATGTGCTTCTTCTTGAGCCACTCCTTTATTGCCTTGGCCGTGTGTTTTGGGTCATTGTCATGCTGGAATACCCATCCATGACCCATTTTCAATGCCCTGGCTGAGGGAAGGAGGTTCTCACCCAAGATTTGACGGTACATGGCCCCGTCCATCGTCCCTTTGATGCGGTGAAGTTATCCTGTCCCCTTAGCAGAAAAACACCCCCAAAGCATAATGTTTCCACCTCCATATTTGACGGTGGGGAGGGTGTTCTTGGGGTCATAGGCAGCATTCCTCCTCCTCCAAACGCGGCGAGTTGAGTTGATGCCAAAGAGCTCCATTTTGGTCTCATCTGACCACAACACTTTCACCCAGTTGTCCTCTGAATCATTCAGATGTTCATTGGCAAACTTCAGACGGGCATGTAGGATTTCAGTCCTTCACGGCATATTGTGTTACCAATTGTTTTCTTGGTGACTATGGTCCCAGCTGCCTTGAGATCATTGACAAGATCCTCCCATGTAGTTCTGGGCTGATTCCTCACCGTTCTCATGATCATTGCAACTCCACGAGGTGAGATCTTGCGTGGAGCCCCAGGCCGAGGGAGACAGTTCTTTTGTGTTTCTTCCATTTGCGAATAATCGCACCAACTGTTGTCACCTTCTCACCAAGCTGCTTGGCGATGGTCTTGTAGCCCATTCCAGCCTTGTGTAGGTCTACAATCTTGTCCCTGACATCCTTGGAGAGCTCTTTGGTCTTGGCCATGGTGGAGAGTTTGGAATCTGATTGATTGATTGCTTCTGTGGACAGGTGTCTTTTATACAGGTAACAAGGTGAGATTAGAGCACTCCCTTTAAGAGTGTGCTCCTAATCTCAGCTCGTTACCTGTATAAAAGACACCTGGGAGCCAGAAATATTTCTGATTGAGAGGGGGTGAAATACTTATTTCCCTCATTAAAATGCAAATTAATTTATAATATTTTTGACATGCGTTTTTCTGGATTTTTTTGTTGTTATTCTGTCTCTCACTGTTCAAATAAACCTACCATTAAAATTATAGACTGATCATTTCTTTGTCAGTGGGCAAACGTACAAAATCAGCAGGGGATCAAATACTTGTTTCCCTCACTGTAGGTAAAGCCCCGCCTTATCTCAGCTCACAGGTCACCATAGCAGCACCCATCCGTAGCACACGCTCCAGCAGGTATATTTCACTGGTCACCCCAAAAGTCAATTCCCCCTTTGGCCGCCTTTCCTTCCAGTTCTCTGCTGCGAATGGCTGGAACGAACTGCAAAAGTCACTGAAGCTGGAGACTCATATCTCCCTCACTAACTTTAAGCACCAGCTGTCAGAGCAGCTCACAGATCACTGCACCTGTACATAGCCCATCTGTAAATAGCCCATCCAACTACCTCATCCCAATACTGTATTTATTTATTTTGCTCCTTTGCACCCCAGTATCTCTACTTGCACACTCATCTTCTGCACATCTATCACTCCAGTGTTTAATTGCTATACTGTAATTATTTCGTCACTATGGCCTTTTTATTGCCTTACCTCCCTTATCCTACCTCATTTGCACACACTGTATATATACTTTTTCTGTTGTATTATTGACTGTATGTATGTTTATTCCATGTGTAACTCTGTGTTTGTGTCGCACTGCATTGCTTTATCTTGGCCAGATTGCAATTGTAAATGAGAACTTGTTCTCAACTAGCCTACCTGGTTAAATAAAGGTGACATAATGTTTTTTTTTTTTTTTAATATGAAGTATGTGCACATTCAACTTCGCCTAGGTACTTGCAAGTAGCTACCCCAATTGTTTAGGCACTTCAATAACCCCGGCATGACTGTGGAGGGCCGTGTCTCCAACGGAGCTTATAAGGTAAATCCATTTATAATATTGATGTAAACTAACCATGATCATGTTTATAAAACATGGCCAACACATCAGTTCCCCTACTATAGTCCATAAACGTAAACTAGCAACATACACTAAGCTAGAGACTTGTGTTTTCAACATGTCTAATGACGTTTGGCTAGCTAGCTGGCCAGGTATCTCGGTAAGCTAACGTTAGCTACGTTAACTTACATTTACATTACATTTAAGTCATTTAGCAGACGCTCTTATCCAGAGCGACTTACAAAACTTCAAGACCAAATATAGTTGGCAGCTAGTCTGTCACTTTTCTTTGCAAGCGACCTATTCACATCCCGTTTGTCTTCGAGGAGTAGAATATTAGCTGGCTAATTCAACAGCTAACGCTATGAAAACATTGAGAAATGTTAACTAGTTAGCTAACGTTACCTGGCTAGCATCAACTAGCTAAAGGTAGGTATGTAGGTAACTTAAAGCTAATCAGGTTCGGTTGCACCTTTCTTGGCTTTGCTAGTTATAGATCTGTCATTCTCATTTAAAGCCTAAGAAGCGGTAGATCTGTTCTAAACTCAGCAAGGACCCTGTCTTTCAAAGATAATTCGTAAAAATCCAAATAACTTAACAGATCTTCATTGTAAAGGGTTTAAACACTGTTTCCCATGTTTGCTCAATGAACCATAAACAATTAATGAACATGCACCCGTGGAAAGGTCTTAAAGACACTAACAGCTTACAGATGGTAGGCAATTAAGGTCACAGTTATGAACACTTATGACACTAAAGAGGCCTTTCTACTGACTCTGAAAAACACCAAAAGAAAGATGCCCAGGGTCCCTGCTCATCTGCGTGAACTTGCCTTAGGCATGCTGCAAGGAGGCATGAGGACTGCATATGTGGCCAGGGCAATAAATTGCAATGTCCGTGTAACAGTGTAGGTTCCGTCCCTCTCTTCGCCCCAACCTGGGCTCGAACCAGGGACCCTTGCACACATCAACAACTGACACCCACCGAAGCAACGTTACCCATCGCGCCACAAGAGCCACTGCCCTTGCAACGCAAGGGGAAACCCTACTTCAAGTCTCAGAGAGAGTGACGTCACCGATTGAAACGCTATTAGCGCGCACCACCACTAACTAACTAGCCATTTCACATCGGTTACATCCGTACTGTGAGACGCTTAAGACAGCGCTACAGGGAGACAAGACGGACAGCTGATCATCCTTGCAGTGGCAGACCATGTGTAACAACACATGCACAGGATCGGTACATCTGAACATTACATCTGCGGGACTGGTACATTTTTACATTTACATTTTTAGTCATTTAGCAGATGCTCTTATCCAGAGCGACTTACAGTAGTGAATGCATACATTTCATTTTTTTTGTACTGGCCCCCCATGGGAATCAAACCCACAACCCTGGCGTTGCACACACCATGCTGGCGTTGCAAACACCATGCTCTACCAACTGAGCCACAGGGAAGACTAGGATGGCAACAACTGCCCGAGTTACACCAGGAACGCACAATCCCTCCATCAGTGCTCAGACTGTCTGCAATAGGCAGAGAGAGGCTGGACTGAGGGCTTGTAGGCCTGTTGTAAGGCAGGTCATCACCAGACATCACCGGCAACAACGTCGCCTATGGGCACAAACCCACCGTCGCTGGACCAGACAGGACTGGCAAAAAGTGCTCTTCATTGACGAGTGGCAGTTTTGTCTCACCAGGGGTGATGGTCGGATTTGTGTTTATAGTCAAAGGAATGAGCGTTACACCGAGGCCTGTACTCTGGAGCGGGATCGATTTGGAGGTGGAGGGTCCGTCATGGTCTAGGGCGGTGTTTCACAGCATCATCGGACTGAGCTTGTTGTCATTGCAGGCAAGGCATCCTCCTCCCTCATGTGGTACCCTTCCTACAGGCTCATCCTGACATGACCCTCCAGCATGACAATGCCACCAGCCATACTGCCCATTCTGTGTGTGATTTCCTGCAAGACAGGAATGTCAGTATTCTGCCATGGCCAGCGACGAGCCCGGACCTCAATCCCATTGAGCACGTCTGGGACCTGTTGGGTTGGAGGGTGAGGGCTTGGGCCATTCCCCCCAGAAATGTCCGGGAACTTGCAGGTGCCTTGGTGGAAGAGTGGGGTAACATCTCACAGAAAGAACTGGCAAATCTGGTGCAGTCCATGAGGAGGAGATGCACTGCAGTACTTAATGCAGCTGGTGGCCACACCAGATACTGACTGTTACCCCCCTTTGTTCAGGGACACATTATTCCATTTCAGTCACATGTCTGTGGAACTTGTTCAGTTTGTCTCATTTGTTGAATCTTGTTATGTTTATACAAATATTTACACATGTTAAGTTTGCTGAACATAAACACAGTTGACAGTGAGAGGATGTTTCTTTTTTCTGCTGAGTTTGTGCTCTATTTCTGTGCTTTCCATTCGTATGTTTACTCCTGGTTTTGTACACCAGCTGAAAATACAGTTTTGTTATGGAAAATATATCTCACAGCGCTTTAGATGGTACAATGATTCTCTACACTATATGTGCTTGTTTTGCCACATAAACTGAAATTAGGTGAACTATTAGAATTTTAGCAACCAGGAAATAGCGGAGAGATTTCTGCATAGTGCATCTTTAAAAGTTTGTTAAATTAGTTTTTCAGTTATAGCCAGCTCATTAATGTTTTAATTTGCTACTCAGTTAAGTCTGAATAGGGAAACGTATTGCTTGGTAGGTAGCCAGCTAGCTGAAATGTTTCTTTCATTCAAGAATGTACACTATACACAAAAGTATGTGGACACCCCTTTTAAATTCCTGGATTCAGCTATTTTAGCCACAACTTTGTGGCAACAGTTTGGGGAAGGCCCTTTCCAGTTTCAGCATGACAATGCCTCCGTGCACAAAACGAGGTCCATACAGAAATGGTTTGTCGAGATCGGTGTGGAAGAACTGGCCTGCACAGAGCTCTGACCTCAACCCCATCAAAAACCTTTGGAATGAATTGGAACACAGACTGCAAGCCTAATCGCCCTGAGTGGCTGAATGGAAGCAAGTCCCGACAGCAATGTTCCAACATCTAGTGGAAAGCCTTTCCAGAAGAGTGGAGACTGTTATAGCAGCAAAGGGGGGACCAACTCCATATTAATGCCCATGATTTTGGAATGAGATGTTCGACGAGCAGGTGAATCGCCTATAAATTAAAAAAATTTGATATGGCCATATCGACAAGCCCTACTTGGATGTGGGAAAAGTGTCGCCAAACTGGCGCAGGTAGGCAAATATATCGCAAGGAGGGATATATGTTTTAAGACTAGACCCGAGTTCCACTCAGATCTAGAAACTCTGGGCTAGAATACCATAGCAGCCTATACCAGGGTTTCTTAAACTATGGGTTGGGACCAAAAGTGGGCCCTGGGCATGTGAGAGGTGGGTCGCGAGTTATGAGAATAGATCTTCTTAATTTGGGTTTTTGGAGGACGATTTGGGTCATGGGAGGATGGTCAATTTCACTTTTGAGTCTCGAGCTGAAGGTTTTAAGAATCCCTGGTCTATACTAAAGTGTTGTATGTTGATATTCCCTAGCTATGCCAGTAACTTTTTATTTTCTGGGTGGGGTGGCGGAGTACTTCTGAACTTAACCCACGGCTGACCTTTCTCTAGGGATTGGTCAAAGATGTCCATGATGATTCACTCACTATTGTCTTTGAGAACAAGTGTTCATAGGTTCTTCTGGGGTTGTAGTGTATTTTGTAGTCATCTATGTTGGAATGATGGTGGTATAATTTTGTTGATGGGCATAACTTTGATACTTATCTAAATGTTTTATTAAAGGAGAATTTAGCTTTTTTACATCAAATCTCTGTTTGATGTAAAGGGAATGTTGTAGATTCTGTAGCATGCCATTTACATCAAAAATAGAGATTTGGTTGTAAAAAATAAAGCTAAATTGTCTTTTAATAAAGTTGTCAACCTGAGAGACAAGTTCACTTTAGTGATGTGCGGATGCCACCTCCAGCTGAGGGTAAAAAGGATATCGGGGAGGGAGAAGAGGTGGAGGTGAGAACTGGCTCTCTATCGTCTTAGATTTAACAGACACTTTTTCCTCAGAATATCTTTAGAATTATCTTTTTCTCTTTCCACCAGATCTTCTCCTGGGCCAATGAGCAGGAGCCATGTGGCTGGTGGCTTGCCAAAGTGCGCATGATGAAGGGAGATGTGAGTAGTTATCTGTGGTTACAATTTCACTGGTCCCAGAATGTCATTTGCGAAAGGATGTTTCTGCAACGTTTATCCTGTGATTTCCTCATCCTGATATTACGTTTGTCAGTTTCATGCAACACAAATGTAACCTGTGTTGTGTTTACTGTGTAGTTCTATGTGATCGAGTGCTGCCTGTGACGCCACGTACAATGAAATAGTCACCTTTGAACGTCTCCGGCCTGTGAATGTCAACAAGGTGGTGTCAAAGAGCTCCTTCTTCAAATGCACAGTCCCAGTTCCTACGATCTGAAAGCAGCGTATGTACCTTTTATTTAAAAGTAGTTTCTGATTGGGATATAGGCTAGTAATTAGTTTTTTTATTTACATGCATTAGAGTTCAGAATTTGATTATAGTTTATTTTACTTTAGGTGCGAAAGTGACCGAGCTTGTCGGATTGTCTACTGTCCAGAAACAAGTAACTTGGTCGTACTGGTAAGTCCATATACAGTATCTCACAAAAGTGAGTACACCCCTCACATTTTTGTAAATATGAGTGTATCTTTTCATGTGACAACACTGAAGAAATTACACTTTTCTACAATGTAAAGTAGTGAGTGTACAGCTTGTATAACAGTGTAAATTTGCTGTCCCCTCAAAATAACTCAACACACAGCCATTAATGTCTAAACCACTGGCAACAAAAGTGAGTACACCCCTAAGTGAAAATATCCAAATTGGGCCGAAAGTGTCAATATTTTGTGTGGCCACCATCATTTTCCAGCACTGCCTTAACCCTCTTGGGCATGGAGTTCACCAGAGCTTCACAGGTTGCCACTGGAGTCCTCCTCCATGACGACATTACGGAGCTGGATGTTAGAGACCTTGCACTCCTCCACCTTCCGTTTGAGGATGCCCCACAGATGCTCAATAGGGTTTAGGTCTGGAGACATGCTTGGCCAGTCCATCACCTTTACCCTCAGCTTCTTTAGCAAGGCAGTGGTCATCTTGGAGGTGTGTTTGGGGTCGTTATCATGTTGGAATACTGCCCTGCGGCCCAGTCTCCGAAGGGAGGGGATCATGCTCTGCTTCAGTATGTCACAGTACATGTTGGCATTTATGGTTCCCTCAATGAACTGTAGCTCTCCAGTGCCGGCAGCACTCATGCAGCCCCAGACCATGACACTCCCACCACCATGCTTGACTGTAGGCAAGACACACTTGTCTTTGTACTCCTCACCTGGTTGCCGCCACACACGCTTGACACCATCTGAACCAAATAAGTTTCTTGGTCTCATCAGACCACAGGACATGGTTCCAGTAATCCATGTCCTTAGTCTGCTTATCTTCAGCAAACTGTTTGCGGGCTTTCTTGTGCATCATCTTTAGAAGAGGCTTCCTTCTGGGACGACAGCCATGCAGACCAATTTGATGCAGTGTGCGGCGTGTGGTCTGAGCACTGACAGGCTGACCCCCCACCCCTTCAACCTCTGCAGCAATGCTGGCAGCACTCATACGTCTATTTCCCAAAGACAACCTCTGGATATGACGCTGAGCACGTGCACTCAACTTCTTTGGTCGACCATGGCGAGGCCTGTTCTGAGTGGAACCTGTCCTGTTAAACCGCTGTAGGGTCTTGGCCACCGTGCTGCAGCTCAGTTTCAGGGTCTTGGCAATCTTCTTATAGCCCAGGCCATCTTTATGTAGAGCAACAATTCTTTTTTTCAGATCCTCAGAGTTCTTTGCCATGAGGTGCCATGTTGAACTTCCAGTGACCAGCCAGTATGAGGGAGTGTGAGAGCGATTACACCAAATTTAACACACCTGCTCCCCATTCACACCTGAGACACACATGACACCGGGGAGGGAAAATGGCTAATTGGGCCCAATTTGGACATTTTCACTTAGAGGTGTACTCACTTTTGTTGCCAGCGGTTTAGACATTAATGGCTGCGTGTTGAGTTATTTTGAGGGGACAGCAAATTTACACTGTTAAACAAGCTGTACACTCACTACTTTACATTGTAGCAAAGTGTCATTTCTTCAGTGTTGTCACATGAAAAGATATACTCAAATATTTACAAAAATGTGAGGGGTGTACTCACTTTTGTGAGATACTGTAAGTCTGTCTGCCACTCCTCCTTCAGTACCAGCAGTTTTGTGTAGAACAAGGAATGTCTAGACAATTTTTTTATGTTTATATTCTTGTTTCCCTGCAGTCTATAAATGAAGCCACAGTTAAGCGAGTGTCTTTGCTCAGTGACATGCACTTGAGGAGCATTCGCACTAAGCTCATGCTCCTGTCTCGAAATGAGGAGGCCACTAAACAACTGGAGTTAAGGATGATTATCACAACTGCATCCTTGCAGAAATAGTTTAAACAGGATTGTCATAAAGACACATCTCAATCATGCACATGATCTCTTCTCTCTCTAGAGTACAAAGCAACTGGCATCCGCTTTCCAAGAGGAGTTTACAGTCAGGGTGGACCTCATGGGCCTTGCCATTGGAAGCCATGG
Organism: Salmo trutta; assembly: GCF_901001165.1. NCBI lineage: Eukaryota > Metazoa > Chordata > Actinopteri > Salmoniformes > Salmonidae > Salmo > Salmo trutta. The sequence continues at coordinate 49,968,911 of NC_042960.1, read as the reverse complement.
CAGCAACATTCAACAAGCCAGTCCCTGGAATCACTGCTATTGAGCTGGATGAAGGGAGTGGGACGTTCATCATTTACGGAGAGATGTGCTGATGCTTTTGATATGAGACCTTGTTATGAGTGAGCAATAGACAGTGTATGTACCGCCAAGACATTTGTTTCTTAATAAAGCTAATATATTCTTCTTCAAAGAATGAGGAGGCGGTTAAGAAGGCAAGGAATTATCTGGAGTTTCTCGAAGATTCTGTTCAGATCCCAAGGAAGTTGGTCGGTATGTATCAAGTAGGAGTTGATACTTCCATAAAGAAAGACATTTGTGAGTGTGTGCGCTTTGTGGCTGTGCACCTCTTCACACAAGTGCCTTATGGCTTCTTATTTTTTTCTTCAGGCAAGGTAATTGGCAAGAATGGAAAAGTCATTCAGGAGATCATTGACAAGTCTGGGGTGGTGAGAGTAAGGATTGAGGGGGACAAGGACAACATACAGCCACGTCAAGAAGTAAGCCCTTACTTTTTTTTACTACTTTCCAGCTCACTTAGTAGACCAAGTGATCAGTATTGTCACGGAAACACTCTTCACCCATAATAACATCATTTTATTTGTGATGTGCTGACACAGGGAATGGTCCCGTTTACCTTTGTCGGCACCAAGGAGAACATTGGGACTGCCCAGGTGCTTCTGGAGTACCACATCGCCTACCTGAACGTAAGCATTAATCTATAGTAACAAACGCCTAATGGTCTCAGTCAGGGCTGTAGGCCCTTTTTATAGTCTGTGTGGGATGAGTTTGCCTGTTGCTGTCTGCAGGAGGTAGAGCTACTGCGTATGGAGAGACTGCAGATAGATGAGCAGCTCGAAGCTGATTGGGATGGGCCAAAGGCCTTCATCTGGCCACTCAGCAGACAAGGACAAGAGCTACACCACGGACGACAGTGTGGCTGCCACCTCTGTGCACACCAGCCGCTCCTACACTGGCAGAGGCCGCGGACGCAGAGGCCCCAACTACACCTCCGGCTATGGTGAGCATCATGTTCACAATGATACTGAATAGACATTTTGTAGATTCTCCCAAGCCATTTTTCAACACCTATCAGCAGGGGTTTAAAGTACTTCAGTAAAAATACTTTAAAGTACTACTAAGGTACTATTTCACTACATTCCTGAAGAAAATATTGTACTTTTTACTTTTAACACCCAAAAGTACATGTTACATTTTGAATGCTTAGCAGGACAGGAAAATGGTCCAATTCAGACTCTTATCAAGAGAACCTCCCTGGTCATCTCTACTGCCTCTGATCTGGCGGACTCACTAAACACAAATGTTTCATTTGTGAAGGAGTGTTAGCCCCTGGCTATCCATAAATACAAAAAAAACAAGATGGTGCCGTCTGGTTTGCTTGATATAAGGAATTTGAAAATATACATTTACTTTTGATACTTAAGAATTTCAAACCAAATACTTTTAGACTTTTACTCAAGTAGTGTTTTACTGGGTGACTCAATTTTACTTGAGTCATTTTCTTTTAAGGTATCTTTACTCAACTATGACAATTGGGTACACCACAGCCTATTGGGTGGACAATTGAAAGTTGCAAGACACAATCTAGGGAAGGTAATATTGATATTGGAACATAATGCTATAGCCCAACAGGAAGTTATCAGCCATGTGGTATTAAAAATATATGTTTGACTTTCAGGCACAAACTCTGAGCAATCCAATGACTCTGAGACTGACTCGGAGCGGAAGGATGAGCTGAGTGACTGGTCCCTGGCGGGAGAGGAATGTGAGAGGGGTACCCAGCCACAGAGAGACAGCAGGAGGAGAGTTGGTCAAGGGAGGGGGAGAGGGCCCAGTGGCAGGGGCCGAGGAGCCTCCAACACCGGTACGGCTGCAGACACAATTGATGGGTCATGCACATGCTGATGACATTAAACATGATTTGCATTATCCCCTATGTTTATCATGATCATGTGAATAGGTCTATGAATTGTTCCTCTAAAACTATAGATATTAAACTATTTGCTAACTTTGCAGCTCTAGGATCATGATGGCAACCCATACAGTGTGCTTGACAACACAGAGATCGACCAGACGGCCGACTCCAACCTCAACACAAACTGCCGCCTCCTCTCCCGCCGGACTGTCGAGCCATTGATGGCATGAGCGAATCGGACAAAGCTTCCCTCAGTGAGAATGGCCTTGGTAAGTCCTGCATCACCATGTCCTCGCAGTGATGACCTGATTTTAAGGACGGTCATCAACAGCATTTAAACATTTGTGTTGTGACTTTTACCATCTCAATCAGTACCATCCACAAACTTCTTCAATCCCTCTGGATAGAAGTGTCTGAGTAAAAGTAACAAGCCCTGGGAGCCAATCGGATTCAACAACAAACATACTCCCATAAGCATTAGAAAATACAATTATTTCATGTTACAGAAGACGGTGGACAATTCAGTGACCAAAAAGGATAGAATTACACACATTGACACCAATCCCAAGTCCATCCTCATGAAATTCACTCACCGAGGGCTCTGCACAAACTCTTTCCCCACAGATGACTCAAAAGCTAAACCACAGCGGCATAAACGTAGCAGTAGACACTCTGTCCGCCCACCAGAGGAAAGGTAACCTGTGGTGAACGGGCCTGTAGTTTGTTTACCAAAACCAGCATGACTGAGTGTGATTAACACTTGCCCTGGCTAGCAGTGAAGTCCGTGCTTCAACCAGTAACCATCGATTTACTCTGGGAAGCTAATTTCTCAATTTAAAGCTGAATAGACACCTAGGAAAGGCATGCCACCAAGAAGTCCCATTGTTTTTAAATGTTCCCACTCAAATTCACTAACATGTCCGCTACTTGTTGACTATCAATTAAGGTCTTTTTATTTTTTTTATATTTATACTGCTTGCCTGTATTTCTCACTTGCATTCCTTGGACTGCTTTCTAGTTATTTTTAACCACATTCTTTCAGTGTTTTATCACAATGTAAGCTTTTTTTCTGATTCAGAGGGGTTGGGTTAAATGCGGAAGACACATTTCAGTTGAATGTATTGTTGTACAACTGACTAGGCATCCCCCTTTCCCTTTCATTAGCTATGATGATGATCTAGTTTAATTCATTACCAATGCAACTGGTTCTAACATTCTTTGTTTTGCAGATCCCGGGCTGAATCACAAAGCAGATAGATGAACTAAAAAAGAACTGGTAAGTTTGAAAAAATGCTACAAATCTGACTTCAAGGCCCGTATGTATCAAGTGTCTCAGAGTAAGAGTGCTGATCTAGGATCAGGTCTCCCATCTTGTTCAATGTGATGTAAAATGCAAATCGGTATGCCTAATCTGAGATGCTTGATACATAATAGCTGGCTGGAAGAAGTGATGGGGAGAAAGAACCATGTCAATTTCTTTCCCTTGGCTTGATGTACTTCAGGGGCATAGTCCATGGAAGCTACAGTATGTTAAATTGCCACTAGGCTGGTTTTAATTTCTAGCATTGTATCAAAACAGTTAGGTTTGTTGTATGCCTTTGGTATATTAAGTCAAGCTTCTGTAACTATTTCTACTTTTCTGTGTCCTGCAGGAGCATGTTGAGTGTATTGCAGAGCACAGCCTCTCCACATCAGCAAAGAAAAGCAATGGCCCCAGCAATGGAAGAGGTGAGGAACTAGGCAGAGCTTCCACAGAAAGGGCTGCCAACGTCTGTTACCAAGGGAACAGTGACTAGCAGCCTGTCCTGAATAGTGTTTTCTAATCTATGGTCCCATTAATTGTACTATATTTGTACAATAGTTATTGTACAAGCTAGCCAAAGATGGACATATGGACTTCCAGATTCTCTACTGTACTTTTCAGTTCCCTAACCATGGGACACAGAGGGGGGGATTTAGCACTGAACCGAGACATGGAAAAGCATGTTTCAAGATTATCAGATGTTGTGCCTTGAGAGTAGATTTAACATAGTTGCCTGGCTATAGTAAAGTTGACAAAGGTGAGAAGAATCCAGTTATTCTAATATTTATTGAGCTTTGGCAGATTTTTTTTTTTTTAACACTTTTATATACAACCACTTGTAAAGGAAAACTAGGAAATGCAGTTGTAGAGAAAAAAAAACATTTTGCACTGAATTGGAATTTATTTCCCATAAGAAAAAAGATGGAAACTGGTCTGTCAATGTTCTTGTCCCATTTTTTATGCTGAACCTGTATGCTGGGATTTGGTTTCTCATGCACCCACCAGAGGCTGGAATGATGGTGGCAGTAACTTGTCTCGAAGGAGCTTTATTTTGTTTATTTAAAAATGTACAGTATTTAAAAAGCTGTTAACACTGAACTAGCGGAACGACATTGCAGGTGACAATTTGGACTACTGAGGTCAATTTCCAGATTTTGGTTCGGTAAACTGTTTGTCTGTTTGTTAATGATCATTCAGGTACTTCTTAAATAAAACCTGAACTTTCATCTAGATCCAAAACCATTTGTTTCTTGTCAGGTCTACCTTTTTGTCCTGAGAATGAGTGAAGTACAGAGCAAGACTAGTCTCTTTAATATATGATTTATTTGTGCACGGTGAATAAGAAAACCCCCTGGGCCCAACCAAGTACAAAGTGAACTATTAATTTAGTTGTCCAAGTAAATGCTTTGATTAATTTATTTTAGCAGCAAGATTTGGTGATCCACCTGCAAATAGAAAAAAAAACATGCAATTGTGATCCAAATTACATTTTACAAGCTGAATGACTAAATAAAAGTACATATTTGTTTGGAAAGAGTTTTACTAGTTCCTCAACCCTCTGTCGGGGTGATTTAGAATCATCAGTTTTCTGTGGGCTTCTCTGATCTTGTTAGCTGTGGGACAGGGAACAGCAATATGATTCATTAGGAAAATGTTGAACTTTATTGTAGTATCACACACCTACTGAAAGGAACAATACCCGACTTCTAGAAAAGTATGCAACAAGACAGTTACAATTGTACCACATGCGAGTAATGCCATAGTGTCTTGTAGAGCAAGGCTTCCCAAACTCGGTCCTGACTTGGTTGCGCGTTTTGGTTTTTGCCCTAGAAGGACACAGCTGATTCAAATAATCAAAGCTTGATGAGTTGGTTATTTGAATCCATAACATGCACCCAGGGAGGACCCCAGGACCGAGTTTGGTAAACCTTGTTGTAGAGGACAACACACATGTGAAAGCCCATAAAATCTTACTGATTTGGGAAAACTGCATAGCTTGCTTCATTTGGGGTTTCATGGCCTGCATGGCATAGCGACCTGAATCAAGAAGTACCATTTTAGTGTCACAAAATCATCCATAACTTTTATTCAACTCAAAAGTTTTACACCGAACAAAAATAAAAATGCAACATCTAAAGTGTTGGTTTCATGAGCTAAAATAAAAATCGCAGAAATGTTCCATATGCACAAAAAGCTTCTCAGATTTTGTGCACAACATTTGTTTTGCATTTCTCCTTTTCCAAGATAATCCATTAACCTGACAGGTGTGGTAAATCAAGAAGCTGATTAAACAGCATGATCATTACACAGGTGCACCTTGTGATGGGGACAAAGGCCACTTTAAAATGTGCAGTTGTCACACAACACAATGCCAAATGTCTAAAGTTTTGGGGGAGTGTGCAATTGGCATGCTGACTGCAGGAATGTCCACCAGAGCTGTTGCCAGAGAATTTAATGTTAATTTCTCTACCATAAGCTGCCTCCGTCGTTTTAGAGAATTTGGCAATACGTCCAACCCACTTGGCAGCCGGGTGTGGGCTTGGCTGCCAAGTGGCTGGGCCTATACCCTCCAAGGTCCACCCATGGCTGCACCCCTGTCCAGTCATGTGAAATCCATAGATTTGGGCCTAATGAATTTATTTCAATGGACTGATTTCCTTATATGAACTGTAACTCAGTAAAATCTTAGAAATATTTGCATGTTGCGTTTATATCGTTGTTCAGTATAGTAGGCATATTCTGTATTATTAGTATCAAGACTGGACTGAACTTTAGCCGAACATCTGCTGTGAGCAATTTGAAATAGAATAGAACATGGTTCTCTCTCTTCCCATTGGAATGGAGCACACTGGAACAACACAATGTGATGTTGAAGGTCCTAATTATTGCCCCAGTCATTTGCGTAATTACAATGTTTTCCAAAGGCAAGGGCAGTATAGAAATTGTACATTGTAGTGGACCTGCAGCAGTCAGTGAAAGTCAGGTTTAATGATGAATCTGTCCTCCACCAGGCAGGCACACTGGCCGGTAGTTTCAATAGGATTTAAAAAGCCAACTGCGTGGAGAAATTAGAGTTTTGCCCCAAAACCATATGGAATTACAGTGCTGGGTGCATGTGGTGAGCCAACACACAAAAAGGCCAGAGAAAGCAGCTATTTCTGTTGGTTTTATTAAACCAACCAAGCAATTTAATTCTTTTGTTCAGGGGAGTTCTACTTCATTGATTAACAAAAGCAGGGATATAATTTTTTCAGCTTTTTTGAAAAGCCTGAAATGTCAAGCCTTTTAAAGCAGATTATTCTGCCCCTGTATGGGGAATGGAGCCAGAGTAACCTTTTGTCTACAATTAAATATTCCAGCATAAATATAAAAGAAAATCAGAGATGGGGAAGATTGACTCACAAGAGATTGGAGAGGTAGATCCTCACACTGATAGTGCAAACAGCTTGCTTCTAATTAAATATGCCACAGAGTCTCAAAGCATTTGCTTTCAGCCGCAGAGAGAGGAAGCTGCCTAAGAATGAAGGGGAGAAATATATCACATCATCTGTCTGTCCACAGCCTTCCTCTGGGCATCTAAAAGGTATTTAATTGTTTTGTTTTTGTAGATTTGTTTCCTTTTTTATAGGAAGTATCTAAAGGCAATGCCTTCAGGGATATGCATAAATAGAGACACACAATGCAAATAGTGCGATTGTTTATGATTAAAAATCAGATGATTAAGCATGACTGTGGCACTTCAGAGACATGGGGTGTTTATTTTACATTTAAGGACGCATTCTCTCCATGTCTGATGCAGGGAGGGGCATCTTCACAGGCATTATAGTCTGAAACGTTGAATTTATAGGTGTTTTTTGGTTTAAGTTTTAGACTTGATATAGTGGTTCATTTAATTGATGTGTGAGGTTCTATATATAGACAATATAGAGTATGTGGTGTCGTATAAAAGACGCATGTATATACATAAAGATCGATGTTTGGTGGTTTATTTATAGTCAGGATGACATAGAAGTGACCTAATAGACGTGATGTGGATTCTTCTAAGTATCTGCTCACTTACTCCTAAGCATTCAAAGAGAGCGTTGGTACTGTAACTTTGATCTGATAACAGCAGTGTTGATAAAAAATGCCTTAATATGTTTTCTTCATAAAAAAAAACATCTCTGCAAACTTGCAACTTTTTGTTCTGCATGCAGATATTTTGTCATGTTTAGGAAACAGTATTTTGTAAATGTGAGTTTTATTATGGTTTAGTAGACTTGGATCCTATCAACTTCATCAAGTCAAGGGTTTTTGAAGAGGCAATCACATATAGCAAATTCTGCCATTGCAAAAATGTGTAAGCATATATTAAATAATTGTTTATAAATAAGTCAAAGGTAGAATGATTATTTGAAATAAATGTTTTTGTTGTTGAACAGAGCATAGTTGCTGATGACGGCTTACTAAAAGTTTGTCATTGTTAATAGTCTGACAATTTGTTGGCAATGATTTTTTTTGTCAGGTTCATTATGTTACAGGTTTATAACAGTTATGTTAATCATCATACATTATATGCATATGGAGGATGTCGGTTGACACATTTTTATTTTAGCTTGCTGCAAAAAAAAACCAACCTTTTCAGGATCCTTCAGTTTGTTTGTTTGTTATGTATGCATGTGCATGAGAACAAACTCCCAGGTAATGGGGGAATATACACTGAGTGTACAAAACATTAGGAACACCTGCTCTTTCCATGACATAGACTGACCAGGTGAATCACGGTGAAAGCTATGATCCCTTATTGATCTCACTACTTCAATCAGTGTAGATGAAGGGGAGGAGACAGGTTAAAGAATGATTTTTAAGCCTTGACTCAATTAAGAGATGGATTGTGTGTGTGTGCCATTTAGAGGGTGAATGGGCAAGACAAAAGATTTAAGTGCCTTTGAACTTGGCATGGTAGTAAGTGCCAGGTGCACCGGTTTGAGTGTGTCAAGAACTGCAACACTGCTGGGTTTTTCACGCTCAACAGTTTCCCGTGTGCATCAAGAATGGTCCACCACCCAAAGGATATCCAGTCAGCTTGACACAAGTGTGGGAAGCATTGGAGTCAACATGGGCCAGCATCCCTGTGGTATGCTTTAAACACCTTTTAGTCCATGCCCCGACAAAAATTGAGGCTATTCCGAGGGCAAAATGGGGTGCAACTCAATATTAGGAAGGTTCCTAATGTTTTGTACACTCAGTGTATATGGTTCCTTAAGATGTTTTCAGTGGGTGCCTGAAGGATTCCAAGGAATGCAGATTAGGTTAACTTTGTTGTCTCTCAGATCCCCCTACGTGTATATATTATATAAGTAGTGGATAGGGCTGTGGACTGATTATGTGTTTGCATGAGAAACAAACAGGGCACCTTTTCTGTAGTTGAAGTGATTCATCTGTAACATCCAGACAAAATAGAGGCCCCAACATATGCTCCCTAATCTCGACCCACTTACCCCATACCTGCAATAAGACCTTATCAGAAAATTGGGCAAGTCATGAGTCTGTTGATTAACCCTGACTGGCCTAATGATTGTGAGTCAGGGTTTCAGCTTGTGAAATATCAAACAACCACAAGTGTCAAATAATAGATGCACTGACAGGCAAGTTGTGCTCTGTCATTTGCGTTTCATGGCGATAATGGGTTCTGAACTGACCAGCTCTGGCTGGTAATGGTGTTGGCTGCAGCTTTTCTCCAGGTCTGCAGTGGATGGATATGGCATGAGGGACGAACCCCGTTGCTTTCCCAGACCACAAGTAAATCTTGTATTATGCTGAGTTTTAGTTTCCAGAGGACTGCAAGGTTTGCAAAAAAAGGAAACAAGAATTATGCAATCAAATTGGCACCTCCACATCCAGATTTGACTAGTGCTGCATAATGCAATCCAGTAATCCCTTTATCAAATGCTGAGATGAAATGGTCTTATTGGAAAAGGAGAGAAATATATTTAAGGTCATTCTATCACTAGTTTATTTTTCCCACTCTCTTTTTTTTTATCTTCAGAGACAATAATTACTTCTAGTTCATAACAGAATTATGGCTGGTGAATGTTCAGAGAATCCACAGGACCGAATCTTTGCAATAATCAGCAGTACAATTTTGTCTCCCTTTTAACATTTCTTCAAATTTTAACATACATGACTGTCTGAGGATGTGCAATGTTAATGTCTAGTTGATGATGACAATCTGTCAGCAAAATATGGTAGCCTACTTGACCTTGAATTGTTCAAGCATCAGCATTTTACATATCTTAGGCTACAGTATTTGTGGGTTAAGCTATGATGCAATGTCTTTCCAATCCATTTTGGGAAGGCATTTCCTTCCTTCTTTTTTTCCTTTTCAGTATTTATTTTTAAAGCCATAATATGAAGAATGCAGTGTGAATACTAAAACAGACATATATATATATATATATATATATATATATATATATATATATATATATACACACACACAGTGGATTTTAACCCCTGTTAAAATGCCAGGTTTTTGTGATGGAAAATAATGAGACAAAGATAAATCATGTCAGAACTTTTCCACCTTTAATGTGACCTATAACGTGAACAATTCAATTGAAAAACAAACTGAAATCTTTGAGGGGAAAAAATAAAAAACTCACAATAACTTGGTTGCATAAGTGTGCACACCCTTAAACTAATACTTTGTTGAAGCACCTTTTGATTTTATTACAGCACTCAGTCTTTTTGGGTAGGAGTCTATTAGCATGGCCACCTCTTTAAGGAATACCTGGAATAGGAAGAGCGTCTGCTAAATGACATAAATGTAAATGTATGTGGCAATATTTGCCCCCTCTTCTTTGCAAAAGCGCTCCAAATCTGTCAGATTGCGAGGACATCTCCTGTGCGCAGCCCTCTTCAGATCACCCCAGAGATGTTCAATTGGATTCAGGTCTGGGCTCTGGCTGGGCCACTCCAAAATGTTAATCTTCTTCTGGTGAAGCCATGCTTTTGTGGATTTGGATGTGTGCTTTGGGTCGTTGTCGTGCTGAAAGGTGAACTTCCTCTTCATCTTCAGCTTTCTAACAGACGCCTGAAGGTTTTGTGCCAAAATTGCCTGGTATTTGGAACTGTTCATAATTCCCTCCACCCTGACTAAGGCCCCGGTTCCAGCTGAATAAAAACAGCCCCAAAGCATGATGCTGCCACCAACATGCTTCACTGTGGGTATGGTGTTCTTTGGGTGATGTGCAGTGTTGTTTTTGCGCCAAACATACCTTTTGGAATTATTGCCAAAAAGTTCAACCTTGGTTTCATCAGACCAAAACACATGCTTTTGGGGGACTTGATGTTTGTTTTTGCAAACTTCAGCCGTGCTTGGATGTTTTTCATTGTAAGAAAAGGCTTCCGTCTTGCCACCCTACCCCATAGCCCATTCATATGAAGAATACGGGAGATTGTCACATGTAGCACACAGCCAGTACTTGACAGAAATTCCTGCAGTTCCTTTGTTGCTGTAGGCCTCTTGGAAGCCTCCCTGACCAGTTTTCTTCTTGTCTTTTCATACATTTTGGAGGGACGTCCAGTTCTTGATAATGTCTCTGTGGTGCCATATTTTCTCCACTTGATGATGACTGTCTTCACTGTGTTCCATGGTATATGTAATGCTTTGGAAATTATTTTGTACCCTTCTCCTGACTGATATCTTTCAACAATGAGATCCCTCTGATGCTTTGGAAGCTCTCTGCGGACCATGACTTTTGCTCTGAGATGCAACTAAGAAAATGTCAGGAAAATCCTACTAGAACAGCTGAACTTTATTTGTGATTAATCAGAGTCACTTTAAATGATGGCAGGTGTGTAATGACTTCTATTTAACATGAGTTTGAATGTGATTGGTTAATTTTGCACACTTATGCAAGCAGGTTATTGTAAGGTTTTTATTTTTCATTTTTCCCCCTCAAAGATTTCAGTTTGTTTTTCAATTGAATTGTTCACATTATAGGTCACATTAACAGTAGAAAAAGTTCTGACATGATTTATCTTTGTCTCATTCTTTTACATCACAAAAACCTGGCATTTTAACAGGGGTGTGTAGACTTGTTATATCCACTGTATATATATATATATATATATATATATATGCACCCTTTGCTGACTGCTCACATTGCCCACTGCTGAGACCCTGTGTCATGGTTGTTGGGAGAGACGGACCAAGGTGCAGCCAAGAAACAAACAACGACCGTGAAGTACCGTAGTGCTACATGCACATACTCAAAACAATATCCCACAAAACACAGGTTGGCAAAAGGCTACCTAAATATGATCCCCAATTAGAGGCAACGATTACCAGCTGCCTCTAATTGGGAACCATATAAATAAAATGACTAGAACACCCCCCTAGTCACGCTCTGACCTAAACACCGTAGAGATCCAAGAGCTCTCTATGGTCAGGGCGTGACAGTACCCCCCCCCCCCCCCCAAAGGTGCGGACACCGGCCGCAAAACCTGTAAACCAATGGGGAGGGTAGGGGGGGTGCCTAGTGTCGGTGGCGACTCCGGTGCGGGTCGTAGCCCCCGCCCAGACCCCGGATCCGGCCATGGAGCCAGGCTGAACGCCATGCCATGCCTGGACTGGGCATAGGCGCAGAGGAAGGCTCCGGCCTTGGAGCGGTACTGGATGCCGTGCCTGGACTGGGCACCGGCGCTGAGGAAGGCTCCGGCCATGGAGCAGGACTGGACGCCGTGCCTGGACTGGGCACCGGCGCAGAGAAGGACTCCGGCCATGGAGCTGGGTTGGACGCCATGCCTGGACTGGGCATGGCACAGAGGAAGGCGCCTGCCTTGGAGCGGGACTGGACACCGTGCCTGGACTGGGCATGGCACAGAGGAAGGCTCAGCCCTTGGAGCGAGACTGGTGACACGCACTTCAGGGCGAGTGCGGGGAGCAGGCACAGGACGTACCGGACTGGGGAGGCGCACTGGAGGCCTGATGCGTGGAGCCGGCACATATTGCACCGGACTGGTGACACGCTCTTCAGGGCGAGTGTGGGGAGCTGGCACAGGACGTACTGGACTGGGGAGGCGCACTGGAGGCCTGATGCGTGGAGCCGGCACAGGTTGCACCAGACTGGTGACACGCACTTCAGGGCGAGTGCGGGGAGCTGGCACAGGACTCACCAGACTGCTGACAGGCTCTTCGGGTCGAATGCCATGCAGAACACACCTACGTAACATTTCTCTCCTCTCTCTCTCTCCCAACTTCTCCATCGCCTCCCTGACGGTCTCTGGGTCTTCAGGGCGAGTGCGGGGAGCTGGCACAGATGGCACCGGACTGGTGTCACGCTCTTCAGCACGCCTGCACTGCAGCATACTCCTCGCCAAAGTCATTCTCCGATAACCCTCCTCACACTGCTCCATCGACTCCCAGGCAGGCTCTGGCTCTCTCCTTGGCTCGGCCGACCATCCCTCGTGCACCCCCCCCCCCCCCCAGAATCTTGGGGTTTCTGTGGCTGCGGTCCCCAGCGTTGTCGCTGTCCTTCCTGCGACCTCTGCGACTCCCGCCAAGGAAGGGTCTCGTGTCCTCCCATGATCTCCTCCCATGTCCAAAACTCCTTTACCTCATGAACACGCTGCTTGGTCCTTGTGTGGTGGGATATTGTTTCACAGTTGTTGGGAGAGACGGACCAAGGCGCAGCATGACTGGAGTTCCACATCTTTATTTTAGTGAAACTTAAACAAACCAAGAAACAAACAACGACCGTGAGAACCAAGGGCTCTCTATGGTCAGGGCGTGACACCCTGAGTCCATATACAGTGCATTCGGAAAGTATACAGACCCCTTGTCTTTTTCCACATTTTGTTATGTCATGGCCTTGTTCTAAAATTGATTAAATATATATATATTTTTTTCATCAATCTACATACAATATCCCATAATGACAAAGCAAAAACAGGTTTTTAGAATGTTTGCAAATTCATAAAAAATGAAAAACAGAAATACCTTATTTACTTAAGTATTCAAACCCTTTGCTATGAGACTTGAAATTGAGCTCAGGTGCATCTTGTTTCCATTGATCATCCTTGAAATGTTTCTACAACTTGAGTGGAGTCCACCTGTGGTAAATTCAATTGATTGGACATGATTTGGAAAGGCACACACCTGTCTATACAAGGTCCAACAGTTGACAGTGCATGTCAGAGCAAAAACCATGCCATGAGGTAAGGAGGAATTGTTTCGAGGCACAGATCTGGAGAAGGGTACCAAAAAAATGTATGCACCATTGAAGGTCCCCAAGAACACTGTGGCCTGTATCATTCTTAAATGGAAGAAGTTTGGAACCACCAAGACTCTTCCTAGAGCTGAGCAATCGGGGGAGAAGGGCCTTGGTCAGGGAGGTGACCAAGAACCCGATGGTCACTTTAACAGAGCTCCAGTTCCTCTGTGGAGATGGGAGAACCTTCCAGAAGGACAACCATCTCTGCAGCACTCCACCAATCAGGCCTTTGTTGTAAAGTGGCCAAACGGAAGCCCCTCATCAGTAAAAGGGACAAGACAGCCCATTTGGAGTTTGCCAAAAGGCACCTAAAGGACTCTCAGACCATGAGAAACAAGATTCTCTGGGCTGATGAAACCAAGATTGAACTGAATGCCAAGTGTCACATCTGGAAGTAACCTGGCACCATCCCTACGGTGAAGCATGGTGGTGGCAGCATCATGCTGTGGGGATGTTTTTCAGTGGCAGGGACTGGGAGACTAGTCAGGATCGAAGGAAAGATGAACGGAGCAAAGTACAGAGAGATCCTTGATGAAAACCTGCTCCAGAGCGCTCAGGACCTCAGACTGGGTCAAGGGTTCACCTTCCAATTGGACAACGACCCTACGCGCACATCCAAGTCAATGCATGAGTGGCTTCAGGACAAGTCTCTGAATGTCCTTTAGTGGCCTAGCCAGAGCCCGGACTTGAACCCGATCGAACATCTCTGGAGAGACCTGAAAATAGCTGTGCAGGGACTGTAATCGCTGCCAAAGGTGCTTCAACATAGTACGGAGTAAAGGGTCTGAACACTTATGTAAAGGTGATATATTTTTTTTTTTATTGTATACATTTGCAAAGACTTCTAAAAACCTGTTTTTGCTTCGTCATTATGGGGTATTGTGTATAGATTGATGAGGTGGAAAAAACAATGTAATCAATTTTAGAATACTTTCCGAATGCACTGGTAAATCTAAGTGTTTTTGATACATTTAAAGTGATAATGTATGGTTATTCAGTTCCCTCATTGAATAGAAGATAATGCATTGATTAAAAACGAGCCCACCCACTGGTTGAATCAACATTGTTTCCACATCATTTCAATGAAACTACGTGGAACAGACGTTGAATTGACGTTTGTGCCCAGTGGGCAGATATTGCAAAGACAATGAAACTTTGTGATATTTTACCGTGCTCAGAAGACCTAAATTATTTATTGATGGTATAAAAAAGTTATTCCTATGCACAAGCTGCCGACATCACTCACTGCAAACATCACACACAAACCAATCACACAGAATTTGTAGCCTATGAATTTCAGCAGTTTATCAATGTAACAGGGTTGATCTTGAACGTACCCTTGTGTGTCTGTCTGTCAGCTTCCAGGTGGATGCAATTCAAATTAAGGGCATAGCTTTCTATCTGTTTCTTGCAGGGGACTGTGAACGTCGGTGTGCTAAACTTCCATTATACCACATCAAAGTCAAAAATTGAAAAAATTTTTAAGGGGGGCTGAACACTCATTTCACCTTGCTTTTCAACATCCTCACTAAGAAATGCTAAAAGCAATGAGAGTTTGAGTTTGATGCAGATGTAGAATAATGGTGTCAAGGAAAAACTCCCTAGAAAGGCAGGAACAGAGAGTGACCTCAAAAAGAATAATCCTGGTTGGTTTGTCCTCTGGGTTTCGCCTGCCAAATAAGTTCTGGATTAGAATTCTAGATTCCCAATGAAAATTGAATAGGGAATCTAGAATTCTAAGGCAGTTTCTATATAACGACAGAATTAATCGAACAAAAGGACCATTTGTGATGTTTAATGGACATATTGGAGTGCCAACAGAAGAAGATCTTCAAAGGTAAGGCATGCATTATATGTTATTTCAGACTTTTGTGTTGTGCCTGGCGGGTTGAATTATGATTTCATGTTTTCTGGGGTGCTGTCCTCAGATAATAGCATGGTTTGCTTTCGCCGAAAAGCCTTTTTGAAATCGGACACTGTGGTTGGATTAACAATAACTTTATCGTTAAAATGGTGTATAATACTTGTATGTTTGAGGAATTTTTTATTGAGATTTCTGTTGTTTGAATTTAGCGCCCTGCAAATTCACTGGCTGTTGCCGAGGTGGGACGCTAGCGTCCCACAAATCCCAGAGAGGTTAAAGGGCAATTTACCACCTTCATGAGAACAGTCGCAGCACTATGATGGGGTCTAAAACCAGACTGGGGCATTTCGTATACATTATTTGACTTCAGGAAGGCAGTGTGTTGCTGTGCAACAGCTTTTCAACTTTTCTTTTGAGGAATGGGAGAATCGATATAGGCCGATAGTTTTTGGCTTTTTCAGGAGAGGCTTTATTAAGCTACTTTTAGTGAGTTTGGTACACATCCAGAGGATAGGGAGCATTTATTATGTTCAACATAGGATGGCCAAGCACAGGAAGTAGCTCTTTCAGTAGTTTAGTTGGAATAGGGTCCAGTAGGAAGCTGGAAGGTTTAGAGAACATGGCTATTTTTGTGAATGTGTCGAGAGATACAGGATTAAAAATGAGTGTCTCCATTGATCCTAGGTCCTGGCAGGTCTGTGCAGACTGAGGACAACTGAGTTTTGGAGAAAATACGCAGATTCAAAGAGGAGTCCATAATTTGCTTTCTAATGATCATAATCTTTTCGTCGAAGAAGTTCATAAATTCATCACTGCTGAAGTAAAGGCCATCTTCACTTGGTGGAATCCTGCTTTTTAGTTAGCTTTGTGGCAGTATCAAAAATACATTTTATTGTTTTTATTCTCCTCAATCAAGTTGGAAAAGTAGACTGATCGAGCAGCAGTGAGGGTTCTTCGATATTGCTAGTTGGAAGACTTCCAGTTTGGTGGAGCACCATTTCCCTTCTAATTTTCTGGAAGCTAGCTTCAGGGCTGGGGTATTTTCTGTATACCAGGGAGCTAATTTCTTGTGACAAAGGTTTTTGGTTTATAGAGGCGCGACTGCCTAGGGTACTACACAAGGTTAGATCCTCGGTTAGGTGGTTGTACTCTGACATCCTTGGGTAGGTGGAGGGAGTCTGGAAGGGCATCTAGGAATCTTTGGGTTGTCTGAAAATTTTATAGCATGGATTTTGATAATCCTTGGTTGGGGTCTGAGCAGATTATTTGTTGCGATTGCAAACATAATAAAATGGTGGTCCGATAGTCCAGGATTATGAGGATAAAACATGTAGATCCACAATATTTATTCCACGGGACAAAAAACTAGATCCAGGGTATGACTGTGGCAATGCATAGGTCCGGAAACATGTTGGACAAAACCCACTGAGCCGATGATGGCTCCAAAAGCCTTTTGAATTGGGGCTGTGGACTTTTCCATGGGAATATTGAAGTCACCTAAAATGTGAATATTATCTGCCATGACTACGAGGTCCGATAGGATTTCAGGGAACTCAGTGAGCAACGCTGTATACAACTCTGGAGGCCTGTAAACTGTTGCTATAAAAAGTGATTGAGTAGGCTGCATAGATTTCATGACTAGAAGCTCAAAAGACGAAAACGCATTCTTTGTTTTCTTTGTGAATTGAAATTTGCTGTCGTAAATGTTACAAACACCTCCACCTTTGCGGGATGCGCGGGGGATATGGTCACTAGTGTAATCAGGAGAGGCCTCATTTAATACAGCAAATTCATTAGGTTTGAGCCGTGTTTCAGTCAGGCCAATCACATCAAGGTTATGATCAGTGATTAGTTAATTGGCTATGACTGCCTAGTTCTATTTTCAGATGTGAGATATTATGACAATCTCTTTCAATAATGACAGGATCGGAGGAGGTCTTTATTCCAGTGAAATTTCTAAAGGGAATACTGCCATGTTTAGTTTTGCCCGACCTAGCTCGAGGCACAGACACAGTCTCAATGGGGAATGCTGAAATGACTACACTGACTGTGCTAGTAGCAGACTCCACTAAGATGGAAGGCTGACTAACAGCCTGCTGTCTGTCCTGCACTTTATCTCATTGTGGAGCTAGAGGAGTTAGCGCCCTGTCAATGTTTATAGATAAGATTTTTTTTTTAAACTCCAGCTTAGATGGATTCCGTCACTCCTCAGCAGGCCAGACTTGGTCCTGTTTGTGGGGGAGTCCCAGAAAGAGGGACAGTTATCAACAAATTCTATATTTTGGGAGGGGCAGAAACATTTTTCAACCAGCGATTGTGTTGTGCGAATCTGCTGTAGCTAAGTTAAACGCTGAAGTTATGTTGTGCTTGGTGACCTCTGACTGTTTCATCCTAACATCGTTGGTGCAGACGTGGATAACAATATCCCTATAACATCTATACTCGCCAGTTTTGGCCTCAGCCAGGACCATCTTCCGATTAGCCTTTACGTCAGTAGCCCTGCCCCCTGGTAAACAGTGTATGATCATTGAATGATTATTTTGAAGTCTAATATTGCGGGTAATGGAGTCCCAAATGGCTAGGGTTTTCAATGTCTAATGGTGGAAGGCTTCGGCAGCTCGGACCGCATAACAGGGGGAGGAGAGACCTGAGAAGACTTGATTCTGCTGCTACGATTGGCTAGAGCACACTCAGCGCAGCTGTTTCTACATGCATGACAATTCTAGCTAGACATTACCATTCCGTGTTAGCGGGCAAGTAGGCATGACTGGGCATGATTGAAATCAAAACCCAACCATTGAATATCCAAGGATTTAGGAACATACAAATTTTCCCTAAATATTTCCAAATCTCAGTTTTGGAAGATACTGATTTTATGCCGAAATTATACTATTTACACTTAGTAGTCAACTTTGACACTAGAATAGAATGTACTTGACTAATATCGATGCCACGTAGGTGTTTCAACCATTGAAATTGTTTTTTGTTTACCACCAAACCACTAATTCCCTGATTTACAGGGTTAAATAACATTAACATGTAAGAACAATATTATTTGTGAACCAATGTTTCATTTTGTCGTTATAATAACATTGGTAGCAACATGAACGTCTGTTGCAGTTCAAGTTGACTACAAAACCCACAATACAATGCTCTCTCTCTGGGCTGATCGTCACTAGCTTCCATAGCCACAAAGTCATACTTGGGTGATTTTGCAACTACAGGCAATTTCGGCATTTCTTATTTTCAAGAAATGAAGTTTCTTCAAAAACGTTTTTATCAACAGAAATACTTTTCTAATTTTGTCAGAAACCACAAAGTTGTATTGGCTGTGACCATTTTATTCGGCAATACATGGATTTTACTTCGTTTTCACAAAGCACCTTCATCAGATCTCATTACCATCACACCATAAAACATTACAATTTAGTTTAAAACTGAATGACAAACACAATGGGTTTTTGGATTAATTGGTATATCTGTTTATAGGATTTGGTACTACCACATTAAGAAATAATTAATTGTATTCCTTAATCCATAAAATATTGGCCTGTGCCGGCTGTGCTTGTAGACCTGCACGGAAACCATAAACAATACAATTTCTTGTTAAAATTGTTATATATTTATAATTTTTACGGTAGCTATATTGGCAACAAGTAAGTGCTTTACATTTGAAGTAGACAGAAGTGTGATATGTAATGTGTACATATAAATGTTCTTCAGAAATTGTCACACCCTGATCTGTTTCACCTGTCCTGTCTCCACCGCCTCCAGGTGTCGCTTATTATCCCCAGTGCATATATCCCTGTGTTTCCTGTCTCTATGTGCCAGTTTGTCTTGTTTGTCAAGTCAACCAGCGGTTTTCCTTGCTCCTATTTCTTCCCAGTCTCTTTTGGTTCTAGTCCTCCTGGTTTCGACCCTTGCCTGTCCTGACTCCGAACTCACCTGCCTGACCACTCTGCCTGTTCTGTCTTCAAGCCTGCCTATCCCTTGTACTGTTTGGACTTGGATCTGGTTACTGAGTCCCTGCCTGGCCTGACCTCAAGACTGCCCTTCGTCTGGTACTGTTTTGGACTCTGACCCGGTTTATGATCTCTCGCCTGTCCCCGACCTACCTGTTGCCTACCCCTTGGATTAATAAATATCGGAGCTCAACCATCTGCTTCTTGTGTCTGCATTTGGGTCTTGCCTTGTGTCCTTATAGAAATAGTGCCTTCAGAAAGTATTCATACCATTTGACTTATTCCACATTTTGTTGTGTTACAGCCTGAATGCAAAATGGATACAAATATATATATATTTCACCCATCTACAAAAGTCACCCAAGAATAGTAAAGCCCCCTTCACTGGTTCAAATTGCTAATCAACCAGCCTGTTACCAGCCAATAGTAAACTATTAGAAAAAATTGTGTTCGACAAGATACAATGCTATTTTACACTAAACAAATTGACAACAGACTTTCAGAAAACTTATAAGGAAGGACATTCAACAAGCACAGCACTTCTCAAATGACTGATTGGCTGAGAGATATTGATGATAAAAGATGGTGAGGGCTGTTTTGTTAGTCTTCAGTGTGGCTTTTGACATTATCGATCATAGTCTGCTGCTGGAAAAACGTATGGGTTATGGATTTACACCCCCTGCTGTATTGTGGATAAAGACTTACCTGTCTAAAAGAACACAGAAGGTGTTCTTTCATGGAGCCTCTCCAGCATAATCCAGGTAGAATCAGTAATTCCAGCTGTCTAGTCCCCTTACTTTTTTCAATCTTTACTAATGAAATTGTCACGTCTGCTCTTGCTCCCCCCCCGGCGCTTGAGGGCGCCAGGCTGCCCTGCATCACGCACTCCTATCATACATTACACATTACGCAGACCTGCCTTCCCTCGTCACGCGCAACAGCTATATTGGACTCACCTGGACTCACTCATCACCTTTATTATTACCTCCCCTATATTTGAGAACTTGTTCTCAACTTGCCTACCTGGTTAAATAAAGGTGAAATAAAATAAATAAAAAAAATAAAAATTGTCAGTAACCCAGCTCTGTTCCCCGCTTCTGCATTGATTGTTTTCTGTCTTTGTTTTCTTGTATGCTGACGCTGTTCCTGTCTCGTTCCATGTCCATTCCTTATTAAATGTTTGAAGCCCCGTACCTGCTTCATCTCTCCAGCGTCATCACATGTGACAGAAATGCAACTGGCTTTGAGTAATGTATGTGGATGAATCTATACACTATACACGTCAGCTACTACAGCGACTGAAATGTCTGCAACGATTATCAAAGAGCTGCAGTTAGTTTCAGAATGGGTGGCAAGAAGTAAGTTACTACTAAATATTTCTAAAACTAAAAGGGAAAGGGGGATACCTAGTCAGTTGTACAACTGAATGCTTTCAACTGAAATGTGTCTTCCGCATTTAACCCAACGCATTTAACCCAACAACATATTTTTGTCTTGTCAGCTTTGGGATTCGATCCAGCAACCTTTCGGTTACTGGCCCAAAGCTCCAAAAATGTATTTGGGACAAATCATTCCCTAAACCTCAACTAAATCTTGTAATGAGTATTGTGGAAATGTAGCTAGTTTAGGTGACTAAACTGCATGGAGTAACCCTGGATTGTAAACTGTCATGGTCAAAACATGTTGATACAACAGTAGCTGAGATAAGGATAAGTCTGTCCATAATAATGCACTGCTCTGCCTTAACATCATTATCAACAAGGCAGGTCCTACGGGTCCTAGTTTTGTCGCACCTAGACTACTGTTCAGTTCTGTGGTCAGGTGCCACAAATTACAATTGGCTCAGAACAGGGCAGCGCGGCTGGCCCGTAAATGTACACGGAGCCAGTGGCGAACCAACATTCAGGGCAGAGCCACAACCGTTTAGTTTATTTGTCACGACTTCCGCCGAAGTTGGTTCCTCTTCTTGTTCAGGCGGCGTTCGGCGGTCGACGTCACCGGTCTTCCAGCCATCACCGATCCACCTTTCATTTTCCATTTGTTTTGTCTTGTTTTCCCGCACACCTGGTTTACATTCCCTCATTACTTGACGTGCATATAACCCTCTGTTCCCCCCATGTCTGTGTGTGGAATTGTTTGTTGTAAAGTGTATGTGCACTTCTGACTGGTTTGCCAAGGGTTATTTTCAACCCGTATTTTGTTGTTCTGGGTGCAGTTTGTTACTTCATTAAACTGCTCCGGTTGTTAACCAGTTCTGCTCTCCTGCGCCTGACTTCCCTGCAACCAGTTACACACCTTACATTATTTTGGGGTAGTATGTTTTGCATGTTATTTTGGCATTAATACATGTCAGATATCAGTTCGCAAACAATAAATTAATAATTTAGTTAATAAAGCCGCATACAACCATTGTGTATTTTTTGCTTTCTTGATTAAGGCAGCTCCAAAATGCAGCTGTTTCAGCTTGGCTCAGTGCTTTCTGTGGTGGTGGGGCAGCCAGCTGAAAATATGGAGCATAGGCGTTGGTAATGTTTTCTAGTGCACTGTGAATTGCTCAGTGTTATGTCACTCATGGGGACACTACGTCACTGCAAAATCTAAGGGTAGAGCTCTAAAATTCAAGCCCCTTGGGTGCTACCATAGAGTTACATTAGAAGTGCCGATCCAAGAAGGCTCAAGGTCATTGGCCACAGATAAAATGCTGTCAAATCACGTTATATCTGCTGTAGCTTTGATTGGACTGATCATGTCAACAGCAAGCTAGCAGTCCTCATCATGAAAAAAGTCACCAATCTTCTGGCACATCCTTTTCAACCCTTGTCATATGAAGAGAAATTATGAAGAGAAATTATAGATAAAATGTATCAGTGCTCATCGGCTATTGGACATAAACATTACACAACAAGTTGGAAATTGCAATGTGTGGTTTGGAAGGAATCAGTGGCTAACTGCAAGAGTTGCAAAGCAATCACTTGCCTGCTATTCAGTGGAGTGGGTGGTCCAAGTCTGGGTTAAAGGTCTCTTTTTCAAGCATAAAAGGATGGGCCAGAAAAGGTTGAATACATTAGCCATGCTGTCAATCCAGCATGACTTCTGCCATGTTCAAAACAACTGGGATATCCCAGACTTCAGTGAGTTCAAGACAACTGGGAATTCTGGGGAAAAATGAGCTCCGACTGGGAAATACGTTTTGAACGGTCATCCAACTCAAAATTCCAAGTCGGGATCCCGGGCCTCTTTCTAAAACTCCAACCTGAGATCACTGACGTCATGATTCAACCTTTTTTTCAGAGTTCCCAGTTGTCTTGAAAGCACTATAAATCCAGAGAATGCCAGACTTTAATAACAAAGTTTGATGACAAAATTTGCCCACAAAAGACCGCCGTGCCACCTTCCCGTTCAAGTGAGCACAGCTGAACATGGTGAGTCCAAAAATGTATTGTATTCTGCTGCATAAATGATAATATGCCAGGGAGATATGTATACTGTAGTAATAGTAAGTGCATGTTTTGTAGTAAGCTGTTAGTAGCGCATGTTCCTCACCCTAATAATTTGGTCCCTTTCCCCCTCCAAACATAGCCTACTGTTCAGACTTGGGGGTGCACATGTAGCCTATAGCCTGTTTTTGAGAAATGTCATCATTGAATATTATAAGAGCTTTAATTGTCTGCTTATATGCCCCCTTCTGTAAGAACGGCCCGTGTTCTGAATTCTGTTGCTGTACATTTAAAAAATGCTGAACAAATAGTTATATTGATGATGTCCGTCCTAGCTCGCTCATTGTCTTAATCGAAATTATGGATTGCCTCTTATCTGCTCATCGTCCCCTTATGCCATAGTTTGGACATCTCAATTGTGAGTAGAAACCACATTTGTTTAAGCAAGTCAGCCTTATCAGCTATGTCTTTTTAAAAGGCTGTAAATGAGGCTGAATGAGCCGTTTTGCTGCCGGACTCCGCTGATAGCCAGGTGGAGCATTGGTCTCTTCACAATCCCCAAGTCCAGAACAGACTATGGGAGGCACACAGTACTACATAGAGCCTTGACTACATGGAACTCTATTCCACATCAGGTAACTGATGCAAGTAGTAGAATCAGATAAAAATAACAAAGAGATGGAAATACACCTTATGAACAGCAGGGACTGTGAAGAGGCACACACACACGCAGGTACAGACACACACATACGCACACACATGCTAGCACATACACTACACACACATACAGTTGAAGTCGGAAGTTTACATACACTTAGGTTGGAGTCATTAAAACTGTTTTTTTTCAATCACTCCACAAATTTCTTGTTAAAACCTGTTAGGGCTAGGGGGCAGTATTTACACGGCCGGATAAAAAACGTACCCGATTTAATCTGGATATTACTCCTACCCAGTAACTAGAATATGCATATAATTATTGGCTTTGGATAGAAAACACCCTAAAGTTTCTAAAACTGTTTGAATGGTGTCTGTGAGTATAACAGAACTCATATGGCAGGCAAAAACCTGAGAAGATTCCTTAAAGGAAGTGCCCTCTCTGACAAGAGCTTGTTCTTCTTGTCTCTGTTTATTGAAGACTGAGGATCTTTGCTGTAACGTGACACTTCCTACGGAAAAAGCTGAATGATGTCATTCCAGCCCCAGGCTGAAACACATTTGCGCTTTTGGCAAGTGGCCGATAAGAGGATAATGGGCTTAGGTGTGTGCACGAGTCGATCCCGTGCTTTATTTTCTTTCGTCTATTTACCTAAACGCAGATTCCCGGTCGGAATATTATCGCTTTTTTACAAGAAAAATGGCATAAAAATTGATTTTAAACAGCGGTTGACATGCTTCGAAGTACGGTAATGGAATATTTACAATTTTTTTGTCACGAAATGCGCCGTGCTCGTAACCCTTATTTACCCTTTCGGATAGTGTCTTGAACGCACGAACAAAACACCGCTGTTTGGATATAACAATGGATTATTTGGGACCAAACCAACATTTGTTATTGAAGTAGAAGTCCTGGGAGTGCATTCTGACGAAGAACACCAAAGGTAATCAAACTTTTCTAATAGTAAATCGGAGTTTGGTGAAGGCTAAACTTGCTGGGTGTCTAAATAGCTAGCCCTGTGATGCCGGGCTATCTACTTAGAATATTGCAAAATGTGCTTTCACCAAAAAGCTATTTTAAAATCGGACATATCGAGTGCATAGAGGAGTTCTGTATCTATAATTCTTAAAATAATTGTTATGCTTTTTGTGAACGTTTATCGTGAGTAATTTAGTAAATTGTTAGTAAATTTGCCGGAAGTTTGCGGGGGGTATGCTAGTTCTGAACGTCACATGCTAATGTATTGTATAACATAATGTCCTAGGTGTGTCATCTGATGAAGATCATCAAAGGTTTGTGCTGCATTTAGCTGTCTTCTGGGTTTTTGTGACATTATATGCTAGCTTGAAAAATGGGTGTCTGATTATTTCTGGCTGGGTACTCTGCTGATATAATCTAATGTTTTGCTTTCGTTGTAAAGCCTTTTTGAAATCGGACAGTGTGGTTAGATTAACGAGAGTCTTGTCTTTAAAATGCTGTAAAATAGTCATATGTTTGAGAAATTGAAGTAATAGCATTTCTAAGGTATTTGAATAACGCGCCACAGGATTCCACTGGCTGTTACGTAGGTGGGACGATTTGGTGCCACCTACCCTAGAGAGGTTAACACACTATAGTTTTGGCAAGTCGGTTAGGACAACTACTTTGTGCATGACACAAGTCATTTTTCCAACAATTGTTTACAGACAGATTTTTTCTCTTATAATTCACTGTATCACAATTACACTGGGTCAGAAGTTTACATACACTAAGTTGACTGTGCCTATAAACAGCTTGGAAAATTCCAGAAAAAGATGTCATGGCTTTAGAAGCTTCTGCTAATTGACATTGTTTGAGTCAATTGGAGGTGTACTTGTGGATGTATTTCAAGGCCTACTTTCAAACTCAGTGCCTCTTTGCTTGACATCATGGGAAAATCAAAAGAAATCCAAGACCTCAGAAAAAACATTGTAGACCTCCACAAATCTGGTTCATCCTTGGGAGCAATTTCCAAAAGCCTGAAGGTATCACGTTCATCTGTACAAACAATAGTACGCAAGTATAAACACCATGGGACCACCAGCCATCATACCGCTCAGGAAGGAGACGCGTTCCAAGAGATCCGAGAAGTGCAAATCAATCCCAGAACAACAGCAAAGGACCTTGTGAAGTTGCTGGAGGAAACAGGTACAAAAGTATCTGTATCCACAGTAAAACAAGTCCTATATCGACATAACCTGAATGGCCGCTCAGCAAGGAAGAAGCCACTGCTCCAAAACCACCATAAAAAAGCCAGAGATGGTTTGCAACTGCACATGGGGACAAAGATCATACTTTTTGGAGAAATGACCTCTGGTCTGATGAAACACTAATAGAACTGTGTGGCCATAATGACCATCATTATGTTTGGAGGAAAAAGGGAGATGCTTGCAAGCCGAAGAACACCCTCCCAACCATGAAGCACGGGGGTGGCAGCATCATGTTGTGGGGGTGCTTTGCGGCAGGAGGGACTGGTGCCCTTCACAAAATAGATGGCATCATGACAAAATAGATGGCATCATGAGGATGGAAAATTATGTGGATATATTGAAGCAACATCTCAAGACATCAGTAAGAAAGTTAAAGCTTTGTCGGAAATGGGTCTTCCAAATGGACAATGACCCCAAGCATACTTCCAAAGTTGTGGCAAAATGGCTTAAGGACAACAAAGTCAAGGTATTGGAGTGGCCATCACAAAGCCCTGACCTCAATCCTATAGAAAATGTGTGGGCAGAACTGAAAAGGCGTGTGCGAGCAAGGAGGCCTACAAACCTGACTCAGTTACACCAGCTCTGTCAGGAGGAATGGGCCAAAATTCACCCAACTAATTGTGGGAAGCTTGTGGAAGGCTACCCGAAACATTTGACCCAAGTTAAACAATTTAAAGGCAATGCTACCAAATACTAATTGAGTGTATGTAAACTTCTGACCCAATGGGAATGTGATGAAAGAAATATAAGCTGAAATAAATCATTCTCTCTACTATTATTCTGACATTTCACATTCTTAAAATAAAGTGTTGATCCTAACTGACCTAAAACAATTTTTACAATAATTAAATGTCAGAAAACTTAGGATGGATCAACAACATTGTAGTTACTCCACAATATTAACCTAATTGACAGAGTGAAAAGAAGGAAGCCTCTACAGAATAAAATATATTCCAAAACATGCATCCAAGGTAATATTGCAAAAAAATGTGGCAAAGAAATTCACTTTAATTCCTGAATACAAAGTGTTATGTTTTGTAGTCATTCAAAAATCATGTTAATAAACACATTATTGCACACAGAGTGAGTCCATGCAACTTATTATGTGACTTGTTAAGGAAATATGTACTCCTGAACTTATTTATGCTTACCATAACAAAGGGGTTGAATACTTATTGACTTAAAACATTTCAGCTTTAAATGTTTTATTAATTTGTAAAAATGTCATAAAACATAATTTAACTTTGACATGATCGGTATTGTGTGTAGGCCAGTGAACAAAACATCAACATTTTATCAATTTTAAATTTTCTTCTAAACAGGTCCATTAAATATTTTCTAATTATAACCAAAATTCTAAGTTTATTACATAACAGTATATGTGCGTGAGACAAGGCAAAAACTGTGAAAAATAGTGAAATCCAAATATTAAATTGCATTAGAAAATAAACAAAAAAATAAACAATTGAAAGCTGAAAAAAAGATGTTTAAGGCTATTTTAGTGTCTACTTAATATATGAAAAATAAACAAATAGAAAGTAACCGATTGTCTTAAAAATATACTAAAGCCTCTAACTTTACTTGCAAAATTGCCCATTATGGCTAGCTAAACCCTGCCCATTTCTACAATTTAACTTCATAAAATTAGATTTGAAACCTAACCCTAACCTTAACCACACTGCTAACCTTATGACTAACCATAACCTTAAATGTGGACTTTGTGGCTGTGGAAATTGACTTTGCGGCTATGGAAGCTAATGGAAATCCTCTGGGCTGGCTGGCTGGCTAGCTAGCAAGTTAGCAAGCTAACAAAAGTAGCCACACACAATACCAAAGTCAGTATAAGGATGTGAAGTAGCTAGCTAGCTAGATAGCTGTAAAGTCACTGAAACAAACTGCAATATAAATTTAGGAGTCTATAATCTCATCATGTTCAACGTGCAGATTGTGTGCCTCGCAGAGTGGAGTCTGATATTGCTATGGCAATGTAAAAGGCCCTTTGGCCACACCATACAGTTATTGAGCCACACACACACACACAGCACGACGAGGGGAGAGGAGAAAATTAGGAAAATATGTGTACTTTCTTTATGAAACACCATTTTCCACCGCCTAATGCCAGTGTTTCTAAACCCAGAGGCAAAACATTGCGATACTTCCATGGTAAAATGTTGGCTCAATCACATTGTGGGAGAATCGAGAATTGTTTGACAATCAGATAAAAACATGTCTTGTTATGTTCATTACAGTGGGACTGACCAGCGTCTTAACTAAATACTTTGCAGATATGAAACAAACAGACAATCATAATCAGTCAAACATTAAAAATTCCCAGTTCATGCTTCAAAACCAACTTTATAAGAGGTTTTCAAATTAGGCTCTATTTGACTCAAAATTCCATGACATGTAGTAAGGCATTGTTACCAGAATACATGGATGGTAGTCCCCAAAAATATTGCTATCAGGATGTAGATTAAATCTGGCCAGGTATATTGTTTGCTGCCTGTACCCATTCAGGATGCACTGTTTCAGTTTCAATGACTCAATATTTGGAACAAAAACGGACGACAGTAATTTAGTTTGGGAATGTCAATACAATCAAACCAGGAAGGGCAATGATCACAAGTCAGTCATAACATGGGTAATAGGCTAGCGTACATGTGTCAAACACAAGGCCCGCATAGGGAAAGGGGGGATACCTAGTTAGTTGTACAACTGAAATGTGTCTTCTGCATTCAACCCAACCCTTCTGAATCAGAGAGGTGCGGGGGGCTGCCTTAATCGACATCCACGTCACTGGCGCCCAGGGAACAGTGGGTTAACTGCCTTACTCAGAGGCAGAATGACAGATTTGTACCTTGTCAGCTCGGGGATTCGATCCAGCAATCTTTTGGTTACTGGCCCAATCCTTTAGGTGTATTTCTACCTGCCAGGCTACCTGCTTCCCCGGCAGAGAAGAGGTATTCGGAGTGGAAAGTAAAATATAATTTGTCCTTTGATAAGCAGTGTTGAGCAGGAGTATACCCATTTTATACAAAAGTTCTATAAAAAGTCATTACTTTCTGATGGTAATAACCTCTAAATCATCATGTAGAAAATAGTAAAAAATAAAGAAAAACCATGAATGAGTAGGTGTGTCCAAACTTTTGACTGGTACTGTATAACGTTTTCTAAATGAAGAAATATTAGATCAACTTACCTCAGAATTGTTTTGTTGGAGTGACTTAAAAAATGTCGATGAGACAGATTGCATTTTTTTTTCAGCAAGAGTAGAGCTAGCCAGGGAAAGTATTGGTAAAAAAGTTATTTTACATTTTATTTATCTCAGACTGCACTAAGAACACAGCTGCTCTATGAAACGTTGTAGCACCAGTCCTCCTTGTCATAACTCATGGTGCATAAAAGCCTACCGGACTTGAGAAAGTGTGTTATGTGAAAAATTGTGGCTATCACAACAACATTTCTAATTATCTTGTTCACTTTCTCCTCTGTGAGTGTGGTAGACACAACCCTGTAATTACACACAAATGAAAAACAAGTAGGCTGAAATGCCTATTGTGGCCATAGAAAGAATTAGACAGCACATCTCTGTGACTCTTTCTCTCATTGAAGAATGCATATTTTTTTTGTGTTATGAAAAGTTGTTTTTGTTTAGATTTAACTGTTTTGTATTGTGTGTAAGGGTGGGGGTTCTCTGCAGACCAATCCTGAGTTTCATTATTTATTTAATCCTTTCCTGTGTTGGTGATGGAAAATTGATCAGGGTTGAATGAAAGGCTCAATTCATGCCCCCCTCTCTTCTATTGTCTAGGTGAATAGCACATACTGAAGGCCATGGGCAGGTTGCTATTAATATGACAGCCTATTTCATATCCAGCTATAATTTTTCTTATGAAATACTTAATTTCTATTATTTTGATCTAGGCAGGCGATTCACTAAAAGACAGTGGGAGAGAAAAGACTTTTCTTTGAGATGCTCATGTCAGTTGTGTAAGATATGGCAAACCAATAATTTTGTCAAGTTCTTTTTTTAGCCAACTGAAACGCTTTGGATTGCCACAGTTTATAAAGGCACATAGATAAAGCCTTTCAGGGCACTGAATGAGGACGCCATCTGTTTTTTTTATTTCCTCCTTTTTCTTTCCCTTTTTCAATCCATGTAATCAAATTTGAGCAAAATCAAATTGGAGGGGGGGGGGGGTTCAATGAAAGTACCTTTTGTTGGTCTGAAACGAGCAAGTAATTTACAAAATGCCCTTCCTTTGTGTGGGAGGCTAAAGGAAAAAAGAAATCAGTAGCTTTTAAAGCTAGGCATTGCTGCGACTGTGAAGATAATAAAAAACGTCTTGTGTTGTGGGGTAGAAAGCATTTCAAAGGCAGGGCCCGACTCAGGGTTACATGGCTGAAAACCCTGTGTGTGTGTTTGTTTGGGATAGAGTGCCAAGCCAGGTATCCACAGTCTACTATCTTCTGGGTGAAATGAAGACGAGTTCCAGGTAGTGTGACTAGCCCCGGCTCTAATGTTTCTACTTCCTGCACTCTCTAAGCGGCCCTTGTGTCATGCTCAAACTGCCACAGAAGAAATGGGAGTGGAGAACACAGAGGAATCTGCCAGGATTTCAGCATGGTTCTCTTATTCTGCTTGGTATGATGAGGAGCTTTCACTGAAGACGGAGTTCACTGGTATTTTTCCCTCCAGTCGCCAAGCAATGGAATAACTCTCGGAGGTGAGTTGTCCTCTTTCCCTGCTTCGTATGCAGCTTTATGGGCATGCTTAGTGCTGTAGCTATTTACATTGACAGACAGGCAGATTACCTTTTAAAGCTGTTGGGCTCTTTTCACTGCACAGGACAGCCATTAGACAATGAGCCATGTCCATAATATAATGTATGTTACTGAGTTGATGCCTCAAACTCAGAACAGAATATAGTTTTTTTCTGTACAAGATCTACGGGCTTCATGGAAATGTGAATTGAGTGGGGCTGTGAAGGCGAGGCGAGGCAAGGCAAGCCCCCCAAGGCATCCCAGCCTGCTGTCTCAAGGGCAAGGCAGGAAATCACTCTGCAAAGATATGACATGTCATACTTTAAAGATATCAAGAAATGTCACAAATGAAATTGTATATAAATAATGTAACATTAGCATGAATATTATAATGTCAGCGTTAGATTATTGTGGTTGTCAGATACTGTCCAGGTGTTGAACTTTCCGTTTTGTTTCCTACAGTATGGCAATGCCTTTTAACTTCGCTCAAGTGATTTTTCAAAAGGAATAACTGGATCAAATATCTTCTCAGTCATGAAATAACGTGTTATTCATATGCATATGCACACAGCATTTCTCAAGTAGTTCCACGTTTAAAGAGTTGGTGACTTTTTGAGAAACTATTTTCTCTTATCTGCAAAGTTTCTAATGTGTAGTTTCCACTTCTATATTCTCAGTTGACAAAATACAAGCGAGTAATATTCAATTGAGTTGATTTCTGAAATGTCTGAATTTGCACTAGAACAAATAACGTGGCCAAATTCAATTTGAAAATAATATTTAATCAGTCAACTCTCTGCTGCCACCCAATACTGTCGAGGGAATCTTACTGCCTTTGGGGAAAGAAGTCAGTCAGGCAGTCAGTACGCATCATTGCATTGATTGTTACTAGACTTCCTATTTAGGCTTGTGTGACGGTGAGCAGCCATGTGTAGATTATAGCAGTGATTAATGGCTATGTATTTTGTGTGTATTATGACATGATGCACGCCTATTTTCAAGCTGTCTTCTAGAATAGTTTTCTGTTCAGTTTACATATTCCTATACCGTGTGTATATTATGTGTATGCTTACTGTGTGGGTAATTTCATTTTTTTTATCTAGATATGCAGTTTTTTTTTGTATTAGCACATATTTTGTAATATTCTATATCAGTCGGTGTTCCCGTGAAGGGAGTAAATTGAGTTCTTCATACCTAGCACTATTTTCTCACGATATATATATTTTTTGAAAATATCATGGAGAAACAGTATTTTTTCGGTGCTCACTTATTTACGTGATGTAATCTTTACTGTAAAAATGATATAAAATTAATGTGGTCAGTTTGATGCTTTACAAGCAGTTACTTCCAGAAGTCTTTGTAATTAGACTGGAATACGTCATAAATAAGGTTGAGGAATAAATCTGTCTCCATTATCCTGGGTGTATGAGCTCCCCTCAGGCCCTCCAACAAGAGGAACTTAATGGCGTGGTAAAGTGGGAGGAGGAGCTGCTGCTGAGCAGGAGGAGTGGAGGGGCGGCGCTGACCACCAATTAGAGCCCATTGAGCTGGGGGCCTGTCAGTCAGAGATAATAGGGCCCCTCTTCCACCCTGGTACCCCCAGACCCTGTCATTAGGCCTACTCTGAGGCTGAGCCAGGCCTATGGTTAGCCATCTGACCCCTGGGCACTCAAAGAGAGATTCACCCACATGCTGCACTAACCAGTACAATAAATCACATGCATTGAGTGACTGAACTGCATTTGAATATGACTGCTCAGCCCGGTGGTGTTAATGGCGCATGGTGACATGCAATGGAGACCAGTCAACTCTGTGTGTACTGTGCATGTATCTGGGTAGGGTTATCACAGCTGGTATTTCTTCATTTGAATATTTTAATGGGTTAAATTTCCATGTAGGATTAACCTGAGACCACTTTGTCTTAAAAGCTTGGTGGAATAATGAATTCTTAAACACCTGCTAGTTCTGATACAGGAAATTAAAACGGTTTATGGGCAAACCCCAGCAAAGGAGACCCAAAACTTGATTTTAAAGTCAGCAACTTCATCTTGCGCCTGAGAAAGCTGCAACTAATATGGTTAAAGACCTCTCAAGAGTCTGTCTTGTCTTAATCTTCCAATGTAAATGAAGGATTTAAAAACGATATTACCAGATGTCCAGGAGACACTTGAGAATTAAGACCTCAATCTAGGTTTTCCAGCAGGCTTCAGCCACGGCTGATAGAGGCCTATGACTACTCTACTTGTCAGGATTTCCACCACAGTAAAACAGCTGCTAATGAAAACACACTGTGCTGTTGACTAGAGCCTTAGAAGACCTGCCTTAAAGTACTGTAGTAATTTCGTGGAACTGCACTGGGTTACCCATGTAAGCTATTCCCACACAGTCTAAACAAACTACTCTTAACAGCTGGAATTTTGCTATTTTATAACAATGTGAAAAAATAATCCGGTCTCATTATGAAGAGGGCAATCATCCATAGTATTGAAAAAGTTATTTTTTAAATATTCTGTTTGCAAGACCTTAGCTGCTTTTTATGGTTAGCTCTAGCTGCTTTGTCCAATGTTGCTCTGACCATTTAGTTGAACACAAGAGATCCCTTCAGTAGTCTTACAAGGTTTTCTTCTTCTTTGTCTCCTTTTCGTGGTCAATAAACATCTGAAGTGTGGTGTAAAATGTCTACCTGCAATTAGGGACCTTCCTGAAAATTGGCATCTGTCGATTGACACTTTAACATTGGGAATGGGGGTTCTAAAGCTGAGAGAATGTGTGTGCTTTTGGCATGCATCTGTGTGTGTCTGATGGCAGTTTCTGAATCATGTGTAAGCAGGATATGTGAGGGTGCTTATTCTCTCCCTCACTCTGCTCTGGCAGAGCATAACAATACAGGTGGTCAAACGAGTCCATAAACAATTCAGTGGTGCTGACTGACACTTATCTTCCACATGCAAACACTGTGCCAATGAGCTCTCTCTATTCAAACTATCTTTATTCAATTGTAGCTCTTTTGCTGGCTGTGCCATTATGATCCCAGACACAACAAACATATTTTTGGGAATGTAATGCACTGTTTTCCCCTCATCCTGCTGGGTGTCACTAGTTATCTTAAGCACAGTTTAATTGTGAGAGAACAGAGGTCACTGCTCAGCTCTATGTGGTCTTTGCATACTGTGACTGACAAACATCAGACTGTTATTTAGAGAGGAGCAGAATAGATCAAGTTAATGTGTACAAACTGACAGCTGAAAATGGGAAGGCCTCACTCATGAATAATTGACCACATTACTTTTAATTTTAACCCCCCATCGTGTTTTCCCCCTCTGAGAGGTTAAAGTTCCAATCCATTAAGAGCTGCCATACTGAGTGAAGACAGCAAGGGGAACATTTATCCAAAACGCCTGATGTCCAATAAACAGCAGTAACAGTAAATGTATTGCTCCAGTCCATAGATAATAGTGCCAATTGTCATAAATCTTAGACGCTGGTGACAGAAAACAGCACAATGAGCACAGCCATCTGTTTTAGGGAAAGGGATGAATATCTGCTCTGTCAAAATGCACTTGGATGTGTCTCAATATTGTGGACAGGCTTTCACATCGGCTGTAGGGATGTGAACTTACTTTTTGCTAACATTTATTGTTCAGACCTTTTTAGATGACTGTGGAAAGCTACATCTAGCCAGGGTTAAGTGATCTCTCTTCAACCACAGGATTGACTTTCTTGCTGAAATGAGAAAATACAAAATACCCCAAATCAGCTTTGTCATTTGGAGTGCTGAAAAGATAATAGAATCCCCTTGAAATGTACTTTTGCTAAATTATTAAATATCAACTAAAGGATAATTTTTTTCTCAGTTATGTTTTTGTTTTCTACATTGTTCTTGCAAAGAATTGGATTGTTATTCTGCAATCACACAGGTACAGTAAGAGTATCTTGTCAGTTGTCCCGATCATGTGTTTGGAAAAGTGGAGAAAAGGCATCCCACGTGTTCATGGGTAGTACTTTGTACACAAATACACTACAGTAACTAGTTAGCTAGCTATGCTACTTCAGCTGCGTTGCATGGAAAGGCAAGCTTACACAAATGTACATTTAATTTGCAGTAAATGCTTTAGTTTCCAGATTCATTAACTCCACTGTTTCCCAAGATGACAGCCTGGTTGACTGGTTTACTCAGGAGTCCCTAAAACATTAAACAACACAAATTACAATGTCATACTCGTGTCATAACACTAGCTAGCTAGCTGGCTAATGTTAGCTAGTCAGCTAACTTTCTAAATAGCAATTTTTGTAAATTAACTTTATGACAAAAAAATATGCACAACCGTTTGTCTCTACATTAACTAACATATTCCTCTCAATTGTACATTTTTCGCTTGGCTTGTTATGACGTTATAATTACTTATATTTGCTTCCACCGTAATGTTTTGTCAGCCATCTTTGCTGAAGAAAGTCACCAGGGACGGGTGGCTCACGTCAAATTCGTCATTGGAACCACTCGGTATGATTGGTCATATAAAAACCTTGGGACCCAAATGCATAATGAGTGCTCTAACTTCCCCTTGTGGGGGTCTGGAGCAATGAAGCCGTGACGCTGGGTACCTCTAAGTCCCACGGTGTAAGCTCGCAGCTTTTAAAGGAGGGACCACTGTATGTAGGCATTGCTATGGTGGGTTCCATTGAAATCCAGCCCTAGAAGTCTGTAGACACATTCAGAGTGTTGCAGGCACTAACAGATCACTGACAGTGCCTTCCATTTTCCTTGCTAACGTGCAATCGTTAGAAAATAAAATTGATGACCTACTATTAAGATTATCCTACCAACGGGACATTAAAAACTTATGTTTCACCGAGATGTGGCTGAACGAAGAAACGGACAATATAGAGCTGGTGGCATTTTCCATGCACCAGCAGAACAGAGACGCTACTTCTGGTAAGACGAGGGGTGGGGGTGTGTGTCTTTTTGTCAATAACAGCCGGGCTGTAGTGGAGCGGGTCGAGAGTTTCAAGTTCCTTGGTGTCCACATCACCAACGAACTATCATGGTCCAAACATACCAAGACAGTCGTGAAGAGGGCATGACAAAACCTTTTCCCCCTCAGGAGACTGAAAAGATTTGGCATGGGCCCCCAGATCCTCAAAAGTTTCTACAGCTACACCATCGAGAGCATCCTGACGGGTTGCATCACCGCCTGGTATGGCAACTGCTCGGCATCTGACCATAAGGCGCTACAGAGGATAATGCGAACGGCCCAGTATATCACTGGGGCCAAGCTTCCTGCATTCCAGGACCTATATAATTGGCGGTGTTAGAGGAAAACCCATAAAATTGTCAGAGACTCCAGTCACCCAAGTTATAGACTGTTTTCTCTGCTACCGCACTGCAAGCGGTACCGGAGCGCCAAGTCTAGGACCAAAAGGCTCCTCAACAGCTTCTACCCCCAAGCCATTAGACTGCTGAACAATTCATAAAAATCGCCACCGGACAATTTATATTGACACCCCCCCTCTTGTACGCTGCTGCTACTCGCTGTTTGTTTGTTACCTATGCATAGTCACTTCTCCCCCACCTACATGTACAGATTACGTCAACTAGCCTGTACCGCTGCACACTGACTCGATACCGATGCCCGCGTATATAGCCTCGTTATTGTTATTCTTGTTGTTTTTACTTTTTATTTTTACTTTTTATTTTAGCCTACTTGGTAAATATTTTCTTCTTCTTGAGCTGCACTGTTGGCTAAGGGCTTGTAAGTAAGCATTTCACAGTAAAGTCTACACTTGTTGTATACGGCGCATGTGGCAAATAAAGTTTGATTTGATTTGACAGGCTTGTTCTATTATGTTCTCTTGGGCTGAGTCCGTAGACTGTAATTTGCTGTCTCTCTCTGTCACCCTCTCAAGGCCACTCTCTTCCCAGAGCCCACTTTACACATGGCTGTGTAGCAGCACAGTAGCAGCCTCCCCCAGAGCTCGGCTGCTTTTTATCCCAATTAATGTCAAGACTTTATTAGCATGTGATGGAGGGAAAATGTCCTTCTGATGGAGGCTGGACCCTTTCCACAATTTGAGGTCAGATTGATTCCAGTGGCAGAGGAGAGATGGAAAAATGTCTCTGGAATTAGTCCTAGGATTAAGTCAATTATCAAATGAACCCCTTGCCCTGTGCAGCCATGGCTGATGCTAGATCATTGAGAAGGTGTGATGATGGAGAGAGAGTGTGTGGGTACAGGGACAGTGAGTGCGTAGTAAAGCTTTCCTTGCTCATGGCCTTCTCCAGGCCAACAAGGTCATCAGAACCAGTGCTATTTGATGCGAGTGCCCAACAGCGACAATTCTACTGATGTCCCTGAGCAGTTTATTTGCCCACAATTGTTGCATAGAAAACCTCCTCCTTCCCATATTTGCTGTGACCATCCACTAATGGCATGTCAGATATATCCATAAATCTGAGCAAGTTCTTCTTTGCCTTTTGCATTTTTGACGACATTCCAATGTACAGAACAATTACCTTTTGAAAAAAATATTAGTTATCTTGAAAAAGTAAAGATTTTGACTGTACTATTTTACAATGTCAGTTTTTCCCATGGATCCTGTCTGGTCTGATAGCAGGGCTTTCCTAGGGAACATATGTCTTTAATCAGAAGTAATTGAAGTAAGTGGGATGAGATGAGTGCTGCATATTTGTTTGGAGGCAGTGCCCCCTGCAGTAAGATTAAAGTAGAGGCATATAAGATTTCTAAAACAAAGATACAGTATAATTTACTGTTTAACAGTGATGGGTGAACCATAGAATGTATATGGGTGAACCCAAGAGTTAGCCCAATTTGTTGGAGTGACATTTGTGTGCATAAAGAAGTGAAATAACTTGTGATATCGTTAGAATTTACAGTATGTTCATTGTTATTAAATTATTCATATCAGGTTTACATGTATAAAGTTCAACCTTTCGTATGGGTTTTAATACAGGAAACCATCCACTTTCTATTTGATTTGAGTTCTCTGTGATTTCGACATGTTCGGAGAAAAGAGATATGCTTTTATTGATCCAATTAATTGATTTTCTTTATAAAAACACAAGGCATCATGCAAAATTAAGATGTCTTCATATCACCATTTCATAATTTGAAATTTGACTTACTAGAAGTAGTTGAGATAAAAATGTTCAGCAAAATTAGCAGAATGTTTACTATTGGCTAGAATGTTGGGTAGAATTTAGTAAGTATAACTGATATATTTATAATTGACCACATTTATTATGAGGAGGATAGAAATGATTTTGTTTGGTAGTTGCTCTGTATGTTCTCCTTGATAAATTGAGCATTTATTCCAATAGATGGCATCAAAACACTAGTCTACAGTACACACCAATGGTTAGTACAGCTACAGAGGGGCTGGGTAGGCATACTTTAGTCTTCTTCACAAGTCCCTCCAGTCTGAAATACAGAACAGTTCACATCAAGATGATGCATAATAAGTCTAATTCATTTCATTTCTGACATACTTTTAATTGAGTAAAATTATTTTTTCAGTCAGTATTTACAAAAATCCTAAGCAATATTATTATTCAGGTATGTAAACACCTTAATGTATCAAGTTCTACCTTTTTTATATTATCTTTTTGACACCAACACATATTTAATTGTGTACAAAAACTACAAAGAAGAGGCACTATCTAATTATATCCTCTTTAAATATCTATTTTGAAGAGACAAAAATGTTTCTTATGAACAAGCACATGGGCGGACTGGGACAAGAAATCGTCCCTAGCATTTCGAAGCACACCAGACCATTTTTTTCCCCTTGTGGCCCCCACACCGGCCATTTTTTCCCTCTTGAGACCCTCATCATTATTAGCCAAATAATTAGCGTTTTGCGCAACCACAACAACAGAAAGCAAGTTAGATAGGCCCACTGGACAGAAAAAAAAGACCAGCCCATCTGGCATTTGCCCGAAATGCCAGATGACCAGTCCTCCCATGCACTAGCATCACCCAATTGTCCTCAAAGAACTGGACACCATGAGAGAAAATATAACATGACTGGGAATACAACTTGCAGTAAATTGGCACTATGTCTTATTGAATCCCATTATTTAATTGGGCGGCAGCGTAGCCTAGTGGTTAGAGCGTTGGACTAGTAACTAAAAGGTTGCAAGTTTGAATCCCTGAGCTGACAAGGTACAAGTCTGTTGTTCTGCCCCTGAACAAGGCAGTTAACCCACTATTCCTAGGCTGTCATTGAAAATTAGAATTTGTTCTTAACTGACTTGCCTAGTTAAATAAAGGTAAAATAAATATCTCTCTGTCATTTGATTTATTGAATAAGACATTTAATTTAAGGGATAACATTGATGACCTATAAAGATATCAATATATTAAGTTATCTGAACAACATTATCCTTCATTTTCTCAAATTAAATAGGGGTTCATCTTAAGTACTGACTTTGGACCTTTTCAAACCTTTGTAATGTCTGGCTTTGTACTGGGCAGTAGCATGCTCCTTGCTACAGGCACCCTTCAACAGTCACCCCCTCCCACTATAATTAAATGATGATTTAGGACGTGTGAGAAGGCCGCTAGGACCAAGAGAAAATAGGTGCTTATTGGAACCCTGAATAAGTGGCAATTTTCATCTCTTGTCTGTATAACAAACCAGTCCTTTTACTCTGTTTCCTGACAAAGGACTAAACTCTCCTGCTGTTGGTTATCTTCTGTATTTTCCTTTATATTAGAGTTGTCTAGGTTGAATTGGCATAATGTTTCTGTAGACAAATGCAGGGCTGACTTGAATTATTAAGTAAAAAATGTCTATATTTGTTGCACTAAGAATTACAGTCATACTTACTGTATACAGGTCTATATACTATACCCCACTGTAGTATACCCTTAATTA
Organism: Salmo trutta; assembly: GCF_901001165.1. NCBI lineage: Eukaryota > Metazoa > Chordata > Actinopteri > Salmoniformes > Salmonidae > Salmo > Salmo trutta. The sequence continues at coordinate 49,929,611 of NC_042960.1, read as the reverse complement.
TACATATATTTGTTGAATTATTACATTTTTCAGCATATTTGTTAAAATATACTATAAAAATACTGATATTGTAGTAAAAAAATTGATGGTGGATTCTCAGATTTTTTTATTTATTATATCTACAAGACAGGGTTCCATTTGGTGCTTTTGAAATGTGTAACTTAGCTCAGTGATAATCTTCAGATGTACCGTAGAATAATGGAGACTCATTCTGCTACTCAAGGTTTTGCACTTTCTTCAGAATTAAGCTTGAAGTCTAATTTGTAACACTGAAACACAAAAGACTTACCATAATATCTCCCCAAAGGAGGGCAATTGTCTAGATGATTTGATTGAATAGAAGAAGAGAAAAAAACAGCACCAAGCTTTTTAAGTTTGAGGATGTATTGATGGAAACCTACCATTTTACGCAATTAATGTGTGGCTCCAGGAAGAGAATTGATTATAGACAAAACCGCTCCCTCTAAAAACGATGGCTTTTAATATCCACGCACCTCTCGCAAGACCATCTCTCTAATTACTAACACAAATTTATATTTGAAATCAAGACTGCACATTTTGTAGAGCCTCCGACTCCTTAAAGTGAGACTGTCACTCTTAACATGTATAAATGAATATACCTGTGTTTATAGATAATACTAGTTTCATAGATTTTGAGTATTATGACCCCCCCAAATTGATTTATTTTGAAAGCTTCAAAAGGCCCTAAAATGTTATAACATTGTTTTAGATTTTTTAAGATTTTAAAATACATTGTACATGTATTACATTTTTTATTTCTTGCTTATTGTCAAGATAGAGTGAATGTCTCAAATTGCACTGAATTCAATACCAATCCAATTCAGAGAAAATCTCTATCCTCCAGTTGAAAGTAGAATTTTTATTTCTGTACATTTTATTTTCACACACATGCAAACATATAACATCTAAATCTAACAGGGTAGAGAGAAATACATTATTTCTTACCCCATTCCAGTGCTTCAGGGTGCCCATACGGATGAGACGGCGGCTTTTCCAGAGGTGTGCCATAGACAGTGAGAGAGAACAGCAGATCTTGTGCACAACGAGTGGAGAGGCCTCAGTGTACTGCAGCCCTGCAGCCGGCTCTCAGCACACGGCTTTCTGACCAGCTATGCCTCACATTGTTACCTTTCACTAGGTTTCTGGTTCATCTGCGCACTGTAAATATGTTTTTTATTCGCATTCTTAAGTGATTGTTTGTTTGTGTTTTGATTAATATCATTTTCTCAGATAATTATTGTGATTAAGATGCAGTATGTGTGCTCAGAAACACAGTGAAGGATACCTTTTCTAATATCACAATAATTATAGCTTTGCTATATCCACTTTAAATCATTGGTGTTTATATCTACCTAGGACAAAAAAGCTCCTCTTATTTTAAGTCAAAGGTAGGATTGTATTGCACATTTTACTTGTTACCTGTTTTTGCTAATCGTTGATTGTTTATTTAATTTCAGTAATTACATTTATCCGTAGCACATGGTGCTAGGACATGTCGTACTGTATTATACTTGAAGTGCCTCGGTTGCATATTGTATTTTAAAACTGAGCTGAGCCCTTAGCATATGCTACAGGCAGAGAACAGCTCTGTTGATTCTCATCTGCACTCTTATCTGATAGCCTACATTATGGGTTTATCTGTAAACATGACTGGAGAGACACTTTTGTTGATTTGTTTTGGATTGATCCCCCTGGTCCCCCTCATCCCAGTATCCCTGGAACCCTTTCAACTTCAGGTTGAAACTTTAATCAACCAGGTTAAGATAAGGTGAGACAACTACACTCTTCTCCAGATTAACCTCCTTTGGCTGAATCTGCCTGGGTCCTCTTGTAGAGGGGTCATTCCCCCTCTTTGCCAGGCCCCCATTATTAAGGGGATCAGAAGGTTGAGCAGCCCCTCTCCCTGCTCTCCCTGCTGGAGAACTGGAGCGTCGCTGCTTGTCTATTTGCCGCTCTCTGGTTCTGACGGCAGAGGTTAAAAAAGCACTTGACTGCCGTCCCAGAGGTGCTTTCAATTTAACGAGGAGGGGGGATATCTGTTTCCTCAAATCAATCGCAGTCTTAACTGAACATCATGGACCATCTGCTTGGGGCTTACCGCCCAGCTTCCCGTCAAATCCCAATATTTGTGGAAGCTGATCCCGGGGCCCTGGAGGCCCGGAGACGAGGGGTTCCCAGAGCTCCTAAGGCACACTGCTCTGGCATGTGCCCTCAGTTGGCCCCACACTCCTTCTCCAGTTCCCTCTCCCCCACACGTTTGATTAATCACTAAATCTGTGTGGCAAATGGTGTGGACGACCATCCTTAGAGCGGGGGGGGGGGGGGAAGCAAAATGCACAGCTAATCGCTTTAGCTTTTAGTGCTCCATTGTGTTTATCAGTAATGAGACTGTGATCTCACATCTCTATTCACACCACTTGGTGTTTTTTTTACATCGTTAAGTTATTTCAACTTGTTTTGCATATTAATTCATCTGCTCCTCTCAGTCTCATCTTTGCCGTCAGCACCTTGCATCCGTTTCCCCGGGGGCCCTTGGCTCCCCAAGTAATTACATCAAACGTCACGGGGCAATCCTGTAAGCATAAATTTTAAGCATCTGTTTTTACCTCATTAAGCATGGTTTTCTCTTTTCTTCCCTATTTCATGGAGAGACAGGGACTTGAAAACAACCTGACGCTCAGATTTCAGGCTCAGGTGTCAAACCCTTCCTCACATTTTCCAGTGCTACATGCTATTAGCTGAGCCAGCCTCAGCGGAGCAGAGCTGCGTGGGCGCTTTAAGTTCAGACGGTTGCCACATCCACATCCGTCTCTGGAGTCGAAGAGATCTTTTAGGCAATTAAAAGCTGTCCTGATGCGAATGTGCCATTTAACACCCTTGACTCTCGTTTTCCTCTGCCCAAATAACCTTGAGGTTTATCAACTAGCGAAATATGTGATGGGCAGCCTGAGCACAGGCGCAGGTTGGTTGGTAACCAAGGCTATTCGACCTCCCATCTCTGTTTTGTGGCACCATATTATCTTCACCTCTGGACAATCTTCTCCCGCTGTATTGGACTGAACCCATCGGGGGAAAAAGGTTGCTGCCCCTCTGGCATTCTCATGCGTAGCAGCCACCGTAATCTGTAAACATTTGCAGGAGTGCGACATGATGGGGTGCTATAACACCCTTCACCCTTCACCACCAACACCCCCCTCAAGGATCAAATAATACAGAAGCAAATACACAGTAAGCCAAAGGCTAATAAGGTTAATTTTCATGTAAAAACCTCCATAGTCAAGCGCAGGTCCAGTCAGTGGCAGTGCGTCCCCCCCCCCCCCCCCCCCATTCGAGCCTCCCTGGGGAAACGCAGCCCAGATGGCATTTTCCTGGAAGCTGTGACCCACAAGGAGCTGGCGGCAGCCGAGTACAAGGTGCATCTTCTCAGCCTAATTAATTTACTATTATAGCACCTGTTTTAGAATAGATAGGGCTGGGAAGGGAAGCGCTCCCCAGACGCGGTGGTGGGGCTCGCCAGTAAATGGGTTTGAGCTGATTATATTAAGCTGATGCTTTGATCATCAGAAGGCGTTAAAATGGAAATATGTTTTCACTGGCTGTGGGCCTTGGAAAAGAGAGGAGCAGTCTGGGGACATGGCTGATTACTTTTGACTGTGAATTCACACAAGCCTCTAAATAAGGGCATCCAGCCTATGAAACACCTTTCTTTTAGAGGTGCCTCTCTCCTTTCTCTGCCATCCTGGGTCTCTGTCAGGCTCTGCAGTCATGAGGTTGCTGGTGCTGAAGGCCCTATTTCAGGTTTGTGTTTTTCCCAAGTGTTTGTCACATCAGTTGTGTAGGATGAAAAGCCCAGGTTTGAATATATTTTTTAAAAGATATAAAGTCTACATATACAGTATGATCATATTTGCCATAATAGGGAATGAATTTATGAAGTTTATAAACTTCGACATTGTCGGTTGGTGGAACTGTCACATGCATGATCATTGGGTTGACACTTTGCATGAGTGTGGTTCTCATTAGGTATGTAATGATCTGTTAAGACTGGTCTTATGTCACATTGATAATAACATTATGTAGGCTTTATGTCAGGTCATGTCAAGTGTTGTCCATTTGTGTTTTTCTGATCCAGTTCAATAAGTCCTTTGTTGTGTCCTGTTGTTTTGCACAGTTCATGTCCATACTCCAATAATCTCTCTCCTCAAGTATCACACTAATCCAAAATGGAGTATAACAAATATTGAGAAAATAAGCATGCTGCTTTAAGTGAAGGCTGGGAATGGGTTTGTGGGGGATGGAGGCTGGAGGCTGGGGGTTGGGTTTGTGGGGGATGGAGGTTGGGGGTTGGGTTGGGGGTGGTTGTGGGGATGAAATTAAGCATCGATGATGGAATAATAACGGGTGAAACTGGAGCCCTGCTCCAAACACTGCCAGTCTGTAAATGGATTTAGGATATGCTAATCTCGCCTTTTCTCTCACTTCATTCATTTCCACCCCAGTGCCCCTTAAGGATTAACATAATTTATCACCCATGAAATGCCAGAAAACTATTTTTGCTTGTAAAAATGCACACCAACATCAGCTCCACCGGCTGACTGACACTGGTCCGCTTAACTAGGGAGGAAGTTCTGTTACCTGTTAATTCTATGAAGGAACAACAGTCCACAATGTATCTACTACATTTTTATGTAGTGCATAGTGCTGGGGTAGCACACACCCCCTCAGCCCCCGCACTGCAGGTTCTAGGGGCCCCAACCCCCGCCCCAAGGAAAATTATATTTTGTATGTATTTATTGTCTGGGGCCCCATGGAGGTTGGGCCCACAATGTACAGGAGAAGATAGGTGGGTCTTGACAAGAGGACACAACCGAAGGCTTCAGCAAAATATATAATTGAGATCTGGGGCCTCTTGTTTGACTTGGGTGGACTCTATGTTTTCTTAAAGGCCAATTTTTTTTATATAAAATAATTTGTGGGTAACAATTGAGTACCTTACTGTAATAGTTTTCCATTAAAATGGAAAAGATTGCTTTTTAGCAAAGAGCAATTTCTTAAGCTAAAATTTTACTAGGATTGCCTGGGAGTAGTCTGAGTGGAGAGGGGAAAACTGAAAATTAGCTGTTACTGGCAGAGAGGTTTGGAACTCTCAATCTTAATGGTCTATGAAATAATTTATGTCACCAGGCAGGACAAATTCCATCCTACCAAAACAGGCAGAAATTTCAGGCGGCTTGTGAAACAGCTCTTACACTAAAAAGGCATTAATCATAATTTTCACAATTTCACAGTATTATTCCAACCTCATAGTGTGGAAATATATATACAACACATGACAATCTGATTTTTGACTGCACTGGACCTTTTAAAAATGAACATTTTCTCTCAGCACCATGGCAAAATGTATAGAAAAGCATGAGATTAGCTATAAAACTACACATTTCTCTCTGCCCCTTTCTGTTTTCCCCATGGCAAAATGTGTAGAATTGCATGAAGTTAGCTTTTTTCCACCCACCCATGAAATGCCAGAAAACCATTTTTGCTTGAAAAATGCACACCAACATCAGCTCCACCGGCTGAAAATCATACATTTTCTATCAGCCCCATGGCAAAATGTGTAGAATAGTATAAGATTAGCTATAAAACTACACATTTCTCTCAGCCTCATGGCAAAATGTTACTCGTCACTTTAAACAATGCCACTTTAAATAATGCCACTTTAATAATGTTTACATATCTTACATTACTCATATCATATGTATGTACTGTATTTTATACCATCTATTTCACCTTGCCTATGCCGCTCGGTTTTCGCTCATACATATATTTATATGTACATATTCTCATTCACCCCTTTAGATGTGTGTGTATTAGGTAGTTGTTGGGGAATTGTTAGATTACTTGTTAGATATTACTGCATGGTCGGAACTAGAAGCACAAGCATTTCGCTACACTCACATTAACATCTGCTAACCATGTGTATGTGACCAATAAAATTTGATTTGATTTGATGTGTAGAATAGCATGAAATTAGCTATAAAACTGCACATCTTTCTATTTTCCCCATGGCAAAATGTGTAGAATTGCAGGAAGTTAGCTGTTTTCCACCCACCCATGAAATGCCAGAAAACTATTTTTGCTTGTAAAAATGCTCACCAACATCAGCTCCACCGACTGACTGACACTGGTCCATTTAGCTGGAGAGGAAGTTCTGTTACCTGTGAATTCTGTGAAGGAACAACAGTTCACTTCAGCCAAACAGGGCATTCATTTTGAAAGCAGATCAACGTCAAGTCAAACTCATGTTTGCTCAGTGGTCTTTACTGCCAATGTCCAAGTTGGCACCTATTACTGTACAGTAAAAGGACAACTTAACAGAAAATGTTAGTATTGTTGTAATGAATCTGCCGAGATTATTTTGATAAAATGTTTGACCCAACATGTTAGGATATCTATATTACTTAAAATATTTGATATTTGTTCTGATTAAGTTACTCTGAAATTCAAATCAGAATTAATATTGTTGACGGATAAATTAGCAATACTGTGCTGGAGGATGCAGTCGCACAGCATATTTACTCATTACATTTGAATGGCTGACCCCTTTCTCCTTAGACACCTGAGGCTGTCTCTAACACACATAATGTAATACCATAGCTGGTGGCTATTGTGCTGGTCCATTTAGAGGGATGTATTCATGTTTGCTGAGCAACGTTTGACTATATCACTGCAGCCTCCTAATCAGGATGTGCGATGAATGCTGAAGATCCTCTTGTGTTTTCCCAGTGAGTTTGTTTGTTCTTTGCTGTTTTCATCCTATAGGGTTTCATTGACTCAAGCCTTCCTCACCATCCTTTGACAATGGTGGAGGGGATATGTTGTGTTGCATGCATACATCCAGAATGATCAATAGGTTTACATGTTTTGCTTGGCATGCTTTCTAATTTGGTTCAGAAGGAAAAAGAATTAGACTTGCTCCTGTGCACACATTATCTCCACAAGCTGAAACACCAGCATCTGTATCTTAATATTTATTTTCTCAATTTCTCCCTCTCCTCTTTTCAAGTCAGTGTGTATCGTGTGCAGCAGTGATTATAGTCTAAAGGTTTCCCCACTTACCTTGGCATGAACAATGAGTTCTCCCTGAATAGGTGGTATTCACATGGTTAGACTTTAATGGCCTTCCAAGGTGATATGTTGAGGGGGGGGGGCTAAATCTCTTCCGCGCAACCAGAGCCTGAAACACATAGAAATGATGCGCTGTCTGTGGCTGTGCCTGGATAACGAAGGCCTCCTTAGCTTAATCTGCCAATGCAGATGGTGAGAATAACCTGCATCACAGAGACAGTGCTGTGAAAAGGAATAATGAGAATAGAAAATAATATTTGCACCAAATTAAGAATTTGGCTAATGGGTTTTGGTTTGGCAAAAAGTAATTTTAGTCATTATGGGATATATAATATGCCAGTTGTATTGATTTGTTGGTAAATGCAGGGACAGAAACCATCAAAATCAATATGCATGACTATAAAATGTCAGTTTTGCAGAGTATGTGGTAATTCTATACAGTTTTTCCCAATTTCACAAATACGTTTTTGTCTTTAATTTAAACGTATTTAAACAGGGAAATCACATTGACGCCAACAGCCTCTTTTACAAGGGAGTAAATAAAATAATGTCCGATTTCAATAAAGGGACCCTGCAGCCTTCAAACTGTTAGCACTTATTTACTGACCAAACTGGCATCACCAAAACTCTTTCAGCATTTGTAGATAATTGTATAAAGACGATTAAATCCCCCCAAATCTTGACTGCTGTTCATGAGGCTCTTAATGTGCTTTGGGTAATTGAACATGTCCAGAGATGTTTTATGTACGATGTGTTTTACCACAATATCATCAGCTTGGCAGTGTTTACATACAGTAATAACAAGTTCTGTCATTCAGGGACTCCATGAATTCACAGGCAGTTTGGATTTATCATAATCTGCTTTCCCTTGGTCCACATTTGTATAGAAAACACAAGATTTCCTTTTTCTGTAATTGCCTCTCTTAATTCCATGCACCCCATCAAGCCAAGATTGGAAATATCCAGATTTTTGGGACATCTTGGGACTCAGACAGTAAAGATTTGGGGGAGCTTGAGATTTTATGTTGGGACTTGAATGGTGAAAATAACTAGTTTGAAACTGAAGCAGAGTGGGCTGCATGGACATGATAAAAAGTAAGAAATTAAACATCTTAGTTTTAACCCAGCTTGCAAAGATAGATGGAGTCTCTGCTTTTCTGGTGTAACATTGACAGCACTTAGCTTCTGTGGTAATCTCCTCCACATTGTATGAGCAGGGTGCCCTTGAGGGTTACACTAGGGATGGGGGGTGGGGGGACAGTTGGTGGGTGACATTAAATGAAAACTTACATCCTCTTCCTAGTTTTTGCTGTGTGGCCTCCCTGGCACACAAGGAGGAGAAGAGAACAGACAGCGGTGGATGAATGTTTAGTTTTTTCCAGAAATGTTCATGAATATACACCATAGTTAGCCAAATGGGTAAAGTGAGGATCATCCAATGAATACTAAAAAGCTATTTTCTTTCTCTAATGTTGTTCTGCAAAGTTGCATGGAGCACAGCTGGTAACTCTCTAAGCATTGTATATTCCCTTGAATAGTTTCAACGAGCAGAACAGTGCTGATGATGGTGAAATTTGCTTTTTTACTTTCACACTCCTGATTCTAAAAACATTTGTTGATGTGCTACACATATACTATGGAGCCAGATTTGCTGTGCCCTCCGATTTGCTGTGCCCTCCCTGACAGCCTAGAATCATCTTCAAGTGGGAAGAAAATGGTTTGATTTTCTTTCTAATTCATCTGCTATAGTGTTACGTGGGCTAGGTTCCAAGGCTTCCCAATTTTCTGTTGCCTATCTCTCTTTTACCCCACACCTGTTAGTCTCACACTGACGTGAACGTAATGAGATAAAAAACAACAACAATCCTAGAACGGACTGAAACAATCAGAGACAATTTGATGAGAAGAGGCCATCTGCTGTATGTATTATCTCTATTGAAAAAGCACATTTTTTTGGCTTCGCAAGATTTGGAGAGATTCATGAAATATGTATATTTTTCATATAATTCTTTCCAGTTTTGAAGGGTTATCTTTCCCTCAACGCGAAGGTAACATGGAGGGAGCTGTTTCAATCAAACTTAGTAAATGATTAAGTGTTTTTTTCCAGAGGAACGTCAATTGGGCGATTATGATACAAACTTTCACATTTTGGAAAGGGTTGCAGAAGGCTAACATTTCCCTTTCAATAAGATACAGATTAAAGTAGTGGATGAACGTGTAGTCCAGTTTCTGTCATTTATGGAGTAATTTGGTGTTCGTTACACACATTGTGCAAACATTCTTTCAAGCTATGTGAGAGCCCTCCACTGATGGATATGAAAGGTTTACACAACAAGTACATTTTACTATGAAACTGAAATTGAGTACAGTATACATCAACCGCTAACCATGTATCAGAAGTGTCTGTAAAATTACCTGTTTGTCTTTCAATCTGTAAAAAGGGTGATTGAAGGTGTCTGTCATAGTCTTATCAAAATAATGATAGGCTCTTAGGTGAAGTATACCTTCATCTTTGATGTGATCGCTGCAGTACCTCACATTGAGAAGATGAGTGTTGTGCTGTGAGTTGTCCGGGGGTTAGATCAGGGTTCAGGAACATTGTCACAGCTCTAATCTCCCCTGGGAAATTGGCTGACCCTGATGGCTTCTGTAACAGCTCTTCCTGCATTAAACTGGCCCTTTGTTGCCTTGATCCACTATCACACGATCTATCTTAACACCCTACACCTTCATCTAGTCAATAATTAATTTCATATCCAGGGAACCAGGGTGTTTGTGTTGAGTTGTTGTGTTTCCTCCGAGCTACATCCTCATATAATTTAGTGGTGACACTATCTCCTAAGTTTACCACCTTTAGAAAATTGGAGGCAGTGATGTGGAAGAAGTGGCTGCCTTCCATTCAGCTGTCCATCAAAGGGTCTGGTGTCTGGGGCTTTAACTTTTCATGGGAGATTCTCTGGGCTCAAAGTGGAACTGGGTTCTTTACAGGTCCACCCGAACCCGAATTCCCAAGACCTGGGACCCGAGTGGGTACGGCTCCAAAATTCTAACTTTTTCCCCAAGGTCCTGGTCGGGTTCTGTTTGATTGTCATCTGGTCTCGGGTCTATGTAACAACAGCTGATAGCTCAGTGACTTTCAACGTGGCACCGTCATAGGATGCCACCTTTCCACAAGTCAGTTCATAAAATTCCTATCTGGCTAGAGCTGCCCCGGTCAACTGTAAGTGCTGTTATTGTGAAGTGGAAACGTCTAGGAGCAAAAATGGCTCAGCTGCAAAGTGGTAGGCCACACAAGCTCACAGAACAGGACCGCCGAGTGCTGAAGCATGTAGTGTGTAAAAATCATCTGTTCGTTGGGAGCTTCATTAAATAGGTTTCCATGGGCGAGAAGCCACAAACAAGCCTAAGATCTGGAGTGATGAATCACGCTTCACCATCTGGCAGTCCGATGGACAATTGTGGGTTTGGCGGATGTCAGGAAAACGCTACCTGCCCCAATGCATAGTGCCAACTGTAAAGTTTGGTGGAGGAGGAATAATGGTCTGGGGCTGTTTTTCATGGTTCGGGCTAGGCCCCTTAGTTCCAGTGAAAGGAAATCTTAACGCTACATCATAAAATGACATTCTAGATGATTCTGTGCTTCCAACTTTGTGGCAATAGTTTGGGGAAGGCCCCTTCATGTTTCAGCATGACAATGCCTCTGTGCACAAAATGAGGTCCATACAGAAATGGTTTGTCGAGATCGATGTGGAAGAACTTGACTGGCCTGCACAGAGCCCTGACCTCAACCCCATCGAGCACCTTTGGGATGAATTGGAACACCAGGCCTAACAGCCCAACATCAGTGCCCAACCTCATTAATACTTTTGTTCCGAAATGGGAGCAAGTCCCAGAAGCAATGTTCCAACATATAGTGGAAAGCCTTCCCTGAAGAGTGGAGGCTGTTATAGCAGCAAAGGGAGGACCAACTCCATATTAATGCTCATGATTTTGGAATGAGACGTTCCTCGAGCCGGTGTCCACATACCTTTGGTCATGTAGTGTATCTACATGACTTTCCTTGTCTACTGCCATGTAATGTTCTATCCAATCAGGAACAGTATAGAGAGGCCAACACATTTCTGTTTGAGGGAATTAAATCAGCTCTCCGTGACAGAGAAAAAAAAACTGAGCAAAGAAACATTGTACCAGCCTTCCAATCTGCCACATGTTGTCAGATGCTTAAACAGAAGAATTAAAGTGGTTGTATCATTTGCAGTTAAAAGTCAGATTTGACTTGCTTGGTGTGATGGGGCATGTACCGTGACTCTATAACTCAATCTCTGCACATTTCACCCTTGCTTAATTTCCTTAATCGTAAAGCAGCATGTCTGCCAACACACTCTCCTTGGAGAAATGGTTATCACATCCCTGCACCAAATCTGCATTTCATTTATTTTCATTGTGCTGCAGTTCACTCTCAAAATGCTCATGTTATGTCTCAGGTTTATCATTCTGGTAACAGTTACCTGCAAATGCAAGTATCTATCATATAAATCAAGGGGTATATATTTTTAGATTTTTTCTTACTGGAAATCTCATGGACTGTCGATTTAGCTTGAGATAGATTTTTTGCTAAATGTTCATTCTCATCATAAAACAGCAGCTCTGTTTCAAAAGTACCGTAAGTGCAACTATGGGAAATTGCAGTATGCGAAGGTCCTTTGAAACACATTGGGAAATCTTTTTGTGAGTGAATGGTGTCAAATTGCTTTTGTGAGGCAACCTTCGTGGATCAGTTTTCGCATAGCTACCATTTGCAAGTGGAACCCTGGTGTTATGTGTCCAATGTGACTGTACAGTCAAGGAGAGTAGAGGCCTATTAGCCATGTCTGGCTCAATTGATATTGCCTCCAGGGCACTCTGTTTGAGGGGTGAAATCTATTGAAGTGTGGGTGTAAAATGGACTTTGTTCAGGTAGTTACTTTGTTTTCATGCTGATAATATTCATTTAGGTGGAAGATCCAATCCTTTTCTTCTTTGCTTCCTGTTTTTTTCTGCCCCTTGGATTAAGATGCAGTGAAAATGCAGGGGAAAATGAGCTCCCAACTGTCCTCTGAATATACCGTCATTGATTTTTATGCTACCGATACGAAAGGTATTGCTTAATGTACTTAATTCCAATAGAAATATCCTAAATCTTGGTTTTGTTTAGCCTTCCTTTTGAAAACTGTGGGGGGGGGGGGGGGGGGGGGGGGGGGGGGTTGAATTATGCAATCCAACTTTGTAATCATAGGACAGAAAGGCGCAGAATTGTGTGCTTTTAATATTTCTCATTACAATCCCAAGCAAGCAATAAACAGAACATTGCACCAAAGGAAAATGGTTGACCAATCATTTCCTGTAACACAATGTCCTTGTACTAAACAATTTCCTCCTATTAGATCCAGAATAGTGTGGTGTCAACATTTGGTTTTCATTCCAGTAGATAAACAATGCCATAAATGGAATCTCATCTGCACCGTTAATAAAACCCAGAGGAACTGAATGAAACAAGACGTAAACATGCCATATTATGTGCTTGTTGTATTGTCCATTGTAAATGTAGTATATTGTATATGTTCTACTGCTCAAGGCAATTTTATTTATTTATTTTTTAAATCTCAGAATTGATGTGTTATACACACACAAATAGGGAAGCAAAGAGGTGTACAAGTTTTGATTGGATCTCAGTCAATTGTTTTCATATACACTTGTTCTGTTAATATTTTCACTGACATTTTCAGTGGTTTACACTTCTTTCAGAATGTTCTGTTTTGGCATATTTAGTTTGACCAAAAATAATTATAGTATGCATGTTGGTAAGCCTTGGAAAAACACCTTAAAAGCCCAGTGCAGACAGGTCAGTTTGTCCTGTGTTTTGTACCATATTGTACAACAGCTGATTAAACTAACACTGTAAAAGTGTGAAAAAATCTGATCAGTGTTATTTCCTTACAGTTGCTGGTTGAAAATATAATCTACACAGGACCTTCTAATCAGTTTGCATGGGCGGGAGTTCAGGCTTGCCTGGTGACCCTTTACTGGCTTGCCTGGTAAATTCATTAATTGACCAATAACAAAGAGTTCCAAACCTATCTGCCAATAACAGCTTGTTTTAAGTTTTCCCCTCCCAACTCAGACCACTCCAAGACAGTCCTAGTAAAATTCTTGCTTGAGAAATTGTTTTTTGCTAAAAATCAATTTTTTCCATTTTAATGGAAAAACGTATACTGTACGGTACTTAGAAACCTAGAAATGATTTGATATTAATATAAAAACAAATGGCTGCATTGGGCCTTGAAGAAAACAGAGAGTCCACCCAAGTCAAACGAGACCCCATATCTAAAGGATTTATTTTGCTGAAGCCTTGGGTTGTGTCCTCTTGTCAAGACCCACCTATCTCCTCCAGTACATTATCAAATGTTGTAATTTCCTTGGCAAGCTTGATGTTTATTGTGAGGCTGAAATTGAAAATGTTCTATAATGGAGGGAGCTTCACAGTCCTAAACCAATTCTGAATCTAAATTACTTGCTTCTTTTCAATGGCATCGACTGAAGAGAGCTTTGTGCGCCTCGTACCTAATCAACCCCCAGTGTGACCCCGGATCTGCCAGCCCTCCTGGATTAATGATAAAATCCTTGGTTCAAACAATTATTCGACCTGAAATGGCTGTCCATTTTACTCTGAAAATTAAAGAATGTGAAATTAATTTTTTTCCGGGGCTCAGCATGTTGTAGAGTAGCACTTATTCCTGATCTCTGCCCCATAAACTCTTGATAAAAAAAAAAGGTTTGATTTTCGTCTTCTTATTTTGTGGCGTGTGAAGTCGCAAACCGCTTGCTTGTCTTTCATACCCGATGTCAGAATGGCAAGGCACAAACAGCTGAGACAGCCTCTGACAAAATGAAGAGAATATTTGCTCCTTCCTTGAACTCCTGCACCCCATATGGAAAATACAATTGTTATAATAGGTTTATAATATGCTCAAAATGAGAGTGGAACATTGTTCGCAGATAAAGAATTATGCCAAGCAGATACTGTACAATTCAATAGATTTTGATGGTATTTGGTAAGAGAATGGTAAGCTGGTATTAAACAAAATGTGTTTTTATTATTCACTCCTCGTACAGCCTAATAATTCTAATTTATATCCTAATGCAGGTGTATTCAACTGAACTAGCCCAGAGTTATCAGATGAGATTAGAAGAGACACATACCTACTAATATCAATGTTAATTTCTGTGGGGGGCTGTTTGTTGGTGTTAGAGAGGCTGAAGCTCTGTCATTCCTATTGAATCCTGTTAGATGAAGGCAACAGAGGAAGGGTGCTACATGGTGTTATGTAAGATGTATTTTCAAATAAGCTCCTGTGTTTTTGCTCCCTCTACCTAACACCAGAAGGGGGCACTCTGTCATGTGGCTGCAAGAGTCGTTCCTCCAACCCCCCTCAGATAGCAGACCAGGAAGGAGTGATGGGCAGGGGATTTGATCAGTAATTACTGGCAGTTTGTCACCATTAGAGAACATAGCAAATGGGTTTGCTATGGCTATTATGTATAACCATAACAGTTGTGATTATATTGTGTGGGCATGGCTGTGTGCTGGCTTTATATCTCCCCTGAGACTACTCAAGTCAGATCATGTTGTCAGTGGTATATCACATCTCTATGAAGACACCAGGAATGGGTCATTCTACAAATATAACAATATAGATAGTTGTACTGATATTAACATTTAACTAATTTCTTGATGTGTACATATTGGACTTAATTCCATTTTGTAATATTACCCCCAATTTCTATAGATTACAATGAAAATCAAACTTTTAAAACTTGTTGGTTATGATTTGATTTGGGTTGTACATGCTAGAGGTACCATTTTCCAACACAAAGCGTTAGTCAAAGGTGCTGGGAGAAATGTGTTCAGGGCTCAGACACTGTTCAGGGTTTCTAGGAAGAAAGCAATGGAAATGTATTACCATGGAAACAGGTTCAGTATCATTCATGCTGGGCAAATTAGTAATGATGTTCGCCTCCTACAGATGTTGTCTGTGACTGTTGACAAGAAGAAAAAGTTCTTGTAACATTTTTGCAAAAATGGAATTGCATTTTTTTCAATTGATTAGGCTACTTTCAAGCTTAAAAAAAAGAAAAACCCAGTAAGATAAAGTATGCTGAAAATGTAAATGTTGAAAGCATTGACACGTAATAAAATAATTCATGTCATATTTAGGACTGCATGAATCATTCAAGTCATCAAAAGCAAATACAATATGGTTGTGTACCATAGCTATACCTCAACAGCTCTTGGTACAGTATATGACGTTGGCAAACACATAAACACTTACCGTGGCTTGAAATGGGTCCACTAAAACACGTACAAGTTTGAAATCACATTCCATAGTTAATTATTTTTCATTCATATGCCAGGCCACTCAAAAGTCTCCTTAAAAACGACTCTTTTGTCGAATCCAACACATAAGACTAATACATTCGGATTTTCGACTGAATTGTGTACACCGTAAGATTATGCATTGCAGCATGAATTTTCTAGCATAAATGAAAATACAACCTCATTACTTATACTGTATCTCTAACACACTGTCTGTCAGTCATCTGTAAGTATGAAGCAATGCATTTCCTAAAGTATGTATTATTAAAATATCCCTAAGAACTGGCCAGATAGATTCCATGGCACATTTTGAGATAATTACCCTCAAAGATTGATTATTCTAACCAGGACCATTTCCTTACCTCCACAGAAATCCAGTAAGAGGATTATTCTAAGCTATCACCTTCAGCTCTCCTATGTTCCTTTCACTATTGACTTGTTGATCTGAAAGCTACAGTATGACGGTAAATGTAGAGCTTTAGGGAGACTTTTCTCTCTGCTTTGAACCTTGATTAAAGTCCAGAGGGTTCATACTTCCATTCAGACAGATAAAGGACCATAGTTGAGCTGAAACATAAATAAGAATTGCAGAGAAATCAGGGACTGAAAATGGAGACATCAATATAGAGTTGAAACAGTTCTGCCCAGTGGCCATAATATGAAAAATAATAGTCAATGGAATCTCACATTTTATTAAAATATTTTTGGAAAGCCACGGTTGCCTCTAACTTGCATTCGGTCAGTAACGTTAAAGGCGTCATAAGTCAGTCACGTAACCAGAAGGCAGTTCCTTCATTATGCATGTTAGACAATGGCATGTTCATTACTGCACTAATTATTATTCTGAGAATGTACCAATTTGTTGCATTCAAACTGACAGTCAGCCTTGGGCCCTGAAAGGGGCAGTACACCAACCATTGCAGCCAAGTAAGAAGGGGCCCTTTCATTCAGGGTAGTGGGACAGGAATGACCCTGTCGTCGCATATGTGGGCAAGGAAAGGGCAGCGTGCCAGCATCACCACTCTGCTCCCAAGCTTCATCACTCAGGCCATTAATCCACCGTTGGGCTGTGACTTCAGTGAATGTCACGCTGGGCCGCCAAAATAACTGCCACTGTTGCTAGGATTCGGAAATGCTGGCCTCGTGAATATTTCAATTTTGTAGGTTTAACCCCCACTCTCTTTTGCATCCTGCGTCTTACAGAAGCATAGGGCCCACTTATTGGTCTGTATTTACATAAGCACTTTCTTGGAGTGTGTCAACAAAATAAACCACCGAAAATGCTATTATTTTGACATGTAAAACATTTGTTGGCATATTTTATGACATTTATCATAATAGAATCACTACGTATAGGTATTTGCCATAAACATAAAAGTACAAACCCTGGTGGAGTATTTTTTTTGTTGGACAGCATTGCAATAGCGAGAGAACCTTTTACTACAGCATTCTCTCATCACGCTGCAAAAAGCTGACTGTCACTTTGTTTGTCTGTCTTTGTTGTGGTGAGTCTGTCAGAGCACAAGCACTGGAGCAGCCTGTCAAATTATGGACTTTCTATCTTTTACTGTAGGAACAATACAGCAACATCTACCAGCTCTACAGATGTGCCTTGATGGTTCTCTTCATAACACCATTAAATGACAGGAAAAGATGCTGTAGGCTGTGTGAGAGAAGTTTGTATGGCAAAGCATTTTGTGTTCTGCAGACTCATGAATGCTATCTTGTTAACCAATGTAGACCTAGAGAGATGAGGGCCATTTGTAATTTAAAAACCTGCTTCCTTCATTCATCTGCCAGAGTAAGAAGTATTGTCCTACAAATGGTCATATATCAGTGGGGGCATGTTGTTTATATGCATCTGAATCTGGTGTGTAGCCTATAGTGTGCCAATGTTTTCAGCTTCCTGAAAGAAAATGTTGCACAAGGACAGGGAGAAATGATGCATTGCAAAAGTTTAGGTACGTGCTGTGAACATTATCTCCAAGGTACTGACATGCATTCTCTCTTTGGCTCGTGAATATGTGGCTCCAACATTTGGCAAGGAGGTGACTGAGAAATATTATGCTTGGCACAAGACACTGAACCATTTATCAACTGCACCACACTTCCCCCCTGCCCCCCAAACTTGGGGACAAACATTTCTCTAATGAGGCCTGTCCAGGCCGGCTCTCCACTGGTAGGGAGAGCTTAGATAATGATCAGGCCGGGTCTGAATCACTGGCCTGACCTATGGCATAGTTAGAGTTCCATTAATATGCATAGGGCCTCCTGTTTGTGAGGCTGCTCTGTGAACCAGGCTTGACTGGTGGACATTGTTTTGCTCCCAAGTTTGAGAATGGTGTTTTGGCAGCAGAGAGGGTCCCCAAGCTCAACCGCCCTCCACAGGGAAGACTCATTATGACATAATTCCACATTGATCCACTATTAATAGTTCATGACACTGGCAGTAGTTTCATCCAAGTTCTTTAGACAAACTGAATGTACTGTATATGGTAAGAAACTATGCAACTGCCCGTACTAAGACATCTGGTTACAAAGTACAGTACCTACATACATTAGAATCTCACAGTTGCCCTGGGATAATGGCTGTGTAATGTGCTGCTATCTATTATTTTGACATTGCATTGATATGCCAGGCTGAGTGAGTTATCTGTGCCAGGTATTGTGGCAGTCGAGTGAACACCAGCCATGTGTGTTCTGGTGGCCCAGACACATACAGTATACACACCAGTGTGTTACTGGCTTTACTTGTTTTGGTGATCCTGGCCAGAGCACGAGTGGTTAATATGAACAAATTGGAGGCAGGGAGACTGGGGGATTATGGTGGTGGGGGGCTTGGTTTAAGGTCACAGACTTGGCTTCGGCACTGAATGAGAATGTCTGTGGTTGGGTTGTGGGGCCGGGGGGGGGGGGGGGGAGATGACACATCAAGATTGTCTTTGTCAGTCATAGTCCCTCTTTCTCTTCTTCCCATCTCCAGTGGTTGCGAAGGGAAAATGACTCAGCTGCTGTTCCAGTAACTGTCCCAGTTTACCAGATTCCCAGGAACACTTGGGCAATTCCACGGTGACAGAGTGACTCTAAGACTCACTTTTTCACCTTAAAATATATGCCAAGCAAGATCGAGTCATGTTCCCCCGAAACATGACCCGCCGCGCTTCTTAACACTCCCCCGCTTAACCCGGAAGCCAGCCGCACCAATCTCTCGGAGGAAACACAGTTCAACTGACGACCAGGGTCAGTCTGCAGGTGCCTGGCCCGCCACAAGGAGTCGCTAGAGCACGATGAGCCAAGTAAAGCCCCCCCGGTCAAACCCTCCTATTCTAATGAGCTCCGCCACCATTCAAGACAATGTTTGCCTGGTCCAGACCGGACCAAATCTGTACCAATCATAGACATCTATGTTTCACATGTTTGGACAGTACAGTAGAGTACAGTACAGTAGGGCGCAGTAAAGTAAAGACAAGAAGAATATTGTTAAGTACAATACAGAACAGTACAATACAGTAGCGCACAGTACAATATAGTAAAGAAAAGTAGTGTAGGGTATAGTTCACTACAGTACAGTAAAGTACAGTACAGTCCTGCAGAGTATATTACATTATACTGTACTCTACACATGTTTGCTCTTCTGCAGGACTCCATCACTCTCCTTCCTGTGGTCAAATAACCCTTACACAGCCTGGAGGTGTGTTGGGTCATTGTCCTGTTGAAAATCAAATGATAGTCCCACTAAGCACAAACCAGATGGGATGACGTATCGTTAGAGAATGCTGTGGTAGCCGTGCTGCTTAAGTGTGCCTGTCACGTCCTGACCAGTATAAGGGTTAATTGTTATTGTAGTTTGGTCAGGACGTGGCAGAGGGTATTTGTTTTATGTGGTTCGGTGTGGTGGTTGATTGAGTAGGGCATTTGATTTATGTATTCCGGGGGTTTTGGGCAATGTGTTATGTCTATGTATTTCTATGTGTAGTCTAGTGAATCTGTTTCTATGTTTAGTTAATTGGGGTAGGGACTCTCAATTGAAGGCAGGTGTTGTCTATTTGCCTTTGATTGAGAGTCCTATATATTAGGGTGTGTTTGTAGTTGTGGGAGATTGTTTCTTGTTTAGCGTGTGTTCGTTGTGTTTATTATTTTGAGTTCACTTTTGAGTTAAAATAAACTTCAAGATGAGCATCCACAATCCTGCTGCATTTTGGTCCTCCTTTCCCGACGATAGCCGTGACAGTGCCTTGAATTCTAAATAAATCACAGACAGTGTCACCAGCAAAGCACCCCCACACCATCAAACCTCCTCCTCCATACTACATGGTGGGGACCACACATGCAAAGATCCTCCATTCACCTACTCTGTGTCCCACAAAGACACAGCGTTTGGAACCAAAAATCTCAAATTTGGACTCATCAGACAAAAGGACAGATTTCCACCGGTCTAATGTCCATTGTTCGTGTTTCTTGGTCCAAGCAAGTCTCTTCTTCTTATTGGTGTCCTTTACTAGTGGTTTCTTTGCAGCAACGCAGTCTCCTCTGAACAGTTGATGTTGAGATGTGTCTGTTATTTGAACTCTTTGAAGCATTTGTTTTGGCAAATTCTGAGGTGCTGGTAACTCTAATGAACTTATCCTCTGCAGCGGAGGTAACTCTGGGTCTTCCTTTCCTGTGGCGGTCCTCATGAGAGACAGTTTCATCATAGCGTTTGATGGTTTTTGCGACTGCACTTGTAGAAACTTTCGAAGTTCTACAAAGTTTCTCACATTCATGTCTTAAAGTAATGATGGACTGTTGTTTCTCTTTGCTTTTTTGAGCTCTTCTTTTCATAATATGGAATCTGCTATCTTCTGTGTACCACCCCTACCTTAGGGGATGTCATTGTAAATAAGAATTTGTTCTTAACTGACTTGCCTAGTTAAATGAAGGTTAAATTAAAAAATGTACCTTGTCACAACACAACTGATTGGCTCAAATGCATTAAGAAATAAACAAATTCCACAAATGAACTTTTAACAAGGTAGAGATGTTAATTGAAATGCATTCCAGGTGACTACTTCATAAAGCTGGTTGAGAGAATGCCAAGAGTGTGCAAAGCTGTCATCAAGGCAAAGTGTGGTAACTTTGAAGAATCTGAAATAAAAAATATATTTTGATTTAACACTTTTTGATTACTACATGATTCCATACGTGTTATTTCATAGTTTTGATGTCTTTACTATTATTCTACAATGTAGAAAATAGTAAAAATAAAGAAAAACCCTTGAATGAGCAGGTGTGTTCAAACTTTTGACTGGTACTGTATTTCAAATACCTTCTAAGACTTAATCCATCTGTGTGACCAGAAATCAAAGCCTTTGCTTATTTCTTTGATTATACAAATCAAATCAAATCAAATCAAATTTATTTATATAGCCCTTCGTACATCAGCTGAAATCTCAAAGTGCTGTACAGAAACCCAGCCTAAAACCCCAAACAGCAAGCAATGCATGTGAAAGAAGCACGGTGGCTGGGAAAAACTCCCTAGGAAAAACTCCTGAGAAAGGCCAAAAACCTAGGAAGAAACCTAGAGAGGAACCAGGCTATGAGGGGTGGCCAGTCCTCTTCTGGCTGTGCCGGGTGGATATTATAACAGAACATGGTCAAGATGTTAAAATGTTCGTAAATGACCAGCATGGTCAAATAATAATAATCATAGTAATTGTCGAGGGTGCAACAAGCACGTCCGGTGAACAGGTCAGGGTTCCGTAGCCGCAGGCAGAACAGTTGAAACTGGAGCAGCAGCATGGCCAGGTGGACTGGGGACAGCAAGGAGTCATCATGCCAGGTAGTCCTAGGGCTCAGGTCCTCCGAGAGAAAGAAAGAAAGAAAGAGAGAATTAGAGAGAGCATATTTACATTCACACAGGACACCGGATAAGACAAGAGAATACTCCAGATGTAACAGACTGACCCTAGCCCCCCGACACATAAACTACTGCAGCATAAATACTGGAGGCTGAGACAGGAGGGATCAGAAGACACTGTGGCCCCATCCGATGATACCCCCGGACAGGGCCAAACAGGCAGGATATAACCCCACCCACTTTGCCAAAGCACAGCCCCCACACCACTAGAGGGATATCTACAACCACCAACTTACCGTCCGAAGACAAGGCCGAGTATAGCCCACAAAGATGTCCGCCACGGCACAACCCAAGGGGGGGGCGCCAACCCAGACAGGAAGACCACGTCAGTGGCTCAACCTACTCAAGTGACGCACCCCTCCCATGGACGGCATGGAAGAACACCAGTAAGTCAGTGACTCAGCCCCTGTAAAAGGGTTAGAGGCAGAGAATCCCAGTGGGAAGAGGGGAACCGACAAGGCAGAGACAGCAAGGGCGGTTCGTTGCTCCAGCCTTTCCGTTCACCTTCACACTCCTGGGCCAGACTATACTTAATCATAGGACCTACTGAAGAGATAAGTCTTCAGTAAAGACTTAAAGGTTGAGACTGAGTCTGCGTCTCTCACATGGGTAGGCAGACCATTCCATAAAAATGGAGCTCTATAGGAGAAAGCCCTACCTCCAGCCGTTTGCTTAGAAATTCTAGGGACAATTAGGAGGCCTGCGTCTTGTGACCGTAGCGTACGTGTAGGTATGTACGGCAGGACCAAATCGGAAAGATAGGTAGGAGCAAGCCCATGTAATGCTTTGTAGGTTAGCAGTAAAACCTTGAAATCAGCCCTTGCCTTAACAGGAAGCCAGTGTAGGGAAGCTAGCACTGGAGTAATATGATCAAATTTTTTGGTTCTAGTCAGGATTCTAGCAGCCGTATTTAGCACTAACTGAAGTTTGTTTAGTGCTTTATCCGGGTAGCCGGAAAGTAGAGCATTGCAGTAGTCGAGCCTAGAAGTAACAAAAGCATGGATTCATTTTTCGGCGTCATTTTTGGACAGAAAGTTTCTGATTTTTGCAATGTTACGTAGATGGAAAAAAGCTGTCCTTGAAGCAGTCTTGATATGTTCTTCAAAAGAGAGATCAGGGTCCAGAGTAACGCCGAGGTCCTTCACAGTTTTATTTGAGACGACTGTACAACCATCCAGATTAATTGTCAGATTCAACAGAAGATCTCTTTGTTTCTTGGGACCTAGGACAAGCATCTCTGTTTTGTCCGAGTTTAAAAGTAGAAAATTTGCAGCCATCCACTTCCTTATGTCTGAAACACAGGCTTCTAGCGAGGGCAATTTTGGGGCTTCACCATGTTTCATTGAAATGTACAGCTGTGTGTCGTCCGCATAGCAGTGAAATTTAACATTATGTTTTCGAATGACATCCCCAAGAGGTAAAATATATAGTGAAAACAATAGTGGTCCTAGAACGGAACCTTGAGGAACACCGAAATTTACAATTGATTTGTCAGAGGACGAACCATTCACAGAGACAAACTGATATCTTTCCGACAGATAAGATCTAAACCAGGCCAGAACTTGTCCATGTAGACCAATTTGGGTTTCCAATCTCTCCAAAAGAATGTGGTGATCGATGGTATCAAAAGCGGCACTAAGATCTAGGAGCATGAGGACAGATGCAGAGCCTCGGTCTGACGTCATTAAAAGGTCATTTACCACCTTCACAAGTGCAGTCTCAGTGCTATGATGGGGTCTAAAACCAGACTGAAGCGTTTCGTATACATTGTTTGTCTTCAGGAAGGCAGTGAGTTGCTGCGCAACAACTTTTTCTAAAATACAGCGCATTCGGAAAGGATTCAGACCCTTTCACTTTTTCCACATTTTGTTACATTGCAGCCTTATTCTGAAATGGATTAAAGAAATGTTTTTCCTCATCAATCTATACACAATACCACGTAAGAACAAGGCGAAGCAGGTTTTTAAATCAGCAAATTTATAAAAATAAAAACAAATACGCTATTTACATAAGTATTCAGAACCTTTGCTATGAGACTGGAAATTGAGCTCAGGTGCACCCTGTTTACATTGATCATCCTTGAGATGTTTCTACAACTTGGTTGGAGTAAAAGTAAGTGGCCTGAATCACCAAAACAAGTAAAGCCAGTAACACACTGGTGTGTATACTGTATGCGTCTGGGCCACCAGATCACACGACTGGTGTTCACCCTTTACTTCAACTTGATTGTGTTTTGACGTATTTCTAATACCTTCTAAGACTTTTTCCATCTGTGTGACGAGAAATCAAAGCCTTTGCTTATTCCTAATTTTTAGGATGAAAAATGAAAAACGTATACAGCGCATTCGGAA
The DNA here is from genome assembly GCF_901001165.1 of Salmo trutta. NCBI lineage: Eukaryota > Metazoa > Chordata > Actinopteri > Salmoniformes > Salmonidae > Salmo > Salmo trutta. The sequence continues at coordinate 49,905,805 of NC_042960.1, read as the reverse complement.
AGGATTCAGACCCCTTCACTTTTTCCACATTGTTACATTACAGCCTTATTCTAAAATGGATTAAATAAATCTTTTTCCTCATCAATCTATACACAATACCACGTATGAACAAAGTGAAAACAGGTTTTTAAATTATCAAATTTATTAAATATAAAAACAGAAATATCTTATTTACATAAGTATTCTGAGCCTTTGCTATGAGACTCAACATTGAGCTCAGGTGCATCCTGTTTCCATTGATCATCCTTGAAATGTTTCTATAACTTGATTTGAGTCCACTTGTGGTAAATTTAATTTAGACATGATTTGGAAAGGCACACACCTATCTATATAAGGTCCCACAGTTGACAGCGCATGTCAAACCAAAAACCAAGCCATGAGGTCGAAGGAATTGTCCGTTAAGCTCAGAGACAGGATTGTGTCGAGGCACAGATCTGGGGAAGGGCACCAAAAAATGTCTGCAGCATTGAAGGTTCCCAAGAACACAGTGGTTTACATTACATAGAAGAATTATGGAACCACCAAGACTCTTCCTAGAGCTGGCCGCCGGACCAAACTGAGCAATCTGGGGAGAAGGAACTTGGTCAGGGAGATGACCAAGAACCCGACAGTCACTCTGATACAGCTCCAGAGTTCCTTTGTGGAGATGGGAGAACCTTCCAGAAGGACAACCATCTTAGCAGCTCTCCACCAATCAGGCCATTATTCTAGAGTGGCCAGACGGAAGCCACTCCTCATTAAAAGGCACATGACAGTCCGTTTGGAGTTTGCCAAAAGGCACCTAAAAGACACTCAGACCATGAGAAACAAGATTCTCCGGTCTGATGAAACCAAGATTGAACTATTTGGCCTGAATGCCAGTTGTCATGTCTGGAGGAAACCTGGCACCATCCCTACGGTGAAACATGGTGGTGGTAGCATCGTGCTGTGGGGATGGTTTTCAGCGGCAGGGACTGGGAGACTAGTCAGGATCGAGGGAAAGATGAACGGAGCAAACTACAGAGAGATCCTTGATGAAAACCTGCTCCAGAGTGCTCAGGACCTCAGACTGGGATGATGGTTCACCTATCAATAGGACAACAACCTTAAACACACAGCCAAGACAACACAGGAGTGGCTAGGGGACAAGTCTCTGAATGTCCTTGAGTAGCCCAGCCAGAGCCCGGACTTGAACCCAATCGAACATCTCTTTAAAAGACCTGAAAATAGCTGCTTAGTGATGCTCCCCATCCAACCTAACAGAGCTTGAGAGGATCTGCAGAGAATAATATGGGAAACTCCCCAAATGGGTGTGCCAAGCTTTTAGCGTCATACCCAAGAAGACTCAAGGCTGTAATCGCTGACAAAGGTTCTTCAACAAAGTACTGAGTAAAGGGTCTGAATACTTATCAAAATATATTTCTTTTTTTTTTTTTATTTTATTTTATATTTTCAAAAATGTCTAAAAATATATTTGTGACCGACCGGCTCAATTCTGTCTTTGTAGCAACATTTTAAATTGTGTTTTTTACATTGGATAACGGGAGAGAAAGAGCTAGAAAATGGTATATCATACACTATAGTTGAGGAACCATGGGAAAGTAATTCTGCTTTGAAAGTTGATAAACTTGTAACCTCACTTTTGAGAAAATGGCCAAAAAAATGTATGCTTTTTTTGCCAACGTTTACTGACACCGGCCATATTCAACAGGTGTTGAGCATTCATAAATTCATCAGTTATTCTGCTTTTTGGCACACTCAGATGAGAGTGCTCTGAAATCGGATTAGATAGCCAGAGCGAATTTACCAGCTACATCTATCAACAGTTATTGCAGTGACATCATTAACATTCTATTGAAGTGGTTACTTGCATAGTGGAGTCTTTTGTTAAGACATGTGACTAGCTAGCTAAACAATGAACCATAATCCCAACTCATAACGTTACTACCCTGCATGAATCTGCAGGTAGCTAACCAACCTGGTTCAATGTTAGCTAGCTAACATTAGGCTATAACTAGCAAAGCAAATGGCTCTGAGATACGAATAACATTATGACACAGATCATGCACGTAACGTTAACTAGTGAGCCATCCAGCTAACGTTACCTAGCTAGCTAACAGTACACTTTAACTTGAAATGAAAACAACTTTCCGACAAAATTAGAAACGTGTAATATTTGAAAATGTAGCTAGCTAGAGTATATTACCCATATACATGGATGGACGCTTCTCCCCGGATGCAATGCTTGCCCTTAGTTTGAAGATGTAATCCAGAGACAGGTGTTTTCTCCATCTCCTTAGCTATCATACTCTAATTCCACTGATTTCAAAACTCGATCTCTCGGCATGTCCAGCCCACTCATTATCTCAGCCAATCATGGATAGCGGGAAGGCTGATGTCTTTTTCTGTGGCTAAACCAACTAGGCTCGTAATTTAACCATTTTATTTGTATTTACAGATGTCATACAAGTTTGTTAATAAGGCGCATGAAAGTTCACATGTTCCAGAAGGCATTTCTGCCAAAAAACACATTTTGATTAAAAAAAATATAAAGTTTATGTTCAAATGGCTCTCCTGTGAAGTAGTGAGCCTAGTTTCCTGAAACGAGTCACATTTTTGCTTTGTCATTATGGGGTATTGTTTGTAGATTAATATGGGGGGAAAAAAACTATTTTGTCAATTTTAGAATAAGGCTGTAACATAACAAAATGTGAAAAAAGTGAAGGGGACTGAATACTTTCCGAATGCAATGTATATGCCTTCATTTCCCAAATGTATAGACTCTTAGTTTTCATTTAACACCAAATTTGACATGCTCCTATAAACTTCACATGTTGGTGCTGTCATGACGTTGGCCTCTTTGGGTACAGGAAGGACAGTTGACCCCCTCCCCTTTGTACCATCACCCAACCTACCTTCCCCCCCAACCCAGGGTTGTAAAAATTCCAAGAGGAGAATCTACTACAACATGTTTCATAGAGAGACAAAGGAAATTCTTCCAACTCATAGAATTGGAGAACCTAGCGACATGTGTGTTCTGGAGAAGATATGGAAGATTGATGAAGACTCCAGCTACGAACTGATCCGCTTGGTACAATTTTGTGATACTCAGAAGAGACAATATAGCCATATTACCCTAAAACGGTCTACATGATAGCCTCAGCGATGAGACTGAATCCACATGGTTGTATACAATGTATTATTAAGGATAAAGCTATTTGTAATACATTGAGATGCTATGTACTGATGTTAATGTGATAGAATTATATTTCTGTAACCAAGTCTAGCTCAGTCATAGGCACGCCCCCAGGGACACATACAGGACCAGGCGTCATTTGACAAGCCTGTTCTCTGGGCCCTATAAAACACCCCCTGATTTACATTTCTACAGACCAGGCCTCCACTCCATCGTGAGTTTGGCCCAGAGGTTTGACCAGCCAAGTATTCTACTGAAAGTGAACCATACCACGTGGTTAACTTTTAGACTATCGATATCGACAGAATAAGAACAAGTCTTTGATATTAATTATTAGTCTGCAGCTAAGTAAATTATATCATCGAACGCGAAGACCAACCACATCCATTCTATGACGACATTCATGAATGTCGCTCTGACAGATCCATTCTAACCGAGAGAGAGAGAGAGAGAACGCTGACAAACTCTCCATCAGAACAAAACTCTCCAACAAGAATCCCGACGACACATGAGCGTAAATATATATTGATATTGCAATTGTTCCCGAATGAGTGAGCCTTCAATTGTCAATTGTTAATATTAATGAACTCTGTGTAACTTCTCAGCTTACCGTTTTATGACCCATTGTCTAACAGACCAGCCATGCTTGTTAGCCAGTAGGGCACATTCCCCTACCAATCCTGTGTGACGATAATTACTGTTTGTATGTTTTCTGTTAATTACTTAGTGTAGTAAATAAATGATTTTAAGACAATTGATGTATGGATGATTTTAGTAAAGACTGGGTTCGTGCAGATAACCAAGAATTACAACTTTCATGATGAGACTGAAACAACATACGGGTTAAGATTGACTGCTATCGATGTAAAATATTACTAAGTATTTTAAGAGTTTATTCAGAGGATAACAGCTCTATAAACGTTCTTCTGTGGTGCCCCGACTTTCTAGTTAATTACATTTACATGATTAGCTTAATCAGGTAATATCAATTACAGAGAAATAATTTTATAAGTTAGCATGTCATATCACTTAATCCGGCATAGCCAAAGACACGACAGTGCTCATGTGTCTTTTTACATGGAAATGGCCACTTGTGACTTTTGGGTGTCAGCGCACAAATAATTACATCATAAAACTGGCCTGAGATGGCTTGGATGACCAGTGATGTTTGACCAAATGTGTAACTTACAGTTTCATTGTAGATACGTTTTAATGGAAAGACTAGTATTCCTGCTTAAATTAGTTACGTTTAGAGCCAAGTTGTGGTGAGGCAAAGATGAACTCAGTGGTGTCAGAGACGAACCAACACTATTGTTTCTAATGCACATGTCACGTCCTGACCAATATTTAGGTATTAGTTGTATTATATTTGGTCAGGACGTGGCAGAGGTTTATTTGTTTTGTATTATGGGGTTTTGTGTGTGGTGTAGTGGGGTGTGTTAGTGGTTGGTATAGGTTCTAGGGTTGTTTTTCTATGTATAGTTAATTGGGGTTGGACTCCCAATTGAAGGCAGGTGTGTTGAGTGGCCTTTGATTGGGAGTCCTATATAGTAGGGTGTGTTTGTCTTTGTGTTTCGTGGGTAGTTGTTTTTTGCACTGCTAGGTATAGCCTGCGATACTGTCCTTCGTTGTTCTTTCTTGTTTTTTGTGTATGCTGCTTTATATCTAATTAAAAGATGAGCATCCACATCCCTGCTGCGTATTGGTCCTCCCTTCAACACGGCAATATCTGTGACAGAACTACCCACCCCAACAGGACCAAGCAGCGGAGAAAGGAGCGGCAGGTTGAGTATATGGAATATGCTGACGAATGGACTTGGGAGGAGATTCTGGACGGGGCTGGACCTTGGCATCAGGCTGGGGAATACCGTCGCCCACGGGAGGAGATCGAGGAGGCTAAGGCTGAGAGGCGGTGTTATGAAGCAATGAACGCACTGGTGAGGAAGCCGGAGAGGCACCCCCAATAATTGTTTTTGGGGGGGCACACGGGTAGTTTGGCTGGGCGTAGGAAGAGCCATAAGCCAGCTACCCGTGAGTGCAGGAAGGGGCGAAGAAGGTGGAGAGCGCCGTGTTTTGCCGAGGTGCGCACTATTGCACTCATACGCACGCACAGCCCAGTCCGCCCTGTACCAGCACCCCGCTTGTGCAGGGCTACCAGTTCCATCCAGCCAGGATGCGTTGTGCAGGCGGTGCGATCACGGCCACCTGTGCGCCTCCATGGCCCAGTCTTTCCGGTTCCTGCCTCTCGGAGTATCCCGGAAGTGAGTATTCCCAGTCTAGCACGACCAGTACCAGCAACCCGGACCAAGCTTCCCAATAGTCAGCCTAGTTCTGTTCAGCCTGTTCCCGCTTCCCGCACTAGCCCTAAGGTGTGTGTGCCCAGACTGGCACATCCAGTACCAGCCCCACGCATCAGGCATCTAGTGCATCAGCCCAGCCTCGCCAGTCTGGAGTCGCCAGAGCTGCCCGCCAGTCGAGAGTCGCCAGAGCCGCCCGCCAATCGGGAGTCGCCAGAGCTGCCCGCCAGTCGGGAGTCGCCAGAGCCGCCCGCCAGTCGGGAGTCGCCAGAGCCGCCCGCCAGTCGGGAGTCGCCAGAGCCGCCCGCCAGTCGGGAGTCGCCAGAGCCGCCCGCCAGTCGGGAGTCACCAGAGCCGCCCTCCAGTCAGGAGTCGCCAGTCAGGAGTCGCCAGAGCTGCCCGCCAGTCAGGTGTCGCCAGAGCTGCCCGCCAGTCAGGAGTCGCCAGGGCTGCCCGCCAGTCAGGAGTCGCCAGGGCTGCCCGCCAGTCAGGCGTCGCCAGGGCTGCCCGCCAGTCAAGAGTCGCCAGGGCTGCCCGCCAGTCAAGAGTCGCCAGGGCTGCCCGCCTGCCCGGATCAGCCAGAGCGGCCCGCCTGCCCGGATCAGCCAGAGCGGCCCGCCTGCCCGGATCAGCCAGAGCGGCCCGCCTGCCCGGATCAGCCAGAGCGGCCCGTCTGCCCGGATCAGCCAGAGCAGCCCGTCTGCCCGAAGAGGCCTGTTTGTGACCCAGAACCGAAGGGGTCTGCCTGCGACCCAGAACCAAGGGGGTCGGCCTGCGACCCAGGACTAAGGGAATCTACCTGTGACCCAGAACCGGGTGAGTCTGGCTACGATCCCAAATTAGAAATAAGTAACTGTGACTATAATGAGTCTGCCTACAGACCGGGACCGACAGAGTCGGCCTACGACCTGGAACCGAAGGAGTCTGCCTACTGTCCAAAGCCAAGCAAGTCTGTCTACGGTCTGGAGGGCAGTAGGCCAGAACCGGAGCCATCTCCAATATAGGTGGGTTGGGGAGGGGGGGTGTAGCACAGTGCCGTCGTTTACGGCAGCCACCCTCCCTTCCCTCCCTTTAATTTAGGGGGTTTATTTTGGTATTGGGTTTTCTTTATGTTGGTGCATTCGGTGTATGCACCTTTAGGGGGGGTAATGTCGCATCCTGACCAATATTTAGGTATTAGTTGTATTATATTTGGTCAGGACGTGGCAGAGGTTTATTTGTTTTGTATTATGGGGTTTTGTGTGTGGTGTAGTGGGGTGTGTTAGTGGTTGGTATAGGTTCTAGGGTTGTTTTTCTATGTATAGTTAATTGGGGTTGGACTCCCAATTGAAGGCAGGTGTGTTGAGTTGCCTTTGATTGGGAGTCCTATATAGTAGGGTGTGTTTGTCTTTGTGTTTCGTGGGTAGTTGTTTTTTGCACTGCTAGGTATAGCCTGCGATACTGTCCTTCGTTGTTCTTTCTTGTTTTTTGTGTATGCTGCTTTATATCTAATTAAAATATGAGCATCCACATTCCTGCTGCATATTGGTCCTCCCTTCAACACGGCAATATCTGTGACAGCACATGAGTATGAGTCAGAGAAGCCATTGACATCATATGACTGTGATGTGTTTGGAGTAAGGGAAAGCACATGCTGGGGACTAAGAGTATTTGCCCAGTTATGTATTTTCATTTTTCACACATCAAACATTCAGCTAGTATCCGGAACATAAACCACAGCACTTTGGCCTGGAACAACCTTTCAAAGATGAGCTTGGCACCGTTTGGAAATATGCTACTTGAACAATGTGTTCACATTTAGATTTTGCAGCAAATAGGTTTGTTAGAGAAGTTGGAGAGGAGCCATTATTCAGTGAACCATGTGGGTTGCCTGTCTGGAGATGATCATGGTGCAAACTCAGCTCTGAGGTGCACAACAACATCTCACTGGAAGTTGAAATGAAGACTACACACAGTATTACAAATATATAATTATATGTCATGACACATTTTTGACAGTGTGTGCTGGTTTGATATTGTTGACTGAACATGAAAAATCTAAATGTAGACCAAAGCTGGTGTTCAATACTGGGAGAGGGAGCGTCTGTTGGAGACACGGGCCTGAGTGACTGAGTGTAATTTCGCCAGTGGGCTGCGTTTGTGTGTGGCTAGAACTTCGGCCATGGCAAGGCAGAGAAGAGTCTCGTGTCGGCAGGTGCATGCCACCATATTACCGCCTGCAATTTGCATTTTCCTCTGCTAAGAAGCATACCATTATCATGTCAAAGGGACCCCGCAGCACCATCTAGCTTGGAGAGATGTGGCAAAGCTTCAATTTGAGCAATTAATGCAAGATGAAGACCCTTGTCACACGTCCCAGTTTTTGCTGCATCCAACCATGTTGTCCTTGGCTCGTGTAGATGAGGCATCTTTTTTTTTTGCACACGTGCACACACACAACACTGTGATAATTTGACAAACACGGGGAAGAATACCCCAACTGAAGAGCTATTTCTTTCAAGGTCATTACGTATTTTTCCATTAAATTTCTCCATTTAAGTAGTGGATTACATTGGAGATAGAGCATTCGTACTGTATGATACATGATTGAATGTATTTCAGCATTGTATCGGCTTAATGAAGACATATTACTGCTCAGTCACTTCTCTTATACTGGACTATAATGCATTAGTGTTGTCATCATAGATGTCCAATGCTCCAATTCTATGATCTACCCTGCACATCATATTACATTGAATAGTTGTTGAGTGAATCCCTTTGTTTTAACATCGACTTCAACATCCTAAGCCACTCTGGTACAATTTGGCAGCCATTAAATCCAAAGTAGAGTTCAATCAGGGCCATAATTGTACAAATTTTTCCTCTTAGAGAAATCTTTTTTTTCTCTATTTTTTATGTTCAGGATTGTTCTGAAGCACTCTACATTTTCTTTGGGTCTAGCACTTACAAGACGGTATTAGTCACAGCTGTTCTCTGCGATTTCCATCCCTTCCTAGGCCCGGCATCTCTGCTAAGTGCCTATGAGTGGCTCTCTCCTATTCACTCAGCCTCCTGCCGGATAGCTTCCTCGTCTCTAGGACAGTCAGGTGTCCCTTACCAGCTTTGAATAGAATTTGATGGGAGTATTTTGTTTGGATTCCTTGGCAGAGATCCTAGTTCAGGATAATATGTCTGGATAATATATGGCTCCATGTTGCGCTGCATTAAGTTTTAGTGAAGGATGAGAATATCATGTAATATTCTGAGGCTATACTATGACTATTCACCCGCAATACAAGTTTACGCTTTCTTATGGATAACATAGGACATCCTTGGAGTCAATGGACATAGCGAGTCATAAGCTCAAGATTTGGTTTTGTTTACTTGGCTACAGCTTAGTATTAAACATGGTTGAGTTCAAAACAATGAAAGTGCTAACATACTCCAAATAACATGCCTAAATCACCTCAAAGTAACTTCCAGCCACAATAACCATATTAGTTATATTTGATTTACTCTTTGATATGCATCCGTTTAAAAAAAAAAATCATAGCCATTTAATACTGGTGTAATACTGTAATACTAAAAAGTAAAGCTATGTTGTAACTGACGGCTATTGCTACTGTAATGAGCCGTTTGGAGGGTTCGGAGAGTGGACCCTTGGCTATAAGAAAGAAACGACTTGGCCACGAGACAGCAAAGGGAGCTCATCAGGACGTGACTTTATTTCAAGACATGCAACCACCTTCTCAATTAGTTCACGTGACACAGATGAATTTATAGGCACAGGTCAGGCATTAGTAATCAATGATGAACATCCAATTCTCATCCTTACACTACGATTACTTATATAACGGATACAGACAGACACCATCATACACTAAATAGACACAGACTCTACCATGTCATACTGTACATCGTTCATTGTGATAAGGAAGAGTAGTTTTACCCGCAGACTAATTAGCCAGTTATACTGTGTGTGTTATTTCAATAGATGCCAACCTTTTAGCTCTACCTGAAAATAGTCAAATATGGTCTGCTCATCGTGGATTCTTATAAATGCAATTTACTTAACTTACTTCTCAACTTTTAAACATGGTAACACCCTCTTCTCCCTACCAACCTTATCTTTAATTCTTTTGATATGCCGCTTTCTCCTCTTCCCTTCCTGTGGGCTTGCACGGATCCTTGATGTTTGTGACAGGCCACGATAGGAGAAGGCTCTTATCGCAGTGGGGTTCGGAGGCCTTGCTAAATTGAAAATTGCAAATGAAATCCGCTGAGTTTAAATTCATCAGCTATTATGTCAGATGACCTTTGGTAGCTGCTGATAAAAATGAGCGAATGTTAGCTCTGATCCAATTTTCGACACTATCCGTTCTTTTCACTTCATTCACAGTCAGACAGCAGACCCACTGGAAGTGAAAATGATAGGGTTTCAAGAGAGCACCATTGTGTTGCAGATTAAGATTTTTTCTCCCCATTTTCTGAGGTTGGTCTTGTGGTCCCCTGTCTGGTATTTTACCATTTGTCCAATCAGTTTCAATATCTGCTTCAGAGGACATGTAAGCCATCCTTACAGATAAACACTTTCAGGGGGAAATGTTGGACTTAATGGTTTTGCTTCAAAGGTACCTAGGGTCAGTATGTACCAATATTGACTGGCACATGTTAGTTTAATCTGACATTCTCCAGGACTCTGACAGGCCGCTCTTCCTTCCCAGACTTCTGGAGCTGCTCTTGCTTCATTACAAGCTTTGGGAGGATGTAATCTCCACACTAGATTGAAAAGTCCATCAATCGTAATTACACTATTTTTGCAGCAATGGGTTGTAGCCAGGGCCTTAGCTACATATGAGGACACTGAGGTCCGGACGTCAGTAATTTTTTCAAATGCTGAGGGGGGTGGGGGACTCAGTCGGAGTCTCAATTTACTGTTGAGAGTTAGAGTGGTAGAATACACAAGGTGCAATTTCGAAAATTGGTTGTGCATCAGCAGTTTTCCTCTTGTTATGTCACTCACTGACAGTCACTCAATTAGCCCATGTCAGACAACATGTTTTAGATTGGTAAATTAACTGGCTAGACTAACACGATTATCTAAACTTGTAGAAATCATGGCCGAATTACCGCCCGGGCATGCAGGGCACATGTCCAGGGGCCCTGACCTCCAGGGGGCCCCAATTGATTTAGTTAGTCACTTTCACTCAGCTATCATATTAACATGGCATAAGTCATGACAAAATGTGTAGAATTGCAGGAAATTTGTTGTTAAACTGGAACATGTTCTCTCCGACCCATGGCAAAATGAGTAGATTTGCCTGAAATTTGTTATAAAATGGTAACAATTAGCCTACTCTCCGCTACAGCAACCAAAGTGATAGCGGCTGGGGTCATTTTTGCTTGCTTTTGCTCTTCTTCAAATAGCATCTTCAAGTTTTTTAATTGTATAGAAATGCAGTCAGTAAATGAGCAACAACTTTCTTAAAGAATTTTGGACCCTGGCTAAGGCCCTGTTTGTAACCTCAGGTTAGCTAAGGCTATAAGGTATTGGGAAGGGCTATATATCTTTTTATGCCCATGTTAACCACAGTCCGTCAGGGAAGAACCATTTTTTTATCTTTGGCCATTAGTTCTGGAATGGATAAAAAAAATTAAAAATAAACATGAAGCTGCTGTTTCACACATGTAAATGCATTTTTTCTGTTACCTCAACAATGGGAATCATCAGAAAAATATTTTTGGGAAGATTGAATTTCTAGAGTCTACCTCAAAAGTATTACATGTAACCCATATGGCAGTTCTACTACTAGAACAGAGGGATCCCTAGGAGTGAATTGTTCTAGATGTCGCCTGGTCTGAGTATTACATGAGTGTTGGCCTGAGATAGTCAAGGCTTATTATTAGCACCATCCCAGTCAGCTAAGTGATACAATGATGGGAGATGATTCTCCCTGGCTTTATTGAATGCTTTGATTAAATATGTCACGATGAGGAAAGTGTGTGTGGGGGTGGGGGTGGGGGGTGGGGGTGCAACACAGCTGGGGAGGCAAGAAGGCTCAACCTTATTCAAAGTTATGCAGTCCTCACACATTTACATATGAAGTACTTTTGATCATACATACAGTTGCTAGTGAAAGTCAACCCACCCCTTGCACAGTCTTCACATTTTGCTACCTTAATATTAAATCTAAAAAGGGATTACATTTGTTATCTTCCCTACCGATCTACACAACCTACTCTGCATTTTTGTAAGTAAAAGAAAAATTATAAAACATTTTCCAAATGAATATATATTTTGGGGGGGATATATTGATTGTGTATTTCTTTACAACCTACAGTTAATACTTGGTGGAAGCACCTTTGGCAGCCATTACAGCTGTGAATAATTTTTATAAGATTCTACCAACCTTGCATAACTCTTAGAGGAACATATAGTGAGGTCCAAAAGCATTTGGACAGTTAATTTCTGTTGTTGTTTTGGTCTGTACTCCAGCACTTCGGATTTTACATAATTTATTTATGGGTAAAGTGCAGTCTGTTATCTTTAATTTGAGTGTATTTTCTTCCATACCGGGTGAACCGTTTAGAAATTACAGCATTTTTTGTACATAGTCCTCCCATTTTAGGGAACCAAAAGTATAGGGACAAATTCACTTATATGTGTATTAAAGTAGTCAAAAATTACGGAGGCATAAATATCGTAACCTTGCAAAAATGCTATCCTCCCCTGTTATAGGTAATGGTGAGAGGTTAGCATGTCTTGGGGGTATGATCTTTGTGCCTCTGCAACTTTCTCACTTACACTTACATGGTCAAAATTATGTGGACACCTGCTAGTCAAACATCTCATTCGAAAATCATTGGCATTAATATGGAGTTCGTCTGCCCTTTGCTGCTTAAACCTCTTGGGGATCGAGGGTAACCTAATCCCTGTGACTCGATTGCTAGCATGGCGGGAAATTCAAAACATCAAAAATCTAATAATTTCAATTTCTCAAACAATCAACTATTTTACACCATTTAAAAGATAAACATCTCCTTAATTGAACCACATTGTCCGATTTTCAAAGAGGCTTTTTGGCGAAAGCATAAAGTTAGATTATGTTAGGACAGTACATAGCCAAAAAAGTACACACATCCATTTTCAATTCAAGGACAGGCGTCACCAAAAGCAGAAAACCAGCAAAAATTATGCACTAACCTTTGACAATCTTCATCAGATGACACTCCTAGGACATTATGTTAGACAATACATACATTTTTGTTCTATCAAGTTCATATTTATATCCAAAAACAGCATTTTACATCGGCGCGTGTCGTTGAGAAAATGTGTCTCCCCCAAAACTGCCAAAAAATACTCATTATAAAACGTGGTTAAAGTATCAAACTGTTATTCAAAGAATAACGTTTGCATTCTCCTGAATGCAACCTCCTGAATGCAACCGCATTGACAGATTTCAAAATAACTTTACTGGGAAAGCATACTTTGCAATAGTCTGAGTACTCTGGTCAGAAAAATACACTAGGCTGTACAGATAGCCGCCATGTTGGAATCATCTAAAACCATAAATAACATTAGCAATATTCCCTTACCTTTAATAATCTTCATCAGAAGGCACTTCCAGGATTCTCAGGTCCACAACAAATGTTGTTTTTTTCGATGAAGTTCATAATTTATGTCCAAATAACTCCATGCTGTTCCGTGTTGTTAGCTACTCAAAATGGTAGGCTACTCAAAATGTAGGGCGCGGGAGGGAAAAAGTCACGACGAAAAGTAAAAAAAAAAAATCTATTTACGTTCGTTCAAACATGTCAAACGTTGTTTAGCATCAATCTCTTGGTCCATTTTTAACGTGAAACATCAGTAATATTTCAACCCGACCTCTCCTGTGTCTTGAAACAAGTTTTGAAAAAGGTCTCGCCTCACATGAACGCGCATGTGCGCGCAAAAATGAAGTGACGACATCCCAGGGACGTCAACTTCCCTTCCTTCTCATTCGGTCTCTGTTCATCATAGACGCTTCAAACAACTTTATAAAGATCGTTGACATCTAGTGGAAGCCATAGGAAGTGCAAAATGAATCCTTTGTCACTGTGTGTTTTATTGCCAATGACTTGAAAATAGTACAGCCACAAAATTTTCATTTCCTGCTTGTATTTTTTCTCAGGTTTTTGCCTGCCATATGAGTTCTGTTATACTTAGAGACACCATTCAAACAGTTTTAGAAACTTCAGAGTGTTTTCTATCCAAATCTACTATAATATGCATATTCTATTTTCTGGGCCGGAGTAGTAACCTGTTTAAATTGGGTACGTTTTTCATTCGGCCGTGAAAATACTGCCCCCTAGCCCCTAGAGGATAACAGCCTCCACTCTTCAGGGAAGGCTTTCCACTACATGTTGGAACATTGCTGCGGGGACTTGCTTCCATTCAGCCACAAGAGCGTTAGTGAGATTGGGCACTGATGCTGGATGATTAGGCCTGGCTCACAGTCGGCATTCCAATTCATCCCAAAGGTGTTTGATGGGGTTGAGGTCAGGCTCTGTTCAGGCCAGTCAAGTTTTTCCACACCAATCTCGAAAAACCATTTCTGTATGGACCTCGCTTTGTGCACAGGGGCATTATCATGCTGAAACAGAAATCGTCTGGAATGTCATTGTATGCTGTAGCATTAAGATTTCCCTTCACTGGAACTAAGGGGCCTAGCTCAAACCATGAAAAAGAGCCCCAGACCATAATTCCTCCTCCACCAAACTTTACAGTTGGCACTATACATTCGGGCAGGTAGCGTTCTCCTGGCATCCGCCAAACCCAGATTAGTCCGTTGGACTGCCAGATGTTTAAGCGGGATTTATCACTCCAGAGGAGGTGAGCTTTACACCACTCCAGCTGACGCTTGGCATTGCGCATGGTGGTCTTAGGCTTGTTTGTTGCTGCTCGGCCATGGAAACCCATTTGATGAAGTTCTTGTGCTGACGTTGCTTTCAAAGGCAGTTTGGAACTTGGTAGTAAGTGTTGCAACCGAGGACAGACAATTTTTACACGCTACGTGCTTCAGCACTCAACGGTCCCATTCTGTGAGCTTGTGTGGCCAACCACTTCGCGGCTGAGCCGTTGTGTCATTATTCAATATTAATTCATGAGTATTAGTACTCATGGTAGCATCCACATTAATGTAGCATTGTTTAGAAACATTTTCTATTCTTATTTACAATAAAAGTGACTCCAAAATGACACAATACATTATTTACCATTCATTTATTTTGGGCACAAAATAATCTGAAAGACAACCAAAACAAACTGCAAAAGCATCCAACAAGTTACTTAGTCTAGGTGTTAAGATTAGGGTTGGGGTTTAAGATTAGGGTCAAGTAGGAGTTAAGGTTAGTGTTAGGTAACATGCTAGCTAAATAGTTAATAAGCAGTAAGTAGTTGCAAAGTTGCTAATTAGCTAAAAAGCTAAAGTTGTTTATCATGTGAATCAAACATGCAACGTTTGGGTTGCTAGACCTTCGTGTTATACACCCACTCATTCTCCCCGACCAACCAACCTCCTATTGTTTCTGTTTTATATAATCAACCACCTTTATGTGATTGAGATGTACTGTATACAAAATTGTGACCTTTTTGTGTGTCTGGTGAATTTCATGATCATTTGTGATGGTGGGTTGAACCACAGTACTTGAAAATACAGAGAATCAACTACATTGCATTCACTCTACATTACTGGCCTGTATGACAAAGTAAAAAGAAGCAAGCCTGTGTATAACAATCCACCTCAAATAATCAATTCTGATTGCAACAAGGTCATTAAGTAAATCTGCAAGACAACACAGCAAATTCAAATCTACAGGTTTGGGCCAAATTCAATAAAACACAACACTGAGTGAAACCCTCTGTATTTTCAAGCCTTGTGGTGGCAGCATCATGTTTTACATTGACATTTTAGTCATTTAGTAGACACTCTTATCCAGAGCGACTTACAGGAGCAATTACGGTTAAGTGCCTTGCTCAAGGGCACAGACAGAGTTTTTTAAACGTTTGACATGGTTACATAACACAGTTTACTTAAGGCAAAAAAGGAGGGAGGTTGGTCAGGTTGGGGGTGCATACCTCGAACGTCTATTAACCCAAAGGTTGAGTGTTCGAATCTCAATACATTTTTCCCTGATCAATCTACACAAAATACCACATAATGACAAGGCAAAACCAGGTTTTAAGATTTTTTTGCAAACGTATATATAAAAAAAACATAAATACTTTATTTACATACAGTAAGTATTCAAACTTTTTGCTATGTGACTCGAAATTGAGCTTAGGTGCATCCTGTTTCCATTGATCATCCTTGAGATGTTTCTACAACTTGATTGGAGTCCACCTGTGCTAAATTCAATTGATTCGACATGATTTGGAAAGGCACAAAGCTGTCTATACAAGGTCCCACAGTTGACAGTTCATGTCAGAGCAAAAGCCATGAGGTTGAAGGAATTGTCTGTAGAGCTCAGAGACAGGATTGTGTCGAGGCACAGATCTGGGGAAGGGTACCAAAAATGTCTGCATCATTGAAGGTCCCCAAGAACACAGTGGCCTCCATCATTCTTAAATTAAAGAAGTTTGGAACCACCAAGACTCTTCCTAGAGATGGCCGCCCGGCCAAACTGAGCAATCGGGGAGAAGGAACTTGGTCAGGGAGGTGTCTTTTATTGTCTTTTATCGATGGCGGTTATGATATCGT
The DNA here is from genome assembly GCF_901001165.1 of Salmo trutta. Lineage (NCBI taxonomy): Eukaryota > Metazoa > Chordata > Actinopteri > Salmoniformes > Salmonidae > Salmo > Salmo trutta. The sequence goes on along the minus strand of NC_042960.1, from coordinate 49,889,615 downwards.
TTAGGACCTTGAGCGTGGCTGAGGTGCACCCATGACCCGCTCGGAAACCAGATTCCATAGTGGAGAAGGTACGGTGGGATTCGAAATGGTCGGTGATCTGTTTGCCTCAAGAGTTGTGCAAAGTTGGTAAAATATTATTCAAAATTAGCCACAGCTGTAATGGCTGCCAAAGGTTCTTTCACCAAGTATTTACTCTGGTGTGTGAAGACATTTTTATTATTATTATTTATTTATAACTTTACTTTTAAAATGTGGAGTAAGTTTTGTAGATCTGTTGGTAAAAAAAGCTAATTGAAACACTTTTAAGATGTAATTTTAACCCTCAAGCTACCATAATTTGGTTCCAGAGGCATATTTTTTTGATCATAGCCCAAAGGTGGTTTAGTAAATTCGTCAAATATTTCATGACCTTGTCAATCAACTTTTTCTTAATAAATCTAAATAATTGTTTAGTATTTCTGTAATAATATGGACTAATTCAAGTAATTTAGGGTAATTCTGTCCCCAGACAAAAACATATAATTCTGCCTATTATAATTTGAAAAATAAGGCCTTTATTTGAATCTAGGTTTCTAAGGACACATAATTACAAGTATCCATACCACTAGAGGGTGGAGAGGGACCTGTATAAGTGATTTTGACCAGATAGATAGACAGATCATCTGCAGAGATATACTGTAGCTTCCCATTTACCGTAATTTCCGGACTATTGAGCGCACCTGAATATAAGCCGCACCCACTGAATTTAAAAAAAAATATTATTTTGAACATAAATAAGCCGCACATGTCTATAAGCCGCAGGTGCCTACCGGTACATTGAAACAAATGAACTTCACACAGGCTTTAACGAAACACGGCTTGTAACAAAAATAAATAGGCTTTAACGAAATACGTCTTGTAACAAAAAAAAGAATTAGCAGTAAGCTTTAGTTGTCTTTTTGCACTGAGTCAATTCCTAACGCTGCTGTTTCCAACGTCTTATCATCGACTCATTAAGACCAAGCTCCCGTGCAGCAGCTCTATTTCCTTTTGCAACAGCCAGATCAATCGCCTTCAACTTGAAAGCTGCATCATATGCATTTCTCCGTGTCTTTGCCATGATGAGGGTGACAAAATGACTACCGTAATCAGAATGATGGGAAGTTTGAGAGCGCTCGATTTAATCTAAACAGTAAACAAAAAAGTTGTTTAACCTTAACCCGTTCTGCAATTTCATTGGTCTAATGAAAGCTTCATGCCGCCAAAAAACAGAGCACGTCACAGAACGTGTTTTTTTTTTTAAAATTTGAAAGCGGGAAAAATCCATATATTAGCCGAGTCATTGTTTAAGCCGCGAGGTTCAAAGCGTTCAAAGTTGCGGCTTATAGTCCGGAAATTACGGTACTCGCCTAAGATTGTACTTTTCTATACCACGTATCGCATGACTGTGTGCAAAACCAAAATTACCTTATTTTTGTGAATATCCAGTCTGCTAATTGTATACATATTTGATAGAACTGCAATACAGAGCTCAGATACACTCTGAATCTACAGTACCAGTCAAAAGTTTGGACACACCTACTCATTCCAGGGTTGTTCTTTATTTTTACAATTTTCTACATTGTAGAATATTAGTGAAGACATCCAAACTATGAAATAACACAAATGGAACCATGTAGTAAGCAAAAAAGTGTTAAAACCTCTCTAGGCTAGGTGGGACGGTAGCGTCCCACCTGACCAACATCCAGTGAAAGTGCAGGGCGCCAAATTCAAAGTACAGAATTGTAAATATTTAACATTCTTGAAAATACACATGCAATATGTCAAAATAAAGCTTAAGTTCTTGTTAATCCAGCCGCGGTGTCAGATTTCAAAAGGGTTTTACGGCGAAAGCAAACCATGTGATTATCTGAGGACAGCACCCCACCATACAAATGCATAACAATCATTTTCAACCAGGCAGGTGGCGACACAAAAGTCAGAAATAACGATACAATTCATGCCTTACCTTTGAAGATCTTCTTCTGTTGGCACTCCAATATGTCCCAGAAACATCACAAATGGTCCTTTTGTTCGATGAACGCCTTTTATATCCCCAAAATGTCCATTTATTTGGCGCGTTTGATTCAGAAAAATACCGGTTCCAACTCTTCCAACATGACTACAAATGATCTAATTAGTTACCTGTAAACGTTGTCCAAACATTTCAAACAACTTCCTAATCCATCCTTAGGTATCCTAAAATGAAAATAATTGATCAAATTTAAGACGGAATATACTGTGTTCAATAGCGGATAAAATCAAAGTGGAGCGAGCTACAGGTCGCACGCCCCAAACAAAAGTCCACTTGGCTTGACTCTCATGCTGAATAGCCGTACTTCTTCATTTTTCAAAGGAAAAACATCAACCAATTTCTAAAGACTGTTGATATCTAGTGGAAGCCATAGGAACTGCAACCAGGTGCCTCATAAATCTAGTTCCCCACAGAAAACCAATAGAAAATACAGTCAACTCAAAAGAAAACAATCCAGGATGATTTGTCCTCGGGGTTTCGCCTGCTAAATAGGTTATGTTATACTCACAGACATTATTTTAACAGTTTTAGAAACTGTAGAGTGTTTTCTATCCAAATCTACTAATGAAATGCATATCCTAGCTTCTGGGCTTGAGTAGCAGGCAGTTTACTTTGAGCACGCTTTTCATCCGGACGTCAAAATACCGCCCCCTATCCCAAATAAGTTTTAAACAAATCAAAATATGTTATATATTTGAGATTCTTCAAAGTAGCCTTGATGACAGGTTTGCACACTCTTGGCATTCTCTCAACCAGCTTCATTAGGTATTCACCTAGAACGCATTTCAATTAACAGGTGTGCCTTGTTAAAAGTTAATTTGTGGATTTTCTTTCCTTCTTAATGCATTTCAGCCAATCAGTTGTGTTGTGACAAGGTAGGGGTGGTATACAGAATATTTGCCCTATTTGGTAAAAGACCAAGTCCATTTTATGGCAAGAACAGCTTAAATAAGCAAAGTGAAACGTCAATCCATCAATACTTTAAGACAGGAAGGTCAGTCAATCTAGAAAATGTCAAGAACTTTGTGCAGTCGCAAGAACCATCAACCGCTATGATGAAACTCTCAGGAAAGGAAGACCCAGAGTTAACTCGGCTGCAGAGGATAAGTTCATGAGAGTTACCAGCCTCAGAAATTGCAGCCCAAATAAATAAGGAACAGACACATCTCAACATCAACTGTTCAGAGGAGACTGCATGAATCAGGCCTTCATGGTCGAATTGCTCCAAAGAAACCACTACTAAAGGACACCAACAATAAGAAGAGTCTTGCTTGGGCCAAGGAACACGAGCAATGGACATTAGACCAGAGGAAATCTTTCCTTTGGTCTGATGAGTCCAAATGTGCAATTTTTGGTTCCAACCACCGTGTCTTTGTGAGACGCGGAGTAGGTGAACGGATGATCTCCGCATGTGTGGTTCCCACCGTGAAGCATGGAGGAAGAGCTCTGGATAAGAGCGTCTGCTAAATGACGTAAATGTAAATGTGTGATGGTGTGGGGGTGCTTTGCTGGTGACACTGTCAGTGATTTATTTAGCATTCAAGGCACCCCACAGCATTCTGCAGCGATACGCCATCCCATCTGGTTTGTGTTTAGTGGGGCTATCATTTGTTTTTCAACAGGACAATGACCCAACACACCTCCAGGCTGTGTTCAAAGCTGTCATCAAGGCAAAGGGTGGCTACTTTGAATAATCTCAAATATAAAATATATTTTGAGTTGTTTAACACTTTTTTGCTTACGACATGATTCCATGTGTTATTTCATAGTTTTGATGTCTTCACTATTATTCTACAATGTAGAAAATTGTACAAGTTAAGATAAACCATTGATGAGTAGGTGTGTCCAAACTTTTGACTGTTACTGTACATAGACCGCTGTATTGGTGTATATTTACAGTGAAGTTATTTAATACATCTTTAGACATTTTCATTTTTATCCAGATTTCTCTGGAGAGATAATATTAATTTATACGTATCATCAGAGGGGGGAGGGGACATGCATCAGTGATTTTGACCAGATAGACAGATCACTTGCAGAGATGGAGCGCCTTATGTATATTCCTATGGTTATGACTGGTTATAACTAGGTACGACCATTTACAAAATATAAATGATCTTAGCTATATGCTTAGTTGTAGTCAAAACAGCTCATAAAAGACTGTTGGTGGTATGAAATCTTGGTAAAACTGTAATACAGAAATCAGCAACCCTCTGAATGTCCACAAAGTGCTGTAATGGTGTATTATCCAAACATTTTAAATTGTACTGAAAATGCTATATAAATACCAGAATTCCTGTCATATCCTCCAATATTCTATATGTGCAACTTGTCATGAATGTTTGGGTGCTATACCATTTTGTTTAAAGTAACTTAAAGGATGTGGGCATGTTTTTGAAGCATCTTGCCATAGCCCCCACCACTCCCATTGTTTCACTAACAGTGATGCTAATGCTGGTTTGCGGTAAGTAAATGAGGAAAACTAAGCCATATTTTTATCAATATCGCCCAGAATCATTTTTTGAAGTGAATTTAATAATTTCTTGGGTCAAAAAATAACTATATTTCAAATGTTGCTGTACTGACCTTTTAAAGCTAGAATCCTTAATGGTGAAATTGCCATGTCTGTTTGCGATATTACAACAACAAAGAAGTTACTGCAAATGACGAACACTGTTTTCATGTTGCGTGACGCTGCACACCTCCGCTTCCTCAACAAAACAAAAACAATAACGACGGCGGTGGGGCGGACAGTGGCACTGTTTTCCCTACTGCGGATTCCATCTTTCAATGGAAGTAGAGGTGTGTAGACTTTGACTAGGCACTGTAGATACAGCGCACATAGGACATTGGGCTTGCTTGACAAGGGGGCTTTTTACAGCGGAAAAAATGCGTCTCAATATCATGTCACAGAAATTGTCACATTATGTTAATTTTGATTTATTTGTTGTATTTTACCCCCTTTTTCTCACAAATTTCGATCTTGTCTCATCGCTGCAACTCTCCAACGAGCTTCGAGAAACGATCCGCCAAACCGCGCTTCTTAACCCGGAAGCCAGCCACACCAACGTGTCAGCGGAAACATCGTTCAACCTCCACAAGTCGCTAGAGCGCAATGAGCTAAGTATAGCTCCCCCCCAGCCAAACCCTCCCCTAACCCAAACGACGCTGGGCCAATTGTGCGCCGCCCTATGGGATTCCCGATCATGGCCGGATGTGATACAGCCCGGGATCGAACCCGGGTCTGTAGTGACGCCTCAAGCACTGCGATGCCGTGCCTTAGACCGCTGCACCAGTCGAGAGGCCCTTATGTTAAGTATTTTTGTCAAAATTCTAACATCTTTCTTACCAGCGTTTTATACTTTCTTATGTGCGGTCTTAAAAATGTAATTTGTTAGTGAATTTCTTATGAGCTTTCTCTATTTATGTGAAGCATGTCTCTCGCCTTGCATTGCATCTGTCACAGGTGTTGATCATTAATCAGTTATTACTACAGTTTTTTTGACGGCTGACAACTTGCAATTTCCCCACTGATTCTGAGTCTTTTGTCAGGTGGGAATTACAGCAAAGCTCATATGACAAAATACGTCACCCCCCTTTTCCCCTCTGGTTCGTGGCTTCGCCTGCTCTTTCCCCTCTCTCCCTCTCTCCCTCTTCAGTTTTTCTACAAACAATATCTGGGACTCTGAAGTAATAAGGCGGAATGTATAATTAATTACCCAGCTTGCTCTAATTAGGGATGAATAAGTTGTGTCCCTCTCTTCATCACAAATGTGGTGATGGGTAATACCAGTTTATGCTATATTAACTGCAAATATGCAATCCTTCTGAGAGCACTTTCCTTGATGAATTTGATGAATGTGACAATAATTAGCAGAGACAGATGAGAGCTAAATTACTACTGACAATGTAATGCTATCCTGCTCGAGGGCTTGGGGACATAGCAGGCTAACATGGCAGGGACCAGGCCCCATTTCTAATTAATAGTATTTTTGCCAGTGAAAAAAAGGATGGTAATTGTTTTCGTCAAAGGCTGTGGGGAGCTATCAGGGTAATAAAGTTAATTAGCAGAACAAACAACCTTTCACTGCCTTTACCGAGACTGGGAAAGTGTCATTCAGGCTGTGGAAAGATATGACTAGATTTCACGATAGGAAAGGGCCATTTTACACTGGAGGAAAACAGAAAAAAAGGTATTATTAAATGTTCTTTCTCTCCATGGTATCCTGTATAGGAGGAAAAAAACATTATTTTCAATTGAATGGGAAATGCGTCTTTCCACCCCTCCCCTCTGCTATCTTTGCTGCTCATTTCCAAGCTCATTTATTTTGTGTCGTTCCTCAAGAGCAGCACAGCCGTTGTTGCTGATGGTGGTAGCTATCTCTCATGGTTTTGGTTGGCTTCATCCACAAATTTGTCAAAAGCAATTTGACTTCCATCACTTCTGTAATGATAAAAAAAATAGCGATGTTGTAATACAAAGGCAATCACGAAGCCACATTACACAATAATGTGAATTATTTTAGCCTGAAATGCAGAGGGAGATACTGAAACAATCTGACATTTGGCTTTGTGGTGATATGGTGATGCTCTGTAGCAGCTCAGGTAATGAAACTATGTACCGAACAAGCATTGAACAGGGAGCTGTGTCTGAGGGCTATGCACCGCAGGATATCTCAACCTGATATGGTATGTGTTTCTCTCTGGGTGAGTGAAGTAAACACAGCACACCTCCACAGCAGCATGGTTTTAATGCCATGTTTAATTTCCCAGATACTATAATAATCCAGAATGTGATGTGATTGTACACAAGGTGGTGGTAGCTACGCTATTCTTCTTCTCTGATTGGAAACTATGAATACTAAAGCAAATTAGGATCAGTTGAGTTGCTTTGCATGATATTTTGTGTTTTATTACTTGCAAAATGTTTGCAATTGTAACTTAGGGTAGTACCAATTGTATTGGAAATTTGTAAAGAGAACTATGGAATACAAATATATTGACACTTGGTGTTTCTAATACTCCTTTGTGAAAGTTGTGACATTTATGTGGCTGAATATATGTATATTTTGTCACCACAGATTTTGAATAAAGTAGATAAACTCAACAAACGTCAATTTTTCAGGACCCTGTCTTTCAAAGATAATTCATAAAAATTCAAATAACTTCACAGATCTTCATTGTAAAGGGTTTAAACACTATTTCCCATGCTTGTTCAATGAACCATAAACAATTAATGAACATGCACCTGTGGAACGGTCGTTTAGACACTAACAGCTTACAGACGGTAAGCAATTAAGGTCACAGTTATGAAAACTTAGGACACTAAAGAGGCCTTTCTACTGACTCTGAAAAACACCAGAAGAAAGATGCCCAGGGTCCCTGCTCATCTGTGTGAACGTGCCTTAGGCATGCTGCAAGGAGGCATGAGGACTGCAGATGTGACCAGGGCAATAAATTGCAAAGTCCGTACAGTGAGACGCCTAAGACAGCGCTACAGGGAGACAGGACAGACAGCTGATCATCCTTGCAGTGGCAGACCACGTGTAACAACACCTGCACAGGATCGGTACATCCGAACATCACACCTGCGGGACAGGTACAGGATGGCAACAACAACTGCCCGAGTTACACTAGGAACGCACAATCCCTCCATCAGTGCTCAGACTGTCTGCAATAGGCTGAGAGAGGCTGGAATGAGGGCTTTTAGGCCTGTTGTAAGGCAGGTCCTCACTAGACATCACCGGCAACAACGTTGCCCATGGGCACAAACCCACCGTCACTGGACCAGACATGACTGGCAAAAAGTGCTCTTCACTGACGAGAAGCGGGTTTGTCTCACCAGGGGTGATGGTCGGATTCGTGTTTATTGTCGAAGGAATGAGCGTTACACCAAGGCCTGTACTCGGGAGCGGGATCGATTTGGAGGTGGCGGGTCCGTCATGGTCTGGGGCAGTTTGTCACAGCATCATCGGACTGATCTTGTTGTCATTGCAGGCAATCTCAACGCTGTGCGTTACAGGGAAGACATCCTCCTCCCTCTTGTGGTACCCTTCCTGCAGGCTCATCCTGACATGACCCTCCAGCATGACAATGCCACCAGCCATACTGCTCATTCTGTGTGTGAATTCCTGCAAGACAGGAATGTCAGTGTTCTGCCATGGCCAGCGAAGAGCCAGGATGTCAATCCCATTGAGCACGTCTGGGACCTGTTGGATCGGAGGGTGAGGGCTAGGGCCATTCCCCCCAGAAATGTCTGGGAACTTGCAGGTACCTTGGTGGAAGAGTGGGGTAACATATCACAGGAAGAACTGGCAAATCTGGTGCAGTCCATGAGGAGGAGATGCACTGCAGTACTTAATGCACCTGATGGCCACACCAGATACTGACTGATACTTTTGATTTTGACGCCACAGGGACACCTTATTCCACTCCTGTTAGTCACATGTCTGTGGAACTTGTTCAGTTTATGTCTCAGTTGTTGAATCTTGTTATGGTCATACAAATATTTACACATGTTAAGTTTGCTGAAAATAAACACAGTTGACAGTGAGAGGACGTTTCTTTTCTTGCTGAGTTTATATCAAGTAGATATAAATACATTTAGTGTTTGTTTACTTTGCAGATAGATGTTTATAAAACACTTGCAAGGACACTTTTATAACCACAAGCCTGTGTGCTGCTGAGTGTTGTGGACGTGATGAAGCTGGGTGTGTTTGGTTGCCAGGCGTCGCTGGGTTGTTTTGTCCTGATGTGATGTGCTGTTAGCCAGCGCTCACCTGGGACCAGTGATAGCTTATCAAAGCCTGAGCAGTACCTCTCCAACAGGCACAGATAATAGAGCCTTTCAGTTCAATGGAGTGGCAGAGGGGGGAACCATGGGAACCACTGGTCACCTGACAGTTGGATAGACAGCTTGACGGCTTCTGCTGGGGCATCATGGGAAATGGCTGTCAGCTGACGTCCCCGCTGCCTGCTGAGATAACCTTCAGTGTGACAGGAAAAACAAAGATAGTGTTTTGGTGGAGTGGTTTTAGCGGTGAGTGTCCCCCACTCGGACCGGTCAGAGCTGTGATGCACGTGATTGATCCTCATTAGGATGATCAATAATCAGATTGATTATTGAAGGGCACTATAAGAGGATTCTATGTTCTAATGACCATCTGTATTCCTCAGTCACTCTGACCTGGTCAAGAACGCCTTTTCTCTCCTCTCTCTACAGTTGGTATCTGTTTGGTTTTGATCACAGTAATGTGGTTTTGCTTTGGTTAAAGTGTAGTGATCTTACTTGATGAATAATTTTTTGTTTAATTTCAGACAGATTAACCTCATAGGGTTGTCTATTAACCCAGTCAAATATAGCTGAGTGCAGTGCATACACTGTGAATATCTGCACCCTGTTCTTGTATTTTGGGAATATGCTGACAGGTTTAGATTTCCTCTGGAATAGAATTCACTTCACCTCCCTTTGAAATCCTGTATTGTAACGGCTGGTTATTTTTTTCAAGTCATTTAACATCCTTGGTAATATTGGGGATTCCACTTCATTTTGCAGTGGGAGTAATAATGTTCTTCCATGTGGGCCTTGCAGACAGCTCCTTTCAGAGTGGACTGCAGTTCTGCAGTAGCAGAGCCACAGACCACTGGCTTGTTTTCACTTGATTGCCTCTGTGATGAGAGCTGGGCTTTGATCAGGTAGCTGTGTGTGTGTTTGCTACAGTCAGCCGTATTTGTACATGTGTAACCCTGGTGTAATCTGTCAGACGCTGGAATCCGGGAGCCGCGATCCGTGGAGCTTGGTCAGCTCATAGTCACAGTATCATGCCTCTGTGACATGATGACATGAGAGAGGGGCTTTGAAGTGAACCTACTCCTGTCTGATTCGGATGTGAAATTACAGAACACCTTTGGATTCCTCCTAACTATGATGGTCCCTTGTTTTACTTATCACTATATGATAGACTGAATGAGTCTGTGGACTGAGATCTGGGCAGGTACACTGGGGGCTGGTTGCTGTCCTCAGGGCTTTAGGCAAAAAGCCTATAGGCTAGTTCACCACATACAGGTACTACTGTACAGCTACTGTACAGCTGCCGTGGCATCTGTTATTTGAGTAATTTTTTAAAATAAAAGCCGGATAATGATGTTCAGTTAAATCAAGTACAAGCTTAACTGAATGAACAATAAAGAGAGAATGCAATATGACATTTTATTAAATAGTTTGGGGAATGGCCTCGTCTCTGAGGGAAGATCCTCAGAGCCAGATGATGTGATGGCAGATAGCCTGGGATCGAACACCCCGTGAGAGAACGAGAGTAAGTTGACCCATAAATCCATCCAAAGATTTACGCCCATTGGTTGAGAGAGAGGAAGGTGATAATTGCAAGAGTGACCCCAGGGTTAAACAGCAAGTGTGAGGAATGTGCACATTTGTGCTGCGCTTATAGCCTATAAGGTAAATAGGTGAATGACATTCGGCATATGGCTAATAGCATAGAGGTGAAGAAACAAAAACGCTATGCTGATGATGATACATTTGTATTCATTCCCACTATGCCCATCGAATAGGAAACAAAGTGAATTGTGTTATGTTTACTGGATGAAGTTAAACGAGCATTCAGAACAGTTTTCCTGATTGAACTTTCATCAACTACATTTGTCATGCTAACTGCTGAGTGCAGAATTAGTCAGACTGGAACTAGTATTTTGAGTCGAAATACCAATATTTTTGTTGAAATGGGTGATCTTGTTATTACTGTATACAGTGCCTTCAGAAAGTATTCATACCCATTGACTTATTCCACAGTTTGTTGCGTTACAGCCTGAATGCAAAATTGATTAAATAATTTTTTCTCACCCATCTACACACAATACCCCATAATGACAAAGTGAAAACATGTTTTTAGAAACGTTTGTACATTTATTGAAAATGAAATACAGAAATATCTAATTTACATAAGTATTCACACCCCTAAGTCAATACATGTTAGAATCACCTTTGGCAGCAATTATAGCTGGGAATCTTTTAAGGTAAGTCCAAGAGCTTTACACACCTGGATTGAACAATATTTGCACATTATTCTTTTAAAGATTCTTCAAGCTCTGTCAAGTTGCTTGTTGATCATTGCTATTTTCAAGTCTTGCCATGGATTTTAAACCTGATTTCATTCAAAGCTGTACCTAGACCACTCAGGAACATTCAGTGTTGTCTTGGTAAGCAACTCCAGCATATTTGGCCTTGTGTTTCAGGTTATTGTCCAGCTGAAAGCTGAATTTGTCTCCCAGTGTCTGTTGGAAAGCAGACTGAAGCAGGTCTTCCTCTAGGATTTTGCATGTGCTTAGCTCTATTACGTTTATTTTTATCCCCAAAAACTCTGTAGTCCTTGCCAATGACATGATGCAGCCTCCACCATGATTGAATATAAGAAGAGAGGTAATGATTTACTGAGTTCTGTGTTGTGTTGCATATGCCCCAAACATAACACTTTGTAATCAGGACATGAATTTAATTTCTTTGCCACATTTATTTTTTGCAGTAATACTTTAGTGCCTTATTGCAAACAGGATGCATGTATTGGAAATATTTTTTATTTTGAACAGGGTTCCTTCTTTTCACTCTGTCATTTAGGTTAGTATTGTAGAGTAACTACAATGTTGTTGATCCATCTTCAATTTTCTCCTATCACATCCATTAAACTCTGTAACTGTTTTAAAGTCACCATTGGCCACATAGCGGTTTCCTTCCTCTCCGGCAACTGATGTGTGTGGTACAGAGATGAGATATTAATAAAAAAATCATGTTTAATGCCATTACTGCACACAGATTGAGTCAGCTTTTTATTTGTAATTAATTTGTAAACATTTCTAGAAACATAATTCCACTTTGACGTTATGGGGTATTGTGTGTAGGTCAGTGACACAAAATCTCAATTTAATCCATTTTAAATTCAGGCTGTAACAACAACATTTAGAAAAATTCAAGAGGCGTGAGGGACTGTATACCATGTTAGTTATTCTAAGCCCAGTGTGAAAGGTAGCCCTGCTCTGCTCCCCACCTGTTTGACTGTTAATGAGTGTTGATGTTAATGTTTTAGTGGGTGTTAAGCTGAGCTTTGTTAGACAACAATTCCTTTTAAATGTGCTAGATTCTTCAGCCCATAAAAGGTAGCGCACACACCTCTTATTGTGATGCGGAATTACAGAGGCGACAGCAACAATATATTCAAAAGGTGCCAACTACTCGACAATGCCTTTCAGATACACTCACACAATGGCCCTTCTCCCCAGCGGCCAACAATGGCTGTTCCAGGGGGTTCTGGCTGTGTGTATGTGGGGCCAAACTGTCATGCAGATCTGTGGAAATGACTGTCTCCTCCCCTAAACACCGGCTCTTTGTTTTAAACATGGTGGTGTGGGGGGGTCTGCTAATTGCTTGACGGGTTCTCACTCTGAAAGAGATTACGAAGTATTAGGCAGGTTAAGCAGTGACTAAGCCGGCCCACAATTTGTACTCGTTTGTCGGATACAAAGGCCCAACTCAATGCTTACTACTGTATGTATCAATGGTTGTGTTGGATTGGTCACTTATCAGTTGAATGTTAATTAATTTGGATTAATATCTAAATCTAGATGGCATCATGGTTTAAAGGCCCAGTGCAGTCAGAAATGTGATTTTTCCTGTTTTATATATATTTTCCACACTATGAGGTTGGAATAATACTGTAAAATTGTGAAAGTTATAATAATGCCCTTTTAGTGTAAGAGCTGTTTTAAAAAACCGACAGAAATTTCAGCCTGTTTTTGTGGGATGGAATTTGGGCCTTTCTGGTGACATCACCAGGCGGTAAATTAGTTAATAGAACAATAAGAAAAAGTTCCAAAACTCTCTGCCAATAGCAGCCATTTTTCAATTTTCCCATCCACACTCCCAGACAGTCCTAGCAAAATTTTTGCTTGATATATTGCTCTTTGCTAATAAACTATTTTTGTTTGTTTTCAAATGAAATTGTAAAAAATAATCACAGTAAGGTACTTAGTTGCTACCCAGAAAATATTTGATTTTGAGCTAAAAATGGCTGCATTGGACTTTCAATTCAGAATTGTCATTGATCACATTGTGTATTATTTGTCACCTCTATGTGTAAGCCTTTTCACTCCATAAAATCTTCACTGAAAGTTACATTGTATCCACTTTACCACCCGTGACTCCCACCTTGAAACCATTCTACCACCATGTTTAATAACACATGTGTTAATAACCGCAGATGATGCTGCTACAGGCCCCAGGACATTAGTGGCTCATTATCACCAAGCTGTCTTCCAGGTGTGAGCACAGACACTGTTGGGAAATGCTTTCAACCCCCTCATGCCAGGGGGCTAAGACTCCCCTGCTGAGAGAAGGGAGTCCCTGGCCTAGCTCACACCTCACACTTTTCCCTCGGGGTTTAGTGTTGGTGTTCATTCACCAGGGTGTGAAAAGGCTTACCTCAAGTCCACACTGGAGCTTTTGTTTATCAAATCAATGTTTATTGGTCGCGTACTGTAACGGCCGTAGTATGAATTGGACCAAGGCGCAGCGGGTTGAGAACTCATTTTGACGTTTATTTTAAATAACCACGAACACTTCACGAAAACAAGAAAACGGACGACAACATAACAGTTTGCAGGCTAACCCTAGCAGTGCAAAACAACCTCCCACAATTCCCAAAACAAACATACTCCTAATTATAGGACCTTCAATCAGAGGCAACGATAACCAGCTGCCTCCAATTGAAGGCCCCAATCCCAATTACTAAACATAGAAATAAACACCCTAGAAACAGACATAGAACTATACAACATAGAACTAAACCAAAAACCCCGGAAACATAAATCAAACGCCCCTCTACCTAAACACACACTCAAAACCATATAAAACAAATACCCCCTGCCACGTCCTGACCAAACTCTAATTACAAATAACCCCTTTACTGGTCAGGACGTGACAGGTACACAGATTTGTCGATGTTATCACAGGTGCAGCGAAATGCTTGTGTTTCCAGTATTGTAGCTGGAGACGTGTTCTACAACCACATGCAACACCCACCCAAGATTATTGCATGTGGTTGTAGAACACGTCCCCAGCTACAATAAATGTGGCCTCACTGTTGTACTCTGTGTACCCTGCAGCAACCCCCCCCCGCCCGCCACACACACACCACATATTCACTCACTCACTCACTCACTCACTCACTCACTCACTCACTCACTCACACAACTCATTTGGGGTGTACCTAGGCCTATTTACCAATGGCCCTTTCAAACATTCTAAAACAGTTTGTAATATATTATTGTGTGACAGTGATAGGACTTAAGCCCAGATCTCAGGGGGCATGGCAAGGACTTTGCAATTAACCCTTGTGTGGTCTTAACATTCTGTATACTCCCCTTGTCCTAAGGGTCAAGGGGAGTATTCACTAAATCCCTAAAATAAAGCCGCTTAATTGAATTTTAAAACCCAAATCTATTTTGCATGAAGAAACAACCTGTCATTCATCACAAACTTTGTGAATATCTGGGTTTTCCCTCTTCACAATGTAGAAAGACTGCATTTAATCAGTGGACACCACTCATTTTTATTATAACACACCTGTCATAATTGTTTTCTTTACTAAAGTAGAGGTTTATTATTATTATTATTGCTCAAGGTACTGCATAGGTGTAAACATACATTTGTTAGCAAGAGATAGCACTTGTATAGCCTAAGAAAGTAGCAGAAATGTGCAGAAAGTAGTTTTGAAGTTTTGGAAACATAGTGATATATTCTTATATACTGTACAATGAGGAATTTAACTACAAAATACTAGTCTTCTCCCATTTTTTGAACCCTTGCTCCCACCCACAAAGTGTTTAAGCAACACCAATAAATAAGAATAAAATAAGGTAGTAGATACAAAACTAAAATGTGAAGGACATAAATCAATCAACTCAAATTAGCACATGTAGGACAGTATGCAAGTGTGTGTGCATGGACTTTTCAGATGTATTTCTCACATGTGCAGCACATATTATTTGTTTTACATTCCTTCTTTGGGGGCCAGAATTGGCATCTCCTCCTCTTGCCTGCCCCAGCTGCAGCCTCAGGTGGATCAGAACAAGATTCAGCCCCCTGAACAGCTTTCACAAGTGCTGCAGAGGCTTCTGTGCGGGGGAGGCGCTCCCTTTGAATGTATGGGGTTACAAGTGCCTTTCCCAGCTGCTCCAGGAACACCCTCCCCTTGTTCTGCTTATCAGGCATCCAGGTAGGGTTGATCTTGTTCCATATCACAAAGGCATTGTATGAGGACACATCAATGATGTTATGGAAGATGACCAGGGGTCAGCGGGCAGTCATCCTCCTGCAGCTGTAAGTTCCAATCACCATGTCCAGGTTGTCCATGCCTCCTTTGTTGTGGTTGTAGTCCAGGATGATGGCTGGCTTTCTGTCCTCACGATCACTGATCTCAGCCGTTTTGTGTAGTGTGCTCAGGAGGACCACATTCTTGTTCCTCTTTGGGAGGTAAGAAACTAGAGTGGTGGTGGGGGTGAAGGCAAAATTTGATGAGAAGGCCTCTCTCCCCCTTGTTGTGAGGAGTGCAGGGGGGAGCTCAGGCTTATTCTTTCTAACTGTGCCAAGCATGGTGATCTTCCTCTTCAGGAACTGCTAGCTGAGTTCAATCAGTAGCACACATAATCTAAATGTGTCATTGTGTGTGTGTGTGTGTGTGTGTGTGTGTGTGTGTCTTTGTGGTTTTTATGGTGTGTAAATTATTTTAGAACTGCCGGGTAAAAAATGACCCTAAGACAATCTTTGTACCCTGGTGGTGTACAGCTTTCATGGAAATATGATCAAAGGCGATGTTTCACTTTTTGTAATGTTGGGGTCACTCTTGGAAAAGTCATCAAATTTCAATTTGAAAAAATATCATAGCAGTGCAAGAAGACCAGAGATCAGGTTACCTTACAGTCTCTCATGCTGCAGTGGAACAGTTCATGTAGTTACACTGCACCCCTATGCTCCCATTGTCATATTCCCAATTGAGTATAGTGACGTGTATAGTATCTTCTGAGAAATAACATCTGCCAGCCAGTGTTGACAAAGATCACCTCCTGAATGCAGTGTTATCAAACCTAACAACTTGCTGCTACTGAGACTTTTTGTCTGTCAGCAACAATATTAATGCCAAAGTGAATGCCTCTATAGCAGTGGCCGTTGGTGCTGTTTAAAATTAGGGAGGACGATTTTTTAAATTATGAGCATGGCCTTATTTCTATTACAGTATATTGGATGACTGTCATTCATATTCCATTCACCCAGCTCAATGTAACATCAATAGGTTTAGGCTACTACATGATACTTGAATTTGCCCTATTCCCATCATGAGGTTGCTACAACCTAGCCTACAAATTCAAGTTTATAAAGTAGGTGCACAGGTCGAGAGACAAATTGGAGTAATCAAGGTGACAGACAGTGACACATTCAATACAACCTTGCCTACTCTTGCATGCATATAGCTGATCCGGTGTATAATCATTAGTCCAAACAGTTGCAAACTTTTCCGTTTTGTAACTTAAACGAAAGATTCTATTGGACAAATTCGGGTAGGTCCATTCCCGTTTTGTCCCATTTGCTTCCATTTAAGAAATGTTTTGCAACAGAATTAGCAGAATGAATACACTCCTGATCACCTGCACACACAGTTCACTTTCATAACAGCCACAAACAGCATCCTCACCTTGCTTGTTGCATAACTCATTCTCGCATCTACGTGCTCTCCTCCTCTCACCATTTTCCTTTGTTTGTGGACTTCAGTGCAGCTCTCTGTGACCAGGCGCAACACAACAGCTCTCTGTGACCAGGCGCAAAAATCTCTCCAAGCCAAACCTCCATACCATAACCTCTAACCGCTACACAGCAGTGGTTGGAACCTAAATTATTTTCCAATTGTTTAGCTCTGAACAACACCATTAGGGGGAGGGGAAGGTAGCCTACATGCACACACACTGTCAAATATTTTCAGCTGGCAGGCAGAGGCTGGAAGAAGTTTCTGATTGACAAAGGTAGGGCTTTGCATAGGCACTTTGTTGCATTTTTGTGGGACTGGAAAAGCAAGCCCGGAACCTAACAGAACATTATTAACCGGGATTCATCCAATGGCATTGAGGAATACACCACCTCGGTCATCGGCTTCATCAATAAGTGCATCGATGATGTCGTCCCCACAGTGACGGTATGTACATATCTCAACCAGAAGCCATGGATTACAGGCAACATCTGCATTGAACTAAAAGCCAGAGCTGCGGCTTTCAAGGAGCAGGAGACTAATCGGGACGCTTATAAGAAATCCCGCTATGCCCTCAGACGAACCATCAAACAAGCAAAGCGTCAATACAGGGTTAAGATTGAATCCTACAACACCGGCTCTGATGCTCGTTGGATGTGGCAGGGCTTGAAAACTATTACGGACTACAAAGGGAAACCCAGACGTGAGCTGCCCGGTGACGTGAGCCTACCAGACGAGCTGCATGCCTTTTATGCTCGCTTCGAGGCAAGCAACACTGAAGCATGCATTAGAGCACCAGCTGTTCTGGATGACTGTGTGATAACGCTCTCGGTATCCGATGTGAACAAAACCTAGAAACAGGTCAACATTCACAAAGCCGCTGGGCCAGACGGATTACCAATATGTGTGCTCAAAGCATGTGTGGACCAGCTGTCAAGTGTCTTCACTGACATTTCCAAACTCTCCCTGACAGAGTCTATAATACCTACATGTTTCAAGCAGACCACCATAGTCCCTGTGCCCAAGGAAGCGAAGGTAACCTGCTTAAATGATTACCGCCCATGGCACTCACGTCGGTAGCCATGAAGTGCTTTGAAAGACTGGTCATGGCTCACATACACAGCATCCTCCCGGACACCCTAGACCCACTCCAATTTGCATACCGCCTCAACAGATCCACAGATGATGCAATCTCAATCACACTCCACACTGCCCTTTATCCTCTGGACAAAAGGAACAGCTATGTGAGAATGTTGTTCATTGACTACAGCTCAGCGTTCAACACCATAGTGCCCAGGAAGCTCATCAGTAAGCTAAGGACTATGGGACTAAACACCTCCCTTTGCAACTGGATCCTGGACTTCCTGATGGGCTGACCCCAGGTGGTAAAAGTAGGCAGCAACACGTCTGCCACGCTGATCCTTAACACTGGGGCCCCTCAGGGGTGTGTACTTATTCCCTTCATGTATTGCCTGTTCACCCACGACTGCATGGCCAAACACGACTCCAACACCATCATTAAGTTTGCTGACGACACAATAGTGGTAGGCCTGATCACCGACAATGATGAGACGGCTTATAGGGAGGAGGTCAGAGAACTGGCAGTGTGGTGCCAGGACAACAACCTCTCCCTCAATGTGAGCAGCTGATCGTGGACTACAGGAAAAGGCAGGCCAAACAGGCCTCTATTAACATCGAAGGGTCTGTAGTGGAGTGGGTCAAGAGTTTCAAGTTCTTTGGTGTCCACATCACCAACGAACTATCATGGTCCAAACATACCAAGACAGTCCTGAAGAGGGCATGACAAAACCTTTTCCCCCTCAGGAGACTGAAAAGATTTGGCATGGGTCCCCATATCCTCAAAAGTTTCTACAGCTACACCATCGAGACATCCTGACCGGTTGCATCACCGCCTGGTATGGCAACTGCTCAGCATCTGACCATAAGGCGCTACAGAGGGTAATGTGAACGGCCCAGTACATCACTCGGGCCAAGCTTCCTGCCATCCAGGACCTATATAATAGGCGGTGTCAAAGGAAAGCCCATAAAATTGTCAGAGACTACAGTCACCCAAGCTATAGACTGTTTTCTCTACTACCGCACGGCAAGCGGTACCGGAGCGCCAAGTCTAGGACCAAAGGGCTCCTCAACAGCTTCTACCCCCAAGCCATAAGACTGCCGAATAATTCATAAAATCAACACCGGACAATTTACATTGACCCTCCCCCACACAATAACGAGGACAGGGTAAACAGATCAGGGTGTGACAAGTCTACTTGGTAAATATTTTCTTCTTCTTGAACTGCACTTTAGGTTAAGGGCTTGTAAGTAAGCATTTCACAGTAAAGTCTACACTTGTTGTATTCGGCGCATGTGACAAATAAAGTTTGATTTGATTTTAACCGGTTCCCATTTTTTTAATATAACTGTTCTGTTCTGGAACATTATAGATAACTTTTGTTCCAGGTCTGATTCTTTTCCTTGAAACAGTTCCAACCCTTGCTACACAGCCTACGTTGTTGTCATCATATTAGTTAATGTTATAGTCAACATAGCTACAACATAGCTACATAGCAACTAACATGTTAGTAAACCCACAATCCATGTGTACAATCACGTAGCACAGTGTATAGCAAGCAGTTTAGCAATAAATAAAACTTAAAGCTTACCTTGGAAGAGTTGCAATGTTGGATAGCCTTAGCCAGCTAGCTAACATAAATATTATTCCTTTCTGTTTGAGTCAGGTTGTTGAGTAGGTTAATGTGGCCAAGAAGAAGAAAAAAAACGAAATATAGCTATCTCTCTTTCTCTCTCTTTCTCTCTCTTTGCTGCTTCTATTTATATTTTTATGAAATGAATGTGTTCAAAACTGTTCAACTATTGTCTTTCTCTCTCTTTGAGTCAACTACTCACCATACTTTATGCAGTGCTAGCTAGCTGTAGCTTATGCATTCAGCACTAGATTCATTCTCTGATCCTTTGATTGGATGGGTAGCATGTCAGTTCATGCTGGAAGAGCTCTGATAGGTTGGAGGATGTCCTCTGGATGTCATCATAATTATTGTGTAAGTCTATGGAAGGGGGTGAGAACCACGAGCCTCCTAGGTTTTATATTGAAGTCAATGTACCCAGAGGAGGATGGAAAATGCTCTGTGCTACTGTGGATGTTGTGGCAGGAGGTAATCGATGCTGAGAGACGTGGTGAGAGCACAGGTTGTGTTTACGCCAGGCCTGATGTGTGATAGAGTGTAAAGGCTGAGATATTCCTTGTGTTCCCAACTGTCCATCACTGATTTGTTCGGTCCTCTTCTCAATCAGTGGCTCTGACCTGAGGATCACAGCACGCTGGAAAAGATGGCCAAAATGGAATTAAGACTGTTAGAATTGAAAATTGTATCATTCGATTTGGTTTGATTCCACTAGCTTTCTTTGTTTTTGGCACACATCCCTGATTTAAATTCTTTTTTTAATGTGATTTTATTAGGATAAAATGTCACCAATTATATCAAGACATTACTAAAGGAAACAAGACTGTATGTATGAGAGGGGGAGAGGGAAGGAGAAAGGAGAGAGAATGGTAGTGTGTTTGGAGATGTGTTCATTGCGGACTACAGTATGCCTCAATATGTAAGACAGAAGTGTAATCATAGACATTGTGGAATATTTCCATGGTAACATGAAATGAGTAGCAATTTGGGTTCAGTTGCTAAGGATGTAGTTATTATCCTGACCTGATGCTGAGCCACATATTTAAGTATTCATACCATGAATGAACAATTAAACCCAACAGATTGGTACCCAAGTGGAGGGAAACAGCATGGTGCCAATATCTACGCCATTTGCATCCCTAATCCTGTTATCAATTTGTTTATATAAATTTGAAGAGTTCCCTACAGCGGTTCATTAATAAAACATGGCCAACACATCATGTATCTAGGAATTAAAATCAAACAAATGCAAAGAATTAGGACGAAGTTTGCTCCTTTCTGTTTTGTAGGTACATTTTCAGAGATAACGTTGAGTTTGGTGTCTCAGCAACATGCTTAAACACTGGGCTGTTTGACAGAGAAGCTTCTCTCTCTAACTGGGATCCTTGAATAGAGGACTCTCCTCCTTCAAGTTGATGCCTTCTTGGTTGGGTCCCATCTGCTCTGATTGAGAGGCTGTGAAAAGGAAACAGGGGGTTTGAGGATTGTGCTTCCATACAAAGAGGAGAGGCCAGCCCTGGCCCCTGTTGGCAGCTGAGTGTTCTGGGCTGGGACTGCCTCCATCACTGGCCCCCAGACATCCTCCTACTCCTCCTCCTCCATCCCTCTTTTCTTAGTCGAAGTCCATGCAGGATGTGCAGAGATGGGGGGGTATGTGCTATGTAGACTGAGCTAAATTGTTTTTGTGGGGGGCAAAAATAGTTGCTTAAACATCATGTTTCAAATGTCACTGTCATTGCATTGGGTAGTCATAGTTAGTTGTAGTTGTTCTGTGTGAGTATGTACTGTAGATGTAATACTTTCAGGAGGGCTCCTGATGTATTTCACTGACTGATCTTGATGTAACACAGTGAGCATTGCATGCATGGAAAAGTGACTCAAGCAAGGAGAGGTTTGATAAGCAACTGTGCTGCTTCTATTTGGCCTGTTTATTTGAATGCAGAGAATGCATTGTGCTTGTCTGAAAAGCTTAGCTACATAGAATCTCCCCCTCCCCAAGGTCACTTGCAGTGTCCCAGCTCTTATTCAGATATGGCTTATCTATTTTTTCACAAGCCCTCTGTTTTCAATGCAAAGAATGGCCTTTCTGGAGAATGGCCGTCCGGCCTGGTACCATCCCTCATTCAAGGCCCTTTGTGCTGCCCCATTTAAAGAAGCTGTCATGTTCTCTGTGCAGTTGGCAGGGAAGGCCAAATCTAGAGTGCCCCAGAAGTGACAAAAAGGAAACTTTTTTGTTTGCCTGCCATCGTGCGGACTGAGTCAAGGAGGAATTTTAGCAACATGTAATTTACTCTTGGGCCTTTTTACTGTACGTAGCTTTAGAGATGGTAATTTCTCCCTTTGTCGGTGTGAAAAGATAACCATCAATCAGTTGTCAATTGGTCAATTGCAGAGGTGATGAAAAGGAAGGGGTTGAACAATCCCCTCTCTCTGGCTACCTAGAGGATTCAGGAGCCCTGGGAAAACGTGGCAGCTGGAGCAGAGCAGGGAGTGGATCAGTCACACAGGTACAGCAGCCATGGTACGATCTCTCATCAGCCTTTTACTCTTCAACTGCTGCAGTGGTTTTAACTTGGAATAATTCATACCTTTTTTACAATTGGAATGTTGATGTTAAATTTGCAAACATTTAAGGGCTCATTTGGTTTATTACTTAAATGCATGTGCACATTTAGTTTATTATATTTGCTCAAATTATATTACAATTAGAATGCATGTGCATGGCAGTGTTTCTGTATTTTTCTGAAACATATTTCACATAAAAACACATTGTTTGTGTTGTAAAAATGTTTTAGTGAAGGGCACAATTTTACACACTGATTTGTTATGTTGAACTGTAACAAGCACACATTTTTATAGCAGTACAGTATTTAATGATAGTCATCATTTTGAAAGAGAGCTGAGACTGGCTTATGTGGAAGTGTCTCTTCAGGGCTATCTCCAAGTGGAGCAGATCTGTAACGTAAAGCCTGTCTGGTCTGAAACCACCCCCCAAAAAATTATTGTGAAGCGTGCGGCAATGTGAAAACATCCTGACACCCCTCTCACCCTCAGTCCAGTTCCACCAATATTGATTTTGGTTTACGTCTGCTCTGTCCGCCGCTCAATGAAAAGGATTACAGGCCTGCGAAAGGATGAGATATCATCAGCTTGTAATCCAGCCCATGGTTTCCTAGCTACCGTATTGTCTATTCTGTTCCGCTATGTGAAAAATGTTGAATATCAACAATGAGTTTCAGTGCTGTATTGTTGAGTTTTGTATGAACTAATCTTGCCTCACTAAAAAAGACCTACAGCTTGGACAAAAGTCTATAGCCAGTGCATTCCTAGCTCCCCTTGCACTAAGGCAGGCTGAGGCAGAGGGGAAGACATTTTAGTCTTGTGCTCTTCTAGTTGCTAAAGCGCTGGGCTGCCGGGCTGTGGGAGTCATGAGGCGGCCCTGCTTCACTCGATATGGACTCAGGGGGAGAGAACCATGGATGTGCAGGTCTAGGCCCTTAGAGCAGTGAGGGGGAAAGGTAAGCTGTTCGCTGACTGCTACTACACGGCTGTTTCTCCTCTTGTCAAGCTACAGTATGCTGGTGTTTCCTTCTCTCCTTCCCCCTGTCTCTGCCTTTCCCTCCCTCTTTCTTTCTGGTTCTTTGGCCTTGTGAGGAAATTTGTTCTCAGGTGCAAATGTAGGCATTGAGTGTGTGGAACGACTAAAGACGAGCATGCTGGCTGTTTTGATTTGGAATGCAGATTAACAATAACCATACCTCCTGAGGTGGTGCAGGTCTGGGCAGAGTGGGGCAAGAGGAGCTCGTGGCAGGCAAGGTGTCTTTGTTATGTGATCTCTCTCTTACTTCACTGCTGTTTGTAGACTAGAATAGCACCTGGAGGGGGTGAGGGCGACAGGGCTGGTCTATGATGGTACCTTTTTCCATTTGGCACCTGCATCAGCCCAAATGTAAAAGAGTTATGTCTCTCGCTGAAATGTGTACATTCATTTCAGTCAAACGTTTATTCATTTCTCCTTTCTTCAGCCGCTAGTGTGCAGAGTGACAGACCATAGCCAGCCTGTCTGAATGGGGGTGGGCCACTTCTCACTTAGATGACATGAGGGAATGTCTAATTTAACGAGCAGCTTAAAATCATTTGTTGAAGTAAAATAGAGACTTTGAATTGCAGTACCTTGGAATGCCTGTAGTATTATTTCTCAAATTAATATTCAATTTTTTTTGTATTATATTATGCAGTTATTACTGGTTTTGTGTACTGTTTTTGTGTAACTGATGTACATATTATGTCAGTTATTAGTGTTTTTCTAATCCCAGCAAAGTTAATTCTGTGAGAGGATTGGGAGCATTACTTTGTAAGCAGGTCTTTCTAAATGGTGGTGTGTGGGTGGGTGGAGGAGAGATGCAAGTGGATGTGTGTTTGATGTAGGGTGGTGGGATAGAAGGATAGAAGGGAGGCTTGGCTCTCCTCTCGGCCGTGCTCGCTGGAGAGTGCGCTTCAGTGGCTTCGGGCTGCTTGAGGTTGGCTTCCACGGAAACAAGGAGTTGAAGGGGGGACTGAGACCGTTTTGGTTGGCTTAACCTCCACCCCCTCTCAACACAAACACATACCACACGCACACACCGACACACACTTCCTTGAGTCATTTTCTATCCACGGCCCCGCACAGCACTGGGGCCTGAAGTTTTCCCCATCCTTGCCCATCATTGTCAGACAATTATAGGGTGGAACTGAACTAGAAAATCTGGTACAATCCATCAATTAGTACAAAGGCTTTTCAGTGTAGTGTAAAGGCAGGGATGCAGGAGCCCTTGCGGCTAGAAAAAAATGGTCCTGATTGGGCACGGACAGTGGATTTTAGTGCTGCTTGGATACACCGTAAAGATGCTGCCTCCTACCCCTACAGGTCTGAGCAGCAGAGTACCACATTACAGGGCTCCTTTCTTAGGACTCCTTTGTGTATGTGTGTATTTTTTTCCTCCCTCGGTCTCTTCATCGTCCATTTCAGCCATTACGTGCACTCAGTAAGAGTATGCCCTAACAAAAGGCCAAGTTGTCGGCAGTGCAAGAAAGTGACAATGTTAAAAAGAAATAGATGTTAATGTGGTCCAGTGATGGAAAGCCTGGCGGACAGTGGATGCGCTCTCCTTTATGTTCCACGTATGTTTTGGTCCAAAAAGCACATCTGTTTCCATGCCTGGTGTTTTAGCATGGACATTAAGTTGGTGTTGGGGGCTGGTGGGTGTAGTGAGTGTAGTGGAGGGAGATGAGTAGTTATGAGAAGATATAGCTGCTGGCAACAGCTCCATTCACTCAAACCTTTCAACTCTAAAAAGCATCTACCATTTTTAAGTCTCTGTGTGCAGTTGGAAGGAAGTTGCTAACTGGCAGTAGCACAAATGCTAACTAGTGTTAGCAGAATGACTGGAAGTCTATGGGAACAACTAGAATGCTAGCTTTTCCTTTAGACTTTCAGTCATTATGTTAACGCTAGTCAGCAATGGCTCGCGAAACTACCTCTAACTTCCTTCATAGTTGACACAGAATTTTATTTATTTTTTGCCAAAATCCCAAACTATCCTTTAAAGGATTTCCAATCAAAGAAGAAACACAATATAACATGATTATTTTTAAAAACAGATTCACTGAATTGATAAACCAGTCGTTTATCAACGTAATACACTGTAGATGAACTTTGTGGCATATTATACAAATATACTTTGCTTCAAATAATATTCTGTATTTACTATTTTGCTTTTGTTGCAGTAATTGTTTTGTAAAAACTTTATTATAGATTTTATTCCCCTATTTCATGGTATCCAATTGGTAGTTACAGTCTTATCGCTGCAACTCCCGTACGGACTCAGGAGAGGCGTGCGTCCTCCGAAACATAACCCAACCAAGCCACACTGCCCAATTAACCCGGAAGCCAGCAGCACCAAAGTGTCAGAGGAAACACTGGCGACCGTGTCAGCATGCACTGCACCCGGCCCGCCACAGGAGACGCTAGTGTGCGATGGGACAAGGACATCCCTGCCAGCCAAACCCTCCACTAACCCGGACGATACTGGGCCAATTGTGGGCCGTCCGGTCGTGGCTGGCTCCGACAGAGCATGGACTCGAACCCAGAATCTCTAGTGGCACAGCTAGCACTGCGTTGCAGTGCCTTAGACCACTGCGCCACTCAGGAGACTTGTTGTGGTAATTTAAGAGTATTATTTTCTTAGTTTTTGGAGCTTAGGACTGTTTCTATTCTATAGTTATAGTTTTTAATCAACATTGGGTTTTGTTAAGAAATTTTAAAATATTCTCAGGTATTTGTTTACCTGGGTTGCACGCAAACTCTAATATCAAACCAAAAAGTTGAGTGGTGTGAGTAACTTGATGATGATGTAGTGAGAGTGACACACTAATGACTGACTGTTTGTCCTCGTTAGCTGTGCTCTGCTCTACAGCTGACTAGCTACTCCAGTGCTAATGAAGGTAGCAGCCAGTCAGAAAACAATGAGTGCAGGCTGAGCAGGCTCACTAATGCTCTGTGTGCTGCCGGCATGCCCCTCATCCAGGAAGCCCCCCAGCCCACCCTCTCCTCTCCTTCCCCTCCTCTTGCCTTGCAGGGCACAGCTCTCCTCATCCAGGCCTAACCTCGCAGGAGCTGCTTCCTTTTGTTTTCTGCAGCTTTGTGTTCATCCTCCTCACACTCTTCTCTCCTCTCAAGCCCCTCTGAACTGAGACTGCCAAATTAGCTATTCAATATGTGCAATTTGCGGTGGGGCTTTTTGTGATGTGAACATCTATCCTCAGGGTTGAGAGCGCAAATCCCCCTCATTGCGCCGCGCTCCTCTCCCTCTCTGGACAGGCGGAGAGGAACCTAATCTCCTGCAGCGGCCCTGACCCTGGCTCACACCGGCCATCGGCAGCTTCCGCAGGCGCCACATCCCAACAAGGAATTTACTCCACATTAGCATAGGAGGAATTAAGCCTCTTTCCCGCCTCAGTCCACAAAGAGAACCACAGTAGCCTCTCCACATGAAGCACCATGCTCGTGTGATGTCTGATCTACGCCTGTTTCAGAACAGCGAATCGTTTCAGGATTTTCAGGATGGAAAGTAGCTAGCTGCGTGAACAGTCAAAATAAGTTGTGCAATTGAAAATGTGTGAATTTTACTTTTTTTCAATGTTTAGTTTGAAAACAAATACAGGTGACTGTAGTAAATCCAGTCAGAGTTCATTCAAATCAGATAAGCCCTATCTAACTTTTACTCAGTTTGGACTACTTTCCAGTTTCCAGTTCATGCTGGGGATTGTCTTTCCCGGTAGAGGAGAATACAGTGTTTAGGCATGATCTGTATGTGGCAGACCTGCAGGCCCAGCCAGCCAGGCCCAGCCAGGCCCAGCAGCTCAGTGGGTGTCATAGGAATTCTGCTTGCATGTTGGTCAGTACTTGAAAATGTTCCCTGTTCAAAGAAGGGATATAAGGGAAATAGGATTAGAGGGAAATCAAATGGCCAGTTAGATGAACAATAATACTTTTTGAATAGCAGATTTGGTCTGCCGCTAACTCTACTGAGATAATACTGATGATTGAAATGTGGGATTTTACTGTCAGTGTAAATCTCTTTCAATATGCAGAAAGTCAAACACACAGTGAGGTGTGTGTTTGTGTGCTTTGCCCGCGCACGTGAATGTGTGTGTGTGTTTGTGTGTGAGAGTGAGAGTCTATGTCTGTCTTTGTGTGTCTGTGCATGTCTGTGGGTGTGCTAGGCTATATGTTGGATGACAGAGATTCCTGGAGTGTCCAGAGGCAGCCTGGAAGTGCTGGCTTGTCCCCAGGGGATGGATGACAGGCAGGCAGACCCAGCTTGCAGGGTGTTCCCAGAGACTGGAGGTTAACAGCAGGCAGGGCACTTCTCCTCTCCCACATGGGAAAAGGGTGACTGTGCTGCTCACATCACAAAGGGCTGGACTGTCTCAAAATAAAGATGTATGGGTTTTTAATGTTCAACTTCTGATGGAATTTGGGTACATTTCAGATGGGTCAGATCTTTCCCATGGTGGGAGAGACATTAGTTAATAGGATATTCAGCATTTTTGCTGTTCACCCCATACAATGAAATATGTTATTATGTCATTCTGTTATACCACGTCATAACTGCTAATTTGGATGATATTAAGCCAGTCACTGAACCATGTTAGTGGAACTACAGCTGGGTCTGTTTTGGATTGGAAAGGTGACGAAGACCTCTGCTGTGTCTGTCACTATCTCTGATAGAAACCTCGGGGGTGTTAGGTGTCATTGGCTGTATGCTGATATGTGTGGTGGAGAAGATGGGTTACAGAGCTGAGAAGAGCCTTATTAGCCCACAGAACACACTATCCCACCACCAGCCTTCTCTCTGGGGCCAGAGGAATCTCCACCACTCACAGGCTGATGAAAAGTGAAGACACCGCGGGGCGCTGAGAAAATGAGAGCCATTACCACCACAAAAACACGGTCATTTGGATATAGAATGGAAGTCGGTGAGGCGCAGGCAGGGGCTAAGATATGGAGCTCGGTATTACAAAAGAAAAGGCAAAGGGGAGACTGCAATTTACTCTGAGACTGTCCACCTGACCATGGAGAGACCAGTAATCAGTAGATTGGGATGGGGAGTGCCCTGGTGGAGATCTGTGGTGCATCACGGAGGCCCAACAGCATGCATCTCCGCTTAAACAGTCCTTTAGCTATGATGTCATCTTGCAGGACAGGCCAGGGACCTGCAGGCCAAGCTAGAGGAACTGGAGAGGAACTCCATCCAGACACCCTTACCTCTGATGTGGTTCCACCTGATATCACGTAAAACCATAGCATGAGATCAATATGAAGTAATGGCGCTTGATGGCTAGTTTGGATAAAATTATACAGATAATGTTTTTCTAAAATTAGCTATCCAGATCAATAATTACCCTAGTCTCTATCGTAGGTAAATTCTCCCTCCTGTATAGAGTGAAAGTGATTTAATTTGGGTACAGATGTGATTTATTGCGCATCGATAGCTTCATTTAAGTTGGCAGAAAATGACAGGAAACGGTAGCAAGTCACAGCTCGCACTTGATGTTCATTGTGTATACAGCTGAATCAAAAATCAATCTGCTTCTACATCTGCCATCTTGAGGGTTAAGGGACACAGATGGCTCCATCGCTGGCATCCCACCAAAGCCTGGTGTTAATCGGATGCCAAGGCTGAAGAGGGAAAGTTTGAATTCTCCCTTGTTCCTTCGTTAAGATTTCAGGTCCCCCTGCCACCAGATGTGACCGATTGCACGTTGTTGCAATCTGGGTTTAATCACGCATCATTGACAAAATGACACTCCTATGGAAGGGCTGAATAGGAAATTAAAGCATTTTAGATAACGTTCATAATTGACTAAATTGTTTAAGCCCCCAGATCACATGTATAATCTCTGCCTCACATGACCGTGCTAAAACGAAGTGCCTTGTTTGATCATTAATGATTTGGATACTTTAAACACTAATCACATTTCCAGTTAAGTTTGTTTTGGGTCTTTGGTTCAGAGCGATAGGAATATAGAATGTTGATCATGATAGTCCATCTTTGGCTTTAACTAAGTGATAATTGGTCTTTCAGCAGTCAGCTCTAGGCGATGATGGCCAGTCTATGTCCATCCACTTTTCACACTCGGCAGTAAATGATATAACTTTTGCTGTAAATAAAGGACTAGTTCCCCATTTAAATTTGAAAGCATGTTGGTGTTATCCATCCCCTTCGGGCTATTGGGCTTTTATAACCCAAGATCGTCACTGTTGATAATATTAAGTGGAATTTTTCTCTCATCAGTCATAAAGTGGCTCTAAATGCTAACGCGTATGAATATGTACATTTCGTGTATGGAAATGCCCTATTTTACAAAAGAAATCATCTCATTGGAGCCTCTTACTTGGTCCCCATTTAACTTCCTTCAAAATATAGATATGATGAAAATTATAAGACTACAGCTTGATCGTAAATGATTTCTACTCAGGGTATGAGGAGCACTTTGATGCTTCATTGCTAGGTGTTTTCTCTCTGTTTATGTGCTCCAGTATCAGCTGCTTCTGAATGAATAGAGCTCAAAGTTTAGCTTCTCAGTCTATAGCAATTCTCCAATGCTCTGTGTGAACCAAGTCTTACCAGTGGTGTTCCAGCAGTGTACACAGTCTCACATATCATAATTTAGAACTGGATGATCAATACTTGAGAACCATTTGACGAGAGGAATACCATTATGTTCACAATATACTCTGCATAGGGTACACAGTGTAATGTGGCTCGTTGTTTAGCTACTCCAACACTCTTTTAACCTGCAACTCTATTTCATTTCCTCTATCTGTTACCTCTTTAAGGAGCTCAAGTTTTTTGAATCTTTGGGGATTTTGTCAATGAATTCATTAGTTTACAAATGCAGTGTGTGCTTATACAAAATGTATCAGGCAGAAATGATAGCTTCCCCCATGCGAGGTAAATCAGCAAAGTCATTTTTGTTTTGTTTTATTCTTATCTGGTCATTTAATTGCTGCTATTGTCTCATTTGGAGGAGGCACCCATGAATGATAAGAGAAGTTGAAGTGAAAGTGTATGTTTTTTTTCAGTTTGCTTTGAATGGTTTCAGTTTGAAGACTGGCTTATATACGATCTCTGCCAGTGCTGGTATTGTAAGCACTGTTAAACAGTACAGACAACATTTGCCAAATTCTGCCTTTGCTGTTTTACAGATAATTCAAAAATTCCTCTGCAAATTATCAAAATTTAATTAGCAATATAAATGCCAGAAGGAGCACATTATGTGCAATTGTCTTGCTATCTTTCCAGAAATGAGTCTTTTAAAATGAATTTGCTGTATCAGTCATCTTTAAAAAAAAAAATTGATCACTGAATTCATAGTTTCCATCCTGTGTTTTCTTTAAGGTATTCATTGACATAGGTGATTGCCTCTTAATTACTAGCACAGCCTCCTCCTATTCACTCCTATTAATTCATGTTTTCTGGCACAGTCCCAAAAGGCAGCCTTGCCCTATATCTTCTAATTACTTCTATAATTGAATTTGTTCACTGTTTCTGGGCTATGTTTTTAAGTGCCTGTTTGTTCCGAGGGTTTATTGTGTCTTTGTGTGACAGCCCTCTGCAGACAGAACATGCACAGCCATCTTTCCTCATTTCTCATAAATTTTCCACAGCCTGAGTTCTCTCTCCTTTCTCTCTTTCTTTCTTTCTTTCTTTCTTTCTTTCTTTCTTTCTTTCTTTCTTTCTCTCTCTCCTTTCTTTCTTTCTTTCTTTCTTTCTTTCTGTATTACTTGCACCTCCAAACCCAAACATATGATGGGTTAGGGAAACAGGAAGGAAATTAATTAGTAAGGGGGAAACAATTACCCTGGCTTCTTCTCGTCCAGTCATTAGTACTATAACCCAAATTTGTGAACCAATAAATCCTCCATAATGTTTCTTTGTCGCTGAATACAGTTTTATGGAGATGGTCCTTATACACTTCCAGTAGCCGCTCAGGGTCGGTAAATGGAAAAGCTTTATACTATTCCAGAAATGTGCCACATAGAGTCGTAAATCATATTAATGACCTTGGGCCTATCAGAGAAGAAGTGAACCTGATCAGGAGTGGCTATAGGAAATGTGAATGTAACCTTGATATGTTCATAGACACTCAGGAGGAGCCTCTGCGGCGCTATGTGGACTCTGCTCTCTTAGTGCACCAGTGATGAATTAAAAGACATGTTGCATAATGATAGAGACTAACAGAAGGAGCATCGAGGATGCCACAGGGCTGAGGGTCCAGCACAGTCCTGTGTGTTGTGTCCCTGTGAGTGGGGCTGAGAGGAATCTCCCTGACCGTTCCCTGTCCCTCTTATCTTCCTGGCGCTATCGAGGCCAGCCGACGACAAACCGGCAGTCCCCTGATGGGCCTGGAGGGCTCATTGTGCTCATGTCAGGGGGCATTATCCCACCGTATCGTCCGAAAAATGATTCCCCAGGCCTGACAGTGTGTCTTTGAAAAAACTTTCCCTCACTCCCATTGATTTATTTTCCCATCCGGCTCCTATCTCGCCTGCCTTTTGTTTCCTTATCATTGCTTCAGGTTATTATGTGCAAAGTATTGACAGGAGCAGGGGGCCGTGGTCGATCGAGAGCTAATGCATCCGTAATCCCGCCTTTGTTAAGGAGGAATGTTTCACTCGGGTCTCCGATGGGGAGAGAGGCGCAAAGCTGTTGATCCCCATTTTATTTGTTGGGAAGCCCATCCATCAATCAAACTGGAGACCATCTGACTGCTGAATGACACAGGGACTCGGCTGAAGAAATTTGATAACAGCCGTATTGTCAGAAGGCTCCCCTCACTCTCTTCGATAAGAAATACATTTGACTGGAGCAGATAAGCACATGAGGATTAAAGCCTTTAAGAGAGTGGGTTACACACATGCCACAAGAGTTTTTTTTCAAGAGCTTTGGTGTAAATGATACTTTTGGCAAACAACACAAAAATACAGATTCAAAGTGTGCTGCTTGTGATAGCGCAGGATATGCTTGGATTATTTATAAGGTTCCTGATAGTGACAGCAACCCCTATAGGTATGTGGCATTTTGAGCAGACAACTGGGAAGGTGCATAAAGTAATAGGCTTAGTGCTACGGCATGTTGTCATGCTCTGTGAGAACCATTGTTATGAATGGCATATGTATAACAGTATGTTATGTGTCATACTAGCTACTGTATAGAGAGAACCTACTTAACATGTGACTCTGATCTGGAGTGGATTGTAATCCAAAGACAAACCAACAACATTATCATCACCACCATCTAGAGTAGTCTCTCAATCGGATTAATGGTTGGAGAAGGGTTAAATCCATCATGGATATTATAGTTAATCATCTAGGCATGAGGTAGCCAGCAAGCAAATTAGAATGGCATACCTTATTCAGGACTGGGTACAGTACCTTTGTTAGATGGAGAAATTAGCTTTGTGTATTAGTACTGAAACAGTGTTTCAATGTCAGGCGTTCTCAGGTTGGCTATACTAAGGCCATATAAATAATTTTTGTAGAATTCCATAGGGTTCGACAACTATGATTATTATACAAATTATGAAGTAATTAAAATAACAGAATATCAATATTTTCTCTAATGGCATATAAAAAATACATTTGAAGAGAATACTTGAGTATGATCATATCAAACATACAGTATATTCAACATAATCGAGTCGAGAGAAGAAGAGATGGTATATACATTTATATTCTGTTCAGAAAAGGGTTAGGCCAACATTTGCCCAACTCTACATTTTCCATTTTCCAAAGTAAAAGGACAATGACCTGAAAAAAGATTTCAGAAGAAAATCCAAAGAAATCCTGAAATTACCAGAGGGCAAAAAAATGGAGGTTATTGTGACCCGTGCATTAACACACTGTATGATTAAGTTAGTTTTTGTGTTCATAATGACTAGAGGCTAAGGAGTCAGAAGAGGGGGAAAAATCAATGTAAGAGTGCAGGAGATTAGCCTGACAAATTACATGCGCCTGGCTACTCCATTGTACAGTATGGCCTCTATATTCTAAAGAAGACGCCACAAGATGAAGCTGCCAAATGGCGTATGGACTCCAAGATCATTTTTATTGATTTTGCACAAACGTCAATGGGGGTAATTGTGGGTAGTCCAGCGACCCTGCATGTTGGATGTATGTCAGGTCCTGCCAGAGACAGACAGACAGCTGTCATTGTTCCTCTGTCCGGGCCATTCACACTCCCAGACACACTCACTTAGAAACAGACCTCTTTTTTCATTTACATTATAACGGAGATGGATCTTGTGTCTTGGGTCTACTAGTCAGTTCCCTACTGCTAAAAGTATGACAGATACTTTGACTTTGTTCAAAATCAGCACCTGAAAATCTGAAGTGGTAGCTATAATCTGTAATGTGCACATATTGAAGTGAAAAGTTGTTATTATCAAAAAGACTCAGAAAACATCATTTTCAATAGTAAACAATTTCAGCAAAAAGAATTGAATTGAACGTCTGAAATGATATACACAGGAATTGACCATAAAGTGTAGCTAACTCTTGTTACATGCTATTAGTTACTAATTGATTATTAATGTGATGTAATAAAAAACAAGGATTTAAGTAGATTACTTACAAGAACAGATCCAAGCTATACAGGAGCAGTATGTTTATGTTTTCCGCCAGCCTCAAGCTTACTCTTGATTGATATTCATCTAACAAATCTGCTTGTTGCGTCATAATGAAATGTGTGCGTGTAACGTGATAAGGGTTGGCAGCGTGGGATCATTTGATTCTATTAGCCTGCATCTGATGTACCACCGAGTTACATGGCAACGTTAAGCATAGCAGATGTTAACAGTGGGAGGTAAAGTGCTGACAGCTATAAGTGCTCTCTGGCAGCAGCACGTACACACACACACACACACACACACACAGACAGACAGACAGACAGACAGACAGACAGACAGACAGACAGACAGACAGACAGACAGACAGACAGACAGACAGACAGACAGACAGACAGACAGACAGACAGACAGACAGACAGACAGACAGACAGACAGACAGACAGACAGACAGACAGACAGACAGACAGAGGAAGGCAGATGTTGCATGCACTTGCCACAAGTTTCCCCCCTTCCTTTCTTTATGGCATTTAAAGTATCAGTACAGCACATTGGGATCTTTCCCATGGAGTTCCTGCCATTCCAAATGGTGAGAATGAATGTCATAGGCCTCCATAAGTCAAGGGCTCTCTTTGCTTTTCACAGACAGGCAAACGCCAAAGATTTATCTTCCCGTTGGCCACAGGCCTTTATGAGCTAGTTGTGAAATTCTACAACTAGTATTTGAAGAAGGGGTAAGAAAGCTAAGGAACTGAGAAATGTGTGTCAAGTCACGGCTTGTCTGATGGTAGAGGCTACTGTGTCTCAGCTCTTTCTGGTGTTCTCACATTAGCTCCATGGTGTGATGTCTCTCTCTCTCTTTCTCTCTCTCTCTCTCTGGCTCTGGCTGTAGACTACTACTGGACTCATACAGGACTGGAAAGGCAGGGTGGGCCCTCATTCAACTCACTTCACATATGTTTCAGTCTCCATTTTCTTTGAATATGATTTCAAACTTAGAGTAAGATTTGTATTTCTCCTGGAATTGTGAAAGTATGTGTGTGTGTGTGTGTGTGTGTGTGTGTGTGTGTGTGTGTGTGTGTGTGTGTGTGTGTGTGTGTGTGTGTGTGTGTGTGTGTGTGTGAGTGCTTGACTGTGTTCTTTTTTAGAAAGTCAGGTGTGTCACCCAATTCAGTCAGTATCAACTGGATGCTTTTGTTATGCTTCTTTATTGAGGTGTCTATAATAGCTTAAGTAACTGTAAGAAAAACTGTGAAAACTGTACAATTGAAGTCAGAAGTGTACATACACCTTAGCTAAACACATTTAAACTCAGTTTTTCACAATTCCTGACATTTAGTCCTAGTAAATATTCCCTGTTTTAGGTCAGTTAGGATCACCACTTTATTTTAAGAATGTGAAATATCAGAATAATAGTAGAGAGAATGATTTATTTCAGCTTTTATTTCTTTCATGACATTCCCAGTGGGTCAGAAGTTTACATACACTCAATTAGTATTTGGTAGCATTGCCTTTACATTGTTTAACTTGGGTCAAATGTTTCGGGTAGCCTTCCACAAGCTTCCCACAATAAGTTGGGTGAATGTTGGCCCATTCCTCCTGACAGAGCTGGTGTAACTGAGTCAGGTTTGTAGGTCTCCTTGCTCACACACTTTTTCAGTTCTGCCCACACATTTTATATAGGATTGAGGTCAGGGCTTTGTGATGGCCACTCCAATACCTTGACTTTGTTGTCTTTAAGCCATTTTGTCACAACCTTGGAAGTATGCTTGGGGTCATTGTCCATTTGAAGACCCATTTGCGACCAAGCTTTAACTTCCTGACTGATGCCTTGAGATGTTGCTTCAATATATCCTCAGAATTTTCCTTCCTCATGATCCCATCTATTTTGTGAAGTGCACCAGTCCCTCCTGCAGCAAAGCATCCCCACAACGTGATACTGCCACCCCCGTGCTTCACGGTTGGGATGATGTTCTTCGGCTTGCAAGCCTCCCCTTTTTTCCTCCAAACATAACAATTGTCTTTATGGCCAAACAGTTCTATTTTGTTTCATCAGACCAGAGGACATTTCTCCAAAAAGTACGAACTTTGTCCACACGTGAAGTTGCAAACCGTACATACGTTCATCTCTAGGAGACAGAACGCGTCTCCTTCCTGAGCGGTATGACGGCTGTGAGGTCCCATGGTGTTTATACTTGCGTACTATTGTTTGTACAGATGAACGTGGTACCTTCAGGCATTTGGAAATTGCTCCCAAGGATGAACCAGACTTGTGGAGGTCTACAAATGTTTTTCTGAGGTCTTGGCTGATTTCTTTTGATTTTCCCATGATGTCAAGCAAAGAGGGACTGAGTTTGAAGGTAGGCCTTGAAATACATCCACAGCTACACCTCCAATTGACTCAAATGATGTCAATTAGCCTATCAGAAGCTTCTAAAGCCATGACATCATTTTCTGGAATTTTTCAAGCTGTTTAATGGCACAGTCAACTTAGTGTGTAAACTTCTGACCCACTGTAATTGTGATACAGGGAATTATAAGTGAAATAATTTGTATGTAAACAATTGTTGGAAAAATGACTTATGTCATGCACAAAGTAGATGTCCTAACCGACTTGCCAAAACTATAGTTTGTTAACAAGAAATTTGTGGAGTGGTTGAAAAACAAGTTTTAATGACTCCAACCTAAGTGTATGTAAACTTCCCACTTCAACTGTATATCTTTCATTACGTATAACCTGAAATAAAAAGTGTGTGCCCGAAGAAGTAACATTGTTCATGTCAGTAGATATATTTGGCACAAGTGGACATTTAAAAAATTTCTCTTGAAAGGACATTTGAGGGGCTGTCAAAATGAGCGTTTTATTTCTCTCTGAACATTTGTATTTCATAATTGAAATAAAGAATTTG
Organism: Salmo trutta; assembly: GCF_901001165.1. NCBI lineage: Eukaryota > Metazoa > Chordata > Actinopteri > Salmoniformes > Salmonidae > Salmo > Salmo trutta. The sequence continues at coordinate 49,852,972 of NC_042960.1, read as the reverse complement.
CAGTAGATAAATAATAGTGAGCATTGGTATTTTTCCACAGATGGATACACAATGCCACTCAAGCTTCTCTTTTTGTCCAGCCACTTACCCAAAAACATGATTTTGTTTGTGTGTGCAGTAGCAAGGGAATGGTCTTCATTTTTACCAGATTCTCCCAGCTTTCACAAACTCTACCTCAAGATAGCCATTTAGACTAAAGCCCTGGACGGCCATCAAAACAAAGCTCTATCAAAGGCAGCTCAGCCCTGTCAGATGGTGGTCCAACCTTGTGTGTCTGGAGCATACTTGTATCTGCATGGTCCTGGCCTAAAAGCAGCAGAGAGGCCAATCCTATCCCGGCCCACGCTTAATGCTCCATGCCTGGCGCCAGCTAGACCTGCCGACCAGGGTGCAGGGAGCCATGTCTGTCCCACCTATGGCTGCCTAGTGCCTTCCCCACGCCCCGGCATCCTCCCTTGCAGCTGGGCGCTAGCCCCATCTCCCCAGGCTGTCTGGAGCTCTTCCCAAACGGATGGAGGATACGGTCAACAGCTTAGATAGATGCCACTTTAGGTCCCGCTGGCCTGTGGAAATCCTACTGGAAAACTGTGCTGTGTTTTCATGGATGTGCTGCGGATGTTTTGTTACATGGTTTATACAGTGCATATCCAAAGTATTCACCCCCTTGGATTATTTCACTTTTTGTTGCATTACAAAGTGGGATTGAAATAGATTTATTTGTAAAAAGAAAATGTCAATGATCTACAAAAAATACTCCATATTTTCAAAGTGCAAAGACAATTCTACAAATGTTTACAAATTAATACTGACTAAATAACTAAAATATAGTCAGTCATTGTATAAGTATTCAACCCCTTTGTTTAGTTGACATTATATTTGAATGACTACCTCTTCTTCTGCCCTCCACACATAAAACTTCTGTAAGATCCCTCAGTCAAGTATTGAATTTTAAGGACAGATTCAACTACAAAGACCTGGGAGCTTTTCGAAAGCCTGTGATTGGTAAATGAGTAACAATAACAAATCAGACATTGAATATCTCTTTAAGCATGATCAGGTTAATAATTATGCTTTGGATTATGTGTTATAATTATGCTGTGGATGAAGATGGCGCTGCAATAGATAGCTGCCATTTTATTAAGGGCTCCTGACCAATTCTATTATTTTCTATGTCCAAAAACAGCTTATGGACATCAGAACAGCAATCACTAACCTCGGTTTGGATGAAGATTTTTCACTCAATGAGTCGGCAGCTGTGGACATACTACTCGTTCCTGACCATGCCCTAATCCCCTGGACTCAAAAGAAGAAGAGACGGCACAAGAGAGGCAAACGAATGGGCTCCTTGATGCGATTACGTCGGCGAGTAAAGGACAATGATAATATAATTTACATCTAGCTGTTTTTTCTATGAGGTGTGTGTGTCTTTGTTAACAACACCTGGTGCGCGATCGCTAATGTTAAGGAAGTCTCAAGGTTTTGCTCACCTGAGTTAGAATACCTCATGATAAGTTGTAGACCATACTATTTAGCAAGATAGTTTATCAAAAAAAATTGTAGCTGTCTGTTTACCACCACAAATGGATTCTGGCACTAAGATTGCATTCAACAAGCTTTATAGGGCCATAAGCAAACAAGAAAATACTAATCCAGAAGTGGCCCACCTAGTGGCCGGTGATTTTATTGCAGATTAACTGAACTCCATTTTACCATATTTTGACCAGCATGTCACCTGTGCAACGAGAGGCAACAAAACTCTCAATCACCTTTACTCCACACACAGAAATGCAAACAAAGCTCTCACTCACACTCCATTTGGCAAATCTGACAATAATGCTATCGTCCTGATTCCTGCTTACAAGCAAAAACTCAAACAGGAAGTACTAGTGACAATACAGAAGTGGTCCAATGAAGTGGATGCTAAGCTACAGGACTGGTTTGCTAGCACAGACTGGAAAGTGTTCCAGGATTCATCCGATAACACTGAGGAGTTTAACACATCAGTCACCAGCTTCCTTAATAAGTGCATCGGTAGAGGTATATCAAGCCTTTTTTTAAATACTCAAAGCTCCATTATTAGCTTTTTTAACTACTCCTATAGAAATGGTAGTCTATCAGGGACTCAGCAGGAAGGTCTGATTTCACAATTATTAAAACAATACCCAGATGGCAAATATAAAGGTCCAGTCCATTTTAAAACCTGGAGGCATTTTACACTTCATTGTTCTGATGCAAAAATACTAGTGAAATGCAGAGCACTCAGAATAAAAAATCAGACAGGATCAGACAGTTTTTTTTACATGGACGATACGTTGGAGCTAATACACAACAACTACTAGAAATAATTGAACAACATGAAACATCTAAGAAGACAGGCCTGGTATTCATAGCGGATTTGAAAAGGCCGTCGATAAAGTAAGACTGGATTTTACATATAAATGCCTAGATTTTTTTCAGTTTCAGTGAGTCTCTTATTCAATGATTAAAATTAATGTACAGCAACCCCAGGTGTAAAATAATAAAAGTGGCTTATTCTCCAAGAGTTTTGAACTGTCAAGAGGAGTTAAACAAGAGTGTCCGCTGCCACCATATCTATTCATTATGGCCATCGAAATGCTAGCTGTTAAAATCAGATCAAATAACATTAGAGGATGGAAAATCCAAGGCTTAAAAACAAAGGTGTCCATGTATACTGATGACTCATGTTTTATAATATGTCCGCAAGCTGGATCCCTGCAGCGTCTCATTGAAGATCTAGATAACTTTTCTAGCCTCTCTGGACTAAAACCTAACTATGATAGGCATCCCATATTACGTGTTGGATATTTAAAAAAAACTACTTTTACATAACCATGCAGTTTACCTATAACATGGGCTGACGGTGAAGTAGACATACATGGTATTCATATCACAAAAGATATAAATGAGCTCTCCACAATGAATTTCAATAGAAAACGAGTAAAAACAGACAAGATCCAGCAAACATGGAGAGGTAATACCAGTCTATTTTTGCCTTTGTGCAGATTGCCATGTCTCATTTTCAATTAATTGAAAATGAAACCTTGTTCAAAGTACAGTACCAGTCAAAAGTGTGGACACACCTACTCATTCCAGGGTTTTTTTGTAGAAAATAGTGAAGACATCAAAACTATGAAATAACACATATGGAATCATGTAGTAACCAAAAAAGTGTTAAACAAATCAAAATATATTTGAGATTTTAGATCCTTCTTGATGACAGCTTTGCATACTCTTGGCATTCTCTTAACCAGCTTCCTTCTTAATTAATGCATTTGAGCCAATCAGTTGTTTTGTGACAAGGTAGGGGTGGTATACAGAAGATAGCCCTATTTGGTAAAAGACCAAGTCCATGTTATGGCAAGACCAGCTCAAATAAGCAAAGAGAAACGACAATCCATCAATACTTTAAGACATGAAGGTCAGTCAATGCGGAACATTTCAAGAACTTTGAACGTTTCTTCAAGTGCAGTCACAAAAACCATCAAGCGCTACGATGAAACTGGCTCTCATGAGGACCGCCACAGGAAAGGAAGACCCAGAGTTACATCTGCTGCAGAGGATAAGTTCATCAGAGTTACCAAGCTCAGAAATTGCAGTCCAAATAAATGCTTCAAAGAGTTCAAGTAACAGACATATCTCAACATCAACTGTTCAGAGGAGACTGCATGAATCAGGCCTTCATGGTTGAATTGCTGCAATGAAATCACTACTAAAGGACACCAATAATAGGAAGAGACTTGCTTGGGCCAAGGAACACGAGCAATGGACATTAGACCGGGGGAAATCTGTCCTTTGGTCTGATGAGTCCAAATGTGAGATTTTTGGTTCCAAATGTTGTGTCTTTGTGAGACGCAAAGTAGATGAACGGATAATCTGCGCATGTGTGGTTCCCACCGTGAAGCATGGAGGAGGAGGTGTGATGGTCTGGGGGTGCTTTGCTGGTGACACTAACTGTGATTTATTTAGAATTCAGGCACACTTAACCAGCATGGTTTGCGCTTAGTGGGACTATCATTGGTTTTTCAACAGGACAATGACCCAACACACCTCCAGGCTGTGTAAGGGTTATTTGACCAAGAAGGAGAGTGATGAAATGCTGCATCAGATTACCTGGCTTCCACAATCACCGACGTCAACCCAATTGAGATGGTTTGGGATGAGTTGGACCGCAGAGTGAAGGAAAAGCAGCCAACAAGTGCTCTGCATATGTGGGAACGCCTTCAAGACTGTTGGAAAAGCATTCCAGGTGGAACTGGTTGAGAGAATGCCAAGAGTGTGCAACGCTGTCATCAAGGCAAAGGGTGGCTACTTTGAAGAATCTAAAATCTACTGTATATCAAGACTTAGTGCTTTTCGGCCTGGTCCCCGGCGACAATGAGACAGCCTATAGGGAGGAGGTCAGTGACCTAGCAGTGTGGTACCAGGACAACAACCTCTCCCTCAATGTCAGCAAGACAAAGGGGCTGATCTTGGACAACAGGAAACCCATGTATATAGCCACGTTAGCATTACTCATTGTGTATTTATTCCTCGTCTTATTATTTTTCTATAATTTTTTTCTTTATGCACTGTTGGGAAGCATTTCACTGTTAGTCTACACCTGTTGTTTACGAAGCATTTGACAAATACAATTTCATTAAACCACCCAAACGCAACAAAGATATAGTCGTCCTTCTGAAGTGAGCTGCCGGACAGGAAGGAAACTGCTCAGGGATGTCACCATGAGCTAAAATTCTATGGCAAGAATTGAAAATTGCTGTCTAGCCATGACCCCCAACACCTTGACAGAACTTGAAGAAGTTTGAAAAGCATAATGGGCAAATATTGCACCATCCAGGTGTGCAATGTTCTTAGCAACTAACCCGAGAAGCCTCACAGCTGTATGCGCAGTCAAAGGTGTTTCTAACAACATGAATTGACTCAGGGGCATGAATACTTATGTAATCCAGGTATATTACTGTTTAATGTTGCTAATTTTTTAAGAGTATTATTGGAATTTGTTTTCCGCTGACATTACAGTGTTTTGTGTTGATCGTTGACAAAAAAATCCAATTAAATCAGTTTTAATCCCACTTGTAACACAACAAAATGTGAAGAAATCCAGGAGGGTCAATACTTATGTCATAATGAACAAACTAATCATTCAAAATAAGCCCATTCATTCTGCCTTGTATTGGTTCATCTGAAGTACCTCCCCATTTACTTCTATAGTAAGATAAAAATGTGTTGATGATTCAATTAAAATATTCAATTTCCTACACATCTTGATTTTCTTCCGCCTGTCCCATAATGTTTTTTTTTTTTTTTTGCTGCTGCTGAATATATGTATGTGATATCTGGGGGGGAAAAATGGATAGCTTGTTTAAAGATGTGGGATTGTACAGTAGCTTCCACCAGTCCAGTGTCTACTCTCTTCTACTGTACTTTGATTGGTATCTCTTTCTGTGTGACGATGTGGCCAGCATCTAAAAGGTATCATTCTATGCTGCCTTGGGTGTCTTGGTTTGTCACTAAATTACTCGCCACACTTAATTACAGAGGATGAGGTGAACGCCTCATTTCTCTTTGTTATATGCTAAGCAGTCAGCAATCTCAAACAAAAGGGCCCTGGCTCTGGAAACTATAGGATTTGCTGCTGGGATTATAGTCTCATGGATAATGATGTGTGGTCAGCAGAAGCAAAGCTTTATTTTAATTCAAATTGGCCAGTAAACAAACCCATTGGTATGTCTGATGGTTAGAGTAACTGTCTAGTAAGCGCTGTGGTAGAGTATCGCCACTTAGCTGGATCTATTATGTGTGTTTTACAGTGCAGGTCTTCTGTTATCTGATGGGACACACCACCTATTTGCTATAGTTGCTACATGGCTGTTTTCCACGTGGGGCATCTCCCTAACTATTTTTACTGGTAGGCAGGTTCAAGCCAGTTAAACTATATTGTCTATTGATTTACACTGTCTATGTACTCTGTGTCACGTAGCTGTAAGATGGGATATGAAAATGCTAGTAGCATGCATAATTCTGTTGAGATTGTTTGAAATTGCATAGGTATAGCATTGGCTTCCATACCTGGGAAAATGCAGATTATCAGGATAATATGATTGGACAGTGCAAGTCATGACAATTCACATAAGTATCACACATCTTGGCTGAGTTAATAGGATTATGTCAGCCTTCATAATGCCTATGACTATTATTACAGTCTGTCACAGCATATTATGACAAGTGTTTTGTCACTCAGTCATTACTGTGCTATGCATGAGAGCACTCCCAGTGAATACTTACCAGGCTGAGTGTGAGTTATATAGGCATATACTGTATGTCAGTGGTTTATGGCAGAGGGGTGTGTTAGGTGGGTTTACTTTGTGCGTGGGTGGGTGGGTGGATCCCAGTTATATATGAATGCCCAGTTTTTCATCTGAAATGTGTTAGCATTCTGTGATGCTCAAAACACTTCTAAGTGAACTCTCTCAGCCATACTGCTGTTAGACTCTGCCTGGGAAACAATGAGCTGTTGCATTGAATCATTGCTCTCTCAATGTAGTTTTAATTGAAATCATCCAAAGACATTCATTGTACGACTCATTTGACTTTTATCTTTATTTTTGTATTTCACCTTTATTTAACCAGGTAGGCCAGTGGAGAACAAGTTCTCACTTACAACTGCGACCTGGCCAAGATAAAGCAAAGCAGTGCGACACAAACAACACAGAGTTACACATGGAATAAACAAACATACAGTCAATAACACAATAGAAAAGTCTATATACAGCGTGTGCAAATGAAGTAAGATTAGGGAGGTAAGGCAATAAATAGGCCATAGTGGCGAAATAATTACAATATAGCAATTAAACACTGGAGTGTTAAATGTGCAGAAGATGAACGTGCAAGTAGAGATACTGGCGTGCGAAGGAGCAAAAAAATATTTTAAAAAATCTAACTTGGAGATAAAAGTTAGTAATGTGATCTTTGGCAAAACATATTACTAACAGTAAATCTGTTAATCCTCTTGACAATAATACTCAAAGCCAAGATAATTTTCCTTGACTCTCAATTGAGAGGAAGGAAAGTGGATTGATAGTGAGTTTTAAGAAAAACATGAAACATTTTCAGATGACTGTTGGCTGCACTGATTTAAAACGAGGTGGAGGCAGCCAAACATTTTGTCACTCAACTCCTCCATAATATTCCTATTACCCGATAACTGTTTTTGTTGTTGTTATTAGACATCCCCTTCGTAATCTGTCCAACTCCCTCCATTTTTTGGGTGGACCTTGCAAACTAATTAACGGATAGAAGTTTGATTTAAGTAATTATTGCTCACACCTTTGCAGCAGCAGCACCTCAGAGATTAACAGTGAACCGTGTTCTATGAAAAGACAAAGCCCTTGCTGCCACTGGAGTGGATTACTGTCTGTATAGGGCTATAGGAAGGTAGAGGAAGCCAGTAATTCCTATAGAAAAGTAGACAAACGTAGAGCCACTGACTAACAACTTTCCCTGCTGAGACCTTTTGTCTTCAGATTCCCATTTTCTCTTCCAGCTCCCTGACAGGACTGATAAAGACCTTGAGTAAGGCCAAAGCCAAAGCTTAGGTGACATGGAGAGTAAATTCAGCCCTAATGATTGGTGATATGCAATATGTTTTCTTTGGCTAAACTTCTGTGCTTCTGTGTTTTGTAACTCCTAAAGCACTTCATTGATTACCCATAGCTTAATTACAAATGGCATCAGCTGCAGATTGAATACGTTACTTTAAATGGCTATTGAGAAACCTTATGCTCCTTGAATGCTATATTCAATCATCTCACTTAACTAAAAAAGAATAATGCTATGTGAAATCCATGGTAACAATACTATTGAGATTTTAAACCCATGTTATATGAAACTTTTAAGCTTGATTCAAAATCCGTAATCACAGTTCGTATTATCATAGTCTATTGTAGCCTATCTCTTCAAAAAAGTGTCTCTCTCCGCTTTCTCTCCAGTTTAAGGATTCAGCTTATGAACGATAGTTTTGGGGAATTGTTGATAATAATAATAATAATAATAATAGTATTACTATAATAATATTAATAATAATAATAATGTTCATATAATGTTCATCTCCAACCTATAGCGAACTTTTTGTTCAACCAATGCCAGCTTCTCTTGACATTGCAGTGAAGCCTACTTTCTGCAAACGAAAAAAAATCTTTATCAAATCCCCATTCTATGCCTTTCAATAATAAACCATTACCTCACGGCAGCTTTTGTTTGCCCTATACAAGAGAGAACAAAATTGTTATTCAGGAGAACGCTTTAGATTTGTATTGTGGGTAGAATTCACAAAGAGCGGCGTTATTGTATTAAAAAGAACCATCTGTATCAGAAACAATGGCTTCAAATTATCTCTGAATACCCACTGAAAAAAATATAAAGCTTTCCCTTCTCATTATGTGGGGTGGTTGTAGTGGTGGTGTGGGGGGGGGGGTGAAGCGGACTTGGTATAACTGACTTTTGTTGTTCTTGATGCATTCTTCTCTTTTTAAATCGGCCCCTTTTCAGATTGTGTGTAGCCATAAACGGCTTTTCTTGTTACAGGGGTAACGAGCGAAACACCAGCGTTCAGCGAGCAGCTTGAGCGGCGGTACGCTGAAGTAAGAGCACTGGCTTTTGGAAAAACCTGCAGACTACGGGGCGAGTAAAGAGAGAGAGACAGCCTACCGCTGTTTCGGTCGAGCAGAGAGCGGGATCTCCGGCGGCTGAAGAGTGGTTCTTGAATCGGCCAGATACTGTTCCATCCTCTTTTCTGCCAATCAAGCAAAGATGAGGACAACACCCAAACTGGCACGTAAGTAGCATTGCAGTCGAGAGTGGTCCGGGGACAGTGAAAAGCAGGCTGCGCCTATATGCAGTGCACTGCGGTGTGATAGAGTATCGCATTATGAGCTTCAGTGGTTCGTGGGTTATTTTCCCATTGGGTTCTCGGACATAATTTATAGCTTGCTCAACACTCGCAAACATTAGATTTCAAGTAGATTGTCTATTAGAAATATCCGTCATGTAATTGTTTAGTGGTTTGGTTTGTTTTTGTAATGGCTTTGTTTGTTTTGTTGACTACTGTTTTAGATTTGTCCCATTATGTATTTTTTTTTACATTTTGTTAGACAATTGTCCTCAACCTTCCGCAGAACTAGCCTAATGTTTGACATGTTCTTAATATTTTTTCAAGATGTATTGATTTGGCCTTGATCTGGGCTACTTGAGAGTAGGCTGTCAACCATAAATATTGAAACATCACACTTGTCAAATGATTGTTCCAAAGTAAATGTTTAATATGTATTCATCAATTTCTGAGTTTATACTGATTATAGTTTGAAGTTACTAAAGAGCAATATACCAAATTAGAGAACAAAAATGTTTGTGGGTAGAGTTAAGTTAGTCTAAATATATTAGGTTTAAAATTGCACTCTTTAACAATCCACTCTCCCTTTTCCTTGGGTATTTCATAGGCTACATGTATTGAGTGCTCATAAAATAATATTTTATTTGGTGCAGGCCTACTGCTCTCCAATCACTAGCACGACACCTAGTGGACAATAATATAAAGTTTAGAGATTCATCATGGTTATATTCGGTCATTTTTCTTACCATGAAGTCTCTCTCTCTCTCTGTCTCTCTTTCTCTCTCTCTCTCTATCTCTCTCTCTCTCTCTCTTTCTCTCTCTCTCTCTCTGTCTCTCTCTCTGTCTCTCTGTCTCTCTCTCTCGCTCTCTGTCTCTCTCTCTCTCTCTCTCTGTCTCTGTCTCTGTCTCTCTCTCTCTCTCTCTGTCTCTCTCTCTGTCTCTCTAAGAAAAGGAAGGATCTGTTTAAAAAGTAAACCCATTGATTAAATAAATATATTACATCCAATTAGTAATATCAGTGCTGGTTATGTTGGATTATATTCAGTAAATATGGATATTTTAGGACTTTAGTGTGATTAAAGATATAATGAGTTAGGCTATAGGCATTAGGGTTATTATGGGATATATAATGAGGCAGGCCTAAGGGTTATTATGGGAGGTGTATTGAGTTAGGCTATAGGCCTAAGGGTTATTATGGCAGGCATGGTTTTATATCGGGTCAGATGTACATTTTGAAAGGGAGCTAAAAGTGATTACATTTTCCAGAAGGGTGGCTATAGGCTTTTAAAAAACAATATTTAACAGATTCCCTCTATAAGATATTTTCACACTCATTATGTTCAAGAGTTGATATGAATGGGCCTGCATTTAACGAGAAACAATTCGTTTTTATTAAAAAGTTAATTTGCTATGAATTACCGTGTTTTTCTTTCTAGTTTGTACGTGAATAAAATAGCCTATAAATGTGTTATTATTGCTTTTTGCTCAGTCGAGCCTTCTTTAAAAATATGTTTGTTTTATAGTGCAAATAGTACTAGTTGGTTTGGTCTCTCGAGTGGTCAAACGGTGTTTCCCGCAAATCGGTTAGTTGTCAAATAGTTTGCTAATTGCAAATGCAGGGAAATTCCTGTTAAGGATTGTTGAAGATGTAGCAGACTTCCCGCTGTTGCTTTTCCCATTATCGTAAACAGATTACAAATAGCGGGGAAAACACTCCAACGCAGAAAGAGAAGCGGCTAGTTCTGACTGTTGTATCTCCACATCTCACCCAATTACTCAAAAGTGAAACCTTTTGAATATGGTGGTAATAAACTATTTACCAGTTTGTATATCATTCAAATAGGCAGTGATGTTTTGTTTAATAACATGTACAAAATAGGCATAGGCTATAATTATTATATTAATAGTATAGGCTAGACGTTGTAGATGTAAAACTTTATAAGCACTCGCTCAAAACAGTGTGTCCAAAAAATACAATATATTCAGTGTCAAGTTTCTCAATAGATGTATGTAGGCTATAGGCCTATTTTATGCTTTTCCAGCATTTCCAGCATCATTGCCAACTGTTTTATCATAAGCGTGAATGTTTGAAAATAAATGATCCTTCTAAACCTGTAGTTGGTATACAAGTTATATAATTAGGCTACAGCGCACAACAGAACAAACTAACATAAGCTATAATAGTGTTCCATTAATCTTTTAGGTTCATACGTGTGAAGGTTATTTGCTATTGTCCCTTTCGCCAGCAGACGGCGCTGATGCCATGTAACAACGGGCTTCATCTGTCTGTGTGGCTGATACAACCTTTTGGAACAATATTATTTTTTTACCTTTATTTAACTAGGCAAGTCAGTTGGAACTATCCTATATGTGAATTGATATATGCATAAACACGTGCTTTTACTGAACACATATTAGGCGTGTTAGTGTATTTTCGCTGTTCATGCTCTATCAGCTTTTGTAGATCACAGTAATGTAAATTATCCATCCGATATGCCTATAAAAGATTGTCCAAGCCTATTTTCCAATGCCAATTGTTGATGTTATAAATGGAAAATCTATGGATAAAATTGCCTGTTATATTGGCCTATCGTTGAAGTGGTTACCACTCTTGGTCATATTGTTTGTGAGTAAACTTTTGTTACTATATAATTTTTTGTCTTGTGACGAAGTGAATTTCAACAAAAAAGATCTTAACAACGGAATGTAGTCATGCTTTTGTTCGGGCTGATGTACTGACAACACCCGAAACAAAACGAATTATTTGTGATGGGCATGTCTCTGTTTTCTGTGATGGACATGTCTCTGTTTTCTGTGATGGACATGTCTCCGTTTTCTGTGATGGACATGTCTCCGTTTTCTGTGATGGACATGTCTCCGTTTTCTGTTGGCATTCAACTTCAGTTGAATTGAAGCTCATCCATTTAAACAATGGGGAAACAGCTAAGATTACCTATCCGCTTTTCAGTGCAAAAACCGAGCTGAACTTGCTGATCGATTCATTAACTCAAAACACTTATATTAATTTAATGGATTGCTACACATCGCCTAATTACTAATAACGAATAACGTCACCCGTATTGCTAATAGCTTACTACAACTAGACTACTACTTTCACAACTATTTCTTCAACTGTCACTATAGGCCTAATGATAATGAAGTGATTATTATAAGCAAAGGTGAAGTAGGTTTGGATATTTGTATGTGTAAGTTTTGATTTATGCTCCATTTGTTTTTGCCCCTGTTTTGTCGTTGAACATAAAAAAAATCACGATATAGCCGAAATAGCAAACTTGATCTAAAGACACATTGAACATTTGATTCAGTGAAGATAAAATATCGAATGAAGTTTGAAATGTTATGTATCATGCTTCCAAATAACGTTTGAACTGGTTTAAAATGGTAGCCTATAAAAGTTTAAAAAGCTTAATTGGTCCGATATGCTGTTTACTTAACAACATAAATGTATCCTACTGTATAAGTTCTGGAGCTTGTGTTCCTTCGATTTTCAGTAGGAAGCACTTAAAGTTCGCCATCCTAGTGTAATGTTCCCACTTTAAGCACTTGGAATAATACATATATAGCTTCTATTGGTTGATAACCGCAGCTTCTGCCTCAGTGCTCCACCACTGACCGCGAGTAACCCCGCCCCTTTATGATAAATAAAAGACACAATCCTGGCCGAGGGAACAGTCGCTCTGTGATTGGTCAGGTAAAAAGGCATTTATTCCCTGACAGCCCTCATCCCATGAATGGTTGTCTATTAACTTGTTCAAAAAGTATCCGGAGTTGTCAAGGCTCTGGCGAAGAGGGAAAAGTAGTTTGTTGTTTCTTTGAGACTAAGAGAGAAGTTTTTGGACACAACAGGACCTACTGGCTGAAGGCAAAAATACGTTCACTATTTCTGCAAAGTTACTGAAAACGACAAGGTAACTCCAGCTACCTTTGTGTTGGACTTTTTTCATTGGTCAGGCAAGTTTAATAAAAATCTGTTTATAATGTATAACATGATGGAAACTGAACTGAAACCAACCGCACCCCAGACAAATTCTGGGGTTACGGGGAATTCAAATTCATCTGGAAACAACCAGAAAAACAGTCCGGACCGAGTCAAGAGACCCATGAATGCCTTCATGGTTTGGTCGAGGGGACAACGAAGAAAGATGGCACAGGAAAACCCCAAAATGCACAATTCGGAAATAAGCAAAAGACTTGGGGCCGAGTGGAAGCTTCTATCCGAGAGCGAAAAGCGACCTTTCATTGACGAAGCGAAGCGTCTCCGGGCTCTCCACATGAAGGAACATCCGGATTACAAATACAGACCCCGGAGGAAAACCAAGACGCTGATGAAGAAGGACAAGTATACTCTGCCAGGTGGGCTTCTTGCGCCGGGCGGCAATGCCATGGGCGCTGGAGTGGGTGTAGGGGGAGGCTTGGGCGGTGGGGTTAATCAAAGGATGGACAGTTACGCACATATGAACGGCTGGACAAATGGAGGTTATGGCATGATGCAGGAGCAGCTTGGCTACGGGCAGCACCCTGGTTTAAACGCTCACAACACCGCGCAGATGCAGCAAATGCACCGCTATGACATGAGCGCACTTCAGTACAACTCCATGACAAACTCCCAGACCTACATGAACGGATCACCCACGTATAGCATGTCCTACTCACAGCAGAGCACTCCTGGAATGACTCTGGGCTCCATGGGTTCGGTGGTCAAGTCAGAGTCCAGTTGCAGTCCCCCTATAGTCACGTCGTCGTCTCACTCCAGGGGTGCTCCGTGTCAGACTGGAGACCTACGGGACATGATCAGTATGTACTTACCGGGTGCTGAGGTGCCGGAGCAAACTGCCCAAAGCAGACTCCATATGTCCCAACATTACCAGAGCGCACCTGTACCAGGCACGACGATTAATGGCACACTCCCATTATCACATATGTAAATAAACTTTAATAAGAGAAACTGGACTACTATGGACTATTTTTGTACAGACATTTTTGGGTGGTAAAAGTTGTACAGAACTCAAGGAAAGAACACAACTTTTTTCTATAAAGTTTTTCAATGGTGTATGAGTTTGGAAAGTAGAAAGTGGGAGAGTCTCAATCAGATGTTTTATTATTGCAATCACCTTTTGTACAGTATTTATATATAAAAAACATAACAATCAGATGTAATGTTTGTAAACTACAAGAGGTTACATTTTTATAAACCGAAATTCTGCATAAAAGAAAATGGCAGAATTGAATTTGAGTTCAAGATACTCCTAAAACTGCAAACATTGGAAAAGCGGAAGTAGGCCTATAAGCAAAGCAGGTAAATGTTTCTCCTCAAGGTTCGTTAGTACTAAACCATTTTAATTTCTTTAAAAAAAGAAGAAGAGGCAGAAACCTTTCCTTACAGGTTAAGCATAATTGTTAATTTATATTTTTTCTCCCACTTTTCATCTGTTAGAGGTATGAAGTTTGTGTTCCTTATTTTCTAATGATTTGTACAATTGATGTATATTTACTGTGATATTTTAAGTTTTTATTTCACATTTCATTCCCGTAGTTGTATTTTAAAATGTGGTCTGTACTCAGCAGCCAACACTCCATGTATATATATTCGAACTAATTTCATCATTATAACAGTTACAATTTCAGCGAAGTTTTTTCAATATGCAGTTTGAAATGAATAAATTTTTGAAATTTAGATACTTGAAATTGTATGAGTTTTGATTTTATTTATCATTTGATTAATTAGATAAGATTGTCATCCACGCTCAATTTGTTGTGGATTGTCCATGTTTTGTATTGCATTTATGTTATTCATGTTGCATCAGTATTTATTCATCACATCATATGTCAGAACTTGATAGACCTTAATATTCTGTCATATTTTTTTTACAACCCAAGAACACACAGGAATATAGCCTAATTAAGTTATTATAACATGCTAAGTCTTAAATCATATCTCATCAGAACTATCAACAAAAACAAAATCAAACCACATCATTTTGTGCGTGCATGTGTGTATGCTTCTGTGCATCTGTCTAAGCACACGCGTGCACGCCTGTTTCTTTGTCATGTTAAGTCTTCAGATGATTTAGACTCAGTTTAACGACGTTTTTCATTTTTTTTGTGAAATGCGCTATGCCCCTAAGGATTAAGAAGGACAACCGCGTGCGAAAGTTTGTTGCCTTTAACCCTATGCTTTGAGGCTAACATTATTCGCCCAAAATATTGAAGATTCTCTCCAGGTAGTCGTTCATTTTATTTTTTTCATTAATCAATACAGACATCATTTGATTTATTTGACCATTCTAATTGAGAACCGGTTTGGTGCATATCATGTCATGGGCCTACTGATTTGAATGAATTAAGTTCAGCTCTCATGTATCAAAAAACAAGTGTGACAACATAGACGCAGAGACAGTCCATGTGAGCTGGATTATGAAGGCATGTTTCTAGTTTGGATAATATGTAGGCATGTTTGTGGTACGGATAATAAAACATGAATAGCATTGAGGCTCTTGATATATGAATAAAGATAGACCCTACTGAGCAACAACGAAACAAATTGATTGAATAAATATGCCTGTTATAAGCCTACTTGTCTTGAAAGCATGCATGCACCACATCATTTTTCATTGTCCTGTTTAATGTCGCTCCGTATTAGGCCTAATTGTATTATTATTTTAATATCAATTGTTCTACTGGCTAACACTTAATGTAGCCTGTTTAATGATTCAATCAAATGGAAAGTATTTCTGCAAAGAATCAAAAGGCCCAAACAGCGCAAATAATTTTCATTCCGAGGCCTATAGCCTAAATATCTCCATATTCGAGTGGGCATTGAATTCACTGTTTATTCAAATTATGATTTGTCTTAACCATGGTTCACACAGTTCATCTCGATGGGCATAACTTTAAAACATCTTGCCGGAAGTGTTCAAACTGTCGTCTGTCGTTTCTCAAAATGAAACCTGGATGAGATTACGGTCTATCCATTGAACATAACGTTTTAAATCTGTGGGTGTTAAAAACATTTATTTTTTGAACTAACTACCGAGGTAGATTAGAACTGTTGCTTGCCAAGGCTGGGAAGCTTCTATGAGACTGGGTCTCGGGGGAGAGAAGCTCACATTAACGGATAAATGAATATTTGACGAGGGCTCATTCCAAAGTATTATTCCGAAAATCGTGTCCCTATACCGGACTTTCAAGAGGTCAGGCAGCAGTGGTTAATATGAATTATTTATACAAGCAGTACCTATAATTGGCTGTAATAGCTGAACATGTTTGATAAACTAGGATGTTTAAAGGTCGAGTGTTTGGCTTTTAATTTCAATTTAATGGCAGCACGAAAGGCCTGTGTGATCATATGCTAGCCTATATATATTTTGAGTATGATCGTTTAACTTTAGTTACATTCATGTTTTTGGAGATTAGGAGAAACGACAGATATGCATTTTACCTTTAAAGTATATTGCAAATACGTAAGTGGAAAACATTCATGAAAATAGAAATGGAGCGGGCGACTAGGATAAATTCACAATAGTTGTGATAAGGGAGAGGGAATTTACTATTAACCTAATATTAGGCTCCTGAACCTCTTGAATTTAAGACTTTTGTGTTGGACTTTCATTGAGAGACTCCCGTTTTCTACACATTGAATAAGGGATATCAGGCTTGGACTATTCCCTGGAGGAGCAGTGATCAGTCAAGGAATCCCCTTGTTGAGCCACCACATAGGAGAGAAGGATAAAAGATGAGTGTTTAAATGTATTTTCAATTGCGTGATTTAATCTCAAAGCGCTCAATGGAGCGCCAGATTCAAACGCCGCTGGGTTGTCTTCAACTCTCTAATGTTTTGAATGCTTGGATATTGTCCCTTTTTTATAAATGGAACTACCGAGTACACACGTAAAACATTGACAACTAAACATATCGTTTTGTGTGATTTAGGATAACAGCGCCGTATTCGAAGAGGACCCAATTGTTCCAAAAGGCCTTGATTTTGCTCCGCCGCGGTCCGCGCGGAGGCTGCCGCAGCTGTGGACAGCAACAGGTGGTAAGCACTCTATGTTTTGCTCATAGTAAAACCCCTCAGATAATATCTTTTGATATCTTTGTGAAATGACACGCTCTCCCTGGAAAGTAATAATCACAACATATGAGGGCCCAACACATCTTCATATCTAGTGTCCGGATCTCATTCAAAGTAAGATATGCGTCAAGAGACCTCACTATTTAATCAGATAGGCATATAGGTTATGTCATATTTCTATATTCGTTTTTGTAGTTAAAATGTGTATCGTTTGATAAATTATATACAAACGTCAGAGATGTGTCCCATAGTGTTATCGGTGTTTGCTAATTCGGGATCCTTGGGACGTCCCAACTCTGACCTTACCCGATCGACGGTTAAGGTAAGGTTATAGTTAGGGTTAAGGTTAGAGTTAGGGTTAGGGTAGGGGTTAGTCTTAGGGTTTAGTGTATGGATCCCCGATAGCACTAAGTAAGTGTTCTCTGAGGTAGTGGAATGTGCACACACATAATAGTCCCCAATAGGCTTCTAATCGAACCCCTAATCAGTTACCAGATTTACTGATCGTATGGAGCAATGACGTCACATGCACTAGATTGGTAAATAGAGCATTTCCTATACTCCATGTTCCTCATTGTCTAATATTTGGTTGGACACACCATGTGAGAGAGTAGCCTATATCTTCTTATAACTTCTTATTCAGAAACTAAAACATAATGAAATCTGGATGAAAGTCATGGTAGGCTACACAATAGGCATAGTTCTATATTAGCATACTCTTTTATTTCCTTTGGTGGCATAATGGAATTTGAGGAGATTATATTTAATTCATTATTATTATTGTTGATGTTGTTTTATTGTTGTTGATGTTTTTATGCACTTATTATTTCGTCTGGAAAATATTAGGCCTAGGACTATGTCTCGTTATTGGGCCACTAGTCAGTGATAGCATACATAACAGTGTACAGAAAACGACTTTTCCCTAAAGTAACCATTTTTGTCGCTTTATCTGCTGTAGTTTTTGAGGAGTTGGGGGTTGTAGTGGACGGGTATCTGCAGGGGGTGTAGTATTGTGAGATTCGTTGAATTGAAAACTGTCAGAGATATCGTCTATTTTAACAGTGGTTTCAGGGGTGAATGGCAGTCGCTCCCTGATCCCGTGCAGGTGCAGGGAAGCAGGGGGATGGGGGTCTCGCGGTCTCTGCGCAGCCAAAATGCGCATTCAGTTCAATAGACCACACACTGTCGGCCAGCATGCCATCATCTCTGCGCCTCTCACACTTTCTCAGTGCAGTGCTGTCCTTACCGAGCGGAGCTCACACACTTTACAGCTCGCCAGAAGATATACACAAGCATGGGCTGAATGACTCTCAGGATTGTTATTGTATTTTCCTGTGTTTTTTTTATCACTTATAATTTATAATGAAAGGTTTATAGCAATATCAAAATGTGTGCTTTGAGTACAGATCATATCCTACATTATTTAAAACATTCTTCAAGTTATTTTCTGTGGACATTTTGATATACTGTAATTGTATTTATTTTTTATTTAACTAGGCAAGTAAGTTAAGAACAAATTCTAATTTACAATGACTGCCTAGGAACATTGAACAACTGCCTT
Organism: Salmo trutta; assembly: GCF_901001165.1. NCBI lineage: Eukaryota > Metazoa > Chordata > Actinopteri > Salmoniformes > Salmonidae > Salmo > Salmo trutta. The sequence goes on along the minus strand of NC_042960.1, from coordinate 49,834,411 downwards.
GTTCAGGGGCAGAACGACAGATTTTTACCTTGTCAGCTCGGGATTTCGATCTTACAACCTTTCGGTTACTAGTCCAACGCTCTAACCACTAGGCTACCCTGCCGCCCCGAAGTCTGTTATTAATAACAATCAAATGTTTAACCCTTCTTTTCTCAACCATCACCATGGCCACTTAGTTGTTTTCGATTGTGGACACACCCTAATTTAATGGATGGTGGGTTTTAAATTCTAAAACGGCGACCCTAAACTCATTGCATATTCTGGCGTCTAGGGGATTAGGACGGTAACCACTGTTCAATGGATAAGTAGGCACTAACAATGTCCTAGTAAATACAATATGCCCACTGGCCACACACTGGTTGAGTCACACACTGGTTGAATCAACGTTGTTTCCACGTGATTTCAATGAAATTACGTTGAACCACCATGGAATAGAGGTTGAATTGACATCTGTTTGCCCAGTGGGATACCACTGTACTGAAGTTGCTATGGAGGCCTATTGGCACTTGACTATAATTCTAATCAAACCGCGGGATTTAGCTCTGATAACATACAGTTGGTCTCTCACGTTTCATGATTTCAGTGACTCAAGTTGTGTTGTGTTTTATTTATTTTTAAATCAAACTAACACTTTTGAGGTAGACATTGAGAGTATTTGTTGCTGGTTGAATTGAACATAGCTCTGCATGTATCCGGTTATTCACCGCATAGTGCATGCTCTACCAATGATGGGACGCAGTAGGCTAAACACAAACTGCTGTTATCTGAATCATATTGGGAAATTATACTTTTTATGATGATGCATGTCACTATGTATCATAGCTAATACAAACACAGATTGGACCTATTTTAGACAGGAACAAAACTGCTGAAAATGGCAGGCATAGCTCAAATTTAAATATACACATTGTTTTATAACTAATTCGAGTTAATACACTCTTAATGACAGGATAACAGCGTATAATTTGCATTCTTTCACGAAAAACAATATAAATCACCATCTCTTTATTATTTAGGCTAAAAACGTCAAACGCTTCGCTAGATTGGGTTGGGAACAATGCACATCTAATTGTGGAAATTTCAGAAGGTGCATGGCCACTGCAATTGAACAGCGAAGATATCATTTAGAGCAGAAGACACGACCACTGTCCATATAGACTACACCATTTGTGACTCATCTATTCTACGAAGGGGAATATATACACTATTAATACTATTTCTGCCATTAAATATACCATTAACACTATTTGCGCTTTACTGCCCTCTGCCCCTTCCCCTCAAAGAGACTAAACAAAAACTTTAACCGGTTGTCTACTAGTAAAGTAAAATATGTTCTAATCTTGATGGGCAACATTGTCATTGTGTGATGGGAAATAAGGCTGAGCAGACTTGGAAAACTTTAGTTTCACTTCAGGGACATTCTGTCTGTCGGGCTTCTGGTCTTCACTACCACATGTATAGCAGGCCTACCGCAGTCTGTCAGGCAACAGGTGATAACGGACTGCTACATGATAGGCTGAGTACATTCTAATCTGAAAACAGCGCACGTTATTGGTTAGGCTATTATTGTGCGGAAACAAAGTTTACCCATGTGCAGCAATAGTGGCCCGGCAAGTGTTTCTGCTTTTCCACATCTATTGGTCAGTCCACCCATGCCTAGAACAATATATGCTTTGATGCAGCGGTGCAGCCAGCAGGGGTGTGCAGTACGATGCAGATCAAGCTCGAGCTTTATGGAACACTGGCATAGCCTGGGAAACAAATGAGGCGAGAAGCTCAGCGTGGGGTGGGGAGCAGGATGCTTGTTTCAGGCAGCTTTTAACAGTTGTGCTGCTGTGTCGATGCTAACCAAAAACACATCCACTGTGACAAGCTTTTCAAACCTGATAAATAACATTCCGAAAGACCATGCATGATTAAAACTTAGGCCTAGAACAAGTTGTAAAAAGTTATTTGTTAATGTTTCATTATATACTAGATGCTTTTTTAAAGTTGGTTGTAGTGTTGTGGTAGCTGGATCGAATCCCCGAGCTGACAAGGTAAAAAACTGTTGTTCTGCCCCTGAACAAGGCAGTTAACCCACTGTTCCCAGGTAGGACGTTATTGTAAATAAGAATTTGTTCTTAACTGACTTGCCTTGTTAAATAAAAGTTTAATAATAATAATAATAATAATAACGTCGTTTCATTATAAGCATACTCATTTAAAAGTATCACTCTTCCATTTAGCCCCTTTTGCGCACAGATTTATGCACAGGTTTAGCCTATAGCAAGCATCAATTGGTGACAAATATTATAGTATATATGCAACCTGTTAACGTCTATAGGCCTACATCTTGGCACCATGGAACGTCAGAGACCCTGAGGGTCTGAATGCTGCATCTGACTCACACAGCGTTCACTACGAAACGGGAACTTCTCTGTCACTTCCCAGTAGTGGCAATGGCCATGATGACTGTCGCTATCCAACCCTCTGTTGACAGCAATGCACTGACTTCCCCAACAGCAGAACTCATTGTTCACTTCATTCCTTCACAATTTCAGTCTTCATGCACCCCATATTGATCTAGGCCCACATTATAAGCATCTGGGTAACACATTTCGAGATTTAAGAAAAATAAATACATTAGAATGTAAAAATAAAATATGTATTATCTTTAGATAGTTCAGTCATTCAATGTGAGCATATAGACCTGTATCTATAGGGAATACCAGTCTGAACTTTGAAACGGTAGGCCCAATGAAAAGTTTAACCTTATCCAACTTTATCAATATGTTCTGATATGTTTACTCCTGTGGCTGATCGAGTGTGCGTGGAAATAAATCTAGGACAGCAGCTCGTTCGCAAGCGGCTGACTTTCTGTATGCTTTAGAACAAAGTGTTTACAAAAGTTTGTCTGAGTACTGAAAGGGCACTACAAAGGCCCTTTATAGACATGCGACATGATGCCCGAGTCATTTGAATGGAAGTGGGAGAACTACTCGGCTTGAGCGCCTGGGTTTGTTGACAGAAGGACGTAAAATGATCACATATCTAAAATACAGATGAAAAAGCTCACATATTTTGCCTGTAGGACAATCAAAATGAGAATATATATGAATAGCCGAATAAATCTTTAAGAAGCCTATTCAGGAATGTGAGAGACATCAATCACATAGGCCTGCTCTGACATAAAAAATAAAGATTGTTGGGCTTAATAATAAACAACACGCAGAATTATTCCTCCCAAATGTTTCACAATTGTCCAAATGTGTGAAATGCTGAGAGTATGACAAACGAACCAACATCCTCTACAAAGTCAAATAATGATAAAAGCAGAGAGAATGAAACATGTAATGAGTTCACCCTTAATCATTGATCATTAAAAATTGTGGTGTTAAATATACTCAATTACACGCATGACTTCTCTCAAACAGTAAATTATATCCTCCAACTACTTGTCTATTCTATCTCTCCCCGCCAGAACTGGAAAGTCGATTATGTTGAATCCATACGTTTCTATGGATTGCATCACCCTAATTAATACTCAAGAGTGGTCCGTGGCTCACAGTTTTTGAGTGGTCCCTCTCCTGTCGCTCTGACAGAAACAGTTCTCGAATGGAAAAGTGGGTCCTTTAAAAAAACAAGTCTCTAGAGACCATCCAATGCGTTTTTCTGTGACTGATAATGACGCATGACTCAGATGCGACAGGGATCTGTCTGCACGGGGTAAACAATGCCCTGGCTGGGGCTGACATTCACGTTTGGGAAATATTAATCATATATTGGTCAAAATGTATTTTTTTCGTTTCTAAAACGTGTACTGTTGCGACCACACATGTTTTTTAAAACTCATAAGACGGTGAATAATAATAATCTAATAATAACCTATGAATTATTTTGTAATAAAAGTTTACATTATCTATATTGGATTTTGAGAGCTGCACCTGTGGCAGCGTTTAATAAATATAGGGCAATGAATTACATGGGGTTGGAACTTGGAAGTATGCTTTTCTGGACGCTACTCGGTCACTGCATTTGATTATAAATAAGAAGAGTTCACACGCTGATCGAGTGACTAAGGGGAACAAGCGAACCATTTTAATCAGGTGGCTATCTTCCTATCGCTGAGATCAGAGCTCTGTCACTCACGAGCTCGTCATTGTGTCCCCCCCCCTGCGAAATGACATCTCCCTCAGAAAAGCGAATCGTAGCTGGATGAGATTTCAGTGTCTGTGCGTTATAAGCCCATCTATTAGCATAACGCAATGAAACGAGTTCTGTAGCCTACCTACCACAAGTAAAAACCAACTGTTTGCTTCAAGATACATTTTTCATTAGGCTATCACAGAGCCTAATGGGGGGGGGGGGGAGTCCCATAGGGCGGCACACAATTGTCCCAGCGTCGTCCGGGTTTGGCCGGTGTGCCGTTATTGTAAATAAGAATTTATTCTTAACTGTTAAATAAGTGAAATAAAGGTTAAATAAAGTGAAAAAAAAATAAATGACATAAAAAAAATAGAACCTTCCAGAGCAGGCTGGCCATAAAGAGTAGATATAACATAGTATATGTCAAGTTGTATCCCTCCAGCAAACGTATGGTATGTTCTGTTTGGTATAGTTACATGATACAGAAGGTTACTTAAGCCAAAAATAAAAGGAGATAGGTATAATGCAAACATCTAGCAACCCAAAGGTTGTGTGTTCGAATCACATCATGGACAACGTTAGCATTTTAGCTTATTACTTACTACTTTTTAGCTACTTTGCAACTACTTAGCATGTTAGCTAACCCTTCCCTTAACTCTACATTTAACCCCCAACCCCAGTGCTTAATTTGTAAATTGGGTGGTGCTTTATAATAAACCATTGCATGCATATAATCGCTTTTGTGCTTGCAAAGAGCAGTAGAGTAGAGGCGCTTGCAGAAGTTGTACACATAGAAAAACATTTTTTTAAGCCTAGGGTCAACGAAAAAAATGGCTTTTTATAAACGCATTTCATGCAATTCTACATAATTTTAGATGTCTGGAGACATTACAATAATCTTTTTCAATACCTCACAAATGATTGAAATGACAGGCTTCTTTGACACTGACAAACTGAGAATCTGAGATCAATAAAAAAACACATTTGTCGTAGGCCTAGGTATCTGAAGACATAGTGTACAATATGAGGAGGAAATTACACTCATAATAAACCTTTCCGGTTTCACTGACTCAACCAATGATGTTCAGCTCACTCACCAGCGATGGCAGATGCGCTCCTGCCAATGCGCTCTCTCTCTTGTTTTTAAAATGTATTTTGTTTAATATTTATTTAACTAGGCAAGTCAGTTAAACTTTGTAAAACAATGCTGTTCCCTCAATAGGACTATTTTGAAGTTGATAGCATATTTGGTAGCCTACAGACAAATTACTATTCTATTTTCAGCAAAATCCATTTGCTTTCCAACATGTGTTTTCCCACAATTGTATTGGAAATATTGTGAAAGGCCTGTTTTGCCTGCATGATGTTCACTTACGATTCCAACAGTAGGCACACAGTCCACAGCTAGGCATTTACACAATGTTTTCTTTTAACAAGCTATTGATCCACTGTGGCTAAATTATAGGCCTACTCCTGTTGTAGTATTTTTTATTCTTTCATTTATTTCTGAACAGACAGCAGTAATTCAATAACTTTGAGAAATGTATTTAAATGTATCAAGGATGCTGCGGAACTTCCAGCACCCTTCCTGCCACTATAAGGAAATACATGATGAAGTGCAACACTGCAAAGATTAAAGTTGCAGGGTTATGTCTATCAGAGCAGAGAGAGATCATAGAAAGCGAATCTCATTGTAGTTCCGTGAGAGATACAGGCGCACTTCTCTCTCTCACCGCAGCAATGGCCACGCCTTGGTCTAAACAGACTACAATGTTGCCAAACCATAAAACCTGACACGACCAATTCTTAGAACATCAGGCACGTTTTCACATGACGTGTTTTAGGGGGCCTTACAGAAGAGGCAACTTGATTGATTGAACTTAACTCTGATTTTATTATCATTTTTACATTGCAAACAGTGAAAATAGTTTTTCATGCCAAGAGAGGTACTTGATCCTGACAAATGGGTTCCTGAAAGAAACAGAACAAATGTAGAGGAGCCGGATTCTGTTCTGCAGGATCCAGCTCAAATCAAGCACTGCCTAACTCTAACCTTAACCTTAACCTTAACCACTAATCCAGTGTCTCCCAAACTCATCTTCGGGACTCCAAGGGGTGCACGTTTAGTTTTTTCCCCTAACACTACACAGCTGATTGAAAGCTTGATGATTAGTTGATTATCTTAATCAGTTGTGTAGTGAGAGGGAAAAAAACTAAACGTGCACCCCTTGGGGTCCCGAGGACCGAGTTTGGGAAACCCTGCCCTAACCCCTAATGTAGGCCACACATATTTAAAATTGTAAGATATCATACAAATTATGTAACATATCACATGAAATGGATGATGGACATCCACAAATTAATACGTACCAGCCGAAACATAACATTTCACATTAACTAGAGGGAGACACATTTACCTTTACTATGTTAAGTCGACTCCTGGGTCAAGGTTGTCAATGTCCATAGTTGTAGGCCTAGAAGTAAACAGTAATGCCCTCTATTTCCATGGCTCATTGCTCAACTCATGAAATGTAAATGCCATATGAAGCAAGGCCACAAAGATGGCATGGTGTCAGTCCAAGTTATGACTTCAAGAGGAGACGAAGATCCGGGACAGCTGGACCACTCATTGATTTTGTGACAGCTTGTGTCATTTAACGTTTTGCCTGATGATAAGCGGGACATTAACCCATGAGCACCTTCTACTGCGCGTGCATCCAACCACAATCAGAACATCACTCCATCACACAGTCGCCCCGGGTGAGACTGCACTCAAGGCTTGTAGCTCAGATGTTAATATAATCAATCCTTGAGGTAATGAAGTGTACATTAAAGTATCTAGTTAGAACGACGTTTTCGCAGTCTACTTAGCTTTATTTGGTCGTGCATTGTGCTGAAAAATGCGTTAGCGCTCGCCAAGTGACCATTCATGTAAAACGCAAAACAATCCTGTCCACAAGGACATTCTGAGAAAGGGAAAATGAATTAAGAAAAGGATCAATTGATTAAATCATTATTGACAGGGAATGGAAAAGAAAACATTTGAAAATTGCAGTTATTGATTAATCATCTTTTTGATTAGGCCTATCTGTGTCAGCTTTCACTGACAGATAGGAGACTCATTTTACTCAATGCTCTAGTTGTCAGGACTTCTGATTGTCTTGAACTCTAGACCAGTGTAAGAAGCAGCTCAAAGGATGACCCTTAGGCGATTATGTAGCCTTCCATGGGATAAATTGAATGAATGAAAACCGAATGAAAACCGAATTGATCCCAACCCTCTTTGTCCATAAGTATCACATAAGTGTATAAAGTCAACATAAGTGACTGTTGTGAAATTGTGGTTTAATAAGAGAATGATGTTGATGTTCTTTCAGATGAGTGAGATTATACAAATCAGTATTTGTAAATTCCCCTTTTGATAGTCCAGTTTGTTGAAGCAGTATGAGCAGAAGTTTGCTCTGACTCTTGGACAGGAACAATCACTAAACACAAAGATTAGGGGGACTCGGATATCGTTTTATTCAGCCTAATTTTATTCACATTTATAGACAATAAAAATGGAAAGACAGCAATGAAATTCAATAACAGTCATGCAGACAAGGGGAGGAGGGCAGAGTGGGATTTGACCACATTAACACCACAAGAAATTGCACAAAAACATAACCTACTCCTCCAAAACAACAACAACAACAAAAACATAACCTACTCCTCCAAAACAACAACAACAACAAAAACATAACCTACTCCTCCAAAACAACAACAACAACAAAAACATAACCTACTCCTCCAAAACAACAACAACAAAAACATAACCTACTCCTCCAAAACAACAACAACAACAAAAACATAACCTACTCCTCCAAAACAACAACAACAACAAAAACATAACCTACTCCTCCAAAACAACAACAACAACAACAACAACCACAGCCATAGTTACATAAACAAAAGCTAATTTTGTAAATAATAAACTATCATTATATCAATATAATTATCGATTACATTACACAGTTGAAGAAATCCAACCTAAATGCTAAATAAATCACAATAGGTACTCTGTAAAAAGGACATTCAGAGAAAATAAGGAAATGCAACAATTTTGGCCCAGTAGATTATGGAGAGAAGATTTGGTCCCACTTGTTTCAGTAGCCTAAGTAGGATAAAGCTTGGAGTGCCTCGTCACCGTGGAAACTGCCAGAACAATTCAGTTGAAGTTTGAGGAGGTCAGCTTGCAGGGTCATCAGCTCCAGCCTGCCTGTGCAAACTTCTGTTGGGCTGGGGACTTTTTAGTGGGCGTGTTAGCCTGGGCCTAGCTCTGGGTGGTAAGCAATTCTAAGTCTGATATTCATTTTTTGAGTCAGTTCGCAGCCTAGGCTCTCCAGGTGGCCTGTGAAATCGATTTTAACCCTGTGACCCTGTCTAGCAGAGGCATGGTTGACAACCTGAGTAAGAATTTAGTTGGCACTGACAGATCTCCACAGATTTCAGTAAGGGGTGGGAGGGGAGGGGCAGGGGAGGTTATGGGTGTGATAGAAGTGCTCATTAAAAGTTTTCAGTAGTTAGGAGAGAGTTGGTGTGTGTGTGTGTGTGTGTGTGTGTGTGTGTGTGTGTGTGTGTGTGTGTGTAGCACAGAGCTGCTGTTCTATTTAATCAGCTTAGGGTTGTGTCAGTTTGTTGCGTTACATGTCACTGGAGTTCACTGATCTATACAGAAGATTGACAGTATTTTTTTGAGATGTTTGATTGAGAGCCATTTGCCAATAGATTGTTGTAAAGTTATCAGGGTGTTCATGCAGTTCTGAAAGTCCCCATTTGCCCTCTTCACTTGAACAAGAAAAAATAAATAAACCCCACAAATAAATTATATATGTGAATATGTGTATATGTGTATATATATATATATATATATATATATATATATATATATATATATATATATACAGTACCAGTCAAAAGTTTGGACACACCTACTCATTCAAGGGTTTTTCTTTATTTTTACTATTTTCTACATTGTAGAATAATAGTGAAGAAATCAAACTATGAAAATAGCACAAATGGAATCACGTAGTAACCAAAAAAGTGTTTAACGAATCAAAATATATTTTATATTTGAGATTCTTCAAAGTAGCCACCCTTTGCCTTGATGACAGCTTTGGACACTCTTGACATTCTCTCAACCAGCTTCAACTGGAATTCTTTTTAACAGTCTTGTAGGTGTTCCCACATATGGATGAACACTTATTGGCTGCTTTTCCTTCACTCTGCGGTCCAACTCATCCCAAACTATCTCAGTTAGGTTGATGTTGGGTGATTGTGGAGGCCAGGTCATCTGATGCAGCATTCCATCCCTCTCCTTCTGGGTCAAATAGCCCTTACACAGCCTGGAGGTGTGTTGGGTCATTGTCCTTTTGAAAAACAAATGATAGTCCCACTAAGCGCAAACCAGATGGGATGGCGTGTTGCTGCAGAATGCTGTGGTTGCCATGCTGGTTAAGTGTGCCTTGAATTCTAAATAAATCCCAGACAGTGTCACCAGCAAAGCACACCCACACCATCACACCTCCGCTTCTATGCTTCACGGTGGGAACCACACATGCGGAGATTATCCGTTCACCTACTCTGCGTCTCACAAAGACATGGCGGTTGAAACCAAAAATCTAAAATTTGGACTCATCAGACCAAACGACAGATTTCTACCGGTCTAATGTCCATGGCTCGTGTTTCTTGGCACGAGCAAGTCTGTTCTTCTTATTGGTGTCCTTTAGTAGTGGTTTCTTTGCCGCAATTCGACCATGAAGGCCTGATTCACGCAGTCTCCTCTGAACAGTTGATGTTGAGATGTCTGTTACTTGAACTCTTTGAAGCATTTGTTTGGGCTGCAATTTCTGAGGCTGGTAACTCTAATTAACTCATCCTCTGCAGCAGAGGTAACTCTGGGTCTTCCTTTCCTGTGGTGGTCCTCATGAGAGCCAGTTTCATCATATCGCTTGATGGTTTTTGCGACAGCGCTTAAAGAAACTTTAAAAGTTCTTGAAATGTTCCGCATTGACTGACTTTTATGTCTTAAAGTAATGACGGACTGTCGTTTCTCTTTGCTTATTTGAGCTGTTCTTGCCATAATATGGACTTGGTCTTTTACCAAAGAGAGGTTGGGTTAAATGCAGATGACACATTTCAGTTGAAGGCATTCAGTTGTACAACTGACTAGGTATCCCTCTTTCCCTTGACTATCCCCCTTTTTAGAATTTTTTTTTTATTTCACCTTTATTTAACCAGGTAGGCCAGTTGAGAACAAGTTCTCATTTACAACTGCGACCTGGCCAAGATAAAGCAAAGCAGTGCGACAAAAACAACAACACAGAGTTACACATAAACAAACGTACATTCAATAACACCAATAGCACAATAACACAATAACACAACAATTCTGTATACCCCCTACCTTGTCACAACACAACTGATTGGCTCAAATGCATTAAGAAGGAAAGAAATTCCACAAATTAACTTTTAACAAGGCACACCTGTTAATTGAAATGCATTCCAGGTGACTACCTCATGAAGCTGGTTGAGAGAATGCCAAGAGTGTGCAAAGCTGTCATCAAGACAAAGGTTGGCTACTTTAAAGAATCTCAAATATAAAATATATTTTGATTTGTTTAACACTTTTTTGCTTACTACATGATTCCATATGTGTGTTATTTCATAGTTTTGTTGTCTTCACTATTATTCTACAAAATAGAAAATAGTAAAAATAAAGAAAAACCCTTGAATGAGTAGGTGTGTCCAAACTTTTGACAGGTACTGTATATTGTTGTCATATTGAGTTGTGTATTAAATCAATGACATTAATAAATATGTCTATATTTGGTGATGAACTTAACTGATTGAGTGTACATAAGTTAGTAAAATACCAATATCTAACCTTCGTAATACTAATGTTTTTAGAATGGTCATGTATGCTTCCGACTTTGAAACCATTGATCTTCCATGACATAATTTTGTTTGGTTACACGTCTTCCCATGTGGATTGAGGATATGGTTTCCTCCCTCAGAGGGTAGTGGTGCTCATTGCCCTGCAAATAAGTGTCAACTTGTTCTGTGATTTTTGAAATTGTTATGGCGAGTCCCACAGGAGCATCTGTGAATAAAGGACAGCTCTTCACAGCCTATTTCTGCTGTCTCATTGGTCCTGGATATGCCCCATGGCCTCCCAAATGATGCCATTTGTCACATGTTTAACAGATTGATACTCCCTTGACTCGAGGGTGGTGTGTGTGTGTGTGGAGGGGGGGGGGGGTGATAGAGAGATAGACTAGTGACCTCCCTCAAAGCCTATGTGCCTGAGGATGCTATTGTGATTGATTGTATTTGATTGTTTGAGTGGGACCTTCACGATGCTTCTGAGAGCTGGTATCATCCCAACAGTTTCCCTCTTCCAGTAGGGAAGAGAGTGTATCCCTATAACTGGCAAAACACTCGTTCGGTTATTTGGAAGCGATGACACTCATGGAGTGTTTCACTATTATTTTCAAACTGAATGGATTCAGCAACAGTATCCTTCATTTGAACTCAGTCCAGAGGGAGAACCTCTCTTACTTTAGCCTCTTGTCTAATCAATCACCCACAAAAGAGGCCTGAGTCATGTGTTCCTATGCAAATGTTTCTGTAAACACTGAAGGGTAAGCTAACCTTACATTCTCTGTGTCTTATAACTCCATCCTGATGGAAAACCTGCCATTCCCTCTCTCCTCTCACATTCAGATACCAATACCAACATGGCCACATCATTCATGTCTTCTGCAATTACACAAAGGTTTGTCATTAAGATATGTGATGCCTATCATAATCTCAGCCACATTTAGATGCTGTTTGTCGCAATGTTTCAGTATTTGTTTGTTAAAATGTGAAAAATGGATTTTACACCTCCCTGTTGATGTGTGTTGGGGAAGGACAGGCGAGTCAGCGTCAGAGACTAACAGTGTAAGTGCCAGGTCCACATGTAGAGGCTTCATGAAAAGTGTTTGTGGCAGCAGCAGTAATATATTTCTGATTACCTTTTGGATTTATTGGTAACACACAGTTGTGTGCCTGTGTGAGTATGCGCACACGTGCTTGTGTGTGATTTAATGAGGGATTTTTTGGGCAAGTTGGCATTACTCATCAGTGTCATGGCAGTTTTGTTTCAAAAGTGCTGGTGCTGGAGAAAGAGGGATTTCGGCCCATCAGCAGTGTGTGATGTCAGCATTGCCGAGACAACAAAAGAGAGCTCCAAATCCGTGGCGTTTGCAGCATTATGGGGGCCCAGTCTGGGCTGAACATAGCCCCTCTTTTCACTGGGACAAACATACTAGCGTACAGCTATCTAGAGCTCTGTCACAGAGTGCAGTGCCCACACATATAGGATTTCTGCTTTTCAACCCTGTTTATTCATCATATCCTCCACACTTATTTACTTAGGCTTTATCTATCTAAGGAGAATATCTGGGAGGAATGTTAATGATAAGGAATTTGTTTTTTGATAAAGTTATGGTCAATTAGCTGACACTTCCATAGCATCCAAAGCAACACACAATATCAGTAAAGCCTATGCGTATGAAAAATGTGATATTGTGTGGGTAAATGATATACAAACAGTGATCACGTGGCTCAAACTTTGAAAATACAATACAAATTTTCATTGTTCATGTTCAGAGCTGTGACATCCTGAAAATGAGCCTTTTGATTCGCCCCTCCTGTGTTCCAACTGTAACAGAATAAATGTGTAATCAAAGTAGACACACACCTCTGTTTATTTAATGCTTTGGTTAGGACACTCTAAAGCCACCTGCAGTTCTCCTTGCAAATTAGAATTACATGTTTGTCACAAAAACAACTAGCATGCTTTCTGAAGCAGAGGCACTCAAAGAAAATACAATCGCTATGCATTCTGGGAAATCTACGTTTAACAAAGGCTATCATAAATCAGCATATAGTTTCAATCCTTGTTGGTCTCGAGCTAATAGTACTTTAAACAATTCGGTATATCTCTAAACATGTTTGCAATGGAAAGGAATAGTCGACATTGCAATGAGGATCTTCTTCTTCATCCCTGGCAGTATCACTATTACAAGGTTTAACCCTACTTGAACCTGTTTATCTAAATTTTTGATAAAGTTCCTCTGAGCTACACCAAGTTGAGTGAACAGTCTGGGCTTCAGAGACACTGCCAAGCCGAAGAACACAACTGGGTCTGGCTGGCATGGGCCATGGGCAGACCCCGAAGGCAGGATATTGTAGAGGACAGACAGACCACACGGATCCCCAACAAGTCCTCTTTATGATGGGGAAGAATTATGATGGCGATGCCTCGCAGTGGAGCCTTCAGATCAGCCTGTAGTGGGGTTATAGGAGCAAGATGCCTACAGTAACATACCGTCACACAGCGGCCCCCATTCATTACATGCCCATGTGTATTAAAATACTGCAAGAACTTGAGGCAGCTGCAGAATGTAGTCCAACACAAGGACACTCTTTCTTTTCTGCTCCCTACTGTCTGTCTTGGTACAGGCCTGTCTGTCTCTGGTACCCTCTGTGTGATTATACAAGCTTGCCCCAAAAAACGTTCTACAGAGATTTGTTTTCGAGGTTTGGGGGGGGGGGGGGGGGGGGGGCAACAATAGTTTCCTTTGGACTAGATAAAGAGGGACTTCATGTTCAAATGGCAACCCTAAAGTGATTAGTTTGTGTACAGCACCACTGCCTGAAAAATATAATTACTCAATCTAGATGCTCCCAGATACACAAAGCATGGTGTTCTAAATACATGTGGGTACACATAGTAAGCCAGCCTTTGTTTATGTGTTTTATTTTGCTAGAGAAAAGGTGAGAGGACCCTGCTGACATCCATATGACCGTATGACCAAGACGAGACCTGTCTGTCCAGGAGACAGAGATCACACCAGATATGGTAAGTTTGGGACTGAAGAGAATAGACAGCTCTTGAGTGTCGTCCATTGGTGCACATTGGTACACCTTAATGCTCACAGCTACTATTACCATTACTCTTCCCCTCTGAAAAACAAAGTGTTCTTGGGCCAGTAACTGAAAGGTCGCTTGTTCGAATACCCAAGCCGACAAGGTGAAAAACCTGTCGATGTGCCCTTAAATATATATATATTTTTTTATTTAACCTTAATTTAACTAAGCAAGCCAGTTAAGAACAAATTCTTATTTACAATGACGGCCTACCCTTGCCAAACCCGGGCGATGATGGGCCAATTGTGCACCGCCCTATGGGACTCCCAATCACGTCCGGATGTGATACAGCCTGGAATCAAACCAGGGACTGTAGTGACACCTCTTGCACTGTGCCATTAACCGCTGTGCCACTCGGGAGCCTAAGCAAGGGACTTAACCCTAATTTGCTCGAGCGGCACCGTACTACTGTGGCTGAGTTTCACTGCACCTTTCACTGCACATTTCACTGCACCTTCCTGTGTTTGTGACAATAAAACATCCTCCCAAAAATATTCCCATTACCTCTGAGAAGCCTTGCCATGCTTGTTTTTCCTGGTTGGTTGCTTTCTACAATGCCTTGAGAGGGTGGGAGGCCCAACAATCACTATTCCAAATTGTGTGTGGCACAAAGAATATGAACTCAGTCATGGGAAGACTGCCATCGGATGGTCTTTAGAACAGCTGAGTGGAAATTACTCTGAGACTGGAGAAAGACTACTGATCAACTCACACATCTGACCCCAATCCATATCCATTCCATCATTTTAAGATGACGTTATTTCACTTTTTAGTGTCTTCAACCCTTGGATTTCCCTCAAGAACAAACCAGTACAACGCATCATGGAACCTCTGGGTTCCTACACCCACCCTGCTCTCTTTGCGTATATAAAGAAAAACATGGTGTACATTCCTGAACCCTATTCTGCTGGTGAGGTTTCATAGAGAGACCCTTCCCAGTTCTCAGTTCCTTAATGTCACCAGGTATTGTGCAAGCGTTCCCTCACCCCTACTACTGTCATACACCAGTCTGACGTGCCGAAAGGAAGCTGCATTGGCCCTTGTGGAATGTGGAATGTGGCATATCCCTGTGAACTATTTCCTGCTTTGTCGTAAGAGTAATGTGTGGTGGAAACACAGTTTCCTTTTTTCACAGCTCCTCTGTGGTGCAGTGTTGGTCCTCTTCTGCAGCTAGCCTCTGCTCAGGAACAATGACATTCTTTGAGTTTAAGGCCCTTAAAAGATGACTATTTCAAGTCAGCAACCCAATGTTGCTGTGTGTCACCAAGCACGTTAACTGTGAAGCACTTGCCTTCTCCAGTCATTCAGTGTGATGGGGCAGCAGGGGCAGAGCGGTTCCAATACTAGGTGATTTACAATAAAGCACAGTGGAATTTCACCATATCTGAAATGGAAATAATGAATATCTTATTAGGATGGTTATTTCAGAACAAGTCACAATTTTAATATAAATTATTCTAATTTCAAAACCTTGGTCACAAAGAGTAAGACTCCATTTAGACCCAATCTAAAATGAATGAAAGCATCTTTAAGGGACAGAGTGGAACTGGGAGGGTTCTGGAGATACTCATGGTTATACTGTACGTTCATTGGCAAAACCTTGTCTATTTATGTTAGTTAAGGACACTAGCTGGAGACGTGGAACCCTTAGGAACCTTCAGGTCTTGGCATTGTCACGACAGCCTACTAGATTGTTATGAGGGTATGAAGATGGCTTTAGGAAGGCGGTTTCCACAGCAGGATTTGTTACTTTTGCTAATTTCCATTGTTAAATATGTAGGTAATACAATTGAATATTTGAGTTTCATATTTGCTTTGCTTCACGGTTGTTGAAATCCAAACAGAGTGAAGTCCCACTGAGATGCTTGGTTTTATTGACCAAACTCAGGAGGGGTTAGTCTAGACTCATTACGCTCACACACATGGCACTTTGTCCACTTGTCATGTTTAAAGATACATTTTTCTCTGCTCACACATCCCATTGTCTTTCAATTATTAATTCAATAATGCATGTACTTTGGATTGTACTATAGTATTGAAAAAGGACTGACCCTTCAACTCATTTCTAATACTGTAACCTGCAACCCTCACAGGGTGGCGGGTAACCTAGTGGTTAAGAGTGTTGGGCTGGTAAACGAAAGGTTGCTGGTTCGAATCCCAGAGCCGACTAGGTGGAAAATCTGTCGATGTGCCCTTGAACAAGGCACTTAACCCTAATTGCTCCTGTAAGTTGCTCTGGATAAGAATGTCTGCTAAATTACTAAAATGTATAAGGACAAGTCATAGAGATGAAAACTGTGATGTGTAGGAATTGTCAATGTTGTTGTGCAGAAATGCAAGGATCTGGGATCTTTGTTGACAACAAAGTTGTTAGTTGTTCTGTGTACCTTGATACTTAGTATGGGACCACATCTGCCTGTCCCAGGGCAGCCATCACTCAGGTCAGAGAGGAGAAGCAGGACTTCTAAGGGGAGAGTTTGTTCCAGCTGTGCGCCTGGCCACACTGATGGGATTTGAGCCCACATGTTTGGGGTTGCGGGGACAGAGCAGAGGGGGTAGAGGGGCACTCTGGCTTCCTCCCACAGCCCCCAGCATGGTGCTACTGGAGGCAGCTGGCTGGAGGAGTGGCCCGGGCTCCAGGCCTTTGTTGCTGGGGAGATGAGAGGATGGAGGAGTGGGGGAATACTGGGACCCTGCAGGGAAGGAAGCACTAATACTCCTCCTCTGCCTCTTCTCCCTCCTCTTCTAACAACAGCAGGGTAGAAAAGTCTATCCTCTGCTGTTATATGATGTACTCAATCTTGCAGTGAGACTGGTTTCTCCTCTCTTACTTTAGCCATTTTTTATGCTCTTGTATGGACACAAAACACCTACATTAGTGCTTAGCAATTTGTTTTTTGAGTGGTTATTAAGTAACTAATCGACCGACGTCTGTTGAATACTTGAATTCCATTTTGTTCGTTTTTTTTGTGAGCCCAACTCGCCGTTTAAATAAAGTAATTCATTTTAGAATTAAAGTCAAGAACTATGTGGGACGCTGGGCTGAAGGGAGTTGTAGTTTTCATGATGCAAATATTCAACCTAGTTCAGCGCAGAAACGTGGTAATTAACTACAATGACCATAATCCATTGAGCCTGACGGATACACTTCTATGCCTGCTACGGGTTAGATACACACAGACCGCGTGAGAGAAGAATGTACACAACACAACGATGAGAAAGATAGAGATTGACAGTTCATGAACGTATGCCTGATATACTTTGAAGAACTAGTCAAATTATTTTGTCAGACCGCTCTGCAGCATACAGTACTTAGGCAGGCTAGCCTAGCTAAATAGAATGACAAAAGACAGTACAGGATGGGGAGCACAGAGATAACATTAGATGGCCTGGCTGGCTGGCTGCTACTGCCTGAGCAGAGATGAGATGATGACTTTAAGGAATACAACATAACAAAGTCATGCAATAAAAACGAAGTTATTTACACAACTGAAATATTTTCTTATTTCATAGTAATTTCCTATTTTCTATTGATGTCTACCCTACTTGACAGAGACAATGTAATATTTTCAATGTTTTGGCAATTGAATGTTTACTATTTTGGACTTTCAAATTTCCATTAAAAAGCTCTAAAATCAATTGAATGTCATTATTTCATAATACATTTCATGTTAAAAAAAAATAATTGAACCCGAAATCGAAAACCGTGATTATTTTAAATATTGAACCGAAAACGAACCAACCTCAAAGAGCAGTAATTACTCAGCACTAACCCACATATCCAAGATTTTTTGTTAAGCATTATAATTTTTTTAAGCTTTATAATGTGCAGCCAAGGAGTTTCATCTCAAGTCTGAAATGTTGTTTTTTTAAATGGCAATGACATCTCTAGTTCTGATTTTCTCCTGTATTTTTCCCCCCTAGTTTTACCTACCATGGTTGTGATAATTGGATTTTCTGGACACCTGTATGAGTGCAGTATATCCAGCGGATTATAACCAGGGAGAGGGTGAGTCAACTCTAATTATTGTCACGTCAAGCAATACAAATGGCCAGCCATCCCCCAACCCCTTCTCTCTAGCATGGTAGCCTAGTTACTGCTGTCCCTCACACCCACCTCATATCAACAGAACTGGTTTACTGTCTCAGAACACCCAAGCTAAGGAGAGGTAGGCTAGAGGAGGCCTTCAAGGGTGGAGTTTCTCTCTGTTTCACACGAGCTGAAGTTGCCACAGTTTCCTCAGAAAGAGTCGAGAATTTATGAAATAGTTGTTTCTACGCTACACAATCCATAAACATAAAAAACTCACTCTAGTCTCCTAACGAACAACTCTAAACATAGATAAGAAAATGTTTTCCTGGGAAATAAGTAGAGAACATACTGTGTCCTACTTCCGCCCACTCTGTGCTGGGCCAAAGCAGGAGTAGATAGTGAGGGGGGATGTGGGGACAGGAGAGGAGAATGGGAGTGGTGGGGTGTACTCTGCTCACGGTCCCACACTTAAACCCGAGGAGGGAGCTGTGACTGAGACTGAGCGGGGATGAGGGATGAACAGACAGGACTTGTCCACAGACAGTCAAAGGGAGAGCTGGAGCTCTTTAACCCTGGGGAGGGAGGGAGGGGAGCAGGACGGGGACGAATGGACTCACAAGATGTCCAGACGGGCCAGGCCAGGTAATTTATAAGGCCTTGCTTTCTCTCCAGGGTAGGCTGCCCGGCCGGCCAGGCCCAGCCAGCAGGAACTTCCCATGGCCACCTCCGCTCTGCTCCGAGGGACTGAGAATACGTAATGAGTTGCAGGGCTCCACATTTACCACGGCTGATCAGCTGAGAACAATGAACTCGCAGGCACACAATAGTGACTAGAGAGCCTCAAGGCATTGTCTCTGTATTTTTAGAGGGGGGAGAAAACGAGAGAGCCAGAGAAAGAGGAGAATGGAGGGGAGAAAAGTGAACAAGACTGTAGTTTTGTAATGCTTTGTTCTATTTGTTTGGGGGGAAAGAAGCAATACTTTGTTTGTATACTTATTGTTACTATTGTCAATACTTGGCATCCATGAGGCCATTTATGTCCATAGGCAGCACATGCCATTGGTTTATGTTAAAGAGGTTGGGGATAATGCTGAGGCTTTGGGTTTAGTGTTGAAGCACTTCAACTGCATCTAATGTCATGATATTTATCATATTTTTATAGCGTTCTTCAAATGGTAAAAACGTATTTGCACTATTAGTGATTTCCTCTTGCAATTATAGCCTAGCTATTTGCCTACATCGGCCTGGTGTGTGCAGTGAGACCTACCTACCTCCCCAGAGGAATAGGGAATGAGGGTTGCTCTGGCAGCTAGTGACAATGCCATTTAAAGCCAGCCTACAGCCACCGATTACCATCTACATATTTATGGAGACTCTGAGCATTATATGGTACCATTTAAATTAACAACCCCTTTTTCACCGACTGAATACTTTGTAATCTCGACTATGCAATTAGTTTAGAATGGCTAAGAGATCAACTTCATTAGCATTTTTTGTACTGAAGGTGCCGGCTTCGACCAAATGTTCGTTCTAGGGTGGAAAGCATATCTCTTTGGAAAAGCTATCCTAAATTAGTTTCTGTATCAGTTCAAGACTATTTCCTCTCTGCCCTAAACTTGGGCATGATAGAAGAACCCCTGGAATATTTATGGGGGAAAAAATAAATCCACAAAGACAATTTTGCCCTTTGGTTACATGTTCTGCCTTCCCTTCTTGTGTTTTTCCAATTACTTAATGCTATTTAAATATAGCAGAGCCGACATATGCAATTCACTGTAGTGGGGAATGAAATAAGTCACGCTTTAATTGTATTGCATCAATTAAAATAGAAGCCCATCACAGTAAGCTAGCTGTAATAAAATGATAAAATGGACAATTAGGAAAAATCAAGGCCCTTAATTTTCTAAACACACTCTAGAGAGTGTCTTTAAGCCAGCCAGATTTGACTATATGTTGAGCAGTATTCCCCTCAGTGAGGACCGCTGAAGTGCTGTGAATTACAGTTGAACTGTTTGGTATGTTGTACAGTAACATATAGTACTACAAACTGTAGTGCCACTTCATAAAATATTATTCGTCCAATTGTCTGCTTGGCAAGCTTTTATATACATGTTATTTAGGCCAACTCATATATTGACTGGGAGAATAAACCATGCAGTAGAATATGTGTTAAAGTCAGCCTTTGCAGATGGGCCTGGATTGTAGACACAACCAGAGTCTGTAAATCAATAATTTCCTCATCTTTGCAGGAAGGATTTGGCTAGTTGGTGTTTGTGGTCCCAGGTCGACCGGTCGGGCAAAGAGATAACACCAATACTGTTTGCCTGCCAGGAGTACTTGTGAACCGAGTGCAAACCGATTGTACATGTAGAATCACTTGAAAATGTTGGCAATCATAAGTCAACAGCACACTGAACGATCGGCAGACGAACGTGAGATCCACATTCGGTGTGAAAGAAGCTCTCAGATTCCCAATCAGTGTTTGCCTTAGGAGACGGGTGATTACTCACACACCTAGGAGCCCCGGCCTCTTTCTGCCCCCCCCCCCCCGGGCTCCCCCCACCTCACCCCGCCCTGCCTCGTGCCACGCATGATCTGTGGGTGAGGCAGCACGTAGCGTGGTGTGGTGTGTGACGATACGCCGTCTGCTGGTGGGCCAAACCCATTGCTTGCTCTCCCTGTCAACCAATCAATAATTTTTATGTAACACATTTCATACAAAGCGAGGGCTTTACACATATCCTTAAAAGTACATCTGAAAGGCGTTATGGTAACCATAAAAAAAACCATTAAGTTACACAGGGTAAAATATAAGGACAGGCAATTAATCCCTTTTATCCAGCTAAATTAGTATTGTATATTGCTATTACTTGGAAGGCAGCAAGACCTCAACCAGGAAATGGTGTTGTATACCTGTATTTTGTATTTCTTTCCAGGTGTCCTTCTGATGTTCTTGATGCACATCCAAGGGTACTCGTCCGTTGATGGGTGATGGAGATGGAGTTCCTTCTGCTATAACTCTGGCCTCCAAGAACAGCTTCAAAGACAGGACCTAAGGAGAGATCAGTCACGCAAAACACATCTACACACCACTGCTTCTGCTGCAAATGTGAGGGCATGATCTGTCTCTGTGAAGACAAAACTTGCACCTTGTAAAATTCTCAGAACATGGTTCATTTTGAAACTGTTACAACTGAAACAACAAAACTTTTTACCAATAGAGGTTACGCTGCTTATGATATGAACTATATCGTCCGTTGATGTATTGGATTTCATGATGTTACATATCTTCAATCTGTGATCATATTAAATCAATGAAATCATGGTGTGCTGTGTCTTCGGTAGAAACACACTGAGTTTTCAAAACATTAATAATATTGAGCTGTACCCTTTTGCACTGAGAACAGCCTTAGTTCGTTGGGGCATGGACTCTACAAGGTGTCGAAAGCATTTCACAAGCATGGCCCATGTTGACTACAATGCTTCCCACAGTTCTGCCATGTTGGCTGTATGTCCTTTGGGTGGTGGACCGTTCTTGATACACACAGGAAACTGTTGAGTGTGAAAAACCCAGCAGCGTTGCAGTTCTTGACACAAACCGGTGTGCCTGGCACCTACTACCATACCTGTTCTAAGGCACTCCAATCTTTTGTCTTGCCCATTCACCCTCTGAATGGCACACATACCTAATCCATGTCTCTGTTGTCTCAAGGCTTAAAAATCCTTCTTTAGCCTGTCTCCTCCCCTTCATCTACAGAGATTGAAGTGGATTTAACAAGTGACATCAATAATGAATCATAGCTTTCACCTGGATTCACCTGGTAAGTCTATGTCATGGAAAGAGCAGGTGTTCATAAAGTTTTGTACACTCGGTGTATGATGTGCATTACAATATTTGGATATCTGGGGTAGGGTTTTCACATCCAAGCCAGGGGAAGGTGAATGCAGGTTTTTGTTCAAGCCCTCCATAACAGGAGTTGTACACCCCTAGATTAAAGTTATAGGGGATGCAGAAGCCAGAATATGGTGACAGAGAATACCCCCCACACACCCTACCACACACCATTTGCAGCTGCAGAGTTAGGTATGTTGACACTGTTGTGGCCTCTATAAAAACCTGAATAAGGCTGGTCACTACCGTGTAAATGATAACACCATTTCTGGTCATAATTGATCTAAATACAGGACATGGCCGGGTAACTCTATCCTCCAGTACGGTGTGTGGTATCTTATATTGTTCATGTTGTATCACTGCAGCCCTCAGGTGATGAAACTGTCTCTGTCACATTAGCTGCTCTCTCTCTCCTTTCTCTCGAAGCTCCCAGGCCGGCTTTCAGCCGTGGCTATTCAACACCCGTTTATTTAAAACAAACACACACACACACAGCCTTTCCACTGCCTACCACGCAGCCCAGTCATTCATCACTGCCAACTAAAGAGGGTATGTGTGCCCATTTGGGCTTATTGATTACCCATATCTCTCTCAAGTATTTACTGTGTAAATCAGCAAACAGAAACCACACAGTAAGTGGATATACCTCCTCACTCACACTTGATTGTCCTCTCAGAGGATCCAAGCAGGAAGCGTTCTCTATCATGTAAAGTCAAGTCAAGCCCAGGAGATGGTTAGCATCATGACACTCCGGAACATCCTTAAGAGAACCAATCGAAGGCCCATCTGTGTTCAAGTGCAGATTGAATCCTGTGTTTCCAGGTTTATACAGAACGTTATGAAAGCAAGTTGGCGGAAAGGTCAGGAGAGAGCGGCACACAAAAACAAACAATTCATTTGGCATGGAGGTGTAATGGGATGATCCGGGGCTGGGGCTGAGCCTATTGTTCTGCTGCAATTAACCGTGGCAGGTCATGTGTCACTGGGCACTGACCCTGGTCCCATTCAGGAGCCCACACTCTGCATTAGCCATGGCCCAAAGAGAGGTCAAACAGTCACAGACTAGGCAACCCCCCCCCAACAAACACACTCGCTCATGAACACACAGTTCTGACTAGGACAGCACTTAAAAAACAAAAGGGTATTACCATGGGGTGGTTGGGACACTGTGGCGGCATCTAAGCCTGTGTGACTCATCCTTCGGCCTGAATCTGATGGTCTGGTGCATATTGGAGGCATTAAGCATGGACGACATACACCTAACCCCTAGTCCTATTTCATCTGTGCAGAGAGAGTGAGCATGAGATGACACCACTTCCCATATCCAGGTCAGCACCAGGCTGAGGTGCAGATTTGGAAGGAGAGTGAGAGTACAGAGAGCAGAGGGGTGGATTTGGTTCCTGTGGGGCCTGCTCGGGCACACACTCCTCAGATCACCCATCAGGATTGCTTTGTGCGGTCCAGTCGGCATGTTGCGTTTTCTCTCCTCAGCGACTCAAAGTTGCTGACTTCGTTTTAGTGTCAGTCACCCGAGGACTGGGGAGACTGCAGCTGCCTCGCATGTGGAGTTAGTCGCTCGGCTGTTGGAGGCGGTACATTTCCACCTGACAGATGCCTGGTGGAACAGTGGCATGTTGTAAAAACATAGGATCTTTTAGCTGCAGGCTACAGATACTGCTAATTGAAAAACGACCTCTCTCGAGTCATGAACACCTATTACAATATTACTGTTGCACAATGCAATCGCAACCTATAATTTCGCAACACTTGGCTGCTTTGCCTCGTCTCACTGACATTCCGCCTCCCTCTGTCCACTTGAGTGAATATTCACAACATATTTACTGTTTAGAGAAGGACAAACATTAGCTAGCTCAACATGACTCAACTCCTTCATTTGATTTCTATTCAGCGTGGTGGCAGCAGTACTTGATGACAGCCAGCCTCCGCTCCAGCATGGCCCTGTTCTGCCTCTCCGTCCTAATTGACTGGGAGGGGAAAGGCAGAACAGCTGCCCCAAACCACCGAGCCAGAATTAAAACTTCAATCCCGCTGCCTAACACTCAATTTCATCCATGACCCAGCATTATACAAATGAGTTGAGAACAGACAGACAGGTGTATGGTTCGCCAGTAGGGTCCCTGGGGAAGCACACAACTGCTCCGCTCTCTCCCTCTCTTTCCCAGCAGAACCAGGCCCTCTGCTCCCTCTGTGCTCCCTGCCCTCCTCCAGACCGCACCAGCCAAAACAACAACGGGCCAATTCTCGTTCTTAGGGGATCCATTCACAGCACTTTTCAAGAGTCAACAAGAGTGTGTAACACTTACATCATCATCAGCCCAGTAGCTTTGGCTATCATTTTTAGGCCCTCCTCCACACACATACAGTAACCAGAATATGCTATAAAATAAGTAGACATACTAGCCTACCGGTAAGTACTAAGTACACATACACCACATGACCAAAAGTATGTGGACACCTGCTCGTCGAACATCTCATTCCAAAATCATGGGCATTAGTATGGAGTTGGTCTCCCCTTTGCTGCTATAACAGCCTCCACTCTTCTGGGAAGGCTTTACACTAGATGTTGGAACATTGCTGCGGGGACTTGCTTCCATTCAGCCACGAGCATTAGTGAGGTCGGGCACTGATGTTAGGCGATTACAAGCACTGATGTTGGGCGATTAGGCCAGGCTCGCAGTCGGCGTTCCAATTCATCCCAAAGGTGTTCGATGGGGTTGAGGTCAGGGCTCTGTGCAGGCCAGTCAAGTTCTTCCACAGCGATCTCGATAAACCATTTCTGTATGGATCTCGCTTTGTGCACGGGGGCATTGTCATGCTGAAAGGGCCTTCCCCAAACTGTTGCAACAAACCAAGAACCACAGAATCGTCTAGAATGTCATTGTATGCTGTAGTGTTAAGATTTCCCTTCACTGGAACTAAGAGGCCTAGATCGAACCATGAAAAACAGCCCCAGACCATTATTCCTCCTCCACCAAACTTTACAGTTGGCACTACGCATTGGGGCAGGTAGCATTCTCTTGGCATCCGCCAACCCCAGATTCGTCCATCGGACTGTGATTGTGAAGTGTGATTCATCACTCCAGAGAACACGCTTCTGCTGCTCCAGAGTCCAATGGCGGCGAGCTTCACACCCCTCCAGCCGACGCTTGGTATTGAGCATGGTGATCTTAGGCATGTGTGCGGTTGCTCAGCGATGGAAACCCATTTCATGAAGCTCCCGACTAACAGTTCTTGCGCTGATGTTGCTTCCAGGGGCAGTTTGGAACTCGGTAGTGAGTGTTGCAACCGAGGACAGACGATTTTTATGCGCTACACGCCTAAGCACTCGGCGGTCAAGTTCTTTGAGCTTGTGTAGCCTACCACTTCGCGGCTGAGCTGTTGTTGCTCCTAGACGTTTCCACTTCACAATAACAACACTTACAGTTGACCGGGGCAGCTCTTGCAGGGCATACATTTGATGAACTGACATGTTGGAAAGGTGGAATTCTATGTCTGTGCCACGTTATAAGTCACTGAACTCTTCAGTAAGGCCATTCTAGTTCCAATGTTTGTCTATGGAGATTGCATGGCAGTGTGCTCGATTTTATACACCTGTCAGCAACAGGTGTGGCTGAAATAGCCGAATCCACTAATTTGAAGGAGTGTCCACGTAACTTTGTATATGTAGTGTATAACTTTCACAGAGGACAACAAAGGAGATGGGTAGGTAAGCAAAAGCTCAGAATACGTTAGAAAGTCACTGGGATAATTATAGTTTGACATGACCAGTTTCAAATTACAACTGTTTTAAATCTGAAAAAAAATTGCACAGATTCAACTGAAAAATGTACTTATTACGACTGTGATATGTGGTTGTCTCACCTAGCTATCTTAACATGAATGTACTTACTGTAAGTCACTTTGGATAAAAGCGTCTCCTACAGATGTAGGATCTTAATTTGATCACTCTTTTGTTGCTGGGAAATTTCCTGCACAGCAGCAAAGTTATTGTGTATTTGAGTTTTAAAAAGGCTTCTAAAGTTTGTCTTTTCCATTATGAAATTTCAGACTTTATTTGCCCTAACGAAACATTTATCAACTCCAACAAAATTGTCCATGAATTATAATCCATATAATAATTCCCATTTCCTGTTGCTGCATGATTTCCTGCTGCAGAAAACTGGCTCAAATTAAAATCCTACACCTGTAAATGGCTAAAATGTAAAATGTAACATTCAATACAACAGATACGAATTGTCAAAATAACACCAAATATTGTAATCATTAATACACATTTCAAATCACAATTCAAAGTACAGAAAGGGTTTTAGAAATCAAGACATTATTGCATCACCATAAGCTAAACAATGTACTGTACAGTTCAGTCAGTAGTTCATAAAACAGCAATATGTTTCCATAATAGTGACATTTCTTTGGGCTGCCTTATGGATTCTAGACACTGTTGCACATGTGGCCTTTTCAGTGCAGAGATGACTGGACATATTCTTCTGAGTGGGGTGGGTCCATGCAGTGGGCAGTCAGGCAGGGATGAACAGAGTAGGATCTTCACTACTAGGGCCCACAGAAGCCAACTGTGTTCTCTTTTTGACTGGACGATTGTCCTGCATGGGACACAGGGATCAGCCAATCACTTAGAACCACTTTTTTTCTTCAGCTGCAACAACAAACATCTTTTGGCTTACTGGTTTGTACTGGTTACAGTAACGTTGTCAAGAGGGGTTGAGATGTTTTGCGTAAGGATTGTGATACACAATGGTCTGTCAACATAACAAGAAAACTGAGTTATTAAATATTTTATTTATCATGGTTCCCATTTGAAAACCTGATCGTGGATAGCACATGTTTTACCCAATTAAACATTTCTTAACATTCTTAAATGGTTTCATTAAAATGTGTGAATTCGCTAGAGAAGAAGTGAACGTTTCACTTCACAGTTGTCCTCACATTAACATGGAACTGACGGTTCGGGCTTAATAGGCAAGTCAGGGGCCTTGTGTAGCGTGTCACAGGAATCTTTGTAGTCAACAGATCATATCTTAGAGCCCAGCGCTACTTGCCTTCTGGTGCTGCATACAAACTGAATGAATGGGAACCGGCTGGTCCCTTACTCCAAAAAGTCATCTGAACTGTGCCAAACTGGGCCCAGGAAACAAACCCAGCAGTAACATTGTACACAGCTCTCAAATACATCTTTGTCCCAATGTTTAACAGAACATAATGCACAAAAGTCAATAAAACAAAGATGGCCATCCATCTCGTAAGAGCCTGAGATAACATATAAAGTAATCACAAAAACATTTACTAACACCTATAGGACTGTTGAATCAACATAAGCCATGTTCAAGCAATATTTTTAGTTTCATAAATTGCCACCCCCAACAAAGCAGTAAAGTGCATATAAAGTGCATAACAATCAGGTAAACATTACACAAAAATGATATTACAACCAACTTTTTTCTGAATTCTCCATGCTCCTGCTTTAAAAGTTGAGTGATTCATAACAGTATATAATAGAAGTATCTGAGAGTAAGTTGGGACACACGGGTTGACAAATGTACTTATTAATTAATGTGTAATGACTAATAGAGTATAGTAATTAATGGTGCCGATTAACAAGAGGTTATGGACATGGTGATTAACAGAGTGATATGAGTGACTGGTACGTGTATCAGTAGAGGGGTACACTAGAAACAGTATATACTACCAGGTCACTATATGGCTGAGGACACCATGTACCAACAAAGAACAAGTATGTCTTCACTGGACTAATATGCCTTATCCTCCTATATGCTCTCTCTTTCCTGTCTCTCTCTCCTGTCTCTCTCTCTCTCTCTCCTGTCTCTCTCTCTCCTCTCTCCTGTCTCGCTCTCTCCTGTCTCTTTCTCTCCTCTCTCTCTCCTGTCTTTCTCTCCTGTCTCGCTCTCTTCTGTCTCTCTCTCTCCTGTCTTTCTCTCTCCTGTCTCTGTCTCTCCTGTCTCTCTTTCTCCTGTCTCTCTTTCTCCTGTCTCTCTCTCTCCTGTCTCCCTCTCTCCTGTCTCTCTCTCTCCTGTCTCTCTGTCTGTCTGAACGTGCAATTATGTTATTTTTGTATATTTTTTTTTACAAATTCATAGAAAATGAAAATCTGTAATGTCTTGAGTCGATGAGTATTCAATTCTTCCTGTTGCTGTTGCTGATCATTAGAAAACACTTTTGCAATTATGTTAGCACAGCTGAAAACTGTTCTGGTGATTAAAGAAGCAATAAAACTGGCCTTCTTCAGACTAGTTGAGTATCTGGAGCCACAGCATTTGTGGGTTCGATTACAGGCTCAAAATGGCCAGAAACAAATAACTTTCTTCTGAAACTCGTCACTCTATTCTTGTTCTGAGAAAAGATGGCTATTCCATGAAAGAAATTGCCAAGAAACTGAAGATCTTGTACAACACTGTGTACTACTCCCTTCACAGAACAGCGCAAACTGTTTCTAACCAGAATAGAAAGAGGAGTGGGAGCCCCCGGTGCACAACTGAACAAGAGGACAAGTACATTAGAGTGTCTAGTTTGAGAAACAGTTTACCTACACAATTCCTCAACTGGCAGCTTAATTAAATAGTACCTGCAAAACACCAGTTTCAACGTCAACAGTGAAGAGGCAACTCCGGGATGCTGGCCTTCTAGGCAGAGTTGTAAACAAAAAGCCATATCTCAGACTGGCCGATAAAAATAAAAGATTGACAAAAGAACACAGACACTGGGCTTCACTGTTAACGTTGAGAATGGTGTTTTGCGGGTACTATTTAATGAAGCTGCCAGTCAACTGGGCTTTTAAAATGATACACTTGGATTAGCTAACACAACGTGCCATTGGAACACAAGAGTGATGGTTGCTGATAATGGGCCTTTGTACGTCTATGTAGATATTCCATAAAAAAATCAGCCGTTACCAGGTACAATAGTCATTTACAACATTAACAATGTCTTCACTGTATTTCTGATCAATTTGATGTTATTTTAAAAAAAAATAGCTTTTCTTTCAAATACAATGACATTTCTAAGTGACCCCAAACTTTTGAATGGTAGTGTGCGTCTCATGTTTGAGCTGCTGCATTGCGACTCCACTTTGTCTCTGTACTGACATTTAGCCTTTTTGATTGTCTTACAGAGGGCATAACTGGACTGTTTGCATTCAACCATATTCCCAGTCAGTTTGCCATGGTTAAATGCAGTGGTGTCAGGGCTCAGGAGAAGAACAAGATGCAGACAGTTTCGAAGTAACAAAAGATTATTACAAAAACAGGGGGGTACGCAAACAACAGGTCAAGGGCAGGCAGAGGTCAGTAGTCCAGAGCAGAGTCCGAAAGGTACAGAACGGCAGGCAGGCTCAGGGTCAGGACAGACAGAGGTCAGTAATCCAAGGTGGTATAACAAGGTACAGAACGACAGACAGGCTCAGGGTCAAGGCAGGCAGAATGGTCAAAAACCGTGAAAGCTAAAAAACAGGAACTAGAGACGGACAGGAGCATGGGAAAAAATGCTGGTAGGCTTGACGAAACAAAACAAACTGGCAACAGACAAACAGAGAACACAGGTATAAGTACACTGGGGATAATAGGGTAGATGGGCAACACCTGGAGGGGGGTGGAGACAAGCACAAAGACAGGTGATACAGATCAGGGTGTGACAGTACCCCCCCCCCCCCCCCTCTAGGGGCGCCACCTGGTGTCCTACCTGGGCGCATACCTGGTTGACCGGGGTGCCGGCGTTGGAACTCAGCAATGAGGCCTGGGTCCAGGACATCCCTGGAGGGGACCCAGCACCTCTCCTCCGGGCAATAACCCTCCCAGTCAACCAGGTACTGGAATCCCCTGTCCTGCGGTCGAACCTTCAGGAGGTCTCCTCACCGTGTACGCCGGTTGGCCGTCGATGAGACAGGGAAGAGGGGTGGGCCCAGAAACAGGAGACAAAGGGCTGTGAGACAAAGGTTTAATCCTAGACACATGAACAGTTGGATGTTTATGGAGGGTATGGGGCAACAGAAGACGAACAGCAGAGGGGCTAGTAATCTTGGAGATGGGGAAAGGGCCGATAAAGCAGGGGCAAAGTTAGCGTGACTCCACCCGGAGGGGCAGGTCTCAAGTGGACAGCAATACCCTCTGCCCGAGACGATACCGGGGAGCCGGGATCCGGTGGCAGTCCGCTTCTCATCGATTCCTGGAGGTGGTCTTGAGACGGGCTCTCTTCCAGGTACGGCGACAGTGGAGGACAAACATCTGGGCCAAGGGTATGCCGACCTCTTCCTCTTGCTCCGGGAAGAGGGTGCTGATATCCCAGGCAACACTCGAAAGGCGAGAGCCCAGTGGCAGAGCAAGGGAGGGTGTTGCAGGCATATTCAACCCACATGAGTTGCTGGCTCCAGGTTTTGATTGTCTCGCTCCAATTGGCCATTTGACAGAGGGTGGAAACTGGAGGACAGGCTGGCTGACGACCCAATGAGAATGCAGAACGCCTTCCAGAAACAAAACAATCTTGAAGCATGGATTCGGATTGGTCAGACCAGCGTTGAATAGACCTTAGCACACGTACTTCCTGTTTAAGTTTTTGCCTATAGGAAGGGAAGGGAAGAATGGAGTCGTGATCTGAGGGCGGGGGAGAGCCTTGTAGCCGTCCCGGAAGGGAGAGTAACAACGGTTGAGAGATTTTGAAGCACGAGTACTACAGGCAATGTGTTGATAGACCTTCGGTTGCATTTTTCTCAGATTTGCTTTGTTCAAATCCCCTGCTACAATAAATGCGGACTCAGGATATGTGGTTTCCAATTTGCACAAAGTCCAGTGTAGTTCCTTGATGGCCGTCGTGGTATCGGCTTGAGGGGGAATATACACGGCTGTGATGATAACCGAAGAGAATTCTCTTGGGAGGTAATGAGGACTGCATTTGATTGTGAGGTATTCTAGGTCGGGGGAACAAAAGGACTTGAGTTTCTGCATGTTACCACAATCACACCATGAGTAGTTAATCATGAAACATACACCTCTGCCTTTCTTCTTCCTGGAGAGTTCTATATTCCTATTTGCACAATGTACTGAGAACCCAGCTGGCTATATTCACGGGGACTGTATATCCGGAGAGAGACATAATTCCGTGAAACAGAGTATGTTACAGTCCCTGATGTCTCTCTGGAAGGAGATCCTTGTCCTGAGCTTGTCTACTTTATTGTCCAGGGACTGAACATTAGTGAGTAGTATACTCAGGAACAGTGGATGGTGTGCACGCCTCCTGAGTCAGACTAGAAGTCCACTCCAAATACCTCTTCTCCACTGGCGGCGTCTTGGACCAGCCTCAGGGATAAGTTCAATTGCACGGGGGGTACGAACAAAGGATCCAACTCAGGAAAGTCGTATTTCTGGTCATAATGCTGGTGAGTTACTGCTGCTCTGATACCCAAATGTTATTTCCGGCTGTATGTAATAACACCCAAAAATTTCTGGGCTAACAATGTAAGAAATAACACAAAAAAACGAAATACTGTCAAGTTGCTTAGGAGCTAGAAACAGAGCTGCTAGGTCTATCGGCGCCATCTTGAACGGTCTGTGGCTCGGGTGACTGAGGTCCTTAATGATCTTCTTGGCCTTTATTTGACACAGAGTGCTGTAAATGTCCTGGAGGGCAGGTACTCTGCTCATCCCATTCCCAGCCATCTAGAATGGAAATGGAGGGAGAGATGTTTTTCTTCTCTCACACCACTTGTGTCCAAGCACGTCTTGGAATAATATTTAAATAATTATACAAAAATATGCTGAAATTCTGCTTTGTATTTTTTTCTAGAGTTCTCATCTTTTAGAAAGCTTACAGAATGTCACTACTTGTATAGCCATCTGTGTTAGTCAGGGAAGGCTCTTATTATCACCTACTGAAAACAACTGATGATAAAATATTATAGTAAATTGTAAAAAACAAGGGTCATCCGTTTTTTGTTTGACGTAATAATGTTCAATTGGTTCTCCTCTACTGTTGACTGTTTCAAATAAAGCTTTGGCTAGCAAGCATTTAAGCATGAAGAACAAGACCCTCTTGAATTTAATGAAGCCGGGAGGGATTAAATACATTTCCTGTTCCTAATCTGGAAATTAGCCCTTGAATGCCAGTGGGAAAAGACAGGCACTTTTCTTGGGGATTTTTAACCCTTTGGAGGAAACAGTGTGAGAGATGGAACCAGGAACCCAGAGGCCTGGCTGGTTGGTTGGGGTTGAGGTTGGAACCAGAGCAGAACAGAGTTGAACAGGACAGAACTTTCAGGTCTATTAGAGTGAAATGAGACTGAGGGTTGGTATGAGATAAAACATGCAGGAGAAAGATCCTGCCATCCTTCCCCATCATTGAGCGACCGCGTCCTTGAGGTCCCGTTCATGGAATCCCAGTAATGAGAGTGGAAATGTCAGCTATGATACACTCAGAGGATAGAAGGGAAACAGAGCGCCACACAAAGGCCTTTTATGCTGCCTGCCTTCTATTTCCTCTGCACTTGTTTTCCAACTCTTTTGTGACTTGATTAGTGGGCCCTTTCACACATTCTCACATGCAGAAAGAGAGCTATTTGCTTGCAGATTATTTTTAGTAAAGAACAGACTGCCCTCATTGTTTTGGGTGATGCTTGTGGTCATAGTGGAGATGGTGGTAGTGTGTGAGGGGTATATGGTTAGGGGATTGGAATTGACTTCCTATCTGAACGGTGTCCTCCAGTTTGGAAAACACAGACTGTCTAATGCACTCATGGCCTCTCTGTGACAGTGGTGCTACCACTTTCTTAACAGAGGATCACTGATGGGGGACGCAGTAATGACAATAATTATATTTAGATAGTACAGTTAGTTAGTTGAAAGCTAAAAGTGACATTAAGCTGGTATGGGTGTTGGACACACAGGATGAGCAAGAGGCCACTGGTCTTCATGTTGTCATCGCCACTGAAGCAGCTGACCTTGTAGTGTCAAAGAGTAACAGCAATGTGTTCCTTGAACTGATCTGAGAGCCAAAAGACTGGCTGTACACATGGCAAAGTAGGTTAAATAGTTAATTAAGAAAACTTGGCTCTAAATCCGCTAAGCATGATCAAGTTACCCCCCATAGAGATAGTGGGGAAAAAATTGGGAGATAGGAAATAACAAAATCCTGTGTAAAATTATAAAAAGATGAACCTGTCAAAAACGGAGTCTGGCGCCTGGGAGTATGGCATTAGTTAAACTAACCTCCACACGACTCCAGAGGGGGATGTGTGGTAAGGACAGCCATGTAGAGAGAGATGGTACAGTTCTACATACTGTACAGAGAGCGTTAGGGAGAAAGAGAGCGAGAGAGAGA
Organism: Salmo trutta; assembly: GCF_901001165.1. Classification (NCBI taxonomy): domain Eukaryota; kingdom Metazoa; phylum Chordata; class Actinopteri; order Salmoniformes; family Salmonidae; genus Salmo; species Salmo trutta. The sequence continues at coordinate 49,800,983 of NC_042960.1, read as the reverse complement.
AAGAAAGAAAGAGTGAGAAACACAGAGAGAGACTGAGAGACACAGAGAGACAGAGCCTGAGACAGAGAGACAGAGCCTGAGACAGAGAGAGAGCCTGAGACAGAGAGAGAGAGAGGGGGAGAGAGAGAGAGAGAGAGAGAGAGAGAGAGAGAGAGAGAGAGAGAGAGAGGGAGAGCGAGCGAGCGAGCGAGCGAGAGAGGGAGGGAGGGAGGGAGGGAGGGAGGGAGGGAGGGAGGGAGGGAGGGAGGGAGGGAGAAAGAGAGATAAAGAGAGAGATTTCCTGGGGTGGAAGGTAACAGAATATCCTTCCAAGGTTTCTGGACTACAAAGAGAGAGGTGATCTCAGGTGTGAGGCCCCTTTTCCCTGGATCTGATCAATCATACACAGACAGTTCCCCCAGGACAGAATCATAAGGCCATTACACCTGTCTCATTACCACGTTCTTCAACACAGTCTAACCTTCAGGCTGCTTGGATGTGAAGAGAGAGAGACAGTCATCTCCACTTCCACACATTTCAGTGCCACTGTTTTCTCATAGAAATACGTCTACTGTCACTACTATCACTACTAATGTGTTTTGCTCCACTTTAAATGACACATAATTATGTTGTTTTTTAGTGATGGTGAATGGTGTCAAAACCAATGTTCTGTAATTTATAACAACACGTCACCAAACAATTCAAAATAACATAACCTCACAACCTCCTTAAACATATTGGATGTGGGAGCTTTGAAATGTGTTTTTCCAGCATGTATTTTCTCAGTGGCAGAGCACTGGGGGTTACAGTGAAAAGGTGTTCTGTTCTGGAACTCAGTGTCACAGAGTGGCTGACTTTCAACAAACTCAATCCTGCGATAAAGTTTCACATGCTTGCTGAGTTCACCTCATCTGACTGACGGCCATGGAAGATGGCTAGGCAGAGGGGAACGGGACCAGCCAGCCAATCACTGTGTAAACCTGCTCTCTGCTCAAACCCTGATCCATCTACCTGCTGCTCTCTGCCTCACCTGGCTGGCCTTTTCTGCAGCGGAATACAGCACAGACAGCCTGCTCTCTTCTCTTTGTCTCTTTAAGCTGCAGTCTGCAGTCCCTCTCAGATGCAGGTAAAAACAGAGAGTGAGGGGGTGGGGTGGGAGAGAGAAAGAGAGAAAGAGAGAGAGAGACGGACAGACACCTGAAACCTGCATAGAGTGTTTTTGGAGAGGCCTGGGCCATTGTGCCTGTCGTTACCTGTCTGGGATAAACAGCAGCAGGCTGGGTGAGCTGAGCTGCACACCCTGGTCACACACTAAGCAAACTCTCCCCAGGTGTGCATGCAGAGTCGACCCTCCGTCAGCATCCTGTCATGCACAAGATGTTTATCCAATTTGTCAAGGTAATCTTTCCTCAAACAAGCGCTGGGCCCAGTCCCCGGGACACACTGACTGGCTGGCTGCTGGGCCTGAAATGCAACCCCTGGTCTCCATCTCGCTGCGTCAACTCCATTCTGCCTCACAGCAAACCAGAAGTAATCATATCTCCCTTAACTGAATTATCTGGCCAGCTCATTTGCTACGGGAGTTTAAAAGAGTGCTTTGAATCGACTTCATCCCTCCTCAAGCAAATCAAGCAGTGCAACACACTTAACACATGTCCGCTCCTTAATGGAGCCCATATCTGTGGACTTTTTCTTCAGGATTACAGCATTCTTAATGATGTCAGTTTTACTAAAGAAAAAAAAAAAGGCATGCGAATTTGCATAAACAACACACACTCCAACAGATACACACTCTCTCTCACACACATGCACAGCCACACATGGACACGCAAAGTAAAAATCCTAGAACGTTCTAAAGCTGATCATTTTATAATGAATCTTTTCATTTGGCATGCTTCGGATTACTTTAAAAGGATTTTGGGGGACTATTTACATGCATTTAATGATTCACTAACTTTATATTTATAGAGTTTGGTTTATCAACGGATATCATCTTCAAATAATAACGGCTATAAAACAAACCTCTGAAATGATGTACTGCACAATTACACGGCTACAGCACATGTTCATTCCAAATTTGTGACAACATCTATGAAGTTAATGTGTGAAATATTAAGTCTTAAGAGGATAGAGGAAAGTCTTGGAAATCATGTTCAATGTCGCACGTCTACTACACTCTAACTCTAGCATTAAAACTTGTGGTAGGAAGCTGTGGAGACTCAGATTTAACACAAATTATTTTCGGCAAAAGAAAAACCCAGCTTGGGGAAAAAAAATGAAAAATAACCCTTTTCTATGTTTATGGAATGTTAGAGCTCAGTCGCTGGGCAGAGAGAGACTGAAAGCTTAAAAGTACTGAAAATACTACAATTTTGCATAATCAGGTGAGAAATCACAGGTAAACAGAGCCTGAGCACCGATAAGAATACAAAAAGTGAACAGTGAATTCCAGCTAATGGATAAATCACTAGGCTCAGATCAAGACCAAATAACACATAGGTTTCAATGACTTCAGAGAGGCCAAATGCTTTTAATTTGTGTTAGTGATTGAACTGTGTGCCAGGAGTTGGCTGGTAACTATATAGTATACTAGTGTTTTAGTGATGAGAAACAGACATGACTGAAATGATTTGACAGAATTTAGGGCTTTGTGTGACAAAATATCACTGTCTCAGCCTGTGGGGCGAATGTCATCAACACAGTGGCCACTCTCACACAGTAATATCTCAAACTCACATCATCAAATTCCCCAAAGAGTGAGTAATACCATGTCCTTTCTGTCTAGTTCTCTGACATGGTTAACCTGAAGAGGCTGATTACGGCTAGTTTAAACACACACGTACCTTCTTGTCTTGTGAGAGGCTGCTACACTGGAGAGAGTGCTGAAGGCATTTCTCTGGACACACCTTCACCTCCACCTGCTGTTTGTCTTAGCAAACACCCGGCCTGTCCAGACATACCACACTCACCCCACCCCTAGCCAATGTGCGCTCTGGCGCACGCACACACACACACACACACACACACACACACACACACACACACACACACACACACACACACACACACACGCACGCACACATGCACACACACACACACACACACACACACACACACACACACACACACACACACACACACACACACACACACACACACACACACACACACACACACACAACCCCTCAGGCAATGGAAGTGTCTGAGGTGAACGCCTTAATGAGGAACACAGACATTGCATTGACACTGCCCGCTCAGTCAAGTGCTTGAATCTGAACTTTGGATGAGATGGTCACATTCCTGAGATTTCATCAATCGGATCCTCATTACTTGAATTCTTAACTGGGGTTTACATTCAGTGACCTCTATACATAGAATCCTTACTTACCACATTCATTTCTGAACAAATATGGACATATAGCCATTGATTCTTGAAGAAAAAACGTATAAGTGCCTCATGAGCTCATGAGCTGTCGTATGCCATCAGAACCCCAAATATAAGCTTGTTTAACTCCAATATTTGTAAATGTAAATGTAAACAAACACTGTATCACCTCAAAACATGGTAAAACTATACTTTTGACATCATGGATGGCCAGTCCTTGCATCCACAGCTCTGTCTTCAGATTTGAGAGTGGTTAAATCTCTCCAGGCCCATCCCTCAGTTGTTTTACCAAAACAGAGGTGGGGTGACCCTTTGTTATTGTTTCAACTAAGGATTCTGGCTTTAAATAGATTTTAACTGCTTAGGGCAGGAGGACAATCTGCTAGTTAATCACATCATTTGGGCCAGTCCCAAGTATGTCTGTTCTAATCAAAAGCAGAACATCTGCACTCAACCAACCAAAAGGCCACTTTTCTCTCCTGCAGATTATTGAGTAATGAGCAATCTTGTAACATTTTAGAACATTTCATCACACACACACACACACACACACACACACACACACACACACACACACACACACACACACACACACACACACACACACACACACAGTGAGTGTGTGTCTGGGAGTTCCTCGTCCAGAGAGATGTCTTCAGCACTTTCTCCAGTGCAGCCGCCTGACAAGGAGGTGCGTGTGTCTCCATACCGCCCCAACAGATCCATAGACGATGCAATCTCAATTACATTCCACACTGCCTTCACCCACCTAGATACTATAAGAGGAAGACCTATGTGAGAATGTTGATTCATTGACTATAGCTCAGTATTCAACACCATTGTCCCTTCCAAGCTCGTCACCAAACTGAGGACCCTGGGACTGAACACCTCCCTCTGCAACTGGATCCTGGACCTCCTAACGGGCCGACCCCAGGTGGTAGGCAACATCAACACCGCCACGCTGACCCTCAACACGGGGTCTCCACATGGGTGTGTGCTTAGTCCCCCACATGTACTCCCTGTTCACCCACAATTTCAAGTTTGCTGATGACACGACGGTGGTAGGCCTGATCACCGGTGACGATGAGGAGTTCAGTGACCTGGCAGTGTAGTGCCAGGATCCACATCAACGGGGGTTGCATTGGAGTGGGTCGAGAGCTTCAAGTTTCTCGGTGTCACTATCAAATCACTAAGAAAATCAAACTTAAAATAGTCCACTCACACGTGCACAGTCGTGAACAAGTTGCGACCTCAGGAGGTTGAAAAGGTTTGGCATGGGCCCTCAAATCCTCAAAAAGATTGACAGCTGCACCATTGAGAGTATATTGACTAGCTGCATCACCGCTTGGTATGGCAACAGCACCGCCCTCGACTGCATGGCTCTACAGAGGGTGGTGTGGGCAGCCCAGTACATCACTGGGGTCGAGCTCCCTGCCATACAGGACTCCTATATCAGGCTGTGTGAAAGGAAGGCCCATAAAATTGTTAAAGACTCCAGCCACTTAAGCCATACACTGTTCTCTCTGCTTCCGCACAGCAAGCGGTACCGGTGCATCAAGTCTGACACCAACAGGCTCCTGAACAGCTTCTATACCCAAGCCATAGGACTGCTAAATAGCTAACAGAATGGCTACACAGACTATCTGAGTTGACCCTTGTATTTTATTTGGATTTCTCCATGCATATCCTCAGGACTCTACACACTCACGCACACTGACACAACAACACAAACATAACATGCACATACAGTGCATTCGGAAAGTATTCAGAACCATTGACTTTTTACACATTTTGTTACATTACAGCCTTATTATAAAACTGATTAAATCCCTCATCAATCTACACACAATGCCTAATAATGACAATGCAAAAACAGGTTTTTAGACATTTTTGCAAAAAACAAAAAAACTGAAATATCACATTTGCATAAGTACTCTGACCCTTACTCAGTACTTTGTTGAAGCACCTTTGGCAGCATTTACACCCTCGAGTCATCCCCACAGCATGATGCTGCCACCATCATGCTTCACCGTAGGGATGGTGCCAGGTTTCTTCCAGACGTGATGCTTGGCACTCAGGCCAAAGAGTTCAATCTTGGTTTCATCAGGACAGAGAATCTTGTTTGTCATGATCTGAGAGTCTTTAGGTGCTTTTTGGCAAACTCCAAGCGGGCTGTCACGTGCCTTTTACTGAGGAGTGGCTTCCATCTGGCCACTCTACCATAAAGGCCTGATAGATGGACTGCTGCAGAGATGGTTGTCCTTCCGGAAGGTTCTCCCATTTCTACAGAGGAACTCTGGAGCTCTATCAGAGTGACCATCAGGTTCTTGATCACCTCCCTGACCAAGGCCCTTCTCCCCTGATTGCTCAGTTTGGCCGGGTGTCCAGCTCTAGGAAGAGTTTTGGTGGTTCCTAACTTCTTACATTTAAGAATGATGGAGGCCACTGTTGGGGAACTTCAATGCTGCAGACATTCTTTGGTACCCTTCCCCAGATTTTCATACATTTGCAAAAAAATCTAAAATTTGGAAAAAGTCAAGGGGTCTGACTACTTTCTGAATGCACTGTACATTTATATTGACTCTACACACACGCACACACGCACACGCACACGCACACATACACACACACACACACACACACACACACACACACACACACACACACACACACACACACACACACACACACACACACACACACACACACACACACACACACAATCATAATTTACGCTGCTGCTACTCTGTTTATCATATATCCTAATGCCTATTCACCTTACCCCTATACATATCTACCTCTATCACTCCATCACTGCACATTGTAAATATGGTATTGGAACTGACCCTATATATTGCTTCTTACTTTCTCGTGTTCTTTTAATTTCTTATTTTTATTTCTCTATTGTTTTTGTTTTACCTTATGTTATTTTTAGTGCTACATTGATATTGATGACTGCATTGTTGGGTTTGGAGTTTGCAAGAAAGGCATTTCACTGTACTTGTGCATGTGACATTAAAACTTGAAACTTGAAACACAGAGAGACACACACACACACACACACACACACACACACACACACACACACACACACACACACACACACACACACACACACACACACACACACACACACACACACACACACACACACACACACACACACTCTCTCTCGCCTTATCTTCAGCTGTGTTTTTGTGACTTGTTGGATGTTTTTCCCCAGGCAGGCAGGCAGGCAGGCAGGCAGGCCCGGCTCAGCACGGCGAGTGGCCCACACGGAGGGGAGTGCTGCTGTGCTGGGGGTAAGTCTTCAGACAGCCCAGAGCAGTGGGACTGGTCCAGGCGGTTACTCACCAGAGCTTTAACAACAGACCAGGACCAAACAAGAGATCATTCCACAGAACACCTACCCACTGGCTACCATTTTATCACAGGGGGCCCACTATCTGGCATGTGTGTTTTTGCATGCACAATCACTTTATCGGGATACCACTATGCTTGATGCAGGCTCATGAAACGACTATAATGACAAGATACTACAAGACGTACAGTAACACAGACAGTGTTCCTCCAGTCAAGCCCTGGGTGCACTCCTCTACAGCTAGCACAATGTTTATCCCTCTTTCTTTATGTCAATTACAGTGTCAGTGACTCATCAGCTGCTTGCTTAGCATACATCCCAGCACATATTCTCATGTGAACATTAAAATCTCTCTGCCGCTGTGACCGAATGACACAGCTTGATCCATTTCAAGAACAAGAGAGGTAAGGTGTCTTCCCCTAAGGATACAGTAGCTGGGTGAGGGATCCACCTTGTAGTCTAAAGCAACCCCATCTCACTTCCTCCATGACTACACATCATATCAACACAATCTCACAGACTAACAAGACATTGAGCAACAAGGCCTGTTGGGTTGATTAGGGTGTGGAAAGGTGTGAAACTTGGCTCTGTGTGTGTGCGTGTGTGGGTCTGTCTGCTCCTGCCTTTATGCTACTCTAACCTTAATAACTTGTTTTAACTCTACATAAAGTATTAATGGCATATCCATAAGAAACACATTAGAATGACAAAAAAGCTTTATATTTATTTGATTTTGAATAGCTTTTCTAATTGACTAATGTGGTGTTGTAGGACTATGTGGTTCTAGTGTACATTTACAATTGGGGTAGTATGTTGTGTAACATTGTAATGCGTCTAAAGTGGAAGGACAGGGGGGGTGGGGGTGGATTTAGAGAAATAGGTTGATTAAAAATAAAGTTTAAATCCTCTGTCATGTAGGAAGTAATGGAGCATGACAGTTCCATGTTTTTTTAGGACCTTTCACCCTTTGTAATGGTGCCATGAGAGCCCACCTAACCGAGCCCGTACCTAGACCTCATTGTTTCATCAGATTAGTGGGGATTGCTGGAAAACTCCAGCGGACGTGTAGCTTGTGTGCACAGTAAGCCTGCTATGATCGTCTCCTCGTCCACACTTGTCAAAAAAAACAACCCAAACCTTCTCCCAAACTCATTACACGTGCTCCTTTCTGCATTACACATGCAAGAATGGGAAAAGGGTGGCGATAAATCACAGAAAAGCATTATGCTTTCAAAATGTATCAGGCTAGGAGAGTCCGTGTGGAAAAAAAGAGACACTCACAGTATTGCCAATTCAAATCGAAATGCACAAGACACCAAGTACAGTTAATTAATGCTGGCTCCTTAAGTAAAACCAATTTCCCTCAGCTACTGTATACAACTTAAAATTATCCTGATGTTAATCGCAGCAAGACTGTGAGGGATTGGCCTTTCCCCTTGCCTCCATTCTGACTCAGATCTTATCTCTTTGACAGGCTCTGCCAGACCAGGGTCTCCGCTCAACCAGGGTTGGGGAGTAAATGATTAATTAAGGTGTCAGTCACTCATCAGAGCATGCTTAGCATTCATCCTAGCACAAACTCTCATCTGAACATTAAAATCCCTCTGACACAGCTGGATCCATTTCAAGAACAAGAGAGGTAAGGTCTTTCCCCAAGGAGACAGTAGCTGGGTGAGGGATCCACCTTGATTACATGTAATCCGATTACATTTTTTTAAATACTGTAATCAGTTACATTACCAACAAAACAAATTTGATCATATCTAGATGATCACTTCATGGATTATTTTTAAATTCAGAAAGGATGCTTAGTGAGAAAAAAATACATTGACACCTTTCTGTTTTCTTAATTCAGCATTGAAAAAAGGCACAAGTTTAAGTTTGTTCCACGTGAGCGAGTCTGACTACAAGTCTAAGGCTGGAGTTACACAAAGCAAATGTCATGCTATTTTAGTTGCAGTTGCGGTTGCAAGTGACATCATCTCAAGCAACTTTGCTTTTACATGAAGCAACTCAAACGTGATTACAATTGTATGCAACAGCCAATCAAATTGAAGCTGCTTCTGTCATACTGAAACTCACCCCATGTCATGCGCTGCATTACAGCATGATTTCACAAATGATTTGTTTATCCAACTGTTTTGTTATTGTATGACGCAACATTTATTTATTAGCATGACCTTATTTCTATTACAGCATATTGGATGACTGTCATTCATATTCCATTCACTCAGCTCAATGTAACATTGATAGGTTTAGTCTGCTTACTGCATTATACTCAAATTTTCCCTATACCCATCATGAGGTTACTACAACCTAGCCTATGAATGAAAGTTTACAACTTAGGTCCATGGTTCGACAGAAATTTGAGTACTCAAGGTGACAGACATTGACACATTCAATATCGCCTTGCAGAATGTTGCCTGCATCTGGCTGATCTAGGGTGTAATCATTAGTCCAACAGTTGCAAACGAGAATTTCTATTGAAAAAAATGCAGGTATGTTTCTCCCTGTTTCATTCTGTTTGCTTCCGTTTAAGAAACTGACACACACACATACACACAGACACACACACAAACACGCAAAATGTGTCAACCCCTACAAAAATTGTCAATTTATTATAATTCACATAATAATTAACATTTCCTGTTGCTGCAGGATTATTAACCTGCTGTAGAAGAATGGGCTCAAATTAAGATCCTACATCTGTATCTCTGCTTTAGGAACACTTCCTACAGGAAGTTAGTCTTTAATCCTCTAGGGATCAAGTAATTAGTGACTCAAAATTAGGTTCATAGCATTCACTATATACTAGCATATGTCGAAAGAAACAATATTCAAGAAAACCTTTTCCCCCAATAAGTTGTAATTTACCTATAGAGTATATTGAAATATTATAAAATTATATCAAACAGTAATTAATTGAAATTATCACACTGTCTGATGGCAAATGAATGTTAAAGTTTTCATTGAACTTCCATGAAAATGTGTAAATTGACACTCACTTAATCAAGGAATAGAAACATGTTACTCAACAGGTCAGACTCGTGTGTTTGCTAACCAACATTGGATTGGGCGTGATGTGTTTATGTGTGTGTGTGAGTAAGGGACAAAGAGCGTGATTCCGGCTGTAACACCAGCATGTCAGGCATCAGTGGGCCTTCTCCTGTCGTTAACCTCAGCAGCTGTCAGCGCACAGTTGCAAGCGCCTAGATGACTTGTGACAAGCCCCCAGTGAAGCAGAAAAGAGGGCCGGTGACGGCGGGGCGAGGAGCCCCAAAGCAGATGTCCTGTGACAGCTCTCCGCTGGGCTGGGATGCAGCTGGAAGCAGCTGCATGGCCTCCTGGAGGAAGGGAAGGGCATCTGCTTTGGGGCTCCCCCCTCTTCCTTCCCACCCGTCCCGCAGCTATATCTCAAAAAAGAGGAGGGGACAGTTTGAGATGAGTCATTGAGTGAACCGAGGAACCCCTATGGAGACTCCCATCCCATTCCCATATCGTAGGTTCCTAACTAACCAACTAACTAACTAACCACCCGCTCTTATGACATGCAGTCTGTCTCAGTGAGTCAGTTAGGGACAGTTAGGAGTCCAGCAGCAACACCCTGTGGGGGCTCATGGCTGTGGTGACCTCATGCCTCCGTGTCTGTCTGTCCCTCAACCTGTTTACGGCACACAGGGTCAGGAGCGGTCAGGCAGAACACTGGGGCCCCATTATAGATGACGTGTCACATCTCTCTGCATTTCTAGACATTGAAGTTATCCCTCCTTCACTAAGCAGCCCATCTCATCAGTAAAGAGCAATACGGTGCTGAACTACATTATCATGCTATCATATTTTTTTCCTACTTAGTAAAAAATGATTGTCAAATTATTTGACATTTTAAACAATTTACTCTTTATTTCTAGATTTTACATTTTTGTCATTGGGATTTTCCCTGTCTTTACCGATTTTCATGAAATTGTCAGTATTTGTTTTTATTTTGTACACAACAGCACACTGAACATTTCAGTTATAAACATTGAAGTCATAAATTTTCATGACAATGTGGTGAGATCAACTCTGCAAACTGACTTGTTGAGCCAGAGAATAAGGTCATACTCAGATGAGACGTGAGGGTTTGAGTTCCACAATAGGCCTTCCTCTTATCATACTACATCAGCTGTTTGGGTTTCAACAGGTTTCACATCACTGCTGCCTGTGTATCCTCTGTGATTGCAATTCATCCTGCCACAATGAGCTAATCTGATACTTGAGGTTTGGGGGACGGACAGCACAGTGCGCACTTCAACAACAAACTCACTTCAGAACTGCTTTAATAACAAACACAATTATTACACTCATTATTTCTCTTTTGATTGTTTATGTATGCCAGCAGGCACTCTTTCCTCTGGTCTAAGTTGATCACAATCCCCCAGGGCAATGATTGGGGACATTGCCCTGCTTAGGTGGCTGTCTTTCAGATGGGTTGTTAAATGAGTGTCCTGACTGTTAAAGATCCCATGGCACTTATTGCAAGAGTTAACCATGGAGTCCTGGCTACATTTCCAATCTGACTCTTATACCATCATGGACACCTAATCATCCCCAGCTTCCAATTGGCTCATTCCTCCCCCCATAACTATTCCCCATGTTGTTGCTCTAAATGAGAATGTGTTCTTGGAGTCAACTTACCTGGAAAAATAAGAAACTTTGAATGTTTGTTTTTTCCAAGATACCAATATTTTTTCACACACATAGATTATTTAATTTGTTTTAGTAAATTAAAAACAAAATACCTAACAGTGAACATTTTACTATTTTATTTCCCTAATCAAACACAAGCCTGTAACATAAAATAAACATAATCCTTACCTAACACTTGTAACTCCTTTACAACATCTGTACATTCATCTTCAGTAGCTTCACTCAGGTCAGTTTGCCAGCACACCCAGCTAATGAGAGTGTGACCACCACAAGCACCAGTAGCAGGAGCAGCAGAGCTGAAACTTTACTCTGGGAACCATGTCTGTGCCAGAGATCCTCTATCAAAAGTCTACCTGACGTGTTAATTAGGCTGTGAACTCTGGTGGTGACCCCTGTGCCACAGAGTGCAGGCTAGGGTTGTGTAATTTCTGGATGTTGACCCACTTCAGATACAGCTGTAATTATTGAAATAGAATAATAGTTCAAGCGGGGCCTCCGATTTCAGATCATTACTGAGCTTCCTGACGAAATATTAATCCCAGCTTTGTTCCCATGTTTGTGTGTGAGGGAGAGATAGTGTGTGATAGTGAGAGTGAGAAGGTGTGTGTGTTTTCCCAAGAGACTCTCCACACACCTGCGTGGATGTTTTCAGGTGGAGGGGGGTTTAGTTGCGACAGAAGTTGGCTACACATTCTGTATTAACTTGTGAAAGCTTTTCTCTCTGAGTACATTTCCAAGCCATCCCCATTTTAGGTGGTTGGACCGACTCAGACAGACTATCAGGTGCTGTACATTCAAACCAAAAGTGCAGCATAAGCAGTGATTTAGTGGTATGTGTATACACGGTACGGCCTGCAGGTATTCTGCTGGGTTAAGCTGGGGTCTTTGATGGGGAGAATGAAGATGGCTTGGCCAAACAGGAATAACTGAATGCCTAATCCAGCCTGATGACAGGAAGTAATTCCCTCCTCTTACTACCCGTCGGCTGAGGCTGTGTTGGGGGCCACACTCACGCACACACACACCTATGCAAACACACACTAACAGACACACACTCATGGGAAAAATCATCCTGGTAATACAGGTGGAGCTGGCGAGGAGAATCCAAACAACCCAAACAACAAATCCTGTTGTTTGGATTCATCCCACAACGTCTTTAACAGTGTTGTGCGTCTGCAACGTCTTTAACAGTGTTGTACGTCTGCAACGTCTTTAACAGTGTTGTACGTCTACAACGTCTTTAACAGTGTTGTGCGTCTGCAACGTCTTTAACAGTGTTGTGCGTCTGCAACGTCTTTAACAGTGTTGTGCGTCTGCAACGTCTTTAACAGTGTTGTGCGTCTGCAACGTCTTTAACAGTGTTGTGCGTCTGCAACGTCTTTAACAGTGTTGTGCGTCTGCAACGTCTTTAACAGTGTTGTGCGTCTGCAACGTCTTTAACAGTGTTGTGCGTCTGCAACGTCTTTAACAGTGTTGTGCGTCTGCAACGTCTTTAACAGTGTTGTGCGTCTGCAACGTCTTTAACAGTGTTGTGCTTCTGCAACAACAATGTTTCGAGGGAGGTGATGAAGGAGGAGGAAGGTTACTGTTGCATGTCATTGTAGACAACTTAAACACATATTTCAGAGGCAGATAAGAACCTAAACACAATGCCTCTTTATGTAAATGTTACAGGCTGATGACGCTCTCCAGGAAAAGAAGCCTCATGCTGGATTGCTCATAGTTATGGTTCACTTATCATATAAAATGGTTACTACTGTAACATTTTTTAATTGAAGTAGTTTTGAATTAAGTGTATATGCACAGTGTCATCTTATACTATTTTTAGTTGGGGACAAAAATGACAAGGCAGAATGAAGAAGATGGATTATATGACTGGGGATTGTCTGGAGGTTTACGAAAGGAAGATGCTGAGAGAACTGATTTGTCCGTACCTGGAGTTAGTGAGGGCGGGCTGAGAGAGCGTCTGGGATGGGTGGCTGGGTGGCTGGCTGGCATGGGAAGTTGAGCATTTCAGCCGGTTTGACGTGTTCAGGGCGAGGCCTTGGTATGCCAGTCGTACCTGATTCCAGTGACGTGAGGCCCAGCCAGCGGTGGAAACTGAGGGGAGTGGTGTCTATGTGACGTTACTCTGGGGAATACCAGCATACTGTCATGTAATGTGTCGAGATGACAACGCTAAAAGCTACTACCATGGGGCAATATGAAAGAATACCACAATTGGGAGTCATAGCATATCAAGCATATACTGTACTCTCCCCTCCATATGTATTTGGACAGTGAAGCATTTTTAAAAACATTTGGCTCTACACGGCGTGCACAATTATTAGGCAAATTGTATTCCTCGGCATTCATTTTATTGTTGAACAAAGACAATGCTCTCAGTCAATCCAAAATGTGATTAAACCTCAAACCTGAATGTTTAACAAAGGAAAAGTGAGTTTTGTCTTTCTCAGGGAAATATATAAGTGTGCACAATTATTAGGCAACTATTAGTGTGCAGAATTATTAGGCAACTAAATTACAAAAAATAATTTCTCTCAACTCACTTGTTTATTCTCAATTTTTAGAGTAAGTGTAACAGATAAGTAACACGAAATGACAATTATATAACATTTTTGGCCTTTCAAAAATATTCAGTGACCAATATAGCCACCCTTATTTTCAGTAACTGCCATGAGCCTTCCATTCATGGAGTCTGTCAGTTTCTTGATCTGTTCACGATCCATTTTTGCTGAAGCAGCAACCACAGCCTCCCAAATGCTGTTCAAAAAGGTGTATTGTCTTCCATCACTGTAAATCTCACATTTGAGAAGGGCCCACAAGTTCTCAATAGGATTTAAGTCAGGTGAGGAAGGGGGCCAGGTCATCATTCAGGCATCTTTGAGGCCCTTGCTGGCTAGCCAAGCAGTGGAGTACTTGGATGCATGTGATGGAGCATTGTCCTGCATAAAGATCATGGCCTTCTAGAATGCTGAGGACTTCTTCCTGTACCACTGTTTGACGAAAGAATCTTACAGAAACTGGCAGTAGGTTTGGGAGTTGAGTTTCAGTCCATCTTCAACCCGAAAAGGTCCAACTACCTCATCCTCAATGATAGCAGCCAATACCAGTACCCCTCCTTCACCTTGCTGGCACCTGACTCAAAGTGGTGTCCATTACTGATCCAGCCACGGGCCCATCCATTTGGTCCATCAAGAGTCACTTTCATTTCATCTGTCCATAAAACGTTTGAAAAATCTGTCTTCAGGTATTTCCTTGCCCAATCTTGACGCTTCAACTTGTGAATCTTATTCAGTGGTGGTCTTGTTTCAGTCTTCTTGAACTTGGCCATGTCTCTGAGCACTTGACATCTTGTACTTCTGAACACTCCAGGTAGGTTGCAGTTCTGGAATACGGTGGCACTGGAGGATAATGGGTTCCTGGAAGTTTGACGTTTAATTCTTCTCAAGTCTTTTGCAGTTAATTTGCGCCTTTTCTTCCCCATGCGTTTTTTGCGCCCCAGTTGACTATTCGCAACAAAACGTTTGAATGTCCGGTGGTCACACCTCAATAGTTTAGCTATTTAAAGAGTGTCGCATCCGTCTGAAAGGCATTTTACATTTTTGGCTTTTCAGTGTCAGTTAAATATATATTTTGGCCCATTTTAGCTGAGGTAATGAGGCTGCCTAATAATTATGCACACCTTGATATAAGGTGTTATTCACTTTGCCACACCCTCCCTCATTACACAAATACATATCACCTGAAAATGATTAAATCCAATAAGCATTCAAGTTTATATGGTTTGGAGTTTGAAAATGTGAATAGAAACAATGATAAGATCAGAATACTCACTTGCCTAATAATTGTGCACGCAGTGTATATACCAGCATTTTGGATTTGAGATAAAACGTTTCATATGAGGCGACAGTACAGAATGTCACCTTTTATTTGAGGGTATTTTCATACACATCTGTTTAACCGTTAAGAAATGAATGCACTTTATACATGTAGTCTCTCCATTTGAAGGTGTCATAAGTGTTTGGACAAATTAACTTATAGTATATTAAAGTACTCAAAAGTTAAGTTTTTGGTCCCATATTCCTTGCACGCAATGACTTCATCAAGCTTGTGGCTCTACAAACTTGTTGGATTATTTTTATTAGGTTCCCCATTAACTGACACCAATGGCAACAGCTAGTCTCCTGGGGTCCAACGCATTATGAAAAACACATTACAGGCAAAAATACTTTAGAATTTACATATATTAAAAACATTAACATAGACATTACAAACATGAACAATATGTGTGGGGTACAGAGATGAGGTAGTCATTCTAAATTTCGAACATTATTATTGCACACAGATTGTGTCCATGCAACTTATTATGTGACATGTTAATCAAATGTTTACTCCTGAAAATTTTTTAGGCTTGCCATAACAAAGGAGTTGAATACTTAGTGACTCAAGACATTTCCACTTTTCATTTTTTATTAATTTGTCAAACTTCTACTTTGATATTATGGGATAGCATGCATAGCCCAGTGACACAAAATCAAAATTTTATCCTTTTAAAAATCAGGCTGTAACTCAACAAAATGTGAAAAAAGTAAAGGGGTGGCAATACTTTCTGAAGGCACTGTAAGTGAATATGTCCAAATGCTTATGACCTCCTCAAATGGGGGGACTACATACGTAAAGTGCTTTCATTTCTAAATGGTAAAACGGATACGCATGGAAATAAAATTAAATAAAAGCTGACATTCTGCACTGTCGCCTAATATGAAACATTCTCAAAATCTAAAATGCTGGAGTATCGAGCCAAATTAAAATGTTTAGATTCACGGTCGAAATACATATGGAGGGGAGTTGTACCTATAACATTAAAACAATCAAAATGTGATTTCCTAAATGTGTTCCTCTTCCGCTGAAGATGAAAAAAGAACAAATCCGTAGTGTCCTTCACATTCCGTAAAACTTTAGCATTAATACCTTTATGTCTGTTGTTGTTGTTCAGTCCTATCAATTATCTTCATATCCACACCAAATAAACAGGAGGTTATGGGAGTTCAGGAGTTCACAAATGTCTAAAAGATGTATGGCTTAATGGACACACCAAAACAAGCACACAGACTTCTCGCATTGACAAAGTAATCCAAATAGTTTGTGTAGAAATACCTACAGTGTACCAACAACAGTTCCACATTTTCCACCACCTGAGTAACAGCACACAAAGACACTATATTATGAAAGGATTAATCTAATGCAGCCATTCTTATCTCAATATCAAATAATTTCTGGGTAACAATTAAGTACCTTACTGTGATTATTTTTTCTATTTGACCATTTTAATTGAAAACAAAGTGCTTTAGCAAAGCACAATATCACAAGCAAGAATTATGCTAGGACTGTCTGGGCGTGGTTTGAGTGGGGCTGGGGGACAGAAAATGATTTGTTATTGAGAGATATTTGGAACTCTTTCTATTCGGCCTATTAACTAATGAAAAGCATTGTGATGTTACCAAACCAAAACTCCCTCCTACCTAAACAGGCTGAAATTTTAGGTTGTCTTTTCATCGTTTTCACAAGTTCACAGTATTACTCCAACCTCATAGCGTGGAAATATATAAACTCAGCAAAAAAAAGAAATGTCCCTTTTTCAGGACCCTGTCTTTCAAAGATAATTCATAAAAATCCAAATAACTTCACAGATCTTCATTGCAAAGGGTTTAAAAACTGTTTCCGACGCTTGTTCAATGAACCATAAACAATTAACCTCTCTTAGGTAGGGGGCAGTATTTTCAGGTCCGGATAAAAAACGTACCCGATTTAATCTGGTTATTACTCCTGCCCAGAAACTAGAATATGCATATAATTGCTTGATTTGGATAGAAAACACCCCAAAGTTTCTAAAACTGTTTGAATGGTGTCTGTGAGTATAACAGAACTCATATGTCAGGCCAAAACCAGAGAAGATTCTATACAGGAAGTGCCCTCTCTGACCATTTCTTGGCCTTCTATAGCCTCTTTATCGAAAACAGAGGATCTCTGCTGTAACGTGACATTTTCTAAGGCTCCCATAGGCTCTCAGAAGGCGCCAGAATGGGGAATGATGACTCTGCAGTCCCTGGCTGAAAAACAGTAGGGGATTTGGATAGTGGTCGATCTGAGAACAATGACACGGGCGTGCGCGTGCACGTGAAGACTCCATTTTCTTCTTTCAGTCTTTGAACGAAAACAACGTCTCCCGGTCGGAATATTATCGCTATTTTACGAGAAAAATCGCATAAAAATTTATTTTAAACAGCGTTTGACATGCTTCGAAGTACGGTAATGGAATATTTTGAATTTTTTTGTCATGACATACGTCGTTTGGATAGGGACCTGAACGCACGGACAAAACAGAGGATATTTGAACATAACTATGGATTATTTTGAACCAAAACAACATTTGTGGTTGAAGTAGAAGTCCTGGGAGTGCATTCTGACGAAGAACAGCAAAGGTAATCCAATTTTTCTTATAGTAATTCTGAGTTTAGTGAACGCCAAAATTGGTGGGTGTCAAATTAGCTAGCCCGTGATGGCCGGGCTATCTACTCAGAATATTGCAAAATGTGCTTTTGCCGAAAAGCTATTTTAAAATCTGACACCGCGATTGCATAAAGGAGTTCTGTATCTATAATTCTTAAAATAATTGTTATGTTTTTGTGAACGTTTATCGTGAGTAATTTAGTAAATTCACCGGAAGTTTTCGGTATGTTTGCTAGTTCTGAACATCACATGCTAATGTAAAAAGTAGTTTTTTTATATAAATATGAACTTGATTGAACAAAACATGCATGTATTGTATAACATAATGTCATAGGAGTGTCATCTGATGAAGATCATCAAAGGTTAGTGCTGCATTTAGCTGTGGTTTTGGTTTTTGTGACATTATATGCTAACTTGAAAAATGGCTGTGTGATTATTTCTGGCTGGGTACTCTCCTGACATAATCTAATGTTTTGCTTTCGTTGTAAAGCCTTTTTGAAATCGGACAATGTGGTTAGATTAACGAGAGTCTTGTCTTTAAAATGGTGTAAAATAGTCATATGTTTGAGAAATTGAAGTTATAGCATCTTTAAGGTTTTTGAATATCGTGCCACTCGATTCCACTGGCTGTTTCGTCCCACATACCCGAGAGAGGTTAATGAACATGCACCTGTGGAACGGTCATTAAGACACTAACAGCTTACAGGCAGTAGGCAATTAAGGTCACAGTTATGAAAACTTAGGACACTAAAGAGGCCTTTCTACTGACTCTGAAAAACACCAAAAGAAAGATGCCCAGGGTCCCTGCTCATCTGTGTGAACATGCCTTAGGCATGCTACAAGGAGACATAAGGACTGCAGATGTGGCCAGGGCAATAAATTGCAATATCCGTGCTGTGAGAAGCCTAAGACAGCACTACAGGGAGACAGGATGGACAGCTGATCGTCCTCGCAGTGGCAGACCACATGTAACAACACCTGAACAGGATTGGTACATCCGAACATCACACCTGCGGGACAGGTACAGGATGGCAACAACAACTGCCCGAGTTACACCAGGATCGCACAATCCCCCCATCAGTGCTCAGACTGTCCATAATAGGCTGAGAGAGGCTGGACTGAGGGCTTGTAGGCCTGTTGTAAGGCAGGTCCTCACCAGACATCACCGGCAACAAAGTTGCCTATGGGCACAAACCCACATTTGCTGGACCAGACATGACTGGCAAAAAGTTGAGTCATGGTTTTGTCTCACCAGGGGTGATGGCCGGATTCGTGTTTATCGTCGAAGGAATGAGCGTTACACCGAAGCTTGTACTCTGGAGCGGGATCGATTTGGCGGTGGAGGGTCCCTCATGCTCTGGGGCGGTGTGTCACAGCATCATCGGACTGAGCTTGTTGTCATTGCAGGCAATCTCAAAGCTGTGCGTTACAGGGAAGACATCCTCCTCCCTCTTGTGGTACCCTTCCTGCAGGCTCATCCTGACATGACCCTCCAGTATGACAATGCCACCAGACATAATGCTCGTTCTGTGCGTGATTTCCTGCAAGGCAGGAATGTCAGTGTTCTGCCTTGGCCAGCGAAGAGCCCGGATCTCAGTCCCATTGAGCACATCTGGGACCTGTTGGATCGGAGGGTGAGGGCTAGGGCCATTCCCCCCAGAAATGTCTGGGAACTTGCAGGTGCCTTGGTGGAAGAGTGGGGTAACATCTCACATCAAGAACTGGCAAATCTGGTGCAATCCATGAGGAGGAGATGCGCTGCAGTACTTAATGCAGCTGGTGGCCACACCAGATACTGACTGCTACTTTTGATTTTGACGCCCCAGGGACACATTATTCCATTTCTGTTAGTCACATGTCTGTGGAACTTGTTCAGTTTATGTCTCAGTTGTTGAATCTTGTTATGTTCATACAAATATTTACACTTTCATTTTGCTGAAAATAAACGCAGTTGACAGTGAGAGAATGTTTCTTTTTTTGCTGAGTTTATATAAAACACATGAAAATCAATTTTTTGGACTGAACTGGGCCATTCAAAAGTTATGAATGTGACCCCTCAAAACACCAATATAATGACGTTTTTATTCACCAAAGTGTTATCTTCAGAATAATATAATAAATATCATGCTTTGTGTGTGCTACTTGTAAAACTATTTACTGAAAATTACTCAAAGCTGACATACATACTTGTACAAATTGTTTTATAATGTGAACATCTATAACACTGACAAAAAGCAGAAATAACATTCAACTGCAATGTGTACTCCCAGAGTGGCTCACAATGAACTGCTGAACTGCTTCCTGTCTGAGTTTCTCAAGGGTATGCTTGTTTCTGTGGCTAAAAGCATCTTCTCATTTTTTAAGGTAGAGCTCAACAAATGCTAGAGTTTGGAGGAAAGCTGCCCTTAATACTGAGGATGAGGGAAAATATATGCATCGATATCAACCAGTGCATACATGTCAGCAATCTACAGTATATGAGTTTGTTTATGAAAAAGAGAAAGAGTGAGACAGAGATCAGCTGCATGCAGAGGCTCATTGTCATTTCTGATGGATAAATGTTGTAAGGTTTGTATGATGGACGAATATGGTTGAAAAACAACACAACATGTGGGTATTGAGTGTGCAAGAGGTTGTGGTCCCAGGTCTGTCTCCCTCTCCCCAGCCAGGCCTCTCCTCTCCCAGGCTCCTGTGCTGCGGCTGCTGCACAGGATGTGCCAGGCCAGTCCCTCAGGCAGTGACACCTGACTCCTGGGAGTGGACACACCTTCACTGGAGGTAATGAGAGCTCTCTGTGTGCATGGTGATAAATGACTTTCTCTACCTAGGACACAGATACACACACAAATACACGCAAGCACATACTCACATGCACACGCGCACTCACAAATGCGTACGTACACGCACATGCACGCTCTCTCTGTCTGTCGCTCTCTAACTGGATTCCACCTGTTGGGTCACCCTGGTGAAATATAACCCCTTCACTAACAAGGAGAGATATGGACGGTGAGATTTTAAGAATTCTCAAATGTAAAAAGGCCAATGGCTAGAAATATAGATTGATTCAAAACAGGAAACATATTGAATCTACACTACCGTTCAGAAGTTTGGGGTCACTTAGAAATGTCCTTGTTTTTGAAAGAAAAGCACATTTTATGTCCATTAAAATAATATAAAATTGATCAGAAATACCGTGTAGACATTTTTAATGTTGTAAATGACTATTGTAGCTGGAAACGGCAGATTTTTAATGGAATATCTACATAGGCATACAGAAGCCCATTATCAGCAACCATCACTCCTGTGTTCCAATGGCATGTTGATAATCCAAGTTTATCATTTTAAAAGGCTAATTGATAATTAGAACACCCTATTGCAATTATGTTAGCACAGCTGAAAACTGTAGTGGTGATTAAAGAAGCAATAAAACTGGCCTTCTTTAGACTAGTTGCTGCCTAGAAGGCCAGCATCCAGGAGTCGCGTCTTCACTGTTGAAGTTGAGACTGGTGTTTTACGGGTACTATTTCATGAAGCCAGTTGAGGACTTGTGAGGCGTCTGTTTCACAAACTAGACACTCTAATGTACGTGTCCTCTTGCTCAGTTGTGCACCGGGGCCTCCCAAACCTCTTTCTATTCTGGTTAGAGCCAGTTTGTGCTGTTCTGTGAAGGGAGTAGAACACAGCGTTGTACCAGCTCTTCAGTTTCTTGACAATTTCTCATATCTCAGAACAAGAATAGACTGACGAGTTTCAGAAGAAAGGTCTTTGTTTCTGGACATTTTGAGCCTGTAATCGAACCCACAAATGCTGATGCTCCAAATACTCAACTAGTCTAAAGAAGGCCAGTTGTATTGCTACTTTAATCAGAACAACAGTTTTCAGCTGTGCTAACACAATTGCAAAAGGGTTTTCTAATGATCAATTAGCCTTTTAAAATGATAAACTTGGATAAGCTAGCACAATGTGCCATTGGAACACAGGAGTGATGGTTGCTGATAATGGGCCTCTGTACGCCTATGTAGATATTCCATTAAAAATCAGCCGTTTCCAGCTACAATAGTCATTTACAACATTAACAATGTCTACACCGTATTTCTGATCAATTTTATGTTATTTTAATGCACAAAAATGTTATTTTCTTTTAAAAACAAGGACATTTCTAAGTGACCCCAAACTTCTGAACGGTAGTGTACCTCCAAATATGTTTCCTGAAAATGACTTTACTAAAGTCACAAAAACACGACCATAACATAACCACAACCTATGACGTATAGCTACATTAGCACAGTAAGCCATATACAGTAAATCATGTACTATTCAATATCTTTAAATGTTCAGACAACAAAAACCAGGATTACCTCAGGAATACCCAAGGCACTCATCGACACGTACACTCAGTTCTTTGCCGATGATGGCAAAGATTCACTTTTAAATGGTTTCTTTTCGTTCTATGAAAGAGTTCACACACAGACACAATTAAAAGATTAGGCTGTGTGCCAAGGGAGTAAATGCACTGTGACATGGTGAGTCATCCCCTCCCTCCCTTCCTCCCCGGGACATTTGTTGTCTTTGCAGTGTTCAGATGGAAAGGGAGCTGCTAACAGAAGGATGTTCTGTTTACTTTTATAACGTCAGGTATTACTGCTAATCCTAAAACCGAAATCTCACTCACGCACCCTAGCACCGGTTCCAAGAGTTTCTGCTTAGAAAAAACCCTCCAAAGGTTAAAAAGAGTATAAATGTATAGTAGGTGTATTAAAGTGAACTCTACCTACAGACTGCCAAATCACCTGACCCCCACTACAGCACCCACCTTTCCAAAGACATCGGACTACCTGGCAACCTGGGTATCCTCAGTCTTAAACACCATCAACCCACCCCAGTGGTGTAAAGTACTTAAGTAAACATACTTTAAAGTACTTCTTCAGTCATTTTTGGGGGGTATCTGTACATTACTTTACGATTTATAGTTTTGACTACTTTTACTTCACTACATTCCTAAAGAAAACAATGTACTTTTTACTCAATACATTTTCACTAAAACTCAAAAGTACTCTTTACATTTTGAATGCTTAGCAGGACAGGAAAATGGTCCAATTCACGCACTTATCAAGAGAATATCCCTGGTCATCCCGATTGCCTCTGATCTGGCAGACTCACTAAACACACATGCTTCGTTTGTAAATGATGTCTGATTAATAATGGTGCCATCTGGTTTGATTAATATAAGGAATTTCAAATGATTTCTACTTTTACTGTTGATACTTAAGTACAGTATATTTTAGAAATTACATTTAGTTTCTTTCAAACCAAGTACTTTTATATTTTTACTCAAGTAGTGTTTTACTGTGACTTTCACTTTTACTTGAAACATTTTATATTAAGGTATCTTTACTTTTTCTCAAGTATGACAATTGGGTACTTTTTCCACCACTGCCCCTCACCACACCATACCCAAGCCACCAACCCTTCTATGACAACACACCGCTCTCTAAACCTGAATTTAAACCTCCTCCTTAAATGTAATGAGGGAGTTCTGCCACATAAGCAGTTGAGGGTTTACTCTAATATATCAGGAGTATTATTTCAGCATCTAGAGGTGCAGGGTGTAATATGCAGCACCAGTGTAATGTGCTCAGAGTGGAGGCTATGCAGTCTCCTGGCCTGCAGATTAACTGGGCTTGTTTATCAGCATGGTCTGTTGCTCAGATATAGTATTTTTACCCGACGTTATTCATGCCGGATGTATTTTGAAAACATCAACTGACCCAATCGGTGTCAAATTAATGGTTGGAAGCCGTTGGAGTAATGAAAGGAACTTTTCTGTTGTTGCTGGGCCAGCTGGAGGATGACCGAGGAATGAGCAGCACACATGGAAATAAAACAGCAGCACTTTATGCTCTCAAAGATTCCCTCAACAAAAAACATTTTAGGCAAAGAGAGTACTACATTTGTTCAAATAACAAATACAAATGTACAATGATTTGAACATAAACTTGTGCTGAAAAGTAACAGCAGATTGTCAAACACCATTTGGCAACAATGGAAAATTCCTAATTGGTTCATTGTCCATAAACACACGAATCCTAAATACTCATGACTAAGGCATAGTTACAGCCCTTGATTTAAAAAAATGTAGCTTTTCCAAATAACACACTTCATGTATGTACATTCATATTTGTTTAGGAGAGTTAAACATTAACAGTTCCCAGAATGCCTCTCTCCTGCAAGGGCGGACCAAGCTGAGAGGAATCCAGTTAGACCTCACCTGTAGAAGGCTGGGGGATTAGTTGGTTCACACACAAGCACACACGCACGCACGCACGCACGCACGCACGCAAACACCCACCCACCCACACACACACACACACACTGACACACACGCACACACACCAAGTGTTTATCCATCATCCATCACTCCATCCACTCGCAATGGTATGTCAAGTACCACAAAGCTGGCCAAAATATTGACTAGTTACTAGGATTACTCACGGCACTGCTAACCACATGCGGAGGCTGCACATGAGGGAGCTGGGGCGGCCATGTTTGCCATATCCTTTGTATAAGGCAGCCTCTCCATGAGCCTGTGTTATTGCATGTGAAAATATGTGACAACTTATATTTGGTCTTTAATCAATGATCTGATCTCATTCTATGAAACTGGCAATTGTATCATTTATGTTGGACACTACAAGGCCAAGGTCTGTAGAGAGAAAACTATTCAGGCTATTGTGAGCCCAACATGCTCAGACGACAGTGCTCTGGTCTGCATTGTGTTTGCATATTGATTTGAGACTGACATTAAAAATGTCTTTCATTGGTAAAAAAAACAAAAACGGAGAATTCAGAATAAATTTCACATCTTCAAAAATCTATTTGTCTAACCCCTTTACCTTGGTTCATAAAGGGTGGGGATGGAAACACAATACATACACTCTACATGAATGCATTTGATGAACACATCTGTCTCATAGCAAACAACATTTTGCTTTGAGACATGATATAATGTCATGATAAGTAAAGCTTTGTTAAATAACCTTTAGGTAGAGTGTTATTTTACACGACCATGTTATTGAGAGAAAGGGCGGGAGAGAGTGGTACTAGCAGGACTTCTTTTTTTGTCAACCTGTCTATTGTCTCTCTAACTTTCCGATCTCTTCAGGCTTGTCTCCATCCCACAGTTTAAAGCTGTGCTCAACAGCTGGCAGGTGGAGAGAGCCTGTTTAGCCCCAGGCAAACGGGTCGTCTCCCTCTCCCTCTCCCGGACCGAGAGGGCCCACTCCTCACCGCCCCGCCTCTATCTGCTCCACTGTGAGGCTCCGTTGCTCTGAGACAAAGGTTGTGGACAGATAGATGTAATTACCTCTTCTACTGTTGCTATCAGCTATCTCCCTTGACTCACTGTGGCTGGAACAGCAGTTTTAATGACAGTCTGGGAGAGGAGAAAAAAAAGAATCTTACCCAGCCCTACGCATGCTGTCTGTTTGTTGATTGATTGTCACAGTGTGAGATATCTATCTCAAAACATGAGCATTCAAAAATATACAAATGTAAAGGTCTTAATTTTTTGACAGTCTTGACATAAATATCCATTTCTAGATAGCAGTGATCCTGGTGGAAAAGGCCTAATTCCCACTAAGAACTCCTTCCAAACAATGTGACCTTTTTATTGAGCACAAGTCCAACTATGTGAGCCCTTGGCCAAGTGAACTGTCAACCGCTTTGGTCAAACTTGCGGAAAGCTAATTACATTGTGAGTGGTACTAGGACTAGAATATTATTTGTCTACTGTTCACAGCCAATTGCATGTATAGCCTGAGCTGAGGGGTTCAGCGGGACTAGGGTTCTTCTGGAGGGGACAAAATAAAATGCCTGCAATGGGGGAAAGAAAAAAAAGGAGGTAATTGTGCCGTATCATGATCTGTGCATAATTACATCAATTATAGGAGTCAAAGCCATTTCTGTGTTGAAAGGCCCGACTGCAGACAGTTAAAGGAAGGCAAACGGCACATGGGTTAGACCAGGGCAAGACAGAGCCATCCACAATCAACGACTTGACTCAAACTACATTATTAATAATCCAAATCAAAGGAACTTCGGCCACAACATTTTAACCAACGGGAATTCCTTTCGGAGTCAGCTAATGAAAACCTAAAACATTTTGGAACATTTTGTGCAAAAGTCAAATTGCTGCTCTGTGCTTCTGTGACTACATGTGATCTCATGTAGGCTTTTGATTAACCATTTATTCATATTAACCCCTTTACACCCCTATATGTACTATACGTATTCTTTCAGTTGAGGGTATCGTCCTAAATATGAAATTGACCTCATGTTTTCTCCTGCATCATTTGATTTGACAGCAGACACAAACTGAAGTACGTAATGGCATATGGCCTCTTGGAGACACCACAAATTTCCCTGGCTTCTAGTAGTAGAGGGTAACTGTAACCAGTTGCTGTAGAACAAATTGTATTAGGCGACTCTGGGCATAGTTGACACTTGGGCATACTGCATAGTGGACACTTGGCCTATTGAAACAAAGAATGGTTTACTGGCTTTTACTCCTTCAAAAGAATATTTATTTTACGAGGGCCTTTGTTGGGATCCTCCCTAGCCAACTGGTCCCGTAAACACCTCTCTACTGTGAGAGACTTGGCTCCAGCGCATGGGCCGAGGCTATCATGAAAGTTTCCAAACATGTCAACTATATGCTAATGCAAAATGCATACAGCTGACTCGTTTAGCATTCCTGCTTAGTGCGGGGGTTGGCACGCTCCTTTGGCAGGGGTGGCACTGCCATCTGCCTGGCCGGGGGGAACGGAGTGAGATAAATGGGTGATTGAGAGCAGGGCCCTGCCTGGTGTAAATGGGCGACTGGCACGGGGCAATGGGCACACTGGGGCATTTGGACAGATTGGAGGGAGCCGTCTGTTTCTTCTCCCTTTCCTTGTCGAAACTCTGTTTGGCTTCCAGGTTGCCCTTCATAAATTCTTCCATTCTCATTGAAAACATCCATCCGGCCCGGTCTGCTCCCGTTACATCATCACCCACGCCCGCGAGATCAATCCTCCGATTGGTGAAGGTGTTCATGATAAGTATGAACAGTGGGTTTAGCAAAAGTCTTTGGAATAAACTCTTAAACTCTTGGAAAACGTTGCTTTGTTGTTGTTCTGGATCTGGAGGCAGTTCATTTGAATGGGGATTTGGACGCAGTGGTGAAACCACATGGCCACTATTGGGAGGTTGCTGGTAAGTCTCCCAGCTGTCACTTTGTTTAGCAGAGGCCTACGTTAAAGGAGCAGCAGGCCGACTCGGCCGGCCTTTAGACAGAGGTGTATAAATCACAGGGGTTCAACAAAGCGAGCACCTATTAACGTCAGCCGCCCAGGGCAATCAATGGCACTTCCTCACGCCACCCTGTGACAGTCAAGACGGGGCTTCTGAAAGGGACAGTGAGGGTAAAAACACAAGTCCTGTCAGATGAAATGGTGATTATCGGCTCTTAATGTTTAAAAGGTGCCTTATGTAAGTCTTAAATCCACATTACCTGGGAGATACATCCTTATCCGCCACCTGCTTATTTTTCAGTATGAAGCTAAAAGTTAGCAGAAAAACAGCTTAGAGGGGAGGAGAGTGGTGAGGGGAAAGTGAGGAGTTGATCATTTGGAGGTAAAATACCTAGGCGAGGTGGGTTTACATGCTGAGAGCACAGCAGATAAGAATGAGGTTTGCTGCGATTTTGGGATTAGATCCTGCATACCTGTAATAAGACATGTTGTGGGGTTTGGGGCTTTTAGAAGTGGGACAGTTGACTGATGAGTGTGAGTGTAGCCCGTGTGAGGGAGTGGAGGCCAGTGTGTGTGTGTGTGTGTGTGTGTGTGTGTGTGTGTGTGTGTGTGTGTGTGTGTGTGTGTGTGTGTGTGTGTGTGTGTGTGTGTGTGCGTGTGCGTGTGCGTGTGCGTGTGTGTGTGTGTTCCCAGCCTGTCTGTGAGTCCTGTTTGTGGCCAGGGGAAGGGAGAGGGCAACAAAGGGAAACTGAATAGGTGCTTGTTATCAGCGCTCAGAGTGCAAGGGCACTAAGCTGATAAACAAAGGACAGAGTTGGTGTGGTCTGCTGTTAACTTCCAGGTGGGCAAAAGTAATGCCCCTAGATTCCTCAGCATCTTCTCAGAAACCACCGGAGAAATCCTCTTTACTCTTAGTCCTTAAGCACCTTGCAAAGTCGAGGTGGCTTGCAACGGATTGTCTTAATCTTTCCTTTTTGTAAAGAAAAGGGTAAGCCAGGCAGAATGTCAGTCTATATAAAACATTTTTTAAAACGATTGGTTACAAGGATTTTTTTATTTTGCAAGGAAGTAGTTGCTATCAACTTTGTGAAAAACCTTGACATGCTGATGCCAAAGCATAGCACAAATGCATACATCCCAGGTCATTTAATGTGTATTCATATGTGGGATTAATCCTCATGTTATGAGGGGCAATGCAATTTTTTGTGCCCCATCCAGAGGTCAGATATCTTTCTGCTGCTCTCAGGGCTTTCAGGGGAGGCTTAGCGATATGTTAATGAGAACGTTGTAGCCGTAAGTACAGGGAGTTGCTTTAGATTAAACAGTAAAAACTGTCCCTGGCACCCGAGTGGCTTAGGTGGGCAGTCCAAAACTCATTACGCTGATCGAGTCCCAGACAAGCAGCGAATCATCTCCATGCCGCTGCTCATGCTCTCCAAAATCCCAGGCCGTACATTTTCATCCGGTGCTCTCCTCACTTATCAGGCCCGACGGAGAGAGAGGTACTGTACCCAGTCTCCACTGTCTCCAGCCCCCTCCATTGTCTCCAGCCCCCATCCACTTTCCAATAAGAAGCTGATTTCTGCTGTCGCCAAGACGACAAAACAAGAGAGAGGATTTCCTGCATGTAGGGGACTGCCTCAGCGTTCAGACAGAGGACACCTCAGCTGAGAGAAAACACCCAAACAAAACACTACATTACTGCCAGGAAAACCAATAAGAAAATAGCCTCCCACATTAGGGTGTTGATGTATGGAAGCTTGGTATTACTTTCATAATCCCTCACGAGAATTGAGCGATTAACTACCCATCACAGTATGTTAATTCAAGTTTTGCTCTTGTACTAACTGAGCAGGTGGTTGAAGACATAATTTTGTACTAAAGACTCATACAGACAGAAAATAACAGCATCAACATATTGCATGAAGCCTCTCTAGAAAAACAGAACAGGCAAACAGAACAGGACAAACAAGAGAGGAGGGAGACTTCGCTGCACGTATTGACATTAGTGTGCTGAGTGTGATGACAGAGTGATGGCAGGACAGACTGGCCAGCTATGATGGAGGAGATATAAATGAGGGGGAGACACTTCCTGTTGACGGGCTGCTGCAGGCTCCTAGGGGCACGCAGGGGGGAGAGGCACTGAGGCGTGCAGAGGTGTAGCTCACTGCGCAGCAGCTGCGTTGGGAGGAGGGAATAACACAGGACAGGACCACACATCGAGATGCCAATCCACCCTCCCCTCCCCTCTCCTCTCCTCCCAAGCCCTCCACTGATCTGGGGCTTTAATTGGAGATAAATGTTCCCAGTGGAAAGCTTACAGGGTAAAGCTGAGAGAAAGTTTTCACAAGTTTTCATTCCAGGCAGAATGTATACTACGAAGGTTAAAACAACCTGTTATCTAACATCAAAATCCACAGAATGACGTTAATTGTTGGTATGTTTTTGAATGTTTTTTTCAGATTGCAGTGGTTACAATACAGTGTTAGTGTTCATGGGGTAAGATACAGGATACATGTAGCATGTGTGGAAAAAAATTAACAATGCAAGCTTTGCAAACCCAGAGATTGTGGGTGCATAGCAGAACTGTTATTACACTCATATACATCACAGGCAGACTAAGCTTGGCCAGCCATGGCCAGACCAAGAGCTGAGCTGAAATTAATCTTCACGACATGGCTGTTCAAATTTTGCTTCTCAATTTAACACAGCTGATTTGCAAGCGGTTTTCTGCCTGTCGGCCAGCTCGAGATTTATTTAATTCCATTAGTGGATATGCTGTCCGGAGCAGCTGGGTGAGTGAATGCTGTCAGGCCTGAGTTTGCTGAGTGGACGAGTGAGGGGCTAGGGAAAGGGGGGCCAGGTGTGTTGTTGGCTGGGGCTGGGGCCAGGGCTGGGTGGGACTGTTTGCCTGTCAGTGGAAGAGCCCTGGATCTTACCTTAGCACGGCTGATTGCACAGAGCAGCAGCCAGAGGTTAACTCAGCTGACAGGTGGAGGCAATCGGAGCATATCAGTGCTAATCCACCACTGCCATAGGAGAGAGATGGGAAGGGAGGGGAGAGAAGGGAAAGAGAGAAAGAGAGAAAGCGACAGAGAGCGAGGGAGGGAGGGAGGGAGGGAGAACAGAGGAGGGGAATGGAAGAGAGAAAGAAACCAAGAGAAAAGTCTTCCCTGAGGGTTTCTTGCCTGAGGGTCACCAAAAGGTAGTCAGAGGTCTTGAATAATGTAGTCCATCTTGTTTCCATCCAACGATACTGGACTAGTTAGTCATAAAAACAGCATGATAAATCATACCACACTCAAAAACAGCAACAGAAATAAGAGACTTCTCACAACAGCCTAATTGTAGCCCAAAACCTTGATAGGCATCACTGGCCGAGGCACATGAATACGACAGAGTGGTGTGCGCAAACACACACACACACGCTTCCATCCCCTGCCACGGCAGATTGTTATCATGGCATTGTGTTGTTCCTTCAGGTGCGCTAGTCCTGCTACAGCAAGTCAGACCATGTACAGCACACAGGCTGCTCTATCGGTTTCCCCACTACCCAGCAAACGTCATGCCTTTGATCTGTCTACCATTGAATCTCAAGCACGGTGGCTCTTCTACGGTATCTTGGCTGCATGTTCAAAACAAAAATTATCTTCCTTTTCCTCCCCTCCCTCCACTAACCTACAGAGGTTCAGAAGGAACAGGTAGTGAGCAGAGCCATCAAGCAGGCAGATGTTTATCCACCTGTCTCCCCCCACCAGGGCTGTTTCAGTATCATTTCACTTAAGTTGCTGGCTGGTGTACAGCGAGAGCTCTGAAATCAACAACAGAAACTTCAAAATAGGCTAATAATATTTTGAGCTGATACTTTAGTTTTTGCCAGTGACATGCAGGGACACTGCACAGTCTTCTGTGCCAGAGCCCCCCCCCCCCCCGAAGGTTTTTTCACAATTAGGAGTGGTGGGTAC
The DNA here is from genome assembly GCF_901001165.1 of Salmo trutta. Lineage (NCBI taxonomy): Eukaryota > Metazoa > Chordata > Actinopteri > Salmoniformes > Salmonidae > Salmo > Salmo trutta. Next base: position 49,769,804 of record NC_042960.1, on the reverse strand, counting down.
TAATTATAGGAATGTAGCCGGGATTACTGCAGCCTGACATCTGGGCTTAATGTGGATCACATTCACTCTGGAACAAGAAGGGGGAAATGTCAAATGCACATTGGATTAATGTACACGTTGTTGCACATACACAGAGTCAAAGGTCCAATGCAGCCGTTTTCATCTCAATATCAAATCATTTCTGTGTAACAATTAAGTACGTTACTGTGACTTTTTTTCAATTAAAATGGTCAAAAAGAAACAAAATTAAGCAAAAATTTTGTTAGGACTGTCTGGGAGTGGTCTGAGAGGCCTAATTGGAGGAACATAATGGAAGGACTGTGTAACCTAAAAACTAGCTGTTATTGACAGAGAGGAGGGCAAACTCTCTTTGTTATTGGGCTATTAACTTGTACCGCCTGGTTATGTCATCAGATGGTCCAAAAACCCCACACAGACAAACAAGCAGAAATTTCAGGCAGTCTTTTCAAACAGCTCTTACACTAAAAGTGCGTTATCACAATTTTCACAATTTTACAGTATTATTCCGAACTCATAGTGTGGGAATATATAGAAAACACAGGAATATCACATTTTTGACTGGACTGCCCCTTTAAATGTAGTGTCCTCGCGTTATATATATATATATATTTTTAAGTATGTAGTAAACAACAATATAGTCATCCATCATAAAGTAAGCTAGGCTTCCATCTCTTTACACTGTGTTATCTATACCTCTCACTCAAACACAGACCTGTTTGTCGACGGGGCCTCTGGCCCTCGGTGGCAGAGGTTCCCATAACATCAGGTACACATATCTATTGTGTCACCTGTGTCCTGTGACGAAGGGAAACAGCTGCATCTTTCTGCCTTTATAACTTTCACCTTTCTCATCTGGGTGGGCCCTGTCTGGAATCTCTGTTTGGATTAGTGACGATTAACAAGACAAAACACATTAAATCAGGAATTGAGTGTTTCTTGTTTGCCCGGACCAAATCACAGGCTAAGCAGGGCACAGCACTTCCTTTTCATGTTCTTCTGGTGAACCCTCCAAACAAAAAGGTCTGCAGTGTACAAGAGAGCCAGCATCGGAGCTTTAAGCCCCATCTGTCACTGGGGTTATTGTGTGGCCTGGAGTTGACCATGCTTGTTCCTGTCTGGCTAGGTCTGTAGCTACATACTCTCATCTCCTGAGAACTGCAGAGGAGTGCAGAGGGTGGGTCCTACGTGTTTACATTGAACATTACCTGTAGTACTGAGACAGGTCTGAATGTCTGAAGTAAATACACATTCCTTTCTTGTTTTAGGGTGATTGTTTGTTTTGTCTGGCACATCGTTAGAAGTGGTTTTGGGAGCATGGCGGTTTCCGGTGAGAATTTGTAAAGGGGAAGGTATCTTATTGTTTAAAATAAAGCTGAATGGCACACATGTGAAACTATGGACCAGAAAAACAAATAAAATGGTACAAATATACTGTATATAATCCCGGACAGAAAAAAATAGAATTTACCAGAATTTAATTTAATTGAAATGACATGGAAACAATGTTGATTCAACCAGTGTGTGCCCAGTGGGTGGGCACGTTATGGGTGGTTGGACAGAATGGTACCGCAATCCAACACACACTGCTGTTCTTAGGTCAGTTGAATGTCCTTTACAACCAATGCAGCACACCTGCACATGGAAAGAGAAAAGTACACTGGCCTCCTATGGAGGAAGTGTAGCATTTCCTCGCTGGGTTGTAATGTATCCTGATAGCATTAGTTACACATTGGAGGAATAAAAGATAGGATGTTGTGTAAACCCAAGGCTGATTCATTTCCTTTTTAAAGATGACATTGTGGTTGGCTCTTTCACTTTGCTTAGTGCTTTCCTTAGAGAAGAACTTAGGGAGGACTTTTGTCTCCTGAAGTGATCTCAGCCTCTCCTATCACAGAAAGATCAACACATTCTGATTTGTTTGCTTGGCCAAGAGCAAACTAGCCACAGCACAGCCCTAATGGGAGAAGCGGCTCACAAACACAAGAGACAAGCTGGAGCTTGCTGCAGGGAAACTGTTTGAAACTGGAGTGTTAGATTGGGGCATTAGAAGGTTTATCTAAGGTGTGGTCCACCTCAACTCTTGGCAATTATCCAGTGTACAACAGCTGAGGGCTGCCAGCCTTGCTCTGCCTCCCTCACGCCGGCTGCACTTAACCCTTGAGAGGCAGTGGGGGAATGGAAAGAATATTTACCACAAGATATCATTCTTACTTTCCCTCCACTGTTTCCTTACAACACTCTTTTGCTGTCACTCTATCCCTACCACTCCATCCTTTCCCCTCTCTGTTGACCTCAGTAAAAGAACAAGACAGTGAAATAAACCTAATTCCCCTAATATCCTCATCCACTTCACAGCTCTAACTCCTGAACCCATATGACCTTAGGGCACAGAGAGCAGACAAACACAAAGGACATGTTTATTAAAGTCCATAAACATTTTGTTCACAAACCATAACATTCGAATTATGATTCCTTACTACCTCTTTTTCTACCGCTCGATCCTCCTTGAGCTCAGAGAGAATCCTGTTCTCCCCCCGTCTCTTTTCTTTTCCCTCCCTCTCTTACGTACATGGTATTTATGCCTACAGTATACAGTACATAACAACCCATTAGTGACAAACCTGAAGGCCTTCATTTATGAACCACAGCCCTGGGTATTTGATCAATCATATATTATTCGTACATCACACAGCATTATATGTACAGAACAGTTTATCCGTATCATCCCCTTTGGCAGTGATGTTTGGGAGTGAATACAGGCGCTGGATATAGTGTACAGTATGTTGACAGGCCATATTCGTTTCCCTAGGCTGAGCCCTGGCTGTGAGGGAGGGGGGGAGGGTGTGAACAAACACAAACAGGCTCAGAGTGTGTAAACGGCTGTTCTCTCTCTCTGTCTCTCGGTCTCTCGGTCTCTGGTGGAGGGAGGGAGAGGCGATCACTGGGAGTGTTGCGTTGTGGTGCTGTAATTATATTAGTAATATCACCAGGATGTGTTAACCTGATTACCGCCCGCAGACGCTCAATAACTCCCCTGCTCCACGCTCTGTCATTGCCGTGGTGACTAGTTAACTTCACACACAGCCCTAATGCGCTGGGGCCATGTTCATAATGTTATTGATGTTATTAATGTTGTGGTGATGGGTATTAGAGGCCTGTGATGTGATGTGTTTGTCCATCCGTCAGGGTAAAGTCCTGGCAGCCGTATATACGTCTAGAGAAGAACAGAACAGGTCGGCCTGCCAGCCACCCAGGCAGCAGCACAGAGCAGAGCAGGATAAACATAAACCCCTCATTAAAACACTGCTAATTCCCACTTCACTGACAGACCGCACTACACTACAATAAACTACAGCCTGAAGTAGAGAGAAGAAGATGAGGCCCAATCAGACAGCGTCATCTGAACCCTCCACTAAACCTCTTTATGAGGCACACACCTTGTAGAGTCATTAGAAAGGTGATTTGTCACCTTAAAGGTGAGCCACTTTGAAATGGGGATAAAATACTCTTTAACACGCATTTACCCTGCTAGCGCCTGCTCTGACATTGTGCGTATATGTGCAGTGCTGCATACAAGGTGTTTTTATTTTTTTTATTTCACCTTTCTTTAACCAGGTAGGCCAGTTGAGAACAAGTTCTCATTTACAACTGCGACCTGGCCAAGATAAAGTAAAGCAGTGCGACAAAAACAACAACACAGAGTTACACATGGGATAAACAAACGTACAGTCAATAACATATAAAAATATATATCAAAATCTATGTGCAGTGTGTGCAAATGTAGTCAGATTAGGGAGGTAAGGCAATAAGTGTACTGTCTGTCATGGGAGTGTTTCCCCTCAGTTGCCTGGTTACCCACGACAAGCCCAGACTCCATGTCCAATTGCTCCCCGTAATGTGTTGTGGAGAATGTCAAGAGGAGGACAGCATAGAGAACATCTTCTGGCCTAAGTATGTCATGGCAAAAGCCTACAACTGAGTTGAACAAGGCGTGAAAACACACAATTTTCCCCCTGCCTGCCCTGGCTGCCTCACCCTCTCCCTTCTCCCTTCTGCCACCACTGTCAAGGAGCACCAAAGGACACTATATTCACGTCACTCCTGCCCTCCATAACTCTTTTTGGAGGGAATATGCGGAACACTACAGAGAGCCTAATCCTGGTAGGCAGTGGAGGGAGATGAAAAGCTGTGAGAAGAGTCTTCACAGTTAGTGATGCAGCAGGAAGCCCTGTCTGGCCCTGGGAGGAAGACAAAGAGTAGTACACACCAGGGACCCAGGGAGTTTCACTAGACCATTTTAGTGGACCACTGTTTGATACCACTGCCAATACAGACAAACTTTAGAACATGATCACTACAAATCTCCCTGTAAATATGCTGATAAATAAATACAAAGCAATGAAAGAATATGCTCACAACACAATGTATTTAAAGAGTATATGGGTACTACCAGAAGACAGTAGACATTCCAGACATCCGGAGCACATATTTTGTCTGAGTGCCGGAGAGAGGCTGTCTTTAGGTTCCTGTGCAGACTGTTATTTTGTTTTGACATGCACCTGCTTACACAACTCTGAGGCATCCTCTGCTATGTGTGCTCTTTTAGTGCAGGGGAGCGGGGGGGACTTGGATGCTTATCCAACCTCATGTAAATGCAATTTGCCCAGGCATGGCTCTATTAAATAATACATTATTTGCGCAGAGTGGCGATTTGGCTCCTGTGTGGTTGTTGTGACAGGAAAATACATCAGAGCTATTTTTGTGATGGTGCAATTATGAGATGGAGGGGGTGGGGCGGGGGGTGATATAGCAGGGCTAGACCGTTTGGTCTCTCTCTCCCCTCTCTCTTTCTCTTCCTCTCTCTATATCCACTCTTCCCTTCTCTCTCTTCAGTGTGGTAGGCCTGCTTTAGTATAAGAGTCTTTGCATCTCCAGGGACTAGCAGAGCTGAGAGGATTAGGTGGATGGCATATCAGTAAAAAAAAATCTGATCAAAAGGCTAAGTTGGGGGCAGTTAGAAGGTTGCAGGCCTATAGACCAAAGGGATTTCAAAGGCTCCTAGTTTAACAGAAACCCCTTCTTTATCTTCCGCCACCCATCGGGTTTAGTGGTGGACCGTGGAAATGGTCAGATAGATAGACCTTTGTTTTAGGAAAGCTGAATATGTGGAGGACAAGGGCAATGACAAACCCAGCACTATTAATGGGTTCTAGCACTGTGAAGATACAGCAGTGATCCTACACAAGGGACAGCCACATACATCTATGCCCTCAAGGAGGGCCTTTCAATTGTGTTTTAATTTTACATTCATCTGTGTTACAAGCGTTACATTTAGAAATGAAACATGATTTATAGCTAGGTATGATGTCATGTACTGTATATGTAACATATAAACTGACTAGTCTTTACAAAAGCATTCACCAAACTTACTGTATGTGTATCTATTTGAATTGATTTTAGAGAATCTAAAATAATAATTAAAATGATGATGTATAAGGAATATGAATGTTTGGTGAATAAATACGTACAAAATGCCAATATGGTACAATGACAATCCTTTTCGTAAATAATCTGATCTGTATTGGTGGTGAAGTGATGAACCAGATACACATTTCTAGTGACAGTGTGCTTTTCTGTGTTCCTGTTCTGCGGGTAACCTGATAGCCTCTACCCATAATCCCTCTGTTAATGCCATGGGTAGGAAGTGAGAGTAGACGTTTTGTGAAAAGAAAACCTTCTCACTTAGCTTCCTCTGTTTACATGTGTTGAGGTGGGTTCAACTCCTTCCTGTAGCAGACAGACAAAGGTGCAGGGCCGTTCAGAATGGGTGCCTACTGAGACCTCAGTATACACACAGACCTGGAGCTGAAGCCTACGAAAGGAAAGCTCACGAAAAACTGTTACATTCCTGTGAACAAGTCAAACAAGCCAACACAAATATGATAAAGTGTTGCTAAACATACGTAAACACATATGTACATCAGTGGAGACTCCTCAGAGGAGGGTGGAGGACCATCCTCTTCAGCAAATTTCAGAAAAATGTATATAGTGAAACATTAAAATAAAGTTATCATTTTTCAGATAAAACTATACTAAATATAGGGTAGGACCATGGTGTAGCCAGAGGACAGCTAGTGTCTGTTCTCCTAAGAGTACATTGACTTCAATACAAAACCTAGGAGGCTCGTGGTTCTCAACCCCTTCCATAGACTTACACAGTAATTATGACAACTTCCGGGGGATGGCCTCCAACCTATCAGAACTCTTACAGCATGATATGTTGTCGACCCAATCAAAGGATCAGAGAATTAATCTAGTACTGAAAGCAGAAGCTACAGCTAGCTAGCACTGCAGTGCATAAAATGTGGTGAGTAGTTGACTCAAAGAGAAAGACAATAGTTGAATAGTTTTGAACAAATTCATTTCTTCAAAGATGAAGAGCTATATTTCAGCTAGCTAGTTTAGCCTACTCAAACACCCGGCTCAAACAGAGAGGGACGCTATGTTACCTAGCTGGCTATGGCTATCCAGCACTGGAACTCTTACAAATCAAGGTAAGCTTTTGTTTTTGTAAATGTATTGCCACCGGGGCCCCACGGTGTAACTGCTGAACTGCTTGCTAACTGTACACTGTACTGCATGATTGTAGTGGGTTTACTAACGTGTTAGTTCTAGAAGCTATGTTGTTGACTTGATGTTAGCTAATGTGGTTACAATTATATAGGCTGTGTGTGCGATTAGCAGTTATGTATGAAGGTTCGGCTTGGAAAGGATTTTTCTCTTGGTCACCGACAGCTGATGTGTTGTGCACTGAAGTCCACAAGCGAAGAGAAAAGGTGAGAGGAGGAGAGCATGTAGATGCTAGAAGGAATTATAGAACGATCTGGCTTCTATCAAAGTGAACTGTGTTTGCGTGTGATCAGGGGTGTATTCATTCCGCCAATTATGTAGAATAAAGAGCCTTAAAAGGAGGCAAACGGAACGAAACGGGGATAAACATACCTGAATTTGTCCAATATGAATTCTTGTATGCAACTGTTGGACTTATGATTACACCCTAGATCAGCTAGATTCAGGCAAGACAGTGCAAGGTGGTACTGAATGTGTCAATGTCTTTCACCTTCATTACACACATTTCTCTCTACCTGTATCTATGTTGTAAACTTTGACACAAGCTTTGTTTGTAGCAACCTCATGATAGGTATGGGGAAAATTTGAATATCATATAATAGCCTAAACCTATCGATGTTATATTGAGCTGGGTGAATGGAATATGAATGACAGTCATCCAAAATGCTGTAATAGAAATAAAGCCATACTCATAAACGGCACCGACTGCCATTGGTATACATATTTGTTCATGACCAACACCATGTTGTTCTATTGCTCTTTCCCTTTGCTCATAATCATGTTAAACCTAACCAAGCCTTGCTGAAACCTTGGTTTAAATCTCTAGGTTAAAGTGCAAGTAATAAAGTTAATACTTCAAGCTTAATATGACCCATATTATAACCATTTAACTAATATGGGGCAGTGCACGTCAGCTTGGGTTGCAGCCACTCGTTGATTGGGCGCAAAAACCACCTCATTAAAAGGTTTATCAATTATCGCATCCCATCAGGACGAGCACTCAGCTTCTCATCACCTAATTGAATCATTAAACAATTTCAGTTTCTTGGGAGGTACGGCGCGCGTCATCCTGAGCCCTCCGGCGAGCGACGATGTGCTTGTCAGATATGTTTATTAACGTTGAATCCCCTGGCAGGCTGTGTTTGGAGGGAGCACAGAAAGCTGTCAGCCTCTGCTAGATGAGAGACATGGGTCTATCTCAGCTGGAGATCTCTCCCTTCTACATAATACTGTAGATTGCTCTGCTGTACTTCACACTGAAAAATGTATCTTAAAAAGGCTCCCCCATTGTGAAAATGGGGGGGGGGGGGGCTGACCAAAACAAATGATTGTATTGAATTGTAATCGCAACAACAATGCTGTTACTCACTGAGCACTGGTTAGGGCAAAGGTGTGAGGATACCCCCACTCTGAGCAGGGTGTAGTGTTTGTGGAGCCACTTGGCCTGTGAACGCCCCTCTAATACAGGGCACAGTGAAGTCACAGTGGTGTCCTGGCTGCCTCTGCTACTTGGCAGAATCACAACCGTCTTACAGGACACAAACAGTGAATGGCATGGATCATCACCATGGCATCACCATGTCACTCACTAGCATTACAATGAGAGAGGCACAGACACCCACCGCCATCCACCGTTGAACTGCACTGTATGTACCTTCATCCTGGCATGACCTGAATACTCAAATGAATACTAGCGTTATAAATAGTCAGCTAATTGCTAGGGCTAAAAATACCAGCTGTATAAATAGTCAACAAATCGTCATGTTAAATGCTCATAGTACATCTAAGCAAAACGAATTGCCTATCAAAATCAGCACACATTTTATTACATTTTAGTCATTCAGCAGACGCTCTTATCCAGAGCGACTTACAGTAGTAAATGCATACATTTCATACATTACATACATTTTTTTTCTGTGCTGGCCCCCCATGGGAATCGAACCCACAACCCTGGCGTTGCAAACACCATGCTCTACCAACTGAGCTACAGTGGTAGTTGTCTCCATAATGATGATGATGAGACCGTTACATGAGTGTTTACCGAATGTAGAATATTTTGTCAAGAAATGCGCTCCTCTTTGTTTCTCACAGGCTGTCAGCAGCACCCATATTAAATGGTTATAATATGGGTCACATTAAGGTATCATCGGATGGGGCCACAGTGTCTTCTGATCCCTCCTGTCTCAGCCTCCAGTATTTATGCTGCAGTAGTTTATGTGTCGGGGGGCTAGGGTCAGTCTGTTACATCTGGAGTATTCTCTTGTCTTATCCGGTGTCCTGTGTGAATGTAAATATGCTCTCTCTAATTCTCTCTTCTCTCTTTCTTTCTTTCTCTCGGAGGACCTGAGCCCTAGGACCATGCCTCAGGACTACCTGGCATGATGACTCCTTGCTGTCCCCAGTCCACCTGGCCATGCTGCTGCTCCAGTTTCAACTGTTCTGCCTGCGGCTACGGAACCCTGACCTGTTTCACCGGACGTGCTTGTTGCACCCTCGACAATTACTATGATTATTATTATTTGACCATGCTGGTCATTTACGAACATTTTAACATCTTGACCATGTTCTGTTATAATATCCACCCGGCACAGCCAGAAGAGGACTGGCCACCCCTCATAGCCTGGTTCCTCTCTAGGTTTCTTCCTAGGTTTTTGGCCTTTCTCAGGAGTTTTTCCTAGGGAGTTTTTCCCAGCCACCGTGCTTCTTTCACATGCATTGCTTGCTGTTTGGGGTTTTAGGCTGGGTTTCTGTACAGCACTTTGAGATTTCAGCTGATGTACGAAGGGCTATATAAATACATTTGATTTGATTTGATTTATTAACTTTATTACTTGTACTTTAACCTCCAGATTTAAACGGTCATTTTTGGTAAGCATCTCTTCAGCTACTTGTTAACCATACCCCATCACTCATCCACATACCCCTTCCTCCCTAACCAAATCCCTACCCCAACCCCCAGTCCTTTCCACCAGTGGTGTTGGAGGTCAAGGTGTCCCTCCCCACATAAACTTCTGGAACCACTGATCGGAGCATTTGAAAGCTAAGGTAAGGGGGTGTACATTTATGAGGGCGGCTGAAAGGGGGGCAACCATTTTACCTGTAAGCTGTAGTGAATTGTGATGAGCACATAACGGAAAAGTAAGAGACAGATCCTGGGGCTTGGCCAGGCTGCAGACAGACAGGTCTGTCGTGTGACTAGGAGGACCAAGTCAAATCTACAACCACATACCTGTCCCCACTGCACACACCCACATAAAAGTCCTTTCCAATGTAATACTGCACTAGATAGAACACGTTGTCATGTGGAGAGTCAGAGATACAGTTAACTTTGAACCAGGAGGAGAGTGATAGGGAGAATGTCTGACTTCACAAACCTCCCATCACAAAGCTGTGAAATTTGCAGGGTCTCTGTAATGCATACGGTATCAGGAAGGTAAGACCCAAGTGCAGACTGTGTGAAGTAACAATGTTTATTGTAACCACATGGGCAGGCAAACGACAGGTCAAGGCAAGCAGGGGTTGATAATCCAGAGGTGGAGCAAAGGTACACGACGACAGGCAGGCTCAGGGTCAGGGACAGGCAGAGTTCAGTAATCCAGAGGTGGAGCAGAGGTACAGGACGACAGGCAGGCTCAGGGTCAGGGACAGGCAGAGTTCAGTAATCCAGAGGTGGAGCAAAGGTACAGGACGGCAGGCAGGCTCAGGGTCAGGGACGGGCAGAGTGGTCAGGCGGGCGGATACAGAGCCAGGACAGGCAAGTGTCAAAACCAGGAGGATGAGAAAAAGAGAAGCTAGGAAAACGGGTATAAGTACACAGGGGATAATGGGGAAGATGGGCGACACCTGGAGGGGGGTGGAGACGCGCAAAAAGACAGGTAAAACAGATCAGGGCATAACATACGGAGCACCAAGTCTAGGACCAAAAGGCTTCTCAACAGCTTTTACTCCCAAGCTTAGTCAGGCTAATTGAGGTAATATGTACATGAATGTATAGTTAATGCATAGATGATAACATGTACATATTACCTTAATTAGCACAACTAACCGGTGCCCCCACACATTGACTCTGTACCGGTACCAGCTGTATATATCCTCGCTACTGTTATTTTCACTGTCACTTTCCTTTTTTTTTTTCTTTACTAATCTATTGTTTACCTAATACCTATTTAGGACTTGTAAGTAAGCATGTAAGGTCTACAACTGTTGTATTCGGCGCACGTGACAAATAAACTTTGATTTAATTTGATTTGAATTTGTCATTGCCTTAACACTCACTGTTCTGGTATGTTCTGTAGATATGTTATTCAGTTATTTTTCCTCTTTAATGTGCCAACTGTACATTGATATTTAGTCAACCAATGTAATTACTCTGTATGAAATATACCAGATTCCTGGCTTGAGAATCAAAAGGGTGATAAAGTTTCAGGCATATTTAAAGATTTGCATTTTTTTACATTCTTTGGGCTACAAGTGCAATTTGAGGCACAACAGTTAAGGCTGCTGAATCTAAGGTTTTTAGAATGGAAAGCAGCTTTCTAGAAATCTCAGGCAACAGGCCCAAGGAGTGAGCTTGGCTCCTATTTAGGTGTTTAACAAAAGAAAACGACATTATTGAGCATCTTGGGGTAAAAATTGCATTGGCCATGTAGTAATCGAATAGATGACAAGGTGAGGGTTTGAATGTATAGATCCGACCAATCAACAGGGAATTTACTTCAATATATTCATAGGATAGGTGGCTCGATAACAGCTGCCATTGTCCAGGGGCACTGGAGAGAAACACCAGGTGTAGGAAAATAACTATTTCACTGGTTTATACATTATTAGGCCCATAATCATTACTTTACACAGATTTGCATTCAATGTTATTAGATACATTTCATTAATACAAATACAGCGCCTTCGGAAAGTATTCAGGCCCCTTGACTTTTCCACATTTTGTTACCTTACAGCATTATTCTAAAATTGATACAAATAAATAAATCATCAGCAATCTACACGCAATACCCCATAATGACAAAGTAAAAACAGGTTTTTAGAAATTTTGGCAGTGCATCCTGTTTCCATTGATCGTCCTTGAGATGTTTCTACAACTTGATTGGAGTCCACCTGTGGTAAATTCTATTGATTTGACATGATTTGGAAAGGCACACAGCTGTCTATATAAGGTCTCACAGTTGACTTTACATGCCAGAGCAAAAACCAAGCCATGAGTTTGAAGGAATTGTCCGTACAGCTCCGAGACAGGATTGTGTCAAAGCACAGATCTAGGGAAGGGTACCAAAACATTTCTGCAGCATTGAAGGTCCCAAAGAACACAGAACACTCCATCAATCTTAAATGGAAGAAGTTTGGAACCTCCAAGACTCTTCCTAGAGCTGGCCGCCCGGCCAAACTGAGCAATCAGGGCCTTGGTCAGGGAGGTGACCAAGAACCCGATGGTCACTCTGACAGAGCTCTAGTACTTCAGTGGAAATGGGAGAAACATCCGGAACGACAACCATCCCTGCAGCACTCCACCAATCAGGCCTTTATGGTAGAGTGGCCAAACGGAAGCCGCTCCTCAGTAAAAGGCACATGACAGCCCGCTCCGAGTTTGCCAAAAGGCACCTAAAGACTCTCCGACCATGAGAAACAAGATTCTCTGTTCTGATTAAACCAAGAACTCTTTGGCCTGAATGCCAAGTGTCTCGTCTGGAGGAAACCTTGTACCATCCCTACGGTGAAGCATGGTGGTGGCAGCATCATGCTGTGGGGATGTTTTTCAGCAGCAGGGTGTTCTATCCTGCTGCTACAGCGTATAACCCGCCAGCTGTATGTTGATAATGTTGTCGTTCAGCCACAACTCCGTGAAGCATGAGATATTCATTTTTAATGTCCCGTTGGTAGTTTAATCTTCCTCGTAGTTTTATTTCCCAATGATTTTATTTTCCAATGATTGCACCTTAGCTAGTAGAACGGAAGGCGGGGGGGGGGGGTTTATTTGGAAGGCAGCCCGACCTCCATCCTCTTTTTCTCCGTTGTCTCTTCACGCAAATGACAGGGATTTGGGCCTGTTCCCGGGAAAGCAGTTTGTCCTTCACGTCGGTCTCGTTGGACTCGTTAAAGGATAAAAAAGCTTCTGCCAGATCGTGGTGAGTAATCTCTGTTCTGATGTCCAGAAGTTATTTTCGGTCTTAAGAGATGGTAGCAGCAACATTATGTACAAAATACGAACAAAAAAACACAATTGGTTAGGAGCACGTAAAACGTCAGCCATCTTCTCCAGTGCCGAATATAGTCCCTGAGTAAATACAGGTGTGCCAAGCTTGTAGCGTCATACCAAATAAGTCTTGAGGTTGTAATTGCTGCCAAAGGTGCTTCAACAAAGTACTAAGAAAAGGGTCTGAATACTTATGTAAATGAGATATATCCATTTTTTTTCTTCATATAAATTAGCAAAAATGTCTAAAAACCTGTTTTGGCTTTGTCATTCAAATCAAATTGTATTTGTCACATGCGCCGGATACAGTAGGTGTAGACCTTACAGTGAAATGCTTACTTACGAGCCCCTAACCGACAGTGCATTTCCAAAAGATATGGATAAGAATAAAAGATAAAAGTAACAAGTAATTAAAGGGGAGCAGTAAAAAATAACAATACAGGGGGTGCTGGTACAGAGTGAATGTGCTTGGCACCGGTTAGTCGAGGTAGTATGTACATGTAGGTAGAGTTAATTACATTTACATTTAAGTCATTTAGCAGACGCTCTTATCCAGAGCGACTTACAAATCGGTGCATTCACCTTATGATATCCAGTGGAACAACCACTTTACAATAGTGCATCTAAATCTTTTGGGGGGGGGGGGGTTAGAAGGATTACTTTATCCTATCCCAGGTATTCCTTAAAGAGGTGGGGTTTCAGGTGTCTCCGGAAGGTGGTGATTGACTCCACTGTCCTGGCGTCGTGAGGGAGCTTGTTCCACCATTGGGGTGCCAGAGCAGCGAACAGTTTTGACTGGGCTGAGCGGGAACTGTGCTTCCTCAGAGGTAGGGAGGCGAGCAGGCCAGAGGTGGATGAACGCAGTGCCCTTGTTTGGGTGTAGGGCCTGATCAGAGCCTGAAGGTACGGAGGTGCCGTTCCCCTCACAGCTCCGTAGGCAAGCACCATGGACTTGTAGCGGATGCGAGCTTCAACTGGAAGCCAGTGGAGAGAGCGGAGGAGCGGGGTGACGTGAGAGAACTTGGGAATGTTGAACACCAGACGGGCTGCGGCGTTCTGGATGAGTTGTAGGGGTTTAATGGCACAGGCAGGGAGCCCAGCCAACAGCGAGTTGCAGTAGTCCAGACGGGAGATGACAAGTGCCTGGACTAGGACCTGCGCCGCTTCCTGTGTGAGGCAGGGTCGTACTCTGCGAATGTTGTAGAGCATGAACCTACAGGATCGGGTCACCACCTTGATGTTAGTGGAGAACGACAGGGTGTTTTCCAGGGTCACGCCAAGGTTCTTAGCACTCTGGGAGGAGGACACAAGGGAGTTGTCAACCGTGATGGTGAGATCATGGAACGGGCAGTCCTTCCCCGGGAGGAAGAGCAGCTCCGTCTTGCCGAGGTTCAGCTTGAGGTGGTGAGCCGTCATCCACACTGATATGTCTGCCAGACATGCAGAGATGCGATTCGCCACCTGGTTATCAGAAGGGGGAAAGGAGAAGATTAATTGTGTGTCGTCTGCGTAGCAATGATAGGAGAGACCATGTGAGGATATGACCGAGCCAAGTGACTTGGTGTATAGTGAGAATAGGAGAGGGCCTAGAACAGAGCCCTGGGGGACACCAGTGGTGAGAGCACATGGTGCGGAGACAGATTCTCGCCACGCCACCTGGTAGGAGCGACCTGTCAGGTAGGACGCAATCCAAGCGTGGGCCGCGCCGGAGATGCCCAGCTCGGAGAGGGTGGAGAGGAGGATCTGATGGTTCACAGTATCAAAGGCAGCAGATAGGTCTAGAAGGATGAGAGCAGAGGAGAGAGAGTTAGCTTTAGCAGTGCGGAGAGCCTCCGTGACACAGAGAAGAGCAGTCTCAGTTGAATGCCCAGTCTTGAAACCTGACTGATTAGGATCAAGAAGGTCATTCTGAGAGAGATAGCAGGAGAGCTGGCCAAGGACGGCACGTTCAAGAGTTTTGGAGAGAAAAGAAAGAAGGGATACTGGTCTGTAGTTGTTGATATCGGAGGGATCGAGTGTAGGTTTTTTCAGAAGGGGTGCAACTCTCGCTCTCTTGAAGACGGAAGGGACGTAGCCAGCGGTCAAGGATGAGTTGATGAGCGAGGTGAGGTAGGGGAGAAGGTCTCCGGAAATGGTCTGGAGAAGAGAGGAGGGGATAGGGTCAAGTGGGCAGGTTGTTGGGCGGCCGGCCGTCACGAGACGCGAGATTTCATCTGGAGAGAGAGGGGAGAAAGAGGTCAAAGCACAGGGTAGGGCAGTGTGAGCAGGACCAGCGGTGTCGTTTGGCTTAGCAAACGAGGATCGGATGTCATCAGCCTTCTTTTCAAAATGGTTGACGAAGTCATCAGCAGAGAGAGAGGAGGGGGGGGGAGGAGGATTCAGGAGGGAGGAGAAGGTAGCAAAGAGCTTCCTAGGGTTAGAGGCAGATGCTTGGAATTTAGAGTGGTAGAAAGTGGCTTTAGCAGCAGAGACAGAAGAGGAAAATGTAGAGAGGAGGGCGTGAAAGGATGCCAGGTCCGCAGGGAGGCGAGTTTTCCTCCATTTCCGCTCGGCTGCCCGGAGCCCTGTTCTGTGAGCTCGCAGTGAGTTGTCGAGCCACGGCGCAGGAGTGGAGGACCGAGCCGGCCTGGACGATAGGGGACAGAGAAAATCAAAGGATGCAGAAAGGGAGGAGAGGAGGGTTGAGGAGGCAGAATCAGGAGATAGGTTGGAGAAGGTTTAAGCAGAGGGAAGAGATGATAGGATGGAAGAGGAGAGAGCAGCGGGAGAGAGAGAGCGAAGGTTGGGACGGCGCAATACCATCCCAGTAGGGGCAGAGTGAGAAGTGTTAGATGAGAGCGAGAGGGAAAAGGATACAAGGTAGTGGTCGGAGACTTGGAGAGGAGTTGCAATGAGATTAGTGGAAGAACAGCATCTAGTAAAGATGAGGTCAAGCGTATTGCCTGCCTTGTGAGTAGGGGGGGAAGGTGAGAGGGTGAGGTCAAAAGAGGAGAGGAGTGGAAAGAAGGAGGCAGAGAGGAATGAGTCAAAGATAGACATGGGGAGGTTAAAGTCATCCAGAACTGTGAGAGGTGAGCCATCCTCAGGGAAGGAACTTATCAAGGCATCAAGCTCATTGATGAACTCTCCAAGGGAACCTGGAGGGCGATAAATGATAAGGATGTTAAGCTTGAAAGGGCTGGTAACTGTGACAGCATGGAATTCAAATGAGGAGATAGACAGATGGGTCAGGGGAGAAAGAGAGAATGTCCACTTGGGAGAGATGAGGATTCCAGTGCCACCATCCCGCTGGCTCGATGCTCTAGGGGTATGCGAGAACACGTAGGCAGACGAGGAGAGAGCAGTAGGAGTAGCAGTGTTATCTGTGGTAATCCATGTTTCCGTCAGCGCCAGGAAGTCTAGGGACTGGAGGGTAGCATAGGCTGAGATGAACTCAGCCTTGTTGGCCACAAACCGGCAGTTCCAGAGGCTGCCGGAGACCTGGAACTCCACGTGGGTCGTGCGCGCTGGGACCACCAGGTTAGAGTGGCAGCGGCCACGCGGTGTGAAGCGTTTGTATGGCCTGTGCAGAGGGGAGAGAACAGGGATAGACAGACACATAGTTGACAAGCTACAGAAGAGGCTACGCTAATGCAAAGGAGATTGGAATGACAAGTGGACTACACGTCTCGAATGTTCAGAAAGTTAAGCTTGCGTTGCGAAAATCTTATTGACTAAAATTACGAAAATGCTAGCTAACTAACACAACACTACACTAATCAAGTCGTTCCGTTGTAATGTAATAGTTTCTACAGTGCTGCTAGTCGGTAGAGGTTGGCTATTATACAAAACCAACTTTGTAGCTAGCTAACATAACATAACACTAATCAAGACGTTCCTTTGGAATGTATTTAGTTTCTACAATGCTGCTCGTCGGTAATAGTTGGCTGGGTATGGAACAATGGCGTCGCGGGGGACGGAAATAGCTGGCTAGCTAACCTAGCTACCCTCGATAATTACTAAACTACACAATTATCAAGCTATGACAAAGACAGCTATGTAGCTAGCTAGCTAACACTGCACTAGTCAAATCGTTCCGTTGTAATGTAATAGTTTCTACAGTGCTGCTAGTCGGTAGAGGTTGGCTATTATACAAAAGCAACTTTGTAGCTAGCTAACATAACATAACACTAATCAAGACGTTCCTTTGTAATGTATTCAGTTTCTACAATGCTTCTCGTCGGTAATAGTTGGCTAGGTATGGCTAGGTATGGAACAATGGCGTCGCGGGGGACGGAAATAGCTGGCTAGCTAAACTAGCTAACCTCGATAATTACTAAATTATACAATTATCAAGCTATGACAAAGACAGCTATGTAGCTAGCTAGCTAACACTGCACCAGTCAAATCGTTCCGTTGTTATGTATTAGTATCTACAGCGCTGCTAGTCGGTAACGGTTGGCTAGCTAGCGGTGTTGACTAGCTAGCAGCTAGCAGTGTTGACTTCGCAGTGTTGACTATGTTAGGAGGACGAAAAAAGTAGCTGGCCTCGATAATTACTCTAATTACTCTAAACTACACAATTATCTTTGATAGCTAAGAAAAAAATGCTCAGATCAAACAAACCAAACCGTTGTAATGTAAAGAAGTGTAATATTACCTGTGGAGCGAAGCGAAGTGCGACTGCTCGCTCCGGACCGGAAGTAAAGTGACGATGCATAGATGACAACAGAGAGTGGCAGTGGTGTGCAGAGGGTAGGGGGGGCAATGTCAATCGTCTGGGTAGCCATTTGACTAGATGTTCAGGAGTCTTATGGCATGGGGGTACAAGCTGTTTAGAAGCCTCTTGGACCTAGATTTGGTGCTCCGGTACCACTTTCTGTGTGGTAGCAGAGAAAACCTACCAACTGAGCTACAGCCTTCCCTGTAGCTCAGTTGGTAGAGCATGGTGTTTGCAACGCCAGGGTTGTGGGTTCGATTCCCACGGGGGGCCAGTACAGAAAATGAAATGTATGAAATGTAAGTCGCTCTGGATAAGAGTGTCTGCTAAATGACTAAAATGTAATGTAAATGTAAAACAGTCTATGACTAGGGTGGCTGGATTCTTTGACAATTTTCAGGGCCTTCCTCTGACACCGCCTGGTATAGAGGTCCTGGATGGCAGGAAGCTTGGCCCCAGTGATGTACTGGGCCGTACGCACTACCCTCTGTAGTGCCTTGTGGTTGGAGGCTGAGCAGTTGCCATACCAGGCAGTGATGCAACCAGTCAGGATGCTCTCGATGGTGCAGCTGTAGAACCTTTTGAGGATCTGAGGACCCATGCCACATCTTTTCAGTCTCCTGAGGGGGAATAGGTTTTGTTGTGTCCGCTTCACGACTGTCATGGTGTGCTTGGACCATGTTAGTTTGTTGGTGGACACCAAGGAACTCTCAACCTGCTCTACTGCAGCCCCGTCGATGATAATGGGGGAGTGTTCGGTCCTCTTTTTCCTGTAGTCCACAATCATCTCCTTTGTCTTGATCACGTTGAGGGAGAGATTGTTGTCCTGGCACCACACAGCCAGGTCTCTGACGTTCTCCCTATAAGCTGTCTCGTTGTTGTTGGTGATCAGGCCTACCACTGTTGTGTCATCGGCAAATTTAATGATGGTGTTGGAGTCGTGCCTGGCAGTGCAGTCATGACTGAACAGGGAGTACAGGAGGGGGCTGATCCCCTATGTTGAGGATCAGTGTGGCGGATGTGTTGTTATCTACCCTTACCACCTGAGGGTGGCCCGTCAGGAAGTCCAGAATCCAGTTGCAGAGGGAGGTGTTTAGTCCCAGGGTCCTTAGCTTATTGATGAGCTTTGAGGGTGCTATGGTGATGAACGCTGAGCTGTAGTCAATGAATAGCATGCTCACATATGTAGGTGTTCCTTCTGTCCAGGTGGGAAAGGGCAGTGTGGAGTGCAATAGAGACTGCATCCTTTGTAGATCTGTTGGGGCGGTATGCAACTTGGAGTGGGTCTAGGGTTTCTGGGATGATGGTGTTGATGTGAGCCATGACCAGCCTTTCAAAGCACTTCATTGTCACACCCTGATCTGTTTCACCTGTCCTTGTGATTGTCTCCACCCCCTCCAAGGTGTTGCTTATTATTCCCGGTGCACATATCCCTGTGTTTCCTGTCTCTCTGTCCCAGTTCGTCTTGTATGTTTTTTCAAGTCAACCAGTGTGTTTTCCCGTACTCCTTTTTCTATTGTCTTTTTGCTAGTCCTCCCGGTTTTGACCCTTGCCTGTTTTCTGGACCCCAATTCCGGCCTGCCTGACCATTCTGCCTGCCCTGACCTTGAGCCTGCCTGCCCTTCGGTACCTCCTGGACTCTGAACTGGTTTTGAACTTTTGCCTGTACGCAACCATTCTTTTGCCTACCCCTTTTTGGATTTTTAATAAACTTCAAAGACTCTAACCATCTGCCTCCTGTGTCTGCATCTGGGTCTCGCCTTGTGCCCTTATTTTCATGGCTACAGACGTGAGTGCTACGGGTCGGTAGTCATTTAAGCAGGCTACCTTAGTGTTCTTGGGCACATGCACTGTGGTGGTCTGCTTAAAACATGTTGGTATTACAGTCTCGGACAGGGAGAGGTTGAAAATGTCATTGAAGACAGTTGCTAGTTGGTCAGCACATGCTTGCGGTACAAGTCCTGGTAATCCATCTGGCCCTGCGGCCTTGTGAATGTTGACCTGTCTAAAGGTCTTACTCACATCGGCTGCGGAGAGCATGATCACACAGTCTTCCGGTACAGCTGGTGCTCTCATGCATGTTTCAGTGTTATTTGCCTCGAAGTGAGCATAGAAGTAGTTTAGCTTGTCCGGTAGGCTCATGTCACTGGGCAGCTCTCGGCTGTGCTTCCCTTTGTAGTCTGTAATGGTTTGCAGGCCCTGCCACATCCGACAAGCGTCAGAGCTGGTGTAGTATGGCTCAATCTTAGTCCTGTATTGACACTTTGCCTGTTTGATGGTTCATCGGAGGGCATAGCGGGATTTCTTATAAGCTCCCGGGTTAGAATCCCGCTCCTTGAAAGCGGCAGCTCTACCCTTTAGCTCAGTGCGAATGCTGCCTGTAATCCATGGGTTCTGGTTGGGGTATGTACGTACGGTCACTGTGGGGACGACGTCATCGATGCACTTATTGATGAAGCCAATGACAGATGTGGTGTACTCCTCAATGCCATGACATATTCCAGTCTGTGCTAGCAAAACAGTCCTGTAGCTTAGCATCTGCTTCATCCGACCACTTTTTTTATTCATCTAGTCACTGGTGCTTCCTTTTTCATTTTTGCTCGTAAGCAGGAATCAGTAGGATATAATTATGGTCAAATTTGCCAAATGGAGGGCAAGGGAGAGCTTTGTATGCATCTCTGTGTGTGGAGTATAGGTGGTTCAGAGTTCCTTTCCCTCTGGTGGGGTATTGTTTGTAGATTGATGAGGAAAAAAGCTATTTAATCAATTTTAGAATAAGGCTGTAACCTAACAAAATGTGGAAAAAGTCAAGAGGTCAGGATATTTACCAAAGGCACTGTAAATTGAGATTAGTAAAACAGTGTTCTGAGTGGTGCTTCAATTTAAGGGTTTGGTATGTTGTCTACTGTAAGAAAACACCATTCACAATGAGCCTTTATAATAGCACTGAACATGATTGTGAATTTCATGAGGAACAATGAGGGATTTCAGTCCTCTACTGTCTGTCTCTGCTGCCTCTTATCACAGTAGACAAGTGCTAATTTAGGCCTGTGGGTGAGATCCCAGGGAGGCAGAGTAAGGGTTTAGCAGAGGTGACTTGTTTTGCAAGCAGATCTCAGCCATAAGGCTTGCTAGTGATGAAAGGCTTGCTACAGAGCTAGCAGAGAAAGAGCTCAGGTAGTCATATTGGGCCAGAACAGGTGCTTCGGTGCCAAGAAACCTAATCCTATTAATAAAACAAACATCTAAGCAATCATGACAGTCCTTACCTCTGAGCACACTCCTGCCTCTGCCCAAGCCAGCCCTGGAATCTTAAAAGCCAGTCATGGACAAGCTCCAGCCGGGTATTTTCACCACTTGGAGTGCGGTGAAGTCACACATTGCATCCCAGGTGGGGCATGCGGGCAGAACCGTGACACATGCACACCGACTGTACAGCTGTTAGAGATGCTTCCACAATGGAGAACATGTCTTCTTAGCAGATGTAATTTACAATATGAATGGTTTAATTAAAGGATGATAGAGCAGAAACATGCAAATACATGTGAATACATTAGCTGGTAGATTAGGATTTATATAATATAACTAGGGCCACGGATTCACAAGTGCAATAAATACTTTACATAGTAGTAATGTTCACGCAAAAGTGCATTAAATAAAAAATAACGACCATTTACTGAGTCTCATGAGGGCAAAACTGAAAGAGTAACCTGACAGTGCCCATTTCCTCAATGGCCTCCCAAGTACAGATGATAAATGTTCTTGCTCAGTCTCATTTGCTCCAGTTTCATGTGTGCTCATACAGTTCCTGTAGGTAATGTTAGTCATTCTCGATATGGATGACAACTCCAGAGGGAAAAATGTTAAATGATCAGCACTGCCAATAGAGTACGTATATGAAAAGATAAGACTTTTGTGGATAAGGTTCACTGCTATCACCAACTGATTTGTGCAATATTTTTCTTCAGATATAATTGCTTATCTCAGTCTTTTTACTGTATTTGCCAACCCTAACAGAGGTAAAACAGTGGATTTATCTTCCGAAACATTGCACCTTCTAGAGTGGAAAGACAAGACAATACTACAATAATTTTATGGGCAACTGTACAACTGGAAGGACATTGTTGCATTGACAAGGTAAAAAACAGCCTTCATACAGAGGTGAGGTGAGACACCTCCCTGATAAGTAACAATTCAAACACTCATCATCTTCTCCTTTCCCCCTTCTGACAACCAGGTGGCGAATCGCATCTCTGCATGTCTGGCAGACATATCAGTGTGGATGACGGATCACCACCTCAAGCTGAACCTCGGCAAGACGGAGCTGCTCTTCCTCCCGGGGAAGGACTGCCCGTTCCATGATCTCGCCATCACGGTTGACAACTCCCTTGTGTCCTCCTCCCAGAGTGCTAAGAACCTTGGCGTGATCCTGGACAACACCCTGTCGTTCTCCACTAACATCAAGGCGGTGACCCGATCCTGTAGGTTCATGCTCTACAACATTCGCAGAGTACGACCCTGCCTCACACAGGAAGCGGCGCAGGTCCTAATCCAGGCACTTGTCATCTCCCGTCTGGATTACTGCAACTCGCTGTTGGCTGGGCTCCCTGCCTGTGCCATCAAACCCCTACAACTCATCCAGAACGCCGCAGCCCGTCTGGTGTTCAACCTTCCCAAGTTCTCTCACGTCACCCCGCTCCTCTGCTCTCTCCACTGGCTTCCAGTTGAAGCTCGCATCCGCTACAAGACCATGGTGCTTGCCTACGGAGCTGTGAGGGGAACGGCACCTCCGTACCTTCAGGCTCTGATCAGGCCCTACACCCAAACAAGGGCACTGCGTTCATCCACCTCTGGCCTGCTCGCCTCCCTACCTCTGAGGAAGCACAGTTCCCGCTCAGCCCAGTCAAAACTGTTTGCCGCTCTGGCACCCCAATGGTGGAACAATCTCCCTCACGATGCCAGGACAGCGGAGTCAATCACCACCTTCCGGAGACACCTGAAACCCACCTCTTTAAGGAATACCTGGGATAGGATAAAGTAATCCTTCTAACCCCCCCCCCCCCCTTTAAAGGATTTAGATGCACTATTGTAAAGTGTTTGTTCTACTGGATATTATAGGTGAATGCACCAATTTGTAAGTCGCTCTGGATAAGAGCGTCTGCTAAATGACTTAAATGTAAATGTAAATGTATAACCAGGTTTCCAGATTACCAGCTTTCCAGGACAAGACAAAAACAGTGTTTAACAATGACATTTTTGATAACAAATTCTCACTTTGGTATTTTGCATTATCTTGTGCTGCAACCACTGAAGCCACCAGATTGTGCACAAGCCTCATTCACTCAACTAGTATGCTTCCCTCAGGGGTGAACTGGCCAACCTGCATTTTGGGCAAATGCCAGATGGGCTGGTCCATTTTTAGCCTAGTGGGCCGGTCTAAATTGTTATTTTTTGTGCAAAATTATGATTATCTGGCTACAAATGGGGGCCTCGAGGGAAAAATTTGCCAAAGTGGGGGCCTCAAGGGAAAAAAAAGCCCAGTTTGTCAGAAATGGCTCCCGAGTGGCTCAGTGGTCTAAGGCACAACATCTCTGTGCAAGAAGCACCACTACAGTCCCTGGTTTGAATCCAGGCTGTATCACATCTGGCTGTGATTAGGAGTCCCATAGGGTGCTGCACAATTGGCCCAGCATTGTCTGGGTTTAGCTGAGGTAGGCAGTCATTGTAAATAAGAATTTGTTCTTAACTGACTTGCCTAGTTAAATAAAGGTTAAATAAAATAAAAATTACAGAGATGATTTCTGGTCCCAGTCTGCCCCTGCTTCCCTCCGCCATCAAGCCATCTCTTTGAAAATAGCTCTCCAAAAGAGGTCCAACTATGCCCCTTTGAAAATCACAGTGTAAGTATTTATTCAGAGCTGCGATGCTTCACCCCATTGGGATTTAAAACTTTACCTAAAAAGATGGGTGAAAAGCAAATCAGTTGTTTGGCAAGGATTAGAATAGAAAGGTGGTGTTACTGAATGACAAAGTGGCCTTTGGTGGGGTCTTTACTCCTATTTAAATATTACCCATATACTAATAACTAGGGCCTCACTGCAGACAATCCAGGACAAATATTTGGTTTGACTTTGTCTTGTTTTCCCTTCCCTGTCAATGGTCCGTGCTGATGGAAACCATGGCTAAGGTCTCAATCTGGTTAGTCCTCCGGTCTAACCCTGTTGTGTGGCTAAGGGGACACCTGCTAGAAAAACACACTTGTCTGGGCACAAATGAAAGGATTGCTAAGCACTTCATGGCAGGCATGAAAATTCCGCTTTGTCTTACCTAATGAATACTTTCTTATGCGGAGGAATGACAGCAGAGATACCAGGGGAGGACTCTCAACTGTCCTGCATATGAAAGGTAGGGCAGGAAGAAAGTGTGCCTTTGAAAATGAGTGCACATATGGGGAGCCTCCCCATGCATTGAAGAAAGTGGTAATTCATGTGTACTGAATGACTCTGAAAGCAGCCTGACCCCAACAATGGGAAAGTTTTAAAGCTGAGGCATGGGAGAAAGAAAGAGAGAAAAAAAAGCTGTTAAAAGATGACGGCTGCCTGTGAAGTTGCCACTCCAGCCCAAATCCTCTTTAACCTCTCCTTTATGATGGCTGCAGAGTTTGTTTTGTGTCAGTCGTCAGTTTACAATAGAGTTCATCTGCACTAGTTTCATTCCTGTGTGCATCTGAATGGTTTCAGCAATGGTCTATAGACACATAAGTGTGCATACTATTATGGCTCAGGTATCTAAGGGAAAATCACTAGACCAAAATAATGAGTAACTTGAGCCCCAGGCCAGTTGCCATGAGAGACATTTCCTGATAAAACACACATATGTAATTGAATCTATTCTATACTAGTAGTAGGCTACTGAGAAATAAAAACAATGTGGTATGTTAAATCAAATAAAATTCAATGAAGCTAAATATAAAGGATGATTCACTCCCCAGAGGCTAAAGAACCAACAATACTTTATACTTGACACTTGGCTTTGCCTGCCCAGAAAACACCTGTGGTTGTAATGTCAGACTTGTTTTCCTTGTCATTGTGTGTTTTCTCATTTACACACACCCTGCAACGTCTACCTGTGTATAGTATCATACAGGAGGAGGAGAGTGATGGAATGCTGTGTGTCCAGCAGACATGAGTCGTTATGTCTGTGACGTTTGCCTTCTCCGGCTGTGTGGGCCTCTCACAGCCCAGGGCAGGTCTTATCTACAAAACAGAGATGCTGTTTGCACCTCTGTATTATAAATTGGTTGTTTAACCACTTTTCGCCGGACAAGACAAACACGGTCAAACAGCCCTACAGTATGAGTAGTGAGTACACCTACTTGATTTAAAATGTAAAATGTGAATGGTAAGGAGGTAGTTTAGAGAGTGACTCATGCAGCTAATGTTGATGAAAGAGGTGGTTATAAAGCATTACGTTATTGCTTAAGTGGGAGGGGTGTCCCTGAATGACAGCTTATCAACTACTAGTGTGTTGCAATGGCTTGTTCAATGACATCAGGACATTATGAGAGCGCGCACTGTCTCGTAATATGATGGACTTCCTCACCCTTTGACCTTGAACTTAAACCAAACACATAGAATACAAACAGTATAGGTGATACTATAGGTAAATACTGTAGTGTAGGCAATTGCATGGGTCACAGAAGAAAGCGTTCACATGTGAATGTTGTGATCAATAATGGATTCATAGGAGATTAAGGTTGAAGCAGACAAGCAGCAGCACATTGAGGTGAGCTGTTTAATCTGCATGGTCTGATGTGCTGTACTCTGTGCTGTGGGTATACGGCTGGGTGGGTGGGTCGAAGAGATGGTGTGGGTGGGTGACGGTGTGTATGTATACAGGTCAGTCCTATGTCAGGAAGTGGACAGGAGAGTGGGGGTTCTCCTAAAATTAGGCCAGAGACACAGAGCATGTCATGCTCTAGAGGAGGGGTTTTGGGTGTGGGTGGAGGGGGTGGCAGGGTGATTCCTGGTGGCACTCCTGACAGGCCAGGCCGAGCACAGGTGGAGGGTGGGGGTGGAGGTGGTTGCAAACTGGAGTCATAAGACTGGAAAGCACAGTGGAGCATGATGGTGCTATCTCCTGTTTGCTTAGCATCCAGTGGGCCACCACCACACTGCAACATGGCTGGGTCAAACACCCCAGGATTTCTGATCCACACTCAACTCAACTCAACTCCCAATAACCCGTACCTCCCATGGACCATGAGGCCGTGCATGAACATGTTGAGGTATATACAATATGTACACAGGACTGATAGCACACAGGCTTACATCAGTCAGCATAGCTTCCAACAAACAGCTAAGGCTGCTTCGGAACTCAAATAAAAGTTTGTTTGCGTACACAGTTTACCAGGTGTTATAGCGTGTGCAGTGAAATGGTTATGTTACTAGCTACTAACAATGCAGTAAAATGTGAAACAATTCAAATGTAAGGGGGAAAAATATACAAAAAATAACTTTGGGACGAATCTGATTAACAACCCAAATAGCACTGTAGCAGTAATCAAATGTGACTGCATCGTATGTGGATCTACAGTGTGCAAATTGTGGTGGGTCAAGGGTGTCGGGTATGGTGGAGGTGACATGGTCCTTGACTTTCAAAGCATTTCATGATGACAGAAGTGATTGCTACGGAGCGATTGTCATTTACTTTAGTTACCTTGGCTTGCTTGGGTACAAGAACAATGGTGGCCATCTTATAGCAAGTGGGGACGACAAACTGGGATAGTGAGAGGTTGATAATGTCCGTAAACACTCCAGCCAGCTGATCTGAGCATGCTCTGAGGACGCTGCTTGGGATGCCGTCTGGGCCGGAAGCCTTGTGAGGGTTAACATGCTTGAAGGTCCTACAAGGGAAATTGAGAAACAATTCCCATTACGATTCCTACTTTTATGAAGATTGGCTATCAGAATATTTTGTTCTTTAATAGGTCACAAGACATCGTAAAAAAAATAGATATACAGATACAAAATGTATTTAATAAAAAGGCACAAATGCAAAATCACTCATATTCATATTTGTTTAAACACACACAAGCACACACTCTTGCAAACTATTTTGGAAATGAGAGACCCAAAACACACATCTATTGGATACATGACATTGCATCAAATTATTCAACAATTCAACACAACCTGTTGAGGATCTTATCCCGATCTTATCCCGGTATTGGGATTCATTGTCATGTGACCATGGCGGGGAATTCAAAACTGCAAGAGTAATCATTTCAAAAAATCAAATAATCAACTATTTTCCTCCATTTGAAAGATATATCTCCTAAATCTAACCACGCTGTCCGATTTTCAGAGGCATTACGGAGAATGCATAAAGTTAGGTTATGTGAGGAGAGTACATTGACAATAGCTGCGTGTAATGTTTAGCCAATTCAAAGAAGGGCATCAACAGACAGAAAACTAGCTAGAATTATGCACTTACCTTTGACAATCTGCATCAGATGACACTCATAGGACATTATGTTATACAATACATGCATTTTTAGTTCCATCAAGTTCATATTTATATCCAAAAACAGCATTTACAGTCGCGGTGAAATTCAGAATTTTTTTCGGCTCGAATGCACCCAGTGAATCCAGCATTACAAATCACGGAATTACTATTCGAAAACATTGGTAAATTATAATATTGTCATTCAAAGAATAATATATTATCATCTCGTAATTGCTACCGAATGGCCAGATCTCAAAATAACTTTACTGGGAAATCACATTTTGCATAAACTGGGTACTATGCTAACAACAATAAGCTATATGCTAAGCTAAGCTAAGCTATACCGTTAGCATTAGCATCATCTAATATCGATAATAACATTCTAAATATCCCCTTACCTTTGATTATCTCCATCAGAAGGCGCTGCCAGAGATCCCAGGTCCAGAACAAATGTGGTTTCTTTTGACAAAGTTCATAATTTATGTCCAAATAGTTAGCGTTCAGTAGGCTCCCACAAAATGAGGTGGGCAGTGTAAAGTCACGTCGAAAAGCTAAAGAAAACCTAGTAAATAATCTATTTACGTTTGTTTAAACATGTCAAACGTTGTTCAGCATTAATCTTTTGGTCCATTTTTAACGTGAAACATCAGTAAACATCAGTAATATTTTCACACAACCTATCAAGTGTCTAGAATAAACGATAATGACAAAGGCACTCTTCTCAGATTCATGCGCAGGCGCAAAAAATGAAGTGATGACGTGTCAACTTGTAAGCTTTCTAATTCGGTCTGTATTCATGACAGATGCTTCCAACAACTTTCTAAAGATCGTTGACATCTAGTGGAAGCAGTAGGAGTTGCGAACTGAATCCTTTCTCACTGTGGTATCTTTAAAACAATGACACTAAATAGTACAGTCACAAAATTCTCTTTTTTTTTAATCTATTTTTCACAGGTTTTTGCCTGCAATATGAGTTTTGTTATACTTACAGACACCATTCAAACTGTTTTAGAAAATTCAGAGTGTTTTCTATCCGAATGTGTTAATAATATGCATATCCTAGCTTCTGAGTTGGTGTAGGAGGCAGTTAAAAATGGGCACATATTTTTTTCAAAATTCTCAATACTGCCCCCGTGGCCCGTAGAGGTTAACGATAACTAAATTATCATCAAAATACCAACACACTGGCGGTTAAATGCATTTAAAAACAGATATTGCTGTCTTATATAAGGGATGCAAATCTTCATTCATTTATGTTCACTAGCAAATTATAGCCCATATCTTCTTAATGAATTACTGTGGTAAGAGCGGTTTTATCCAGGAATCAGGTATTCATTAAGAATTCATTAATGCACAACCCACGTCAATCAGGCAATGAAACAATGGATGATTTAAAAAAAATCAAATTAGAACAGAAAACCCAGATGAGGGACAGACAGAAAATCAACCAAGAAAACCGAGGACCTTATTTAAAAAGGGACTGAAAGCCACATTGGAAGACTTTCCCCATTATTATAGGCAGTCATACTGGCAGCAGACTTTCTCTTCATACAGCTTCCTTGCTGGGTGCCACAAGCTTTTCAGAGTGCGGTCTTTAGCTGGCTGCCAGCCCTAATGAGCCTGACCTTGTAACATAGGTTGCTGCACAAATACTCAGCCACCCGACAATAATCTTTTTGTCATGTATAGGTGTTCCACTTCTTTTCTCCAAGCACCAAGCAGGAGCTGCCTTATCATCAGATTGACAAAAGCTCACTGTCCTTATTTGTTCATCTGTTTCTTCATTATATTGCCTCTATTCCCTGAGTTCACAGACACAATGCAGTTTGTGAATGTGGGATTATTTTATAATTACTTCTTCATGTGTGAATGTGTGTGTTTCCTTTAAACATTATAGGTGGAAGGGTGCATTAATTACCCATTACTTAACCTCCAGATCACAAAAAGCAAGTCCCACAGCATGATGGCAGACCCTGTGTAGGCATAGGTCAGAAACCATGTGTTCACTTAGTGTACAGCCCCAGTATCTCTGGTACTAAGTTGTGAAGACCTCTTTCTCTCCACTGCTCCTCATTTCTGTCATACAAGGCGTTTCCATGGACACTTAGTTCCAAGAAACGTATATGCTTCTCATCCCTTCAGATATTTTTAAGACGTCTTACACCCTACTCCCTGAAAGCACTTTCCAGTGCACTTTAAGCACATTCATTTTGACTTCACTGATCTCCAATCTCCTCTATCCTGCTGGATTCCGTCCATTTCCCCAAAAGGTTAGTGGCCCTTCCTTTGAATTCACTGAGACAACCTTGTCATCAACAACTGAAGAAATAATCACTACTAGCATGTAGTACTACTAACCACAATGTACTGTGTTGCAACAGCAAGACCCTATTGTCACAGTATGTTGTGTTCCCTTTGAGAGGTTATGGACACTGTTCCATTATTGTGACTGAATAGAAACTGATCGCAAAGGCTAAACATGCATTACAGACTCAGAGAGGACCTAGTGACAGAATATAGGCTATACACAATAGTCACACCAATACTCTACGACATCTCAATATTCATCTCAAAATATGAGAGTACTTTTTTCATTGAGGATTACAAGGATGTGTTATATTGACACGAAGGACACTGTGTCTGATGTCAACTATTGACATGGATGCTTACAATCCTGAAAAAGGAGCTAGAGAGTATTGATCATATGCAGCAGACAACTGTGTGATGAAGATCGTTGAACACACCATATGATCGTGAACTTCAAAGTTCCTTTTGACAAAATGATACAGCAACTGTATAACAACACAGCTAACAGTAACCATGTTTCCATCCAACCATTTGTATGTGAGTAGAGTAACTGTAAGATAAAAAAGAATAGCTCATGACAGGCCTGATGGAAACAAATTGTCTGTACATTTCTTAAATGTCGACAAAACTAAATACGCTAGACAAGGGAGGATACTTTTTTTGTCTGTGATTAGATTATGTCGCAAATTGCAGTGTAAACACATTTTTGAACAATTGTTGACAGTATAAACGTTATGTCATTAAATGTCAAGTACATTTGCAGAAATGCTATGTTGTGTGGTCCTCCCACTACGAGTTTATTAGGCTACAGATGAAATAAGTTCTGATGAACTTCACAGGGTGGTGAAAGAGCACGGTGATGAGCTTGATGCTCCTTTTCAATACATATTGAGGGTTTTAATTTGTATGCTGTTGACATGATGAGCTGTTGGCCAAGACCTGAGTGAGCACATTTGCTTTTTATCACAGACTTTTTGTGCCAAAATCAGGGACGAAGTTAAAAATGGGTGAAAAAACATAGAATTTCTGTTTTTTATAGGTTAAATTAAAGGTTATACGACAAAGGTTTTTTGTGTGCTACGTCATTGCACACAGCCTTTTATTCACAAGAAGCCAGTTTAATGGAAACGCACTGCCACCTACCACTAATGAAATCATTATATACTAATTTGTCACAGAATTGTCTTAAAATTGAATAAAGATCTGTTTGTGTTGATTGATGATAAGGTTGAAAGAAAACAGGGTCTACCTCTCTTTACATTCACCCAGCCAGGTAAATCAACCGCGATGACCTTATCAAAGGCATTGACAGGAGTTCAAACGAATGCGTGACTTTCACACTACAATTAGCACCTTAAAGACATCTCGACAGATAGGAATGTCATTTATACTGAGTGGATACAAGGGGGGGGGGGGGGTAAGTCCAAATATGGTGCACGACAGGAAGCGGGAGCGACAGACAAATCAAAATGAAAGATGCATTTTTTTAAAAGTGCACTCATGAGCAAACAAAATTGGAAATATTTATAAACATATATATTCTTCATTATGGGTACACAAAACAGATTTCCCGTCTGTGTAGTATTAAGGGAGGAAAGGCGGATTAGAGAAAGCAGTGAGCTTTAGTGACAGGGAGGCCACAGAGATAACAGCAGGTTCATTACCGACGCTCGTGGTCCCCGTTCCAGAACCCGCTACGTTGAACTGAAACATGGAGCTCCATTTCCATACAAACAAAAAAGGTTCTCAAAGTGTGTGTCTGTGAGCAGGTAGCTGTGGAGCACCACCCCCAAGCACACACACCTTCTCTGACATCCACCCCCACTCCTATCAAAAATACCCTGCACTTTAAACTAGAGGAGAAAATGCTTCAATTATGCTCCGCTGAAGAAGCCTCACTTTGTGCATTTATTAAGAGGTTATTTGGCTAAGCAGGGCTAAATGGAGAAGGGGGATACAGTAAAAATGCAGGTCTTCCTCAGACATAAAAGCTAACATTCCTTTCTCTTTCTAATCCAAATAGATGAGAGATGGGCTTTGCTTAGAAGTGTGGATTATTTGTTTATTTGAGGTTGGAGCACTGCATTTTCAGATTCATAGAATTACCGAGCTAACAGTTTAATCGTATATTCCCGAACACAACACATTTACAGTTCAAAGAGGAGTATATCTCAGTATATCATGACTAGTAATATGACAATATTTGCCTTGCCAGTAAAAGTCTTGAAGGGATGTTCATATTGTGGCTAACCAAGTATGGTCATTCTCCAAAACATGACCTCTTCTAAAGGAACACAGTATAGTTGTATTGCAGTTGATTTGCAAGGTTTTTATCAAACAGATGCAACATGTTACACTATGTGATTAGGAAAATCTGAAATGTTTATGGTCTGTTGGCAGCATACTTTATACTGTAATTTGTAAAGCACATGCTGGGAGTGTCAAAGACTAAGCCTATACTATACTAGGAAAACATAGCAATGACAACCTGGACTTCTATGCCCAGCTCAGATGAGGAAATCATTTGTGAGGTCGACCCATGAGCCTCTGTAACTCTAAAATTGATTGAACAGTATTCCATGAACAGAGAGAGAGAGAGAGGAAGACAGATAAGTGAGAAAAAGAGACATCTCCAAAGATTGTGAGTGTGCAGCTGAGCAGTCCTCTCCTGGCTTGGTGCCACTAACATTTCCCATCTTAACACACAAATGTGATACAATCCCAGTTTACTGCACCTGCACCAATTATTATCCAATTAGTAACAAATACTGCACAATTAAGGGTAAACTGTCACACAGAGTTCTAAAAGGCTACACAAACGGAGAGCAATAAATTACAGCAGCTGAAGTGATCATAATTAATCAGGAGTTGGAGTTGGAAAATTAGATTTCTCCCACCACAACCCTCCTCTACACTTCCTGTAGAGTGGCAGATCTGTATGCCATCATAAAGAGACACAAATCATTGTATGTTTGAGTCACAGGACAGTTGTGGCGCCTTAATTTGGGAGGATGGGCTTGTGGTAATGGCTGGAGCGGCATAGGTGTAATGTTTATTTTTTTAAATATTTTTTTAGGGGGTAGATCAGCCTGAATATTGCTGATAGATTCCATCAATGTAATTGTCTGCATCATTTCCAATCCCCCAAATATTTTGTGGGTAAATATATATATATTTATATATTTACATACATACACATACCCTCATATATATATATAAATATACATGCATATACACATACACATATATACATATACATATACATATAAACTCAGCAACAACAAAAAAGTCCCTTTTTCAGGACCCTGTCTTTCAAAGATAATTCGTAAAAATCCAAATAACTTAACAGATCTTCATTGAAAAGGGTTTAAACACTGTTTCCAATGCTTGTTCAATGAACCATAAACAATTAATGAACATGCACCTGTGGAATGGTCGTTAAGACACTAACAGCTTAAAGACAGTAGGCAATTAAGGTCACAGTTATGAAAACTTAGGACACTAAAGAGGCCTTTCTACTGACTCTGAAAAACACCAAAAGAAAGATGCCCAGGGTCCCTGCTCATCTACTTGAACATGCCTTAGGCATGCTGCAAGGAGGCATGAGGACTGCAGATATAGTCACGGTTTGTGCCATCGCTGGACCAGACAGGACTGGCTAAAAGTGCTCTTCACTGACGAGTCGTGGTTTTGTCTCACCAGGGGTGATGGTCGGATTCGCGTCTATCATCGAAGAAATGAGCGTTACACCGAGGCCTGTACTCTGGAGCGGGATCAATTTGGAGGTGGAGGGTCCGTCAAGGCCTGGAGCAGTGTGTCACAGCATCATCGGACTGAGCTTGTTGTCATTGCAGGCAATCTCAACACTGTGCGTTACAGGGAAGACATCCTCCTCCCTAATGTGGTACCCTTCCTGCAGGCTCATCCTGACATGACCCTCCAGCATGACAATACCACCAGCCATACTGCTCGATCTGTGCGTGATTTCCTGCAAGACAGGAAAATCAGTGTTCTGCCATGGTCAGCGAAGAGCCCGGATCTCAATCTCATTGAGCATGTCTGGGACCTGTTGGATCGGAGGGTGAGGGCTAGGGCCATTCCCTCCAGAAATGTCCAGGAACTTGCAGGTACCTTGGTGGAAGAGTGGGGTAACATCTCACAGCAAAAATTGGCAAATCTGGTGCAGTCCACGAGGAGGAGATGCACTGCAGTGCTTAATGCAGCTGGTGGCCTCACCAGATACTGACTGTTACTTTTGATTTTGACCCCCCTTTGTTCAGGGACACATTATTCCATTTCTGTTAGTCACATGTCTGTGGAACTTGTTCAGTTTATGTCTCAGTTGTTGAATCTTGTTATGTTCATAGAAACTTTTACACATGTTAAGTTTGCTGAAAATTAACACAGTTGACAGTGTTTCTTTTTTTGCTGAATTTATATACATATCTTTTTAAAATATATTTACCCACAAACCCTACCACCCCTCCCCTAATTGTAGTAAACTAATGGACAACCACACTTAGGCTTCTACTTCCAGAT
Organism: Salmo trutta; assembly: GCF_901001165.1. NCBI lineage: Eukaryota > Metazoa > Chordata > Actinopteri > Salmoniformes > Salmonidae > Salmo > Salmo trutta. The sequence goes on along the minus strand of NC_042960.1, from coordinate 49,735,899 downwards.
TATACATACCATATACATTTTACGGACACAATCTATTTGACAATAGTTATATTTTGTTTGTTTTTTATCCCTGGCCTTCCTCTATTTCTGTTGTCCATCCAGTTAGATTTTTATTTGCCATATATTTTTAACTGTGCTATTTCACAAAAGTTCTGAACCTATATACATTTAACAGACTCAGTATATTTTACATTTGTTATCTTGTTGTTATTAGTCCCACCTTTCAGCTCCATTCAACCCCTCCCATCTATCTCTTAACACCATCCATATTGGATTTCTATTATATATTATATATTTTTCAACTGTACTGTGATGCTTCACAAAAGTTCTGAACCTTTCTATTCTCATAGTTTACACAGATGGTAAATTAAAGATAATTTTTTTTGCTAAAAGTATTATATTATTGATCGATTGACTATGAATTTTCAAATCACCCAGTAGTGCTATCTGCAGCATAAGCTCCAGGTAAATGTTGCAATTCTTCAGCCATTCCTGGACCTGTGACCAAAAACGAGCTACATATGGACAGCACCAAAATAAATTATCTAACTCTGCCTCCTCGCAGCAAAATCTGCAGAGCTGGGAAGGTTGTATCCCCCATATATATAACATTCTATTGGTTGCAAGAATTTTGTATAAGAATTTTAATAGAAAAATGAAAATGTTGAATTCGACTTCGTTTTGCGTGTCAATTCAAAAGCCATGTGCCACGGAATCGGTACATCAAAAATCTCTTCCCAACTATTTTGCAATATATATGGCACAGCTGTCAATTTTTTGGTCCTTAAATGAAACTGGTATATATTTTTATATCACAATTTTCTTTAACCGATTTTGGTCTTTAATGCAGGGTCGTTCCAGCCGTTATGAGCCGTCCTCCCCTCAGCAGCCTCCACTGGTTTGAATGATTGATTAATATGTGTACTGCATGTGTCACTGATAAGAAAAGAAAAAAGGCCCCTAGTAAAAACTAGATTAAGTTAGGGTTGGATATTTCCGGGGTCATGAAGATCAAATCAAATCAAATCAAATTTATTTATATAGCCCTTCGTATATCAGCTGAAATCTCAAAGTGCTGTACAGAAACCCAGCCTAAAACCCCAAACAGCAAGCAAAGCATGTGAAAGAAGCACGGTGGCGGCGTATTGTTTGCCTGTGTCTCTTCTCCGCTTGTTTTTGCAAAATAACTTTGTAAAACGTTACTTTTCATAGCTACTGTTTAAGTCAGCCAATTCATGTTTTGTAATTAAATGCAAAATTTCTTGACACATACAGTAGAGTAGTTCTTCTTCTATCGAGGTGTAGAGCCCTGCAAGGGCAGGAATTTTAAGCCCAAGCCCTACCCAATCCTGTGACGTTCAGGCCCTACCCTACCCAGGCCTGATTGCTTCTGCCAAATTCAAGGCCCGACCTGCCCGAAACCCGAAATCAGAAATAACTTCCTCTGTTAGTAAATCCATTAGCTGCTCCTCTCTGTATGTCACTCACTCCCTGCACACAGCTCGCTTTGCATGTGTTCTGCTCATGGCGCTCTGAGTTTGTGAGTATCCATTACATCCATCCAAACACACCAAGACAGAAGATGGCATGACAAAACCTTTTCCCCTTCAGGAGACTGAAAAGATTTGGCATGGGTCCCCAGATCCTCAAAAAGTTCTACAGCTGCACCATCGAGAGCATCCTGACCGGTTGCATCACCGCCTGGTATGGCAACTGCTCGGCATCTGACCGTAAGGTGCTACAGAGGGTAGTGCGTACGGCCTGGGACATCACTGGGGCCAAGCTTCTGCAATCCAGGACCTTTTAAATAGACAGTGTCAAAAGAAGGCCCTAAATATGGTAAAAGACTCCAGGCACCCAAGTCATAGACTGTTCTCTCTGCTACCGCACGACAAGTGGTGCCGATGCGCCAAGTCTGGAACCAACAGGACCCTGAACAGCTTCTACCCCCAAGCCATAAGACTGCTAAACAGTTAGTTAAAAAGTTATGCAAATAGCTACCCGGACTGTTTGCGTTGACCCTTTTTTGTTCTTTGACTGATCACATACGCTGCTGCTACTGTTTACTATCTGTCACTTTATTCCTAGTTATATGTACATATCTATCTACCTCAATAACCTAATACCCCTGCACATCGACTCAGTGCTGGACCCCTTATGTACAGTATAACCAAGTTATTGTTACTCATTGTGTGTCTATTATTACTTTTGTTATTAACTGTTCTACTTTTCTATTATTTCTCTATTTTCTCTGCATTGTTGGGAAGGGCCCGTAAGTAATCATTTCACTGTTTGTCTACACCTGTTATTTACGAAGCATGTGACAAATAAAATGTGAGTGATTTGATTTGATCAGTCATGTCACACTAGTAATTTTATCAACGCTAATGACTAACAGCCAATTGAGCCAAAGATTGAGCCAAAGACAAACAGTGTGTCAAAACAACTGTTTAAACTTAAAGACAACTTGCAAAGGCTCCTCTTTCATGACAGGCCGAGAGTTTGACTGATACAGAACTATGTAAATAAATCCTGCATGCAGGCACAGGTCTGGTAAAAACAAAATCTATTCGTATTCATATAACTTGCAATTTTCTGTTTTAAATTGTGTTTCTTCTCTGCTCTTAACACGTTTTGGGTAGATTGAAAACAGGGTGAAGAGAGAGCAACTGAAAGGAGCTCAAGTTAGACACCCCAAATAGCAGGGAATGAGACACTCGCCCAAACAATTTGATAACCAAAATGTGACATCACTGTCAAAAAAGACACCAAAATTCAGCGCTGGGAGTGCGGTGATCTGTGTCAAAACAGCAGTTAATAGGAGCCACAGAGAGAAAGAGAAAAATGGCAGCGCATAAAGACGGGTGTCGTTCAGCTCTCCTCCTCCACCTCTCAGATGAAATGCCAGTTTGCTTCAGGAGACGGTTCAAGCTGACGGAAGCAGACTCATGTGTTGGCTGAGGTATCTGGCTTGGGCCACAGCGTTAAAGTCTTCAGAAACGTTTGGGGAATATTCAACAGTAAACATACATGTTCCGTTTGATATGACAAAGCCGCCTTTGATTGTGCGGTCTATCATTGCTAGAAGGCACAAAGCACTGATCTCTGAACGAGGCAATTAATGGGTATGAAATCCCAGAAGTCCACTAGCCTGAGGCGATAGGAACCCTCCTCAAAAGACTGATTCACTGTTAATGTCATTGAGAAATCCCCCTCATTCCCTCTGCTCTGCTTCCATTTGATAGAGAGACAGACTGTCCTTCTAGGCATTTCTTTAGAAATAGAACAGTATTATATATAGAGGGTAAGTAACTCTACGTCCCAACCAGGCCTTACATCTAGAAGGACTTTCCTTATCTGGAGTGACATGTCATTCATTAACCAGGAAACCCCTGCTCTGCAAATGTTGCCTTTACTTCAAATTGACCTTAATACTTTCTATTACCACAATAACTATGTGCTTGTACTGCTACAAAACATTATTTTCAGCTCAAACATTTTGTTCCCTTTTACATAAGTTCAGTTTACACTTCTTTCTTGATCACAAATGAAAAGATGATGAGAGATTTACTCTGACTTTGATGTGGATTCCAGGATGAGAAGAAAATACCTGACTATAGGCCTAATAATTAATATGGTCTTAAATTGCTAACCATTATGGGTAAAGTGAAATTGAGAGTTGGTTTCATTCTTGACAGGCATTCAGTGGTGCTGTGTGATTGAATAGTGACAAGGCAAGGGTTAAGGTGAGTGTGGTATGTGGATAGATTCCAGCTCTCATATGTATCCACCTGCAGGGAAGCCAGTGATTCAGAGGTGAGTCAGCTATGTTAACACGGCATGCCCTGTAGTAATCTGCCTCCAGCCGTCTCCTAGTCACCAGCCACCACATTAATGCACTCTAATAAAAACAAACCACAATACAAGCACCATAAGGTGGGAAGACAGGCGGGTGGGATGGGGAGGAGGGACGGACACAAAAGCATCACAAGGGAGAGTGGTGCTATAAAAGAGAGATGAATTTCATTTCAAGGACCCCATCATCATGTCTTAATCAGCTTCATTACAAGGGATCTTCTCAGTTTCAAGCCTTGGGTGGAATTAAACAGGAACAAACAGAGTGTGTGCTAGCTACAGCATGTGGATGTGGTAGTGGGTAAAGGCTGAGCTGCAGAAGGAAGGCGGCTAGCTACCTCTGATCAAAGTGTTTTAGGTGGTGTCCATGCAGATAAAGCAGGATTAGCAGGTCCTACTGAGCAAATAATTGCCCTTGCTTTGAAATCCCACGTTCTGAGGGAATGCTACAAAGGGTTTGCCATAGAGACCACTCTCAAGGAGAGGCGCTAATACCCCATTGGTCCCCTTTAATATATTGTTGATAAATTCTAATCAAGACTTTGTCATTATATAAGGCTTTCTTCCCTGGCACCTCCTGATACATTGTGGACTTCAATGGATGTCCTCAATTAATTACTTACTTTCTTATCTTTCTATTTTCCCTGGTCCAGAGTTTGCTAATGAAGTACATACCTGTGGAGTAAGCTTTTTACTCCCTCCATAGAATATTAATTAGAATTATTCTGAACTTCAGGCATTTACAATCGTCTATTTATTTCCCAATGAACTAAAATCCCACCGAACCCTTAATCTGTTTCATTACGAGGGATAGCCCTTGGAAGAAGTGGCAACTTTACAGCGTCCATAAAAAACAATGAATATTGTCCAAGGATTCTAAGCAATCATAGTAGCTTCATACCGAAGACCAGTGGAGTCTCATTTGGAGAACAGTCTACTGTGGTACCGTACGTACTGTGCTATGACATTTTGGGAAGTAAATACACAGAGAACATAGGAAGGCTTCAGAGAAATGACCAATTAGGACTGATCCAATACTGAAGGTAAGATATTGCATATGCTCAACAATACTTTTCTCAGATAAAGGTAAAATGGCAATCATCTCACATTGACAGCTTAATTGAAAATGAAAATGTCACTTTTTTCTCATATTGTTGGAAGTTATACTTGCATACACTCAGGGAAGATCACACATGGCAAGCCGGTTTTCAGAGAGTTAATTATCAGTGTGTTTGAGAGACAGCAGAACAGCCACCCCCTAATCCAGCCCCCCCCCCCCAGCACCAGGTTCCTGTCTTGGTCTCTGAGGAAAACAGACAAAGCTGCCTTCACTCAAGATGCTTCCATTGGAGTTTCACTGAGTGGACTGGGCAGGGTGCTGTGTGCTTAAAACACACACACAAGCACATCTGTGCGAGGTCAAAGGATCCCATCTCTCCTTTTGATCTCACGCGGTGTGTATAGCCATTCACATCAGCGCCAGCATGCTCCAACAAGACGCACACCTCCAGCGCTAACTGCTAATTAATTATGTTTAGCAGGCAAGCCAGGCCAGTGCCCTGAGAGTAGTGTGTGGGCTGCGGGTTATGTGTTAATGCAACAGCCTTGTCACGATACCAATATATCAACAGTCAAGGTTGGCAAACCTTTGACTCAGTACGCCTACACCAACAACTGCCAATTTTTCTTGTTTATGTTCTGTGACATGATCCATATGTAACCTTTATTTTTACTAGGCAAGTCATTTGGTTGTCATATAATATAATTTCCCTGGCTGATTAGTGTCGTCAGCTTGAGGTGTTAGGGCACTGTATTTGTTGGCAACAGTTACTTGTGTCTAAACCTTGTAAGTTTCCATCAGATAAACTTTCCTTCACCCATTGCTCATTCATGACCATTATTAACCAGCTCCAAAGGCTTATAATAACTGTCAGGAGAGTTTCAAACATGGAAAGGTCATATTGAGTGAACAAGGCTATACAACTATCTCTGAATTAGAGATGGAATGCTTGAGAAGTCTGGGGCACCACTGCTGTTGTCCAGAGCAAGGCCTTCGTGTGGTGAATCATCACTCGATGCGAAACCGCCTCCACACTCCTATTGCTTTCCTTTAGAAATCCCGATTATAGTCCATCATCAGTATGAATATATTGACTAAATAAGGGGGGACAACCAAATGACAGAAGACAGTCATTGGCACAAGACCACCTTGAACTTCAACTACTGTAGTCCAGACAACCTTTCAATGAAAGCCTGACAGAATGGCTGTAATGATATTTTTTCATTTGATTAAGACAAAACAGAAGTCAAAATACAATAAGAACCACATATTTTCCCCTCCCACAAAGAACAGCTTAACCGCCAACGTTCCTTCCTCCACCTCTCAATCTCCTCTTCCTGATGGAAACTTTTTAGCGCCGAACAATGCCCAATTACACGTCAAGATAAACACATCAAATGCCTATTTTAATTGTTTCAGATGCAGATTGGAATGAAATTAGAATAAAATTGGTCTTTTATACAACTTTCTGTCTTCATGACTGACTCATTCTGACACAATAGAGCTACAGTCTAATTTGTAAATACACAATGGCTCTTTGTCCCCTTTGTTGTATTTGACTCTCCAAAGCTAGCATAAATCTTTCAAAATTCATTAATAATCAGTGGCAACCTACGTGTACATCATATGAAATAACACAATAGTGCAATTTTACTTGTTACTAAAGTGACTGAATAAGTACCACATGTCAACGTCATCTTTAAAAATGCACCACATGATATCTTTGTCGTTAAACCAAAGAAAATCATGCTTAGAGACAACCTGCACGCTTGGCTGTCACAACAGCACTCATTTACGTCCAGTCCGGGACTAAAAGCTGTAATTTACAGTAAAATTAATTATCTTGACTTTATGTTAACTTTCTCAAAGTGCAGAGTAGGCAACGAGGGGCATGCTAATACATGGTAAATTGTCTCCCAGTATTGATTTTACAAGATAGGATCGATTAATAGATTATAAGACCATTATATGGCCAAGCTATAAAACTCGACAACTGTATATTCAACTGCTTTTTATACATAATACCTTACACATTCCACTGTTGTTTTTTGTTTGTGATTACTTAGATTGCTTTCATGACACATTCAAGCTATTCATAATGCCTTTTCAAAGCCATTCATTCTGAATTAAAGGGTTATTGTGACACCGACTTATATGTTGGAATTGGTGATACTCTAAAGAGCCAGGAAAGGACCGCCTGTCCTTTCAAAAGCATGTGTTGAAAAACCCACAAGTGTGTCTCCCTATTTTTCACTCCGGTCCTGAGATAAAGGGCACAACTGGGAGCAGCAATATGTTCAATGCCTTGAGAGGGGAAGCCATGACAGAGTGTGCATTCTGAACTGGTATTGTGGCTGTGTCGGTGGCTGTGTTCTGTGTTGAAAAGATAGGATCTGCAAACTCCCAAGAGGCAACAGGCTGATTCAGGGGCTTTCAAGTATGTTCTTAGAACAGAGAGGAAGGATTCATTGTATTATAGCTTGATCAACTTTATGGCTGCTAGATGCGAAAGAAAAAGCGAAAAAGAAAGATATCTAAGCAAGTTATTGTTCTGTGTTACATACAAAACCAATAAACTGGTGTGTCTACCACAAAAGTGTATCTACTTTTAGAGGCATACACCACTTATTGAGTATTCATACTGACACTATTTTCCTGAAACAACAGAGATTTGATAGGACTGTTCATGGTATACATTACCTATATGTATAGAGCTGGATATACAGAATTGCCTATGTCATATTGATAAGTGGAGTAAACCCCTTTAGACAAAATTCGACCTGCAACAGTTCAAAATATCCCACCAAAATAGAAAGTGCTTTACGTGACAAACCGACTTTGGCGTTTACGAAATTTGCATATTATTTAATTTGTAATCCTTACAAGGCTATGGAGAAAATGTCCAATCTGATTCATGTGGGACGGTTTGTCCCAGTTCTGTGCCATAATCTAGCATGGTGAATTCAAAAGATATTACAATATTTATGGCAATTACAGATTGTTCATATATCTAGGCAAGGATACAGAACAGTACCATTAGAGGGTCATGGGGGAAATAGCCAAGCTATTTATAGTAGTCTCTTAAAGTTCACCACTCCTTCGAAATCCCTGGGTGCCTTCAGAATAATCTAACTGTGTGAATAATGTCCTGAATAAAATCAACATAATAACAAACAAATACTCTCTTAAATGTTGAGAAAGTGTTTCTTTAGCATGTGTTTTGTGTGTAGTACTGTATTTGTGTTAGTGTCAGCAAGTCTTTCTTTGTAATGAAAACCAAAAAAATTTACAATGAATAGCAGGGTTGGGGTCAATTCCATTTAAATTCTAATCAATTCAGAAAGTAAACCAAATTCGAATTCCAAATGTTCCTCATTGAAAAGCATGAAAGAGAATTGGAATTTCAGTGCACTTCCTGAATTGACTGGAATTGAAATGGACTTGACCCCAACCTGAAGAATAGTAATGGTTATCATATCAGAAAATCTATCACAACATTTCTGAGAGCAGTGCTTTACGTATAACATTTTCAAACATACAAGATCACTGTCTACAGATGTTTGGTATTGTAAGCTGAGGAAAATCCTTGTCTGTGGCTTGTGTAAAAAACTTTAGCACCTTACAGAGGAGCATGCAGCAGAGTGAAATTTGCCTCACGAGAAGAGAGATTTGGAGGTGAATCCGAAAAGGTTTAATTAATTTTAAATGATTCTTTTCAGAGTGTTAGAGGCTCAAAGCAGTAGAGTGGAAAGCAGTTGGAGTGGCTAGTGCTTGGCAACCGGGATAATCTAGGCCCTCCTCAGCAAGCTCATTTAGGAGTCTTACATCAGCATGTAGGCATCCCGAGGTGGAGCTTTACCGGGTCGCTAGTGGGGCTAGTGGGGTGTACTCAAAGTTTGTAAATCCACACAAGCTTCTTGCATAAAGCAAATTCACATTGCCATATTATTCAATGTGGACAATACACGTATATAACTCTAAGCAGGGCTTTAAGGCACCTAACTATCCTACCCCATCTTACTGCTACGAGGAATCCTACTTTTCATTTAAACTCCATTATGTTCTTTGTGATTTCATACAGGCAATGGGGGGAGGGTCGGGAGAGACAGACATATTTCTTTCTTCCTGAAAAAGACATAATTACATAGCCTTTAGTGCTATTAGCAAATGCTGTAGCAAAGTAAGATCTAATTTAATAATCTGTGTGAAATCTAGATGTGTAGTATGTCATTGCGCTTACTTTCCATGCAATGATCCAATGCACATCTACTGTATCTTAACTCTAAACTGGCTTCCCATTTGGTTACTAGAATAGTTTGAAAGCAGCTTCCTGATCACAGCAAATAGGGATTGGACCAACACTTGGATCCTTTACATAAGCAAAATGTACTTTGCTTTACTTTTAAGCGTCAGTTAACCTAGCGGTTAGAGTGTTGGCCTAGTAACCAAAAGGTTGTTGGTTCGAATACCCGAGCTGACAAGGTGAAAACCAACCAGTCAGTATCTGGTGTGACCACCATTTGCCTAATGCGCACCACACATCTCCTTCGCATAGAGTTGATCAGGCTGTTGATTGTGGCCTGTGGAATGTTGTCCAACTCCTCTTCAATGGCTTTACAAAGTTGCTGGATATTGGCGGGAACTGGAAAACACTGTCATACACATCGATCCAGAGCATCCCAAACATTCATAATGGGTGAAAGGTCTGGTGAGTATGCAGGCCATGGAAGAGCTGGGACATTTTCAGCTCCCAGGCATTATCATGCTGAAACATGAGGCGATGGCGGTGGATGAATGGCACGACAATGGGCCTCAGGAACTCGTCATGTTATATCTATGCATTCAAATTGCCATTGATAAAATGCAATAGTGTTCGTTTTCGGTAGCTTATGCCTGCCCATACCATAACTCTACCGCCACCATGGGGCAGTCTGTTCACAACGTTGACATCAGCAAACCGCTCGCCCACACCCGACGCCATACACCTGGTCTGCGGTTGTGAGGCCGGTTAGACAGACTGTCAAATTCTCTAAAACGACGTTGGAGACGGGTTATGGCAGAGAAATGAACATTAAATTCTCTGGCAACAGCTCTGGTGGACATTGTTGCAGTCAGCTTGCCAATTGCACGCTTCCTCAAAACTTGAGGCATCTGTGGCGTTATATTGTGTGACAAAACTGCACATTTTAGAGTGGCCTTTTAATGCTGTTTAATCAGCTTCTTGATACACCACACCTATCAGGTGGATGGCAGGTTAAATAAGCTTTTTGAGAGAAATAAGCTTTTTGTGCATATGGAATATTTCTAGGATCTTCTATTTCAGCTAATGAAACATAGGACCAACACTTCACAATTTTTGTTCAGTCTATATTACATGTGTCTACCTATCTACAGTTGAAGTCGGAAGTTTACATACACTTAGGTTGGAGTCATTAAAACTTGTTTTTCATCCACTCTACACATTTCTAGTTAACAAACTATAGTTTTGGCAAGTCGGTTAGGACATCTACTTTGTGCATGACACAAGTAATTTTTTCAACAATTGTTTACAGACAGATTATTTCACTTATAATTCACTGCATCACAATTCCAGTGGGTCAGAAGTTTACATACACTAAGTTGACTGTGCCTTTAAACAGCTTGGAAAATTCCAGAAAATGATGTCATGGCTTTAGAAGCTTCTGATAGGTTAATTGACATAATTTGAGTCAATTGGAGGTGTAGCTGTGGATGTATTTCAAGGCCTACCTTCAAACTCAGTGCCTCTTTGCTTGACATCATGGGAAAATCAAAAGAAATCAGCCAAGACCTCAGAAAAATAATTGTATAACTCCACAAGTCTGGTTCATCCTTGGGAGCAATTTCCAAACGCCTGAAGGTACCATGTTCATCTGTACAAACAATAGTATGCAAGTATAAACACCATGGGACCACACAGCTGTCATACTACTCAGGAAGGAGACACGTTCTGTCTCCTAGAGATGAACGTACTTTGGTGCGAAAAGTGCACGTCAATCCCAGAACAACAGCAAAGGACCTTGTGAAGATGCTGGAGGAAACAGGTACGAAAGTATCTATATCCACAGTAAAACGAGTCCTATATCGACATAACCTGAAAGGCGCTCAGCAAGGAAGAAGCCACTGCTCCAAAACCGCCATAAAAAAGCCAGACTACTGGTTGCAACTGCACATGGGTACAAAGATCGTACTTTTTGGAGAAATGTCCTCTGGTCTGACGAAACAAAAATAGAACTGTTTGTCCGTAATGACCATAGTTATGTTTGGAGGAAAAAGGGGGAGGCTTGCACACTGAAGAACACCATCCCAACTGTGAAGCACGGGGGTGGCAGCATCATGTTGTGGGGGTGCTTTGCTTCAGGAGGGACTGGTGCACTTCACAAAATAGATGGCATCATTGAAGCAACATCTCAAGACATCAGTCAGGAAGTTAAAGCTTGGTCGCAAATGGGTCTTCCAAATGGACAATGACCCCAAGCATACTTCCAAAGTTCTGACAAAATGGCTTAAGGACAACAAAGTCAAGGTATTGGAGTGGCCATCACAAAGCCCTGACCTCAATCCTCGGAGGCCTACAAACCTGACTCAGTTACACCAGCTATGTCTGGAAGAATGGGCCAAAATTCACCCAACTTATTGTGGGAAGTTTGTGGGAAGTTTGACCCAAGTTAAACAATTTAAAGGCAACACTACCAAATACTAATTGAGTGTATGTAAACTTCTGACTCACTGGGAATGTGATGAAAGAAATAAAAGCTGAAATAAATCATTCTCTCTACTCTTATTCTGACATTTCACATTCTTAAAATAAAGTGGTTATCCTAACTGACCTAAGACCTGGGAATATTTACTAGGATTAAATGTCAGGAATTGTGAAAACTGAGTTTAAATGTATTTGGCTAAGGTGTATGTAAACCTCCGACTTCAACTGTACATTTAAACATTATGGACATATTACTAAACAAATCAACAAGCACCTGCACAATGGCTGTTGCCGGTCCCCTATGTAGAGCAGCTATCTCTCTACTGGTAATTTACAGCAATGTGTCCTTTCTGTAAGCTATCTCCACACAAAGGCAATAAAATGCTGAGCACGAAAGATACAGCTCTACAGGAAGGAGGCCTCCGTTTGGCAGTGAGATGAGGGGAAACAGTCCCCTCCTTGTTGTGGCCGAGTTGCTGCAGCTTATCGCTTGCTTGGCCTACATGACACGAGGGCCACGATAAGGGAGGCACAAATGCAGCCTTTATTTGTGACTGCAACATGAAACTCACTCACTCGCAGATGAGTGGCAGGAACATCCTCAACGATTTATGCCCCATTCACAGGAGTGGGACAAAGTGGCCAGGGAGGGACATTTTGAATAGTTTTGTTTTGTTTGTTTTCTGTTTGTTTTTGACTGATTCACCACATTTAAAATAGCTAAATTAAATATTTGAGTGTGTAGCTACCCCTCATTTTGTGGAATGGCAAATTACAATTGCGCCAAAAACAGACTCATATGCATAGCTTAGCTACCTGTTGATATCAGCTGCTGAGTGCTATGTTAAGCATCATCCTGAATATCGTCAGGGACTTGTCTAGAAGTGCAGAGGACACATTTTCTATCAGTGGAGAGAATTTGTGTTTGTAAGGAACGTTCCTGGGGCTTTTGTTTTCAGGCCTTGATGTGTGACCAGTCGCTCTCAGGCCTCCCCTTTACCCCTGGCCTATTCTGCCAGTGTTCTGCCCACCCATACTGTCACAGCAGGGGAAGGGTTTCAGAGAGAGACTGAATCAAAAGCTCAAGGAGAAAAATTGCTTTTCAGTCTCTGCTGTGTGGGAATCGGATGAGGGGCCTCGCTCAAATCCGGTCTCCAGGCAACCAGAGCGATATGCCGGGGGAATATCATTAAAGTTGGAAAACTAAGCAGTCTTTCTGAATTTGTAAACCTAATCAGCACTGTTAAAAAAAGGGAAGAGGGGGAAAATGGATGACATGAAGCAACCATCAAAGTTTGTCCAATGTATTTTCTTATGAGTTTGCTTGTTTGTTTATTCATTAACTGATACTAAGTATACCCTACATACTATGATTTTAAATTAAAGACATGAGAGAGTACAGCTAACAGCTGAACCAGTGAAAAGTGCAGCTCCAGACAGACAGACCCAAGTTGGATGTGAAATAGGGGAACTGCCATCTCTGCAGCTGGCCCTCCATCACAAGATTAATAAGTTGCCGTTTCCAGGCCGACCAGAACCTAGTGGGAACCATCCAGCGCTTCTGTGAATTGTGGGTAACGGCCTCACCACAAGCTGGCCTGGTTTACAGCTCTGTTTTGTCTTGCAGTCTTAAAGTGGAGAAAACATCTGTGACTAGAATGATGTCACCATGAAGGGTGTCCAACAAGTTCAAACAATCAAAAAAAGAAAGCCAAAACAACAGCCAGGTTATACTACTAGGTTTACTTTCCAGTAACACGTTTTCAGCTTTACTGAAGAATCTCTAAGCATAAACATTTGTATTGTCTCAGGGAATTAGACACAAGGTGGTTTTCATGTGAATGAAAAAAAAACTGAAACGTGTTATTCTATGATCATGACTACTGTAGTAGTTCTGTAGTAGTTCAGCCCTCCACTACTGCATGACAAAGGCAACAATGAGTTGACACATCTTTAGATCCGCTGGTCAAAGTTGCTGTGATACAAACGTCTTTACAGATATCTTAGATAACTTATCTGAGTTTTAAAAGGACTTAGATGTAAGTAAGTATTTAACTATGTAATAACAGGATGTTATATAATTACACCAAGAATTTCTACAAAAAGTTATACAGAAAAATACTTCATCCATATAACTTTGTGACAGTGATTCTACACGGTCTAAATGGTGTTCTGAGGGGATATCTACATCCATCTATTTCAACTACATTAAAAACCTGTTTTTTAAAGAACAAGCTTTACCAGCTCTCTGAGTGATATCAAGAAACGAAAACAGTAAAGTATGTATGATAACCTGATATTTCTATAAGGTTGCTAATAGCATAACATCTCCATACGCCCTACTTTGGGTAATAAGAGAGGATGTCCCCTCTTTGTTCATAATTCTACAAATGAAATACGCATAAGAGCCTCAGAGATCAATTACTGAGCTGCACTCTGTTCCAGAGGGTATGCAGTGGCACTGCCCCCTAGTGGATCACTGGAAGACACTTCACACTCCGACTACCAGTAAACTCCCTTTATACTATTAGCACAAAGCATGGTATCCTTGGGACATCCATACTCTAAACCCTAACCTAACCTCATCCTAACTATTAACCATTTTTCTACTTCAATGGGGTCGGGATGGTCCCAAGGATCCCGAATTACACGGACCCATAAAGCACGGCACTGGGCTGATTGGAAATTTAGCTGACAGCAAGTTTCTTTTTGGCTGATGCAACTAGAAGCTCCTTTTTCTATTTTGAAACAAAATTGGGAGAAAAAAAACAGGAACATATGCTATGTCGTCAACATCAACATAAAAATATAACTGTTTGTTTTATCAATTTTGATTATCTGCCGTCACATGACATCGCCACACAAGTCTATGCTGTTGACTACGGTGAATGCTGCTTTGTTCGCCAAGGCTCATAAGTTTTAATGAATCCAAAATAGCGTCTAACATTTAAACTGGCCCCTTTTATTCAGGTTTCACTGCACTGTAAGGAATACAGTGGGAGTAATGAAGCAGAGCCTAGAGGAGATAAGCGCTTATATTATAGGTAATCACAACCCAGAGCAGCAACCTTTACACATAAAAAACCTCTGGGATTATCACCAAGTATTGTATTCGTTCAGTATACTGTATGAGTGAAAATCTGTGGTATGTCACCCAGTATATTATCCATCCTAATGGAGAAGACTGTAATTACTTGAAATTGATGTTGGCTTCCATTGACATTCATTGAGCCGGTCCCCTTCAATGTGAGTATCTAAGTAAGTTTTGCCTTAAGAGAAACTGTAGCTCACTTTCTTTTCACGTACACAAGTGCATGAACACGCACGCGCACGCACACGCACGCACACACACCACACAGAGATCATGGGGTGACATTTCCAATTGTCCAGTGATCTGTTTGTTGTGTTTGTGTTTCCTGTGCTGACCTTGCCCCCGCACATATCTCTATGTTTTATTGTTACCTGTCTGTCTGTCTGTCTGTCTGTCTGTCTGTCTGTCTGTCTGTCTGTCTGTCTGTCTGTCTGTCTGTCTGTCTGTCTGTCTGTCTGTCTGTCTGTCTGTCTGTCTGTCTGTCTGTCTGTCTGTCTGTCTGTCTGTCTGTCTGTCTGTCTGTCTGTCTGTCTGTCTGTCTGTCTGTCTGTCTGTCTGTCTGTCTGTCTGTCTGTCTGCCTGCCTGCCTGCCTGCCTGCCTGCCTGCCTGCCTGCCTGACAACCAGAAGTAAACTTAACTAGTGCTCCTTTTGCACCCTGACATCACTGTACTGTGCTGGGCTGGAGACTAGAGGCTGGAGGCTGGAGGCTAGAGTCTGGAGGCTGGAGGCTGGATAGAGCAGCCAGGCCTGGCCAGTATCTGGTGATCGCCCACTGCCCCCCTGTGAGACAAACCCAACTCCCAGAAGAAAATTAGCGCATTTAGCTGTCAGCACCAGGCTCGCTTTTCAATCCAGACCAGCATTCACAGAGACTCGCTTTTTTCCCTCCCTCCTTTCTTTGGCTAGAAATGCGATCTCTATATAGCTCAAAGATCAAGAAAAAAGGTGTAAACTTCACATAAATGTGATCAAGTGTCTCTCTATCAGATTCCTTAGATCTCCCCACCACAATACCCATGCACACACCCGGATTAACTCACTCCTCTTTGTGCCTCCCTCGCCCTCTCTCAAAAGAGAAGCAGACAAGTGCAACACACGGTTTTACTACTATTCACAGCGGAACTTCTCGACACTGGAATGGAAAACAATTGTAATGGCAATGTTTATTGTTATTGTAAACATTTATAGAAACCAAGCGCTGTTGGACATTTTACAACAAAATAGCGAACTTCCCCCAAAACCGTTTTAACATAGTAGACTTTTGAACTACTTCGCCCTTCCTTTAAAGGGATCCACTCTGACTGACTGGCTCTACCCTACTTTACACAGTTTTCTCCATGACGGCCTATACTATAATAGGATTCGCCCATCCTCCCACCTTGGTGACAGTCCCTCTGCCGGGGGCCGGGGAAGGGGACAGGGGGCAGGGGGGCCGGAGGGTATGAATGAGGGGCTGTGAAAGCAGGTGTGGCACGGGTCCTGGCTGTGCCTCTGTGTGTGTATAACTGTGACTGTGACTGAGTGACCCCCCCCAGCCCTGCTCTGCTCGGCCTGCCAGAGGCATGACCCCCATCACACTGGAGTCCCAGTGCACCCTGAGCACTTCTCGTCTATCCGTCGCCAAGGAGGCAGACGGGAACGCAGGAACAACAAGTCATTTGTACCTGTAGAGGAGGACACTCCTGGGAAACAAACAGATGAGCCTCTCCCCCTGAATACAAGCCTTTCTCTCAGGGTAAACAGAACTGCATGAGAAACATACAAACTATCAGGAGGATCGCACTTAACTCTTTCAGCGCCTGCCGGAGGGCCTGGAGGGGGCAGAGGCAGAGAGAGGCAGAGGAGCGATTAGGCCACACCTGCTGGGAACTGGGGAGGGAGAGAGACTGGCCAGAAGGAGGACAACATCCTGAAGTAGCAAGGAGTGTTCTACCAAGGGCATGACATCAGAACGTCACCATGATTACTTTCCCTGTGTTAGGGATGCACACAATCACAGCACCAGATCAGGTGTTGCTAATGTGTGCTTATACAGGTTCAGGAAAAATGCTGGGAAAGATGCTTTCTTGTATACTGGAGCCTCAGAGTGGAATGAGTTTCCTCTGCCCATAAAAACGACGTCCTCTCTGGGCAGCTTTTAAAAGAAAGTAAAAAACTGTTTGATGTCTTCTGTGCCCATATGAATGACCCCTATGATGTAACTGCAATGATGAGATAGATGTTCTTCTTCTTTGTTTGTACGTTTTATTATCTCAATGCCATACTGTGTTCAGCCGTGTTGGATCGTGTCTAGCCATCTTGTTTCAAGAGGACCACAAAGGAAATGTCCCAGACTTTATTGTGTGTTATCCTCCATGATTTAACAATGGGAATAAGTCCCAGACGTTATTGTGTGTTATACTCCATGATTTAACAATGGGAATAAGTCCCAGACGTTATTGTGTGTTATCCTCCATGATTTAACAATGGGAATAAGTCCCAGACGTTATTGTGTGTTATCCTCCATGATTTAACAATGGGAATAAGTCCCAGACTTTATTGTGTGTCATCCTCCATGATTTAACAATGGGAATAAGTCCCAGACGTTATTGTGTGTTATCCTCCATGAATTAACAATGGGAATAAGTCCCAGACGTTATTGTGTGTTATCCTCCATGATTTAACAATGGGAATAAGTCCCAGACTTTATTGTGTGTTATCCTCCATGATTTAACAATGGGAATAAGTCCCAGACGTTATTGTGTGTTATCCTCCATGATTTAACAATGGGAATAAGTCCCAGACGTTATTGTGTGTTATACTCCATGATTTAACAATGGGAATAAGTCCCAGACGTTATTGTGTGTTATCCTCCATGATTTAACAATGGGAATAAGTCCCAGACGTTATTGTGTGTTATCCTCCATGATTTAACAATGGGAATAAGTCCCAGACGTTATTGTGTGTTATCCTCCATGATTTAACAATGGGAATAAGTCCCAGACTTTATTGTGTTATCCTCCATGATTTAACAATGGAAATAAGTCCCAGACTTTATTGTGTGTCATCCTCCATGATTTAACAATGGAAATAAGTCCCAGACTTTATTGTGTGTTATCCTCCATGATTTAACTCATGTGCATGTATGGCTTTTCAAGTTTTATGTGTGCTTGTTTTTTTTAATGGTCGAATGAATAAATCTAACTAAACTAAACATACTGTATACAGGTCCACAGCGTTGCACTTCATGTAACTTCCACTTCATCCTAAAAACATATATCAACGTGTGCAGAAGTATTTTAACCTGCCATAAGCAGCTCTGCTTTTGTCACTATATTCTCTATCAATCCAAATGATTGAATCACTTAATCAATTCAAACAAAAACTGAAATAATTGAATACTTTAATTGACAAACGCTGCATGTGTATTCGATTGCAAAAGCGTAAAAGGTTTTATTTTGATTGCAATCTGTACCTTGAGCTACTTGTGAATAACCTTCTATTGAACATATAACTCTTGCCAGTTCACGTGGCTGTGCAGAAGACAACCCATTGTACACCCAAGGACATTTCAGTCTCTCCATCCAGAGAATTTACACTCCAGCACATAATAAGAGTCCTCATATCGACTCGCTACAGAAACACCAGGCATCTGCTCCCAAATACTCCAGACAATAAACAACTCAGAAGAGCTGTTCAAATCTAATTCTCAGACAAAGTCTGACAAAAATAAATTACGTACCGCTTTTGGACAAAACTTTCCCAGAGTTTCCTTCAGATCCCCCATTATCTTGCAGAAAGTTAATTAAAGTGGCAAAGTTTAAATCAATGGGATTTTTTTCCTTGGTCCCGGACCGACAAACTGGTTGGTCAGAAATGAGTGATGGGCATGACAGGACTTCACAAGATTACTCAGGGAGACAAAACTCCCTAATGACCACCAAATGCTTCTTCCTGGATTACACTGGGAATCCTGGACTCCCTCTTTCTCTCCCCAAAACAGTCTAGTCTAAAGTCCCCCTCTGCCTCATAATGTGACCACATCGTGTAATTCCACAGATCATTACCAACTTTCCAAAACGTAATTTTGCAATTACACACGCAATTAATTAATAAATGTGCTGTCATTACACTTCCCCATGTGAACCCCCACCAAATGAATGCCTCTTGAAATAAAGAGGTCAAAATTAACTGTGGGGGCTGAGAGAGAGAGAGAGAGAGAGAGAGAGAGAGAGAGAGAGAGAGAGAGAGAGAGAGAGAGAGAGAGAGAGAGAGAGATTGTTAGTAAGGGATTGTGAAGTTAATCTGGTAAGCAGCTAGGGGGATATGGGGATAGTTCTTCAAGGCAGCCCTCTCGCCCTCTATCAGTGTGGGCGTCTAGAGGGATCCAGGGCAGTTAGTTATTGAGTACGATGGATGGATGGCAGAGCTCCCGTCCCGGAGGACGGATTAATGAGATCTATGAGCTCAGACACCGCCACGCTAACAGCACCAACGCTAACCACGCCAGGTCTGAGGAGCAGCGGAGACGATTGGTAGTGTACCTCTTCACTTAATGCACGTCAACCCAGCCTCTGTACTGCCAGTCTGTCTGACTACTCCACTGACTGCTCACACTGTACCAGGACACTTATTGTATCAAAGGAGAGCACATCAAGTAATTTCAGCCAATTTAATCATGTTGGTCATTTACATGACCAAAGATAGATTCAATCTCTCCAGCATTGGATATTTTTCTCCATTTGCTTTTCAGATTTTTCAGCCCCAAAATCTACTGATCATCGCATGATGCTGCACAGCTTGGAAAGAGATTTATTCCCAGAAAATGTTTAATCGGGCATTGCTTTGGGATTCACCTGAGGACCAGAGGTGTTTTTCTTTAATCCTCATACGAAACATTTGTCCACAAACCTGAAACTATCTAGCAAAGAAACTGTTGACACTATAAACAGCTTCAGAGGTATTTGATAACCATTGACACAGTGCACTGGGTTTGCGTGTGTCGCTGACATATAGAGAGGAAAGGAAAAACATCATGCTTTGTTTCCAACAGGTTCATGGACCGTTAAAACCACTTTTGACAGCAAACCTGAGCCCGTCCTCTATTAGTCCCCTCTTCAGTCATTAGATGATGTGTTTGAGGTGAATTCATTAATAATAAGGGTTATGCACATCAGGTTCCATTTTAAAGCCTTTTGTACACTCAAAAAATGAGGGGTTCAACAAGGATTCTTCTAAGATCCTCAAAGTTCTTTGAAGAACCTTAGGGTTCTTGGCACTGAAAATTGCAAAAGGTTATTCCAAGAACCCCATAGGAGGTGGGGTTCATCGAGGAATGTCCTTAGTTGGTGGGGGTTCTTGCAGGAATCTAACTTCCCAACTGACATTTTTGGATTTTAATTTGAAAGGACAGCAGGTGCAGGCACCTAGATGAAAAATGTGAAGATCTCCTCAATTTAAGGTAAGGTTTGTCCCTCTGACTTTATATTGTTCTATGATGATACCATCTATCTTTTCATATTTGTGCAAATCTTTCTAAAACAGAAAATGGACACAGTTCAATGGATATCAATCAATAAAGAGGTAAGAATATGAATGCTATAAGAATATGTTTTGGGTACAGATGACTGAACTGCTCACTTTTGTGTCTGTGTCTGCAGGTATACAGATGAGGCATACAAAGGCATGTCAACTGGTATTGGTATGTTATGCAGATCACATGTACCCTCTTCCTCCCTTACCTCTTCAATGAAAATCCCATAGGCCTCTACATTATGGACAAGGTATGTGTATGAAAACCATTATCAAAACAGCCTTTTTCATTCACAAAAACCAAGGTATGAGTACTGTTGTGTGCATGTTTTGTTAAACATCTGTATAATTAAAAATGTTTGGATTCACAGACTTCACCCTCACTACACATCTGATGAATATAACAGGAAACCTGTTCGATCACCATACACTGCTAAATCATTCTGGCTATGGATACGGAGAACATCAACACATTAACATCAACACACCAGAGGATATGTCCATTGGACTTGGGGCTCTGCTGGGAGTTTACCATTACTTTACACTGACAACTAAAATATGGTGTTATTGTTGTTATTGTTATGTGTAATATTAATAATAATAATAGAGGGGGGAGTGGGGGGGTAGTTCAAAAATGTACCCCAAAATGTTCTTCAAAAGGTTCTTCGAGGATCCATTAAAAGGGGTTCCTCCAGAAACCTTTACTTTTTAGAGTGTAGGGGTAAAAGTGGAGCCTGGATCAACTAGAGTAACCAGCCTGGATCCACTAGAGTAACCAGCCTGGATCAACTAGAGTAACCAGCCTGGATCCACTAGAGTAACCAGCCTGGATCAACTAGAGTAACCAGCCTGGATCAACTAGAGTAACAAGCCTGGATCCACTAGAGTAACCAGCCTGGATCAACTAGAGTAACCAGCCTGGATCAACTAGAGTAACCAGCCTGGATCAACTAGAGTAACCAGCCTGGATCAACTAGAGTAACCAGCCTGGATCAACTAGAGTAACACGCCTGGATCAACTAGAGTAACCAGCCTGGATGAACTAGAGTAACCAGCCTGGATCAACTAGAGTAACAAGCCTGGATCAACTAGAGTAACCAGCCTGGATCAACTAGAGTAACCAGCCTGGATCCACTAGAGTAACCAGCCTGGATCCACTAGAGTAACCAGCCTGGATCAACTAGAGTAACCAGCCTGGATCAACTAGAGTAACCAGCCTGGATCAACTAGAGTAACCAGCCTGGATCAACTAGAGTAACCAGCCTGGATCAACTAGAGTAACCAGCCTGGATCAACTAGAGTAACCAGCCTGGATCAACTAGAGTAACCAGCCTGGATCAACTAGAGTAACCAGCCTGGATCAACTAGAGTAACCAGCCTGGATCCACTAGAGCAACCAGCCTGGATCCACTAGAGTAACCAGCCTGGATCAACTAGAGTTACCAGCCTGGATCAACTAGAGTAACCAGCCTGGATCCACTAGAGTAACCAGCCTGGATCCACTAGAGTAACCAGCCTGGATCAACTAGAGTAACCAGCCTGGATCAACTAGAGTAACCAGCCTGGATCAACTAGAGTAACCAGCCTGGATCAACTAGAGTAACCAGCCTGGATCAACTAGAGTAACAAGCCTGGATCAACTAGAGTAACCAGCCTGGATCAACTAGAGTAACCAGCCTGGATCAACTAGAGTAACCAGCCTGGATCCACTAGAGTAATGCTAGAATCCTTAGTTGCTACATCCATTTTTGGTTGTATAAATTAATGATATATCCCTCATGAGTTAGTTCATCTGTAGTACACGACCAGTGGGGTATACTACAAAGCAGGATCAATGAGTTAGCCAACTAATTTGTCTAAATATTCTGAAATAACTTTGTATTTTTTAGAGAGAGAAGCTTGAAATGGGGATGGTCTAACTGACTCAATAACCAAAAACATATCTAAGTTTAGCTTTATTAATGAATCTGAAAATCTATAGTTATTCCTGGTTGTTTATCAAAGTTAGCTGGCTAACGCATTGATCCTGCTTTGTAGTACACCCCTGTGAACCCAACATATAAGCTTGTTATACTCCATGTTTGTAAACAAAGTACATGCAAACAAACACTGTATAGCTGCAAAACATGGTTAAAACTGTAACTTTGATATCCTGGATGGTCAGTCCTTGCATGGATAGTAGGTTGATGCATTACTATGTTTTCATTTATAATGCCCTTTTACAAAAAGTCCCACTATACCTAGCATAATTACTGAACTTTAGACATACGAGTTACCATACTGAGTTCGGTATATCAGCTTTTAGTTTTCTTGCACCTTATTTGTGATACAATCTTCAAAATGTTCTTACATTTGATATTCTGGTGCATCTAGGGTCATTTAGAAAGCTGATTGAGGAACTTATTACTGATGAATGTGTTTGTTTTTTATGACCATGTTTTTCCTTCTGCTTGCATTTTGTATTTATATTTTGATGTGTGTATTTTCTGTATTTTCTGCAATTTAGGGCTCATCTGTAAAAGAGACCTTGGTCTCAGTATGACTCCCTGATGAAATAAAGGTTTAAAAAATATATAAAATATAGCCCTCACTTTTTGAGAATGGTTACATTTCTCCAGGCCCATCACTCAGCTTTTTATCAAAACACAGGTGGGATGACCACTTTGTTATTGATTACATTAAGGATTCCTGCAGTCAATGGCCAAAAGTGCCCTCTTTGACCTCAGGGGTGGAATGTTATTCATATTTTTCAGAATTTCATAATGAATAAAGGTTACTTTTAAAAAAACGGACGGAAATCCGGTGTTTCTATGTCAAACAGTTTTGTTATATTTCAGTCTTCTGTTATGTATATAAAGTGTAATATTGGGATGTAAACTCAAAATGGAATACATTTCAACTCTATATCTGACATGGTACTGGAGTCTTCTTTTTTTAAGCCCATAACCATGTGTGTGAGGTGTATATTTTTTGTTTCAAAGTAGATGTCTTTAAGACTACGAAGAATCCCTCTGCGTAATCCTGATTTAGCCCACTGCAGTAAAAGGTTTTAAGGTAAATCAGGCCCTAAAAGCACTCCACAGCAGCTGGGAGCAACAAGAGGGTTGTTCCATGACAAGTGATGGGGTACCATCTGCTGAGGACTGTAGCTCTCACTCCATTAGCAGATAGCGATGACACTAGCTACATGTGCTATGAGAACAACACTGTGACCAACGAGCATACAAGGATGTGGAAGGAACATTTTGCCAAACAATACAAGCTCTTAAAGAGCAAATCCTTTTTACACCAGTTTGTTTAAGTATAAAATATCGTACTTTGCGGATTTTTAGCTTTGACCATGACGATTAGGTCATTTTCTATTGAATAGTGCCTTTTACAAATGTCCATGCACTTCTGATTGACTAAAATGTCGCTTTCACAAATTATATCATCATACAGTACATTCTTCTGTCAAAACAAAACAAAATCTGGCAAGAAAAGAATTCTGTGAATTAGAATGCTTAAATGACAGTCAATCATCCTTGTAATATGCGGTGCAGGTAATTAGTGACTGGGAAAACTAATTACTCAGCTGTAACCAGAGTTTTCTTCCTCCAGTTTCCCCTCGACATGGTTCATCAGATCGATCAAATGACAGCTATCAAACTCGTTAGGCTGTTCACTCACAATGCAAGGCCTCTAAGAAGATGTTAAATGCGTCTGGGAATTCGGAAGAAAAAAATACGGTAATCAACTCTCAGTGGGGTAACAACAGGTATTTTGTAATCAACCTCAACAAGTTTTATGTACGAGAGTTTCTTTTAGCATGATTATGAGGGCTTCATTACAGGAATAAGAGCAACCATCTCAGTCTGACACATTAAGAGAGACGGAGAGAGAAAGATAACCTGCACAATACTTGAACGGCTTCAGTTGCACTCTCCTTGATTATGCCTCCTCTCCATGGAAACCCAAGTTGTGATTCTAAAATACAGATAGTTGATCATCAGATCAATCTGGCCTATGATTAGTTGACCAGGGCTGCGTTAGCAACACTCCTAGAGACACGTGAAGGGAGGAGAGGAGGGAGAGAGGAGTAGAAGGGAGGGAGAGAGGAGAGAGCAGATGGAGGTTGGAAGAAAGGAGGGGAGGGAGGGAGAGAGGGAGGGAGAGAGAGAGGGAGGGAGAGTTGCACTGGCTGGGAGGGCTAAAGTGGGTCAGTGACTGAAGCCGTCTGGAATGTGATGTGGCGGTAGGTGCAGCTGCTTGTTAATTTCATTGAGTGCCACCCTGCCTGTGGGGCGATGCCACTGCTGTCGCCAGCCTCTCCAGTCTCTCTGGCTCCACGGTTCTGTACGCTTCGCTCTCCTTGACTGCTCTGGTTTGGCGTTGCCCGTGCGTTCATGGCTCCTTAAGTTTGCCATGTGCTGTGACCCGCTCCCGACCTCCAGCCATGATACAAACTACCGGATTGTTAGTAATCCCTAATTACCCAGAATACCCCTCATCACTCAGTCCACCGCTTCTGATGTCCGCCTAATCAATTTGGACAACCCCAAGATATTCCCTGGGATACGCAGGGTACAGCAAATTAGGAAGCAGGACTGGTGCCCCATTTAAAACTCCAAGGGGAGGAGTGGAGGGAAATATTGTTGCATGGTGATGCCACTGGACAAGTCCCCACCCACCCCCCAAAAGGTAACTAAAACCACACTAGTTGAACAATTCACTGAACTTCTGAGAAATCACAAACATGAGGGATACAAAAACTACATGACCAAAAGAATGTGGACACCTTTGCTGCTATAACAGCCTCCACTCTTCTGGGAAGGCTTTCCACTAGATTGTGGAACATTGCTGCAGGGACTTGCTTCCATTCAGCCACAAGAGCATTAGTGAGGTCGGGCACTGATGTTGGGCAATTAGGCCTGGCTCGCAAATTCATCCCAAAGGTGTTCAATGGGACTGAGTTCAGGGCTCTGTGCAGGCCAGTTCTTCCACACCGATGTGCACGGGGGCATTGTCATGCTGAAACTGTTGCCACAAAGTTAGAAGTTCAGAAGTGTCTAGAATGTCATTGTATGCTGAAGCGTTAAGATTCACTCCAGCCGACCCTTAGTATTGCGCATGGTGATCTTAAGCTTGTGTGCGCGGCTGCTCGGCCATTGAAACCCATTTCATGGAGCTCCCGATGAACAGTTCTTGTGCTGAAGTTGCTTCCAGAGCCAGTCTGGAAGTCGGTAGTGAGTGTTGTAACCAAGGACAGACAATTTTTACGCGCTACGCTTTCAGCACTTGGCGGTCCTGTGAGCTTGTGTGGCCTACCACTTTGTGTCTGAGCCGTTGTTGTTCCTAGACTTTTCCACTTCACAATAACAGCACATACAGTTGACCGGGGCAGCTCTAGCAGGACAGAAACTTTACAAACTGACTTGTTGGATAGGGGGCATCCTATGACATTGCCACGTTGAAAGTCACTGAGCTCTTCAGTAAGGCCATTCTATTGCCAATGTTTGTCTATGGAGATTGCATGGCTATGTGCTCGATTTTATACACCTGTCAGCAACAGGTGTGGCTGAAATAGCCGAATCCACTAATTTGAAGGGGTGTCCACATACTTTTGTATATATAGTCTATGTTCTAAATTGATTAACATCATAATGTTCCAACTGTCACAGTAACAGGTGTGAAGGTGAGGTAGAGGATTATTTGATGGTGGCATCCTCTCCCTGGGAAATACACAGCTATTTTCTTATAGAACTCATATACTACATATCTGACCTGGTCAAAGACAACTGGGTTACTAACACACGCCATGTCATTATCTAGGATTTCAGAAAGAAACTACTGACATGAAAAAGGAAGGTGTGGATGAGAAGGACATGACAACGAACAAACACGGTGAGGAGTTAGCTAAAGCCAAATAGATCTGGACCACTAGGTCAGTAATATTGGTATCTACCTTGTCAATATTAATAGTTGCTATGGAACAGTGATTCTTACTTCAAAGTTCCACAGTGAGTGTCACTGTAAAAATATCAGCTCAAAGGTTTTTCAAAAGTCTTATTAGTGTTACTCACTTGCCCAACAATATAAGATATTAAATATATATTTTTAAATACATCAACGATAGTGTCACATCTGCTCCTGCCATGCCCTCTAGTGCTCATCCTGTGTCTCCTTGACCTGCCGCCACTCCCCCAGTGCTCTCTCCCTCTCTTTGTGTGTGTGTGTGTGTGTGTGTGTGTGTGTGTGTGTGTGTGTGTGTGTGTGTGTGTGTGTGTGTGTGTGTGTGTGTGGTGTGTGTGTGTGTGTGTGTGTGTGTGTGTGTGTATGATTGTGTGGGTGGAAACAGGTGTGCTGGAGTCAGAGCAGATCCCCACCAGCTGCAACCTGTTCCATAATCAAGACCTCTACAAATACTCATTCCTGCCACTTCCACTCTGCCAGATCGTAATCTCTGCTCAGTCAGTCCATGTTTCTAGCCGTTTGTTCATGTTTTCTTGTTGTGCCTGTTTTCCCTTGCCTGACGCTGTTTTCCTCTCTGCTACAGTTCTGCCTGCTCTGACTCTGGTCCCTGTCTCCAGTCTGACTTCTCGTCAGTCCTGCTACTCTGTCCTGGATTCCCAACTCTACGCTCCCTTGGATTCCCCTCCGGACCTGCTTACCCTGTCCCACCACCTCTCGTTCCAGCCTCAGCCTCTGCACCTGGTTTCCGGCAACCCGCCCGAGCTTCCCCTGACCTGCACCCAATCTCCCCCCCCCCGTGTTTCAATAAATACCTTGGTTACCTCATCCCAGTCTCCTCGTCTGAGTCTGCTCTTGGGTTCACCTGTTCTGCTCCGCGTGACGGTTAGACATGTTTTAATATTACATAGAGCTATATGGTTGTGTAGCATGAACAACAGGTTTGGCTCTAGCCAACCAGTAACATGGTTACAGCAGATGAATCTGGCCTGTATAACATAGTCGACAGATGATTATATTTCACCTTTTCTGTGTCACCTTCATCAGGGGCACGCCATTGTTCAGAAGAAAACACAATACACAGCTTGGGTTTTGCATGGTTAGGGGCAAGAGATGTGGCACAATTGAATCCACCGGAGGATATAGGGCCTAAAGGCACATAATTCAAGAAACAGAAAATGATCTCCAACTATGTCTTGAAATATGAATCCATTTAAAGTGTATAAAGCGCGTACTGTAGGTATCAGACTCCATGTTTACCATAAATGTTGAAATATTACAATCAGTTACTTATACAATATACTACCTACAGCAATTTGCTTAGGTAGGAAACTATAGAAAATCTAACAACTGTCTTGTTAAAGCGCTCTATGAGAATTGTATTGTTTCATTTGAAGGAAAAAACGATATCTTCAAACCATTTCCGCCTATTAAATGATGCATGTTATGCTCTTTGAATAATAGCTCTGTTAAAACGATTAAATCAATAGCTTGACAAATGTCATTAAAATACCAATGTGGTATTTATCTTTGGTTACAGTTGTATTGCTGTTTGTTTACTGTAAGCCATTGGAAAGGAGTGGCTGCATGGATACTGTGCTGAGAATTGTGACTTCCCTATAGCAAAATGTCACCTTATGCTACATGCTTGATTCAAAAATAAGAGGTGGGTAGTTGTTACCAGGACAACAGAGTCTCATTTTACCCCACAGCCTATTTCCAACCTGTTACCAAATTACTAAGTGCTGGGACACAGCTTCAAAGAACTGACACTGATGCTACTAATATAATGAAACTATACACTCTATTTAAAACGTGGTGTGTCAGCTTGGAAGTAAGACATTTTGGCAAAATATCAACTTCTTGGAGTTTCATGTGCCCCTGGCAAAATTCCATTAATAAAGGCATTTAAAGTTTAAAGTAAACGCAATAATGTCAGGCTTTGCTTTAATTTACAGAAGGTATATTTTTAAATGATTTACAAGATGTGCTGGTTGGAGATTTTTGGAGAAATGTTTAGTCATTTTATCCAAGTGTTCAAGCATAGCTATTGACCCAGCTATGCTGTATTAGTGGTAGCAGAAGTAGCACATTTCCAGACAAGCTATTGTTATGCTTAAGAATGCCTCTGGAAAGCCTGTCAATTGCATGCCATGCAAGCCTGTCAATTGCATGCCATGTTCCTCAAAAAAGATAACGTTCATTTCCAAGAACCTCCTCTATCTTGTATGGCATCATAACAATAGAAAAGTTGACTATAGCACAGCTTGGGACCAGGCTAGCACAAGACTGCTTCAACACAGACATTACTGTATTGTCACTTAAAACAATTGGATTATGACAGACTAACTACACTAACATCCACAGATTAAGATGGTTGTTTGGGTGGTTAGCCGCTCCATGTATTTTAACTACTTATCAAACACTTGACTACTTGAATCAGGTGAGCTAGTTCAGGCCTACAATAAAACTGTGAAACGTCCAGGGCTCACCTAGTAGAGATTTGAGAACCACTGTCACGGACAATGAGATACCAACACAATAACAGCCATATAAAAAAACATGGTATTATTACAACAGTCACAGAGGGAGCTGTCATGGGAAGAGCGCAAAGAATCATTTTATTCACTGTAAGTTCAGGGAAGTCGGACCGGAGTTTCTCACCTGGTTTTGCATCAGGACCAACTTGAAATTGGTTCTTTGAAGGTTGTCCAGTTGTGCGGATGATTCTACAGTGTTTCTTTTAGGGCGCAAAAAAACATTTAGCAAGAATATTCCTATAACACATTTAATTTGTTCTTTAAACGGTTCCCAGAATGTTTCATTAGGTTGTGGGAACAGACTGGTGAGAACACTGTGGGGACATCACAAAATATATGTTCCCAAAACACAATAACTGTCCAGTTGTGCGGCTCACAGGAGGCTGTTGAGGGGAGGACGGCTCACAATAATGGCCAGAACGGAGTAAATGAAATGACATCAAACACATGGAAACCATTTGTTTCATGTATTTGATACCATTCCACGAAGTCCGCTCCAGACATTACCACGAGCCTGTGGTGTGCAGATAATTTTGCAATGTTTATTTTAGGGTGCAAAAAAACATTCACCTGATGTTACAAATTACATTTTAATTGTCACATGCTTCGCAAACAACCAGTGTAGACTAACAGTGAAATGCTTATGGGCCCTTCCCAACGATGCAGAATACAATCAAATATAGAATAATAATAATGTTTAGTCTGTGTTCTGGGAATGATAAGAGATAGGTTCTCAAAACACAAAATAGTGATGACATTCATACAGTGTTCAAATTAGGTTACACATGACATCCCTAAAATATTGTAAGAACGTTGACAGAACACCTGGTCTAAGTTCTTCAAAGGTTCCCAGAACATTTCATTAAGTTATGGGAGTTGTTTGGGATGTCGAATGAAATGTCTTGTAATATTCACATAGGTTGAGCAGAACATTCCCACAATGTTGCACATTTTACCTTGTCTTGGAGGTCATCAGAACATTTCAAGAACATTTAGAATTTGTTATTTTAGTTTTAATATTACCACAACATTCTCAACATGCAAATTTGTAGCTCCTTAAAGCATAAGAAAGCAGATTGTAATACATCCCCATTATGTTTCTCTCCAGATTTAATGGCAATTCACATTTGAAGGTGATTTCGAGACGCATGGCATTTTAATTTAGTTTATAAGACATTTGAACAGCATTTAAAGATGCAATATGCCAAAATTGCTCTGTCATTTCCTGGTTGCTAAAGTTCTAATAGTTAGCCTAATTTCAGTTTATGTGATAAAACAAGCAAGTATAGTGTAGAGAATCATTGCAAGATCTAAACTGCTGTGAAATATATATACCATAACAAAATATATTGTATTTTTATTAATATGTTGACAATCTGCACCTTATTTCATTCATTTAACATTAGAACAGCATTTAATCATACAAACCAACCATATGTTTTACACTTCATATGTTGACAATCAGCACATGTGGGATTTGTTACCAGTATATCTCTGGGTTAGTTATGTCTAAGAAGGCAAAAAAGGAAGCATGGCATTTCTGATTGACCATACTGCCATGGCTACAGTGCCTTCAGAATGTATTCATACCCCTTGACTTATTCATACCCCTTGACTCATTATTCTGTTGTGTTACCGCCTGAATTCAAAATAGATTAAATAAATGTATTTATTTCACCCATTTACACACAATACCTCATAATGATGAAGTGAAAACACGTTTTTAGAAATGTTAGCTTATTTATTGAAAATAAGATGTCCTTGAGTTGTCACTACAACTTGGTTGGAGTCCACCTGTGGCCAATTCCAATGTTTGGACATGATTTAGAAAGAAACACATCTGTCTATATAAGGTCCCACAGTTGACAGTGCATGTCAGAGCAGAAACTATACCATGAAGTCCAAGGAACTGTCTGTAGAGCTCTGAGATAGAATTGTGATGAGGCATATCTGGGGAAGGGTATAAAACCATTTATTGAGCGTGGATATTTTCCAAGAGCAGTGGTCTCCATCATTGGGAAATTGAAAAAAATATAGAACTACCCAGACTCTGCCTAGAATTGGTTTCCCCAGCAAACTGTGCAACCGGGCAAGTAGGACCTTGGTCAGGGAGGTGACCAAGAACCCAATGTACTGCTCGATGTCTGAGCATGTCCCTGAACACCTCGTTGACCAATGCCTGGAACACTGATGGAAAATTGGCTAAGCCAAAGGGCATAACCAAGTACTTGTAGTGACCAGACATCGTGCTGAATGCAGTCTTCCACGCATCCCCCTCCCGGATGCGAATGAGATTGTAGGCACTCCGCAGGTCCTGTTTGGTGAAGAACCGGCTGCTCGATGGCTGACGGTAGCAGCGGGAGAGGGTACCGATACTTTGTGGAGATGTCATTGAATCCACGGTAATCGATACAAGGGCGTAATCCTCCCTCCTTCTTGGCCACTAAGAAGAAACCAGCCGACGCAGGGGACATGGACCTGCGGATGAAACCCTGTTGGAGCACCTCTTGAATGTAGTCCTCCATGGCCTGGGTCTCAGCCACCGACAGAGGGTAGATGCGTCTGCCCAGAGGTATAGCACCGGAAAAACAGGTCAATGGCACAGTCCCAGGTGTGATGAGGAGAGAGACATGTAGCGTGGATCTTGGAGAATACCTCCCTTAGATCCTGATATTCTTCCGGGATGTTGGGCTGGAGGGCAACCACAAGACTCTCAACCGATGTGGAACCACAGAGGACAGGAAAGCAGGTCTTCCGGCATTCAGGTGACCAGTCGGTGATTCTCATCCTCGACCATGAGATGGTAGGGTTGTGGCGCTGAAGCCAAGGTAGACCAAGGATGATCTTGTGAACTGGTGCACTGGTGATGAAGAAGGGGATGTTTTCCTGGTGAATGGGCTCCACGGTGAGGGTGTGTAGTTGGGTGATGTGTGTGATGGTTCCGGATCCTAGAGGCCAACAGTCAAGACCTTGAACCGGAAAAGGAGAGGAGAGCGGGTAGGTAGTAATATTGAGAGATGAAGCAAGGGTCTGATCCATAAAGTTCCCTGCGGCGCCAGAATCCACTAAAGCTGTAAACACAGAGCATGAGGGACAGTCAGCTAGAGTGATGGGTACTAAAAAGAGTCAGGAAGAGCAGTAGATGGAATACTCACTCCTGGTCCGGGGGATGTAACATCACGTGACCATCCCTTTGCTCTAGTGGATCCCAGATTCTGAAGTAATGGACACCGCTGGCGCTTGTGCCCTCCCTGGCTGCAATACAGACAGAGCCCCAGCTGTATCCGTATGTGCCGCGGGAAGACATGTGACCGCTACCTCCATGAGTTCAGGCACTGATCCCAAACACTCGCTGAAGGAGGGAGAGGAGCGATGGAGATGCCGACACTTCCGGAGGAGGTTATCCAGACGGATGGCCATCGCAATGAATGCGTCCAGGGTGAGGTTGTCATCTCGGCAGGCAAGTTCCGTCTGGACCTCCTCGAGCAGACCTCTTCTACATAATGTGCTGAGCGCCAGCTCATTCCATCCACTGGAAGCTGCTACTGTCTGGAAGGTAAGTGCATAATCAGCAGCGTCTGATTCCCCTGCTGGAGCGGAAGCAGACACTCACTTCCCTCTCTGCCACCGCAGGATGATTGAAAATACATTTAAACAGAGCCATGAACCCCTCATAAGACTCGAGCTCCTCCTCTCCTCTCTCCCAGACGGCCGTAGCCCATTCCAATGCCTGCCCAGTCAGCAGAGAAATAACCGTGGCAACCTTAGACCTCTCGTGGTGGGGGCTCCCAAATAGAGGGAGCACTGAAGGAGGATGCTACAGCATTTGGATGGTGTCCCATCATATTTCTCCGGGAGGGATAGACGGGCATCGCTGACCTGAGCGGGTTGCTGAATGGGCTCATGTGCTGACTCGTTGGGTAGACTGGCTTTAGAATATCCTCCGCTGTTGAGACGTTGTAGAATGCGGAGAACATCTTCCAAGGCCATCCCCAGTTGAGCCAGCTGATCATTGTGTTGACGTCTGGGAGATGTCCAGTTGTCCTGCTGCTTCCATATTTTGAGTTGGTATTCTATAATGATGGGGCGGTGAGTCGGAAGCAGGTGAAACATTTTAATAAAACAACAAAATGACACTAACATAAGGCAGTACGCTGATACACAAGAACAATACCAACTGGTGAGTGAACATGGGAGAGTGACATATAAAGAGGAGGAAATGATGACAGTAAAGGAGTCCAGGTGTGAATCATAATGATTCACAGGTGCGCGTAATGATGATTGCCAGGTGTGCGTAATGATGAATCCTAGGACCAGTGGTTAGTACTCTGGCGATGTTGTTCGCCGGAGGGGAGGAGCAGGAGCAGACGTGACGCAATGACCACTCTGACAGAACTACAGAGTTCATTGGCTGAGATTGGGAGAACCTGACAGAAGGACAACAGTCTCTACAGCACTTCACCAATGTGGGATTTATGGGAAAGTGGCCAGATGGAAGCCACTCCTGAGAAAAAGTCTCATGACAGCACACCTCATAAGGCAAAGGGTTATGTGGTCTGATGAGACAAAAAATGTACTCTTTGGCCTGAATACAAAGCGCTATGTCTGGAGAAAACTAGGCACAGCTCATCACACGTCTAACAAAATCAAATCAAATGTTATTTGTCACATGCTTCATAAACAACAGGTGTAGACTAACTGTGAGCGTCGCTGCATGGCTATTTACAGGTCTCTCCAGAGATGTTCGATCGAGCACATTCAGAGAATTGTCCCAAAGCCACTCCTGCATTTTCATCAAGGATTTCTCTGTACTTTGCTCCGTTCATCTTTCACCCCAATACTGACTAGTCTCCCAGTCCCTGCCACTGAAAAACATCCTCACAGCATGCTGCTGCCACCACCATGCTTCAACGTAGGGATGGTGCCATGTTTCCTCCAGACTTGATTCTTGGCAATCAGGCCAAAGAGTTCAATCTTGGTTTCATCAGACCAGAGAATGTTGTTTCTCATGGTCTGAGAGTCTTTAGGTGCATTTTGACAAACTCCAAGCGGGCTGTCATGTGCCTTTTACTCTGCCATAAAGGCCTGATTGGTGGAGTGCTGCAGAGATGGTTGTCCTTCTGGAAGGTTCTCCCATCTCCACAGAGGAACTCTGGAGCTCTGTCAGAGTGACCATCAGGTTCTTGGTCACCTTCCTGACCAAGGCCCTTATCCCCCGATTGCTCAGTTTGGCCAAGTGGCCAGCTCTAGGAAGAGTCTTGGTGGATCCAAACTTCTTCTAATTAAGAATGATGGAGGCCAATGTGTTGGGGATCTTCTGCAATGCTGCAGAAATTTTTTGGTACCCTTCCCCAGATCTGTGCCTCGACACAATCCTGTCTCGGATCTCTACGGACAATTCCTTTGACCTCATGGCTTGGTTTTTGCTCTGGCATGCACTGTCAACTATGGGACCTTATATAGACAGGTGTGTGCCTTTCCAAATCATGTCCAATCATTTAAATTCACCACAGGTGGACTCCAATCAAGGTGTAGAAACATCAAGGGTGACCAATGGAAATAGGATGCACCTGAGCTCAATTTCAAGTCTCATCGCAAAGGGTCTGAATGCTTATGTAAATAAGGTATTTCTATTTTTTTATTTGTAATGAATGTGCAAAAATGTC
Source organism: Salmo trutta (assembly GCF_901001165.1). NCBI lineage: Eukaryota > Metazoa > Chordata > Actinopteri > Salmoniformes > Salmonidae > Salmo > Salmo trutta. The sequence continues at coordinate 49,701,504 of NC_042960.1, read as the reverse complement.
TACAAATAATTTTTCGCTTTGTCACTGTGGGGTATTGTGTGTAGATTGACAAGGAGCAGAAGCTCTAGCCTTTAGCTCAGTAATCCATGGCTTCTGATTGGGATATGAACGTACAGTCAATGTGGGGATAACATTGTTGCTGCTGGGCTCTTGTTAATGAAGTTGGTGACTGATTTGGTAAACTCCTTAATGCCATCGGATTAATCCAGGGAAAATATTCCAGTCTGTGCTAGCGAAACAAGTCTAGGCTCTGGCTGTATCCACTTCATCGGACCACTTCTGTATTGAGCGCGTCACTGGTACTTCCCATTTGACCTTTTGCTTGTAAGCTTGAATCAGGAAGATGGAGTTATGATCAGATTTGCCAAAGAAGAGAGCGAGAGAGCTTTGTATGCATTTCTGTGTGTGGAGTAAAGGTGATCTACAGTTTCTTTGCCTCTAGTTGCACAGGTAAAATGCTGGTAGAAATGAGGTAAAACAAATTTCAGTTTTTCTGCATTAAAGTCACTAGCCACGCAAGCGCCACCTCTGGGTGATTGCTTATGACCCTATACAAATTGTTGAGTGCGGTCTTAGTGCCAGCATTGTTTTGTGGTGGTAAACACCACCCCTACTGTGAAGCGTGGTGGTAGTAGCAATAATGCTATGGTGACGCTTTTCAGTGGCAGGCACTGGGAGACTGGTATAAATACAGGCAATTCCTTGATGAGAACCTGCTTCAGAGTTCAAACAACCTTAGACTGGGGGACGAAGATTTACATTCCAACAGGACAATGACCCCAAGCATACAGCCAAAGCAACGCTGGAATGGCTTCAGAACAAGAAAGTGAAAGTCCTTGAGTGGCCCAGCCAAATACCAGACTTGAATCCCATTGAAAATCTGTGGAAAGACTTGAAGATTGCTGTTTGGCTCCCCTCCCCATCTAACTTAACAGAGCTTGAGAAAATCTGCAAGGAAGAATGGGAGAAAATAGGTTGAGTTATCAAGTTTGTCTTGAATAGATAACAGTCAGTGAATTATGGATCAGTGACACAGCTGTTGAGGCACATGACCAAAAACACAGTGGATTTCAGGTGGATGTGTTGGTGTGATCGATCTCTCCATCTCCCATATGGGGTGAGAAGGGGAGGGGAGGGGAAAAGCTGCCCTGCCTTGTGGTTATTCTAGAGAAACAACAGAAACACACAGCTAACCTCCTGGGGAGTATCATGGTGGCCAAGGAACAGCTGGCCAGCAGGGGATCTTGGGCTGGGGCTGGGGTGGGGCTGGGGTCTGGGGTGGGGCTGAGGTTGGGGGTGAGGCTGGGGATGAAGCTGGGAGAGGTGTGGCTGTAGGGCATAGGCAGTGCCTGGCACCACTTTGTCTGTCTGTCAGTTTGTCCGCAACCCCCCCCCCCCCCATCTCTGGTTGCATCTCTCTCTTTCTCCTCTCCCCTGACTCTTTCCACACCTCTCTCTCAGGTGACCCTGTAGCTTAGACCAGGTTTTGGTTCTCACAACTTTGAAGGGTGGGGCCGATCTCCACCTAGTAATGCAACCTTTGGTTTGAGCCCTGCCACTCTCTGTATTGTTTGGTCAATCCCCCAGGTAACTGACACACTTTCCAGGCAGCACTGGGATGCTCCTCCTGCACACTTTACCATCTCATATCTGTTAGCAAGCTAATCTTAATACTTCCCAGAAAACGGATGCACCTTTTCCTGCCAGTCCAGTCAGCGGCACTGGGTCAGATTTCAGGTTATTAAATTAGTAACCAGCGCTCTAGAGCAGGGTTTCCCAAACACGGTCATATACATTCAACCATTTTCCATCCCAAAGATGTGGAAAAAGCAAAGGCTTTGAATTCTGGTAAAACAGATGGAAAAGGGGGCTTAGACAACATATAGCAGAAAAAGTCTTAAAAGGAATTAGAAATACATGTTTGTAACGTCTGTTTCCAACTCATACTCTCAAACACATAGATCCCTGAACGCAGCTCACTTTCCAGGCCACTTTCTAGCTCACACTCTCAAACACATAGATCCCCTAAAAGCAGCTCAATCTCCAGATCCCAATCAACTGAATTCTGATCACCTGTTTGTCATTTAAACACACGATTTAGTTAATTTCTTTGCACACCATCATTGTGAGGTATTGTTGGTTTTTTATACACATTCTATTCAGAGCTCTGTTTATTTCTGTATTAGTACTCCCATGTATCTATTCCCTGCCTGTACTTTTGCCTATCAGATTTCCTGTCATCAACCTCTTGCCTGAACTCCCGGACTACATTATTAACCTTTTCCCTGCCTGTACTGTTACCTTTTTGGAGTCCCTATGTATGACCTTCTGCCTGCACCTAGACCCAGCTACCTGCCTCCTCCTGTGGCCCTTTACTATTAAACACCTGCTGCGCCCTGTGCTTGAAACCAGCTCTCTGTCTCCCATCGCACTCATTACAACGTTGAAGACCCCTGCCAACTAATAGCAACATTTATATTTAGTTTTGGCAGAAACTATTTGCTTTCTGTAAATTTAAGAAATATTCCCTAGCGTCTTGCCATTCTGTCACCAAAAGAAAAACATTATCTTTAGGACATTTTTGTATTTCTCTACCTCATGAGGGAGGATTATGAAAGTTCACAGAAGTAACAAGTAAAGGTAAACCTACCAATTAGTTATAGTGTTTATACTGAAAAAATGGTTTATGATTTAAGTAATTAAAATGCATCATTCTATTACCAAATCAGTAACAGAATGACCAGAAAATCAGTACGCAGAATGACTGCAACTGAATTGGCTACAATGGGTATTCATAGTAGTCACAAACCACAGTTGGGTCACCTGCTACTGTCCTCCCGTCCACACACATACTGTTACGTTCAACTCATACCTGTTTTCTTTCTCTTACTGTCATGTTGTGGTCAAAACAAGTGTGTGAACAGTCTAGTAGCAATGTGTTGGTAAAATCACTTAGGAAGCCAAGCCAGGCCTGTAAAAAAGCCATATTACAACCTGTTGTGATAATTGTGTTGTTTGCTCTATAACCTATTCGTTCATACGCCACCGTGATATACAATAAGGCCGTGACAGCGAAAGGACAACAGTCACACTGGCCGAAAAAATTCAACTACACATAGGTTTGTTTCATCACAAAACCGAAGAGCAACATCTGTCCGGTGAAGTCCACAAAGCAAATATTGCATACACACAGTTATCATCTGCAGCATGGTCAAGCAAGTTAATGTTTTCAACAGTTTACTAAACAACTACTGATTTAGAACCACAGAGTTATCACAAATCAGCATAAAGACAACAGGAGCACCACTGTTCCTGCACCATTTCAATTTAAACATTTAAACATCCTCAAATGATCATTTTATTTTTTTATTGTTTAAAAATTTGGAGCTACCTGGCTTCCCTTGGCACCCATGAATACACACCAGTGAAACAGTCACGAGCACCCCTCCAGTGTATGAGCGTTGGGCAGGTAACAAGGTAAAAATACATCGTTCTGCCCCTGAGCAAGGAAGTTAGCGCACTGTTCCCCGGGCACCGATGATGTGGATGTCAAATAAGGCAGCTCCCTGCACCTCTCTGATTCAGAGGTTGGGTTAAATGCGGAAGACACATTTCAGTTGAAAGCATTAAATTGTACAACTGACTAGGTATCTCCCTTTGCCCTCTCTCTCCCTGTCTCTCTTCTGTCTATCTCTCCAGTTAATGTCACCTCTCCCAGCTTTTACTGACACCTACCCATGAGCCCCCTCTCTTTCCGTTTACTGTAACCAGCCCTCTCACCCACTGAGCACCTACCACACCTGACGTTCATGGACGTTGAAAAGTAGTTGAAATTTGTTCACTCCAAATCTGAACCAATCATAGATGTCTGTTTCACAAGTTTGGAATAGAGTATTTACTGTACTGTACTGTACTACCCTGTACTGTAATGTACTGAGCTATACTCTACTGTGCTGTGCTGTACTGTGATGTCCAAACTTGTGAAACATATACAGTGAGGGAAAAAAGTATTTGATCCCCTGCTGATTTTGTACGTTTGCCCACTGACAAAGAAATGATCAGTCTATAATTTTAATGGTAGGTTTATTTGTACAGGGAGAGACAGAATAACAACAAAAATATCCAGAAAAACGCATGTCAAAAATGATATAAAATGATTTGCATTTTAATGAGGGAAATAAGTATTGGACCCCCTCTCAATCAGAAAGATTTCTGGCCCCCAGGTGTCTTTTATACAGGTAACGAGCTGAGATTAGGAGCACACTCTTAAAGGGAGTGCTCCTAATCTCAGCTTGTTACCTGTATAAAAGACACCTGTCCACAGAAGCAATCAATCAATCAGATTCCAAACTCTCCACCATGGCCAAGACCAAAGAGCTCTCCAAGGATGTCAGGGACAAGATTGTAGACCTACACAAGGCTGGAATGGGCTACAAGACCATCGCCAAGCAGCTTGGTGAGAAGGTGACAACAGTTGGTGCGATTATTCGCAAATGGAAGAAACACAAAAGAACTGTCAATCTCCCTCGGCCTGGGGCTCCATGCAAGATCTCACCTCATGGAGTTGCAATGATCATGAGAGCGGTGAGGAATCAGCCCAGAACTACACAGGAGGATCTTGTCAATGATCTCAAGGCAGCTGGGACCATAGTCACCAAGAAAACAATTGGTAACACACTACGCCGTGAAGGACTGAAATCCTGCAGCGCTCGCAAGGTCCCCCTGCTCAAGAAAGCACATATACATGCCTGTCTGAAGTTTGCCAATGAACATCTGAATGATTCAGAGGACAACTGGGTGAAAGTGTTGCGGTCAGATGAGACCAAAATGGAGCTCTTTGGCATCAACTCAACTCGCCGTGTTTGGAGGAGGAGGAATGCTGCCTATGTCTCCAAGAACACCATCCCCACCGTCAAACATGGAGGTGGAAACATTATGGTTTGGGGGTGTTTTTCTGCTAAGGGGACAGGACAACTTCACCACATCAAAGGGACGATGGACGGGGCCATGTACCGTCAAATCTTGGGTGAGAACCTCCATCCCTCAGCCAGGGCATTGAAAATGGGCCGTGGATGGGTATTCCAGCATGACAATGACCCAAAACACACAGCCAAGGCAACAAAGGAGTGGCTCAAGAAGAAGCACATTAAGGCCCTGGAGTGACCTAGCCAGTCTCCAGACCTTAATCCCATAGAAAATCTGTGGAGGGAGCTGAAGGTTCGAGTTGCCAAACATCAGCCTCGAAACCTTAATGACTTGGAGAAGATCTGCAAAGAGGAATGGAACAAAATCCCTCCTGAGATGTGTGCAAACCTGGTGGCCAACTACAAGAAACGTCTGACATCTGTGATTGCCAACAAGGGTTTTGCCACCAAGTACTAAGTCATGTTTTGCAGAGGGGTCAAATACTTACTTCCCTCATTAAAATGCAAATCCTTTTATAACATTTTTGACATGCGATTTTCTGGATTTCTTTGTTGTTATTCTGTCTCTCACTGTTCAAATTAACCTACCATTAAAATTATAGACTGATTATTTCTTTGTCAGGGGGCAAACGTACAAAATCAGTAGAGGATCAAATAATTTTTTCCCTCACTGTACGTCTATGATTGGTACAGATTTGGTCCGGTCTGGAACAACCAAATTTGGTCTTGTTTTGGGGCAGAGCTTTTTAGAATAATAGCCACTGTGTAGAATAATACCCAAACAAAACAGTGAGCTACAAAACCAACAACAATCAAGCACCTAAAAAATGGGCAGACGACTACCATGCCATATGTACTGAAACAATATTAACTAAATGGTTCCTATACCAGTCTGTTGCTAAGGGTTACCAGAACAATTGCTTTTAATCCTCCTTAAATCACGACTGTAGTTTCTCCATATTTGGATTTGTTTATTAGCTAAATTAGAACTAGCTTTTAATATGCCCCAGTACTACAACTAATGTTCTTCCCTGAGTTTAATCAGTTGAACCAAAATGTTATACACACTAAATATAATTTCAATTTTTTTGGCATATTCCATTTTGATGAGAGGAGGAAAAATATTTGGTCAATGTAATCCTACATGTCAAATTACAGAGATCAAAGCTTTGGCAAGCAGAAAAGACATTAAAGACACAAACATTTGCTGTCTGTAATGGTTCATCTTTACCAAGGCCTACTTGAGGCCCAATTTCTAATTTCCATGAATTGCACTCTGTCTGTGTAAATCCTAATAACCCTTTTTAAGGCGTTTACTTGGGATCTGAGGTATTAGACATTGGACCAAGCTGGTCTCAATTGCATACTGGGAATAAAATGGAGCACAATGGCATAAGTGTCATCAAAGCATTATGATTTAAATTTCTGTAATTATTCACAACGTGAAAACATAATTGTACTCATCCCAACCATGCTGTTCTTTACAACACCATAAAGGAAAATTGGGCCTGAGGATCAGTCTTTGTGCACCTGCATTTTCCAGCCCTCTGCTCAAATCGGCAAAGATCATTATTTCCATTAGAAATGGTCATTATAAAATTATTTTCATAATGCCTTCATTTCGATCCTGTGAATCAACACCGAGGATTACTTTCATTTGAGCAGAATGAAATTAACAGCCACCACAATGCCCATGCTAAATCTAAGCAGTGTAAATATTCCCACCTCTTTGAATGGCCACGAAGGCATTGAATAGAGCATTTAATAGAGCTAACAGACAGAAAACAGAATACAGAGGTCCTAGAAGACTCAGTCCCTCACATATCTGTCTGTGTTCCTTGCCTAGTAGACCAAATAAGAGTAGTGATGCTGTACTTATGTGAACAAAGCTCAAAAAATCTAGAGCTGCACCCACCTTGTTTAGCCTTCAGTTGCAGTGGACTACCAAATCCACAGTAAACAAAAGCGATGGGGACTGTCATCGTCACTCCACACCTAGGTTTACCTCCACTGTACTCACATCCCACCATACCATTGTCTGTACAATATGCACTGAATCTAATTCTACCACGCCTAGAAATCTGCTCCTTTTATTCTCTGTACCCAACGCACTAGACGACCAGTTCTTATAGCATTTAGCCATACCCTTATCCTACTCCTCCTCTATTCTGCTGGTGATGTAGAGGTTAACTCAGGCCCTGTAGCCCCCAGTTCCACTCCTATTCTCCAGGCGCTATCATTTGTTGACTTCTGTAATTGTAAAAACCTTGGTTTCATGCATGTTAACACCAGAAGCCTCCTCCCTATGTTTGGTTAATTCAGTGCTTTAGCACACTCTGCCAACCCTGATGTCCTAGCTGTCTCTGAATCCTGGCTCAGGAAGGCCCTGGGAAGGGTATCATGGAAGGATATTGACCTCATTCCGTCAGTAGAGGTTATTCTTTAAAAGTGCTTTTCCTCACCATCTTAAATAAGCATGCCCCATTCAAAAAATGTTGAACTGCCCTTGACCAGCACAAAAACATACTGTGGCGTACTGCATTAGCATCGAATAGCCCCCGTGATATGCAACTTTTCAGGGAAGTTAGGAACCAATATACACAGGCAGTTAGGAAAGCAAAGGCTAGCTTTTTCAAACAGACATTTGCTTCCTGTAGCACAAACTCCAAAAAGTTCTGGGACACGGTAAAGTCCATGGAGAATAAGAGCACCTCCTCCCAGCTGCCACTGTCACCACCAATAAATCTATGATAATTGAGAATTTCAGAAAGCATTTTTCTACCGCTGGCCATGTTTTCCACCTGGCTACCCCTTCCCCCTTCAACAGCTCTGCACCCCCCACAGCAACTTGCCCAAACCTCCCCCATTCTCCTTCACCCAAATCCAGATAGCTGATGATCTGAAAGAGCTGCAAGATCTGGACTCCTACAAATCAGCTGGGCTAGACAATCTGGACCCTCTCTTTCTAAAATTATCTGCCGCAATTGTTAAAACCCCTATTACTAGCCTGTTCAACCTCTCTTTCATATCGTCTGAGATCCATAAAGATTGGAAAGCTGTCGCGGTCATCCCTCTCTCCAAAGGGGGAGACACTTTAGACCCAAACTGTTACAGATCTATATTTGTCTTGCCCTGCCTTTCTAAAGTCTTCGAAAGCCAAGTTAATTAACAAACAGATCACTGACCATTTCGAATCCCACCGTAACTTTTCCGCTATGCAATCTGGTTTCCGAGCTGGTCATCAGTGCACCTCAGCCATGCTCAAGGTCCTAAACGATATCATAACCGCCATCAATAAAATACAATACTGTGCAGACGCTTTCATCGACCTGGCCAGGGCTTTTGACTCTGTCAATCACTGCATTCTTATCGGCAGACTCAACAGCCTTGGTTTCTCAAATGACTGCCTTGCCTGGTTCACCAACTACTTCTCAGATAGAGTTCAGTGTGTCAAATTGGAGGGCCTGTTGTCCAGACCTTTGGTAGTCTCTATGGGGGTGAAACAGGGTTCAATTCTCGGGCCGACTCTTTTCTCTGTATACATCAATGATGTCGCTCTTGCTGCTGGTGATTCTCTGATCCACCTCTACACAGACAACACCATTATGTATACTTCTGGCCCTTCCTTGGACACTGTGTAAAAACTTCTTAAGGCTAGGGGGCAGTATCCTGAATTTCCAGATGACTGACGTGCCCAAAGTAAACTGTTACTCAGGCCCAGAAGCGAGGATATGCATATATTGGATAGAAAACACTCAGAAGTTTCTAAAACTGTTAAAATAATGTCTGTGAGTATAACAGAACTGATATGGCAGGCAAAAATGAGAGGAAAATCTATCCAGAATTTTGTTTTGAGGTCACAGGCCTTTTCAATGCTAGCCTATGGGATATACAAAAAATAGGCCCCAGATTGCAGATTCTATGGCTTCCACTCGATGTCAACAGTCTTTAGAAAGGGTTTCAGGCTTGTTTCTTGAAAATCGAACAAGTAGTTGTAGTTTATCCAAGGTGTTCTCATCAGGAAAGGTAGACTTTTGGCACGCGTGAACGAGGGCACGCTCTTCATTATTTTCCATTTCTATTGAACACTGTTCTTACCGTCTGAAATATTATAGTTTATTTACATATTAAGATACCTGAGGATTGATTAGAAACATTGTTTGACTTGTCTGGATGAAGTTTACCGGTAGCTTTTTGTATTCCTTTGTATGCATGTTGAAGGAGTGGATTACTGAAATCAATGGCACCAACTAAACAGACTTTTTGGATATAAAGAAGGACTTTATCGAACAAATGAACATTCATTGTGTAGCTGGGACCCTTGGGATTGCAAACAGAGGAAGATCTTCAAAGGTAAGTGATTTATTTTATGGCTATTTGTGATTTTTGTGAAGCCAGTGCTGGTTGAAAAATTATTTTGTTGTGGGGCGCTGTCCTCAGATAATCGGATGGTATGCTTTCGCCGTAAAGCCTTTTTGAAATCTGACAACGCGGTTGGATTAACAAGAAGTTAAGCTTTTAAATGATGTAAGACATTTGTATGTTCATGAATGTTTAATATTACAATTTTGTAATTTCAATTTGACACGCTCCAACTTCCCCGGAAGATGTCGATTTTGATCCTGCTAGCGGGATCCGATCCCTAAGAGGTTTTAAGCATCTCCAATCCAAAATTAAATCTAGAATCAGCTTCCTATTTCGCAAACAACGCATCCTTCACTCATGCTGCTTAACATACCCTCGTAAAACTGACTATCCTACCGAATCTTGACTTTGGCGATGTAATTTGCAAAATAGCCTCCAACACTCTACTCAGCAAATTGGATGTAGTCTATCACAGAGCCATCCGTTTTGTCACCAAAGCCCCATATACTACCCACCACTGCGACCTGTATGCTCTTGTTGGCTTGCCCTCGCTTCATATTCGATGCCAAACCCACTCGCTCCAGGTCATCTATAAGTCTTTGCTAAGTAAAGCCCCGCCTTATCTCAGCTCACTGGTCACCAAAGCAGCACCCACCCGTAGCACGCGCTCCAGCAGGTATATTTCACTGGTCATCCCCAAAGCCAACACTTCCTTTGGCCGCCTTTCCTTCCAGTTCTCTGCTGTCAATGACTGGAACGAATTGTAAAAATCACTGAAGCTGGAGTCTTATATCTTCCTCACTAACTTTAAGTATCGGCTGTCAGAGCAGCTTACCGATCATTGCACCTGTACACAGCCCATATGGAAATAGCCCACCCAACTACCTCATCCCCATATTGTTATTTTTTGCTCCTTTGCACCACAGTATCTCTACTTGCACATTCATCTTCTGCACATCTATCACTCCAGTGTTTAATTGCTAAATTGTAATTATTTCGCAACTATGGCCTATTTATTGCCTTACCTCCCTTATCTTACTACATTTGCACACACTGTATATATATTTTTTCTATTGTGTTATTGACTGTGTGTTTGTTTATCCCATGTGTAACTCTGTGTTGTTTGTGTCGCACCGCTTTGCTTTATCTTGGCCAGATTGCAGTTGTAAATGAGAACTTGTTCTCAACCGGCCTACCTGGTTAAGTAAATGTGAAATAAAAAAATTATGTATAAAAATCCTTTGGACAGTTACACAAACAACGATATAACAACAACCCCAAAAAATGTATCAACATTGAAAAGGAAATGGTGCAACGCTCGCTCACCATTAAAAAGTCATTGTTTTATTTAAGCAAAGTTAATAGCTTGACGTATCGTTTCTGATGAAGGCCATTGATGGCTGGAACGTCAAACTTTTGATAAAATAATGAGTTTTTAATGGTGAGTAAGCGGTGGGTCTTTTCCTTTTCAATACCCTTTACATTTTGACCGGAGGTATGTTTTTCTGTAGGATGGTCACCTCCCTTACATACAGGGGATTCACTACAGAGAGTCGATCCTTGCTAAGGGCACCAAGTCCAACAAGATCTACAGCACCTTTACTTGAAGTGAGACGGTGTGTGTGTGTGTGTGTTGTGTGTGTTGTATGTGTGTGTGTGTGTGTGTGTGTGTGTGTGTGTGTGTGTTGTCCCCCAGCCAGCAACCCAGCAGGTAGAAGCAGCAGCAGCTTTGATCCTGGCTCAGGTGACTGTCTCCGCTCCGCCAGCGAGCTAGAGGTAGCCCTCAGCCCATGAGGGTCCCAGGGGAGGTGTCTGGTTGACCAGAAAGCTCAACTTTAGGCATCCGATAGCTGAAGGATGGTCTTTCAAGGGGGGTGCAGGATTGGCGTTATATTCCATCATTCTGTCAGTCCCCCCACCCCACCACTCCTTTTGAGAGGCCCAGAGACACACATCACAATGCTACACCAAGGAGCTTCTACATAGTCTTCAGCAGACGCAATAACGATCAGTAACAATTCAAGTTCTATATCAGTCTGATAAAAACACAACATCCAGCAATAGTAACTCCAATAACTTCAAGCTAAAGCACCTGCCTTTTCCTTTTTATATCCACACTGTTTATATTAGCCGTCTCTTAGGCACAGAGGTAGGGTGTTAAACCTGAGGGGTATACTACAAAGCAGGATAACTGAGTTAGCAGAAAAAATGAGTTAACTTTCATATAGAAGCATTGATTTTGTGGTTCATTCACCCATGACTGCGTGGCCACGCACGCCTCCAACTCAATCATCAAGTTTGCAGATGACACAACAGTTGATTACCAATGATGACGAGACAGCCTACAGGGAGGAGGTGAGGGCTCTGGGAGTGTGGTGCCAGGAAAATAACCTCTCACTCAACGTCAACAAAACAAAGGACCTGATGGTGGACTTCAGGATGGTGGACTTCAGGAAACAGCAGAGGGAGCACCACCCTATCCACATCAACGGGACCGCAGTGGAGAAGATGGAAAGCTTCAAGTTCCTCAGTGTACACATCACTGACAAACTGAAATGGTCCACCCGCGCCTCTTCAATCTCATGAGGCTGAAGAAATTTGGCTTGGCACCTAAAATCCTCACAAACTTTTAGAGATGCACTGTATCACCGCCTGGTACGGCAGCTGCACCGCCCACAAACGTAGGGCTCTCCAGAGGGGGGTGCGGTCTGCCCAACACATCGCCGGGGGCAAACTACCTGCCCTCCAGGACACCTACAGCACCCGATGTCACAGGAAGGCCAAAAAGATCACCAAGGACAACAACCACTTGAGCCACTGCCTGAGCTTCTATCTCAATGCCAACAGACTGTTAAATAGCCATCACTAGCACATTAGAGGCAGCTGCCTATATATATAGTCTTGAAATCACTGGCCACTTTAATAATGGAACACCAGTCACTTTAATAATGTTTTCATATTTTGCATTACTCATATGTATATACTGTATTCTATTTTACTGTATCTTAGTCTATGCCGCTCTGACATTGCTCGTCCATATATTTATATATTCTTAACTCCATTCCTTTTCTTAGATTTGTGTGTATTGAAATTGTTAGATATTACTTGTTAGATAATACTTCACTTGTAACGATGTACGCTGAGAGTCGGGAAGCAAGTTCAGGGAGTGAATACATTTCATTAATAAATGAACAAAACAAGAAACACGAACAGCGCACCAACATAGCACAGATACAGGAACAATGACGACTGGGGAAGAAACCAAAGGGAGTGACATATCATAGGGCAGGTAATCAAGGAGGTGAGTGAGTCCAGGTGAGTGTCATTATGCGCAGACACGCACCATAACGAGCAGCCTGGTGACCTAGAGGCCAGAGAGAGAGCATATGTGACAGTACCCCGTCCCGGTGCGACCTGCTCCAGCCGCAGGACTCCAACCACAGGGACGATCCCGGGGATCCGGAGCGGACTGGTCGCCACCGCTGAGGCGCAGAAACCTGATGAACCGGCTGAGGAGTGAGAGCCTCGGTCGAGGCATGGGATCCTGTTCACCCAGCTGAGGCATGGAAGCCTATCGAACCCGCTGAGGTAGGGGAACCCATCGAACCTGCCGACGCATAAGAATCCGTCAAACTGGCTGAGGCTTCCCAGGTAGCTCCGATTCTGACAACTGAACCCGACATCACCTCCAAAAAAAATAAAACACTGATGCTTCCCTTTGGTGAGTCGTCATTCTGTAACGATGTACGCTGAGAATCGGGAAGCAAGTTCAGGGAATGAATACATCTATTTAATAAATTAACAAAACAAGAACCACAAACAGCGCACTGACAGAACAGGAATAGATACAGCAACAATGACGACTGGGGAAGAAACCAAGGGAGTGACATATATATATATATATATATATATATATATAGGGCAGGTAATCAAGGAGGGGATTGAGTCCTGGTGAGTGTCATTATGCGCACTATAACGAGCAGCCTGGTGACCTAGAGACTGGAGAGGGAGCACACATGACAGCACTGGTGGAGCTAGAAATACAAGCATTTTGCTACACCTGCAATAACATCTGCTAAACAGGTGTATGTGACCAATAGAATTTGATTTGATTTGATTTAGTAATAGTGGTAGTTGTGTGTATGTTTTAAGCTAAGGACCACATCATCTCCTGTTTTCAGACATTTCACCACCTAGATTATAAGGGTTGGATTTGCACTAAACAATTTAATGTCAGCACAAAGCATGTACAAAATCTAGTATAATTATTAGCCTCATATAAATTGTCTACTGGTATTGTTTTTAAATTGAGAGGGAGCACCTACAGCTCCCTCTCAACAATGTGTGAGTTAAGCTATTCTCTGCTTCAGATGTACAATGTCAAGGGGTGCATTGCAAAGGCCCATAAGGCTAATGCAATCATACTGTAGGCCTATGGCTGCATTGGTGTTGCAAAGTGGGATCACATGGTTGAAATCTTGAGAAAAAAAAGTGACAGTCTAAAAAAACTAATTGGAGAAAATACAACACAAACAAATGAATGACAGATTCCCTTACCCTCTTTATTGCAGGACTGTGAGCTACAGCTGTATGATTAATCAACATTGACACTAGTTCATCTTGAAGAATAGTTTTAAGTTAACAAATGAAACAATTTTAAACACTTCACTTCAAAGAATCAACAGTATTTCATATAATTTAAATGTGTACAAGTAAGCTAACTCGTATTTAAAGGTTAGATATCGTAGTAACAAGTAGACTGTTATTAATAAAGCATCATTTCAGGTGAATAAAAAGTAAATACTAGAGGTGGCCAACCTCGCTCTACTGATCCCTGATCTATTGGGTGAGCAGATTTATGTTCCAGCCCAGCAATAGCACACTTGATTATCAAGTAATTAGGTTTGATAAATTGAATCAGGTGTGTTGGTGTTGGGTTGGATCAGAAGCCTGCACACTCAGCAGGGTTGGCCTGCTCCTGTTGTAATAGATTTATATACTGTGTGTTACTTTTAAACTGTTTTTAAGTTCACAAAATTTGCTAACATACCGTAGGTACACAAATAATCCATTGTATACCAGGATTTACCCTTATTCTCTTGGGACAATCATTGGGACCTCTTCATCTGCAGACAGGTCTTCAGGGCTCTCTGTATCTGAGGACAGAAAACATCACAAAGAAACAGGCTGCATTGTACTCAAATTAGACAACACTGAATATTATATCGCTGTATCTCTGTGTCCTCAGTTTTTCTTGCTAGGGACTGGAACTGGAGAATATTTTCAGAATGTCCTCCCACAAAGGAGCCTGCCCTATCCAGAGTAGCCTACTCTCCCTTCTCTGACAGATATAACTGCTAGCTAATCCTTTCACCCTCTTCCATGGCTGTTAGCTAGGTACCTAGCTACAAATGCATTTTGAGTTACAATAATAAATACGTCAAGATGGGTAGCTAACTATCTAATATGAAGTTAGCAAGCTGGTGATATTTAATTCAATTGGCCAGCTATGTGGTATGTAAAGTAGCTACTAGGGAACATTACGTTAGCAGCTCATTTTCAAAATATATTTACTTACTTGAATAGGTTCTCCCACTGCCTCCATTTTCTGGGCCTTAGAAAACGAAATAATGTGAAATCTTCCCGAAGTCTCCGGTGACAGCAAAACACAGCCAGCCATGTAGATGATAGGAGGACTTCCACCAGACTGAATAGTCTTCCAGCATGGCGCCTGGTGCAGTTGCTAGGTGATTTGTGATGCAACTGCAAGGCCTCTATACAATGCTTGAGTTGTCACAAACTGAAATTTGGCAAACTATTAGAATTTTAGCAACCAGGAAATGGCAGAATGATTTCTGCATATTGCAACTTTAACTTTCTAAAATATAAAGTTATATCAGAATATTTAGGCAAGTTAGCTGTCAAAATCATTGATCCTTCTTTGTAGTAAACCCCTAAAGCCCATAGGAAAGCAGCGAGTTGAAGGAGTTGCTTTTTCTCTCTCCCTCTACCACTCCCTCTCTCTGTCACCATATCGGGTTTTGTGATCAGGTAGATGAGACAGGTAGCAAGTCATCACCCACCAAGCCCTGAGGAGACAGTCTGAGCAGGGGAGGAAAGGGGACAGGGGGGCGGAGGCCCTGTCTTCAGGCCTGCCATTTGCCTGCATGAACGTTAAGGTCAGAATTAAGGACATTTACATAATCCCACCCCTCCTCTGAGGTTGTTTTATGTGTTTACCAAACTGTAACCCATCATAGATTCATTCCAGTTCATGTCACGGTAGACTGTGGGCCTGTCTCCTGACTTCCTGTGTGTGGCTGTGTTTGTTTTGAGGAATGGGATTTAGTGTCACACTAAGCACTTTGGGTTACTAATGCTTGTTTGTACATTCCCCGTTCCCACCCCCAAACTGCTTCCTTCTTTTGCCTTGGCAGGTACCGTAATTCCAATTTGTGGTAGCCTGTCAACTGAGTCTTTTCTCAATTGGACAGAATTCAAAATGTCTTGATGATGTCAACTTCTATAAGGTTCTTGTCAGAAAGCAGGGCTTATTACGTTGAGGAGGGATTAATGCACTGCACATACAAGTCATGACAACATCAGGCAACTTTGTTTCAGTACATGCTGATGAATCTACAGACTGTAGGTTATTACCTCTCTAATAACCCAAATCAGCTAAAAGTCATAAAACATATCTTCAGTACTATTCAACAGCAACTTATCAACTAGAGCTATGAGGTTTATTTGAAGAGAACATTTTGATTGACAGCACTGTATAGACACAACAATGTTATACTGTCCAGACTACCTTCTTTGCTTAAATATTGGACTTGATAATAACAGCTTAGGAGAATTTGAGTTAAATGTTCAAGTTAGCTTATCACAGTGTATGTACAATCAAGTACAATTGCATTATCTACAAACAATGTATTAATGGACTATCAACCTCAACAAAAGAATGAGAAAAAGCTAATAGAGGCACGTTTATCTTTAAGGTCAAATATGCAATTAACCTCTCTGTTGAACACTAAAATCCAATGTCTGACACACAAAAAGACTGTGGTGACTTTTGTATTCATAATTTCAACCAAAAAAACTTAAGCATGTTATCTTTTGAAAGAAAAAGGAAATCACAGAGAAGATATATAAGTTGTGAGTGCCTCCTTGTCTCCCCTTCCTCACCCACAAGAAAACGCAGGGTGCAGGGTGTGAAGTATTCATGCCCTCTTTCTAGCTGGTGGTGAGTTAACACAGCACTTATTAATGTCCGTTTTTTATGTTCCATATTGGTTACAGGGGAACAATTGAAATATAAAAAACGGAAGCCGGGTACATTGATATCAAGTTAGTCTTCAGTCAGGTCAGGGTCAATGGGACGGGAAGAGCTCATGGTCTTTTTGGGAGCCCTCGGGGGAGGGGGATGAGACAACTAGCACCAGGTCACTGGGCGCCGGAGAGAGAATGGAGAGGGATCCTCCGCCCATTCCCAGGAGACTGAAATGGGAACAGGGCAGAGACTGTTGCAGGCAGCGGGGATGAAAAGCCACAGCCAGCCGTCCTCCTCCTGATGTGGGTTAACAAAGGTTCAAAATCACTGGCAGGACAGCCAAGGCCCTGCTTACCCCACAGACAAAAGGGACCCACCCAACCCAGTGATGTGTTTGTATTCATTAAGGATCCGCATAAGCTACTCTTCCTGGGGTCCAGCAACATTAAGACAGTTAAATACAATTAAAAATGTTACATTACATTATGTTTCATAACTCTTTTCACAGAACATTAAGTGTGTGCCCTCAGACCAGTACTCTACTACCACATATCACACAATACAAAATCCATGTGTACGTGTGTGTAGAGTGCGCATTAGTATGTTTATTTGTATGCGTGTATCTGTGCCTGTGTTTGTCTCTCTTCATAGCCCCGGCTGTGCACAAGGTGTATTTTTATGCATTTTTGAAATCTGATTCTACTGCTTGCATCAGTTACCTGATGTGGAATAGAGTTCCACTTAGCCATGGCTCTATGTAGTACTGTGTGCCTCCCATAGTCTGTTCAGGACTTGGGGATTGTGAAGAGACGAACTTGTGGGGTATGCATGGGTATACACATCAAGTACGGGCTCCTAACCAATTGTGCTATTTTGTGTGTTTTTTTGCATTGTTTGTAACTTATTTTGTACATAATGTTGATGCTACCGTCTCTTATGACCGAAAAGAGCTTCTGGATTTCAGAACAGCAATTACTCACCTCAAACTGGACAAAGATTTTTTTTTTAATGAGTCTGACGCGAAGGATATAATGTTGCTCCAGGACAAGGCCCAAATCCCCGTCATTCGCATGAAGAAAAGAAGGAAATACAGGGGGCGCAGATCAGGGTGCCTTGAGAGAATTTGTTGGCGAGTGGGTAACTCGCCTCTAACATCCGTTCTATTGGCAAATGTACAATCACTGGAGAATAAACTGGATAAGGTCTGTTCGAGAATATCCTACCAACAGGACATTAAAAACGGTAATATCTTATGTTTCACCGAGTCATGGCTGAATGACAACACGAATAATATACAGTTGGTTGGGTTTTCCGTGCATCGGCAGGACAGAACAGCTATGTCCAGTAAGATGAGGGGTGGGGGCGTGTGTCTATTTGTCAACAACAGCTGGTGCACAATGTCTAATATTAAGGTAGTCTCAAGGTATTGCTCACCTAAGGTAACCTCATGATAAGCTGTAGACCACACCATCTACCAAGAGAGTTTTCATCTATATTTTTGTAGCTGTCTATTTACCGCCTCAAACCGACTCTGGCACTAAGACAGCACTCAACGAGCTGTATAAGACCATAAGCAAACAAGAAAGCTCCCTTGCCCTCCATTTGGCAAATCTGACAATAATTATATCCTCCTGATTCCTGCTTACAAGCAAAAACTAAAGCAGGAAGTACCAGTGACTCGCTCAATTTGGAAGTGGTCAGATGACGTGGTTGCTAAGCTACAGGACTGTTTTTCTAGCACAGACTGGAATATGTTCCGGAATTCATCCAATGGCATTGAGGAGTATACCACCTCAGTCACCAGCTTCATCAACAAGTGAATCGACAACATTGTTCTCACAGTGATCATACGTACATATCCCAACCAGAAGCCATAGATTACAGGCAACATCTGCACCAAGCTAAAAGCTAGAGCTTCCGCTTTCAAGGACCGTGACACTAATCCAGACGATTATAAGAAATCCCGCTATGACCTCAGCCGAACAATCTAGCAGACAAAGCGTCAATGGAGGACTAAGATTGAATCCTACTACACTTGTCGGATGTGGCAGTGCTTGCAAACTATTATGGACTACAAAGGGAAACACAGCTGGGACCTGCCCAGTGTCGCTAGCCTACCAGACGGGCTAAATGCACTAAAGCATGCATGAGAGCACCAGCTGTTCCGCACGACTGTGTGATCACGCTCTCAGTAGCCAATGTGAGCAATACCTTTAAACAGGTCAACATTCACAAGGCCACGGGGCCAGATGGATTACCAGGACATGTTCTCAGAGTATGTGCGGACCAACTGGCAAGTGTCTTCACTGATATTTTCAACCTTGCCTTGAAAGAGTCTGTAATACCAACATGTTTCAAGCAGACCACCATAGTCCATGTGCCCAAGGAAGCGAAGGTAACCTGCCTAAATGACTACCTCCCCGTAGCACTCATGTTGGTAGCCATGAAGTGCTTTGAAAGTCTGGTCATGGCTCAGATCAACACCATCATCCCGGAAACCCTAGACCCACTTCAATTTGCATACTGCCCCAACAGATCCACAGATGATGCAATCCCACCTGGACAAAAGGAACATCTATTTGAGAATGCTGTTCATTGACTACAGCTCAGCGTTCTACACCCTAGAGTCCACAAAGCTCATCACTAAGCTAAGGACTCTAGGACTAAACATCTCCCTCTGCAACTGGTTTCTGGACTTCCTGATGGGGTGGCAGGTAGCCTAGTGGTTGGTTGCCTAGTGTTGGACTTGTAACCGAAAGGTTGCAAGATCGAATCCCTGAGCTGACAAGGTAAAAATCTGTTGTTCTGCCCCTGAACAAGGCAGTTAACCCACTGTTCCTAGGCTGTCATTGAAAATAAGAATTTGTTCTTAACTGATAAAATAAACTGATAAAATAAAATGCGCCACTCCCAGGTAGTAAGCGTAGGCAACAACACATTTGCCACAATGATCTTCAACACAGGGTCCCCACAGGGGTGCATCGTTAGTCCCCTCCTGTACTCCCTGTACACTCACGACTGCGTGGCCAAGCATGACTCCAACATCATCGTGAAGTTTGCTGATGACTCAACGGTGGTAGGCCTGATCACTATCATGGTCCAAACACACCAAGAAAGTTGTGAAGAGACCACGACAACACCTTTTCCCCCTCAAGAGATTGAAAAGATTTGGCATATGTCCCCAGATCCTCAAAAAGTTATACAGCTGCACCATTGAGAGCATCCTGACTGGTTGCATCACCGCCTGTTATGGCAACTGCTCGGCATCTGACCGTAAGGCGCTACAGAGGGTAGTGCGTACGGCCCAGTACATCACTGGTGCCAAACTTCCTGCCATCCAGGACCTATATACTAGGCAGTGTCAGAGGAAGGCCCAAAAAATAGTCAAAGACAACCGCACGGCAAGCGGTACCGGAGCGCCAAGTCTAGGTGCAAAAGGCCCCTTAACAGCTTCTATCCCCAAGCCATAAGACTGCTGAACAATTAATCAAATGGCCACCTGGATTATTTTTCATTGACACCCCCCCCTTAGTTTTTACACTGCTGCTACTTGCTGTTTATTATCTATGCATAGTCACTTTACCCCTACCTACATGTACAAATTATGTCAACTAACCTGTACCCCTGCACATTGACTCGGTACCGGTACCCCCTGCATATAGCCTCATTATCGATATTTTATTGTATTACTATTTTTTACTTTAGTTTATTTAGTAAATATTTTCTTAACTCTATTTTCTTAAATCTGCATTGTTGGTTAAGGGCTTGTAAGTAAACCATTTCAGGTCGACACCTCTTGTATTCGGTGCAATCTCTCCTCTACTTTGAACCATGAGAGATTGACATGCATATTATTAGTGTGCTCTCCGTGTACATTTTAGGGCCAGCCGTGCTGCGCTGTTCTGAGCCATTGGTATGTCCCTCTTTGTGGCACCTGTTGATAGTGTTGTTATTAATTAAGGCAGAGCGCTTTATTATGGACTGACTTCTCCCCATCTTAGCTAATGTTGCATCAGTATGTTTTGACCATTATAGTTTACAATCCAGGGTTACTCCAAGCAGTCAACTTGCTCAATTTCCACATTATTCATTACAAGATTTAGATGAGGTTTATGGTTTAGTGAATGATTTGTCCCAAATACAATGCTTTTAGTCTTTGAAATATTTAGGACTAACGTATTTCTTGCCACCCAATCTGAAACTGACTGCAGCTCTTTGTTTAGTGTTGCAGTGATTTCACTCGCTATAGTAGCTGACGTGTATAGTGTTGAGTCATCTGCATACATAGACACTCTGTTTTTACTTAAATCCAGTAGCATGTCATTAGTAAATATTGAAAAAAGTAAGGGGCCTAGACAGCTGCCAAGGGGAATGCCTGATTCTAACTGGATTATGTTGGAAAGGCTTCCATTAAAGAATGGAGGGAAGTTTGGCACCAGTGATGTACTGGGCCGTATGCACTACCCTCTGTAGCGCCTTACGGTCAGATGCCGAGCAGTTGCCATAACAGGCGGTGATGCGACCAGTCAGGATGCTCTCAATGGTGCAGCTGTATATCTTTTGTTGCCCTGTTCTGTTAGACAGGTAACTCTTTATAGACAATATAGCAGGGGGTGTAAAGCCATAACACATACGTTTTTACAGCAGCAGACTATGATTGATAATGTCAAAAGCCGCACTGAAGTCTAACAAAACAGCTCCCACAATCTTATAATCATAATTTTCTCTCAGCCAATCATCAGTCATTTGTGTAATGTTGTGCATGTTGAATGCCTTTCCTTATAAGCATGCTGAAAGTCTGTTAAAATAGCATTGTATGTTGTAAAACACACATTTTTCCAAAAGTTTCCAAAGGGTTGGTAACAGGTTTGGGTGTGCAAGTTCACATTTCAAACTGGTAATATTCAAGAGATACCAGTACCTGTTATTTTATTGGTATATTGAGAATGTTCAACTTGTGGATGTCTCTGAAAACAACAGCACAGATAACTATAGAGTAAAGTTAGATCCAAACATTCAAGGATTGGTTTCTCAGTTCTAAAATCTCTACATTTAATTAACAAAACATATTTAATAACTCCAAATCAATTATGCTTGATTGAAACCCAGGCAGAATAGTTAGTTATTTTGTAATTTCTACAATAATAATAAGACATTTCAAAAGAAGGAAGAGAAAACAAATTAATAATATGAGTAATTGAAAAGGCTGTCATTGAAAATCTCATTGAACACTTAAAAGCTTATTTTTCTTTTTGAAGGTTCCACAATAATAACAGAGGGACCTTGATCAAAAACAAAAAACTAAGAACCAACAAACGATAAACCTTGGAAAACTCATTGCCATTACAGGCTGATTTCACATCATTAATAGCATCAGGAAAATAGAACATTCAGAAATATCTCCCCTTAAAAGAAGGAAAGCTTTTGCCTTAATTGACACGATTTTTTCTCAGATTCTCTGATAGAGGGTTACACACAATTGAGAGGTAACATGGCAAGGGAGAGAGAAATGCATGCAAAACTGCAACGCTGCAAGCCAGCCTACAACGCTGTGTGCTGCCTGCCTGGCACAGAGAAAGCATGTTTAAGTCTGGGTGGACTTAGAGCATTGCAGATTACCCCAGTTGCTGTAATAGTCACACCTTATTAACAATTACAGTTGTGGTTTCTTGCACGGGGCCCTTTTTGTCATGCTTGCTTGGTTTCAATTTGGGGCTTTCAGTATGTATTCTAGAGACATTCCAAAGTTCAGCCAGTGGGTCTAATAAATACTGTGCTGTTTGGTTTGTGTAGGAAAGATAAAATAAGTGAAGTGGAAGGAATCATATTATTAAGGATGAGATGTAGGCCTGTGTGTGGTTCATGCTGGTCTCAACAAAAGCATGCAACATGTAGCCTAAACGTGATATCAATTGTGGATATAAGGGTGACAAATGTGTTTTTAATGTGATCAAAGTAGAACGGCATGCTTTTTTACTTACTTCAATAAAGATAAGGAAGTGGACGTGAACTGCAATTCTAATCATGTGGCATGAAGAGGCTTGCCGCTTGTGTGCTATAGACGTCTCCTGTTTCACAATGGGTCAAAGTGACCAGAGAATTAACAATCGAGTTCAGGTGAATTTACCACCTAGCGGTTAGGGTACAGATCTACGATCAAGTTTCACTTCCAATGACTAGGAGGCTTGTCACTCACTCCGTATCACTGCACTGACCAGACAGAGGATCACTACTCTCATCCCTGACAGTTTCACAACAAACCGGAAGAAATCTCCATCCATATAGTTATTTGTCTATTAAATAAGTTGACCTGTGCATGCCCATATAGAAGAGCTCATTCCGCAGCGGTTTCCCCTGGCTGACTATCTGGATTGTATGCTTGAGGAGATAGATTTGGGGGGAGGGTCTTTAGTAGTCTGGAGCTCTAATAATACTCCAACCGGTGGACCTTTGTCTAATATCTTCTGCAGAAGCATGCTGTGTAATCCTTGGCTACCCTTTGATAAAGGCTGTTTCGATTATGCCATGTGTCAAGTCCCTGAAGAACTGAATTATTAGCTGAAGATTAGAACCAGCAAATATTCTACTAGCATTGTCTTAAAGGACTGTTTGAGATTATGATACAAATAAGACGAAGCTAACACACCTCATAGTTTGATTTTCATTAACCCTAAGAAGCTACATAGAGCTTTTGGGTATTGGTCACAAATTAATCACGCAACTCCTCTGAACCTGGGAGACCTGTGTAAACCATTTATAATGCTTCCTCCAACAGCAGCAGTGAGTCAATGGGCACTATCACTGTCTTTATAGGGGGTTACACTGACATATTATGAATTAAAGTTAATATGACAGGCCAATGTTGTGTCTCATCTGGCTGGGGATGTAGAGATTTCTTAATCTTGAAAGCACTAAGTAACACTTATGGCCATCTGGGTTAAAATACGTCAGAAGATGGAACTTTGCCACACCTCATTTGTAGAAAACAGAGGGATTCAATCAAATGTATAAATCGCTAAATTATCCAAGATACAGTATGACAGAATATGTTGCTCGTATCATTCTTTGTCTCCCTCTAGTGTTCAGAAGCCTAGCAGGTTAAAACCAGCAGGTTCAATTGTGAGTGTGTGAGAGTGTTAGTGTATGTGTGTGTGCACACAAGCAGGGGTTATACATTTAAAAGGAAGATTCTCTGAAGAGGGCTTGTTGTATGTGGAGCTTCGCCATGGCACCTGCAAACAAAGCCCGGTCCAGCCTGCTCGCTCTCTCTAACACACACATACACAAACACACACACTCATCAACCTTTGGGATCTGACAGCTAAGCATGAAAGCAAAGGCGAAACTGAAGCTGAAAATTGCAGTGCGGCGAGAAAGAAGAGGTAGCTATCAGTGGGCTTCGGCTGAAACCTCATCGCTGGGATAGGGTTTCCACCGTGTTTTCATGCCCAGGTCAGCTGACCGTGGCCCCAGGGTTCTATTGGACGCCCTGCTCACAACCCCCCGTAATGATGTAACCAGAGTGTGTGGGAACCAGAGTTCCGTGGCACACTGTGTGATAAATGCTACTTTCCCACTCCTGTGCCCGAGAATGGACGCAAATTAATCTGACCGTCTTAGTCCTGCCACTGGTTATCACGAAATCCAACCTGTGTGTGTGTGTGTGTGTGTGGTGTGTATATGACTGAGTGACTAAGTGAATGAGAGAGAGAAAGAGTGGGAAAATAGTAGGGGGAAGAGAGGAAGAGAAATTGAAAGAGTGGGTGAGAGGTAGAGGGGAGACTTTTTCACAGTTTCTCACTCAAACAACCCAATCAAGAGACTAGATAGTACATCTTCAGATTAGTGATTCACTTCAATTCCACAGCCACGGCCTTGTTCATATCCGGCCACAAAACATGAGCAGCATGTCCTCAGTGTCAGCACTCCCACAGCACAGTATTCCTCACTATCTTCCCTTCGCTGCTTCAGACACGCACTACAAAAGTATGTGGACCCATGCTTGTGAAACATCTCATTCCAAAATCATGGGCATTAATATGGAGTTGGTCCTTCCTTTGCTGTGGAGATCGGTGGTGAAGAACTTGACTGGCCTGTACAGAGCCCTGACCTCAACCCCATCAAATGCCAATGTTCCACTAGATGTTGGAACATTGCTGCGGGGACTTGCTTCCATTCAGTCACAAAAGCATTAGTGAAATCGGTCACTGATGTTGGGGCGATTAGGTCTGGCTTGCAGTCAGCGTTCCAATTCATCCCAAAGGCATTCGATGGGGTTGAGGTCAGGGCTCTGTACAGGCCAGTCAAGTTCTTCACCACCGATCTCCACAAACCATTTCTGTATGGACCTCGCTTTGTGCATGGGGGCATTGTAATGCAAAACAGGGAAAGGCCTTCCCCAAACTGTTGCCACAAAGTTGGAAGCACAGAATCGTCTAGAATGTCATTGTATGCTATAGCGTTAAGATTTCCCTTCACTGGAACTAAGGGACCTAGCCCAAACCATGAAAAACAGCCCCAGGCCACTATTCCTCCTCCACCAAACTTTACACTTGGCATCTTGCATTCCGGCAAGTAGCGTTCTCCTGGCATCCGCCAAACCCAGATTTGTCCATCGGCATGCCAGATGGTGAAGCATGATTCATCACTCCAGAGAACATGTTTCCACTGCTCCAGAGTCTAATGGTGGCGAGCTTTACACCACTCCAGCCGACGCTTGGTATTGCGCATCGTGATCTTAGGCTTGTGTGCGGCTGCTCGGCCATGGAAAACCATTTCATGAAGCTCCCGACGGACAGTTCTTGTGCTGATGTTGCTTCCAGGGACAGTTTTTAACTTGGTAATGAGTGTTGCAACCAAGGACAGATGATTTTTACACGCTATGGACTTCAGCACTCTGTGGTCTCATTCTATGAGCTTGTGTGGCCTACCACTTCGTGGCTGAGCCGTTGTTGCTCCTAGTCATTTCCATTCCACAATATCAGCACTTACAGTTGACCGAGGCAGCGCCAATAGGGCAGAAATGTTATGGTCTGACTTGTTGCCACGTTGAAAGTCACTGAGCTCAGTAAAGCCATTCTACTGCCAATCTTTGTCTAAGGAGATTGCATGGCTCTTTGCTCGATTTTATACACCTGTCAGCAACGGGTGTGTCTGAAATATACTTTTGTATATATAGTGTATCCCATGGCTAATTGCAACAAGATTTCCTGCCTCTCATGAATCCAGCTTTTAGTATAAAGGGAAATTAAGTAGAACATAACCAGGATCCTAAAGCTTAATGAGAAAATGCCTCCTTAATTACTTGGTAGCCGTGAGTGCTGATGCTCTCCTATTCCTCAATGCATGCTATTACAGCAGGCAGATTAACAGAGGCTGTGGGTAGAGTACAGCAGGACCATGGAGCCCTTCTCTCTGTGTAAGTCTGTCTGCATCCAGATGTCCTGTTCAATCAGCTTCTTCTTCATTTCCCCCAACATCAGACACTTGTAATTGCTTAAAGTTCACTTCACACAGGTAAATACATGATACGAGGAACTATGGAGAACAGAAAAGCCAACTCCTGGTAGATAAGTGCACTACAGTTCACCGGTCCCAAATCATAAACATTACCCTGGAACAAGATGTCTAGTACAAGGAACACATTCACAACAGTCCCAAACTAATAGTGTTACAGTAAGAGTCGATTGTAACGCCTTCTGTGTATTTATGTAACCGGAATGACATACATACTTGCAGGTAAAGGTGAGTTGATATTACAGTATAGCCACCAGTTTTACTTGGCATTGGCAGTTTTAAAACTCGTAATTGCATATCATGCAGTTAAAGCGCAATAACAGTCATTAGAAAATATAAGCATGGGAGGTGTTGTATTTGTGTTGTTTGCTTACAGTAGAGTGGTACAGGTAATAATACCAGTCATTTCACATGAACAACCCTTAATGAGCAGAGCTGTTTACACCACAGGCCGGGTGGACTATTAACATGTTTTGAGACTAAAAAACTGCCCAAAATGTGAGCTGAAGTAGGCTACTCCTCAGTTAGATACTGATGTCAGGATTTGTAACTTTACTTGTGTCCTCGCAGCAAGAGTAGTCTACTTATCAAATATAGCAGGGTTCATAACGAGCGGCCTGTAGGCGATTTTCTTTGGCTTCCAAAGTTTTCTGAGTAAAACATTTTAATTGTTATGGGGGAGGAGGGGGGACATAAATGACTGTAAAAACACCAGCAAATCAGCTCCAAGTGGTTTTCATTTAGGAAATCTGTTCCAAAGTATTCCTATGCATAATAGAGAGATATATTTGGTCAAATGCAAATGTGAGCAAGGTTTGAAATGGTTATGTTTTAGTCAAATATTATATTGCGGTACATTTTCAGTCTACAAATGATTTGTAATTATCTTCCAGCCTCCTTACCATCCCCTCAACACATAATCAGCCTGTGGCTGAATCTAGTTGATGATATCTGAAATATAGGCTAGTGGCCAATCCTCAAAAAAACATACAATGCGTTCAGAAAGTACTCACACCCCTTGACATATTCCACATTTTGTTGTGTTACAGCCTGAATTTAAAATGTTTGCACATTTATTGAAAAAAATATTACATTTACATAGGTACTCACAGTCAATACATGTTTGAGGCAACATTGTCAGCGATTACAGCTGTGAGTCTTTCTGGGTAAGTCTCTAATTCTTCAAGCTCTGTCAAGTTGGTTGTTGGTCATTGCTAGACAACCATTTCAAGTGTTTCCATAGATTTTCAAGCTGATTTAAGACAAAATTATAAATAGGCCACTCAGGAACATTCAATGATGTCCTGGTAAGTAACTCCAGTGTATATTTGGCTTTGTCTTTTAGGTTATTGTCCTGCGAAAGGTCAATTTGTCTCCCAGTGCCTGTTGGAAGCAGACTTTATCAAATTTTGCCTGTGCTTAGATCTATTCCATTTCTTTGTGTCCTAAAAAATTCCCTAGTCCTTGCCAATGACAAGCATACCCATAACATGATGCAGCCAGCACCATGCTTGAACATATGAAGAGGGGTACTCAGTCATGTCTTGTGTTGGATATGCACCAAATATAATGCTTTGTATTCAGGACATAAAGTTATTATGTTTGCCATATTTTTTACAGTTTTACTTTAGTGCCTTATTGCAAACAGGATGCATGTTTTTTTCTGAACAGGCTTCCTTCTTTTCACACTGTCATTTAGGTTAGTATTGTGCACTCTTAGAAAAAAGGCTTCCAAAAGGGTTCTGTGGCTGTCCCCATAGGAGAACCATTTTTTGCTCTAGGTAGAACCCTTTTTGGTTCCAGGAGTAACTCTTTAGGTTCCATGTAGAACCCTTTGTGGAAAGGGTTAAACATGGAACAAAAAAAGGGTTTTACCTGGAACCAAAAGGGATTCTTCAAAGGTTTCTCCTATGAGGATAGCCGAATAACCATTTTTGGTTCTAGATAGATTAATAACTTCACAATGCTCAACGGAATATTCAATGTTTGCTTTTATTACCCATTTACCCATAGGTACCCTTCTTTGTGAGTCATTGGAAAACCTCCCTGGTCTTTGTTGTTGAATCTGTGTTTGAAATTCACTGATCGACTGTATGTATGTATGATGCAACTTATTATGTGACTCCTGAAGTTATTTAGGCTTGCCATAACAAAAGGGTTAAATACTTTCTGAACTCAAAGACATTTCAGCTTTTCATTTTTTATTAATTTGTAAACATTTTTATTTTAAACATTTGATTGATTGTCATACTTGAGTAAAAGTGAAGATACAGTACCTTAATAGAAAAGGACTCAAGTAAAAGTGATATACCTCGGGTAGCTTTGTTATATCTCGGTAGCCAGAAGTTTGGGGGGGGGGGCCCTACCTCGCGGTAAAACATTTTAGTGGTCCCCCTCTTAGATATTGTGACACACCCCCTTAACTCAAACAGTACAGAATCCATCCTGGCTGGAATGCAATATTGCTCTGATTTAACAAAAATGTGGAACACACGTAGACAATTGTCTATCCTACATACACAAACAGCATTAGGATATCTTAAAGTATTTTGTAAATATAGACCTGTAAACACACAGATACAAAAAGTGGGAAATATCAAATGCTAATATTTATGATGAATGTAGACCTACTTTTTGGTAGCTATTCAAAAGACAACTTTCTAAGTCAAATTTGCTCTCATTCACTGCTTCATGGTCCTGCCTGACCAAAATGCATACAGTTACAGATTTTTGATGTTGTGGCTTTTGTAACCAGCTCTAAGGCAAGTGGGGTCAGACACTGAAAACTGTCATTGTTATCTGTACTTTTCTTTTCTATTTCTATTTTTAAAACTTGTATTTTTACTCCACTATATTCCTAAAGAAAATATACACTTTTTACTCCCATACATTTTCCCTGACACCCCAACGTACTCGTTACACTTCAAATGATCAGGCAGGACAGCAAAATGGCCCAATTCACACACCTATCAATGTAACGCGTTGTTATCCCTACTGCCTCTGATCTGGCAGACAAAAATAAATAAATACTGCTTCTGTAAATCATGTCTGAGTGTTGGAGTGTGCCCCTGTCTGTCGGTAAAATAAAAAAACACTGGCCCACTCCCCCACCAGTCCTCTCCTCAGACAGCTACTAGAGACAGAGACACCATGGAACTGGACTGCCACATGTCAGAAGGTCATTCAACTGCAAAAATACTGTCTAGAAATTGCTGGCCTAAAACTGTGCTATGTCCCTCACAACCAACCCTTCTTAATCATAGTCTATGACCTAACTACACTTTAACTAACCTGAGGTCACCCTTACAGGTATTGTCACTCTCCACATCTTCTGCTGGGCATGCCACAGTCCATAATCAATACCAACCACCCACAGTTAATATTAGAGGTTGACCGATTAATCGAAATGGCCGATTAATTAGGGCTGATTTCAAGTTTTCATAACAATCAGTAATCGGTATTTTTGGCCACCGATTTGCCAATTTTTTTTATTTTTATATATATATATTTTTTACACCTTTATTTAACTAGGCAAGTCAGATTAAGAACACATTCTTATTTTCAATGACGGCCTAGGAACGTTGTTCAGGGGGGATTCGGGGATTCGTTTTTGCAACCTTCCGGTTACTAGTCCAACGCTCTAACCACCTGCCTTACATTGCACTCCACGAGGAGCCTGCATGGCAGGCTGACTACCTGTTACGCGAGGGCAGCAAGAAGCCAAGGTAAATTGCTAGCTAGCATTAAACTTATCTTATAAAAAACTATCAATCTTAACATAATCACTAGTTAACTACACATGGTTGATGATATTACTAGTTTATCTAACGTGTCCTGCATTGCATATAATCGATGCGGTGCCTGTTAATTTGTTATTGAATCACAGCCTACTTCGACAAACAAGTGTGGATTAAACAAGCGTATTTGCGAAAAAAGCACTGTTGTTGCACCAATGTACCTAACCACAAACATCAATGCCTTTCTTTAAAACCAATACACAAGTATATATTTTTAAACCTGCATATTTAATTAATATTGCCTGCTACATGAAATTGTGTCACTTATCTTGCGTTCATTGCACGCAGTCAGGGTATATGCAACAGTTTGGGCCGCCTGGCTCGTTGCGAACTAATTTGCCAGAATTTTACGTAATTATGACATAACATTGAAGGTTGTGCAATGTAACAGGAATATTTAGACTTAGGGATGCCACCTGTTAGATAAAATACGGAACGGTTCCGTATTTCATTGTAAGAAAAAACGTTTGTTTTCGAGATGATAGTTTCCGGATTCGACCATATTAATTACCTAAGGCTCGTATTTCTGTGTGTTATTATGTTATAATTAAGTCTATGATTTGATATTTGATAGAGCAGTCTGACTGAGCGGTGGTAGGCACCAGCAGGCTCGTAAGCATTCATTCAAACAGCACTTTCGTGTGTTTTGCCAGCAGCTCTTCGCTGTGCTTCAAGCTGTTTATGACTTCAAGCCGGGTGGGTATAATTTGTGGAACGTTCCAACAGGAATCTATTCCAAAAACTTCGTAAATAACAAGGTTGCCAAAAAACAACGCATACAAAGTTGTATAGCAGCAGAATAAGATACCGGGTAAGGAGTGGTCTATTTGATTGTGTTTTTAACTAGCTTCCTATTCGGCAGCTAGTTAGCTAGGTTTGTATGCGTTGCTACTTTGTATGCGTTGTTGGTTGGCAACCTTTTACTTTACGTTTTTTGGAACAGATTGCTGTTGGAACGTTCCACAAATTATACCCACCCCTTCAAGCCTATCAACTCCCAAGATTAGGCTGGTGTAACCGATGTGAAATGGCTGGCTAGTTAGCCTGGTGCGTGCTAATAGCGTTTCAAACGTCACTCACTCTGAGACTTGGAGGAGTTGTTCCCCTTGCTCTGCATGGGTAACGCTGCTTCGAGGGTGGCTGTTGTTGATGTGTTCCTGGTTCGAGCCCAGGTAGGAGCGAGGAGAGGGACGGAAGCTATACTGTTACACTGGCAATACTAAAGTGCCTTTAAGAACATCCAATAGTCAAAGGTATATGAAATACAAATCATATAGAGAGAAATAGTCCTATAATTCCTATAATAACTACAACCTAAAACTTCTTACCTGGGAATATTGAAGACTCATGTTAAAAGAAACCACCAGCTTTCATATGTTCCCATGTTCTGAGCAAGGCACTTAAACGTTAGCTTTCTTACATGGCACATATTGCACTTTTACTTTCTTCTCCAACACTTTGTTTTGCATTATTTAAACCAAATTGAACATGTTTCATTATTTATTTGAGGCTAAATTTATTTTATTGATGTATTATATTAAGTTAAAATAAGTGTTCATTCAGTATTGTTGTAATTGTCATTATTACAAATAAATACATGTTAAAAAATCGTCTGATTAATCGGTATCGGCTTTTTTTGGTCCTCCAATAATCGGTATCTGTCACGACACCGACAGAAGGTGGTGCTCCTCCTCGCCCGGGCGGCACTTGGCGGTCGTCGTCGCCGGCCTACTAGCTGCCATGGATCCTCTGTTTCACTTTCTGTTGGTTAGGTCTAGGTTAGGCACGCACCTGTTTTGTATTAGTTGTTAGTGGGGGGGTATTTAGTCTAGCTAGGTAGGATTGTTTTTTGTGCGTGATTGTTCTATGTCAGGACGTATGTTGTTTGAGGAACAAGTGTTTCCCTCTGCCTGTGATTTTCGCAGAGGTTATTGTGGGCTGCGTCCCTGCATTGTGTTGGGCTGGGTTTTTGGAGCATTTGTTTTATGCGCCCTGCCCTACCTAGTTTTCGGTCTGAGTGGATACCCATTAAAAGTGTGTTCACAGATTTTCTGTCTCCTGCGCTTGACTTCACCTCTCCTGCTTCCTTGAGCCAGCCCTGACAGTATCGGTATCGGCGTCGAAAAAATCATAATCGGTCGACCTCTAGTTAATATCGGCCAAATTTTCATCCTATATGACTTCCAAAGGAATTGAAAGAAATATGTAGGACGTGACTTGCAGGACATTTTACCACGTTCAACATAAAAAACTCATAGGCCAATTAGATGTTGTTTGTGACAGCTTTTCACAGACTTTCCTTCAAAACCAGACAACCAACCATTCCATTACTGGAGTATCCCCAGCATCGTTTAGGCTGGGATACCATTCTAGCTAGTCAATG
Organism: Salmo trutta; assembly: GCF_901001165.1. Lineage (NCBI taxonomy): Eukaryota > Metazoa > Chordata > Actinopteri > Salmoniformes > Salmonidae > Salmo > Salmo trutta. The sequence goes on along the minus strand of NC_042960.1, from coordinate 49,669,248 downwards.
GGTCTCTTTGGTATGCAAGCAGCATCCGGTGACTGTCTATAGCAACCTGTAGAAATGGAAACTGATCCCGCCACAGCCACAATACCCCGCCAGTCATACAAGAAGGATACTACCCTTGTCGCTGCAGCTTGCCCAGAATGATTAGTACAAGCTGGTCAGACTCCAGAAATACAACTACCACTGGCTACTTTTTACGGTTACTTTCCTGTAACTTGGTTACGCTAATGTTTGCTTGTGTCGTGAAGGCTTGTTATTATTATATTTTGTGGAATTGTCCGTTGTTGATATGCTGTACTGTAAGTGTGTGAATGAGTTCAAAACATGAACAAATGTTGAAAAACTTGTTGGCTTTGGCTATTCAAACACAACAGAGGCATGGCAGTGCCATTCATAGTCCTAGATATACCAAGAATAATATAAAACCATTTTTAAAGACAGAATGACACAATACAAAATGTTGTCCATATTGGATTCAGAATATAATTGATTCACACCAACAGTCTTTATAGGCATGAGTGTTGTACACAACTCCGAAAATAATGTCTCTCATTTACAGAATTCTTATTTAAAGGTGATTTAAACTTCATCAAATGTTAATATGTCAGCCATATTAGATTTTGGACAAAATATTGGATTTGAGGCTAGAAAATCTGTGATTGGCCCTTTGACTTAATTGCAAGATAAAGGGCTAAAGATACAAAAGCCTTTAAGGAGCATTGGACCCATTAAGGACCTTTGGACATTTCAATGACTGAGCCCATTTGTTTTCCTTAAAGCCAAAGATAATGGCCGGAACATCAGGCAAATGTTAGGCAAATTTTACTTGGAAAATTGTCTATTGAAAAGCTACCAAAAAGTAAACTTTACATTCATCATAAGTATTCATAGTTGATATTTCCGTCAATTGCAGCTGTGTGTTTACAGGTCTCCAGTGCATTCAGAAAGTATTCACATCCCTTGACTTTTTCACATTTTGTTGTGTTAGAGCCTGAATTTAAAATGGATTAAATTCAGATGTTGTGTCACTGGCCTACACACAATATATAGACATTTTTGCAAATTAATTTAAAATGAAAAGCTGAAATGTCTTGAGTTCAATAAGTATTCAACCCCTTTGTTATGGTAAGTTCAGGAGTTCAGGAGTAAATTTGCTTAACAACTCACATAATAAGTTGCATGGACTCACCTTGTGTGCAATAATAGTGTTTGACATGATTTTTGAATGACTACCTCATCTCTGTACCCCACACATACAAATATCTGTAAGGTCCCTCAGTTGAGCAGTGAATTTCAAACACAGATTCAACAACAACGACCAGGGAGGTTTTCCAATGCCTCATAAAGAAGTGTACTATTGGTAGATGGGTAAAAAAAAGCGGATATTGAATATTCATTTTTTATTTAATTTTATTTAACCTTTATTGTGAAGTTATTGTGAAGTTATTAATTACACTTTGGATGGTATATCACTACAAACATACAGACGTCCTTCCTAACTCAGCTGTGATAGGAGAAAACTGAGGATGAATCAACTTGGAAAAAAGGTGCTATCTAGAACCAAAAAAGGTTATTCAGTGTCCCAATAGGATAACCCTTTGACGAATCCCTTTTGGTTCCAGGTAGAACTATTTTGGTTCCAGGTATAACCCTTTTGGGTTCCATGTGTAACCCTTTCCACAGAGGGTTCTACATGGAACCAAAATAGTTCTACCTGGAACCAAAAAGGGTTCTACCTGGAACCAAAAAGGGTTCTACCTGGAACCAAAAAAGGTTATCCTATGGGGACAGCCGCAGAACCCTTTTTTCTAACAGTGCACAATACTAACCTAAATGACAGAGTGAAAAAAAGTAAGCCTGTACAGAATAAAAATATTACAAAACATGCATCCTGTTTGCAATATGGCAAAGAAAATAACTTTATGTCCTGAATACAAAGCGCTTTGTTTGGGGCAAATCCAACACAAGACATCACTGAGTACTTGTTATGGCTAAGCTTGTCATCTGCAAGGACTGGGGAGTTTTTTTTAGGATAAAAAGAACCAAATAGAGCTAAGCACAGACAAAATCCTAGAGTTCAGTCTGCTTTCCAACAGGCACTGGGAAACAAATTCACCTTTAAGCAGGACAGTAACCTAAAAACTACGCCAAATATACACTGGAGTTGCTTACCAAGACAACATGGAATGTTACTAGTTGCAGTTAAGAATATTGTGCAAATATTGTAAAATACAGGTGTGTAAAGCTCTTAGAGACAGAAAGCTCTTAACCAGAAAGACTCACACCTGTATTTTTTTCACCTTTTTTTAACTAGGCAAGTCAGTTAAGTTATCCCCAAAGCCAACTCCTCCTTTGGCCGCCTTTCCTTCCTGTTCTCTGCTGCCAATGACTGGAACGAATTGCAAAAATCACTGAAGCTGGAGTCTTATATCTCCCTCACTAACTTTAAGCATCAGCAGTCAGAGCAGCTTACCGATCATTGCACCTGTACACAGCCCATATGTAATTAGCACACCCCAACTACCTCATCCCCATATTGTTATTTATTTTTGCACCCCAGTATCTCTACTTGCACATTCATCTTCTGCACATCTATCCCTCCAGTGTTTAATAGCTAAATTGTAATTATTTTGCCACTATGGCCTATTTATTGCCTTACCTCCCTAATCTTACGACATTTGCACACACTGTATATAGAATTTTCTATTGTGTTATTGACTGTTTGTTTGTTTATCCCATGTGTAACTCTGTGTTGTTTGTGTCGTCCCGCTTTGCTTTATCTTGGCCAGGTCGCAGTTGTAAATGAGAACTTGTTCTCAACTGGCCTACCTGGTTAAATAAAAAAATAAATACAAAAATGAACAAATTCTTATTTACAATGAAGCCTACCGGGGAACAGTGTGTTAACTGCCTTGTTCAGGGGGCGAATGGCAGATTTTTACCTTGTCAGCTCAGGGATTCCATCCAGCAACCTTTTGGTTATTGGCCCAACGCTCTAACCACTAGGCTACCTGCTACCGAAGGTGAGTCTAGCATGTATTGACTCAGGCGGGTGAATTGTTAAGTAAATTTGTATTTAATTTACAATAAATTAGCAAAAATGTCTAAAAACATGGGATATTGTGTGTTGATGGGTGAGAGAGAGAAAAAAGATTTAATCCATTTTGAATTCAGGCTGTAGCACAACAAAATATGGAATAAGTCAAGGGGTATGAATACTCTCTGAAGGCACTGTATATTTCCAAGATGCATGAAGATATCCTTATATCGTCTGTGTATGTAGGGCAAACAGCTGACTACTTGTATTCTAAATTCAAACAATATCAGAGCTTGCAATATTGGGTTAAATGAGTTTATGTGGAATAATTCTGCACTGATTGAGTTAAACGTGTGTGTCACAATGTCTATGAACGTAACCATTTTTGCTGTAAAATATTTTTACACAACCATGCATTTAATATATGGGAGACCTTAGAGATATGGAAAAACATGGTTGTGTTTTGTTACATTTACGTAGTTTTGTTATACCTCAGGTAGGAGTATCTCAACATTTAGGGGACCTTGCCACTAGCCGAATAGTGGACCATATCAGATTTACTCATGGAAATCAAATCAAATCAATTTACTTAGTCATATAATGGAAAATATTATTTAAAGGACAAATTGCATTTGAAATGGCATCAGCCCAAATGAATAAAAGGAGTTCCTGTGCCCTCCAGGCATTCCCTGTGGCAGCCCTCACAGCCAAATTATATAAGGCTATTCCAATATTGAGGGGACTCGTTTCTTTCACTGCACTTGTTGACTGGGTCATGTTACAGGGGGTTGGGTATACGACATGTCTGAGCCACCCTACAGAAAGGGTTAATACTCATCTGCCTCCTCCTCCTACTGATTCTGCTGAACCTCCTCCACCCCTCCTCCAGCCTCCACCCCATCCTTCCCTCAGTTCCGAGAGTGCACCCCCACAGTCTTGGCCAATCCTGACCTTAATTAATACAAGCCTGGGTGGAAATGGGAACGCGGCCGGCTCTCAGGCCCTGGCCTCCCTCTGAGCCGCTCTCTGGGGTAATGAGAGAGCCGCGCATTGGGGTTTGCCAGCTGAGGGGAAGGGGTCACTGGGAATGGATTTGCAGGCCTTCAATGAGAAGCCCCTCCATGCTGAGAGAAGATGGCCTGCTTTCGGACACCTGGTCATTAACATTGCTAATTAGTGGCCATTTATCAGCCCTGTGTGTGAGAGTGTGCATGTGTGTGTGTGTGTGTGTGTGTGTGTGTGTGTGTGTGTGTGTGTGTGTGTGTGTGTGTGTGTGTGTGTGTGTGTGTGTGTGTGTGTGTGTGTGTGTGTGTGTGTGTGTGTGTGTGTGTGTGTCACAAGATCAGTGTGGAGATTCCTGTTAAGACAAAGATTACTCAATACCAAAAAATAGCTGGATGTGGTGATGGGATAGACGACAGTTCCCCATCTGCACCACAGGCAGGCAGAAAATAGAGTGAGACACAACAGCCCCCCTCCAAGGCTAAATCAATTAACTATTATTAATGAAATGGCACTCTGATCAGCACTAACCCACTTGAGAGGCTGGGAAGACAGTCTATTATTTTGAGGGATCAGCCAACCATGGTCTGTTTTGATATACTTTGAATTATACAATTGAGTATTTTCAGTTGGTGGCCTTGATCAGAAATAATAACGGGCCTATAACAATAAATAAAATGTAAAGTTAGACAAAAATAACATTACAAACAGTTGGACTTAGCTCATGAGGCATTTACAAGTTATATTCTTCAAGAATCATGAATTTATAAATCCAGAAATGGTTGTAGCAACTGCGGATTTCCCCTTTAATCCAAACATATGGCCTCTATTTTCACTTGGGTATAATCTGAAACATGTGGTTATTGATCAGCAGGGCAGTTTCAAAGGATCATTTACTGATGCAATCTTGTTAACCAACATGCATCTCTTCAAATGGACATTTGACCTGGTGATGTGGTGAGGCACCAAGATTCACAAAAGGCAAAAAGAAAAACAATTCTTGTAGCATATTGCTAATAAGGCATAATTGTACCATGCCAACTGCATTATAGATATAATGTATGTAATTGTGATACAGTGCAAATGAATGTAAACTTTTTAAAACAGTATCACTGTCTATTCAAAACCAATCAAGCATGCAAAAAGTGTCGTAGCCCATGCAAAAGGTGTCGTAGCCCATGCAAAAAGTATCGTAGCCCATGCAAAAATTGGCACCATAGCACTGTGTCTTATCTTACTCTCCCACTTTTTATTTTTTCCGCCTCTCGCTTGCTTTCTATCCATCCCTTTTTCCTCTACATACTCAAAATTGAGTTTTACTCGCTTTGATATGATTTATGTGATTTCCCTGTTGAATAGGCTGGGGCAGATTACAATGACCAAATGAGAAAGAAATGGCATTCTGGTACAGAGTCATACAGATGGAGTACATTCTTCCGTTTTTCTCATGACAGATTGCTTGTGAAATTAGTGAGGCGAGCTGGTAAAATGCTAATGAGAGAGATGCATCAATGAGCTGTGTCATCCCTGGGGTGGGGGGGGTGGGGGCTCACAAGGGGCACAAGAATTTGCTTTAGCGCTGGGGACAGCAGCTTAAATCCACCGCGGCCCCCTTAGCGAGCAAGCGCATTCCTTCAGTTTCAGGGGGGAGCTAAATCCCCCAAAAGTATTCACAGCACTGGAAAACAACTTAACCCACGCCACACGACACACAGAGGGTTCTTTTGATTGGTCCATTCAGCTTCTGGGATAAATAAACTGAAATGGTTGCAGACAACTCAGAGAGAAGCATGCCATCCATCGCACAACACAGCTGTTCCCTGGAAGTCTTACTGCAGACGCATTAATTATTAGGAAATGCCACAACAGGCCAACTCTCCTCAAAGAAAACAAACTGCTGAATCCAAAAACGTGTTCTACCTGTATTTACACATGTACATGAATAGAATTTCTTTAAGTACATAATTATATACTGTATACAGTAAAAACAATTATGAAACATCGAGCCAATTTAAAATAGACTACAACTACAAACTTACAGAACACATTTCTTTTTTAAAGAAATGCTTACTTTATCGACAGAATAAAACTGTATTTTTCCTGTATAGCTGTATATAAAAGAAACCTCTTTGTGGCTGATGAAACGATGAGATAGAGGCGAGAGGCAGACGCAGCTCAACCCCCTCATTTAATCATCAGGCGAGGCCTTGAAGGGAAGAGCTCTATGCTAGACAAAAACCCTCACTGCCGGTAGCCTATTCGTCAGACTTTAGCTCAAGTTGATGACCATGCCACTACCGCAAGAAAGGAACTCATAGAATAGTGCAAGATTCAAATTGAACCAACAAATGTCCCTGGACAAGAAAAACACACACGCACACCATCTCACCCTCTCTCTACCCACACTCTCTCTCTTTTTTCCCCCTCTCTCTCTTTCTCGCACACACACACTCACACGAAGGATGGAACAATAGCCTTGCTGATGCAGTTCTGTCTGGCTTCATGCAACTAATTAATGCAGAGGTCCGTGTTTGCTGAGGACACTGCCATTGGAGGGGGAGAAATGGGGCCCTGGCAGCTTGTATCTCAGCAATTACAGTGTGAATTGCATGAGAGGATTACATGGAGTGCTTGAGGGAGCCAGGCTGCCTCATCTTGAGTACCAAAAACAGCTGCTTAGGGCCCATGCACCTGCTTGTTAACAGACCATTTTCACCTTCACCGCCATCTGAAACAAGAACATTCTCGTTTTTTTATACACATAGTCATCCTCAATGGTCTTCCAGAAAGAGGAAAGAAAGAGGGCTGAGAAATAAGGCCTGAATGAGGCTGGCAGTGTAAGTGGTTGGAGGTAAGGGGGTTTGGAGTGGAGGCTCCATATGACAGTGCTCTGGTTATAGTGGGCTTTTTGGTAGCAAAACTGTAGTAAAGCTGTCTTCAAAATGTTTGTTTTTCCATTACTATTTTCAACAGACATTAGTTTAAAGATCAAATGAACCAAAACAACAACTTCTCTTCTTGAAAATGGCCTGTGTGGCATCAACATGAGTCAGAAACATTTATTCTAGTGTCAAAATTGACTATGACGTGTAAATAGGATCATTTTGGCCATAAAGTCAGTCCAAAACTGAGATTTGCGAGATTTAAGGAATCTAATATATAACAGCTTTCCTTGGGTTGTGTTTATTTAAATCCTGCCCACATTCCCACAGCTGGCAGCACGACCCGGTCGTAATGCTCACTAAACACATGTGGGCGGAACACACACACAGACTGTGGTAAATTTGGATTCACTTTGGATATCCCTATTGTTCTAGTTAAGGACCATCAATAAATTACACAAAGTACTGTACATGGGACTATATTTACAAATGTCAATAGCTCTAAAGACTCCAACCAACCTCAAACCACTATAAATTGCAGAAATTCATATACAAAGCCTTAAAATGAGAAAACTTAAAGGACATGCAACATGAAAATATTGTCCCAATTACATTGTGTAATTTATTGACAGTTCCTAACTAGCCCCACAGAGATAGGCTATCCAAAGTCAAACTCATTTTGCACACACCGGTCTGCTGAAGCTAATTGGCAAAAGAAGTTGGCTATCTTGCTAGCTAGCCTATACTACTTCCAGATACAAGACCTGATTAGACCGTTTCAAGTTATTAGAAGGGTGAGTAACTGTAACTTTGTACTGTTTTGGCAGAGTGAATGCACAAATGCTTCCCAAATGTGAATACACACAAGAGATACCCACATCTACTGTAAGCACGCCTCCAAGACCCAAATCTCATTCTCAGTCGCATTTCCTAATAAAGAGTATTAGAAATTAGGCTAAATCAGTCAGTTCAGTCCCACTTTAAGTCCCACAGTGTACTGTAAAGTGTCTCTCAACCTAATATGGTGGAACCCCCTGCTCCCTGGGACTGCGGCCCCCTCAATGACCCCACTGGTAGCAGGACTATGGTCCATATCTAGAGTGACCAGATTTAGCGACAAACATACAGTAGCCAGGCTTTCCTTTGACAGTTACAATGTAAATGAGAAGCTGGATTGAATGGTAAAGTACCACCTACTCCCCCTGCTTTCTGTCTCCCAAGTCCTGTGGATCAACATACGCTTGGCTGTGCGTGCAGTGCATAGCAATGAGGCAGTGGCTACAGTAAAAGAAGAAAAGATAAAGAGGAAGCCAGAGTCTGGCCAGGCACCCACATCTGTCTGAGCAGAGACTGAGATTGACACTGCTGCAACCTGCTGGATTAGGAACCTGCTATGAACAAACTTCTTAAATCTAATAATCACCAGTTTTCCACTGATTGTCCAATAATTAAGAACATCACATTACCAATTCATAACCAACAAGGCAAAATACAATAGCTGTACAAGTGAATTGCCATTGTCAACAATTTAAAACAGTGTTTAAAAAAAAAGGATAAGCTCACTTATTTGTTTTATCAAATCTGTATTTTGGATGTAAATGGCATGTTATAGAAGTGTCAAGACACTTTTTTTGCGATTTCACTTGGTTTTGTGAAACTTAGCCCATGCATTTTGATAGACTTCCGCATGCTTGTTCTGCAGTTGCAGGGGCACAGATAAAACATGAACAAAGGTTCCAAAAACACCCAAACACGTCCTTTTAGAAACAGCAATGCTCTCAGTATAGGGATGGAGGTCTTTAGATGTTGAAAACTTGAAATTGTGTCTTTCCGAACTTTATCCACCTCATATATTCCATTTTGTTGGACTCTAGCGATACTTCTCTGCGTAGCCCACGCATGTGAACATGGAAAAGTATGGCTCGAGTCCAACAAATTAGAATATAATCTTGCGTATAAATTTCGTAATTAGGGATGTGACAAATGGACAGTTATATTTTTTCATTTATCAGTTTTCCGATAAAACTATAATAAAAATCCATAGAATTCCACATTACTTCACAATGCAGCTGCCAGCAACGGTTTGTGTCTCATGGTGCATTCCTTTCAGATGGTACCTTTACTACCATTACTGTACCTCAATTCCACCTCGCAAAGTTTGCATTTCCATCTCATTTAACTTCTCAAAGTATTGCCATACAGGACTTTGCTGCTTTTGCTTGTCTTTCTCTGCCATTTTTCCAACTGTTAACGACGATGACGTCGAGGTCAAGAACTCCAAAAGAATTGAGACCTCGACTCCTTGCACGTCGACTCCCAGTGTCGACTCCCATATATCTGTGTCAAGATTCAAGTAGACTTTACTGTAAAATGCTTACTTAGGAGCCCTTTCTCAACAATGCAGAGTTAAAAAGTACTTTCATTTTTTTGAGTGCTAAATATATATAAAAAGAAAATAGTAACACAATAAAATAACAATAAATTAGGCTACTCATAGGTTTCCCCTCCAACACTCGGTCGCGTCATGCCATTGTTATGAACGTTCTCAAGCCGCCCTTTATCGGTGACGCCATAGTTGTGACTCAAAGTGGTGATAAGCCTAGTCATTCTGGACGGAGGCTAACTACTGTTTTATCTAAATTACACTATAGGGCCTGGAAATACGATGACATAGCTAAAGTAGTCAAATATTTAGTAGGAAACAACTTTTTCAGCATTATCATGTTGTCAAATTTACTCTAGACAGATGGCAATGTTGTCATTAGCTAGCAAAGTTTGTCAAAAATAGCTAGCAATGCCAAAGTTACCTAGCTAAAATCTGGTGGCCTCCCTTCAATCTTAGCAAGCTAGCTAACTTTAAACTGCATCTAAAGTCAATGTGGTGACATCAAAATGATGACAAAAGGTTTTCCTACTAATTATATGGCTCCCTTTGAATGACATTGTATTTACAAGCCACTGTAATACACTTTAGATTAAATCTTCATCAGCACTCATAGACAATGCATTGAGTAGAATGCTCAGTTGGGCATCGGTCCAAAACAAACTTTCAAAACAATATTGTGATGAAACATGCAATCCATGAATATACAATGAGTACCGGTACTGAGTCAATGTGCAGGGGTATGAGGTATTTGAGGTAATATGTACAGTTGAAGTCGGAAGTTTACATACACTTAGGTTGGAGTCATTAAAACTCGTTTTTCAACAACTCCACAAATTTCTTGTTAACAAACTATAGTTTTGGGAAGTCGATTAGGACATCTACTTTGTGCATGACACAAGTACTTTTTCCAACAATTGTTTACAGAGATTATTTAACTTATAATTCACTGTATCACAATTCCAGTGTGTCCTAAATTGACTGTGCCTTCTTTGGGATAGGGGGCAGTATTTTCACATCCGGATGAAAAGCGTGCCCAAAGTAAACTGCCTGTTACTCAGGCCCAGAAGGATATGCATATAGGATATAGGATATGCATATACTTGGTAGATTTAGATAGCAAACACACTAAAGTTTCTAAAACTGTTAAAATTATGTCTGTGAGTATAACAGAACTGATATGGCAGGCGAAACCCCGAGGACAAACCATCCCAAAAAAAGAAATGTTCAGCTTACCACTATTTTCAATGGCTAGTACTTTAATTATAAGGCCAAGTCCTCCCAGTGTGCAGTTCCTAGGGCTTCCAGTAGATGTCAACAGTCTTTAGAAAGAGTTTCAGGCTGGTTTTTGGAAAAATGACCCAGAAATTGTAGTTTTTCTAGGTGGCTCCCATTTTGGCTGTAGTGTTTCCAAGCGCGTGGATGAAAGCGCGTTCTTTCTTATTTATCTCCGATAATGAACATACTATTCTCCGTCTTAAATTTTATTGTTTATTTGCGTATTAGGATACCTAAGGTTTGATTATAAACGTTGTTTGACTTGTTTGGAAAAGTTTATTAGTAACGTTTGGGATTCATTTTGTATGCATTTTGATGGAGGGAAACTGGATGGATTATTGACTGAGTTTTTATGTATATAAAGAAGGACATTATCGAACAAAAGGACCATTTGTGATGTAACTGGGACCTTTTGGAGTGCCAACAGAAGAAGATCATCAAAGGTAAGGCATTTTTTATATCACTATTTCTGACTTTCGTGTCGCACCTGCCTGGTTGAAATATGTTTTTCATGTGTTTGTATGCGGGGAGCTGTCCTCAGATAATCGCATGGTTTGCTTTCGCCGTAAAGCCTTTTTGAAATCTGACATGGCGGCTGGATTAACAACAAGTTAAGCTTTATTTTGATGTATTACACTTGTGATTTTATGAAAGTTAAATATTTATAGTAATTTAATTTGAATTTGGCGCTCCGCAATTTCACCGGATGTTGTCGAGGTGTCCCGCTAGTGGCACGCCTTTCCCAAACAGGTTAAACACAGCTTGGAAAATTCCAGAAAATTATGTCATGGCTTTAGAAGCTTCTGATAGGCTAATTGACATAATTTGAGTCAATTGGAGGTGTACCTGTGGATGTATTTCAAGGCCAACCTTCAAACTCAGTGCCTCTTTGCTTGACATCATGGGAAAATCAAAGGAAATCAGCCAAGACCTCCGAAAATAATTTTTTAGACCTCCACAAGTCTGGTTCATCTTTGGGAGCAATTTCCAAATGCCTGAAGGTACCACGTTCATCTGTACAAACAATGGTACGCAAGTGTAAACACCATGGGACCACGCAGCCGTCATACCGCTCAGGAAGGAGACGCGTTCTGTCTCCTAGAGATGAACGTACTTTGGTGCGAAAAGTGCAAATCAATCCCAGAACAACAGCAAAGGACCTTGTGAAGATGCTGGAGGAAACAGGTACAAAAGTATCTATTTACACAGTAAAAACGAGTCCTATATCGACATAACCCGAAAGGCCGCTCAGCAAGGAAGAAGCCACTGCTCCAAAACCACCATAAAAAAGCCAGACTACGGTTTGCAACTACACATGGGGACTAAGATGGTACTTTTTGGAAAAATGTCCTCTGGTCTGATGAAACAAAAATATTACTTTTTGGCCATAAAGAGCATCATTATGTTTTGGGGAAAAAGGGGTATGCTTGCAAGCCGAAGAACACCATCCCAACCATGAAGCACGGGGGTGGCAGCATCATGTTGTGGGGGTGCTTTGCTGCAGGAGGGACTGGTGCACTTCACAAAATAGATGGCATCATGAGGCAGGAAAATAACGTGGATTTATTGAAGCAACATCTCCAAACATCAGTCAGGAAGTTAAAGCTTGGTCACAAATGGGTCTTCCAAATGGACAATGACCCCAAGCATACTTCCAAAGTTGTGGCAAAATGGCTTAAGGACAACAAAGGCAAGGTATTGGAGTGGCCATCCCAAAGCCCTGACCTCAATCCAATAGAAAATTTGTGGGCAGAACTGAAAAAGCTTGTGCGAGCAACGAGGCCTACAAACCTGACTCAGTTACACCAGCTCTGTCAGGAGGAATGGGCCAAAATTCACTCAACTTATTGTGGGAAGCTTGTGGAAGGCTACCTGAAGCGTTTGACCCAAGTTAAACTATTTAAAGGCAAATTGAGTGTATGTAAACTTCTGACCCACTGGGAATGTGATGAAAGAAATAAAATCTGAAATAAATCCTTCTCTCAACTATTAATCTGACATTTCACATTCTTAAAATAAAGTGGGGATACTAACTGACCTAAGACAGGGAATTTTTACTAGGATTAAATGTCAGGAATTGTGAAAAACTGAGTTTAATGTATTTGGCTAAGGTGTATGTAAACTTCCAACTTCAACTGTATATATAGGTAGGGGGGAAAGTGACTAGGCAATCTGGATAGATAATAAACAGGGGTGAATGTAAATAGTCCGGGTAGCCATTTGATTAACATTTTAATGGCTTGGGGGTAGAAGCTGTTCAGGAGCCTTTTGGTCCCTGACTTGGCACTGCGGTACCACTTGTTGTGCGGTAGCAGAGAGAATAGTCTATGATTTGGGTGGCTGGAGTCTTTGAACATGTTTAGGGCCTTCCTCTGACACCACCTGGTATAGAGGTTCTGGATGGCAAGGAGCTCGGCCCCATTGATGTACTGGGCTGTACGCACTACCCTCTGTAGCGCCTTGCGGTTACCATATCAAGCAGTGATGCAGCCAATCAAGATGCTCTCAATGGTGGAGATTTATAACTTTTGAAGATCTGAGGGCTCATACCAAATATTTTTAGCCTCCCAATGTGGAAGAGGCGTTGTCTTGCCCTCTTCACGACTGTATTGGTGTGTCTGGACCATGATATGTCCTTAGTGATGTGGACACTTAGGAACTTGAAGTTCTCGATCCTTTCCACTACAGCCCTGTTGATGTGAATGGGGGTCTCTTTCCTATGTTTCCTGTAGTCCTTGATCAACTCCTTTTTCTTGCTCACGTTGAGGGAGAGGTTGTCGCATCAGTAGCAAAGAGCAAGCACATGCGAGCCAGCTGCGTGGGAAAGAGAGGAGGGGGCAGGCAGAAAAAAGGTATTGGAAATCTGTATCTCAAAATATCTTGTCTTGCGTGCCTTGCAAATTCACCAAAGTAGCCTAAAGTTCACCTCTTCCTCTCTGGATTTATTTCAATTACACAACTTTCCCCAGAATTTTATAGTCTACCATCTAGTTAGGCTAAAACTTGAAAATAATATGCTTTGTGATAACTGCACTGTGATTCAACATTTTGTGGGGGGTAAAAAACAAAAAATACATTGTTTTTCGGTTTGGGAGTTTCTTAACTTCAAGGATGCGAACTTCATACACCTATTCAGAATGACAGTTTTATGTGTACAAAAGTAAAGACCTGTGTCACTATACGGAGAGCGTTGCTGTTTCTAAAACAACGTACTTGGGTATTTTGGGGGCCTTTGTTCATGTCTTATATGTGCCTCTGTAACTGCAGAATGATCAAGAGGAAGTCTAATCGCTAGTGGGGTAAGTTTCATAAAACCAATACAAGTGAAATCTCCCCAAAAAAGTGTCTGGACACGTCTATAACATGCCATTTACATCCAAAATACAGATTTGGTAAAAAGAAAAGTGAACTTGTCCTTTAAAGCTCATCTGTGATGTAACTGCACATTGCTTCTCTCACTGGTCACCCCAAAAGCCAATTCCTCCTTCGGTCGTCTTTCCTTCCAGTTCTCTGCTGCCAATGACTGGAACGAACTGCAAAAATCTCTGAAGCTGGAGACTCATATCTCCCTCACTAGCTTTAAGCACCAGCTGTCAGAGCAGCTCACAGATCACTGCACCTGTACATAGCCCATCTGTAAACAGCCCATCTATCTACCTACCTCATCCCCATACTGTATTTATTTATTTATCTTGCGCCTTTGCACCCCAGTATCCCTACTTGCACATTCATCTTCTGCACATCTACCATTCCAGTGTTTAATTGCTATTTTGTAATTACTTCGCCACCATGGCCTATTTATTGCCTTAACTCCCTTATCCTACCTCATTCGCACTCACTGTATATAGACTTTTTGTTTACTTTTGTTCTACTGTATTATTGACTGTATGTTTTGTTTATTCCATGTGTAACTCTGTGTTGTTGTATGTGTCGAATTGCTGTGCTTTATCTTGGCCAGGTCGCAGTTGCAAATGAGAACTTGTTCTCAACTAGCCTACCTGGTTAAAAAAAGGTGAAATAAAAAAATAAAACTATATGCGTGGCATTGAAAACAAGGCCCAGTCTAGCCCAACCAACCCCTCCTGCCATTCCAATCAGGGATTAAAGGTTCAAAATGAGAGGGAGGGAGGGAGGAAGAGTATTACACACACACACCATTCACATGATGTCACCAATATCAAACCAGCTACTAATAAGCTTACTCACTGATCTGGGCCAACTCATTCAAAAGTTTGGCGACAAATTATTGTGCTTAGTAAAGGTGTCTATTGGGGGTGGGAACAAATGGGGAGTAAGGGAGAGGTAACGAAGTAGTGGGGGTGGCACAGGTGTTTAGATCAGCTTAAAAAGAATAAACCCCCTCCCAACTGGGAGTTCCCCTTTCACAAGTCCCCTGCTTTTCTTCCCAGCTGTTAAGAGCTACCTTGAACAGGAAATTCCTCATGTGATTGGCCTTTACGAGTGGTGCTGAGTCTTAACCCGGGCCTTGGAGGGGTGATTTGTGGATGACCATGTGAATAACCTTGTTAGGGCCCATATTTCACTTCACACCCAATTAAGAGATGCAGTTACTACTTCACACTTCTCCCAGGAGAATGCTTTATTGACCATTATTAAAAACGTAACCAAGGGAGCCTAAAGGCAATCACAGATCCCTATAAAGCCCGTTGGCTGTGTGGAGTCTCTGCTTTATTCAGGCCATTAGCACATACTATTCATATAAGCACACAGCACAGTCAACTAGGAGGTACTGTGTGCAAAGGCTGATGTGTAATATGCAAATGATTTATTACGCAAGAGTATCAATTACAACATTGTTACAGTTTGATGAATACAACATTTCCATAATTCACTGCAACATGAATCACATTGACAATACAATCACAATAATATATATATATATATATATATATATATATATATATATATATATATATATATTGGTCTTAAACATCTACAACATTAAGTAACATCTTTCAAGCTTTTCCTTGATCCAATTTCCTGGATGGTTTAATTATTCCATTAGGGTGGTTAAACTGCCATTAAGGCCCTTTAATCACTAATGGTTCATCACTCAACCAATTACAAGCTTTGGCAAGTGCTATTATTTCAGTTAGCTGACACATCTATGAGAGATATCGCTGTTAATCTCAAAAATATGAAGACAGCATCAAGACAATGGTGCTGTTGCTGATCATACTCCAAATAAATGACTTTATTCACAATGTTGTTTTTCCCCATTCCCTATATGAGGAGACTAAGGAAAGGAAGCTACTCTCTCTGACCTCTACAAGCTCCACTCTAGCCTTCATAGCTAGGGTTATTGCTATTTGTGTGTACTATACACTCATCACTTTTTGCAATTCATAGTAAAAAGGAAGCTTTATTTTGCGTCTCATTTAGGGCAGGCACAATTACAGTATAATCCTGTAACCAATGATTATGGATGAAAACCGTCATGAAATTCAAATAACCGTCTTAACTGTTTTCAAACTATATATTTTTATTTTGTGGAACGAACAGCTGACTGAAGACGAGACGGCTGGGCATTCATGCTGTTGAGTCAGTTTCCGCAGTAACAAAGTGATGAAAGTTGGTTGCTCCTTGCTGAAACAAACAAGGTGTTGTAGCAAAAAGTATTTGGTTGCCTAGGCAACGCCCCCCTCCTGCAGCAGAAGCACATGAAGTCAGGAGCGTCTTTAAAAATATTTTAAAACGATTATAATGGTGAACAGCAGTGAGGCAGGCAGGAGTCTCTCTCTGGACCGGAACAGGGACGCAGGGAAAGGGTTTCTCAGCACTGCCTGCGATGGACAGCTGTTACGCATGTCTGCTCTGCTCACAGAGTCCCGCTTGTTTGCTAATGCCTGGGAACCCACTGTATGTCCAGGTGAGCAAACGCTGACTATTCCATGTTTCAGAACAAGCGGAGGGCGAGGCAGCTCAATCCCTCCTCTTTCATCTCTCAATACAAGTAGTCATCCAGGCGGCATTTCAAAAACTTAGCACAGACAATAGACGCTGCTGCATGAGCAGGGAGGGGGTTAAGGATTCTAGAAATCAACATGGGAAATGGAGAAATCTGTGACAGCCTGTCAACTTGTCAACATGATTAACACTAATAATGGCACAACTCTGTGTATATGTTGACAACTTGTTAAAAGCTGTGCTGTTTGGACGTCTTCATGAGTGGCAGGTGGCAGAGACTTTAAAGATGGCATAAACTGTCTTGTGGTGATTGACTGACTGGCATCAGCTGAGAGTATTGCTTTAGTGATTGCTGTGTGTGTGTGAGGGGGGGAGAGGGGGGGGGGTCACTCCCCTGGCCTCCAGGTTCTGTTCAAACAGTGTTCTCTCTTTACGAGTTGGGGGGTACAGCATCCTCCCCCAAACAGGCATCGAAAAGAATGACCTAAGTCTAACCTTTATTGACACAAACTTCAAAACACAGGCCTTTACTCGGCTCCTCATTGTGCAAATGAAGGTTATTACGTCAACTGATCAGCAAACTATAGGAAACTGTTATTGTATCCCAAACAATAGCAAATTAGGAGGTAAATGTGACCAAGCGTAAGCATTAAGTGCTTTAGAAACTTGATACAAGTACAGCAATGAATAAGTAGATAAGGTCCAAAAGCAACCAAATATTTCTGAAAGGAAAAATGGAAAGAACAGTATGCTATTCATGCTTGATTCTGAAGAGGTGTATGATTTTGCATTTTGACAAACACTAAACCCAACAATTATTCTAATTTTGTCACATCAAATCACCTAGTATAACTGCATAAAAATGTATTACAATTACATCTTTGAGAAACTACTAATCTGTGGGAAATGAGGGGAGTTCTAATCTGCTCCATGGTATATTGCTCCCATATTCCATCACATCATTACATTAACTTACTGCTTTTAGTAATTCAAGTAAAGGCTACTTTGAACTAGCATAATGATTATGATGATCATCATCTCAATATATTACACCATATTATTGTGTGAGCAATTTAAACATATGAGTGCTTCTATTTCAAAGTAGTCAGAAATGAATAGTGCAATTTATCCATATTCATTTCAGAGTTTTAACCATGTAAAATGTTCTAATCAAGCAGGGGGATTGTTTGACAGGCTGCTATGTCAACTTGCATTTAGAACAGGTTATCTTACAGTTCAATGAACTAAGAGTAGAGTAACGAGAGTATTTTCAAGTGTAGGGATATGTAGTCCAATCATGTGCTAATTTCTGGCCTCAGTTGTTTAGTTAAAATATTGGACAATGTTTCAAATCTCTACACAATACAACAATTCAGAGACAGAATGAAAATCGAAAATCTATGTTTATTGATTTAGCTGGCTGTGGATTTCACCACAGCTTTTGTTCGTTCCAACATTTGCATAGTTGAAACAGTGCCGTTGGCTCGGATAACGTTATCATTGTCACACATTTCTATTAGGCAGGTTAGCTAAGAATTCAAGTTACCCACATTGCATTGAAAAGTGTGGTGTCTTTTAGGACAATTACACACTGCAATCTTAAACAGTTTACTTGGCTAATGCTTTTCATGGCAGCAGCAATCCAAGACTTGTGTAAGAGCTCAAGAGAGGTCCATCCTGAATAATAATGTCACCAGACAGGAGTTGGGAAGGGAAACGAGGTGATTTAACAATGAGCAAGTTTATTTTTAATTTCTACCGTGACTTACTAAGACAAAAAGCTCAAAATAACCTAGGCACAATGTTTTGAAGTACTGGTTGCCATCAAACATGGCAGCCATCCAAAAGGTCATGTAGGTCAGCCCAGAGTTCTGGAATAGGTGTCCACAAAATTGAGTGTCAGCTTCACTTAGACTGACTGTCGCTTGTAATTGCAACTGTCATCATCAATTAAGAAGGAATGCAGCACAACACAATTTAAGGCCATTGCTTAACGTTGCATCCATCCAACCACAGGTCAACTACAACCAACACTCGCTCCTCTTCAGTGTACTGTATGGATCAACAACATACAGATGTAGCATCTTAGTTTGACCTACTGTATACTGTCACAGCAAAATAATCCCGCAGCAACAGGATTTGAACATTTAGTACATAACGTTGCTTGATTGGTGGTTAAGCTATTAGCTGGCCAACTGTAGGCTACATGAATAATGCAGTAAAAAATACAAGTAAACAAAAACATACTTTTGCTTTACATAACTTTTTTTTGCTTCAGTTTTATAGCAAATTTCCTGAAATTCTACTCATTTTGCAATGAGGTGGGGAGAAATTTTGACAGTTTTAAAAGCAAATTTCCTACAATTCTACACATTTTGCCATGGGGTGGGGAGACATATTTACAATTTTAAAAGCACATTTCCTGCAATTCTACACATTTTTCCATATTAATATGATATCTTAGTGAGAGTCAATAGCAAAATCATTGGGGGCCCCCTGGAGGTCCAGGCCCCTGGGCACATGCCCTGTGTGCCCGGTCAGTAAATCAGCCTTGATTACTACAAGTTTAGATAGCTGGATAGACTAACTAGACTCATTTACCACTCTAAAAGGTTTTAACTGACATGGGCTTATTGAGTGGCTGTCAATGACTGACATACAACAAGAGAAAAACTGCTGTTGCATAACCAAGTTTCAAAATTGCCTTATGTTTTCCATTATTCTAACCCTCAACAGTCAGTTGAGACCCAGATTGAATTCGTAAGTTACTATTCTTTTTTTTTATATATATATATTTTTAAATGACAGAGGTCTAGATCTGTGTCCTCGCACAGTATGTAGCTACAGCCCTGGTTGGCAACAATATTATGACTGTTGTGTACACAACAAGACTTTAAACATGTTGTAAATCAAAACACATAAACAATTTGAAAAGCAACAAAAAATCTAATCCAAAAGTACAAAACCATGAAAACTTTGCTGTTAATATTGCTCCAATAAGAATATCAATCCAGTCAGGTTAGAATATCAATCCAGTCTGCAAACCTGACAGTCAGTTGAACAGCCAGCTGACAAAATGCACTAAGAAGAAGCACAACAAAGATCCATATGTCATTGGTTTGTGTGCCAGCACACCACTTGGTCTCTAAGAGGTCTAAGAAATCCTGTTGCTAGGTTTTACATGTTGGAAACCATCCAAGAGCTCATGGAGGAGTGGACTGTTGGTCTGTGAATTTATCCACATAGACATCAACACCGTCATATTTACAATGCAAACTGGGACTGAGACTGAATGCATCACTACGGCTGGGTAACTTCAGAGGAGCTAGCCTAAACACACGTTGAGGGGACAATTCCTTTGACACCATTAATCTTTAATTATAATATCTAATTACTCAACCTATTTACTTGTCAGGAGTTCAGTTGGTAAACTCACAGTGGGGAACAGCCCCTTAGCAACCCTTCCTGGCCCCTACTTTGCCCTCCCAGCAGTGTCGGCGTGGCTGGTTGCTTCACCTGCCCAGCAGCAAGCTGTCCCAGGAATGTCCCAGGCTTGTCTGGGGCCCTCCCTCCACGTCATGATTAATGCACAGGCCTCTGCAGGGTCACACTCCATGGGCACAGCCTGAAACAGAAAGAGACCAGCCTTGGGTTGTGTCCAGGAGCATCCGCTGCAGACGCAGATATTTGGGCAAACAATTTAGTGGCCCATGAGGACGGCTCACAGCTCGTTGAAAAAGATGAATACAACAGATAACTGCCAAAAAAATAAAAAATTAGGACCAGACTTAGAGAACTCCTCAGTAAGGTAAAAAAAATATATAAGTGATACAAATGTGCACATGGCTGTTTCTTTTGTATGTTGTTTTGATGATTATTATGTATATTAGTATTATTATACTAATAGACATTGACACACTTTTCTAGTATTGACAATAATTTTTTTTCAAGCAATATTCTCATCTTGAATTTTCTATTATTTTGTTTTATATATATACTTCCATGGTTGGTTTCATTGACTCCCTGCTTGTACAAACCCATATTTACCAATTTTTACAACTTCTGATGACCAAAGATTGACTTGGAGAGGATTAGCTTGAGCAAAGTGAGGTGTAGAATCTCTGATCTATAAATAATATTCTTGGCCAAATAATAGGCGTTGTGCAATCAAGATTCAGAGAGCTACGCCTCTCCTTGACTCAAGCGATCCCTTTGACAAAACATGTGCTCACAACCAGACATTGATTGATTGATTGATTGATTGATTGATTGATTGATTGATTGATTGATTGATTGATTGGAGACACCTTGTGTTAAATATAGAACATTTCCTAGGATTTTCTACCTGCAGCGACACTAGTCGGATAATGCTGGAAATTACAGTAAAAGCACAGTGCACAAAGCTTTTTGAAATATTTTATGGACAACAACATGTAAATGACTCAGGAAAATGTATACTTTGCTTATAGTGATCTTCTAACCACACCACAACAGGCTGTGATGGGCCAAACGACACAACACACAGATGATTTATCAATGTTGTTAGACAAAATTTTTTATCTTTCTTGACATTTCAGATTTCTCACGTGTGCGCAGGCTTTTGTTTCAGAGCCTCGCTGTTGTTGCAGCTCACTCTCCTCCAGAGTTGAGAGCTCATACATTTTTTTATACCCTGTATGTGTGGAGGCCATCCGACTGCTAAACAACACAACAGCCACACACTAACACTGGGGAGGCCGGATAAACTAAGCTAAGTTAAGCCAAGAGGAAGCCCTACACAGCCGCTAAAAAATTGTCTGTGAACATCACTGGATTGATGAACTGTTAAACCCTAAAGATGACAAGCTCAAACCAAATTATATTTTTTCCAAAAGAGAGCCAAGGCAAACTTAGAGGTTTGTGTGCCAGTTGTTGACACAATGGATGAAACAGGAGAAAGCTTTTGAGCACCCATAAACCAATATTTACCTGAGCTGAGGGTAACAAGTTCAAGATTATTTTGATGTCAGGTGTCCTTCCTTCAGTTCTAAGCTGACTGAAAACAACATGCATTCTATCATCCCTGAAATTAATTGAGTTTTAGCAGGGGACTTTGTTGAAGGTTCTGTCGAACCTATCAGAATTTCCGCTTGCGCTCCAGAGGGATTAGGGTCCTTAAGAGTATGGTAGTTCTCTAGCAGCCAAAAAGCACACAAACAAGAAAATCATTTCCATACACACAGCTGCCATAGTCATGCCTTTCCTGGGCTTGGTGCCGTAGTCACGCAGGTTCCTAACCACAAGCCATCTGTTGGCAACATCAATCCACACGGCCAATTGTTACTGTACACCTGTATGAAACTTGTGATCTTTTACCCACCTCCGACAGCACTCACAAACCAGAGCACCGTGGAAAATGATGTCACTTGTAGCCATGTGTATGTGTTTGTGTGTGTGTGAGTGTGGGAATAAATTAAAATGTTTCTCTACAAACAAGTATGCACACATACACACACACACACACACACACACATGCATGGACCCACACACACGGACACACAGATACAGTGTCAGGGATTTTCAAAACAGCAGGCACAAAATGTGCAGAAGAGCACTGGAGCTCGACACACCACACAAGAGGAGCCGAAAAATCAATTTAGCTAAGCAAACAATCTCTCGTGTAATGATGCCTAGTTATCCATTTATGTCATATCAGTCTAGCTGAGCCGGGAGAGTGAGCTGCTATGTGTGACATTCGACCATTGATTTGCACCACTGCTATTATTTTCCCCTCGACAACCCTCAACTCTCTGAAGTATATTTAGCCGCAAATAAGGGCTCCCCTGTGAGCATTGATGCTTTTGAGTCATTTTTTTACTGTTTTGCGTGGACATATAAGAAAGAGTTCGGCTTTAGATATCGTTAACTTACGCCATATTTATTTTTATTTCATTATTGTTATGAGCAAATAATGTTTCTACAGACAAGGAGTATGTTGTTCTGATTTCCCCTCTCTGATTTCTGAGAAGATTGGAATTTCAAAATAAGAACTACAACAAGGTGCCTTTATTTCACCTGAAATACAATGGCATTTATAAAATACTGCACAATTATATTTGTCTAAAACCCTTTCCAAATATTTATTTTCAAGTGTTTTTATTTATAATTTCTTAACCGAAAGAAGCTGGGCAATGCAATAGACTGAACGTTCAATGCAGCTACCAGAATCCTACAACCAAGTTGCATAAATTATTGTTGATGTCCTTAATACCTGCAATTTTGAGTATAGAACATAATACATGATCAAAAATGATCATATTCGGCGGTTTCAACAGTTCTGACATACGGTGTATAACAGTGTAAAACTGAGGCTGGTGGAAGACTGATCCTATTAAGGCCTGTGTATTATGTAGGCTACTGTGATTCACACACGTTTGCTTGATTTGTCTGCAGAACAATTGTAAAAGTTTACCAAATATAAAATAAAATGTAATTACAAATCAGAATTCACATCCAATCTGAAAATAAGAAGGGTCAAGAAGTTGTCAACTATCTCTGTGTAGGTATTTGGAAAAACCATGACCCTAAAACCACTAGATTAGATAATAGATAGATATAATAGTTTGATTATAAATACACCGCCAGACTGATTTCATGTTAAAGTAGTGACATAAAATAATAATGCGAGAAGTGAATGCCACATTCTGTAGTGCAGTAACATACAACATGTTTTATATTGCTGCCTCTATCTGTTCATTGGTGAATATAGAGTGCCATCTGCTGGTCTAGGAGATATGGGACTGTGGAGATTATTCATTGTTAAGGATTGTTAGGGATGGATCGAAATTTAAAGGATGGGTACCTTGAGGAAAATGGGGGAGGGTCATGCTTATTCAATTTCAGTGAAGGGGAGGGTTTAGTATTTTTTAAATCTAGTCCAGGGGAGGGTCATGTAATTTGTAATTGATGAAATGTCTATATTTCTCAGTGTGGTAGAATTAGATGCTTATTAGGCTATATATCGATGTGTGCCCGATGCCACCCCTCATCTCTGATTCTCCACTGGGCACGCAATATCAAGTGCACCTATAGGCTATTTAGTGTGGTCTCAATCAAATGATCAATATAGCTTATAGGCTAGTGCATGCTCAGAAAAGCACAGAGAAAAGTTATATTTCTAAGATAGCTGCTGGGATAGTGTAAATTATATATATTTTTTCAATTACACTTATTTTAGTAGGTAAGTTGACTGAGAACACATTCCCATTTACAGCAACGACCTGGGGAATAGTTACAGGGGAGAGGAGGGGGGATGAATGAACCAATTGGAAGCTGGGGATGATTAGGTGGCCATGACGGTATGAGGACCAGATTGTAATTTCTGTCATTTGTGTGGTATTAAAAAAGCTTCTGTTAGTATGTAAAATGACATAGAATTGCAGGAATGTTTGATAAAAGGCAATTTTTTCTCTGACCTGCAAATACGATGATAGACTCATGCAATGTTTTTACCATAAAGGAGATCTTTCCACCCCTATTCTTGTCCACAGTGGTCTGCAAACCCACAACCTTCTGGCCCGTAGCCCTGTACACTATCAAAATTCCTGTGTTGCCATGTAATGCTTACAGAAAGAAGAACAGTTTCCTAAACTGCATATCTAAGCCTGTGGTCTGTCCATGAAGTGAGGGTAAATGGTAGGCATGTTCTCTGATATCCACTTTATGTTTTAATTATTATTTTGGGTATTTTTTTAATTTTATATTTAACCTTTATTTAACTAGGCAAGTCAGGTAAGAACAAATTCTTATTTACAATGACGGTCTACACCGTCCAAACCCGGACGACACTGGGCCAATTGTGCTCCGCCCAATCACAGCAGTTTGTGATACAGTCTGGATTCAAACCAGGGTGTCTGTAGTGACGCCTCTAGCACTGAGATGCAGTGTCTAAGACCGCTGCGCCATTCGGGAGCGAGGGTCACTACCTATTTACCTGATTCTACTTTTGGGGGACTGGCACAGACATGTGTTATGTTCAAAGCTTGCTTCCCAACCTGCTTGCCTTTGATTCCAGTGTTTAGTAGAGAGGGTAGTCTCCTCTGGAAAAAAGAGAAGGGAGCAGGATCTAAACTATTACGTTTGATATAGGTAGATCTCAGAATGAAACAGAATAAAAAATACAAACAAAATACACAGCAATATCCCAGCTAGCACATTTGGTTCCTTGGAAATTGTGGGAACGTACGTTTTTGGTTTTCCATTGGTTCTGGGAACAAAGCCATAAATTTCCTGACCGATAAAATGCTCTGAAAATGGAAGTGAACATTTCCCCTGTTCTGGGAACGTACATTTTTAGGTTGCAGGAAGGTTATGCTAACTTTTTACTATGGTTCTGAGAACAGAAATTAGAGATTATTCTTAGGTTTTTGAATAATTTAAAACTTTCACTGAATGTTTCAATAAGACTTTCAATAACACTGCTTGCTTAGTTGTTTTAGGCCCCTATAACATCCGTGAAATGTTTCCCTGATTCCAGTTTCTCCGTTTTGTATTTCCAGTTTTAGATTTTTTGAAGGGGGGGGGGTTCTCTCAATCTCTCAATATCACACTTTTTAATGGAAAATAACAAAATAGGATGTCCTAAGTCCACAATAATGCTTAAACCACATCAGGGGACCACTTTTGGGATCTGGGAAATGTAGAATTTTGGGTGTAGTTACCCTTTCATGCATGTGCTCACCAGCCAGAGACCATTTTTTGGTTAGAGGGGTTTCTGTAGCACTTGTGTCATTTCAGAGTTTGCAGAACAAATGGCAACTAGATTGATACAAATAATCATGATATTATTCGGCCAGGTAGGCATAGGCTACTTTGTAGTTAACATTTCATTGAGAAGGTTTTTGGGAAAGCCTTTCCATCTACCAGCAGACCATTATCATTAGCATTATCGCTAGACATACGCGTGCACCAGACACAACACACACAGATGGGTGCATTCCTGTGCCGTTTCAGAAAAATACAAATCACTGATGCATTTTGTTCATGTCTTATGATTAACTTGGGCAAATTAACACATTTAGTTGATTTCCTAACAAGTTCAATACATTTTTGAATAGTACTCCCTGACAAAGGCCATGCAGCCAAAACACGTCAGGGTTTTAAACTTTGTTTCCATTGAACATGCCATACAAATAAAGGCATTTTAGTTAATTACTTGAAGAGTGCCTTGGTCCTCCTTTGTTTTTGATTACCAATTTACCACTTTTCCCAAAGAGCACCTTCTGTCTACCAAAACCTACTATAATGTACCTTAGCAGCGCTTCCCTTCCTCCTTTTTTTCTACATTTTTTTATATTGTTGATTTTCGGTTTAATGTCTAGATTCCGTGATTCCATCCGCAACGTGGATTTTATAGGGCCCTACTTTTTTTTTAACTCCAAGCACAGATACCACACATAGCCATGAATCATGCAAACAAACACATTTCTTTTTTTATTGTGGCACGGCATCATTGAGATTCAAACCTATGATGTTATCTAGCTGAATAAACAAAGTTTGAGCCTATTCCTGGTAACATTGAACCACTGTAGTTTACATCAATTATAATTTCTTAAGTGGAAGTTGGAAAAGTTATATTTGAGTGTTTCAGTGCATGGTTAGTGAGGGAGGCCCTGCTCTCTCGCTTCCCCAGTTGTTTAGTTAATTTTCATTCCAATGTCATTTGCATTAGCGTAGCCTCTCCTGTAGCCTGTCAACAATGTGTCTGTCTATCCCAGTTCTCTCCTCTCTGCACAGGCCACACAAACGCTTCACACCGCATGCCACTCTAACCTGGTGGTCCCAGCGCGCACGACCCACGTGGAATTCCAGGTCTCCGGCAGCCTCTGGAACTGCCGGTCTGCGGCCAACAAGGCAGAGTTCATCTCAGCCTATGCTACCCTCCAGTCCCTCGACTTCTTGGCGCTGACGGAAACATGGATTACCACAGAAAACACTGCTGCTCCTACTGCTCTCTCCTCGTCTGACCATGTGTTCTCGCATACCCGAGAGCATCTGGTCAGCGGGGTGGTGGCACTGGAATCCTCATCTCTCCCAAGTGGACATTCTCTCTTTCTCCCCTGACCCATCTGTCTATCTCCTCCTTTGAATTCCATGCCGTCACAGTCACTAGCCCATTCAAGCTTAACATCCTTATCATTTATCGCCCTCCAGGTTCCCTTGGAGAGTTCATCAATGAGCTTGACGCCTTGATAAGTTCCTTTCCTGAGGATGGCTCAACCCTCACAATTCTTGGTGACTTTAACCTCCCTACGTCTACCTTTGACTCATTTCTCTCTGCCTCCTTCTTTCCACTCCTCTCCTCTTTTGACCTCACCCTCTCACCGCCCCCCCTACTCACAAGGCAGGCAATATGCTTGACCTCATCTTTACTAGATGCTGTTCTTCTACTAATCTCACTGCAACTCCCCTCCAAGTCTCCGACCACTACCTTGTATCCTTTTCCCTCTCGCTCTCCTCCAACACTACTCACTCTGCCCCTACTCAGATGGTATTGCGCCGTCGCAACCTTCGCTCTCTCTCTCCTGCTACTCTCTCCTCTTCCATCCTATCATCTCTTCCCTCTGCTCAATCCTTCTCCAACCAATCTCCTGATTCTGCCTCCTCAACCCTCCTCTCCTCCCTTTCTGCATCCTTTGACTCTCTATGTCCCCTATCCTCCCGGCCGGCTCGGTCCTCCCCTCCTGCTCCGTGGCTTGATGACTCATTGCGAGCTCACAGAACAGGGCTCCGGGCAGCCGAGCGGAAATGGAGGAAAACAAGCCTCCCTGCGGACCTGGCATCTTTTCACTCCCTCCTCTCCACATTTTCTTCCTCTGTTTCTGCTGCTAAAGCCACTTTCAACCACTCTAAATTCCAAGCATCTGCCTCTAACCCTAGGAAGCTCTTTGCCACCTTCTCCTCCCTCCTGAATCCTCCTCCCCCTCCCCCCCCCCTCCTCCCTCTCTGCGGAGGACTTCGTCAACCATTTTGAAAAGAAGGTTGACGAAATCCAATCCTCATTTGTTAAGTCAAACGACACTACTGGTCCTGCTCACATTGCCCTACCCTATGCTTTGACCTCTTTCTCCCCTCTCTCTCCAGATGAAATCTTGCGAGTTGTGACGGCCGGCCGCCCAACAACCTGCCTGCTTGACCCTATCCCCTCCTCTCTTCTCCAGACCATTTTCGGAGACCTTCTCCCTTACCTCACCTCGCTCATAAACTCATCCTTGACCGCTGGCTATGTCCCTTCTGTCTTCAAGAGAGCGAGAGTTGCATCCCTTCTCAAAAAACCTACACTCGATCCCTCCGATGTCAACAACTACAGACCAGTATCCCCTCTTTCTTTTCTCTCCAAAACTCTTGAGTGTGCCGTCCTTGGCCAGCTCTCTTGCTATCTCTCTCAGAATGACCTTCTTGATCCAAATCAGTCAGGTTTCAAGACTGGTCATTCAACTGAGACTGCTCTTCTCTGTGTCACGGAGGCTCTCTGCACTGCTAAAGCTAACTCTCTCTCCTCTGCTCTCATCCTTCTAGACCTATCTGCTGCCTTTGATACTGTGAACCATCAGATCCTCCTCTCCACCCTCTCCGAGTTGGGCATCTCCGGCGCGGCTCACTCTTGGATTGCGTCCTACCTGACAGGTCGCTCCTACCAGGTGGCGTGGCAAGAATCCGTCTCCGCACCACGTGCTCTCACCACTGGTGTCCCCCAGGGCTGAGTTCTAGGCCCTCTCTTATTCTCGCTATACACCAAGTCACTTGGCTCTGTCATATCCTCACATGGTCTCTCCTATCATTGCTACGCAGACGACACACAATTAATCTTCTCCTTTCCCCCTTCTGATAACCAGGTGGTGAATCGCATCTCTGCATGTCTGGCAGACATATCAGTGTGGATGACGGATCATCAACTCAAGCTGAACCTCGGCAAGACGGAGGTGCTCTTCCTCCCGGGGAAAGACTGCCCGTTCCATGATCTCACCATCACGGTTGACAACTCCATTGTGTCCTCCTCCCAGAGTGCTAACAGCCTTGGCGTGACCCTGGATAACACCCTGTCATTCTCCACTAACATCAAGGCGGTGACCCGATCCTGTAGGTTCATGCTCTACAACATTCGCAGAGTACGACCCTGCCTTACACAGGATGCGGCGCAGGTCCTAATCCAGGCACTTGTCATCTCCCGTCTGGATTACTGCAACTCGTTGTTGGCGGGGCTCCCTGCCTGTGCCATTAAACCCCTACAACTCATCCAGAACGCCGCAGCCCGTCTGGTGTTCAACCTTCCCAAGTTCTCTCACGTCACCCCGCTCCTCCGCACACTCCACTGGCTTCCAGTTGAAGCTTGCATCTGCTACAAGACCATGGTGCTTGCCTACGGAGCTGTGAGGGGAACGGCACCTCCATACCTTCAGGCACAGATCAGTCCCTTCACCCAAAGAAGGGCACTGCGTTCATCCACCTCTGGCCTGCTCGCCTCCCTACCTCTGCGGAAGCACAGTTCCCGCTCCGCCCAGTCAAAACTGTTCGCTTCTCTGGCACCCCAATGGTGGAACAAGCTCCCTCACGACGCCAGGACAGCGGAGTCAATCACCACCTTTCGGAGACACCTGAAACCCCACCTCTTTAAGGAATACCTGGGATAGGATAAAGTAATCCTTCTAACCCCCCCCCCCCATCCTCCCCCCCCCCAAAAGATATAGACGTACTATTGTAAAGTGGTTGTTCCACTGGATATCATAAGGTGAATGCACCAATTTGTAAGTCGCTCTGGATAAGAGCGTCTGCTAAATGACGTAAATATAAAGTAAAAATGTTCTGTTCTCTATCCATGGAATTAGTCCACTGCACCACCAGGATGGAGCTAGCATGCCATGTTAGTGGGCAAGGCCAACACACATGAACACACTTAACAAGTTAGAGGAGTGAGAGTTTTGCTGACGGTGAGAACAAAATGTATGAATTAATGTGTTTTTCAATAACATTCTTAGAGCGTTCTTTGAAAGTTATTTATATTTTCTTGTGGTTTTTATGGAACATTTTCTTAATGTTCTGAGAACATTACTTTAATTAGAACCTTGAGGAAACCTGCAGAAATAGTTATGCTGAAGAACTGAAATTCCCACAGAAGAATGTTGATTCTTAACATTCTCTGAACTATTTGAGAACATTCCCATGTCAAACCAGTTGGAGAACATTCCTAGAATATTACCAAACATGTAATTAAATGCAACCATGTTTAGACCTATAGGAAACGTTCTGTTAAAGTAATGAATTACCAAGAAAATAATGTTATTTTGTCATGTTCCTTAACATGTGGTGAGAATGTCCAAAGAACATTATGGAAAGGTTGCATGCAAAATAACCATAGGACAACCATGCTCTCACCAAGCGTTAAGAAACATATGCTTCTCAGAACATTATGTGCTACCTGGGATGGCTTGACTGAATATTGGGTAGATAAGATAAAGCCAAATGTTTTCATCTTTCCCATCAAAATCTGAGTGGAAAGCAAGGGGAGAAATAATAATGATTAGAGCAAATAAAAAATTATTTGTCACAAACCCCTGGTGCTCTCCATCTCTCTCCACGGTCATGGTAATGCTTTAGGAAATGATTAATTCCTCTTGGGAGACAGACAGCATTGGATTAGTTAACGATTGACAGGTATACAGCTCTTTGCTTCGAGCAGTTTACATGCAAACACTCCCGACTCTAGACTACAGGTGCGGTAAACCTAGTCCCAAATCTGGAGTCAGAGTTAGCTTTAAACTACAGTCAGGGGCAATTACTGTAGCCCTGCAAAAGTCACCACTCGAAATTGATTTAGTCAGGCTAGAGAGAAAACACGTGTTTGGATGAGACATTCAAGACCTGTCTTTTATTCTGCCAACTGCAGTGAAAACAGTGTGTCTAAGGGGAATTAGAAATGACTCTGTGGCTTTCTCACAGCCCAGGTCCAACACAGATACCTATATGTGACTGCATGACACTATATATGCTTGTTTTGGGTTATTATAGTATCTAACCAACTTCTTTCTCAGATTGTGGGAGGGAGCGTCGTTGGGGTTCAGGAATGGCATGAGAGGTGCTTGGAGAGCAGCCTGGGCTGCAGGTGTGTTCTGACAGAGTTTGGGCATTCTTCTTTGCTGCTTAAGCAGAAAAAACAACAGAAATGGAGTGAATTAAGACATATGCAGGTACTAACAGCCTCAAGAAGGTATTTCACATGGTACTTCAACCTTCTACAAGAGAGGTGGAGCTCACATGATGTCATGGCAATTAATGACATGTTTTAAAGGGGGAAAGCTTGGGAAACATGAAAGGCTGTAATATACATGACTATCTATTATTTTCCTTATGTACTAAAGCCTGAAGCTTTGATCCATAACAATTTAGGACAATTTATGTTAGACAAATGGTACATTACTTGTATTTCAGTATTCTATCAGTTAATTCAACTCATTGCTGCTTTTTGTAATAATGAAAAATCAACTACACTTATTGGTCAGACGTGAAAGGTAGGCTATTTCTCAGTATGGATGATTTATTGCATTGAACTTGGCAACGTTTATCTGGCATCAGAGCAGCAACAAAGACTTGCCACAGTTTGATCTAGACAAGCAGTCAGTGTGAGCAAGGGGTTCAGTCAGAGACTCCATGATAACATTCACCGAAAGCACCTGGACTGTGCTTCAAGGTGTCAGATACCGCCACTCTGTACACTTAAGCAAACTGTGTTCCGCTCTTAGTCATCCCCAAATCCAGAGCAGTTCAAATAGTTTTGCAATCAAACGGCGGTCAAAGAGTTCCCGTCACCACTGCAAATACCTATCCGAAACCAAACACACTCCACTTCTGGCTGAGAAAGGACATGATTGAGTGCAAAGTGCAAAGAAGTTATGGGTCTGATTATAGTGGGTCAGATTTTCCACAATGATCATTCAATGTCATTATGAATTTGTGCATTTCTTGTCTCATTATCACAACCATTTCAGACTATGCAGTATGCATACAATTTCAATTCACCTCTGTGTCCTCAGTCCATTAAAGCCATCATGAATGTTTCTATGAAATGTACATTTAACCCTAAAACATAACTATTACATGTATTATTTGTCTATTTAGCAAAGGGAAAGAGACTTTCCACCCACAGATACCCTGTTGCCTTTCCAGCCAGTCTGCATTCCCGGGGGATACCCGCTCCGCCATTTCCTGATTGCTAGTTTGCCTAATTTCAGTTTATGTGGCAAAACAAGCAAGTATAGTGTAGAGAATCATTGTACAATCTAAACCGCTGTGAAATATATTTCCATATATTTTCCATAACCAAAAATATTGTATTTTCAGCTGTTTTGAAGCTGGTGTACTAAATCAAAAGCAAAATCAAAACTTCTAAAAAGGACACATAGAAATAGCGTACATAGAACAAATTTGCTTTCAATAAGAATGACAGATCTTCATTTTGTTGGGTCGACCAAAGAATCACATATTACAGCTTTAACCTATTTCTTAGGTTATTTTTGAGCATTTTGATATTGCCTATACGGCGCAAAATTGCTGGGACCATGGCTGGCAAGTGAGCTGTGTCACATAGTCTATGCCTAAAATAACATTGCGGGACTGCGGTTGGGTTCGGGACCAGTTCATGCAGTAGCGGGTGGGCGGGTGCGATATGAACAGTTGTGGGTGCAGGCGGGAGCAGGATGAATAAATCACAGACTTTTACTGTAACCTCCCTAGAGATTAAAGCTGTAAATATTGTGGAGTGTGTGCAGCAGCTTTTAGTTACCAGAGGTCGCTTTCATGCCGGCGTGACAAGCAATTTGAAACCACCAAAACCATCAGTAATGAGTCCTAGACCACACTCCATCTTCCCCCATTACAAGACAGGAAATGTGTCACAGTCTGCCAGGCTAACCCCACAATCACTCGGCTTCCCCTTGGCTGCCATTAGTGTGCTGTCGGCTCAACAGGAGTTTAAGGGCTGTCAGCAGAGTAACCTTCTTTCAGACTTCATCAAGCAGCAACCTGTCCCTTTGGAAATGAAGCACATCCGAAAACCTGGTTTAAAAACTCAGCAAAATTCCTCTCCACTCCCATCACATCACAGAGTAGGCCTATCCCTCTCCCCTGTTTGTTAGCCGTCTACCTGCCTGGCCTTCGGCACTGCGGTCTTCTATTTAAATCATTCACCGTTCTCACACATGCCCTGACAAATACCACCATGAAGACCACAGAACAGGCCACTGTGGTCCATTTATACTGGCATGACATTATCCTTTTCCCTAATAGCTTAATCATCCCTACATTTCTCCCCTTCACAGTGCCATGTTGTGACATAGGTTTCGTGAAGTCTTGTAGAATCTTTCAGGCTTGTAGACTGAGAGCTAGGGGTAATTTCATTGGCAGGCGCAGGCCACACAATCTATACACACACAGACACACACACTGACCGAATAGATACATTACAAGTGTATTGAGTTGCAAGACCTTACTCTCTTGGTCAGTGATTGCAAGGTGAGGGTGTGGGGTAAAGGATTAATCCTTTAAAGCTAGAATCCGTAATTAAAACAATAAAGCCGACTCCCCGCCCCTGGCTGGAGAAATGTAACCACTCTCAAATTCATGGCACTATGCATGAAATGACTGACCATCCATGATATAAATGTAGAATTGTAACCATGTTTTGAGGCTACACAGTGTTAGTTTACACTGTATACATTGTTTACAAACATTGGAGTAAAACAAATGTATATTTTGGGTTCTGATGGGGTATGACAGTTGAACTCAGCTCATGAGGCATTTATAATTTATATTCTTGAAGAATCAATGGGTATAAGTCAATAAATGGATGAAGCAACTAAGGATTATAGCTTTAAGAAACTCGATAACTCACACAAATTTGGTCAAAGAGTTGGCATGGAGCAACCAACTCTAAGGAATTTAAGTGGGCAATTACAAGTGTCTTCTATTAAACAGGATTGAAGATACCAGAAGCTTTGTGTTGTGAAAAACAATAAAGCTATACATTATTCTTCATCTTCTTCTGTGGGGTTTAACGGCGGTTGGCATCCAATATGTTGCATTACCGCCACCAACTGGACTGGATCTTCCTCCTACACACTGCTGCTATATGACAATATGCTTGGCACCTGAAACACCATAATGGGTTTGGCATAAAAGCTCGCACAGGATAAGTGATATAAAGTGCCTTCAGAAAGTATTTTCACCCATTTACTTTTTGCTAATTGTGTTGTGTTACAGCCTGAATTTAAAGGACTCTCTGACCATGAGAAACAAGATTCTCTGGTCTTTTCCCTTTAATTGAACTCTTTGGCCTGAATGCCAAGCGTCACGTCTGGAGGAAACCTGGCACCATCTCAAAGGTGAAGCATGGTCGTGGCAGCATAATGCTGTGGGGATTTTTTTCAGGGGCAGGGACTGGGAGACTAGTCAGGATCGAGGGAAAGATGACAGAGCAATGTACAGACAGATCCTTGATGAAAACCTGCTCCAGAGCGCTCAGGACCTCAGACTGGGGCGAAGGTTCACCTTCCAATAGGACAACGACCCTAAGCACACAGCCAAGACAACGCAGGAGTGGCTTCAGGACAAGTCTCTGAATGTCCTTGACTGGCCCAGCCAGAGCCCGGAATTGAACCCGATCGAACATCTCTGGAGAGACCGGAAAATAGCTGTGCAGCGACGCTCCCCATCCAACCTGACATAGCTTGAGAGGATCTGCAGAGAAAGATGGGAGAAACTCCCCAATTACAGGTGTGCACAGCTTTTAGCGTCATACCAAAGAAGACTTGAGGCTGTAATCGCTGCCAAAGGTGATTCAACAAACTACTGAGTAAAGGGTCTGAATACTTACAGTATGTAAATGTGATATTTACTTTTTTTAAATACATTTAAAAAATATATATGGGGTATTGTGTTTAGATTGATGAGGGAAAAAACTATTTAATCCATTTTAGAAAAAGGCTGTAACGTAACAAAATATGGAAAAAGTCAATTGATCTGAATACTTTCCGAATGCACTGTATTTGGAAATGTTTACAAATTCATACAAAATGAAAAGCTGAAAGGTCTTGAGTCAATAAGTATTCAACCCTTTTGTTATGGCAAGCCTAAATAAGTTCAGGAGTAAAAATGTACTTAACAAGTCACATAATATATTGCATGGACTCACTCTGTTTGCCATTATAGTGTTTAAGATGATTTTTGAATGACTACCTCATCTCTGTACCCCACACCTACAATGATCAGCCTTTTCAGTTGACCAGTGAGGTTTTCCAAAGCCTCACAAAGAAGGGCACCTATTGGTAGATGGGTAAAAACAGCAACATTGAATATCCCTTTGAGTATGGTGAAGTTATTAATTACAATTTGGATGGTGTACCCAGTCATTACAAAGATGCAGGTGTCCTTTATCAAAGTGTATTTACAACGTGCGCAGGATACAACAGGTGTAAACAGTATAGTGAAATGTCCCGTTGATGCCCCGATCTGCATCAACGGGACTGCAGTAGAGAGAGTCACGAGTTTTAACCTCTCTGGGATAGGGGGCGATATTTTCGCGTCCGGATGAAAAGTGTGCCCAAAGTAAACTGCCTGCTACTCAGGCCCAGAAGCTAGGATATGCATATTATTAGTATATTTGGATAGAAAACACTCTGACGTTTATAAAACTGTTTGAATGATGTCTGTGAGTATAACAGAACTTATTTGGCAGTCAAAACTCCGAGGACAAACAAACGAGAATTTTGTTTTTGAGGTCACTCTCTTCAATGGGATTTCTATGGAGATCTAGATTTCTAAGGCACTTACTTGCAGTTCCTATTGCTTCCACTGGATGTCAACAGTCTTTAGAAATTGGTTGATGTTTTTCCTTTGTGTAATGAAGAAGTATTGCTGTTCCGAACGAGGGTCGAGTGAAGTGTACTGTTTGTTAGAGGCGCGTGACCTGAAAGCATGCTCCACTTTGTTTTCGTCCAGTATTGAACGCAGTTTATCCCGTCTTAAATTTTATTGATTATTTACGTAAAAAAATACCTAAAGTTGTATTAGGAAAGTTCTTTGAAATGTTTGGACAAAGATTACAGGTAACTTATGAGATAGCGTCCCACAAATCCAAGAGAGGTTCCTCAGCGTCCACATCACCGAGGACTTATCATAGACCAACAACACAACCACTCTTGTCAAGAGGGCGCAACAGTGTCTCTACTTCCTAAGGTGGCTGAAGAAATTTTGCATGCCACCCCGGATCCTCTACATATATTACCGCTGCACCATCAAAAGCATTCTGACCAGCTGCATCACAGCCTGATATGTGAATTGTATCGTCCACGACCGCAAGACCCTCCAGCGGGTGGCGAAGACGGCCCAGTACATCACGGGGACCGTGCTCCCACCGATCCAGGACATAAACTCAAAACGGTGCCTGAGGAAGGCATGCAGCATCATCAAGGATCGCACATACCCCAGCCACAAGCTGTTGTCTGCCTTATCATCAGGCAGATGGTATCGGACAATGAGGTCTGATACCAAAATGCTCAGAGACAATTTATGTCCACAAGTCATCAGACTGCCGAACACTTGAACTGGACTGACCACCTGCTCTGATTCTCTGCACGTTAGCACAAAGGCACACACCCACACACAGACACACAGACAACACACAGACACACATACACACACAGACATACACACATACTGTATACTGTACATTGACGCTACACACACATCACAACTGCTGCTACCAGACTATTATTAGTCTGCTCCGTTGTTTATTGTTGTTTGCATTGTCGAGAAGGGACCTGCAAGTAAGCAACTCGTTGGACGATGTATACCGACTAATAAAACTTGAAACTTACAGTGCCTTCAGAAATGACTCATACCCCTTGACTTATTGCACATTTTCTTGTGTTACAGCCTTGATTAAATATATTTTTGCATCACCCATCTACACACAATACACCACAATGACAAAATGAAAATAAGATGATGAACTGGAAAAACTGGGCCCTGGAGGCGCACAGGTGCTCTTGATCGCACCTCCTGCACAACCCATCCTGGCTGGGTGGAACTAGCAGCCCTGTACGAGTGGGGTGCTAGTACAGGGCGAACTGGGCTGTGCAGGGGCTTGATGGTTACCGTGCGTCGAGCGGGCGTAGGGTAGCCTGGTCCTAGGAGGCGTACCGGCGACCAGACGCGCTGCGCGGGCATCCTCCTACCAGGCTGGATGCCCACTCTAGCACGGCATCTGCGATGGGCTGGAATAGCTCGCACCGGACTGTGCGAGCGTATGGGCGAGATCCTGCGCACTTCTTCAAACTTCGGCGCCCTCCACTCCATACGTTTCTTCCTATAAGCACGGGTAGCTGGCTTAGGGCTCATCCTTGACCCAGCCAAAGTACCCGTGTGCCCCCCCAAAATGTTTTATTGGGGGTGCCTCTCGTGCTTCTCCCTCAGCGCGTACATGGCCTCATATCGACGCCTCTCTGCCTTGGCCTCCTCTATCTCTTCCCTTGGGAGACGGTATTCCCCAGCCTGGTGCCAAGGTCCTGCCCCGTCCAGAATCTCCTCCCACATCCATTTCTCTCGATTGTCCAACTCAAAGTCCCTTTTCTCCTTCCTCCGCTGCTTGGTCTCTTTATGGTGGGTTGTTCTGTAACGCTTGTCGTTGGGAATGGATTACCAAAACGCAGCCGGGATATGAATGCTCATCTTATTATTTATTTGAATAAAGAGAACACTGAAAACAAGAAAACGAATAAAGACAAGGTGACAGTTTCACAGGCTATATGCATACTAGCAATGCGAAATACAACAACGCACAAACCCCAGGTGAAAAACACACTCCTAATATATGACTCCCAATCAGGAACAACGAAATACAGCTGTTCCTGATCGGGAGCCACACAGACTAACAAAGAAATAGAATACCGAGAAAACACATACAACACAAACCTTCTGCCACGTCCTGACCAAAACTAATACAATACTCCCTCTGCCGGTCAGGACGTGACAATTTCGTTTGTTTTTATCCTAAAAAACTCCCTAGTCCTTGCCGATGACATACATACGCATAACATGATGCAGCCACCACCATGCTTGAAAATATGAAGAGTGGTACACAGTGATCAAATCAAATCGTATTAGTCACATGCGCTGAATACAACAGGTGTAGACCTTACAGTGAAATGCTTACTTAACCAACAATGAAGTTAAAAAAAAATATGGACAAGAATAAGAGATAAAAGTAACAAGAAATTCAAGAGCAGCAGTAAAATAACAATAGCGAGACTATATACGGGGGGTACCGATACAGAGTCAATGTGCGGGGCCACCGGTTAGTTGAGGTAGTATGTACATGTAGGTAGAGTTATTAAAGTGACTATGTATAGATGACAACAGAGAGTAGCAGTGGTGTGTTGTGTTGGATTTGCCCCAAACATAATGCTTTGTATTCAGGACATAAAGTTAATTTCTTTAAAAGAGGTGTCTAAGTAGATTCTAGGGAAGGATTTAGAATAGAAAAAGAGGAACCGGCTGCTGTCCCTTATGGATTGTTGAAAACCACCAGAAAAAGCAGGCAACTGAATTTATCTTGGCCAAGGGTGACTGAAGGTAACTGTCTGGGTAGAAACAGTGCCTACCCACTGGGCAAACACTGGTTGAATCAATGTTGTTTCCACATCAATTCAATAAAATTACATTGAACCAACGTGGAATAGACATTGAATTGACATCTGCACCCAGTGGGTAGTTGTCATGACATATCATTAAATGGTATTGGTTGGTGGTTGACTGATGACCACTTGAATGCCAACTATTCTCCCACTATTCTGCGTTTGTAGTCCCACAAAGTGTGTGGAGGCTGAACTTGGACACACCTGAAGAGGCCAAACAGAACCTGTCCTTTGGGGCAGATGTCCGCTGGTGGGACCAGACAGATCTCACCAAGCTGCTTCTCTCTTCAAACATGCTGGAAGTTTTATCAGAGGATGTGGGTATTCTTTTTTTCTGAAGTATTTTGTGTTGTCTGATTTTTAAAAAGTGATAAACTAGAGTAGACCCTTTCAAAGCTTGAATGGAAGGTCTATGCGCTCAAGATTTATGGGAGAAACATAATTTGATAAGTTTGATGTTTATGATGACCCTTTGACATTCTATCCTGTATTCTGCTTTCCCGTTGTCCATGATGATCAGCTTACCTCTTTACCCAAATCTATTGGAGAGTTGGAAAATCTTCAGAAACTCAGTCTGAGGTATGGAAGGATTTTTCACATCCTATTGTCAACTAAAGTTACTCAACATATGAGAAATGCCACAAGACAAAGTTCCATTATAAAGAAAAACAAGGTATATTTTCTCTATAGGCCTGGTCTCTCTGGTCCAGTCACAACAAACTGAAATAGTTTGGAGGAGGAGTTATGCAGTGGTGTAAAAATTACCCAATTTTCATGCTTGAGTGAAAATAAAGATGCCTTAATAGAAAATGACTCAAGTAAAAGTGAAAGTCATCCAGCAAAAAGTACTTGAGTAAAAGTCTAAAAGTATTTGGTTTTAAATATACTTAAGTATCAAACGTAAATGTAATTGCTAAAATACACTTAAAAGTATCAAAAGTAAAAGTTTAAATCATTTTACTTTCTTTATATTAAGAAAACCAGATGGTGCAATTTTTTTAATATATATATATTTTTCCGAATAACCAGGGGCACACTCCAACAATCAGACATAATTTACAAACGAAGCGTTTGTGTTTAGTGAGTCAGCCAGATCAGAGGCTGTAGTGATGACCAGGGATGTTCTCTTGATAAGTGTGTGAATTGGGCCATTCCTGTCCTTTTGGGTGTCAGGGAAAATGTATGGAGTAAAACGTTTAAAAATATATATATCTAGGAATGTAGTGAAAGGAAAAGTAAATGTCAAAATATGAATAGTAAAGTACAGATACCCCAAAAAATGACTTAAGTAGTACTTTAAAGTATTTTTACTTAGTTTGAAGAACGTCTCCAGCTGCAGCAGAATCCACTGGAGGAGCTGCCAGAAGGAGTGGGACAGCTCACTAACGTGGATGACATCGTAATCTCAGAATCGGGCTTAAAACACTATTGAAAAAAAGATGAAGGAGAAAACGTGTTAAGGTAACAAAGTGATTATCTTAGACGAACTCTTTGGATTATCCTCGCTGACTTGTTTTTCTATTGTTGGTGAAAGGATCTTTCCAACAACCAGCTTACTGCTGTCCCTGACAGTCTGGGCAACTTGAATCATCTGGTGAAGCTGAACCAACCTCTCGAACAACAAGCTGAAGAACCTTCCCTCAGGAATCATTGTCATGGAAAGTAAGACAACATTAGCAGCAAGTTTTTGCTTTCTTTGTTGTTTAGTCTTTCTATATATTGTCTGCCGGATGGACATGGGTGCGTCCACTTCAATACTCTTGTCATAAACATGGCTGTAGCATAACATCCTGTATGAATGCCTCCACAGATTGGACTGCACACATAATCAGCTTGAGAGCATACCTCCAGTCTTGTCTCAAATGGTGTCTCTAGACCAGCTCTGTCTGAGGCAAAACAAACTGCTCTTTCTTCCTGAACTGCCCTCCTCAAGGCTCAAGATAAGGATACTGATGGTCAGGTTTCCTCGATGAAGAGATTTTGAATCTCAATGAGATCAACTGTATGAATTATTTGTAAATTAATAAGTGGCCTATGCAATCTCTGACAGCTTTATATCACCTGTCTGGTAGGAGCTGCATGTTGGTACCCACTTGGCACAGACGTCAGTTCAACGTCTATTTCGCGTTAATTCAACGTTATTTCATTGAAATGGAACAACATTGACTCAACCAGTGTGTGCCCTGTGGGTTCTAACCAGATTGAGGTGGAGGCAAAGCACGTAAAACACCTGAACACGCGTAGTGAATTGGAGCTGAGGGACAACAAGGTAAAGAGTGTCCCTGAGGAAATCACACTACTCCAAGGCCTGGAGTGCCTAGACCTAATCAACAATGACATCAGCAGGTACGTTTGCCTGATCTGATCTCCCCTGGTCTCTCCTCAGTGCATACTATACTCTTTCACCTGTGCACAACACACAGCACAAATACCAACAAGTGAAATACCAACAACACTAACAAGTCAAAACACCCCAAAATGTCCTGTGTAGTGTTTAACTGCCTGGAGCTATCATTGAGTGTTATTGATGTTCTACTGTATGTCTTCCTTGTATGTGTGAGCCAGTCTGCCAGCTGCCCTTGGCCTAATGCTCAGACTGAATATCCTGACCCTGGAGGGCAACCCTCTGAGACACATCCACGGCGACCTCCTGACTTTGAGGACGACATCTCATTACCTTCTCGAAGCTACTGCTCATCAATGTCTAAATACATACAAAGTCCTGTTTGTTTTACCAATGCAGTAGAACCTCAATGTTGAGTTTCAGTGTAGCCAATTCAGACTCTGTGATCTGATTATTTTTGTCTACTTCACAGAAAAGAAACAATAAACTGCTGAAATACTTGAGGGGTTGAATAAAAGGTACAAGTATGTTTCACAGTCTTTTTCTCTCTATGCAAAAGGACATGTTCTCGTAATCACTGACTAGACCGTATTATTTACTTTGTAAGGTTTTGTGGAGAGGCCACTTTTAATTTACTAGACTGTCTTGTATCACTGGACATATTTTTGCTTCTTCATTTTGATCTAAAGAGGATCCAGATGGCAACAGAGATGAGCCTGACACTGCTCAGTCAAGCAAAGATCAACGTGCACGCCATTAAAACACTGAAGATTCTGGACTACACGTGTGAACTATTGTTTTGTGGCCGTGTTTGAAGCTCTGTTTTTAAGACATTTTGGGAAAGTTAAAAACTCAAACGTTCTACCACAAAATGATACTGCAATGCCATAGCATTGCTTAGTCACACTTTGAGCATAGTTGTGATGTAAGTAGTGCTGTCAGTAAACTATTGTTTTGTGTGTGTGACCCTGGTCCCAGTGACAAGCAGGCAGTGTGTGTTCCTGATGACCTGTTTAATGCTGTGGACAGTGAGCCCATTGCCAGTGTCAACTTCAGCAAGAACCAGCTGGCTGCAGTGCTTCCTAGGTACTCTGCTTATATCAGTGACTTCACACCACAGTCCGGGCCTCTGGAGGAAAAACACAAACTGTGTGGTAAGAATCACAACACTCTGAAAAGTTATCACAGTTGAAAAAGCCATTGTTGATAGAGAACGTCAGCTAACTGTTGTAATGACATTGTTGGATGTGTTTGTGTGAGCCTCTGTTTGGTCTTCACGATTGTGAAGATGAAGGACTCTGTCTCTGACTTCACACTGTCATTCACCAGGTAAGCACTCAGATCTTAAAGATTTCAAAGTTTATTTATCAGATGGACAGGATACAGCAGGTCCAAAACAGTACAGGGAAAATCTTACATTAAAGGGATGTAATCATCGTAATATACACATGTAATGAGTTATACTGATGATTCATTTGACATGTCATATTTTGACAGGTTTTAAGTTGTTCCGGAGGTGCTGTACCAGGTTCCAACCCTGGAGACCATTCTGATCAGTAGCAACCAGGTGGGAGCCATCGACCGACTGCAGCTCAAAGCTTTAGACAAGCTGTCCACTCTGGACCTGCAGAATAATTACATCATGCAGGTGCCACCTGAACTTGGCAACTGCACCAGCCTGAGGTAGGGACCAGGATGTGACACTGGGTTTAGGGGACACTATATGTGGGTCAGGTGTGGTGTTGAATAGCAATCAGAAAAGGTATGAGCTTTAGGACATCCATATATGTCTTGGTCTATATACTGTAGTTGTGATTATGTCTGAGCTGTTGTTGTCCAGAGAGAAGGATGTACTGGCTTGAAGCTGGCTTGAATCTGGTCTCTCACTCATTTCTCCCTTGTCTTCCCCTCAGGGCCCTCATGCTGGATGGAAATCCTTTCCACAACCCCAGAGCAGCCATCATAGCCAGAGGAAATTATGCGGTTCTGGAGTATCTACGAAGCAGGATCCCTACATGGTGAACTGCTACAACACTCAAAATGAGATAGGTGGGAAAATAACATTTGATGATTAATCAGTGTACGATTTTTCCTTGAAACTTACTGCATTTATTTT
Organism: Salmo trutta; assembly: GCF_901001165.1. NCBI lineage: Eukaryota > Metazoa > Chordata > Actinopteri > Salmoniformes > Salmonidae > Salmo > Salmo trutta. The sequence continues at coordinate 49,626,559 of NC_042960.1, read as the reverse complement.
GACATTGGAGCCTATGATTTGAAGCGTAACTTATCTTGTTGTTTGTTGAACGACAACTACAGGGAGACCCTGCTGTAATATTGTTTACAAGATCATCAACCAATAGCAATGTTTCATGGCATTCCAAACTGAAAAGCCTGTCTTAGTGTGGCTTATTTTTCTCAAAATGTGTACTAGCAAGCTTATTCTTTTGTAAAATGTTGCATTCAATGTTTCAGAACATAATGCATGGGTTTACTTTTGAATGTATGGTTATTGTAAGATAATCTGATACATTTCTACTGATTTACCTTGACCTGTTTGATACTCAGATCCAGACAGACTTTTTAAATGTTCTATAATTCTCAAGAATGAATTTCTAATGAAACTGTGGAGATACACTGAGTGTACAAATTAGGAACACCTGCTCTTCCCATGACATAGACTGACCAGGTGAATCCAGGTGAAAGCTATGATCCCTTATTGAAGTAACCTGTTAAATCCATTTCAATCAGTGTAGATGAAGGGGAGGATATGGGTTAAAGAAGGATTTTTAAGCCTTGAGACAATTGAGACATGGATTGTGTATGTGTGCCATTCAGAGGGTGAATGGGCAAGAAATAATATTTAGGTGCCTTTAAAACAGGGTATGTTAGAAGGTGCCAGGCAGTTTGAGTATGTCAACAACTGCAATCCTGCTGGGTTTCTCAAGCGCAACAGTTTCCCGTGTGTCAAGAATGGTCCACCACTCAAAGGACATCCAGCCAGCTTGACACAACTGTGTGAAGCATTGGAGTCAGCATGGGCCAGAATCCCTGTGGAATGCTTTCAACACCTTGTAGAGTCCATGCATCGACGAAGTGAGGCTGTTCTGAGGGCAAAAGGGGTTCCAACTCAATATTAGCAATGTGTTCCTAATGTTTTGTACATTCAGTGTATATTTGATGGTTTACAGTATCTTTTAGCCTACATTTTTTGGGGGAATTTGTCTTCTTCAGTCACTTCGAACAACTATATGGATTCAAATCCAACCACATTAAAAGTGCACAAGGCAGTGGTGTGGTTGGTGCTTTGATCCTTTGTTAGTGTTGTCTTTATTCTTTTTCTAAACGGTATCACATGTGATACAACACCACCTAGTGGTAATGAAATGCAGTGTGGATGGCCTTATCATATAAACATCTCACAAACATACACATACAACTGCATTATATGAAATATGTTCAAATTAACTTCATAATGTACAGTAGGGGAAAGAAATACTGTTTTTGATATGATCATTGTACAATATAAAGACCACAGAGGACCATGAGAATAACAAGTGACATTTTTATTATTTGTACAATATACTTTCATACATTATTCAAAACACTTCTTAAATACTGAAAAAATTTACATCCAAAGCCGAAAATGGCTCTATTATTTGCTGCACAACAATTTTTGTTCAATTTTAAATATTATTTATAAAAATGTATCTTAAATATTTACAGATAGCATCTGCAAAATGCATTCCCCCCCCCCACACACACACACACACACATATATATATACATATATATATATATATATATATGTATATATATATATATATACATATATATATATATATATATATATATATATATATATATATATATATATATATATATATATATATATATATATATATATATATATATATACACACACATATACACACACATATAGTACCAGTCAAAAGTTGGCACACCTACTTATTCCTGGGGTTTTCTTTATCTTTACTATTTTCTACATTGTAGAGTCATAGTGAAGACATCAACATTATTAAATAACACATATGGAATCATGTAGTAACCAAAAAAGTGTTAAACAAATCAAAATAGATTTTATATTTGAGATTCTTCAATGTAGCCACCCTTTGCCTTGATGACGGCTTTGCACACTCTTGGCATTCTCTCAACCAGCTTCATGAGGTAGTCACCTGGAATGCATTTCAATTAACATATGTGCCTTGTGGAAATTAATTTGTGGAAATTATTTCCTTCTTAATTCGTTTAAGCCAATCTGTTGTGTTGTGACAAGGTAGGGGCGCTGACAGAGATGGCCGCATCGCGTTCTTTTTTAATGTATTATTTCTTACATTGTTACCCCAGGAAATCTTAAGTTTGATTACATACAGCTAGGAGGAACTATTGGATATAAGAGCAAAGTCAACTTACCAACATTACAACCAGGAATAAATATGACTTTCCCGAAGCGGATCCACTGTTTGGTCCACCACCCAGGACAATGGATCAGATCCCAGCTGGTGACCCAAAACAACGGCGCCGCAGGAGGGGCAGAAGAAGCGGTCTTCTGGTCATGCTCCGTACACGGGCACATCGCGCACCGCTCCCGAGTTTACTACTCGCCAACGTCCAGTCTCTTGACAACAAGGTAGACGAAATCCGAGCAAGGGTTGCCTTCCAGAGAGACATCAGAGATTGTAACATTCTTTGTTTCACGGAAACGTGGCTCACTCGAGACACGCTATCGGAGTCGGTACAGCCACCTGGTTTCTTCACGCATCGCGCCAACAGAAACAAACATCTCTCTGGTAAGAAGAAGGGCGGGGGGGGTATGCCATATGATTAACGAGACGTGGTGTGATCATAACAACATAGAGGAACTCAAGTCCTTTTGCTCACCTGACCTAGAATTCCTTACAATCAAATGTCGACCGCATTATCTACCAAGAGAATTCTCTTCGATTATAATCACAGCCGTATATATCCCCCCCCCCCAAGCAGACACATCAATGGCCCTGAATGAACTTCATTGGACTCTATGTAAACTGGAAACCACATATCCTGAGGCTGCATTCATTGTAGCTGGGGATTTTAACAAGGCTAATCTGAAAACAAGACTCCCTAAATTTTATCAGCATATCAAATGCGCTATCCGGGCGGAAAAAATCCTGGACAACTGTTACTCTAACTTCCGCGATGCATACAAAGCCCTGCCCCGCCCTCCTTTCGGAAAATCTGACCATGACTCCATTTTGTTGCTCCCAGCCTATAGACAGAAACTAAAAAAGGAAATGACCGTGCTCAGGTCTTTTCAATTCTGTTCCGACCAATCTGATTCCACGCTTCAAGATTGCTTCGATCACGTGGACTGGGATATTTATATTTACATTTTACATTTTAGTCATTTAGCAGACACTCTTATCCAGAGCGACTTACAGTAGTGAATGCATACATTTCATTTCATGCATTTAAAAAAATAATAATAATTTGTACTAGCCCCCCGTGGGAATCGAAGGTATGTGGCAGGGTCTACAGTCAATCACGGACTACAAAAAGAAAACCAGCCCCGTCGCAGACCACGATGCCATGCTCCCAGACAAACTAAACAACTTCTTTGCTCGTTTTGAGGACAATACAGTGCCAACGACACGGCCCGCTACCAAAACTTGCAGGCTCTCCTTCACCGCAGCCAACGTGAGTAAAGCATTTAAACGCGTTAACCCTCGCAAGGCTAACGGCCCAGATGGCATCCCTAGCCGGGTCCTCAGAGCATGCGCAAACCAGCTGGCTGGTGTGTTTACGGACATATTCAATCAAGCCTTATCCCAGTCTGCTGTTCCCACATGCTTCAAGAGGGCCACCATTGTTCCAATTCCCAAGAAAGCTAAGGTAACTGAGCTAAATGACTATCGCCCCGTAGCACTCACCCCGTAGCCCCAATAGGTCCACAGACGACGCAATCGCAATCACACTGCCCTAACCCACCTGGACAAGAGGAATACCTATGTAAGAAGGCTGTTCATCGACTACAGCTCAGCATTTCACTTTTTAGTGACGGGGGCATTATTCGGAAATTCAGATGAATGACGTGCCCAAATTAAACTGCCTGCTACTCGGGCCTAGATGGTAGGATATGAATATTATTAGTAGATTTGGATTTGGCCTGCCATATGAGTTCTGTTATACTCACAGACACCATTCAAACAGTTTTAGAGTGTTTTCTATCCAAATCTACTAATTATATGCATATTCTCGTTTCTGGGCAAGAGTAGTAACCAGTTTAAATCGGGTAAGTTTTTTATCCGGCCGTGCAAATACTGCCCCCTAGGCCCAACAGACATGATGGTCAGTCAATCTGGATTTTGGGGGTGGAAAGTTTCTTCAAGTGCAGTCGCAAAAACCATTAAGTGGTATGATGAAACTGGCTCGCATTAGGACCGTCACATGAAAGGAAGACCCAGAGTTACCTCTGCTGCAGAAGATAAGTTCATTAGAGTTACCAGCCTCAGAAATCTGCAATTAACTGCACCTCAGATTGCACCTCACATAGTTCAAGTAACAGATACATCTCAACATCAACTGTTCAGAGAAGACTTTGTGAATCAGGCCTTCATGGTCGAATTGCTGCAAAGAAACCTGGAAAACTGCCCTTTGGTCTGATGAGTCCAAATTTGAGATTTTTGGTTCCAACTGCAGTGTATTTGTGAGACGCAGAGAAGGTGAGCGGATTATCTCCACATGTGTGGTTCCCACCGTGAAGCATGGAGGAGGTGTGATGGTGTGATTTTGAATTCAAGGCACACTTAACCAGCACAGCAACCACAGCATTCTGCAGCGATACGCCATCCCATCTGGTTTGCGCATAGTGGGACTATCATTTTTTTTTCAACAGGACAATGACCCAACACACCTCCAGGCTGTGTAAGGATTATTTGACCAATAAGGAGAGTGATGGAAAAGCAGCCAACAAGTGCTCAGCATATGTGGGAACTCCTTCAAGACTCTTGGAAAAGCATTCCAGGTGAAGACAAGGGTGTGCAAAGCTGTCATCAAGGCAAAGGGTGGCTACTATGAAGAATCTCAAATATAAAACATATTTTTAGTTGTTTAACACTTTTTTGGTTACTACATGATTCCATATGTGTTATTTCATAGTTTTGATGTCTTCGCTACAATTTAGGAAATTGTAAAAATAAAGAAAAACCCACGAATGAGTAGGTGTGTCCAAACTTTTGACTGGTGCTGTGTATATATATATATATATTACACACACACACACACACACACACACACACACTTCACCAATCTTTGTGTTAATACATAAAAAGCATGGAAGGATTGAACTTGCATGTGCAAATAAATAGTATAATAAACTGTCACTAAATTTGTCCAACTAAACAGAATTATTCTCTTTCAATAGTTAAAATTACTTTTTGCACAAAAAATGAAGCAGCATTCAAGTCCAGTTACTCTTCATACTGCAAAAGCTTGGAGTACATTCACAATCTATATGAATACATTATCTCAATTTGTTTTCAGTCACCATTATTTACATCAACACCGCAATTAGACAGAATAGTACCATATATTCACTTTATATTTAATTGTATTTTAAACATATACAAAAAGGACTATTTTTATATTCATATATATAATATATTTGTATAACACAAATTCACAATTACTGTAGAAATATGGTTTTATACATTTGATAGTACAGCTTTTATTCTCCAAGTCATAAGTACTTCACCCATACTTTTTCATTGTCCTTATAAAATCTCGCAATTTGAGCAAAGCTAAGGTATATCAATATATTCTGAATAATAACCTGAAAACATTTAGTAAAAATAATTATATTATCAAACTTTCTCACAATATCTTGAATATTTTAACTCGTAATTTACTGGATATTAAAGTACAACGTACCAGCTTAGCTTGGCACAAATTCAACCAGGGTCCCTCCATAGGGTTATCGGTGCTTGGTTTTGCTCAAGAATGTCACAATTGATGCTACATTTGACAAAAATAGTAATGAAACATTGTTAGGGCTCATAAGGTATATGTTTTTGATTGTAATAAAATGGCACCAAATGTCACAATATAATAATGTCTCTTTGTAAACCTCACCGGTTTACAATGAGAGAAACTTCTTTATGAGAGAGATCCCAAAATTTGAAAACACAGAGAATGTATCCAAAAAACATATCCAAAAACCAGTATAACCATGAAAGCATGCTGTACCATCAGAACTTAAAATGAACATCCATCCAGAAATGGAACAAAGTGAAATGCCTATTCTGGTCAGCAGCATTGTTTAAAAAAAATTATACATAATTCTCTCATGAATACTTTTCCAATAGTGCATTCTCATAATAAACTGAGCTTAAAATGAAGACATCGAAAGTAATTTGTGTTCTACAGAGTGGTGCTGAAAAGCTCAGCAAAATTACTTCAAATCAGTGCGAAATAACTTTTTTTTAAAACAGAAACAGATGAGAAACAATGTTACAACTTTTCTGAATGGAAATTCTTTAGGAGTTGAATATGGAGGTATGTGACATTACATACTCCTTGGCGCAATTGCAGTACATACGTGTACACACATAATGTAGCCAGCAGATGGCCCTCTAGGGTAGTCTTGTAATCTAAAATACTCTCAGATGTGGGATTGAATATTGCTTCTACTTTTAAAATGTAGCTAATTTGTGCAAACATATACATTATTGACCAACTACCAAAAATCGACCTAATAGAATGTAGTGACTGGTTGGGTATAACAATCAATATAGTGTTAATACATTAATGAAATAAACCGGTGGGAAAACCTCTAATAATTAAAAAAACAACTATTGATAAATTGGCCCTGTATTAAGGTAGATTTTTTTTTTAAACATTTCATTTAAACAATTTAAGAACATTGTAAACATGTATTTTCTGTACCATTCCTCTCGCTACTGTTCATGTCTTTATTGTAAATGAAAATATTTACCCACGGCATATACAAAGTTGAGGCAGTGTTTATGGTGATTAGATTCCTAAAGAGCTAGTGTGTTTTCATGCTCTGAGTAAAATGAGAAGCTACAATGAAAAAGGTACAAAATAAAAGGCTATATAAAGCTAAATAAAAACTAAGAAAATTGCCTCAGGCTGAATGACAAAAATGACTTTCCTTCACATCAACTCAAGAGATACAATTCCTGTTTACATAAAATTCATAGATAGGTTATAAGATATGTATCCTATAGTACATTTGGCACTAGTATTTGCCATTGGTCCAGCAATCGGCAAATGTCACTGTTCCTAGATAAAAACCGGTTGTATACATTTCCACAACCCGTTTGGGAGAGAAGCAATGGTGTTATAAAAAATATTTAAATTGTGCTCGCCCTCAAGATTACTAAGTCCACAGTTTTCTGGAAATTCTTCAGAAGAGACACAGCAGTTTCATGTTCCATGTGTAAAAAACTATGTCCATTGGCCTGCAATGCAAAAATTAAGCAGAGGGTGAACAGAGTGACGTGAGTGAGACGTGGCAGGGCGGGGCGGGGCAGGGCGGCACGGAGAGGACTGGGAACAGCCCTAGCTCAGAGGAGATAAACAAACAACACTGTCAAGGAAAAGAGGAGAGACAAAGCAGAGAGATGCACACAGGAAGAGGAGGAGGTCATGCTGTAAAGGAGAGAAGGAGGAGAGAAGTGGATCTTTAGAGGTATGTCCTTCAGCTAACACTTGCATCTGTGGAGAGAGAAGAGAGGTTCCTGCTTCTGCAGGCTACGGGTGGGCGAGGGGCGAGGGCTTCTACTAGCACACATTTAAAGCCACACAGATACAAGAGACATGCCAATAACTGTAGGGACTATTCCAATCCCATTAAATTGTATTGGCACAGAGAGCCTGGCTTGTTCATGTAGGCTTCACTGTCCGGCGTTTGACTAGCCTCGACAGTAGCTTCACATGGACCAGGAATCTGACAATCTACAAGGGGTACAGTTCCCTCTCTGCACTATGGTAAACACTTACTTTGACAGCGTCAATCCTATGTACTGTATGTGTGATGGTGAGTTCCCTTTAAAATAACAGCCCTCTACCTAAGCTAAATACAACACCACATCAGTGTGTAATTTCGTGTCTTATCGCATGGGGTGGAAGAGCTCTTTTGCTCTTCCTAAAAGGTTTACTCAGGGATCTGACTCAGGGATCTGACTCAGGGATCTGACTCAGGGATCTGACTCAGGGATCTGACTCAGGGATCTGACTCAGGGATCTGACTCAGGGATCTGACTCAGGGATCTGACTCAGGGATCTGATGATACTGAAGTAGAAGAGAAGACCCAATACAATCTTTGCTGCACAGTGCAAAGTTGAAAGATATAGAAAATAGTTGAGAAAAAATGGCTGCAGGGCTTTCAAGGTTATCAAAAAGTTGAGATCAGGTGCCGTATCCACAAAGCATCTCAGAAAATATACTAGGAATCCTATTAAAAATTGGTTTAAGACAACAAAAAACCCAGCTCAGAGTAGGTTTTAGAATGATGTTAAGACGCTGCTCAGACAAACTCTGAGCGGAGTAATTTAATCAATTTACAAAAGTTTCACTCAGCTGGTAATCATGAGAGTTTGAGGTGCCGCAAAGGAAATATAGTGATGACGCTCATTGATATTGTTGCAAATGATTGGGAATAACCAATCGTGATGAAGCATCGCCAGTTGTGAACTATATCACACTTCTGATAATGTTGAATGTGACTGTAGGCTACATGAAATGGTAAACGTTTGAAATCATTTTCACCTGACACGATCACTTTGCCTACTCTTAATTATTGCCTAATATGTTGGCCTGCATAACCTTTTTTTAACCAATTATGATAATTGTTAAAAGTGTAATTTCTATAATACTACCGTTATATCAACACACTCGTCACTCCCGTTAAACAACTCTATATCGCTTTGGCACAGTAGGCATCAAGTCAGGTTCTATCATTTTCATCAAACACAATCAAAGCTAACATAGGCCCTAGTTGCCTTCAATTGCCCAAACGATAGGCATGGTCAATTTAGGAATCTTTTTACCAATGTGATATTGTGCTCCAAAGGGATAACTTGAAATAACATTATGTAGGTTAATTAAATAATCGAAAGGAAAAAATGTGGTTATTTATTAGTCTAGTGGTTATACTGTAAGTGTTTGAATATCATGTGAAATCATTGTGAAAAGCACAAGGGGGAAGTGATGCATGTAGTCTAGGTCTAGATTACTAATGGATTGATCAGATATGTTTTGATATTTCTTCTTTTAACCACTCCAAAGCAATTACATGTGGCGCAGGAAAATTTAGCATTTTAGTCATTTAGCAGAAGCTCTTATCCAGAGCGACATACTGAAGATAGCTGTCATCTGAAGATAGCTCGGTGGGAAAACCACATATCACAGTCATAGTAAGTACATTTTTCCTCAATAAAGTAGTCATTAGCAAAGTCAGAGCTAGTAACTACTGACTCGCTGCCGTGCTGCACTTTTCCATTATCAAGACATCTGCTGGTTAGCCTTCACTTGTTAGGACAGCTCATGAGGTCTCCTAAATATCTGGCGACTAAGTGGGACTGAAAAAGACGCTTCATGCATAGCTTTTATTTTTACTCATAAGAGTAGGAGTAAAATGTCTCTATTCTCAGCACAACCAATTTTCTACTCTTAGACGCTTTGTAGATACGGGCCAGGTTGTACTTTGACCTTCACTAGTATTTCAGATACAAACCAATTCATCCAGCACATTACATTGCTGGTTACTACTTAGTTTTCAGGCATCTAAAACATCACATTAGGAATCTTATCATATCAGTAAAGTTACTTGTATGTGATCCACTTAGATTAAATCTGTTTCCATGGGCCTTTATTAGGAAACAATAACCACTATTCCTTTTGTCTGACTTAGGGACAAGTAAAGCATGTTGGAGGTTTGACAGAGGTCAAAACAGAGGACCATGCGCACTTGGTAGACACACGTACGTCCAGCACAAAATGCCACATGCAAAGCATCTACAGGCAATGTGGAGGAGGGAGGATGCGCTCTCACAGACTCAGAGAACAACGATGATCGATGCGGTGATGAAGAACACGGTTACCTTCAGTATTTTGTCCCCAGGCTGTAGCAGGTTGGAGGCCGGTCCATCAGGCTGTACCCTAGTAACAAAGATACCCTATAAGTCAAAAGTGATATGAGATTAGGAACCACATGGTGAAGATGGTTTAGAATCTGTGCCTTTCAAACTGGTTGTTTGTTGCTTTTGTTTGTATTTTCCTCTAACTCAAGATCTGTGCGTGATTTTGATTGACATGTTGTTGCCAACATTAACTTGATATGTTTAACTAGTCTGTAAAAAGCAGACAACTATCGTAAGGATTTTTCACAAGATAAAAAAAAATGGAAGTCTATGTGTGCTGTTGGTTAAATTCAAGAACTAGGTGTACTTACATGGCATTTACGTCTACCTTTAATGAAAACATTTTAACAGTACAAAAAGAGTTACTTTAAAAATATATATATTTCCAAAAATATGGACACTGGGGGATGTTTTTGCCATTGCATGTTTCCAAAAAATGGCTAGTCAAGGCAGAGATTATAAGTATACCAATCTTTGCATGCGTTTAAACTATATAATACTATATGAAGAGCCTCAATCAACACAGTTAAACAGTTAAACCTCACTTGAACCAGAATTACGTTACTATCATCTAATGACTCAGGTATTATTACAGCAGGTACTCCTTGAGGCATCACAGGAAAGCAGGCCCTCAGAAGATATCCTCAGCAATCAGCATGCACCACCTTTCAGTGGGGTGTTAAGATGGTAGATGATATGCATACAAAATATACAACACATTCAACGGCTATAACAATTATTACAACTTTGAATCTGAATTCTATTCCTATGGCTTACAAGACCTTCCCCATACAAATCTAATGTCAATGAGAAGAAACTAGGCTTTGATATTTTAAAACAAATAATAAGAGAAAATATTGCCAGTGGCAACAACATAACTGATTTAGAACAATTCTAAATGGAAATCTATAAAATAAATTCTCACTGGCTCTTTTCTTTGCTGTTACATGGCAACAAGACATTATTGAACTATTTCACATTCGCCAACCTTATGACTGACTACATTACAAATCATTGTTGTGTTGGCTTTTCTTGATTATTGGCGTATAATAAAACGGTTCAGAGTTAACCAAGTCAACTGCAGCACCCCATACAGCAATGCAGCAGCACCTGTTACCATGGAAACTCTGAAGTGAAACATACAGTGATGTGCAGTGGTTATATTAAGGAATAAGAGAAAAATGGAACATGTTCCTATGGCACAGACTGCACAGTATCAGATGCACACAGAGAACATTTAGTTGCTTTAATCTTACCATGTCAGAAGGCTTGAATGGGTTCCCTTGGCCACTGATTCCCCCTGAGATGCTGAACCCTAAACCTGGATTCTTCTCTATCCGCACACAGAACTGCCAAACGACACAAAAACAACATCATGCCAAAAATAGACATTAGGTATTGTATAACTGTGCAATTACATGGTGCAACATCTCTCCTCTCTATATACCGCTAGCCATAATATAGGCCTCTCAGAGATCTGTTGGTGACAGATTGAGAGAAAGGGAGAGAGCGGGAGAAAGAGAGTGAAAAGATGATTGAAATGGAGGGGGTGCGCGAGAGAAACACAGACAGACAAACACAGAGAAAGAAAGAGAGAGAAACACCGAGACAATCAAAGAGACAAAGAGAGAGAGAGAGAGAGAGAGAGAGAGAGAGAGAAACACCAAGACAATCAAAGAGACAGAGAGAGAAAGAGTAATGGCCAACCTGCTCCTGGAAGTCGTCCATGCTCTTCTGGCCTTTGGTCTGGATGAGGCAGCGTGCGCTCTGGGGCCGGGTGGTGGTGGCCATGGGCAGGGGAGACTGGTACTGCTGGATGGAGATCTTGTTTATGGCACCCTCATACTGCTGGTCCCGCACTGAGCGGTGTGGGGGTGTGGCCGACGTGGACGTCACGATCATGGTCTGTGATTGGTGGGGGTGGGGGTGGTGGCCGCCTGCCTGTGGGTAATTCAACCCGTTAGGCAAAGAGTCAGGAAGCTGCAAAGATGCAAACGTCACGTCTTACAAAAAAGCAAATAACATACAGATGAAGTGCAGCATGCTTCTTCAAACCTGAATTACCATATAGAAACTTTCCGTCAAATCCTATCGTCAAATCAAATTTTATTTGTCACATGCCCTGAATACAACTGGTGTAGACTTTACCATGAAATGCTTGCTTATGGGCCCTTCCCAATAATGCAGTTTAAAAGTAATAATACAAATAAAATAGTAACACTAGAGGAATAAAATACACAAGAATGGAGCTATATACAGGGAGTACCAGTACCAGATCAATGTGGAGCTATATACAGGGAGTACCAGTACCAGATCAATGTGGAGCTATATACGGGAGTACCAGTACCAGATCAATGTGGAGCTATATACAGGGAGTACCAGTACCAGATCAATGTGGAGCTATATACAGGGAGTACCAGTACCAGATCAATGTGGAGCTATATACAGGGAGTACCAGTACCAGATCAATGTGGAGCTATATACAGGGAGTACCAGTACCAGATCAATGTGGACCTATATACAGGGAGTACCAGTACCAGATCAATGTGGAGCTATATACAGGGAGTACCAGTACCAGATCAATGTGGAGCTATATACAGGGAGTACCAGTACCAGATCAATGTGGAGCTATATACAGGGAGTAACAGTACCAGATCAATGTGGAGCTATGTACAGGGAGTACCAGTACCATATCAATGTGGAGCTATATACAGGGAGTAACAGTACCAGATCAATGTGGAGCTATAAACAGGGAGTACCAGTACCAGATCAATGTGGAGCTATATACAGGGAGTAACAGTACCAGATCAATGTGGAGCTATATACAGGGAGTACCAGTACCAGATCAATGTGGAGCTATATACAGGGAGTACCAGTACCAGGTCAATGTGGAGCTACATACAGGGAGTACCAGTACCAGATCAATGTGGAGCTATATACAGGGATAACAGTACCAGATCAATGTGGAGCTATATACAGGGAGTAACAGTACCAGATCAATGTGGAGCTATATACAGGGAGTACCAGTACCAGATCAATGTGGAGCTATATACAGGGAGTACCAGTACCAGATCAATGTGGAGCTATATACAGGGAGTACCAGTACCAGATCAATGTGGAGCTATATACAGGGAATACCAGTACCAGATCAACGTGGAGCTATATACAGGGAGTACCAGATCAATGTGGAGCTATATACAGGGAGTACCAGTACCAGATCAATGTGGAGCTATATACAGGGAGTACCTGTACCAGATCAATGTGGAGCTATATACAGGGAGTACCAGATCAATGTGGAGCTATACACAGGGAGTACCAGTACCAGATCAATGTGGAGCTATATACAGGGAGTACCAGTACCAGATCAATGTGGAGCTATATACAGGGAGTACCAGTACCAGATCAATGTGGAGCTATATACAGGGAGTACCTGTACCAGATCGATGTGGAGCTATATACAGGGAATACCAGATCAATATGCAGAGTTACAAGGTATTTGAGGTAGATATGTACATGATTTCAAACCGATTTAAAAACTGTAACTAGGCCACTTCAGTGTCGACTACATGATGTATACTGAACAAAAAATATAAACGCAACATGCAACAATTTCAAAGATTTTACTGAGTTACAGTTCATATGAGGAAATCAGTCAATTGCCGTCAATAAAATGCAATTGTGTTCGTTGTCCATAGCTTACGCCTGCCCATACCATAACCCCACCGCCACCATGGATCACTCTGTTCACAACGTTGACATTAGCAAACCACTCGCCCACACAACGTCATACACATGGTCTGCTGTTGTGAGGCCGGTTGGACGTACAGCCAAATTCTCTAAAGGAAGTTGGAGGCGGCTTATGGTAGGGAAATGAACATTGAATTCTCTGGCAACAGATCTAGTGAACATTCCTGCAGTCAGCATGTCAATTGCACACTAACTCAAAACTTGAACATCTGTGGCAGTGTGTTGTTTTAGAGGGCCTTTTATTGTCCCCAGCACAAGGGGCACCTGTGTAATGGTCATGCTGTTTAATCAGCTTCTTGATATGCCACACCTGTCAGGTGGATGGATTATCTTGTTAAAGGAGAAATGCTCACCAACAGGGATGTAAAAAATTTGTGCACAACATTTGAGAGAAATAAGCTTTTTGTGTATATGCAACACTTCTGGGATCTTTTATTTCAGCTGATGAAACATGTGACAAACACTTTACATGTTGCATTTATATTTTTGTTCAGTGTACGTAATAAAACAGGACACACAAAGCACAGTTTTCTCTGTGCATTAATAATTCATAGGAAGTCCCCGGTCTACCCTTATCATTATTCTTGCACTGATGGTTAGAATGTGACCACAATGAAATGACTAAGACACTGACAAACAGAGGTTGCCATGGAGACCAAGCAAGAATGGAGCACTGCTGGAATGAATTATGGCGCTTAGAAATTCCACAAGAGGAATAAAATAAAATACACAAGAATGGAGCTACACAGCACCAGATCAATGTGAAGAGGTACGAGGTATTTGAGGTAGATATCTACATGAAGGCCATAGATGTTCAAGCAGATTGAAGTCCCTGGTCTAACTTTTTCATTATTATTGCACTGATGGTTAGAATGTGACCACAGTGATGTGACTAAGACACTGACAAACAGAGGTTGCCATGGAGACCAAACAGGAATGGAGCACTGCTGGAATGAATCATGGAGCTTAGAAATGACTCCTGACATTTAAAAACATTGACATACTGTAGCAATCACTTAAGTGATAATGACCGAGAAGCCGGTGTTAATATATCCTCCAAACACCGGCCTTGTTCTTTCTACATACTGTATGTTCAAGTTCAGGGAGCGTGCAATTGGCATGCTGACTGCAGGAATATTCACCAGAGCTGTTGCTAGAGATTTGAATGTCAATTTCTCTACCATAAGCCGCCTCCAAAGTCTTTTTAGAGAATTTGCATGACCAACATATTCAAATAATCATTGACATATTTTCATTAAAAACTTTCTTTTGATGAATTTATTCATACTATTTCATCATTCCACAAGATATAGTCCCGACACAAACCTAGGGTTGCTACCTAAGCCGGCTGGTCGTTCGTTCTATAGGTTCGGTTGCTAGAGGCGTGACCCAGTCTTTCAGTCTTTTTGTTCTGTATCTATGGACGCAATGTTCCACTGGAATGCTACCTGGCAACTTTCTTATCCCTTGCTTGCCAACTATGACTAACTTACAGTCACGTCAAAAAGTGCAGCCAGAATAACAGCAAAGTAGCTGCAATTGCATTTGTTTAAGCAGTTTTCTAGTGACATTTATTTGGATATATACATAACAATGAGCTAATGACTCTTGATTTCGCCTGGCATACAAAAAGTGCTCACTCATCAGGACACTGTTGTTTCAGAGGAGCTAGCCAACAACACAGCTAACACAATCACTTCAAACTGAAGCTGGAAAAACTGCAAATTAGCTGCACTTTGTTTCTTTATACCTTTAAAAAAAGAAATGTCTTTGTATTTTATTTATACATATATATACATATATATATATATATATATCAATAAAAATGATGCCAGCTGATTCATATGATTTCGACTGGCTAAATGTTAGTGTAAAAGAAATGTGAGATAATGTCTAGATGTTTTTTTATAGTGGAGATCAAGTTTATACATTGCCTGGCTGGGCTGATGAGACAGTGGATTATGCAGTCCGATGGAACAGAGGAAATAGGCATTTTAACATCATAGATTTAGCCGGTGGTGACTTGTGGAATGGACAATGGTTGGAATGCGGTTTTAACCAATCAGCATTCAGGATTAGACCCACCCATTGTATAAAAGTAAATAAATGAGCCCATTTAAAAATAAATAAAAAAAGGTGGAGGAACCTTAAGAAGTACAAAAGGGACAAGACCGGGAATCACGACGCATATGGTTTTACAAGTGCCTTCAGAATGTATTCACACACTGACTTTTTCCACATTTTGTTGTGTAACAAAGTGGGATTAAAAAGGATTTAATTTACATTTTTTGTCAAGGTTCTACACAAAATTGTTGTCAATTATTGGAAATTAAACAATCTTGATTCCATAAGTATTCAACCCCCTGAGTCAATAAATATTGTCTTATTTCACTGCAGAGCCTCCAGCCCTGCCCAATATGCCTTAGATAGCCCTTTTGTCCCACCCCCCACACATGCGGTGACCTCACCAGGCTTAACTGGTGTCTCTAGAGAAAACCTCTCTCATCGTCACTCAATGCCTAGGTTTACCTCCACTGTATTCACATCCTACCATACCCTTGTCTGTATACATTATGCCTTGAATCTATTCTTCAATGCCCAGAAATCTGCTCCTTTTACTGTCTGTTCCGAACGCACTAGGTGACCAGTTCTTATAGCCTTTAGCCGGACCCTTATCCTACTCCACAGTGATGTTCCTCTGGTGATGTAGAGGTTAATCCAGGCCCTGCAGCCCCCAGCATCACTCCCATTCCCCAGGCGCTCTCATTTGTTGACTTCTGTAACCGTAAAAGCCTTGGTTTCATGCATGTTAACATTAGAAGCCTCCTCCCTAAGTTTGTTTTACTCACTGCTTTAGCACACTCCACCAACCCTGATGTCCTAGCCATGTCTGAATCCTGGTTTAGGAAGGCCACCAAAAATCCTGAAATTTGCATCCCCAACTACAACATTTTCCAACAAGACAGAACTGCCAAAGGGGGCGGAGTTGCAATCTACTGCAGAGATAGCCTGCAGAGTTCTGTCATACTATCCAGGTCTGTGCCCAAACAATTCGAGCTTCTACTTTTAAAAATCCACCTTTCCAGAAACAAGTCTCTCACCGTTGCTGCTTGTTATAGCCCCCCTCTGCCCCCAGCTGTGCCCTGGACAGCATATGTGAATTGATTGCCCTCCATCTATCTTCAGAGTTTGTACTGCTAAGTGACCTAAACTGGGATATGCTTAACACCCCGGCCTTCCTACAATCTAAGCTAGATGCCCTCAGTCTCATTCAAATGATCAAGGAACCTACCAGGTACAACCCTAAATCCGTAACCATGGGCACCCTATTAGATATCATCCTGACCAACTTGCTCTCGAAATACACCTCTGCTGTCTTCAACCAGGATCTCAGCGATCACCCATCCGTAATGGGTCCACAGTCAAACGACCACCCCTCATCACTGTCAAACGCTCCCTAAAACACGAGCAGGCCTTTCTAATCGACCTGGCCCCAGTATCCTGGAAGGATATTGACCTCATCCCATCAGTAGAGGATGCCTGGTTGCTCTTTAAAAGTGCTTTCCTCACAATCTTAAATAAGCATGCCCCATTCAAAAAATTTAGAACTAAGAGAAAGATATAGCCCTTGCTTCACCCCAGACTTGACTGCCCTTGATCAGCACAAAAACATCCTGAGGCGTTCTGCATTAGCATCGAATAGCCCCCGCAATATGAAACTTTTCAGGAAAGCCAGGAACCTATATACACAGTCAGTTAGGAAAGCTAAGGCTAGCTTTTTCAAACAGAAATGTTCCTCCTGTAGCACTAATTCCAAAAGGTTTTGGGACACTAAAGTCCCAAAACACTAAAACTATGCCACCATCAATAAATCTACGATAATCAAAATTTCAATAAGCATTTTTCTACGGCTGGCCATGCTTTCCACCTGGCTACCCCAACCCCAGCCAACAGCTCTGCACCCCTGCAGCAACTTGCCCAACTTGCCTCAGCTGGGCTAGACAATCTGGACCCTCTCTTTCTAAAATGATCTGCCAAAATTGCTAAAACTATGGCTACCCCTATTACTAGCCTGTTCAAACTCTGTTTCGTATCGTCTGAGATCAAAACAGATTGTAAAGCTGCCGCGGTCATCCCCCTCTTCAAAGGGGGAGACACTCTAGACCCAAACCGTTATAGACCTATATCCATCCTGCCCTGCCATTCTAAAATCTTCGAAAGCCAAGTTAACAGATCACCGACCATTTCGAATCCCACCGTACCTTCTCCACTATGAAATCTGGTTTCCGAGCTGGTCATGGGTGCACCTCTGCCACGCTCAAGGTCCTAAACAATTCTAGGGCTGTACATATGATGTCGCTCTTGCTGCTGGTGATTCTCTGATCCACCTCTACGCAGATGACACCATTCTGTATACATCTGGCCCTTCTTTGGACACTGTGTTAACAAACCTCCAGACAAGCTTCAATGCCATACAACTCTCCTTCCGTGGCCTCCAATTGCTTTTAAATGCAAGTAAAACTAAATGCATGCTCTTCAGCCGATCGCTGCCCGCACCTGCCCGCCCGACTAGCATCACTACTCTGGACAGTTCTGACTTAGAATATGTGGACAACTACAAATGCCTAGGTGTCTGGTTAGACTGTAAACTCTCCTTCCAGACTCACATTAAGTATCTCCAATCCAAAATTACATCTAGAATCAGCTTCCTATTTCGCAACAAAGCCTCCTTCACTCATGCTGACAAACATACCGTCGTAAAACTGACTATCCTACCGATCCTTGACTTCGGCAATGTCATTAAAATAGCCTCCAACACTCTACTCAGCAAACTGGATGTAGTCTATCACAGTGCCATCCGTTTTAGCACCAAAGCCCCATATACTACCCACCACTGTGACCTGTATGCTCTCGTTGACTGGCCCTCGCTTCATATTCATCGCCAAACCCACTGGTTTCAGGTCATCTATAAGTCTTTGCTAGGTAAAGCCCTGCCTTATCTCAGATCACTGGTCACCATAGCAACACCCACCCGTAGCACGTGCTCCAGCAGGTATATTTCACTGGCCATCACCAAAGCCAACACTTACTTTGGGTGCCTTTCCTTCCAGTTCTCTGCTGCCAATGACTGGAACGAATTGCAAAAATCACTGAAGCTGGAGACTTATATCTCCCTCTCTAACTTTAAGCATCAGCTGTCAGAGCAGTTTACCAATCACTGTACCTGTACACAGCCAATCTGTAAATAGCACACCAAACTACCTCATCCCCATATTGTTATTTATCTTTTTGCTCTTTTGCACCCCAGTATCTCTACTTGCACATCATCATCTACACATCTATCACTCCAGTGTTAATGCTAATGTGTAGTTATTTTGCCTCTATGGCCTATTTAATGCCTTACCTCCCTAATCTTCTACATTTGCACACACTGTACATAGATTTTTCAATTGTGTTATTGACTGTACGTTTGTTTATGTGTAACTCTGTGTTGTTGTTTTTGTCGCACTGCTTTGCTTTATCTTGGCCAGGTCGCAGTTTTAAATGAGAACTTGTTGTCAACTGGCCTACCTGGTTAAATAAAGGTGAAATACATTTTTAAAAAACATGCTAGAATCACCTTCGGTAAGTCTCTAAGAGCTTTGCACACCTGGATTGTACAATGTTTGCCCATTAATAAATGCTTTATTCTTTCCTGCTCTGTCAAGTTTGTTGTTGATCATTGCTAGACAGCCATTTTCAAGTGTTGCCATAGATTTTCAAGCCGATGTAATTCAAAACTGTAACTAGGCAACTCAGGAACATTCAATGATGTCTTGGTAAACAACTCCAGTGTATATTTGGCCTTGTGTTTTAGGTTATTGTCCTCCTGAAAAGTGAATTTGTCTCCCAGTGTCTGTTGGAAAACACACTGAACCAAGTTTTCCTCTCGGATTTCGCCTGTGCTTAGCTCTATTCCATTTATTTTTATCCTAAAAAACTCCCTAGTCCTTGCCGATGACAAGCATACCTAAAACACAATGCAGCAACTACCATGCTTGAAAATATGAAGAGTGGTACTCAGTGATGTGTTGTGTTGGATTTTCCCCAAACATAACGCTTTGTATTCAGGACTAAAATGTCCTTTTTTTTGCATTATTACTTTAGTGCCTTATTGCAAACAGGATGCATGTTTTGGAATATTGTTTATTCTGTACAGGCTATTCACTCTGTCATTTATGTTAATATTGTGGAGTAACTACAATGTTGTTGATCCATCCTCAGCTATCTCCTATCACAACCATTAAACATTGTAACTGTTTTAATCACCACCGTCCTCATTCCTGAGCTTTCCTTCCTCTCCGGCAACTGAGTTAGGAAGGGCGACTGTATCTTTGTAGTGACTGGGTGTATTGATTCACCATCCAAAGTGTAATTATAACTTCACCATGCTCAAAGGGATGTTCAATGTCGGCTGGTTTTATTTTTGCCCTCTACAAATGGTGTCCTTCTTTGCGAACCATTGGAAAACCTCCCTGGTCTTTGTGGTTGAATCTGTGCTTGAAATTCACTGCTCGACCGAGGAGACCTTACCAGTGATTGACTTGGACTGAAACGGTGCCGTTACTCATGTTGGTTGCCGGTACAGTTTATATGTAGGTGAAGGAGCACCACAATACCTTTGAGCTAATATTTTATAAGAGGAATTGGAGATCAAGCAGTAGGACATTTGAGGGGCGGTATTCAGCTCCGGTGAGCTTATGCCCAAGTCAATCACTGGACCATACAGACAATTCTATGTGTGGGGTACAGAAATGGGGTACTCATTTAAACACTATTATTACACACCGAGTGAGTCCATGCTGTCTATTATGTGACTTGTGAAGCACATTTTTACTCCTGAACTTATTTAGGCTTGCCATAACAAAAGGTTGAATACTTATTGACTCAAGACATTTCAGCTTTTTGTTTTATTAATTTATAAACATTTCTAAAAACCCAATTCCACTTTGACATAATGGGGTATTGTCTGTAGATCATGATACAAAATCTTAAATGCAGGCTGTAACAACAAAATGTGGAAAAAGTCGTTGGGGTGTAAATACTTTCTGAAGGCACTGTAGGTACTTGTAATGTCACCCTTGTTTAAAAAACAACGGATGTGTAGGGGTAGATTGGGATTTGACATTAAATGTACTGATATGTCATAAATATATACTGAACAAAAATTCCAGACATTTTACATATGCACAAAAAGCTTATTTTAATAAGATATTGTGCACAGATTTGTTTATATCCATGTTAGTGAGCATTTCTCCTTCGCCAAGACAATCCATCCACCTGACAGGTGTGGCATATCAAGAAGCAGATGAAACAGCATGATCATTACACAGGTGCACCTTGTGCTGGGGACAATAAAAGGCCACTTTAAAATGTGCAGTTTTGTCACACAACACAATGCCACAGATGTCTCAAGTTTTGAGGGAGCATGCAATTGGCATGCTGACTGCAGGAATGTACATGAGAGCTGTTGCCAGAGAATTGAATGTTCATTTCTCTCCCATAAGCTGCATCCAATGTCGTTTTATAGAATTTGTCAGTACGTCCAAACGGCCTCACAACTGTGTAACCATCCAGCTTCTTCACCTGTCTGATCGTCTGAGGCGGGGTGGGGGTGCTGAGGAGTATTTATGGCTGTAATAAAGCCCTTTTGTGGGAAAAAACTCATTCTGATTGGTTGGGCCTGGCTCCCCAGTGGGTGGGTCTGCCATGGCTGCACCCCAGCCCAGTCATGTGAAACCCATAGATCATTAGTGTATAATTGACTAATTTCCATATATATATATGTTAAATAAAGGTTATATATAAAGGTTATATATAAAACCTTTATTTAACTAGACAAGTCAGTTAAGAACAATGATGGCCTACACCGGCCAAACCCAGACGATGCTGGGCCAATTGTGCGCCGCCCTATGGGATTCCCAATCACGGCCGGTTGTGATACAGCCTGGATTCGAACCAGGGTGTCTGTAGTGACTCCTCTAGAACTGAGATGCAGTGTCTTAGACCGCTGCGCCACTCGGGAGCCTCAAACTGTAACTCAGTCAAATCTTTGAAACGGTTGCATGTTGCGTTTATATTTTTGTTCAATATATGAATGAGCTACCAGCCCAATGTTTCATTCAGCAAGCTGGGTGATAATGAGCACTACATTATCAGCATAGTTGAGACGCAAACTAACAATGACATTAGAACACTCAGGCCTCCCACCCAGTCTTTTGCCAGTGTAAAGCACCAACCTTTTTCATTATGTTTTCTGGGGGCACGTCTCTCCTGCCCAGTGAGTAGGGGGCCCACTGAGTAGTGGGAGAGACCACCTCCTGGCCGTTGTCTAATATATTGCTCTGTTGAGAGGGGGTCTAGAGAGAGAACAGGGTAAAGGAACACAATTTAGAGTATCATCACTGCTATGGGGCTAACCTGTATATGCTGCCAAAATGACTACAGTTTTTGCAGAGATAAAGGTGAATCAACTTGCTGTATTGATTATAACGTTGTAGTCATTGATAATAATAATACTATCGGAGGAGTATTGCAGCTAGTAATCCAGCGTCCTTGGATCAATATCATGACCTTAACTTCTTTATAAGTTTAAAGTCCCATACATATGAATATATCTGTTGGGTTGTTTGCTTCCTGTCATTTCGTCCACTTACAATACTTCTTTGATAGGAATAGACTGTGACTGACAGGTTTAGAGAGATGTTGGCAGGCAAAAAAGTAGAAGTTGACTTACAGGCACTAAAATACCTATACGAGAAAGATAAGCAAGCGAGAAACTCTGATAAAATCTCTTTGTTTCATTACAATGTGCTTGTCTGTGTCCTTAAATGCATAGTGTCTATAAACTAGGCCAAATTGCATTGAGGCTACTGAGCGACACAGGGTACAATAATAGCCTTACACAGTAATACTAACACAGAGGAGTACTGCTGTAACCCATAGAGCAGACACCGTAGCTGACACACATGCAACACACTGCTTTAATATTTCAGACAACAGATAAAAGACAGAGCTTGGCTTGAAGTTGAAATGGAAGGGATTCTTAAGACTTCTTTCACACCAACACAGTTGAAATTGTATAATACTTGGCTTCACTGTATGCATTTTATGCTGATACTGTGATACATGAGTCTCGGGTCTAGACTCGTTTTGTAATGCTGGTATTATTTCTGGGCTCAAGTTTCATCCTTCAAGATTAGAATGTACAATAATTGGAATACAAAGTGGACTATAATAAAAAAAGATATACAGGCATAGCATTTCAATGTAATAATATTCTCCATCGTAAGGAAAATGCAGCTTTTGGTAATATTGTGATGCTTATGATGAATGTAATTTTTAAGCTTTTATCCTGGCAAAATAGTAAATATGCAGTACACTCCCTGTATCAAATGAATGTGAAAGGGTTCATCTACACTGAGACTGTTTCTGTGTTTTCTGGTTCATACTCACATTGGGTAGAGGTAGCCACTGTGTTGTTTGGTTTTCATGCTTATTCATGTTATTGTAAAAGTTTATTGTCATGCTTCTGCTGGCATGCGGTGCAGCATAGCCTCCAGAGCACAGCATGCCGAAGTTTACTGTGTTGTGCTTAAGGACAGCGCTCTGATTGGAGGGAAACAATCACGTGACATGAGTAAATGGGTGAGCCACTGGGTTAACGGGATTGCACCAAGACACACTGCGTAGCTGCAACAGATAAAGTGAGCTTGACAAACAGAACAACAGAACAGAGTTACTACAGTAGGCTACCAGCACAAACACATTAAAACACACTCATGGATACAGTACGACTACGTATTTCATAAAAGCAACAGTATGTACTTTTCTTTAAGAGATGTATAGCACTGAAGTACTTGCCTATATTATCAAGGGCCGGTTTCCCAGACCCAGATTAAGCCTAGTCCTGGAATGCTTTCTAGTTCAGAACTAGGTTTAATCAGTGTTAAGCATAATTCAGAGTCTACAGATGCAGATAGTCCGGCGTCCGATTGCGACACAGCTACATGGCTCTGAGTCCACCGTCCGTAGGGGACACACAGCCCAAATGCGCACCTGCCCAAAATTCCCAACCAACGCGGCTCCACGAACGCATCCTCCATTTCAATGAGGATTTGAAAGTATGAAAGCCATTGTTCCAATATTATAGAACACTGATGTGCGTACGCGTACACATTTTGGTCTCTGGCAGACCCTTTAGGGCAGGGATCATCAGCTAGATTTTTTTATTGTGTAGATGGTCAGAGGGCCAGAACATAATTACAAATAATTTGCAGACTGCAAATTGACCGCAAGAAGCCCAAACAGATATCATATTTGGCTAAAACAGAATCATTTCAAACCATTACATTAGCACACAGTCACATACACTGAATGTATAAACATGAAGAACACCTGCTCTTTCCATGACATAGACTGACCAGGTGAATCCAGGTGAAAGCTATAATCCCTTATTGATGTCACTTATTAAATCCACTTAAATCAGTGTAGATGAAGGGCAGGAGACATGTAAGAGAGGGATTTTTAAGCCTGGAGGCAAATGAGACATGGATTGTGTATGTGTGCCATTCAGAGGGTGAATGGGCAAGACAAAATATTTAAGTGATTTTGACCTGGGTATGGTAGTAGTTGCCAAGCGCACCAGTTTATGTCAAGAACTGCAACGCTGCTGGGCGGCGGGGTTGCAACTCAATATAAGGAAGGTGTTCCTAATGTTTGGTATACTCAGTGTATATCTCTCTATTATGCGTGGGAATACTTTGGGACAGATATCCAACATTAAAATCACATGGAGCTGATTTGCTGGTGTTTTTACAGTCTTTCATGTCCAACAATAAAACACTAGAAAAAAAGTTTGTTTTTTTGTTTGTTTTTTGCTCAGAAAACTTTTGGGGGCAAATAAAATCCCCCGCGGGCCACCAGTTGGGAGACCCTGCTTGAGGAAAACCGACCCAAATAGTAGTAGTACAGACAGATATACTTTTCTTGTTAAAGTATGATTTCATACTAACAGTAATAGTAGAAAGAAAATAAAAGTTAAGAGAAAGAAGAGGAGAATGGAGGTAGTGTTTGTGTAATTTATACATATAGTGAAACACAAAATGAGACTGGTGCCACAACTGGAGAACATAACTAAGCAGTGGACTGAACACATGTCTATACTGACAGTCATGCAGTCAGGTGGCGTGTTTGTCAAGACAACAGAAGGCCACATGTAGATGGTGTGCAATC